>NW_026521717.1:6925011-8195022 GCF_021234435.1 Artibeus jamaicensis | reverse complement strand
TGAAGAATTAAAATTTCAGATTTAATAAAAAAGAGGAAAAAAGAATAGAGAAAAATAGAAGGGCAGGATAAAAGAGAAATAGAAGACAAAAAAGAAAAAATGGACTAAGATTGCAAAATTAAATATTCAGACAAAAAGTAAAGTGGGAGAGGGGTCGGGTAAAATTTGATATTTGAAATGCAGAATTTGAGATGCTCTGGAGATAATCATGAAAAAACAATGCAACAATTAACTACCCTACCTACAACCAACTAGCAAAGTATGTTAAAGCTGTAGAAATAACGTGGGTATTTTAAGAGTTGGGTAAAAGGATGTGAAATGACCCTTGACAAGAAAATTTATTTTGAGTGTGTGAACACAGGAGAAATAGACTATGGAAAGGAAACAAGTTGTAGCTAGATAGAAAACCAAATTTCAAATGGAAATATTGCAAGGAAAGAGGAAGGTAAAATGGGCTAAGAGAAGAGAGGGACAAAATTTGTGAATTGAAATATACTATAATATAAAATACAGTGACAATATATACAAACTTGCTGGATAAGAAATGATTGTTATAAAGCTATGCAGGAAAGAAAACATCACAAATCATGAAGAAGACTACAGTGGCTTTTGTCTCAGTAGCTTCTTGTACTTACCACTGTTTTTTCTTTCTGGATTTGCCTCTGATGATGTCAGATGTTCACCCCATCTGACCTTAGGCCACCTGTTGGGTACTTCCAGTGATCTGCTGTCACTGGCTGTCTCCTTCAATTGTTAATCTGATGACTCCACTCAGCAGTCAGGTTTAAGCACCAAAGGGCCAGGGTAGAGACCCTCCTGGGGTCAGGGCTATTGTTTACCCTCAGGCTACTGACTCCCAGAGGGGAGTGGTCTGTCTGAGCACAAAGGCTGCTGCCATCTGGGGTATGACTCATCACAGGGATCCCAGTGGCTATTCTATCAGTTCTCTCCCCACGGCTTCATTACATCACCTCTTGTCAGGCATCTCCAGCCTACTCCACCTCCACCTTTGCCAGAGCCCCAGGTAAGTGGCTGCAAATGAAAATTTGTTTGTTGGCCCTCTAAACAACCCTTGTGATTCTGTTTGTCTCTGGCAGAGATCAACCCTGTCGATTTTCACCACTGGTTGTTATCAGTGTTCTTTTTGGGCTCTGGTCCTCTAGGCTGGGAGTTTTAGCTTAGGGTTTAGACCCCAGTCTTCTCCAGGATATCCAAAAGGCCACTTAATTTATTGGCTGATGCTGCCACCTGTGGGTACCCAGTCAGCCCTCTCAAGTCTCTGTCGCACTACTTACCAGACAGGTTGTGCCAAAGCTGGTTCTTTTGTCTGTCCAAAGTTATATGCTACTTTATGGTTATTGCTCAGTTGTTTGTTCTGGGTGATTTGTCCACAATTAAGTTGTAATTCCAGATTGACCCTAAAAGGAGGTCAGTGTGACTTCCATTCACTTTTCTGCCATCTTCCCTTCCTCATCTTCTCTGTCTTTTTTCTTTATGAGTCTTGTTAAAGGTTTGTAAATCTTGTTTATCTTTTTAAATAACCAGGTATTATATTCCTTGATCTTTTGTTTTGCATTTTTAGATTCCACATTTCTTTTTCATTTATTTCTGCTCTGATTTTTATTATTTCCTTCCATCTACTTACTTGGCTTTGTCTGTTGTTCTTTTACTAGGTTCCTTTAAGTGTGAAGTTAAATTATTTATTTGAGCTTTTTCTTGATTTTGGGGAGATAGGCCTGTAAGCTATGAATTTCACCTTTAGCATTGCTTTCCCTGTGTCACACAGATTTTGGATTGATATGTCCACATTTTCATTTGTTTTAGTGTATGTTGATTATTTCCTTGATCTCATCGTCAACCCATTAATTATTTAACAAGTTATTTAGTTTCCATGACTGTGTGTTTTCAGTGTTCTTCTTGTGATTGATTTATAGTTTCATAGCATTGTGGTCACAGAAGATGTTTGATGTGATTTCAATCTTAAATTTATTGAGACTTGTTTTGTATTATAACATGTGGTCTATCCTAGAAAAGTTCCATGTGCAACTGAACAGTATGTATTCTGCTCTTTTGGATTGAAATGATCTGAAGATATCAATACATACATTGGATCTAGTGTATTGTTTATGGAGACTGTCTCCTTGTTGAGTTTCTGCCTGGAATATCTATACATTGAAGCCAATGGGTTGTTAAAATCTTGGACTATTACTGTATTTCTGTTGGTATCTCCCTTTATGTTCACCAAGATTTGTTTTATATATTTGGGTGCTCCTATGTTGAGTACTTAAACATTTACTAAGGTTATATCCTTTTGTTGAATTTTTACCCATGTCATTATGTAGTATCCTTCTTTGTGTCTTATGATAACCTTGGTTTAAAGGTCTATTTTTTCATATATAAGTACTGCTAACCCAGCATTTTTTTCCTTTCCATATTCAATACTTTCTTCCATCTCTTTACTTTTAGTCTGTATGTATCTTGTTAGGTGTCTTGGAGGCAGCATATATATGGGTCTAGTTTTCTTTCAACTAACATACTTCATTTGGTTGGAGCATTTAAGCCATTTACGTTTGCAATTATTAATGGTACATATGTATGTATTGCCATTCTATTATTGTTAGACTGTTTTCCTCTGGGTTTCTATTTTCTTTCTCTTTTTCCTCTTTTTTTTTTAAACAAGCCCTTGAACACTTGTTGCAATACTGGTTTGGTGTTTACAAACACCTTTAGCTCTTTCTTGTCTTGGAAGCTCCTTATTTCTCCTTGATTTTAAATGATAGGCAAAGTACTTATCTGGATAAAGTAGTTATATGGATACTTTGCTGGGTAAAATAACCTTGGTTATAGTTCCTTGCTTTTCATCCCCTTAAATATTTCATGCCACTCCCTTCTAGCCTGATATTTTCTGTTAAGTAATCAAATGCCAGTGGTATTAGTGCTCCTTTGTAGGTAACTACCTGCTTTTTCTCTTGTGGCTTTTAGGATTCCCTCATTGTCTTTAAGCCATGTCATTTTAATTATGATGTGTCTCAGCATAGGCCTCTTTGTGTCCAACTTGTTTGAGACTATCTGAACTTCCTAGACTTGTGTATCTATCTTTCACCAGATTAGGGAAATTTTTGGTCATTATTTCTTCAAATAGGTTTTTGATCCCTTGTTCATTATCTTCTCTTTCTGTTATTCCCATGATGCATATGTTGTTATGCTTCCAATTTTCAAAATGTTTCTTAAGCTCTTCTCATTTTTTCAAATTCTCTTTTCTTTCTGCTGCTCTGCCTTGGTGTTTTTTTCTACTTTGTCTTCCAAATCACTGATGTAATCCTTTGTTTTATCTAAATGTATTATTTATTTCAGATATTACATTCTTTATTTCTGAATGGTCTTTTTTATGGTTTCTATGTCATTTGTCATGCTGTCGAATGCCCTTATAATCATTGCTCTAAACTCTATCGGATAAATTGCTTGCCTCCATTTTATCTATTTTTTTCTGGAGAATTCTCTTTTTATTTCTATTGGGATCTGTTTCCTTTTCTTCCTATTTTGTTCGCTTCTTTGTATTTTCCACCTTAATTGTTAAAGTAATCAATCATTAAATTGATCTGTTGTTAAGCTAATCAAAATATAATCAGTAGCCTGTTTAAGCTTCTCAAATTGTAGCAGAGTAATTCCTGCAGGAGGGGTTCTTGCTTCCCCACAGGCTGTTGCAACTTGGAGAGGAGTTCTCCTCCTGAGAAAGTTAGCTTCTGCAGTATGGGGAATGACTTAGCATGTGGTTGTTTCTTCAGTTTTCTCTCCAGAGCCACCAACCATATACTTTCTTCAAGCATATCTAGTCCATTCTGTCCTCTCTTTGCCAGAGCCCAAGGTAAGTGGCTACAAATGAAATTTTGTGTGGTGGATGTTTAGAGTCTCTATGAGTCTCCAGCTACCTCTCCCTGGCAGAAAGAAACCCTGTTGCTTTTCACAGCTGGAAGATATCTGGGTTCCTTTTTAGCTTTGGTGCTGTAGGCTGGGGATCCAATCTTGGGGTTTAGACTAGACTCCATGTTTCTGATGGGAAACACCCAGCCACTGAAATATCCTTCTGGACCTTTCCCTGCTGCCCATGGGAGCCCAGCTCACTCTCTGATGTCTCTGCATTCCCTGCCAGTCACATTGTGGTGAAGTGTTTTTTTCTGTCCATCCATGGTTATAAGGCTTCTGTCCAGTTAGTGTTCAGTTGGCTGTTTAGAATGATTTCTTTACAATTTAGTCGTAATTCCATATTAGTCCTGGGAGGGGGTTAGTGTAGCTTCCAATTACCCCTTTACTATGTTGGATCTTCTTGAAGGCACCTTCTTAATGTCAGTGTTTTATAGATTATGGTAAACTGTCTTAGGAAAAAATATATTTAATTTAACACTTATTGAATTGCTTTTCCTAGAAATAATTAAATTTTGGAGGGAAAAGAACTATGCTAAAAATCTGAATTGTATGGTTTCTGTATCAATAAATATGTCAATTTAGGAAGTTTTTTTTATCCTTACCCAAGGACATTTTTTTGTTGCTCTGAGAGAGAGAGGAAGAGCAAAAAGAAGGGAGAGAGAAATACTGATGCAAGAGAGAAGCATGGACTGGTTGCTTTTCCATATGTGCCTGGATGGGGATTTTATGCACTGGGACTGTGATTTAACCCACAACCCTTTTGTTATGGGATGATGCTCAAACCAACAGAGCCTCACCAACCAGGGATAGGGTGTTTTTGGTGAGAAAATGCCAAGTGACTTAAGCCATATGGAAATTTACATGATGAATAAAAATATTTTTAAATAATATCCTAAAAACTGGTGAAAACCAGCAAGCACTATGAGTTCTCTCCCAATTAAGAGTTTTGGAATGAGGCTGACATTTTTCTCCATCATCTCACTTGCTCTTAAGGCTTAACTGTGAATTACACACACACACACACACACACACACACACACACACACACACACATAGTTGTAATGTGTTATTATAATTAAAATATATCAACTATTGAATCATATGTGTATAGTACAATGTACCTGGCCTATTGTTTAGCATTTCAGTTAAGAAAAGCATTACACAATGGAATTATTGGTCCAAATATATAGATATTTTGAGGACCTAAGACAGTTACAGGGAATAGGCCTCTCACTCAGATATGTCTTTTTTGGGGATTTGATTCTCAAGCATAGAATGTCCATAAATTTAGTTTTGTCAATACCAAGAATTATGGGCTCATAGGCATTATATAAACATTTACTAAAGCTAAATTTTAATAAAAATTAGAAGTGATGTGTGGATTATGTGGTAATCATTAGTGCTGCTTGCCAAATATTTCTGCTGTCACTCAGACACAATGTAGGATACTACATCCTTCTCTATATGGTTGGCTTGTTCATGTTTCTAGTTCTAATTTTTGATTTTGAAATAAAAATTTAGAAATCAAAATTTTTGATTTTGATTGTTTGGCTTGTTCATGTTTCTAGTTCTAATTTTTTTTATTTTATTTAGTTATTTTTCAAGTACAGTTTTTTGTCTATTTCTCCCATCCCAGCCTCCCCTGCCCCGTCTCCCCACCTCCCTCCCATTTCCTCCCCCCAGTCCTCATCCCTGTGTCTTTCATACTTGTTCCTCAAAATCCCTCCCCATTTTCCCCTTAAATTCCCTTCCCTCTAGTTCTAATTTTTTATTTTGAAATCAAAATTTAGAAATCAAAATTTTTGATTTTGAGGGTTTGATTTTGGAAGCAAGCACCTTTATAGGAAGAAGACCCTCTAGCATTCTCTTTCCCTTTATCACTGTTGCTGGCAAAATTGGAGAGGGTATATGACTGCTCCATCAACCTAGTTCTCTGAGTGACTAATAATCAGAGCCCTCTGCCAGCTAATAATGACAATGTGAGCAAGGAATTAAAGTCTAGGAATTTGGTTGTTATTGAAGCATGCCCTAACCCACCCTGAGTAGTACAGAAGAAATGTTAATATTAGCACATTCAACATATTTAAACTCTGTAAGTAGAAATTAGCTAATTCAAATATTGTTATTAGGAATTAATATGAACAAAATAATTACACTTTTCAGTGGTCTCACAACTTTTAAGTTACTGTAAAGTTCAATGGTGATTAAGACTCTCTCATCTCAGATAATCTGAGCTAGGCAATGTCAACATTTATCTTCCTTTCCTTTTCTGTACTTTAATCATTGTTGCCTTTATTTGATTATTTTTTACTCTTTTTTATTGTTCTTCAATTACAGTTGTCCCCACTTTACCCCCATTTCTCCTCCCCACCCTATGCACCCCCACCTCCTACCTTCAATCCTCCCCTCCCAGTTGTCTTTGTCCATGGGTCATTTATACACATTCCCTGATAAGGGAATGTGTATACCCTTTCTTTTCCCCATCAACCCCCTTCCCCCTCCCCTCTGGTTACTGTGAGTTTATGTAGTATGTTGTTTTAAAATTAACAGTTTAGAACTAAATGAAAAGTATCTGCTTTGTCCCTCTCCTCTACCAGCCCACTTCTTAGAGTTTAGGTTGGAGTGTACCCCTCCAGGCATCTTCTCTAAAGAGTTCAAATTGAATCTCAATGTTTATATTTTCCAATGCCCTGATTTTTCACTTGTTTTTCAAGTATCTTTTCATTTATGTGCACTTTTGCCTCTTTATTTTTAATTACAGCCAGAGTTCTCTGATTCAAAGATTTGCCATACTTCATTTAGCTGCTTTCCTATTAGTAGAACTGTTTGGTCCTTCCAGTATTATGCTATTGTTAATAATTCTCCAATGAACATATATGTAAATATATGTAAATATATATTTTGTATACCTATGCAAGTTAATCCAGAGGAAGAATTCCTAGAAGTAAAATTCTGCTTTGATGGGAATTTTCAGTTTAAATGACAATAAATATTGCCAATTCCCTTCTCAAAGGTTGAATCAATTTAAATTCCCATCAGTGCAGTGTGAGAGTGCTTGTCTTTTTCCCCTCTCACGAATGTGGAGTATTATCAATCTTTTAAAAATTTCTTCCATTGTAATCACAAAAAAAATTAATTATGATTTAAAGTGCATTTTCTGTATTATAAGTAATTGTGCTTTTTTTTTTACTTTAAGTATGTTAATACTTTTAGTCAAGTATAGTCAGGCCTGGGTAGCTTCTTTCTCTTTAAGTGAGTTGTATTTATTATTTGAATCCCAGAGATTAACCACATATTTTAAGCACTGAGGAAGTACCTCATTGTGACATTATTCATGAATAAACAAGGATTGGAGCCACTGGAATGTTTTACCATAACTTTATCCAAAGCAGATGGACTGAAAATTGGTCAGCACTCCCAACTCTCAGTTAATTCATATGAAATTATTTCATTGCAGCAATTCAGCTTTGTGTCATTGCCCACTGATGTGCTGGAAATTGAAGTGAAGGACAAGTTTGCCAAGAGCCGCCCTATCATCAAGCGCTTCTTGGGAAAGCTTTCAATGCCAGTTCAAAGACTCCTGGAAAGACACGCCATAGGGTAAACAAGTGATTAAAACCTTAGTGGCACTACACTTTATCTAGTAGGCCTGCAAGCTGTAAAAATATAGTCTCAAAGAGACTAAAAATACAATGAAATGATGATGTTAAGTTTCCTTGACTTCTCTTATTGTTGTTTGAGTCACAACATTCAATCAAACAAACCCTTTCCTTTGTCCTTGTTTATGTATCACTGGTTCCTGATGCAAGAGCATAAAAAATCCTAAGACACAATAATGAAAAGGGCCCTTAATTCCCTTAATTATTTTTTACACATAGAAATTAAAATTTGTTTTACTATGAAGGATATTTTATTTGTATGCTTGTCTTATGTGTTGGACTTAAACCTTTGTGATAGTTCCATAACAAGATAAAATTCTGGGTTACTAGAATACCTTAGAAAAACCTAGTATTTATAGAAATTGTTAGATAATATGCATGAAATTTTAAAAAGCATGAATTCTCATGGAAAATAGCAATTATATTGTTTGAACAATTTAATTGTATATAAGAATATGTTTCTGTGTTTTATATTTTTTTACACTCATGTTTATCATTAAAGTGAAATCAGAGCAAATAAAATCCTTATGTATTTCCTTAGGTAATAGCAAGTATATTTGAAAACACAAGGTATAGCTCCCTGGCCATAAATGTATGCTTCAGTACAATGTGACCCTTAGAATGATATCAATGTAGAATTTCCAAGTGTCTCAACTTAATGTTCTTTGTATTTTCAGAAGGACTTTGGACTCACTAATGGTTATAATATGGAAAGTTAAAACATTTTAGCAAGTTTCCAACTGTGTGCATGAAGATATGCCATTAACTCTCAAGTTAAGGGGAACTGTCATGGAGCTATAGCCAAGTGTCAAACACAATGTTTGTATGTTCCATTCATGGATGTGAGGATTAAACAAACAAATGAAATATATTCATATGAATTTAAAGTAGCTGTGGCACATAGTAGAAACTCAGAAGGGAATGGTAGTTGTGATCATCGTTATATAACATTTAGTCTTTTTTTTAATACTGGGACTGAGGCACTACCACCATTCCTTCTTATAAGAAATCATATACTTAAATAGCATAAATAATTATCTAAAAGGCTTGTACATTACAGAAATGTAGCCAGAGTTCAAACCCACACCTGCCTGTCATCAATGCTTAACTGCCCCCCCCCTCCCCGCAACAGGCTCCTCAAAAGGTTCCTGGGTGATTCTCAAGTTTATCATTAGCCACATTTTTCATTTCTCTCCTCTGCCCCACTATCTGCTCTCACAGCTATTAACACCTGTGCCAGAAAGTAGACCACAGGACAAAAAGAGAATCTAGGTAGGATTCTTTATACCTCAGTACTGAGCACATTGCTGTCTAGTGTATATCAGAAATTCAGTTAGTGTCTGTTAAACTGGACTTCCCTCCCCCTGCTTGCTATGGCCATAAAGAACTCATCTGCTCTTCCATGTTGAGTACTTTTCATAAACCAAAGCTACTGCCTAATTTCTTTACCTAATTGCCTCACCCTCCTGGCCTCCTACTTTCTACTGTAGAAAGAAACATCCCCAAGTAGTGAAAGCAGGCAACTGAGGTGGGAAAGGGTCTGCCCTGTTAGAAAAATGTAAGACACAATTTTCCCACAGTGTTCTTGCCATCCAGGAAAAAGAAGAAGCAAATGTTGAGCTTCAGTCTTGTCTAGGATGAAGCAACAGCACACTCGAGAGGCATTTTCCTCTGACCAGCTCTGATGGAGTAACAGGCCACTGCCCACTAGGGCCTGAAGGGAGCAGTATTTTTCTTCCAGGCCTGCTGCTTTCCACAGCTCCTAGAGGCCATTTCTTCAGTGCTTCCAATTCTGTAGGTGCCCAAATATATAAAAAGAGCATTAAGGTAATTGCCACTGAAGCAGTGGCCACTTGAGCCTGGGCCATGGCAGAACCTCAGGACTCACCCATAAAAAAATCAAATCCACCTTACACCACAGCTTCCCTCTGCCCTCAACAAATATAATCCCCACATCTATCCCCCTCAATGTATTGCAAAGGTTTCCATTTTTGTTTCTATCCTCAGACATTTTGTTCCTGTCTTCTCCAGGCACACATGCACTCTCATTTCTGATGTCTCCTCAACCTTTCTGTCTATAATATCCCAGCCCTCAGCTGTCCTTCTGCCTTATCTGAATCCCCTTTAGACATAACACCAGCTGCCTTATTTGGTGGTCCTGTTTTATGCCTCCAGCTGGATGTAAGCTATTTAAAGGCAGGGGTTAAGCTTTATATTGCTTTGTATCAACTGCAGCAGTTTTTACTTGACACAGGCTCAAAAAATATTTGTGGATGAACTAGATGAAAAGCAAAGGAAAGAAGAGCATAGAAAGCAAATGCATAATAAATTTAACATTTTGTCTGTCTAATTATATTTAATTCCCTCCTGATTTCAAGTAAGTTTTGGGTCCAGGATATCTTTCTCAAGGTAATAGTAGACCCACTTCATAATAGTGACCACGGCACTTTCTAAATAAATGAAATATTGTGGTTTCTTCTACTTTTTTCTGCACACAATGCTTTATTTATGGACTCGAATGGAAGTCCAATGCTAAATCATGGCTTACCAATGAAAAATAGTAAGTCAATGGATCATTGGAATATATTGTCTTATAGCACTGGTATTTTCTAGAAAAAAAAGCATTAAAACATTACCAGCAAGTGATTTATCTTTTTATTTGAATGTCGCAAATGAATAAATGGAATAAATTTATAATAATCTGAGTACCAATCTCTTTTGAAATATGTTATTGTTATCATTGGGTACCTAGATATCTCAAGGTATTTTTATTTAGGCCAAGGTAGGGGGAAGTGCATTCTGCTGAAGTTACATTACTGATGAAACTATAAAAGCAAGTTTACATGTTGATTCCACTTGGATAATTTTTTTATAATTAAATAACTCCCTTAAGTGTACAGAGGGAATGGTGCCAGAATACATGCACCATTGTTTCAGAGATGCCAGGCACCAATGGTGCCAGAGTTTCAGAATGTCTGTGTGGTACCTTGGACTTGGTGTAATTGGAAGTAACAGGCTAGTGAAACCAAATCACGGGTTTTACACCCCGCAGCATGTCCCTTTCTGAAGCACTACACTGGGTCTTTAGTAACCAAATAGTATCCTTCCTTAGAAATATATATATATGTGTGTGTGTGTCTGTGTGTGCATGTGTACATATGTATATACATGCATATACATGTATGTATATGTGTGTACACACCTATATATGTATGTATAGATATACACACACAAACACTGCAAGAAATGTATCTGTTGATGGCACTGTTCATTGTTAAGCTTCTTTTTGGAAAATGTCAGCATGCATAGAAAAAACAAGCAAAGAATTGTCATATCTTTTTTTTCTCTTTAGAACACAGGTTGGCAAATTTTTTTCAAGTACCCATTAATAAATATTTTAGGCTTTGTATGTTATAAGGTCTCTTGCCTAACCACTCAACTCTGCCATTGTAGCATGATAGCAGCCTTAAACAATAAGTAAACCAAAAAGCATAGTTGTGTTCAAATAAAACTTTCATTGGTGGAAACTGAAATTTAAATTTCATATAATTTTAATGTGTCAAAAATATTACTTTTTATATTTTTTCAACTATTTATAACTGTAAAAAGCTCACAAATATACAAAAACAGGTGGTGGGCCAGATTTGGCCTATGAGTTGCAGTTTGCTGACTTCTACTTTGGAATATTTGATAAAGATTTTCTTGAAATTTTCCATTATTGTTGGTCAAATATACATTCTCATCTTTACCTTAAGACCATCTCAGAGGTACCTGAGTAGATTATCACCTCCTAATAGCAGGGTCTCCTTGGGTCTGCCTGCATCAACTGATGGTATGGTCTTTGGAAGAAGAGGTATTGATCAAATATGTGATGGTGTTTATTTGCTTTTAGGGATAGAGTGGTCAGCTACACACTTGGCCGGAGGCTTCCAACTGATCATGTGAGTGGACAGCTGCAGTTCCGATTTGAGATCACTTCCTCCATCCACCCAGGTATTTTCAGCATGAATTTCATGTCTTGCCCTAGTCTAATGTCATAGTGCGGTTCTTTTCTCTAAAATACAATAACCATGGTTTTCTCCAGACATGTGCTAGGTTGCTGTCCCCTCAATAGAGAGGTTATTCTTTATTCTGTAGACCAAAAGATAGAGGGTCAGATATAGAATGGGGATTGACAATGAAGTCAGTGTAGGTATGGAGCCATGTTTAATTTATTATTTTACTTCTAGCACCCACATATGAGGTGCTCAATAGATGTTCAATACTTTCATACATACATGAGTGAATGAATGAAGAAATTTGAGCACAATGTGTTCCATGTCTTGTTGGAGAACTATGATAGTACAATAGATCTTTACAATACCACAGGGAAAAATAAAAACTCTAAATTAAACAGAAAATTACAGAATCATCCAGTGTTCACTTTTTCAAGACAAAACATATCTCCAAATATGAATAATGAGATGCCTCATAATTCTATTTTTTTCTCTTTGCCTACAACTAAGTGTGGATCATGCTAAGAATTGTTTAGTCCTCCTAGGCCACAATTATGAATTGTTGTTAAAGTTGATGAGGTTTTACAAAACCCAGAGTCTGGAGTTTATCACTGCCCACTCCTTAAACTCCAGTTGTACTATTCTATGCCCCATATATAATGAAGAATGTAAAAAACACCTGTTTTTCCTTTTCAATTCAGCCTTTTCAGTATTCCAAGAATAAAACTGACTCTTTGTTCAGAGTAGTAGTAAGGACAGCATTATGGCTGACTAGAGAGGTAGTTTTTCTTCAATAAGTCAATTGCGGTAGTGTGTTTGAAATGGGAAGTTCAGATCCAGCAGGAATCCAATAAAGCAAGCAAGTGGGGGAAGGCAGATGTAAACTTGATTGCTACTCCTGAAATGATTACTTGGTGTGGAGATGTTACCGAACAACACGTCCGAGGGAGGGCAATATTTGGCCCACCTAAGGATGCCAAATACTGCTACAGAACAGGGGCCCCTCCCAAGGACAGAATACTAATATCTACTGGGCTCTTCTGTCTGCCGCCAATTGGAAAGGCATCTCTCAATGCCAGAGATTTGTGAAAAGGAAACGAAGTGTTTATTTAATGCTATTTAGGCTTAATGCCTCCACTAAAATATCAAAGTCTTTTAGGGTATACACCTACACCGGTACAGCTCTTGCTTCTCCCACTGTCCCAACTCCAGGTACCGTAAATCAGGAAAAGAGCACAGGTCTGTTTTTCAGGCCGTTGGCACCGGCCGTCAGCTGTATCACTGTGCAGACAGGATCTCTCTATAGTTAATCCAAAGTTATGTGGTACCTTCTCACGGTCCACTGGCAAGAGTTCTTTGTACCCAGTTCCAGTCAAAGTCTCTCCTGCTTTCCAGGCCACTCAGCCAAAGGGAGCATCCCAAAGCCACGTGGGCCTCTTCTACCAAAGCTGCAGGGGTCAGCACTCCACCAAAAGCATGTGGCTTTCTTCTTCACCTGGCTGCAGGGATCTCCATTCTGGCAAAGCTGCATGGTTTTCCCTTTCACCTGGGAAAGAGGGGGTCTGCACTCTGCTGAAACCGCTTGCCTCTCCCCTCAATGGCTGCCATGTCTCACTTTTAAATCCTCGTGCCCATCTTCCTCTGTACCCCTATTTCCAAATCCTCCCACGATCAGTTACACCTGCCAGTATTTCTGTATTATTACAAGTTTATTGGGCCGCCATCATTAGTTTGGGCAGTTATCATCCCACATCCTAGAGCCAATCTTCTCCAAGCTCCCACGCAGGTACTGGACCTGCCCCCAGTTACATCTTGGGGTAAGTGATTTCATCTCCCTAGCTCCAAGCCTGGCCACAGCCATTTTACACATCCAAGTAACCCACCAAAGGCTATAGATATGTTAAACGACCAGGCCATGGATTAGCTGCAAGGCTGTGGCTGTACAAAACAGCCCTGTATGTTCCTGATCTATGTGTCCCTTTCTCCAACTCACACCTGTGGGGAGGAAGGGGTGAGGACATCTTATATGTCTCTCCAATATTCCTATACACTTTGAATTCTGGACACCATTCCAAATCTTTTTTTTTGCCCCCACCCTGGCTGCACCCTGTATCAGAGACTTTCTTTATTCTTCTACTGTAGTAATCTCCAAATGCTGGAAGACTTTCAGTCTGAGCTACTAAATAATTGGCTTCTGCCATCATCTAGCCTTTCTGTGCTCTATAGTTTCCAAGAACCTGACTTACCCATTCTGCTATCATGGGGACCCAGCCACAGGAAATACTCTGAGTAAGTATAATTAGTCTTGCCTAGAATTAGAGAGGAACTGTAAGCCCCTCACCCTCATCTCTAAAGTCTTCACATTAAAAAAAAAAAAAACATTGTTGATAACGGAGGTAACACTGGGCTTTTGTTATTTTAATGAAAAATAAATTCCCTTGAAAAATAATTCAGAAATATAGAATGACTGTAAACTACCATTAACACAAAAAGAATTCATTTTTTCAAGTTTTTGAAGGATAGTCATGCTTGTACCTATAATCCTAACTTCCTTTTTAATAGTGTGCCTTTTTACTTCAATACTGTCTCTATTTGGACAATAAATTATGTAGTCAAATTAAAGGATATGGGATCAAGCGCATAAGAAAATAGTTAGCCATTTTTATTTATTAATTTTACTCATCCCCCTACTTTCCTCCTTTTTGTTAATCACAGGCTTATTCTGTGTATCTGTGGGAGTGTTTCTCTTTTGTTTTATTCATTAATTTGTTTTGTATTATTACATTCCACATAAATGAAATAGTAAGGTATTTTTCTTTTTCCATCTGGCTCATCTCACTTCTTACATAATATCCTCTAGGCCCATCCATGATGTTGCAAATGACAAGATTTCATTCATTTGTATTGCTAAGTAATATTCCATTGTGTTATATAATGCATCTTTATCAACTCATCTATCAATGGACATTTGGATTTCTTACATATCTTAGCTATTTTAAATGATGCTGCAATGAATTAGTGTTTTTGTTTTCCTCATATAAATATCCAGAAGTGGTATTGCTTGGTCATAAGGTAGTTCCATTTTTAATTTTTGAGGTAATCCATACTGCTTCCCACAGTGGCTACACTGATCTACATTCCCACCAACGCTGCACAGGGGTTCCCTTTCCTTCACATCTTTGACAGAACTTATTTCTTGATTTTTGATGATGCTCATTCTGACAGGTATAAAATGACATTTTATTGTGGTTTATTTTTCACTACTCAGATGATTAGTAATGTTGAGCATCTTTTCATATGTCTTTTGGCTATCTGTATGTTCTCTTTGGAAAAATGTCTATTCAGATCCTCTTCCCATTTTGTAATTAAGTGCTTTTTTAAAAAATATTAAGTTGTATGAAGTTTCTTATATATTTGAAATATTAACCCCTTATCAGATATATCATTTGTAAATATCTTCTCCAGTTGTCTGTGTTGATGATGGTTTTCTTTGTTATGCAAAAACTTTTTAGTTTGATGTAGTCTCATATGTTTATCTTTATTTTTTTGTCCTTGCCAAAGGAGACATCCCGAAAGATATTTGCTCTGAGCAATGTCAAAGAGTTTACTGCTTATATTTTCTTCTTGGAATTTTATGGTTTCAGATCACACATTTAAGTCTTTAATCCATTTTGAATTCATTTTTGTATATAGTGTAAGAAAGTGGTCTAATTTCCTTTTGTACATGTACATGTCTGGTTTTCCCAGCACCACTTATCAAGGAGACTATCTTTACTGTATTGTATATTATTGCCTCTATTGTCACAGATTAATACCATATAAATGAGGATTTATTTCTAAGCTCTCTATTCTATCCCACTGGTCTATGTGTCTATTTTTGTGCCATTACCACACTGTTCTGATTTTTATAGCTTTATAGTATAATTTGAAGTCAGAGATGTGATATATCTCACTTTGATCTTTTTCAAGATTGTTTTGATTATCTGTGGTCTTTTTATGGTCCATATAAATTTTAGGATTAGTTGTTCTAGAAAGAAAACATATTCTTACAAGATATTTCAGCTGAGCACTGGCCAATGAGAAACCTACCAACCCCTATGTCCAATATCTTAAAATAAAAATCTCTTAAGATGTCTTTCATGCCCATGTCTGGCAGCATACACTAAAACCAAAATGCACTCTTGTGGAAGAAATGACATGTTCCTCTTGCCCACAGATGATGAAGAGATTTCCCTGAATACTGAAGCTGAGTCAGCAGAAATTCAGAACAGCCCCATGAACAACTTGGTGGCAAGCAGCCATGAGGAGCCTATACAGGATGCAGCAGAGACCTCCAGAAGTTACAAGTCAGAGAAGCTAAGGGAGAACAGCACCTTGGCAACTGCAGAGAATGGGAGCCTGGAGTTTGCCAAGCCAGTGGAGGAAGTGGCAGGTAGCACTGAGACAGGAGAAGACCACGGCACAGTCTCCATGGGACCTGACGGGGCTCGGGAGCTTCTGGGCCCAGGGCAAGATGATACTGAGTCCACCCTGAGTGCGGAAGAGCTGGTAATGGGGCTGGGCCTGGGAGGGGAGGCACACCCACCAGGGCTGCTGCAGGATGGTGAAGCCCTAGACAGCACTGGGGATCCTATGGCACAGACCAAGACTGAGGGGCAGAAGGAAGAAAAGGGACAGATGAAGGAAGAAGTAGGGGGAGACATATCTGCTCTGAGGCAGCTGGAGGACAGGCTGCAGCCTCCTGCCTCAATGAAGACAAGGAACAGGCCATGTTGCTTGCCTGTGTCTGAGCTGGAGACAGTGATTGCATCAGCCTGCAGTGACCCTGAAACCCCACGGACACACTACATCCACATCCACACCTTGCTGCACAGCATGCCCTTGACCCAGGATGACAGCCCCCAGGAGGATGAGGGTGCTGAGGAAGAGTCCACTCTCAAGAACACCTTGGAGAAAGATCGGCTCAGTGAGGGGGACAGGATACCTGCTGAGCTGCCTGCTCTAGAAGAGGGTTTTGAGAACCATGAGGGGGCTACTCTAGGCACAATGCACCTGGGCCTTTCTGGCTTGGCCAACAGCTCAGTCCCCAGCACAGGGAATGAGAGTGACTCCAGCCCCAGACAGGGTGGTGACCACAGCTTCGAAGGCTGTGACACATCCTGTTGTAGTCCCTCCTGCTACAGCTCCTCATGTTATAGCACGTCTTGCTACAGCAGCTCTTGCTACAGTGGCTCCTGCTACAATGGTAGCAGGTTCACCAGCCATACCCGTTTCTCCTCTTTGGACAGTCCCAAGATCTCCGAGAGCACTGTCTTCTCCTCGCAGGATGATGAGGAGGAGAGCAGCGCATTTGAGTCAGTATCAGACTCAGTGCAGAGCCCAGAGCTGGACCTAGAGTCTGTGGATGCCGCTGGGCCCTGGCAAGAACAGACAACCGCCTCTGCCAGGAGTGTGGCAAGGACCTTTGATGGTTTGGAGTGCCCTGTGGCAGGCCCAAGCAATCAGAGAGAAGGTTAGATATCAAAACTGGTGAGAATAAGAATAGGACCACCAGGGGGACAGAGGTCTAACCAACATGGGTTGAAAAGAAGAGTGAGAGGATCAATCCCAAATGGGGTTGCTGCAGCAATGTGTATGCCTATTGTATATGTGTGTGTGAGTATTTGTGACTATGAAGAGTTGACACCCCACAAACTCTCAGATGTACACCAACAATTACCAGTGCACACATGTGAATGTACACTTACACATGTGCTTCTCTGTTTAAATTAATCACTATGGCTAGTATACATAATATTCTTCTGTCTTGACAGTGACCAGAGCATTAAGGCTAGTATCAAATGATAAGCATAAATGATCATCAAATTATTAGGTAGATTATGTGGAAGTCTCTGCTGACTTCCCAAACTTATTAAAGATTAGAGATAAATGTTAATATAAGTTGAACAACATTGATTTTATTTCTATTTTAGAATTTAACTAACCTGTGTACATGTAGATAGGTATAACCTACATATATTTGTCATTATTTCATCTTAATTTTGGTTATTGCTGTTTTTGTTTTTTTCTTAGTGTTTTTATGTTTAGTTTTTGTTTTCTTTCTTTTTGGGGGGGCTATTTTGACAAATGGAAAGGAAGCACAACATGAGTGTATAAATCTCTATTTCAAGTAATATTCTAATTCCAAAGATGCCACCCCTAGTTTTGTAATGGATTCTATATTTCAACCAAAAGAGGCCCTTCTTAGTCATGCCTTGGAATCATATGTAAAATTAATTTGCATTTCTGTTTCTAGAATTGTCAAGCATCTTCCAGTCTAGTGACAATGACATAGGGGGAAATAATTTAAGTCACATAACAATATAAAATAATCCAGTTGCTTTAAAAAAGAAAGATATAAGCTAAAATCTTCCCCCATGTCAAGATTCAGCTAGTGACCAAGAAATGCAGCCCAGGAACACTTAGACAGTTGCATAGTGTAACAGCTCATCTTTGCTTCACCCTGGGTTTGCCTACATTCTTCAGGATCCCATTTGAATTTATTAGTGACTAAACCATTGTACACTCTAGAGTATATATATTTATATTTTGCCTGTTAAAAGAAAGTAGCTGATAGAGTATTTTTCTTCACAGAGTGGCTTATTCTTATTACCTTTGTCATTGTTTTGCCACTCAGCATAAAAACAAGATGAAATTCCAAATGTAGGAAGGTGGGGAAACAAAGTTGGTATCTACTAAATAAATAATAAAAGCATGCATTGAACCTGGAAAAAATAAAATAAAAAAGAAAAATTTAGATTCTGCTATTATGCTATTTAAATTAGCCTTGAAACAGAAAGCAGTGGTGTTATCTTTAGACTATAAACTCATGAAGGACCACAATTATATCTTCTTTATGTTTGAATTCTCAGCACCTAAACAAATGCCTAGCACCAACAAATTTTTACAGAAACTAAAGTGAGCATACAGAAAATAATTTTAAGGATTCAACAAAGCCCAATTCTATATTTCAGAGAAAGAAAAAGAGAGAACGTGGCATATGTGATAAGAGAAAATACAAGAATTTGTTAAAGGAAGAGAAACACAGGGAATAAAACCATAGTGGCATGCAATATGAAAGGCACTCATGATAGTCAATTACTTCCTTTAGGAAGAATGTTTTGAGTGTCTTCTTGTTCTGAGCTTAATGGTAAATGTTGGGCACAGGAAAATAGATCAGTGTCAGGTAGTATACAGAAGGTACTCAATAATGACAACACAACTGAAAATAATTACAATGTAAGGAGATTTGGGGATAAAAGGACACAACCAGGAGCAGGCAGAGGTATTTTAGAGGTCAGAAAACATTTTCTGCAAAGGGCTAGATGGTAAACATTTTAGGCTTTGTGAGTGAGGAGTCAAAACCAAGTAACTGTCTACATCAAAGGCTATTCTTTCTAATAGTTTTATATTTAAAAAGGTAATCATTCTTAACTAGGAGCCATATGAAAGTAAGCCTGGATTCATAGTTTATCAAGCATTGTAGCCTATGGGATATATTTTGACCACCTTGTTGAGAGACAATCCACACACAGTTAATTGAAAATTAGGTCAGTTACAATTATGTAAAAGCATGTTTTAGAAAGTGAAAACAAACAAATAAAAACACTGTCCACATCGTTGTCCAGCAGGGGGAAAACTGTCCCTAACAGAAAGGACAGAAAAATGTTCAGGGCCATAGCAGAAGTCTTGCAGTGCAACTTCTAAAAAAAGTCTAATCTCCTAAATTCTGCAAAATGTATACTCAAAAATGTTAAGAAACACATCAACACTTCACTATAATGATCACTAAGGTCAATATGAAGATTCCTGAGAGGAACTGGTGATTTCATCAGAGCTGCACATATGTTGGCATGTGACTTTTTTGCAGCCAGTCTTTCCTCCCTCAGTAGGAATCCTTCCTGAGTTAAAGGTATCAGCATTGTGGATCTGTCCGCTCATTGACACATATTCAAAGAAAACAGGGCTTCCACACAATCCACTTAATATATGCATGTGGCCTCTCTTCTCTCATTAGAATCACTATTGCCTCTTGCTGTTACTTCTAAGATTGAAAATTCTTCCACTGCCTTAGCCAAGGTTAACTGACTGTACATAGGCTCAGGAAAATTAGTCTATAGCAATTTATAGAGGATATATTTTTTATTTACTTTTTGTTTCTTTGCTCTCTATAAAAACCTCCTTTTTAACCTCAAACACAAAATAATTTAGTTTTAAACTTTAAGGTAATATTAAAAGAGCAACATAATGTGATTATGACCTTAGGCCCTGGAGCCTGGGTTTATTATATTCAGTCCCACCACTTTGTAGCCATTATACCTTAGACAAGCTACATAACTACTCCATGTGTATTTGTAAAGCTTGTGTAAATGTAGAATTTACCTCAAAGTGTTATTAGAAGGACTAAATGAGGATACATGTAAAGCCTTTGGCTTCTCAAATGAGGGTTCATCCAGACAGATAAACAATGAGACTAAATTTTTTAGTGGAATATGTTTCCTTCTTGGAAGTAGAAGATCTGAAGCTTTGTGTTTGATGTGGTTGTATGGAGCTGAAGCTTCTTGGAGAACAGAATCTCTTGATTCTGCTCCATTCATTCAGTTGGCTGAGCTGTGTCAATAATGCGATTGAATTTGCTTGGGATTCACAAGGTGGAATCAACTCCATTAACACCTGCAAGTGACAATACCACTAGCTTGGATGAGTTATTAACCTGGTTGACTGAATTAATTACAACAGGTAAGTTTGCTGTTTATTTTCAAGAAACTAAATAAAACACAGAAGCTGATGACATAACAACCGTGCCATTGATTTCAGTTTTCTGACATTAAGCACATATAAAGACAGACAAGAGCCCATCTTAGAAATAAAAGTCAGTTCACATGGAGCTGTGAACTGACATGAGAGACACCTTCCTTGGCTTTCCTTAAAGTTTCAGAAGACTCCAAGGAGTTGAGTAATATACCAGACTTTTTGCAAAAAAATGTGAAATATATTTAAATTTAAAAGGACTCTGTGTTCTTGTATACTTCTCTATTTTTATTATCCTGTTAGTTCTAGGAATTAAACTACTAAATTAGAGTTATGTAATGTCCTTTTTTAAAAGATTTTATTTATTTATCTTTAGAGGGGAAGAAAAGGAGAGAGGGAGAGAAACATCAATGTATGGTTGCCTTTTGTGCATACCCTGCTGGTAACTGGCCTGCAGGGAATCAGCCTGCAACCCAGGCATGTGCCCTGACTGGGAATCAAACCATGATCCTTTGATTTGCAGGCCCGTGCTCAATCCACTGAGCTACACCAGCCAGGGCCTCTAATGTCCTTCTTAATAATTTTATTTTTAATCAGTTCTTTGAATATAGAATTAAAAGAAATAATCATTTTGTCCATGTATGGACATTCTGGAAAATATTTGCACTTTGAGATCCCACAAAAATCTTACCTGCTGTTTTTTATAGTTACTCTCCTTTTTGACCCAAGAAATAACATAACATTTGCTATTTGCATCAACCACTAAGGGCAGAAGAAGGAGAAGGCCTGACCTTTGTGTCTGGCCAAAAAGGGTTATTGTAATAAAGCCAAGATCATGTGAGGTAGGGGGAGGGGAGCTGAATGGAAATTGTGTCCTGGTCTGGGTCCCCATAGCAATCCAATGGTCAAGAACAATTACTTTTGCAATAGCTGTCAGCCTCCCATCCACATAGCCACTCTACACACAGCGTTACTAGGACCTGAGGATTTTGTAAAATAGGAACACCATTCTAGAACACCATTCAGTTCATTATAAGTCTGACTGACAATATTATTAGATATGCCTATAATAATAATCAGGGCATGCATTGAGAGGCTATGTTTATTTCCAAAATTTATTGTTCTTCTTCCTTCTATTCCTCTTCAAGTGTTTCAATTTTTCCTGTCTCAGTTTTCCTGACTAGTATCTACTTTCATTGTCTTTTGTCCTTTCCTCTTTCTAGAGCACTCTGGCTTGTCTGATTCTTTCTCAAAATAATCTGGAACAATCACAAAATCCCATAGCTCCTTGGCTCCACCACCCAAGCCATTAGCTTCTATACTAAAGGAATTCACCTTCTTGACACACTAATTCCTTAACCCCATCTTGGAAAATCACCATTGTAGAGTTCATTTCAAAAACAAAACATGAAAAACAGCATCAGAGGGTTTTGGCAGCCCTCTGACAAAACCCATTCAAACAAGGAGCAATAATTTCGCACAAGAACACTGAGCTTTCATGGGACCTTAGAAATGCTACACTTTCCTCAAACAGGCCTATCTCTTTTCTGGGCTAAAGTCAGGCTCTGATAATTTTCCTCTGTGTCCCTTTCTGATGCTACCTTTCCATCAAGATAATTCAGATGGTTACATACTCAGACCCTAACCTTATGTATTGGTCTTTGTGATATATAGTCATGAAGTGCTTGGCTCTTTTTTTGGGGGGTTAAAAAAAGTAATTACCTCTGTTCCCTCTCTCATGAACAACAGGGAATATAGTAAACTGATAAAAAAATAGACTGCCTCTTTTTTGGGCTTTTTTTTCTATAGTAGTTTGTTTTAAAATCATGCTTTTTTGGAACATGCTACCATAACAATGAGTGAATCTGAATGTCTTGACTATCTTGTCCTTAGGTGAATGTGCTATACTCCATAATTCCCAGCCGGTAAGCCAGCTTCCTTCCTTGAGGCCTGAACATCATCACTACCCAACAACTGATGAGCCTCTTCCACCAAGTAAGCTTTAGTTTTTAAACTCTGTCTTAACTCTTTCTATGAATTCTAAATAGGTCAGTATGAACTCATATGTAAACATCCAAACTCTTCCTCAACTCAATACTTTACACTGTTATCAAAAAACAGTATAGCACCTACTATACAAATTGTTTGAATTTTTTTAACTAATGGTTTCAGCATGTGATCTTGAAAAGATAACCTAGCATTTTCAGTGCTCCTCAACTTTTGAAAGGGAGAACATTTCTTTATAAGACTGGCTGGTCCTTGCAAACTGTACATATCTCTTAAGTTTCAAATTGTACTATTTTATATTTAAAAGCTTTGAATTCAAGACTGGATAATCCTATTGTTCTTAATGGGACCTGTTATGTCACAAGCATCTCCATATAATAAAACATTTCAATCCACCAGGACCCAGGAAATTGCATTTTCCTTGCTATAACTTGTATCAATAGGTGACAGCCTCAAGTTTCTTCTGTAGTTCTTAGGGTTTTTAAGAAAAATATCATCTTTATCATTTCTCCTGGTAACTGTAATATGTAAGTAATAATTATCCAACTAAGTCATTTGAAGCTGGGAAAACCATTCACTCTCTCAGAGACTCAGTTTTCTTATTTGTTAAGTAAAACTTCAGTATCTCCATTTACTAAAATGCAAGTTTGGAGTAAATAGTTCTAGATATCATTCTATTCTTAATCTTATAATATGCCATTATAATAAATTTATAAGAAGGAACTGACACCCCACTTAGCGTCACATACGTTCATGATTTCTGTAACATCTCTGTTTTGGTTTAGCCTTGTTTTTGAAGCAAAGATAACCTTTAAGATTTGATAAATTTCATAACTGCAAGGTCTTTTTAGGATGCTAAAAATCAATATTTCTTTATATTTAGCCTATGCTTACATTAAGTGGTAACAATTTTCAAAAGGAAAAATGCTTATTTTTAATTCATCTATTCTTTCTAATGTAATATCATTTTTACTTATGCCTATTTTCTTCCAGTAAGTTGTAATTTTCAGTGAAAAATCAACAAAGATGTTCAATTTGTGTGTGTGTATATATATATATTTCAACATGTATACATTAAAAAAAACATCATATTTTGGGGGTAGGGGGACAAGCCAAACATTACATTTTTTTAACTTTTGACATCTGAGTTCTTTATTTATACATTGATTATGGGTATTCCACAAATGAATAGTAAAATTTAATGCTACTATAGATACTTCCTAATTAACACTTATTTGAAAAATATCTATAATGTTTTCTGAAGAAAAAGAATACTTTTCCTACAACAAATAACTTAGCCAACGCATGTGTGCATGAATTGACTTCCAATCTATGCAAAAGTAATAACTACTTATACATACAGATATTATGAAAAATTGAATATATAAGTCTAATTAAGTAATTATGTTATATAAACAGCTTTAAATAATGAAAACAAAATTCTCCAGATAAGTTTTGATTTTCTGTCCATGTAACAATGAAACATATTAGAAAAGTTTGTAGTGAAGCCTAACAACTAAATTTACTCAGATAATCTCAAATAGTACATGGATGATTTCATTACCAGTAGTTATTCATTCAACAACTATTTATGGAATTATTACTTTCTCTGAGGTACAAAACAAAGGTCTCTTCCCTCATGGAATTTACAATTCAGTCTGGCAGAGACATATAATAAACAATAAAAAAATGTGAGAATGTAACATAACATGTTAGATGGTAATAAGTGCTATCAAAAACAAAAGCAGAGCAGGTAAGGACATCTGAAGTTTGTGTTGTTGGCTGGTTTGCCATGTTAAATAGTGTGGTCAGGTAAGCTTCATTGAGAATGCAACCTTTGACACTAGACTTAGAGGAGGCAAGAGAGTTACCCCTGTAGGAATTGGTGAGAAAGAATTTTCTAAAAAAAGAAACAGCCCACCTAGCCGGTTTAAGAAATAGTAAAGAGGATGCTGGGAAGATGGCGACGGAGTAAGATGGAGCTGATACTAGCTCCTGTACTCATGGGTGAAAATCCTGGCAGATCTATAGAGAAACAGCATAATAAACCATCGGTTACCCAGCATTTATGAAATTAAAAGACCAGAGATTGTGACCGACGCTGAAACACCAGACAGTGGCAGAGTCAGCTACTGGAGCTGGGTCTCACGTGGCCCCTGTGCTGCCGCCAGAGCAACAGGCCTGGGAGCCGGGGAGTCAGGTACGGAAGCCGGACACTCCAAGCCCCTGTGACGGTCCTGGGAGACCGAGGAATCAGGAACCGGAGCGGGGACAACCTTGTGCCCACGCCATAGCTACCGGCCTGGGCAACGGAAGGGTCAGTTGCAGGAGCTGGGACACCAAAGGCACCTGTGACGTAGCCATAGAGACAGGCCTGGACCCTGAGGAGCCAGATACGGGAGCCAGGAAGCGCTCAGATCCTGTGCCACTGCCATAGCGACGGGACTGGACACCGGGGAGTCAGGTATGGAAGCCGGGCCTCTCCAAACCACTGTGACGCAGCAGAGGAGCCAGCTACCAGAGCCGGGAAGTTCTCAGATCCTGTGCCGCTGCCATACTGACGGGACTGGACGCCAGGGAGTCCGGTACGGAAGCCGGGCCTCTCCAAACCCCTGTGACACAGCAGAGGAGCCAGCTACGGGAGCTGGGATGTTCTCAGATCCTGTGCCGCTGCCATAGCAACGGGACTGGACACCGGGGAGTCAGGTACGGAAGCCGGGACACTCCAAACCCCTGAGACAGCCCTGGGTGGCAGAGGAGCCCTCTACGGGAACTTGGACGGTCTCAGCCCCTGTGCTGCTGCCATAGCGACGGGACTGGACACTGGGGAATCAGGTACGGGAGTTGGGACTTTCTAAGCCTCTGTGCCACTGCCATACAGACAGGACTAGACGCCGGGGACTCAGGTACGGAAACTGGGACACTCCAAGCCCCTGTGACGGCCCTGCGCGGCAGAGAGAGCCAGATACGGGAGCTGGGACATTCCCAGCCTCTGTGCCACTGCTGTAGTAATGAGCCTGGGTGCTTGAGGAGGCGGCTCCTAGAGCCGAGACATTCAGCAGTGGTAGGCGAACAACGCAGGGACCAGCACGAGGACCAGCGTGAGTGTAGGTGAAGATGAAGAACATCAAGAAACTTCAAGGAGTCTGCACAAAGATCATACCACAGAAGTTTACACCATAAACCAGGGTTTCAGAACAGATCAATTTTGGAAGCAGAGACTAACAAGAAGAGTCTCAAACAATGGGAAGACAAAGAAACAATCCCCAAATGAAAGAAAGAGCAGAAACTTCAGAAAGAATGTTAGATGAAATAGACGCTGATCAACTATCAGACAGTGAATTCAAAGCACTGGTTATTACGAAGTTCAAAGAGCTCACAGTGAACTACCAGAAACTACAGGGGAACTATAATGATCTCTCTGCAAACTACAGCAACATCAAAAAGGAAATGGAAACTATCAGCAAGAGACAAGAGGATATGAAGAATACAATTTCTGAATTGAAGAACACAGTAGAAAGTTTCCAAAGTAGGATAGATGAAGCTGAGGATAGGATTAGGGACTTAGAGGACAAGGTAAAAAGCATCTCACAGAAAGAGCAAGAAAATGAAAAGAGGCTCGAAAGAATGAAGAGGGATAAAGAGAAATGCAAGACAATATGAAACGTAATAATATCAGAATAATAGGAACACCAGAAGGAGAAGAAGAAGAACAAGGGATAGAAAATGTATTTGAGCGAGTACTGAAAGAAAATTTTCCTAATTTGATAAGAGAAAAAGTCTCACAAATCCAGGAATCACAGAGAGTCCCAACCAAGAGGAACCCAAGGAGGCCCACTTACACACACATCATCATCAAAATGGCAAAATTCCAAGACAAAGAGAGAATCTTAAAGGCAGCAAGGGAGAAAAAAGAAATAACATACAAGGGAGCCCCAATAAGGTAAGCTACTGACTTCTCAATGGAAACACTTCAAGCAAGAAGAGAATGGCAAGAAATATTCCAAGTAATGAGAACCAGAGGCCTACAACCAAGGCTACTTTACCCAGCAAGGCTCTCAATCAAGATAGATGGCCAAATAAAGAGCTTCCAAGACAAAAGAAGCCTAAAAGAATATGCCTCCACCAAACCAGCTCTACAAGAAATACTGAAAGGACTGTTTTAAGGGAAGGAAGGATAAGAGGGAGACAGAGAGGAACACAGGTACAAAAATGGCAATGAATAAGTACCTATCAATAATAACCTTAAATGTAAATGGATTAAATTCTCCAATCAAAAGACACAGAATAGCTCAATGGATAACAAAGCATGACCCACACATATGCTGCCTACAACAGACACACCTCAGGACAAAAGACCATCACAGACTAAAAGTGAAAGGCTGGAAACAAGTTTTCCAAGCAAACGGACAAGAAAAAAAAAGCTGGGGTAGCAATTCTCATATCAGACAAAATAGACTTAAAAAAAAAGGCTATAAAGAGAGACCCAGAAGTTCACTTCATTATATTAAAGGGAAGAATCCACCAAGAAGACATTAACATTGTAAACATATATGCACCAAACATAGGGGCACCCAAATATATCAAGAAAATCTTAGAGGACTTCAAGAAAGATATTGACAGCAACACAATTATAGTAGGGGATTTGAAAACCCCACTATCAAAAATGGACAGATCTTCCAAACAAAATATCAACAAAGATATTGTGGCATTAAACAACACCCTAGATGAAATGGACTTAACTGATATATATAGAGCCCTTCATCCCAAAGAAGCTAAATACACATTCTTTTCAAATGCACACGGAACATTTTCAAAGATAGACCACTTGATAGGACACAAAAGGAGCCTCAAAAAATTCAAGAAAATTGAAATCATACCAAGCATCTTCTCTGACCACAAGGGACTGAATTTAGAAACCAACCCCTAAGAAAAAGACCCAAAGCACCCAAAAATATGGAGACTGAATGGTATGCTATTAAACAACGAATGGGTCAAGAATGGAATTAGGGAAGAAATCAAAACATTTCTGGAAACAAATGAAAATGATCTCACAACAACCCAAAACTTATGGGGCACAGCAAAGGCAGTCCTGAGAGGGAAGTTTATAGCAATACTGGCCTACCTAAAGAAAATAGAAACATTTCAAACAAACAACCTAACCCTACGCCTGCAAGAACTCAAGGAACAACAACAAAGACAGCCCAGAGCAAGCAGAAGAAAGGAAATAAGCAAGATTAGAGCAGAATTAAATGACATAGAAACTAAAAGCAAAATTTTAAGGATCAATGAATCAAGCAGTTGGTTCTTTGAGAAGATAAAGAAAATAGACAAGCCTTTAAGTAGACTCATCAAGAAAAGAAGAGAGAGGACACAAATAAACACAATCAGATATGAAAAAGGAGAGATTACAACTGATACCACAGAAATAGAAGAGACTGTAAGAAATTACTGTGAGAACTGTATGCCAAGAAATTTGAAAACCTAGGGGAAATGGACACATTTCTAGAAAAATACAATCTTCCAAAACTCAGTGAAAAAGAAGCAGAAAATCTAAATACACCAATAACAGCAAAAGAAATTGAAGTAGTAATCAAAAAACTCCCATCACACAAAAGCCCCAGACCAGATGGTTTCACAGGAGAATTCTACAAACCATTTAAGGGAGAGCTAACCCCTATTCTCCACAGACTATTTCAAAAAATTCAGAAGGATGGAAAACTCCCAAATTCTTTTTATGAAGCCAGTATCATCCTAATTCCAAAACCAGATAGAGACACAACAAAGAAAGAAAACTTCAGGCCAATATCGCTGATGAACATAGATGCTAAAACCCTCAACAAAATATTGGCAAATCGCATCCAACAATACATCAAAAAGATCATACACCATGATCAAGTAGGATTCATCCCAGGAATGCAAGGATGGTTCAATATTCGCAAATCAGTAAATGTAATATATCACATACACAAAAGCAAAGACAAAAATTACATGATCATATCAATAGATGCGGGAAAAGCTTTCGATAAGGGACAACACGCATTTATGATAAAAACACTCAGCAAAGTGGGAATACAGGGAGCATTTCTTAAAAGAATAAAGGTCATATATGAGAGACCTCCAGCCAATATCATACTCAATGGGAAAAAACTAAAAGCTTTTCCACTAAGATCAGGAACAAGACAAGGTTGTCCACTTTCACCACTTCTATTCAATATAGTATTGGAAGTTTTAGCCACAGCAATCAGGCAAGAAAAGGAAATAAAAGGCATCCAAATAGGAAAGGAGGAAGCAAAACTGTCACTGTTTGCAGATGACATGATAGTGTAGAAGGAAAATCCTATAGACTCTACCCAAAAACTGCTCAAACTAATTAATGAGTTTGGCAAAACAGCTGGTTACAAAGTCAATATCCAGAAATCAAAGGCACTTTTGTATACCAACAGTGTATCAGCAGAAGCAGAAATCAAGGGGAAAATCCCATTTGATATAGCAAAAAGAAAAATAAAATATCTGGGAATAAACCTAACCAAGGAGGTAAAAAACCTGTATGCAGAAAACTACACACCCTGAAGAATGAAATCAAGGAAGACACAAACAAATGGAAACATATACCTTGTTCATGGATTGGAAGAATTAACA
The DNA here is from genome assembly GCF_021234435.1 of Artibeus jamaicensis. Classification (NCBI taxonomy): domain Eukaryota; kingdom Metazoa; phylum Chordata; class Mammalia; order Chiroptera; family Phyllostomidae; genus Artibeus; species Artibeus jamaicensis. The sequence goes on along the minus strand of NW_026521717.1, from coordinate 8,166,005 downwards.
TCATCAAAATGTCCATACTACCCAAAGCAATATACAGATTCAGTGCAATACCTATTAAAGTACCAATGGCATATTTCACAGACATAGAACAAACACTTCAAAAATTTATATCAAACCATAAAGGAGCCTGAATAGCAACTGCTCTTTTGAGAAAGAAGAACAAAGTAGGAGGGATCACAATACCTGATATCAAACTGTGTTACAAGGCCACTGTAATCAAAACAGCCTGGTACTGGCATAAAAATAGGCACATAGACCAATGGAAGAGAACAGAGAGCCCAGAAATCAACCCAACTCTCTACAGTCAATTAATATTCGACAAAGGGGACAGTAACATAAAATGGAGTAAAAATAGCCTCTTTAGCAAATGGTGTTGGGAGAACTGGACAGCTACATGCAAAAGAATGAAACTTGAGCACAGACTTACACCATACACCAAAATAAATTCAAGGTGGATAAAAGACTTAAATGTAAGTCATAACACCATTAAAGTCCTAGAGGAGAACATTGGCAAGATAATCTCAGATATTTCACGCAGCAACTTCTTTACTGATATGTCCCCTAGAATAAGGAATATAAAGGAAAGAATAAACAAATGTGATCTCATCAAAATAAAAAGCTTCTGCATGGCTAAAGAAAATAGTATTAAATTAGCAAGACAACCAACTGTATGGGAAAACATATTTGCCAATGATACCTCAGACAAAGGTTTAATCTCCAAAATATACAAAGAACTTAACACGACTCCACTCTAAGAAGACACCCAACCCAATTAGAAAATGGGAAAAGGACTTGAGCAAACACTTCTCCAAGGAGGACATACAGAACATTCAGAGACACATGAAGAGATGCTCAATATCGTTAGCTATCAGAGAGATGCAAATTAAAACCACAATGAGATACCACTTTACACCAGTCAGGATGGCTATCATAAACAAAGCAACAAACAACAAATGTTGGAGGGGTTGTGGGGAAAAGGGGTCCTTAGTTCACTGTTGGTGGGAGTGCAGACTGGTACAACCATTATGGAAAACAGTATGGAATTTTCTCAGAAAAATAAAAATCGACCTGCCTTTTGACCCAGCAATTCCACTGCTGGGATTATATCCTAAGAATCCTAAAACATCAATATCAAAGAACCTATGCACCACAATGTTCATAGCAGCACAATTTACAATAGCCAAGAGTTGGAAGCAACCTAGGTGCCCATCAGTAAATGAATGGATCAAGAAATTGTGGTACATATACACAATGGAATTCTATGCTGCAGAGAGAAAGAAGGAGCTACTACCATTTGCAACAACATGGATGGAACTGGAAAGCATTATGCTGAGTGAAATAGGCCAGGTGCTGAAAGACAAATACCATATGATCTCACCTTTAACAGGAAGCTAAACAACAAAAGAAACAAGCAAGCAGAAAAAAAAAAAAACCAAAGACACTGAAATAGAGAACAAGGGGATAGTGACCAGAGGGGAGAAGGAAGGGAAGTTAAGGGGAAAATGGGGGAGGGATTTGGTGGAACAAATAGGAAGGACACAGGGACAAGAACTAAGGGGGGTGGAAATGGGAGGGAGGTGGGGAGCAAGGGGCAGGGGAGGCTGGGATGGGAAAAATAGACCAAAAACTGTAGTTGAAAAATAACTAAATAAAATTTAAAAAAAAAGAAATAGTAAAGAGACAAGTGTCTTTGTAGTACATGATGCCATTGAGGAACTATTGGGACCCAGATCACATGCAGGGGTGTCCAATCCATTACCTGCAGGCTGCAGGTGGCCCAGAATGGCTATAAGTGAAGACCAACACAAAATCATAAATTTACTTAAAACACTATGAATTTTTTGTGATTACGTGTCACAATATATTTAGTGTGTGACCCAAGACAAGTCTTCTTCTTCCAGTGTGACCCAGAGATGCCCAAAGGTTGGACACCCATGAATTATAGGGCCTTTTAGACCCCTTAAGGGATTTGGCTTTTACTATGGGTGAAAAGGGAACATCCTGGTATTTTGAGCAAAGAAGTAGCATTGTTTAAGGTTTTAAAAGGCTTTCCGTGGTTACTGAGTTGGAATTAAATTCTGAGAAGGAAAGATAGAAACATGAGACCCATCAAAAGTTATTGCAAGGATGGTTCAACATTCGCAAAACACTAAATGTAATTCATCACATAAACAAAAGCAAAGACAAAAACCACATGATCATATCAATAGATGCAGAAAAAGCTTTCGATAAGGTACAACACCCATTTATGATAAAAACACTCAGCAAAATGGGAATAGAGGGAACATTCCTCAATATAATAAAAGCCATTTATGAGAGACCTACAGCCAATATCATACTCAAGGGACAAAAACTAAAAGCTTTTCCACTAAGATCAGGAACAAGACAAGGATGTCCACTTTCACCACTTCTATTCAATATAGTATTAGAAGTTTTGGCCACAGCGATCAGGCAGGAAAAGGAAATAAAAGGCATCCAAATAGGAAAGGAGGAAACAAAACTGTCACTCTTTGCAGATGACATGATAGTGTACATGGAAAATCCTATAGACTCTACCCAAAAACTGCTCAAACTAATTAATGAGTTTGGCAAAACAGCTGGTTACAGAGTCAATATCCAGAAATCAAAGGCATTTTTGTATACAAACAATGAATCAGCAGAAGCAGAAATCAAGGAAAAAATCCCATTCGATATAGCAAAAAGAAAAATAAAATATCTGGGAATAAACCTAACCAAAGAGGTAAAAGACCTGTATGCAGAAAACTACACAGCACTGAAGAAAGAAATCAGGGAAGACACAAACAAATGGAAACATATACCATGTTCATGGATTGGAAGAATTAACATCATCAGAATGTCCATACTACCCAAAGCAATATACAGATTCAATGCAATACCTATTAAAGTACCAATGGCGTATTTCACAGACATAGAACAAACACTTCAAAAATTTATATGGAATCATAAAGGAGCCTGAATAGCAGCTGCTCTTTTGAGAAAGAAGAACAAAGTAGGAGGAATCACAACACCTGATATCAAACTGTATTACAAAGCCACTGTAATCAAAACAGCCTGGTACTGGCATAAAAACAGGCACATAGACCAATGGAGGAGAACAGAGAGCCCAGAAATCAACCCAACTCTCTACAGTCAATTAATATTCGACAAAGGGGGCAGTAACATAAAATGGAGTAAAGATAGCCTCTTCAGCAAATGGTGTTGGGAAAACTGGACAGCTATGTGCAAAAAAATGAAACTTGAGCACCAACTTACACCATACACCAAAGTAAATTCAAGGTGGATAAAAGACTTAAATATAAGCCGTGACACCATTAAAGTCCTAGAGGAGAACATTGGCAAGAAAATCTCAGATATTCCACGCAGCAACATTTTTACTGATATGTCCCCTAGAGCAAGGAATATAAAGGAAAGAATAAACAAATGGGATCTCATCAAAATAAAAAGCTTCTGCATGGCTAAAGAAAACAGTATTAAATTAAAAAGACAACCAACTGTATGGGAAAACATATTTGCCAGTGATACCTCAGACAAAGGTTTAATCTCCAAAACACACAAAGAACTTACACGACTTCACTCTAAGAAGACACCCAACCCAATTAAAAAATGGGAAAAGGACTTCAACAGACACTTCTCTAAAGAGGAAATACAGAATATCCAGAGACACATGAAGAGATGCTCAATATCGTTAGCTATCAGAGAGATGCAAATTAAAACCACAATGAGATACCACTTTACACCAGTCAGGATGGCTATAATAGACAAAGCAACAAACAACAAATGTTGGAGAGGGTGTGGGGAAAAGGGGACCTTAGTTCACTGTTGGTGGGATTGCAGACTGGTACAACCATTATGGAAAACAGTATGGAATTTTCTCAGAAAAATAAAAATTGACCTGCCTTTTGACCCAGCAATTCCACTGCTAGGATTATACCCCAAGAATCCTAAAACATCAATTTCAAAGAAATTATGCACCACAATGTTCATAGCAGCACAATTTACAATAGCCAAGAGTTGGAAGCAACCTAGGTGCCCATCAGTAAATGAATGGATCCAAAAATTGTGGTACATATACACCATGGAATTCTATGCAGCAGAGAGAAAGAAGGAGCTACTACCTTTTGCAACAACATGGATGGAACTGGAAAGCATTATGCTGAGTGAAATAGGCCAGGCATTGAAGGACAAATACCATATGATCTCACCTTTGACAGGAAGCTAAAGAATAAAACAAACAAGCAAACAGAATAAAAACAAAGACGCTGAAATAGAGAACAAGTGGGCAGCAACCAGAGGGGAGAGGGAAGGGAACTTAAGGGGAAAAATGGGGAGGGATTTTGAGGAACAAGTATGAAAGACACAGAGATGAGGACTGGGCGAGGGGAATGGGAGAGAGGGAGGAGGCCGGGCGGGGGGGTGGGGTGGGATGGGAGAAATAGATTAAAAAAATGTACTTGAAAAGTAACTAAATAAAATTTATATTTTAAAAAAAAGTTATTGCAGTGACCTAGGTAAAAAATAAGGGTGGGTTGGGCCACAGGGGTGCCATGGATGTAGTGAGCTGTGGTCAGATTCTGAATATGTATTTTATGGGTAAGTTTGCTGACCAATTAGATGTGACATGTGGGAGAAAGACAGAAGTCAAGACTGTTTTCAAGAATTTTTACCTGGAAAGATAGAGTTGTTTTAAATTGAGATAGGAACGAAAGGTTGCAGATAGAGTAGGATTGGGTGGGAAAGCTCTCAAGATTGGTTTTGATCATATTATATTTAAGATGTCATTCAGGCAGTGATGTCAAAAAGGCAATTGAATGTGCAATTGAAGTTTAATAGTTGAGACTACAAACATGGTATTAAAGTTATTAAAATACAAAAATATATAGTTTTACTTGTATTAGTATCATAACTAAAGATGATACTTTATTACACTCTATATTGTTCTTCGATTTCATGGAAAATATATAATTGAGTATATAGTAGGTCCTTCAGTTACAAATGAATCGATGGAAATAAATTATTCTAACTTGTCCTAGCCTCATTAAGGTATCATTTTCATGGGCTGTTTAGGAAACACAGTGCCAAGACCTCAGGCATGCTGAGGCCTGAAGTTCCATTTGCAAAGTCTTTTCTTTACATGGTATGATTTTTAAAATAAGTGAAAGTTAATTCTTAACAAGTCACCTATAATGCATGCTTATAATGTCTAATTCTACTTAACTATTACTTTTTTATATATTTATAAAAGTATGCATTCAACATATATAATATAGTGACAGATATGCCTGGCTTTTATCCTTTTTTAAAATTTATTTATTTATTTATTTATTTATCTTTAGAGGGGAAGGGAAGGAGGGAAGGAGAGAAATATCAATGTATGGTTGCCTCTCATGTGTCCCCTGCTGGGAACTGGCCTGCAACCCAGGCATGTGCCCTGACTGGGAATTGAACCTCAATACTCTGGCTCAGACCCGCACTCAATCCACTGAGCTATACCAGCCAGGCGCTTTTATCCTTTTTTATTAGTGATTTGGAAATATTGAAACATTCAGAGAGAAGTTATTATTGTTGCATCATTCTCTTTTTTTCTCTTAGAGAATTTATGAGACTAGAATTTTGTCTCTGAAGTAATCCTTTCTTTACTGTGAGTGCCTGGAGGGCAGGGATGTGTGCTCAGTTAGAGTGCCCTCAGGACCAGACATAATTTCTAGTTCGTAGTGAAGTTTATTCAATTGAATTGAATAACACAATACTTTTTTAAAAGATTATATTTATTTATTTTAGACAAAGGGTAAGGAAGAGAGAAAGAGTGGGAAACAAACATCAGTGTGTTGTTGCCTCTCACATACCCCTATGGGGGACCTGGCCGGCAACCCAGGCATATGCCCAGTTTGAGGTAATCGAACTGGCCACCCTTTGGTTTACATGCAGGCACTCCATCCACTGAGCTACACCATCCAGGGTACACAATATTCTTCAATGATTAATAGTCATGTTGAATTCAAGAGGAAAAGGGGTCAAACTGTTACTCATCTGGGAATCACTGAAATTTCAGATATTTTGGTTCAAGCTTAATTGCTTATTAACATACTAAACTAATAGTTGGTAAGTGGAAAATCTAGAAGTTAATTTTAATCAAAATCCCCTGGAATTTATTTGTACAATCTTACTATATTTTTCTTCAATTTGTCTTATGTTAAATTTGGTGTTTTCTGGTATTTTGTGTTTTTTGGGGGGAGAGGGGCATTTTTTGTAATTCTTCAGTTAAACGTCAGATATAAGCCATAGTAATAAATATACTAACTGTGTCAAGTTTTCCATTTAAAAAATAAGTATTATTGTGTCATTACCTGAATAATGTTTGTTAATTAATATTTTATCTACTCCCCAAATCTATAGTTCTTCTCATGTAAAAGGCTGAATGGTTTTCCTTCATTTGCATTAATTTTTTTCTTTTTCTTCTTTAATTTTTCAGCATAATTTTCTGTCACATCCTTACATGTGGACTCTAAAAGCTTTCCCTATTTTGGTACAACAGATACTTATTTTCAATGTTAACCTAAGGTATTTAAATATTACTGCCAGTTCTTTCAGTTTTGAACAATTTTTCATCCACACTACCCTACCAAACACCTACATGCATTATGTAGTAACTATAATTCTACCTTTTAGAGTTGGGTTGTTGTTTAACTTTGAGAAGTAAAGGAAATTATCCTTATCTGGGGTTCCCTCTATGGTTTGGGATGGTTATCAACAAAGAGGTACTTAAAAGCTTGATGCCAGAGATACCTTTCAAGAGGGCGATGGAATAGGATGGAGAAGATTCCAGTTCCTTGTACACAAGGGAGAGAATCCTGTCTGATCAACGGAGAAGAAGCCAGGCAGCCAGCAGTCGCTCAGCATATATGAAAATAAGGGACCAGAAATCTCGACGGTCATGGAGGAACCAGATGAGACACAAACAACTTGAAAATATGAAAAGACCAGAGCTGGATCCATAGAAGAGACTTCCCAACAGTAGAGTCAGAGAGACAAATTTCACTTTCCTGTAGGAGAGAAGCCACAAGTTGCTGAATATTTGAGTAGGTGGAAAGGGAGAATGACAGGATAACTGAAAGAGACTGCACCACAGAATTTCACACCATAAACCCAGGGAGTCAGAACAGATCAATCTAAGAAGCTGAGGCTAACAAGAAGAGTCTCACAAACAATGGGAAGACAAAGAAGCAATCCCCAAATTAAAGAAAAGGAGGAACCCTTAGAAAGAATGTGAGATGAAATAGAGGCAAGTCCACTATCAGATAGTGAATTCAAAGCACTGGTTATCAGGAAGTTCAAAGAGCCCACAATGAGCTACCTAAACTACCGGGGAACTACAACAATCTCATCACAGAGTACATCAACATGAAAAAGGAAATGGAAACTATTAGCAAGGAACAAGAGGAAATGAAGAATACAATTTCTGAATTGAAGAACACAGTAGAAAGTATTAAGAGTAGAGTTGATGAAACAAGATCTAATAATAGGTGTTCCTATCTAATAATAGGAACACCAGAAGGAGAAGAAGAAGAACAAGGGATAGAAAACGTATTTGAAGGAGTAATAAGAGAAAATTTCCCTAATTTGATAAGAGAAAAAGCCATATAAATCCAGGAATCACAGAGAGTCCCAATCAAGAGGAACCCATAGAGGCCCACTTCAAGACACATCATCATTAAAATGGCAAAATTCCAAGACAAAAAGAGAATCTTAAAGTCAGAGAGAGAGAAAAAAGAAGTAACATACAAGGGAACCCCAATAAGGTTAGCTACTGACTTGTCTATAGAAACACTCCAAGCAAGAAGAGAATGGCAAGAACTGTTCCAAGTAATGAGAACCAGAGGCCTACAAACAAAGCTGCTTTACCCAGCAAGGCTCTCAATCAAAATAGAAGGCCAAATAAAGAGCTACCAAGACAAAAGAAGTCTAAAAGAATATGCCTCCACCAACCAGCCCTACAAGAAATACTAAAAGGACTGCTTTAAGGAAATGAAGGAAAAGAGAGAGACAGAGAGGAACACAGGTACAAAAATGGCACTTAATAATAACCTTGAACATAAAAGGATTAAATGCTCCAATCAAAAGACATAGAATAGCTGAATGGATAAGAAAGCATGACCCACACATATGCTGCCTACAAGAGACCCACCTCAGGACAAAAGACCATCACAGACTAAAAGTGAAAGGCTGGAAACAAGTTTTCCAAGTAAACGGACAAGAAAAAAAAGCTGGGGTAGCAATTCTCATATCAGACAAAATAGACTTTAAAAAAAGGGCCATAAAGAGAGACCCAGAAGGTCACTTCATAATCCTCAAGGGAATAATCCACCAAGAAGACATTAACATCGTAAATATATATGCACCAAACATAGGGGCACCCAAATACATCAAGAAACTCTTAGAGGACTTCAGGAAAGATATTGACAGCAACACAATTATAGTAGGGGATTTTAACACCCCACTATCAAAAATGGACAGATCTTCCAAACAAAATATCAACAAAGATATTGTGGCATTAAACAACACCCTAGAGGAAATGGACTTAACTGATAGATATAGAACCCTTCATCCCAAAGAAGCTAAATACACATTCTTTTCAAAGGCACATGGAACATTTTCAAAGATAGATCACGTGATAGGACACAAAATGAGCATCAACATATTCAAGAAAATTGAAATCATACCAAACATCTTCTCTGACCACAAGGGACTGAAATTGGAAACCAACCCCAAAGGAAAATACCCAAAGCACCCAAAATCATGGAGACTGAATGGTGTGCTATTAAACAATGATAATGAAACAACTGAATGAAATCAGGGATGAAATCAAAAAGTTTCTGGAAATAAATAAAAACAATCTCACGACAACCCAAAACTTATGGGACACAGCAAAGGCAGTTCTGAGGGGAAAGTTTATAGCAATACAGGCCTACCTAAAGAAGATAGAAACATTTCAGACAAACAACCTTACCCTACGCCTGCAAGAACTCAAGGAACAACAACAAAAACACCCCAAAGCAAGTAGAAGGAAGGAAATAACCAAGATCAGAGCAGAACTAAATGACATAGAGACTGAAAGCACAATTCTAAGGATCAATGAATCCAGGAGTTGATTCTTTGAAAAGATAAACAAAATAGACAAGTCTTTAAGAAGGCTCATCAAAAAAAAAAAGAGAGTGGACACAAATAAACACAGTCAGAAATGAAAGAGGAGAGATTACAACTGATATCACAGAAATAGAAAGGATTGTAAGAAATGATTATGAAGAGCTGTATGCCAAGAAATTTGAAAACCTAGGGGAAATGGATAAATTTCTAAAAAAAAATATAATCTTCCAAACCTCAATTAAAAAGAAGCAGAAAATCTGAAAAGACAAATAACAGAAGATGAAATTGAAGCAGTAATCAAATAACTCCCATCACACAAAAGCCCTGGACCAGATGGTTTCACAGGAGAATTTTACAAAGCATTTAAGGAAGAGCTAACCCCTATTCTTCACAGACTATTCCAAAAAATCCAAAAGGATGGAAAACTCCCAAACACCTTTCATGAAGCCAGCATCATCCTAATTCCAAAACCAGATAAAGACACAAGAAAGAAAGGAAATTTCAGGCCAATATCACTAATGAACACAGATGCTAAAATCCTCAACATAATATTGGCAAATTGCATCCAACAATATATCCAAAAGATTATACACTATGACCAAGTGGGATTCATTCCAGGAATGCAGGGATGGTTAATATTTGCAAATCGGTAAATGTAATACATCACATACACAAAAGCAAAGACAAAAACCACATGATCTTATCAATAGACACAGAAAAAGCTTTTGATAAGGTACAACACCCATTTATGATAAAAATTCTCAGCAAAGTGGTGATAGAGGGAGCATTCCTCAATATAATAAAGGCCACATACGAGAGAGACCTACAGCCAACATCATACTCAATGGGCAAAAACTAAAATCTTTTCCATTAAGATCAGGGACAAGACAAGGTTGTCCACTTTCACCACTTCTATTCCATATAGTATTGGAAGTTTTAGCCACAGCTATCAGAAAAGAAAAGGAAATAAATGGCATCCACATTGGAAAGTAGGAAACAAAACTGTCATTGTTTGCAGATGACATGATAGTATATGTGGAAAATCCTATAGACTCTACTCAAAAACTCCTTGAACTAATAAATGAAATTGGTAAAACAGCAGGTTACAAAGTCAGTATCTAGAAATCAAAGGCATTTTTATATACTAACAATAAATCAGCAGAAGAAGAAATTAAAAAAATCCCATTTGATATAGCAAAAACAAAAATAAAATATTTGGGAATAACCCTAACTAAGGAGGAAAAAGACCTGTATTCAGAAAACTACACAACACTGAAGAAAGAAATCAAAGAAGACAGAAACAAATGGAAACGTATTCGGTGTTCATGGATTGGAAGAATTAACATCATCAAAATGTCCATACTACCCAAAGCAATATACAGATTCAGTGCAATACCTATTAAAGTACCAATGGCATATTTCACAGACATAGAACAAACACTTCAAAAATTTATATCAAACCATAAAGGAGCCTGAATAGCAGCTGCTCTTTTGATAAAGAAGAACAAAGTAGGAGGGATCACAATACCTGATATCAAACTGTGTTACAAGGCCACTGTAATCAAAACAGCCTGGTACTGGCATAAAAATAGGCACATAGACCAATGGAAGAGAACAGAGAGCCCAGAAATCAACCCAACTCTCTACAGTCAATTAATATTCGACAAAGGGGACAGTAACATAAAATAGAGTAAAAATAGCCTCTTTAGCAAATGGTGTTGGGAGAACTGGACAGCTACGTGCAAAAAAATGAAACTGGAGCACCAACTTACACCATACACCAAAATAAATTCAAGGTGGATAAAAGACTTAAATATAAGCCATGGCACCATCAAAGTCCTAGAGGAGAACATTGGCAAGAAAATCTCAGATGTTTCACGCAGCAACATTTTTACTGATATGTCCCCTAGAGCAAGGGACATAAAGGAAAGAATAAACAAATGGGATCTCATCAAAATAAAAGGCTTTTGCATGGCTGAAGTGCAGGCCTGTAAACCAGAGGAATGAGGTTCAATTCCCAGTCAGGGCACATTCCTGGGTTGCCAGCCACTTCCCTGCAGGCCAGTTCCCAGCAGGGGACACACTAGAGGCAACCGTACATTGATGTTTCTCTCCCTATCTCCTTCCCCTCTAAAGATAAATAAATAAAGAAAAAATAAAAAAAGAGACAGTAATATTAAATTAAAAAGACAACCATCTGTATGGGAAAACATAATTGACAATGATACCTCAGACCAGGGTTTAATTCTCCAAAATATACAAAGAACTTACACAACTGCACTTTAAGACAAATAACCCAATTAAAAAATGGGAAAAGGACTTGAACAGACACTTCTCCAAGGAGGACATACATGAAGAGATCCAGAGACACATGAAAAAATACTCAATATCTCTAGCTATCAGAGAGATGCAAATTAAAACCACAATGAGATACTTCCTTACACCAGTCAGAGTGGCTATCATAAACAAAGTAACAAATAACAAATGTTGGAGAGGGTGTGGGGAAAAGGGGTTCCTAGTTCACTGTTGGTGGGAATGCAGACTGGAACAACCATTATGGAAAACAGTATGGAATTTTCTCAGAAAAATAAAAATTGACCTGCCTTATGACCCAGCAATTCCATTGCAGGGACTATATCCTAAGAACCCTAAAATACCAATCCAAAAGAACCTGTGCACCCCAATGTTCATAGCAGCACAATTTATAATAGCCAAGAGCTGGAGGCAACCTAGGTACCCACCAGTAAATGAATGGATCAAAAAATTATTGTACATATACACAATGGAATTCTATGCATCAGAAAGAAGGAAGGAGCTCCTACCCTTTGCAACGGCATGGATGGAACTGGAAAGCATTATGCTGAGTGAAATAAGCCAGATGTTGAAAGCCAAATACCATATGATCTCACCTTTAACAGGAAGCTAAACGACAAAACAAATAAGCAAGCAAAATAAAAACAATGACACTGAAATAGAGAACAAGGGGACAGAGACCAGAGGGGAGAGGGAAGGGAATTTCAGGGGAAAAAAAGGAAGGATTTTCAGGAACTAGCATGAAGGACACATGGACAACTACTAAGAGGGGTGGAAAGGGGAGGGAGGTGGGGGCACGGGGAGGTGGGCTGGGATGGGAATAAAAGACAGAATACTATAGCTGAAAAATAATTTAAAAGAAAATAAATAAATAAGAAGCTTGATGCTTTTTAATAGTTGTTATTGATTTGGTTTGGTTTGGTTTTGGTCAAGAGATATTTGGCAGCCACAGTGGTTTGAATATACACTATGAAATTACATGCTATCAAAAGAATGGTTTGAAACCCTAGGTATCAAATCCCTGTCAAAATGAATAGCAATCAATAAAAGTTGCTAAATATTAGATGGAGAGCATCTAAAGTTGCATGTGTAGTATTTTAGAGCTGTAGTTAAAATGGTTAGAACTATAATCTTTCAGCTGCCATATAAGTGGCCAAGAAGATTGACAGGATGAAAAATTTTAAAGAAAGAAATAAAATAAACATTAGTTGTTGTCTTTTGAAATTACTGGAACTTGACATAGATTGCATGTGAAGTACTATAATTACTGTTTAAAATGGCTCAGCAGAGTCCTGGCTGGTGTGGGTCAGTGAGTTGAGTGCTGGCATGTGAACCAAAAGGTCACCAGTTCAATTTCTAGTCAGGGCACATGCCTGGGTTGTGGGCCAGTTCCCCTGTTTGGGATGTGTGAGAGGCTCTCTCTCTCTTCTTCCCTTCCTCTGTCTCTAGAATAAGTAAATTAATTAAATCTTTTAAAAAATAATAAAAGTGGCCCAGTAGAGAATATGCAACTAGTATGTTCTTTTCTGGAATGTTAATTCCAGATCCATGCCTCAGAAGTCATAGCAGGTTCTGGGTCAGTGTTTACCTTCATCAAATAGCCAATAGTGAGTTCTACCTGTGGAAGACCTGGAGGTGGTATCTGTTTCACATGAATCAACAGTTTGTCACTTATTTATTTACTTATTTTTGCCTTTCTATTACATGCTAGACTGGGAAGCTCGCATTGACAGCCATGGACGGGTCTTTTATGTGGATCATGTGAACCGCACAACTACCTGGCAGCGTCCAACAGCAGCAGCCATCCATGACGGGATGCAGAGATCAGGGTCCATTCAGCAGATGGAGCAACTCAACAAGCGGTTGGTGATCAGCATGCAGAAAGCCCCTATAGGCCAGACTGAAAGGAGAATGATAGCTAAAGAAAAATCCCATGCTATGCTTTTCTGTTCATTACATAAGGAGGTCAGAGATTTTTTTATCTTAAGAAATCCATTTATAGTAGATACTTAAAAAGCTATATTTGTAACTTGGTGGCAGGAGATGAGAAAACCCAAGAGTCATTTAAATGTAGGGAATCCTCTAAACATCTTGATGGCCCAATCTTGAAAACAGGTGTTCTTTTTTTTTATCTTTTTTTAAAAATTTTTATTTAGTTATTTTTCAAGCACAGTTTTTTGTCTATTTTTCCCATCCCAGCCTCCCCCACACCTTGCTCCCCACCTCCCTCCCATTTCCACCCCCCTTAGTTCTCGTCCCTGTGTCTTTCCTAGTTGTTCCTCGAAAACAGGTGTTCTTAATCAAGATGCTTAGCATGGAGCCTCCCTGCCTGACCTCACCCTAGATATTTTCACTGAGGGTGTCAGTTTTACATGTACCCTTCAGAAACTGTATGCGAAAGTATCCATGGAGGCACTTCTTTTTCTTTCAGACTGATCCATATCTGTTCTAAGATTCTCAAAAAGTTCTGGAATTTCAACAGTTGTAAAAATTCCAAGGATAAGTTTCATAGAATTCTAAACACTTCCCTGAGAGAAACCATCTCTTATATCAGTGTATTCATATATACTCTGGTCTCATAATTGCTATATATTCAGAAATACTACTTCTTAAAAAGATTTCATCTTAGAAAATGTAGTTTAAAAACATTTTAGAATTATTTTGTTTAAAAACTAGACTCTTAGTAATGAACTTTTAAATATATCATTTTTGTTTATAACCTGCAATCAAAATTAACCTATTATGAGCATCATGTGAGACATTTTTCTTCTTTAAGGCCAAGATGGTGGCTTTGGGATAATTTTAGTAACCAAGAAAACAAAATGGAGGCTCAACTTCAATTATACCCACATGTCATCTTGTTAGTATGAAATAAAGAAAAGGTTGTGAAGGATTAATAAGAGTAAAGAACTGGGTTTGGGTGAACACCCTATTGATATAAAATGTTCTTTGAAAATTAATTTAATTGTCCATAAAAAGTGGACAATTAGTCCTATTAAAAATACACAGAGATAAAAAATTAAACCCTTATTACCATTCTACGCAGAGAAGCATGCTGTAAGTTAAATTCTCCAGGGTTATTCTATTGCTTGAGCATTTGGAAGACATTTGCTTTACATTGCTCCCCATCACTAGTTAGTATTTAAGTCATTAATGAGAATTATGAAAGAATTTTCAAGCCCTGGCTGGTGTAGCTCAGTGGATTAAGCGCGGGCCTGCAAACCACACAATTGAGGTTCGATTCCCAGTCAGGACACATGCCTGGGTTGCAGGCCGGTTCCCTGCAGGCCAGTTCCCAGCGGGGGACGCACGAAAGGCAACCATACATTGACCATACATTGATGTTTCTCTCTCTCTCTCCTTCCCCCCTTCCCCTCTAAAGATAAATAAAATCTTTGAAAAAAAAAAGAATTTTCATTGGCAACATATTTCTTTATAGTCATTTCCACAAGAGAAGGTATTACATGGGGCAACTTTTGATAGCCCAGTTTTATTAGATATGATGCATCAGAAGTCCATGGGAGAGTTCATTCTTGGTGTTTGCAAAAAAACTGTAACTAAAAAGTAGAGGACACAGCAAGCTCATTTTACATAGAGACCTTGTTGAGGACCCATAAGCAGACATAGCCTTTAAGTGTGCCTTGCCAGAACAGATAAGCTAAAGTTGTTTATTAGTCTAAAAAATAGGGAGAGAATTTTTTAATTGGATTGTCAAAGGACCTGAACAAACACTCTCCAAGGAGGACATATAGAGGGCCCAGAGACATATGAAAGGAGGCTCAGCATCACTAGCCATCAGAAAGATTCAAATTAAAACCACAATGAGACACCACTTCACATTGATCAGAATGGCCATCAAACAAATCAACAAATAACAAGTGCTGGTGATGTTGTGGAGAAAAGGGAACCCTAGTGCACTGTTGGTGGAAAAGCAAACTGGTGAAGCCACTGTGGAAAACAGTATGGAATTTCCTCAAGAAGCTAACAGTGGAATTGCCTTTGACCCAGCAATTCCACTGCTGGGATTATACCCTAAGAATACTAAAACATTAATTCGAAAGAACCTATGCAGCTCAATGTTCATAGCAGCACAATTTACAATAGCCAAGTGCTGGAAGCAACCTAAGTGCCTATTGGTAAGTGAGTGGGTCAAAAAACTGTGGTATATTTACCCAATGGAATACTATGCAGCAGAAAGAAGAAAGGAGCAGTAGCATGGATGGAACTGAAGAGAATATGCTATGTGAAATAAGTCAGGGGGTGAAAGACAAATGCCATATGAACTCATCTATAAGTGCAAACTAATCAACAAAACAAAGAAGTGAGCAAAATAGAACCAGAGAAATGGAAATAAAGAACAAACAGACATTGACCAAAGGGGGGGTGGGAGGGGCATAAGGTGTAAAGAAGGGGAAAGGTCAAAGGAAGGAACATATATATAGGACTCATGGACAAAGTCAAAGGGGAGTAGACTTGAGAGTGGGAGGTGGGTTTGGTGCAGTGGAGGAGAGCAGTGTTAGGAAAATGGGGACAACTGTACTCGAACAACATAAAAAAAGAAATAGGGAGAGCATATCAGGCTATATCTACAAGAGGTGTAGTTTGAATACTTACACAAAACAATAAATCAGAATTAGAAATAATCACCTTGACCTATAGTTTTCAGGTGTTATAATATAACAATTAGGCCAAATTAATTATAAACCAGGCCCCTAGAGAAATTTTGCAGGCTTTGGTGTGTAAAGTTCTGTGCCCTCAAGTGGAGATGACCAAGGTGAGAAGCAGCCATACTTTACTAAGAAAAAAGTTATATGTGCTGCCTCCACCTTTAATACTTATCATAACCTGTTGCTTTCAAGCGTTTAAAATTTTTTAGTAATTTTGTGTTATAAAGGCAGTCACAGAAAGTATACTGCCAGTGTTTTAAAATTTGCAGATGTGATCACACAGAAGGGTCACTTTTTTTTAAACAACAGTCAGTTATCAAGAAAAATTTACAGTGATCACTGTCTCACAGCAAAACAGATTTCTCAGTGTTGTAAGGAGTTTCCTTTGACTCCTGACAGGGTGACTGAAAATCAAATGTATTTTTTCAAGAAGATGCACTTTGAGAAATATTGAGTGCACAAAAGCAGTGTGTGGTCACCACATTCAAACTCAGCCACACCTCACACTCACATACAGCATATAAAGAAGGCTTTGCCACATGCTCCCACTATAGGAAAGTCCTTCATTGCCTGCCTTTTACTTTTACCTGGTACATATCTCCTGCAAAGACCAAATCCAAATGTCATGTTGTCCTTGGAAACTTTCCAGAACCCTTCACACAGAGCCTGTGGCCACCTCCTCTACAAATGATGATTGATCATGCCTGCCTCTGTAACAGTCCTTACCTTTTACATTATTCTTCTGTATAACTCCTTCCAGTGCCTGATATGGCACCAGGGTTAAACAGAGCTCTGTATAAGACCATGCCCTAAGTAAATTCCTACACTGTCAGAATATCTTGAATCAACTAATTCTACCTTCACATTGAGCAATCAGAAAATATAAATATGTATTATTTTAAATAATTAAAGTTGGATTGTTTAGTTATTTGCATAAAATTATTGTGCTGTTGAAATGGATGTTTTATTGCTTTTTAAAAAGAAACTAAACAGCTATTTTTCTCAATCACCATTTATTCCCCCAAACCCTTACTTACTCCACCCACTGCCCTTGCTCCACCCCTGCAATCACCACACTGTTATCCTTGTCCATGACTTCTTTTTCCCTCTTTGTTTTTTATTTTGTGCCCATTCTTCCACCTCACACCCACCTCCAGAGCTGTCAGCCTATGAGTCTGTCTCTATTTTACAGGTTATTTCAGATTGTTTATTAGATTCCACATATGAGTGAAATTGTATGATACTTGTCTTTCACTGACTGGCCTTTTTCAATGAGCATAATGTTCGTCAGATCCACCCATGTTGTTGCAATGGGTAAAAGTTTCCTCTTTTATTACCAAATAGTATTCTATTGTGTAAGGTTTCCATAGTGGGTATATCGACTCACCCACTAAGAGACACTTTGGTTGCTTCCAAATCTTGGCTATTGTAAATAATGCTGCAATGAATGTAGTGCATATATTCTTCCAAATTAGTATTTTGGATTTCTTTGTATGAATACTCAGAAATGGAATTGCTGGTTCTTATGGCAGGAGAACAAAAATGAAAATAATAAATAAGGCCATGGTGAAATATATGTCAGCAGAGTCTAGTGTTTGCTACTCTCTTCTCTTTCTGGATCCACCCTGGTCATGTAAGATAGTCTTCCCATCTAGCCTTAGGCATCCTGTTTGAGACTAGAAGTGATCCACAGACTGTGGGTGTCTGCTTCAGGCCTGGCTGTTCCTCACAGTTCTGCCCTGCCTGTTTTCCATCGACAGAAGGCCTAGAAGTGGCTCATCTAATGTCCAGGATCACTTCTAGTGCCACCTCCACCTGCTTACAGAATGGATTTCTAGTGTGTTCTTGAAGGTGGAATCTCTGGGTCACTCCGGGGTAGTGCTGTTCAATCTTCAAAGTAGATGGTGGGAGTGCTTCCCCACCACTGGTCTTGATCTGTCCCAAGTTATTTACAATTATGTATAGTTTCTAGTTAATTAGTTGTCCATTTTCTGTGAGGGGTCAATCTGTATAAAAAGGGTAGCTCTTTCATGCTTGGTGTTGATGGCAGCTCTGCATAAGAGCTAAGGCTGGCTGGAGTCCTGAACACCTCTTGTTGCACCTCTCTCTAATCTCTCTGTTCTGCTGGTTTCAGTGTATCAGGGCTTTTCTATGCCCTTTTTCATACTGTTGAGCATCCTTATACTTATTACTTTGAACTCTATATCTGATCAATTTCTTGTCTCTATTTCATTTAGTTCTTCTGAAGAATTCTCTTGTTCTTTCTTTTGGAGTTTGCTTCTTTGTATCCCCATTTTGGCTGCCTCTTTGTGTTTGTTTCTATGTATTAGGTAGATATGCTATGACTCTCAGTCTCGATGGGGAGGCATTATGTAGTGGGTGTCCTATGGGACAGAGTGCCACATTTCCTCTGATTACCTGAACTGGGTACACTAATAATGTCATTTGTGTATGTTATATGGATCCTGTTATAAGCGAGTCTTGATTGCTATTATTTTATTAATTTGTGGGCGACCTATTTAATGCTGTCAGAGATCTACAGCTCATGCCCCCTGATAAGCATGGGTACATCTGGAAAGATCCAAGCTGAGTTCCAGGCTGGCTTTTATGAGTACTGGCCCCAGGAGTGGGTCAGCAAATGTCTCAAAGCTCTCAGAGATCCAGAGATCTGTCTGAAACAGCCCCAAGCTGAAACTCCTCAGCAGAGTATAAGCGCTTCAGGATGGGGTGAGAGAAATTCCAATGGGTGGGGATATTGCTTCTCTCAAGGCTGATACCACATGAAAGGGAGTACTCTGACTAAGAAAGGTGCTTTCTGCAGTATGGGAGAACAACTGAGCACAGAAATACTGGTGGCTGACCCTTCAGCTCTCTCCACAAGTCCACCAACCCCAGGCTCTCCTCATGCAGTTCTATTCTGCGTTGCCCTCCCTCCTCCAAAGCCCAGGGTGAGTGGATGCAAATGAAATTTTATATGTCGTCCCTTTAAGAGGGTGGTTGCATCTCTAGCCATCTGTCCCTGATGGACAGAAACCCTGCTGCTTTTCATGGCCAGATGTTATGTTGGTTCCTTTCTTGATTCTGGTGTTCTGTGTTGGGGAACCCAGCTTGTAGTTCTGAATTCCACACTTTTCAAAGTAAACCCCGCCCCCACAGCTGAGCTAATCCTCTAGAACTTCAGCTAACACCCATGGAGCCCAGCCAGCTCTCCCCTACCTCTGCACTTCCTACCAGTCTCCATGTGGTTTTTACTGTGAATCCTTGGTTACGAGGCTTCTCTCAAGCTAGTTTTCCATTGGTTATTTGGGACAATTTTTCTACAATTTAGCTGTAA
This sequence comes from Artibeus jamaicensis, assembly GCF_021234435.1. Classification (NCBI taxonomy): domain Eukaryota; kingdom Metazoa; phylum Chordata; class Mammalia; order Chiroptera; family Phyllostomidae; genus Artibeus; species Artibeus jamaicensis. The sequence goes on along the minus strand of NW_026521717.1, from coordinate 8,146,529 downwards.
TTTCATTTGGTCCTGGCTAGTATAACTTCCTCTGAGTCCACTGCCATTGGTGTCCTGAGAAATAGAAGTTTTAAATTTAAAAAAAATTATAATCCTACTACTCCAAGATTTAGTTTTTAAAACAATTTTACCTCCAATTTCTATATTCATGTACAATCCTTGCATAGTGGTAATAATAATATAAAGTTAGCTTATATTCACATTTTATTTAATACATTATAAACATTTTCATAATGCTTCATAGTCTTAAAATTATCATTTAAATAATTGTATAGCATTCCAACAAATAAAAGTAATTTAATTAACTTAATTTGCCTTATTGGTAGATGTTCTATTTATTGCTTTTTACTACTATTTTGATAATGTCTTTGGGACTGTTAAATATTAAAGTTGTAGTATAGTAGAATGTTTCCTTAGGGTTCCATGACCAAAAGAGCAGACCAGGGAGATCCACATGGTTTTGATGTTTGATTATGATGTCTAATGCTTCCTAAAGTGGTTCTGTGGCTCTGCCAGCAACAATAGCTTTACTACAACCTCATTTTTTAATGGATAAAATTTTTATTTTATTTTTCAATCACTTTTTAAAATGTTTTCAGTTATAGTTGGCATACTATTATATTAGTTTCAGTTGTACACACCAGTTATTAGACATGTTAACTTAGTAAGTTAAAATGATCATTATGATAATTTTCATACCCATCTGACACCATACATAATTATTAGAATATTATTGGCTATATTTCCTATGCTGTTCTTCCCACCCCATGACTATTCTGTAACTACCAATTTAGACTTCTAAATCCCATCCACCAACCGTCGACATGTTCTCTTTATCTATGAGTCTGTTTCTGTTGTGTTTGTTCATTTATTTTGATTTTTAGAGTACATTTTTTAGTTCAATATAGTTTTATTAAAAACTCTGCAAAACTGAAGGCAGGATCTAATCTTTTGTTAAAAGAAAGCAATTTTCACAGTATATATTTAACCATTTTACCTTTGTGTTGAATAATCACACAGGAAAAAAAAAGTTTCTGTTCAAGATCCTCACTCCAGCATGCTCAGCCAGGTGCTTGAGATCTCCTAGCAAGAGGAGATCTCAGCATTCTTGGCCTGAATTCACAGTAAACCCTCTCACCACATGAAACAGGAGTTCTCCCCCCAACACACATATCAGGTCTCATGTTCACTGCTCTACACAGGGCCCTAAGAACCCTACACTTTAAACCTGAGAAATATGTGAAAGGATTTCTGAACTGACTGCCTGCAACAAACCCTAGTATTTGTTAAGTCCTGACAGTTACAAGTATAAAATACTTGAAATTTGTAAGATGTTCCACATTTAATAAAATAACACAAATGTAAAAAATTAGGTCAAGCAATGTGCTTTCATGTTTTGCAATGTTACTTAATAAAACTTACTGAGACAAGGTATGCAGCACTTTCTTGCACTTGGTATTTATAAACTGCTTCTGACGATGGCTACTTAATGGTCAAAAAATAAAATAAAAAACAAGAAACTATATGTACTGGCATATAACAATGCATACAGGGAATGTCATGTTTTTAATTTTTGTTACTAAAATTAAATATTTAAAAGATCTAGAAAAACAACACACCCATGTATTTTTAAAATTTTTACTTAATTATTGTTCAAGTACAGTTTTCTGTCTTTTACTCCCATCCCAGCCCACCCCCCGTGCTCCCCACCTTCTTCCCATTTCTACCCCCCTTAGTTGTTCTCCATGTGTCTTTCATACTAGTTCCTGTAAATTCTTCCCCCTTTTCCCCTGAAATTCCCTCCACTCTCCACTCTGGTCACTGTCCCCCTGTTCTCTGTTTCAGTGTATTTGGTTTTATTTTGCTTGCTTGTTTGTTTTGTTGTTTAGCTTCCTGTTAAAGGTGAGATCATATGGTATATGTCTTTCAACAACTGGCTTATTTCACTCAGCATAGTGCTTTCCAGTTCCATCCATGCTGTTGCAAATGATAAGAGCTCCTTCTTTCTTTCTGCTGCATAGAATTCCATTGTGTATATATACCATAATTTTTTGATCCATTCATTTACTGATGAGCACCTAGGTTGCTTCCAGCTCTTGGCTATTGTAAATTGTGCTGCTATGAACATTGGTGTGCATAGGTTCTTTTGGATTGGTGTTTAAGGGTTCTTAGGATATAATCCCAGCAGTGGAATTGCTGGGTCAAAAGGCAGGTCAATTTTCAGTTTTCTGAGAAAATTCCATACTGTTTTCCATAATGGTTGTACTAGTCTGTAATCCCACCAGCAATGGATTAGGGTCCTCTCTTCTCCACAACCTCTCCAACACTTGTTGTTTGTTGCTTTGTTTATGATGGCCATTCTGATTGGTGTAAAGTGGTATTTCATTGTGGTTTTAATTTGCATCTCTCTGATAGATAGTGATATTGAGCATCTTTTCATGTGTCTCTGGATCTTGTGTATGTCTTCTTAGAGAAATGTCTGGTCAAGTCCTTTGCCTTCTTTTCAATTGGGTTGCTTGTCTTCTTAGAGTGGAGTCATGTAAGTTCTTTATATATTTGGGAGATTAAACCCTTGTCTGAGGTATGATTGGCAAATATGTTTTCCCAAACAGTTGGTTCTCTTTTTATTTTAATACTGTTTTTCCTTAGCCGTGCAAAAGCTTTTAATTTTGATGAGATTACATGTGTTTATTCTTTCCTTTATGTCCCTTGCTCTAGGGGATATATCAGTAAAAATGTTGCTGCGTGAAATATCTGAGATTTTCTTGCCAATGTTCTCTTCTAGGACTTTGATGGTGCCATGGCTTATATTTAAGTCTTTTATCCACCTTGAATTTATTTTTCTGTATGGTGTAAGTTGGTGCTCAAGTTTTTTTTTCATGTAGCTGTCCAGTTATACCAACACCATTTGTTAAAGAGACTATTTTTACTCTGTTTTATGTTGCTGCCCCCTTTGTCAAATATTAATTGAGTGTAGAGACCAATGGAAGAGAACAGAGATTCTGGGCTCTCTGTTCTGTTCCATTGGTCAATGTGTCCTTTTTTTTGTTTTGGGTTTTTTAATTTTTTTTTTAATTTTTATTTAATTATTTTTCAAGTACAGTTTTCTGTCTTTTACTCCCATCCCAACCCACCGTCCTGTGCTCCCCACCTTTCTCCCACTTCCACCTCCCTTAACTGTTGTTCATGTGTCCTTTATACTAGTTCCCCTAAATCACTCCTCTTTTTCCCCTGCAATTTCCTCCACTCTCCACTCTGGTCGCTGTCTCCCTGTTCTCTATTTCAGTGTCATTGTTTTTATTTTGCTTGCTTTTTTGTTTTGTTGTTTAGCTTCCTATTAAAGGTGAGATCATATGGTATTTGTCTTTCAACACCTGGCTTATTTCACTCAGCATAATGCTTTCCAATTTCATCCAAGCTGTTGCAAAGGGTATGAGCTCCTTCTTTCTTTCTGCTGCATAGAATTCCATTCTTAACAGGAAGCTAAACAACAAAACAAACAAGCAAGCAGAATAAAAACAAAGACACTGAAATAGAGAACAAGGGGACAGTGACCAGAGGGGAGAGGGAAGGGAATTTAAGGGGAAAGGGGGGAGGGATTTGGAAAAACAAATGTGAAGGACGCAGGGGCAGGGACGAGAGCTAGGGGGTGTGGAGATGGGAGGGACGTGGGGAGCACAGGATGGGGGCGGGGCTGGGATGGGAGAAATAGACAAAAAACTGTACTTGAAAAATAACTAAATAAAAAAATTACAAAAAAAATGAATTTCATTGTGTATATGTATGATAATTTTTTGATCCATTCATTTACCGATGGGCACCTAGGTTACTTCCAGCTCTTGGCTATTGTAAATTGTGCTGCTATGAACATTGGGGTGCATAGGTTCTTTTGGATTGGTATTTTAGGGTTTTGTATCCTAAGAACCCTAAAATACCAATCTCCCAGCATTTTTCAAACTGCACCTGGCCAGGTAGGGAGAAAGCTGATGACTGTCTCTCTCCCAAGGACCTTGCTGCCAGCCCTCGGCTCCCAGCGACCAAGGCGGACTGGCCTGTTCCCTGGTGCGGCGTGGTGGAGGGCCTATGACCTCTGCACTGTTCCCTCCATCCTTATTGACCTGAAGCCATCTCCTCACCATCTGATCATTCAGTTTCCACTTCAATTTCTGGAGTCCTACCTTCCTGTGTGCTGGGTTCCTATTGGCTATTTGATGCACTCCTCCTCCAATCAGCCAGGTTTTTTTCAGGTTCCTGGGGGGAAGCAGAATCACTTGTCCTACCCCACAGCCATCTCCCCCCTCACTCACACCCATGTTTTTTAAATGATGAGGTAGATATTTTGTCCTATGTAGTAAAGATAACAAAAAATGCATAAGCTTTTAGATCTTTTTTTTTAAGTTCTGGTTAGAGTCACTTTCACAAATGAGGCATTTATAAACTATGAAATAGAGACATCATACTCAGGCAAACTCTGTACTTTATGTGTTATTCAAGGATCCAACAATCAATCTTGGCTTAGTTAGCTCTCTCCAAAAAACAGTGATCCACCTCTTCTGTGTCACAACATACTCCACTACCTCGGTTCCATTTTCATTGCGATAAACCAAATTAAATTTCCCTGGTTCTTTCATGGTGGATAATGATGAAAGGATTTCTATACTACTTGCTGGATCTCTGGGTTGCAGCTTAGTGTTTTTTCTTCCTTATAGTCAGAGACATTAGGGGGATAATCGTATGTTAGTTCCAAAAGCTTAAATGCAATCTTTCCTCCATCATCAGTAGCAGCATTTAAGTGAAGTGTTATCAAATAGATAAGCTTGATAACACTTCACTTAAATGCTGCTGCTGATGATGGTCAGCATTTCTATTTAATACACAAGGAATAGCAAGCCCTCATCCTTGACTTCTCCCCTAATGCCCCGAACCTTAACTCACTTATGAGAAATTAGGTACTCTCCTCTGCACCAACCTCTTCCCAAACTAGTGGGGAGAGTCACATTGGGAGGAGGACCAGAAGCCAGTTTGCCACTGTCCGAGTCACTGTGCTTCCATCATGTGACATTTGGAGTCTGTAAGCACGGCCCTGGGCCTGGACAACCTTTCCCTGAAAACAGACTGCTGTCTTTAAGAGACCTGCAGCCTTGTTCAGGGAGCTCTATGGCATCACGGATTCATCCTCTGACTGAACTAGAGTCTGAAAAAGGAGATGATGTTCTGTCTGTCTTGTCCTCAATGGGAATGGAGTTAAAGCTAGTTTTTGTGGCTACTTTGCAGAGTAGAGCCCTTCCTTTGATATTGTAGTTGATATTTTCTCTGAGGACTTTCTGACCTCCAAGGTGACATTGCTGAGACCATTACTGGTGGATTCATCACAAGACTCATATTCTAAGGAGGAACTGGGACTATCTATTGCATGAATGTCCATGCCACCTTTAATTTTGGCTTTAACAAGGCTGTTTCTAGCAGGAGAAACTTTTGGAGGACCACACTTCTGGACAGCCCCTTTTTCACTGTCTGTGCTTTAGAAGACCTGGGATTCTTTGTCTGTTTTCTATATACATATTTCTTATTTTTATTTGGTGGTTTTCTTCTTTCTTCTTCTTTCTCATCTATCACATCACATGTGGTTTTGTTCCCCCCCCTTTTTTCCTTCACACTCTGATCTGTGATGGCTTTTGGTTCTAGATTCAAGGTGTTCTTGTTATTCTCTTGCATCTTCCAGTGCTTCTTTGAATGTCTATAATCAGTTTCTTCATCCTCTTCTAACTTAAATGACCACTTTTTTGCTTTTCTGTGTAAGAAATGAGTACCATCACCATTATTGACTATTACAGGATTCTCAGTGACTTCTCTCTCTTCTAACTTTATTCTGAGGCGATGATTGTCTCATACAAGACATTCTCTCTTCCCCTGGGACAAGAGGTCCCCTTCCAAGTAAGGGCCAAAGGGAACTCCAGAACTGAAACTGAAGCACTGGCAGATGAGGCTAATGAGATCCATAACTACTTGGCATTTCTTCAAGTGAAGCCAGAAGTCCATGCAGTGTGGGGTGGCTGGTGGCAGATAATCAAATTGAAGCCCTAGTCTAACAATCTCAGAAGCTGCCATCCTGCTCAATCTGATTTTTGGAGTAAATTTTTGATAGATATGTATTTATTGCCATTTTATTGTTCATATTTTTTTATCATTTTTCTTCTCTCTTAAAGAACACCCTTTAGTATTTCATGTAATACTGATTTGATGGTAATGAACTCCTTTAGCTTTTGGTAAGTTCTTTATCTGTACTTAGATTCTAAATTATAGTTCTCCTGGGTAGATTAATCTTGGTTGTAGGTCCTTTTTATCTTTTGGTGTGTTTTTGCTAACTTAAGAGGTACTTTTAGCATTTTGGTTGTTCTTACATTTCACTTCTTGGAGGAAGGTTCGATTTTTGTTCCCATTAGTATTTCTTTGTACCACTTGTAGCTCCTCCAATGAGAATTATCTGTTTTCAGGCTTTGTTTGTTTGTTTTTTGTTTGGTTTGTCTTGGTTTGAAAGTTTATTTTTTTCTTTGTTTTTTTTTGTGTGTCTATATTAGTGTGTGTGTCTGTTTACAAGTTAGATATTCCAGTTGACTTTCTTACCACATTTCATAAACTCTTTCAACAATGTAAATATTAAACATTTTGCTGCAAAAAAGTAAGGAAAGATATCTAGGGATAATTTTCTCCTCTATTCTAACAGAGTAAGCAAAGTTTTCTATCCCTTGCTCATCTTCTCATTCTGGGGTCCTTGTTATAAAGATATTACTACATTTCATGATGTCCTGCAGTTCCTTTAACCCCTCTTCATTCTTTATGAGTCTTGATTAGTTTTGTTGCCCCTTCTGGGTGTTTTTTTTCTACCTTGTTCTCCAGATCTCTGATACAGTCCTCTGCTTCATATAACCTGCTTTTAATTCCTTCCAATGTTTTCTTTATTTCATAAATTGTATTCTTTATTTCCTCCTGTCTCTTCTTGACAGTTTTTATGTCCTTTTTTATGCTCGTGAAGTTCACAGTAAGTTTCTTATCACTTCCCTGGAATTCTTTGTAGTTCTCATAAGCTTTGTGAACATCTTTTTAACTATTATTTTTATCTCAATGTCTTATAGCTTTACTTGCTTTAATTTTATTTAACTCTCTTTCTGTGGATTCTCTTTCTTTTTGATTGGGGTCTGTTTTTCCTCCCAAATTTTGGTGATTCTTCTTGTTTGTTTCTATGTATTAAATGGATCTGCTTTTACTCCCTATCTTCTGTGAATTTTTGTGGTAAGAGACTTGTGGGACTCAATGGGGCAGTCCTCTTGATATCCTTAGCTTGATGCTCTTGGGATGCCCTTTATGCTGTTTATGTGAGCTCTCTGGTCATAATTGGGTTTTGGTTGTTGGGTGTTTTTGGTGGGCCCTTCTCTTTGGCTAGGTAAACTGAAACTCATTCTGTGCACCACAATTTGTATACTGCTGTGCAAGTGCTGCCAGAACAAACAGCCCAGGGAACACACCCACACCCACAATTATAACTCCAGTCCACAATCACACTATCAATAGCAAATACCCAATATTAATAACAGCGTAAGGAGATGAAGACTATTATAAAAAAGGAAAATGAATATGAGATAACTAACTGAAAGAAAAGTGATTTTGCAAGGATAAAGGGAGAAATAATAATAACAGTAGGGAATACAGACAAGGTAAATAGAGAAAGAATAAAATTTACATCAGAAATTTAAAAAGGAGGAGGGAAGATAGAATGGAGTAAGAGAAAGGAAGGGTATGATATTAGGATTAAACCAATAAGAACTTGTGTGTGAGTGTGTGTGTGTATATATACATATGTGTATATAGGTATATATACACACACATATATATGTATATATGTAGAGAGAAGGAAAATACATACATATATATGTGTGTATATATAGAGAGAGAGAGACAAAGAAAAAAACAGCAACAAATATCATCTTTATTGGAGAAAAATATCCACCATGACAATATCAACAACAAATGAGCTAAGATTAATATTAGTGGGATGGGAATAGAAGGGAAAAAGAAAAGAAGAAAAGCTTAAGAGATGTGTAGAGGAAAGAGATGTGATTTGGAGAAGACAGAGGAAAAGGAATACTAAGAGTGAGGAATAAAGACCAGGCTAAGACTGAGAAAATTTAAAATTTAAAATTTAAATGAAAGAAAAGAAAGAGAAAGGGAAGGATGAAGGCAAAATGTAGTAGGAGAGAAAAACTATAAAATTTGAGATTTGGAATATAAAATAATGACTGTTTATATCTAATTTGAAGAAATGCAACTACAACCACCTTATCCACAACCGATGTGCAAAGATTGATTAAGATGGAGAGAAAATAAAGGTACTTTAAGAATGGTAAAAGGAATTTGAGATAACTAATGACAAACAAAATTTGTTTTGAGTGGCTGGAGGAGGGGGAGAAATAGTAATGGTATATAAAAACAAGTTGTAGCAAAAGAGAAAATAGAATTTAAAACAAAAATAAGAGGAGGAAGGAAGAAGGTAAAATTAAATAGGAGAAAGGCAAAGCAAAATATGGGATTTAAAATAAACTATAATATAAAACCTGTTGACATATTTGGCACAATCTTGAAAGATAAGAAATGAATGTTAAAAATCTATGCAAAAGAGAAAATAGTGACAATCATAAAAAAGACTGAGAGGATTAGGGCCTGAGGGATTGTGTAACTTGTAGTTTTTGGTGAAGGGGACTTTAAGAGCTTTTTCTTTTTCCCCCTGTGGAAATGTACCCAGCAGGAGACTACTGAGCCTGACCTTGCTGATCTGCAGAGCCTGTCACTCGACAAGTGGGGGGTTGGTATTGCTTATATGAAAGGATCTGGCTGGCTACAGCAAATCTCAGGCATGCAGCTCCTGCCTTCCAGTCTCAGCTGCTCTCTTGTAGGAGTTTCCACCCAAATTCTCCACTCTGAACAGTCCCCTACTTGAGAGCCATGCTGGGTTAGATCCTACAGTTCCTTCAGTGTGACAATCTCTCTGAATTTTTGGTTAGCACAACCACTGCTTCCACTTGCATATGGGTATGATCCCCAGCTCCCTGCCCAGTCTCGGGTGTCACCTCAGCTCATCTTTTAAAACAGTTTTTGTGTGCCCCCCACACTGCAGCACCAGTCTCTGGGGGCCTGTTCTACATACACTTGCCCTACCCCAAAATCACAGGGTGTCTCCCAGTCAGGGCTGGCCACAGCTTTTCAGAGCCTCCTACAGTTTTAGATAAGTTTTCCTCTGGATCTTTCCCAGATGTCATTGGAAAGAACCCCACAGCTATACTATAACACAGGGCAGTAGTGATGGTGGAGTGCTGAACTTGCTCTCTCCAGTGTTCTTAAACCTTGGGTGGGCCTGCTCTTGCTGTGTTATTTCTGAGACCCATACCTCTCAGGCCTTCTTTCTCAGTCCCAGTAGCTTGTGGCTCGGGAACTGATCCACAGCCACAGGTGTCCTGACTCTGTGCAGCCAGAAATGATGGGCTGGGCAGATGTGGCAGCTCTACCTGGAGAGCCTGGCCCCTGCTCCCAGGCACCCTGAAGGTGGGTGGGTTCCTGCTCACTGCTGCACATTTCCTGCTCTCTTATTCACATACTCACTCACTCACAGACACTCTCACTCACTCTCTGCTGGACTTTTGATTCAACTGCTCTGGGTTTTGGCTGTGAAGCTAGTTCAGGTCTGGGAGCAAGTGAATGGTGATTCCAGCTGCTCTGCCACCACCTTTCAATATCCACAACATTTTTCTGCTTGCATGCTTTTATCTCCACAACCCCTGTCAGCCATATGAGTTTCCTGTCAAGTAAAAATAAGTGAGTAGAACTATTTTAGTTTATAGACTTATTACAGTAATATAGAAACAATTTGATATCTTAATTGCAACATTTTACTTTCCATGGTCTTATATTTTAGAATTAGCCAGATTTTATTTAATGCAGGGCATAGCTTTTTTTAAATGAATCATTATCATTTATGTTGGTGTTTTAGAAGCCACCATTCTTGAAACTTATCATACGTAAGAAAACAAAGAGAGGTCAAATCACCCAGAAACATTTATTTTGCTAATTGTTTTGGCTCTCTTGTGGGAATTTTAAGCATTTTTCCCTGTCATTCAAGACAATTTTTACAGATTTGAAGCACCTGATATGTGCTTCAAACCAGCTACCTGATTTGAAGCACCAGCCCCCAATACGCCAACAAGCAAAAGTTAACTCTTGTCTTTCCATTTTCTGATGCAAAGGTATCAAAATATTCAACGAACCATTGCAACAGAGAGGCTCGAAGAAGATTCTAGTAGCCAAGGTTGCGAGCAAGTTCCAACAGGAAGTGGCGGAGGAGGTGGTGAGAGTGACTCAGAGACTGAATCTTCTCAGTTGAGCTTAGGTATGGGGAGAGGGATCCCCAGACTTCTGGGATGGCTTTTAGTGGCTGTGTGACAGAGTGTGTGAACCCTTTGCCAACCTCGTAGTATGGAGCTGTGACCTTGTGGAAAGAGAACAGTGGAATGGGTGGAGATCAAGAAAAAGAAGAAAGAGGCAAGGTGTCAACAAAATAAAGCAGACAGAAATTTAACACTAGAAAATAAAGGAGAAAGGGATTCACATAAAGAGAACACTAGCACCATGGCTTGGGGTCTGGAGAAAAGAGGCTGATAAAGTCTGGAAGCTCAGAGCTGGGTTGGCTCTGATACTTGTGTATCAAGGCAATTTTTTCAGTGGCTTCATCACTTCTAGTTAGGTTAATTTATTTGTTGTCTACGGATTTTTTACTTATAAATAACACATGCAATAAAAATTCATGTTCTACTTCATAAAAGGCATATAACAACATTATTAATAGGAATAATTAGTTGTTTGCTTTTTAAATAAAATATAGCTCCTCTTGAGGGAGAAACATGGGAACAAAGACATTTTCCAGCAGGCTATGGTTATGCATACCACCCAACATCCTTTTTACCAAATATTGTAGGCATTCACCAGGTGTCTTGCATAGGAAAATGGCTTTCACTACTTATACCTATAATGACATAAAAGCATTACAATGACATATTAACAATCCACATTTTTAAGTTGAGTTAAGCGAGAAAAATATATTGTAAAAAGAAGGCTCAGAAAATAGTCTAGCAAACAAGTATGTACTCCTAGTCCTTCCAGGTCTCAGCTCCTTATTATAATGCAGAACAGTGAGCATTTTCACATGCATGTACACAGTTCTACCAACAATTTTAATTAGTTTTACTTAATGTATTTTACCAGATATACTAACTAAACTGACTTATGTAAGATTTTCTGTTATTAATGTCTTTGTTTAACCTCTTGAGAGAGATGTGGTAAAGTAGTTGAATAATTAAAAAACATAAGAATTAAAGGAGCAGAAGATTTATTTCTGTTTACTATCAGATATGTTTCCATTTGCTATGTAACAAACCATCCCAAAGCTTAGTATCTTAAATTCACAACCATACATTTATCCTGCAGGTGGGTAATTTGAATAGAGCTCATCTAGGTGTTTCCTGAGATACCACTGGGCTCACCCATGTATCCTTGGTCAGTTGTTGAATCAACAATGGTCTGTCTGCCCCGAGAGGGCCTCAGATGGAGCAGTTTGTCCCTGTTCCCCATGGCTTCTCAACTTGCACCAGGCTAGCCCAAGTTTGTTTTCATGGTGGTGGCAGAACTCTAAGTAAGAGTGGAGACACACAGTCTTCCCTGAAACCCTGGCTCCAAACCTCTGCCAAATTCTGTTGGTTAAAACAAGACACATAGCCAGCTCAGTCAACAAGGGGAGAAACTTCAAAGTGTCATGCAGATGGGTGTGCATGCAGGAAGGGGAAAAATTGTGGCACTTTTTGCAAACAATCTACGTTATCTATGATTAGCAATATGTAAAAAAATAAGAAAAACTAATTGGCATAAAAAGGACAAAATATATAAAAACTCAAGTTTAACTGAAATTATACAGAAACACTCCTAGGAAATAATGGTTAAGTGACATACACAAAGTGACATGACTCCTGGTCAGATCACTGTGGTATCTGGCATTATTACTGTGACACCTGACTCCTGGTCAGATTACTATTAAAACCAACAGTCCACTCAGCTGTGTAAATGAAGGCATGTGTGCTGCTGGTATGCAGAGAGAAGTACTGTGTTTGAAATGACTTTCTTCCAATGTACTCTGTTGCTTTGCTTCACTTTTTCCAGATCTGAGGAGAGAAGGGTCACTTTCTCCAGTGAACTCACAAAAAATCACCTTGCTGCTGCAGTCCCCAGCGGTCAAGTTTATCACCAATCCTGAATTCTTCACTGTACTGCATGCTAATTATGTGAGTGCTCCAAAATTGCAGAGTGAGTCTGGCCTGGCCTCCATCAAGACCAAAAAACACAAATTTGCCAATTTGTTTGTTACATAAAAAAGTAGCATTTTAGCCCAGGCCAGAAAAAAAATAGCTCAGTGCACCCTTTTTGTTCTATAAGTCTCCCCAAAAGAAGAAGAGCTAGATTTGGAAATACTCTATACTCTGCAGGTTTTTGTTAGGCTGAAATGTTTTAATGTCACTGAAAGTACTTTGGAAAGAAATATGTGGGTTTTTTGGTCAAAATTTTAAAGGAATAAGATTATGAAGTTGACGGATTCCTTTGTAGCTTAAATCATTTTATAAACTCACTTTTGTTAATAATTTTTAAATAGATTTCTCCTAGATAAATAAATAGCTTTCCTTTTAGTTTTTCAAATATCATAATTAAGTTAAATTTGATATGATATTTAGATATGTCATTTTAAATTCTTTTTTGTCTTTTCAAGAAAACAATGACATGATATCACTGTATTTATTAATTCTTTCATTTGAAAAGCATTTTCTATACTTCAGGCACAGAACTAGGTGCTGGAGTCACAAGGCAAATTAAGGTGACACCTTAAAGTGAAAGAGGAAGTAAGAACTTCCTCTTTTTTAGCAATAGACATGTCAAAAAGACCAGTCTAACCTTACAGGGCATAGCCTGACCTCACTGAGGAATCAAATGTTCTGCAAACACAGAAGATGAAACATCAGGGAGCATTTCTGAAGAGACAACTACTGAAGTGAGTCTTGAAGGTTAAAAGTGGTTGGAGAAAAGGTTCCAGGCAGAGAGAGAAAAGAAGCAACTGTGAAGGGGCTTGGTGTTTAGTCTGATGTGGCTGGAGTGTGGTGACAGGCAGAAGTGGAAAGAGGGGCTGGAGAAAAAGTAGGGAAATGACATGTAAGACATGAAAAGGAGCCTGGATTTACTTTAATAGTCAACAGTGATCAACAGCAGTCTTAGACCTTGGAATTATATAATTGGGGATATTTGATGAAGTTTTTTTCTGGCAGAAGAGTGTGAGAAAGACTGAAGGGCTAAGACTAAAGGCTAATTTAATTGCTCAAGTGAGAGATGAAGGTTTGCTAATTAACTGGCTGGGCTAATGGAAAGGAATGACTCATTTCAGGAGATATTTCTATGTGGAATCAATAACATTGCTTGAAATCACTGTGTTTTGGGGGAAGAGGGGGAAGAGGTTAGGTCTTCAGAAATTCTGAGTCTATTTTGCTTTTGAGCACCTGAGTTAAGTGATGACTCAATTAGACAGATGCAGAGTTTAATGAGGTGACAAAGGTGGTGGCAAAGAAGGAGGAGGAGTTCAGTTTTTAGTAGGTTATATTTGAGAAGCTATTGGGACATTCAGTGGTTAGACCCAAAGCAGCTGCCCTGTGGGGCAGGGTTAAATTCTGAAGGGATACAAGGGTGCCAGATATTGATGCTCTCAGTACTGGGCACCAGGGGGCCTTGAGCCAGCAGGAGCCACTGTGCCAGTTTGCTCCAGCTGCAAGGAATCTTCTCTTTTATCACATGCACACATCATCCCCATTTGCCATAAAATTGTCATCTACACAATTAAAAATTCCTGAAACTTTTGTTTTTCTCATTCCCCAACCCTGCTACACACAAACAGATTTCTACAGATGAATCAAAGGAGTCACAGACCTCTGGAGTCCTGCCTTAAATTCCAGAACCCTAAATTAATACTTTCTGTTGTAGACAGATGAAAGGTAGACCTGTGCAGTTAAGGAAGGATCCATGAAGAAGAGATGCTCAAAGATGTAGAGTGAGACTCAAGAGAGCCAAGCTGCTGAGGGAGAAGGAAATTGGAGAAGGGAAGGGAGGCTTTGAGATGCATCAGGGGGTCAACTGTGTCCAAGGCTATAGATCATCAGGTAGATAGGGATCACAAATAGGTTCATGTTTGTTTACGAGTGCTCATTAATTTTTGAGCAAGATTGCTGCTTCTGAGGCTCACAATAAATTGCTGTGTAGAAATCAGATTGCATTATGTTAAGGTTCTCAAAATGTACTTGGTCTGTGTTTTTCCTAATCCTTCACTCCCTACCCCAAACAACTCTGACCCCATCTCAGAATGCTTACCGAGTCTTCACCAGTAGCACCTGCTTAAAGCACATGATTCTGAAAATCCGGCGGGATGCTCGCAATTTTGAACGTTACCAGCACAACCGGGACCTGGTGAATTTCATCAACATGTTTGCAGACACAAGGCTGGAATTGCCTCGGGGCTGGGAAGTCAAAACAGACCAGCAGGGAAAGGTGAGTGTGACTGCTCTGTGGGACTTTCATCAAAGGGGTTCTTTCCTTGAAGAAGACAATGAGAATGTAGGGAAAGAGGTTGATGAGGAGAGGAGAGCCTATGTGAGATGTGCTGTTAGCCCCCAGGAGGAATGAAGAAAAAACTATCCACAGTAGGGTTTATGTCCTGTGTGTTGTAGTATATTTAACAGCAGCCCTAGCCTCTGCCCATTGAGACCAATAGTACCTCCACCAAGTTTTGACCTTACTATATGGCCCCTGAGGGGGCAAAAATCTCCTCAATTTAGGAACTACTGCCTACTTGTTTTTAAATTTAGGTTTGGAACTTGAAACCAGTTTCTGTTCTATTATTTTGCCTCCTTAGACAGGTAACTCTCAAAGAATGAAATTATTTGTTAAATGGGAATGACATTAGAACACTCATTGTGATTTCCCTAATAAGTCTTCAGTTCTCATTAAAACAGCGTATTAAACAGTGGTGGGGCATATTGATTCTGTGCCATGTTAACTGTCTTGCATTTTGCCTTTGTGTTACTTTAACCAAAACTAATTCTTTCCAGCAATGCTTTAAAAGTTTGAGTTTGCTAAAGTAAGAATGTTTTTCTTAATTATTATCACTCAACTCAATATATTTATAGGACAGACCAAAAGTTTGCTGAAGTATTATTTTTGTGAACTTTGGTAGAGAGAACCCCTGTATTTTTTAAGGTTAGAGAAAACAGGAATTTCATCAGCAGATATGTCTGTAAATAAGAAACTGAATTATAGTTTCTTTCCTTTGTGATTTTGAATCTGCAAAGCCACAATGCCCCAGAGTGAGTTTATTTGTGTCATTGTCTCCTAGAAGCTACAAATCTCTATCTCAAACCATTTAGCATTCCTCAGCAAGTGGTCTATCTGGATTGAGTAAGAAAAGACTGTGTTCACTAATACAAGTCCATTAGTATAAGGGAGCTCTATGACCAACCCCTCCATAGTCGGGGATTAAATGGGGGTGGGAGGGTTCCTTGTGTAGTAGAAAAGCCACCATAGCCAATATCTGCTCCCCAGAATCTTCTCATTTACTGAATGTGGCCTCCACTAAGAAAATGATAGTGATTTATACTGTGAGGACTTGCTGGTATACATTATGATGAGAACTAAAGAGGGTAAGTGCTGGGGTATACCTGCCTCATTTTGTGGTCTGTGGTATGGCCATGTTTGCATTTATTATTTAACCAAAATGCCAAGAGACACCATTATGGATCGATGAACAGAACGGTATTGTTTGTTATACAAAGAGCACGCACTGATGCAAACCATTTTTTTATCCTTGGATTTTCATGACCAAAGGGCTCACACCATTATACAAACAGCAGAGGGTCCAGTGGAATGCAGAGAGACCCCAAATGCAATTGTCCCCTGTCCTCCATGACATGGTACACACACTGCCTCCTTGCCATTGCTATAACAGAAAGCACAGCAGCTGAGACATGTACCTAGAGATTTATTAATTTTGAAATGCATACTAAGGAATTTCTGGAAAGACATTTTTACTTTAATTCCATTTAGTGAGATGTATCATATACAAGAAAGATTTTGAAATAAGAAGACATGAGTTTTACTTACAGTTATGATGCAAATTAGACATGTGACTATAAACAGACACGCCAAAAAGGGCTCTCTGGTTCCTTATTAATTGAATATACACAGACTCATAGTTGGCAGGCAAAATTGCTGTATGTAAATTAATGTCAGTTTTGAAATGTATTATCACACCCACTTAGTAGAGATGAACAATGAAAGGTGGAAGATAAAAATAGGGCAGGAGGACATATTTGTTGGGTCTGGTTCATCCCATGCTAAGTGTGTGCCATATGAAACTAGGCAAGCCACTTCATCAATCTAAATATCATTTTTTTAACTTACATAATCATAGTACTTTTAAATTTTCAAAGAAATCTTCTGGTAACTATTTTTGTGTTTTTTTATATAATTAATTTTATTTAGTTATTTTTCAAGTACAGTTTTTTGTCCATTTTTCCCATCCCATCCTCCCCTGCCCCTTGCTCCCCACCTCCCTCCCATTTCCACCCCCCTTAGTTCTCGTCCCTGTGTCCTGCCTATTTCTTCTTCCAAATCCCTCTCCCTTTTTCCCCTTAACTTCCCTTCCTTCTCTCCTCTAGTCACTATCCCCTGGTTCTCTATTTCAGTGTATTTGTGTGTTTTTTTTCTGCTTGCTTGTTTGTTTTGTTGTTTAGCTTCCTGTTAAAGGTGAGATGATATGGTATTTGTCTTTCAGCACCTGGCCTATTTCACTCAGCATAATGCTTTCCACTTCCATCCATGTTGTTGCAAAAGGTAGTAGCTCCTTCTTTCTCTCTGCAGCATAGAATTCCATTGTGTATATGTACCACTATTTTTTGCTCCATTCATTTACTGATGGGCACCTAGGTTGCTTCCAAATATTGGCTATTGTAAACTGTGCTGCTATGAACATTGTGGTGCATAGGTTCTTTGATATTGATGTTCTGGGATTCTGAGGATATAATCCCAGCAGTGGAATTGCTCGGTCAAAGGCAGGTCGATTTTTATTTTTCTGAGAAAATTCCATACTGTTTTCCATAATGGTTGTACCAGTCTGCAATCCCACCAATAGTGAACTAAGGAACCCTTTTCCCCACAACCTCTCCAACATTTATTGTTTGTTGCTTTGTTTATCACAGCCATCCTGACTGGTGGAAAGTGGTATCTCATTGTGGTTTTAATTTGCATCTCTCTGATAGCTAACGATATTGAGCATCTCTTCATGTGTCTCTGAATGTTCTGTATGTCCTCCTTGGAGAAGTGTTTATTCAAGTCCTTTTCCCATTTTTTAATTGGGTTGGGTGTCTTCTTAGAGTGGAGTCGTGTAAGTTCTTTGTATGTTTTGGAGATTAAACCTTTGCCTGAGGTATCATTGGCAAATATGTTTTCCCATACAGTTGGTTGTCTTGCTAATTTAATACTGTTTTCTTTAGCCATGCAGAAGCTTTTTATTTTGATGAGATCCCATTTGTTTATTCTTTCCTTTACATTCCTTACTCTAGGGGACATATCAGTAAAGAAGTTGCTGCGTGAAATATCTGAGATTATCTTGCCAATGTTCTCCTCTAGGACTTTAATGGTGTCACGACTTACATTTAAGTCTTTTATCTACCTTGAATTTATTTTGGTGTATGGTGTAAGTCTGTGCTCAGGTTTCATTTTTTTGCACATAGCTGTCCAGTTCTCCCAACACCATTTGTTGAAGAGGCTATCTTTACTCCATTTTATGTTACTGCCCCCTTTGTCGAATATTAATTGACTGTAGAGAGTTGGGTTGATTTCTGGGCTCTCTGTTCTCTTCCATTGGTCTATGTGCCTGTTTTTATGCCAGTACCAGGCTGTTTTGATTACAGTGGCCTTGTAATACAGTTTGATATCAGGTATTATGATCCCTCCTACTTTGTTCTTCTTTCTCAAAAGAGCAGCTGCTATTCGAGCTCATTTATGGTTCCATATAAACTTTCGAAGTGTTTGTTCTATGTCTGTGAAATATGCCATTGGTACTTTAATAGGTATTGCATTGATTCTGTATATTGCATTGGGGAGTATGGACATTTTGATGATGTTAATTCTTCCAATCCATGAACAAGGTATATGTTTCCAGTTGTTTGTGTCTTCCTTGATTTTATTCTTCAGGGCTGTGTAGTTTTCTGCATACAGGTTTTTTACCTCCTTAGTTAGGTTTATTCCCAGATATTTTATTTTTCTTTTTGCTATATCAAATGGGATTTTTTCTTGATTTCTGCTTCTGCTGATTCACTGTTGGTATACAAAAATGCCTTTGATTTCTGGATATTGACTTTGTAACCAGCTGTTTTGCCAAACTCATTAATTAGTTTGAGCAGTTTTTTGGGTAGAGTCTATAGGATTTTCCATGTACACTATCATGTCATCTGCAAACAGTGACAGTTTTGCTTCCTCCTTTCCTATTTGGATGCCTTTTATTTCCTTTTCTTGCCTGATCGCTGTGGCTAAAACTTCCAATAATATATTGAATAGAAGTGGTGAAAGTGGACAACCTTGTCTTGTTCCTGATCTTAGTGGAAAAGCTTTTAGTTTTTCCCATTGAGTATGATATTGGCTTTAGGTATCTCATATATGGCCTTTATTATTTTGAGAAATGCTCCCTGTATTCCCACTTTGCTGAGTGTTTTTATCATAAATGGGTGTTGTACCTTATCGAAAGCTTTTTCCGCATCTATTGATATCATCATGTGATTTTTGTCTTTGCTTTTGTTTATGTGATGTATTACATTTACTGATTTGCGAATATTGAACCATCCTTGCATCCCTGGGATGAATCCCACTTGATCATGGTGTATGATCTTTTTGATATATTGTTGGATGCGATTTGCCAATATTTTGTTGAGGGTTTTAGCATCTATGTTCATCAGCGATATTGGCCTGAAGTTTTCTTTCTTTGTTGTGTCTCTATCTGGTTTTGGAATTAAGATGATGCTGGTTTCATAAAAAGAATTTGGGAGTTTTCCATCCTTCTGGATTTTTTGAAATAGTCTGTGGAGAATAGGGGTAAGCTCTTCCTTAAATGCTTTGTAGAATTCTCCTGTGAAACCATCTGGGCCGGGGCTTTTGTGTGATGGGAGTTCTTTGATTACTGCTTCAATTTCTTTTGCTGTTATTGGTGTATTTAGATATTCTGCTTCTTTTTCACTGAGTTTTGGAAGATTGTATTTTTCTAGAAATGTATCCATTTCCCCTAGGTTTTCAAATTTCTTGGCATACAGTTCTTCATAGTAATTTCTTACAATCCCTTCTATTTCTGTGGTATCAGTTGTAATCTCTCCCTTTTCATTTCTGATTGTGTTTATTTGTGTCCTCTCGCTTCTTTTCTTGATGAGCCTACTTAAAGGCTTGTCTATTTTGTTTATCTTCTCAAAGAACCAACTCCTGGATTCATTGATCCTTAAAATTGTGCTTTTTGTTTCTATGTCATTTAATTCTGCTCTAATCTTGCTTATTTCCTTCCTTCTGCTTGCTCTGGGCTGTCTTAGTTGTTGTTCCTCGAGTTCTTGTAGGCATAGGGTTAGGTTGTTTGTTTGAAATATTCCTATCTTTTTTAAATAGGCCTGTATTGCTATGAACTTTCCTATCAGGACTGCCTTCACTGTGTCCCATAAGTTTTGGGTTGTTGTGAGATCATTTTCATTTGTTTCCAGAAATGTTTTGATTTCTTCCCTAATTTCATTCTTCACCCATTCGTTGTTTAATAGCATACCATTCATTCTCCATGTTTTTGTGTGCTTTGAGTTTTTTTCTTTTTGGTCGGTTTCTAATTTCAGTCCCTT
The DNA here is from genome assembly GCF_021234435.1 of Artibeus jamaicensis. Taxonomy (NCBI): domain Eukaryota; kingdom Metazoa; phylum Chordata; class Mammalia; order Chiroptera; family Phyllostomidae; genus Artibeus; species Artibeus jamaicensis. The sequence continues at coordinate 8,126,484 of NW_026521717.1, read as the reverse complement.
GTGGTCAGAGAAGATGCTTGGTATGATTTCAATTTTCTTGAATTTGTTGAGGCTCGTTTTGTGTCCTACCATGTGGTCTATCTTTGAAAATGTTCCATGTGCATTTGAAAAGAATGTGTATTTAGCTTCTTTGGGATGAAGGGCTCTATATACATCAGTTAACTCCATTTCATCTAGGGTGTTGTTTAATGCCACAATATCTTTGTTGATAATTTGTTTGGAAGATCTCTCCATTTTTGATAGTGGGGTGTTCAAATCCCCTACTATAATTGTGTTGCTGTCAATATCTTTCTTGAAGTCCTCTAAGATTTTCTTGATATATTTGGATGCCCCTATATTTGGTGCATATATCTTTACAATGTTAATGTCGTCTTGGTAGATTCTTCCCTTGAGTATAATGAAGTGACCTTCTGGGTCTCTCTTTATAGCCTTTTTTTTTGAAGTCTATTTTGTCTGATATGAGAATTGCTACCCCAGCTTTCTTTTCTTGTCCGTTTGCTTGGAAAACTTGTTTTTAGCCTTTCACTTTTAGTCTTTGATGGTCTTTTTCCTGAGGTGGGTCTCTTGTAGGCAGCATATGTGTGGGTCATGCTTTCGTATCCATTGAGCTACTCTTTGTCTTTTGATTGGAGAATTTAATCCATTTACATTTAAGGTTGTTATTGATAGGTACTTATTCATTGCCATTTTTGTACCTGTGTTCCTCTCTGTCTCTCTCTTATCCTTCCTTCCCTTAAAGCAGTCCTTTTAGTATTTCTTGTAGAGCTGGTTTGGTGGAGGCATATTCTTTTAGACTTCTTTTGTCTTGGAAGCTCTTTATTTGGCCATCTATCTTGATTGAGAGCCTTGCTGGGTAAAGTAGCCTTGCTTGTAGGCCTCTGGTTCTCATTACTTGGAATATTTCTTGCCATTCTCTTCTTGCTTGAAGTGTTTCCATTGAGAAGTCAGTAGCTAACCTTATTGGGGTTCCCTTTTGTGTTATTTCTTTTTTCTCCCTTGCTGCCTTTAAGATTCTCTCTTTGTCTTGGAATTTTGCCATTTTGATGATGATGTGTGTGTAAGTGGGCCTCCTTGGGTTCCTCTTGGTTGGGACTCTCTGTGATTCCTGGGTTTGTGAGACTTTTTCTCTTATCAAATTAGGAAAATTTTCTCTCATTACTCATTCAAATACGTTTTCTATCCCTTGTTTTTCTTCTTCTCCTTCTGGTATTCCTATTATTCGGATATTATTACATTTCATATTGTCTTGCATTTCTCTTAATCCCTCTTCATTCTTTCTGAGCCTCTTTTCATTTTCTTGCTCTTTCTGTGAGATGCTTTCTACCTTGTCCTCCAACTCACTAATCCTATCCTGGGCTTCATCTATCCTACTTTGGAAACTTTCTACTGTGTACTTCAATTCGGAAATTGTGTTCTTCATTTCCTCTTGTCTCTTGCTGATAGTTTCCATTTCCTTTTTGATGTTGCTGTAGTTTGCAGAGAGATCATTATAGTTCCCCTGTAGTTTCTGGTCGTTTACTGTGAGCTCTTTGAACTTCGTAATAACCAGTGCTTTGAATTCACTATCTGATAGTTGATCAGCGTCTATTTCATCTAACATTCTTTTTGAAGATTCTGCTCTTTCTTTCATTTGGGGATTGTTTCTTTGTCTTCCCATTGTTTGAGACTCTTCTTGTTAGTCTCTGCTTCCAAAATTGATCTGTTCTGAAAGCCTGGTTTTATGGTGTAAACTTCTGTGGTATGATCCTTGTGCAGACTCCTTGAAGTTTCTTGATGTTCTTCATCTCCACCTACACTCACGCTGGTCCTCACGCTGGTCCCTGCGTTGGTCGCCTACCACTGATGAGTGTCCCGGCTCTAGTAGCTGCCTCCTCAAGCACCCAGGCCCGGTACTGTGTCAGTGGCACAGGGGCTGGGAATGTCCCGGCTCCCGTATCTGGCTCCTCTGGCGCCCAGGGCCGTCACATGGGTTTGGAGTGTCCCGGCTTCCATACCTGACTCCCTGGCGTCTAGTCATGTCTCTATGGCAGTGGCACAGAGGCTTAGAATGTCCCAGCTCCCGTACCTGATTCCCCAGTGTCCAGTCCCGTCGCTACGGCAGCGGCACAGGAGCTGACAACTTCCCGGCTCCCATAGCTGGCTCCTCTGCTGCGTCACAGGGGTTTGGAGAGTCCCGGCTTCCATACCTGACTCCCTGGCATCCAGTCCCCTGGCTATGGCAGCGGCACAGGAGCTGAGAATGTCCCGGCTCCCATAGCTGGCTTCTCAGGGCCCAGGCCTGTCTCTATGGTGGCGTCACAGGTGCCTTTGGTGTCCCAGCTCCTGCAACTGACCCTTCTGTTGCCCAGGCCGGTAGCTATGGCATCAGCACAAGGGCCAAGAATGTCCCAGCTCCAGTTCCTGACTCCTCTGTCTCCTAGGACCGTCACAGGGGCTTGGAGTGTCCGGCTCCTGTACCTGACTCCCCGGCTCCCAGGCCTGTTGCTCTGGTGGCAGCACAGGGCAGCATGAGACCCAGCTCCAGTAGCTGACTCTGCCGCCGTCTGGTGTTTCAGGGCCAGTCACAATCTCTGGTCTTTTAATTTCATAAATGCTGGGTAACCGATGGTTTATTGTCCTGTTTCTCTATAGATCTGCCAGGATTTTCACCCATGAGTATAGGAGCTAGCATCAGCTCCATCTTACTCCGTCGCCATCTTCCCAGCATCCTCTAAATATCATTTTACCTATCATAAAGTAACAAAAATGATGTCTGCCTTGCTTTCATGATTTTATAACCAAATGAAAAAGTAAATTAACATTGGAATCTGCTTGTTGCTTTATCAGCACATTCAGAGATAACAACCTTCACTTTTAGTAGGCATTGCAGAAAGACTAGAAGGGCTGGGGCTGGGCTCTTAGACATCTTTGCATGCATAATCATCCTCACAAATGACTGGAGCAAAAAATAAAATGGCATCTGACTCATCTGTCATTTTTTAGTGTGGGAAAAGAGTATATAGCCTCTCAACATCTTTGTTAGAGATTTCCTCTGGGCCACAGGTTGATTCCAGGCCTGAGCCAAGGAGGATGGTTATCATGTAAAAAGGTGATGGGGCTGAAGATGTGGAGCCAGGATAACAGATGAGAGGTATATAATAATGAATGGAAACTACAAAATGAGAAGAGGCCTATGAAGACCTAGGACTACATGAAGAAAAGAGAATAATGATCTGAGAAAAATAACATTTCATAGTATAATTTTCTTCAGAAAATACAAATGAATTTTTAACAGATATTAGCATATTCACAGAATGACAGAAGCACATGGCTCTGTTGACCAAGAAGAAGTCACAAACACAAAACAAGCTGAAATGAAACAGACATAAGAAAATAGAACTGGCATATGATCTAACTATACCACCTTTAGGTATATATCCAAAAGAACTAAAATTAAAATATCTTAGAAATAAAGCCCTGGCTGGTGTAGCTCAGTGGATTGAGCGCGGGCCTGCGAACCAGACAATTGCGGTTCGATTCCCAGTCAGGGCACATACTGGGGTTGCAGGCCGGTTCCCTGCAGGCTGGTTCCCAGCAGGGGACACAAGAAAGGCAACCATACATTGATGTTTCTCTCCCTCTCTCCTTCCCTTCCCCTCTAAAGAGAAATAAATAAAATCTTTAAAAAAATAAATAAAATATCTTAGAAATATCTGCACTCTCATCTTCCTTGCAGCATTACTCATAAGAGCCAAGATATTGAAACAATCTAAATATCTATTGATAGATGAATTCATTAAAAAATGTAGCATACACATGCAATGAGATATTACTCAGCCTTTAAGAAAAAAGAAATTCTGACATATCCTCCAACATGAATAAACCTGAAAGATATTAAGTGAAATTAGCCAGTTACAGAAGGAAAAGTACTATATGATTTCACTACTATCTGAAGTAGTCAACCTTATAAACACAGAGTAGAATAGAGGTTGCTAGGGGCTGGGGAAGGTAGAAGAAGGTGAGTTTCTGTTTAAAGAGCATAGAGTTTCAGTCATAAATAATGGATAAGCTATACAATATCATGTCTATAATTAACAACACTGCACTGTGCGCTTAAAATGAGTTAAGAGTAATTCTCATGTTAAGTGTTTTTACTACAATTTCAAAAAAAGCTAAATGGGCTCAAAATAAACATTTTAGGCTTACAAGGAAGAACAAAATGTAATTATACAGGGATAAAAACAGAGCAGATTCTCTCCCTCTCTCTCTCCTTCCCTTCCCCTCACTCTGAAAATAAATAAATAAAATTATTTTTATAAAAAGGCCCTGGCTGGTGTAGCTCAGTGGATTGAGCGTGGGCCTGTGAACAATGTGGTCATGGTTCGATTCCCACTCAGGGCACATGCCTGGGTTGCAGGCCAGTTCCCAGTGGGGGGACACATGAGAGGCAACCACACATTGATATTTCTCTCCTTCTCTCTCTCCTTCCCTTCCTCTCTCTCTGAAAATAAATAATAAAATATTTTTAAAAAACAGAGCAGAAGTGAGGTCATGTAAAATTAAATTACTGATAGAGAATCTGAACATGGAATCAGAACCCAAAGTAGAGAGGAGAAAGTGGATTACAAACAGTGGAGTGAAAGTTTGAAAACTGCCTTTTGACCCAGCAATTCCACTGCTAGGATTATACCCCAAGAATCCTAAAACATCAATTTCAAAGAACCTATGCACCACAATGTTCATAGCAGCACAATTTACAATAGCCAAGAGTTGGAAGCAACCTAGGTGCCCATCAGTAAATGAATGGATCCAAAAATTGTGGTACATATACACCATGGAATTCTATGCAGCAGAGAGAAAGAAGGAGCTACTACCTTTTGCAACAACATGGATGGAACTGGAAAGCATTATGCTGAGTGAAATAGGCCAGGCATTGAAGGACAAATACCATATGATCTCACCTTTGACTGGAAGCTAAAGAATAAAACAAACAAGCAAACAGAATAAAAACAAAGACGCTGAAATAGAGAACAAGTGGGCAGCGACCAGAGGGGAGAGGGAAGGGAACTTAAGGGGAAAAAAGGGGGAGGGATTTTGAGGAACAAGTATGAAAGACACAGAGATGAGGACTGGGGGGGGGGATGGGAGGGAAGGGGGAGACCGGGCGGGGGGGTGGGGTGGGATGGGAGAAATAGATAAAAAAAAAATGTACTTGAAAAGTAACTAAATAAAAAAAATGCTAATAAAACTATCCTAGATAGGAAAATAAATAAATAAAAATAAAATTGCAGACCAAAAAAAAAGAAAGTTTGAAAACACACAAAAACTGAACAAGAGAAAAGTATGTCTTACTTTCTCAACCACAAGTTCCTCCAGGATCCCTAATCCAAGTGCTTATTATATAATTTGTGTATTTGTTAAGTTTCCTGTTTTGTCTATTTCTCCTAGAAGAATTTAGACTCTTTGGGAGCAGGGATCTTTGGCGGATTGATGAAACCTCCAAGAACTTAAAATAATGCCTGCCACATAGTTGTCACTCAATAACACCCTATTGGGTGAATGACTTATAGATATTCCTAAAACAAAAACCAAAATAAGAGATATAGCAATAATAACTAAATATTAAATATTGATATTAAACTAATTATTAAGTATTAAAAATCAAACTTTGTGATCAAAACAAGTTGTTTAGGTGGGAAGATTAAGTGGACTTACTGAGTTACAATAAGTTAATTAAAATTAATTCTATATGTACACATACTCTGAAATGTCCACAGTTCCTAATCTTATCAGTATACATCATGATAATATGACAGTTACCTACAAAAATAAAAAATCAAAGAAGCTCTAAATTTCCCATTTGTGAGACTATAGAAATGCACAAAACAACAACTACATATTATTGATAAAGAAAGACTGTAGCCCAATCATTCTATGTCCTGATAAATTGATATTCAAGTGTAAATACAGTAAGAAAATAACCTCATGTACAAAATTTAAGAGCTAATTTTACTCTTTTTCCTGTTTGAAGAAAACACCAAAGTCATTCTGCAGATGACTCATAAATATAGCAGAAGAGAAAATCAATAATGGGAAAATCAAGTATATAAAAGAACTAATGATGAGTATTTAAATAAATCAAATAGATAAATATGAATAAAGTAATTGGTACTAAAATGATTTAAAATATATTGGAAAAACTCAATAAAATATGTAAAATAAAAAGTAACAGTTGAAAAAAAGTAACAGTTGTATAGAAAAATATGCATCAACTGATACCCCAAGACTAAAATGAAAAAGATGAGGAAACAGGAAGAAAGCAGTTGAAGAGGGCAAAGAAAGTTGTGCTAAGTTCTCATGTGGCCATAAAAGAGTCAAATTGGATAATCTGAAACCAAAGACTAAATACAGTTATTCAACAAACTAAAAAAGCAAATGTTTGTATCATTCAAAATAAGATTTCCCCCTTTTAAATGCCTATAAAAAGGAACATAACTCATTTTACATACAGCACATGAAAAAGCACAAAAAAACAAGTGAAATGGAAATAATAAAAGTTAAGATAACAAAGATAAAGCCAGGTATAAAAGTTATGGCAATAAGTGGAAATATGATAAACTCGGGCACCAAAAAGGAATGCTTTCATATTTCATAACAAACAGAGCTGGCTTTAAAAAGACATAGCTAAGAAATAATTCAGTAATTTAAAAAATAAAGAATAAATAATAATATGGTGAGAAAATAACAGGAAAGCCAATGGTAGTGTGTTAATATACAAAAAGTATTTAAATCCAGAATCATATGGGGTCAAAGAAAAATTTTATATTAATCGATAGCGCAATTAAAATAAAGATACTAGGATCCAAAATGGCAGGGGAGTAGGTAGAAGTTACACTCACCTCCTCCCAGGACAAAAGTGAAATTACACCTAAATTATAAAATAATCAACCTGAATAACCAACTGAAGACTAGCTGTACAGAAATCTTATAACCAAGAATTTATAGAAGTATCCACATGAAGACTGGTAGGAAGGACAGACTCATGAAAAGGCCTGGTCCCACATACAGTGGTTGAGAATTGGAAAGGCTATCTCAGCAAAGGTCCCTCTGAGGAGCAAGGAGTCTCAACCCCATGTTGGATTCCCCACACTTGAGCATCAGTACCAAGAAGAAGGAGCCAGAATACCATCTGACTGTGAAAATCAGTGGGGATTCAGGATGGTAGAGAGAGACAGGAGTCTGACACAAATGTAGGAGCCCTCTAAAAGAGCCAGCACACAAATTTTTCTTTGGGAGTATTCACTCTGGGCTCTAGCAGAAAGATGGAAGCTGAGAGCAGATAGGAGTCATACAGAGACTGAATGGGTTGTGTGGCTTTAAAAAAAAAAGGGCTAGAGGGACAGCCTTCACTGTATCTGTGCTGATTCCCATTACCACAGTGTTCATAGATATGAAACATTCTCTGTGCCACACATCCTGGGAGGATGCACTAACCACCAGCCTGACTTCCTGTGGCCTTGAACTGCCAGTCTTCTGGCTGCAACCAGCATGACCTTGTAATGGAGAAATTTTTTCTTAAAGCATATTTTATTGACTATGTTATTACAGTTGTCCCAATTTTTTTCTCCCCATTATACCCTCTCTGCCCTGTACCCTCCAGAATTCCTCCCCTCTTGAGTTAATGTTCATGGGTTGTACATGTAAGTTCTTTGGATTGTCTGCTTCCTATACTATTCTTAACCTCCCCTGTCTATTTTATGCCTGTAAATTATGCTTCTTATTCCCTGTACCTGTTCTCTCCCATTTGCCCCTCCCCTCCCCACTGATAACCTTCCATGTGATCTCCATTTCTTTGATTCTGTTCCTGTTCTAGTTGTTTGCTTAGTTTTTGTTTTTGTTTTTAGGTTCAGTTGCTGATAGTTATGAGTTTGCTTTCATTTTATTGTTCATAGTCTTTTATCTTTTTTCTTAGATAAGTACCTAACATTTCATATAATAAGGGCTTGGTGATGATGAACTCCTTTAGATTGACCTTATCTGGGAAGCACTTTATCTGCCCTTCCATTCTAAATGATAGCTTTGCTGCATGGAATAATCTTGGATGTAGGTCCTTGCCTTTCATGACCTCAAATAATTCTTTCCAGTCCTTTCTTCCCTGTAAGGTTTCTGAGAAATCACCTGATAGCCTTATGGGCACTCCTTTGTAGGTAACTCTCTCCTTTCCTCTTGCTGCTTTTGTAATTCTCTCCTTATCTTTAATCTTGGGTAACTTAATTATGATGTGTCTTGGTGTGTGCTTCCTTGGGTCCAACTATTTTGGGACTCTTGGATTCCTGGATTTCCTGGAAATCTATTTCCTTCACCATATTTGGGAAGTTTTCCTTCGTTATATTTTTTCAAATAAGTTTTGAATTCCTTGCTCTTCCTCTTGTCTTTCTGGCATTCCTATGATTCAGATGTTGAAGTACTCAGACTTTCCCCAGAGGTTCCTAAGTTCTTCCTCATGTTTTTGAATTCTTGTTTCTTCATTCTGTTCTGGTTGGATGTTTATTTCTTCCCTTGGTTACAAATCATTGATTTCCTCCCTTCACTATTGGTTCCCTGTATATTTCCCTTTATTTCACTTTGGGTAGCCTTCATTTCTTCCTTTGTTTTGTGACTGAACTCAATCAATTCTGCGAGCATCCTGATTACCAGCATTTTCAACTCTGCATCAGATAGGTTGTCTGTCTCCTCCTTGCTTAGCTCTTTTCCTGGAGTTTTGGTCTTTTCTTTCATTTGTACTATATTTCTTTGTCTTGGCAGACCTGTTATACAGACATGCTAAAAAGGGACATGCTTAAGTATTTGCCAAGGCAGGGCAACAGTCTTCATGTTGTCATGTTGTCTGTGGGAGACAGATCAGAGAAGGAACAATACCACTAGCTTACTTGGCTCTAGCTGCATTTTCCAAAGAACTCTCCTGTGAGACTGGGATTTTCTCCCACTTTTGTGACCCCCACAGTATTTTACAGCTAGTAGAGGTTTTGAGTCTTTAGTTTCCCAGTCAGCCAGCCTCTCCTCACCTGCACAGTCCGCTGCCTTTCTGTGGGTCCTCTCCATCTGCCTGGCTGCCCATCTCCTCCCCTCCAGTCTGAATGAATGTTTCTTTAACTCTTTGTTTGTCAGAGTTCCATGCAGTTTGATATTTTGACAGGTCTGGTTGTTTATTGTTTTTAAATTGGTTGTTATCCTTCTTTTGGTTGTGTGGAGGTAGTGAAGCATTTCTACCTACACCTTCATCTTTGCTGGAACTCTCTTAAGTGAGAAATTCTTAGAAGGTTCTTAAAGAGATCCATTTTTTTTTTCCTCGGGCCCAGACCACCATCACCATTTATGTGCAGAGCCCTTCCTCCACACAGCCACACCTAAATCTTTTTTAGCATGATGAACTCTATTGACCTCACCTTGAGCACTCACCTCAAATACAACAACAAAGTCCAGGATGTGTCAGCTGGCCTTGGTGGACCATGAGACTTCTTGCTGAGTGAACTCAGAATGAAACTGGTGCCAAGTTTTATTCTCTATCAAACCAGTGAATATTACTCATCCCTAACTGATAACTCACACAGAATCTATCTTATGCAAGTCATGAAAAAGCCAGAGACTCTTTCAGTGAATGAGACTAACAGGTAAACCAGAAGGTGAATGCAGATCTTGAGGTGCCTTAGGCCTTTTGCTGACCTTTCCACAGTGTTGGTGGAAGCCACCCTCAGTAGACAGCTTGACCCTTCCCACACACACCCAGTTCCAGAAAAGGCAGACACAATGTGTGAATTGGTTTGTAGATACCACCAGGTAACCCAGGACCAGTCATAGGCAGTGTCTGATATTGACCTAAACAACAGCGCCTCCCAGGATGCCCTGGAACCAACACACCAAGTAGCAGACATCACAACATGACACATTTAGCTCCAAAAACAGCAAACACAAAGAGAGATCTCAGTAGTAACCAGACATTTCAGGAACTAATTCCACCTTTGTTAGAGTCAGCCCCCACATATCAGCTCATTAAATATTATTGGATTCAATCATTAAAGTAACCAGCCTAATGGTCAAGGCCAGCCATAAATGTGCAAATAGCAATCAAGGCTCAACTACAACAGAAAGACTCCTGGAGCACCTAAATTGGTTGATCAAGGAGACGACGCCACTGAGTCTCACAGAAAACCTATGACAGAAAGCCAAATTACCAAGACTTAAAGACACAACAAATGTACATAATACATAGAAACAAAAACAAAGAAGCAGCCAAAATGGAGAGACAAAGACACATGCCCCAAATAAAAGAAGAGGAGAAATCCCCCAAAAAGAACTAAGTAAAATGGAGGCAGGTAACCTACCAGACATAGAGCTTAAACCATGGTTATAAAGGTGCTCAAGAAACAAGGGTAGAAGGGTTGAATTCAGTGATAACTCAATCAAAAATAAAGCAAGCAAAAATAAGGACACAGAGACCTGGCTAATGTGCCTCAGTTGTTGAACTCCAGCCTGCAAACCAAAGGTTCACCAGGTTTAATTCCAAGTCAGAGCACATGCCTGGGCTATGGGCCAGATCCCCAGTAGGGAGTGTGAGAGAGACCACCATCCATTAATGTTTCTCTCCCTTTCTTCCTCCCTTCCCCTCTGTCTAAAAATAAATAAATAAAATCTTTTTAAAAAGGACATAGAAAAAAATTTTAATGAACTAAAGAATACATAGGGAATCAAAAGCAGATTAGATAAAGCAGGTAATTTAATCAGCTATGTAGAAGACAAGGTAGCAGGAAACACCCAATTAGAGAACAAAAATAAATTTTTAATAAGTATTGCATATGGGACCTTTCAGACGACATCAAGAATAACAGCATTGTGATCACAGGGATATCAGAAACAGAATGGAGAGGAAAGGATTGAGAACATACCTAAAGAAACAATAACTGGAAACATTTACCTGATAAAGGAAAAAGGCACACTAGTCCTGTAACTTCAGAAGGTCCCAAACAATATGAACCCAAAGAGGCCCATACAAAGACACATAATTACATTTTCAAAAGTTGAAGACAAAGAGAGAAACTTAAAAACAGCAAGTGAAAGACATTTAGTTACCTACAAAGGAGCTCACAAAAGATAGCTGATTTCTAAACAGAAAATTTTCAGGCAAGAAAAAACTGGCACAAAACATTCAAAGATATGAAAGCCCAGAAAAGCTATTATTTAAACTAAAAGTGAAATTTAAAAGCTTCAAAGACAAGAAAAAGCTTAATATATTCATTACCACCCATTACCACCAAAATAGTATTTCAAGAAATGTTAAAGGGAATTCCTCCAAAAAAAGAAAAATACTAAGAATATAATTATAAAGAATTGAATGGCAATGGGAAGATGGCTGCTAGGTAGGTGGGAGTGGAGCCCACTTCCCCCTGCACACAGGTGGAACACCTAGCTGATATTTTGAGGAACAGAGTAAATAGCCAAAGGAATCCAAGCTTATATAAAGTTTGGAGGTCAAAATTGTAGAGGACACTGAAAAACAGATGGTAAAGAGACTGCATTGGGACAGTAAGGCCCATGGGTATAGTGCAGAGACCAGGGCTGCTGCAGCCCCCAGCCCGGCACCTGCCACAGGATCCTTGGAAGAGAGCCAATTCAACAGCTCTCTCCCCTGCCAAACAGAGAGGACAGAGCAGCACCAGGATGGACCTGGATGCTTGAAGTGGTTGAGGGAATAAAGATGAGGTGGGTGATACACGGGGTAATGTTCAACTATTGGAATCGTGGATGCTGGCTGGGTCATTACCAGAGAAAGTGGGGAGCCAGGTGACCCCTGGAGAAAGGAGAAGAGCTAGGCTATGATGAACCCTAACCTGGAGAGCCTCCAGTCTGGTTGGAAAGTGGGGCTGTATCACAGGCCAGATGCTTGTTAAGAGTGGCAGACTTGAACAGAATTTTATTCAAAAAAAGACTCTCGGTCACTGTTCAGGAAACTCTTCAGCAACAGCTGCCCCAGCTACATGCTTGCAGCCACAGCAGAGGTGGAGGCCATGCTCCTGCTGCTTCCACAACTGCTGCTACAACCCCACCCCACTCCACCCCACCTACAGCTACAACACCCAAGTCACTGCCATAGCACACTCCCATCATCAGGCAGCTTGGCTGGCTTGCTAAGAAGATGGAGGAGGCACTGCAGCAGAGGACAATGTCAGGACTCAGGGATTTAGCAGTCCATAGAAAGACTTAATTCAGTGGGGAAGATGAATTACTCTGAAGAGACTTTGAGAGTGCCTAGCACCTAGGACAGCAAAGAGGGAGATGGTGGTGTGTTAGTTGCCCCTAATTAGTGTGCCACAAGGGCAGCAAAACTGCTGGACTGAAGACACCAGCCTAGGGTAGACAGGTAATGGGGGCCCAGCAATGCACTGAGGAACTAGGGTGGAGGCTGGGCAGCTGTGAAGATTACAGTCTAGACCTGGCCCCCATTCTCACAAAACCATAAGAAGGGAGAAAAGGGAAGCTCAACAGCTTCAAGGAACCCAGTGGAACTTTTTGGGTGGGTCGAAAGTCAGCAGGAGGCTTTTCTTTTACCCAAGTGAGACAATAAGACCTACAAAGGTCCAGAGACAGACCCAAAGAAGGAACACAAGACTAACCTCAACAACTGAGAAACTGAGACAAGTTTCACTTTACTGTTACAGAGAACGTGCGTGTTATTGTTTATTTGTCTTATTATTATTTTTCATTATTTTTACTCCTTTCACTTCATTAGTATTTCTTAAAGTCTTCTTCTTTGTTTAGCTTTCTTCATTTCATTTAATTGCATTGTTTGACTGATTTTTTTTGTTCTCTCTTTATAGTGTATTTTAATGTTCCTTCTTTCACTTCACTTGTGTTCCAGTAGCCTACTACACTAGGTCATGTACTTCCTATTCTTGTTATTCAGATCACAGAGTTCTTGTCATATTATTGTTGTTCCAGTATTATTGTAGATAATTATCGTTCTATATAATGGTAAATGCTATACAGCACCCCTCCCAGATCTTAGCACATTTCACTATCTTCCAGAGCTTTATTACTGTTGTGGCTAACCCTATTCTTTCATACCTATGCTTATTTTCTATCCTTTACTCTCACTATATCTCATAATCTGAAATCCCACAAGCACTCTGTTTTCTGGATTCAGCTCACAATCCTTCCCCACCTCTAAGAAGAGTCTTACCTCATTTCCACCCTTTATAAAAAGTGGTTATTTGGGTGAGATACCACGGTTAATGCTATACTTATCCAAAGGATTTTCTATCTTTTCTCTATGTGTTGGTACTTTAAATACCATAGAATACACTCCCGCTGTCTGAATCCATTTTGCCTTCATCCTCCAACTGATCACATACAAGAGTCGGTGGGAGTTGTGAACACTAATATACCTGCTGTAAGAAAGAATCCACCAAAAAAGAACCCACCAATAGATGATAAAGGAAGATGGCAAAAGAGCAAGTGGAAGCCACACTAACTTTTACCAAGGAACAATCTGGAATTACAACTAAAAGTTGGACAAATTACCAAGAACAAATATCTGAACCAGAGTGAGAGAGAAGCTTCATAACCTCTAATGGACAGAAGAACCAGCTTTGATACAACCTGTCTGCACCTGCACAATAGCATACAAGACATGGTGGGCAGAGTGACCTTCAGGCAAACAGCTGGAGGGAAGGGCCCACCAAAGAATGGCCTAACAACAATTAAAACCAAAGTATATCCAGAGTGCAACCATAAAGAGCATACCAAGAGTAGCAAGTTCAGGAGATCAAGGAGACTGCACCATTGAATCTCACAGGTCTCCTACCATAGAAGTCCATACCAAAAAACAGGGAGTCAGAAAAGATCAATTTAAGAAGCAGAGGCTAACAAGAAAAGTCTCACAAACAATGAGAAGACAAAGAAACAAACCTCAAACAAAGGAAAGGAGGAAGCCTAAGAAAGAATGCTAAGTGAAATAGAGGCAACTCAACTATAACCAAAACAATGCTTATAAGGAAGATCAAAGAGCTTACTGAGAATTACCAGAAACTTACAGGAAAACTGTGATGAACTCACTGCAAGCTATATAAACATGAATAAGGAAATAGAAGTTATCAACAGGATCCAAGAGGAAATAAGAATACAATTTCTGAATTAAAGAACACAGTAGGAGGAGTCAAAAGCAGGCTAGATGAAGCAGAGGATTGCATCAGCAAGCTGAAAGACAAGGTAGAAAATAACTCCCAGGAAGAGCATGAAAAGTTAAAAAGAATCAGAAAGAATAAAGAGGTGTTAAGAGTAATGCAGGACAACATGAAACATAATATTCATGTAATAGGGATACTAGAAGGAGAAGAAGAAGTGCAAGAGTAAGAAAACATGTTTGAAACTGTAATGATGGAAAACTTCACTACCTTGATGAGAGAAAAAGTCACACAAATGCAGGAAACACAGAGTCCCAATCAAGAAGAACCCAAAGAAACCCACTCCAAGACACATCATGATTAAAATAGCAATATTCCAAAATGGAGAGAGGATCTAAAAAGCAGCAAGGGAGAAATAGGAAGTAACATACAGGGAAGCCCTGATAAGGCAAAAAGCTCTTTCTCAATGGAAACACAACAAGGCAAAGGGGAATGGCAAGAAATATTCCACATAATGAAAAATAAAGGCCTGCAACTAAGACTACTCTATCCAGAAAGGCTCTCAATTAAAATGGAAGCTGAAATAAGGAGTTTCCCAGATGAAAAGAAGGCTCTGCAATATACCTGCACCGAACCAGCACTGCAAGAGATGCTAAAGGAACTGCTTTCAGAAAACGAAGAAAAACAATAACAGAGGAACACAGGTATGAAGGAAGTAAAATGGCAGTGAATAAATACCTATCGATAATAATATCCTTAAATGTAAATGGTTTAAATGTTCCAATCATAAGACATAGAATAGCTTAAAGGATGGAAATTCATGACCTAAACATGTGCTGCCTACAAGAGACCCACCTCAGAAAAAAGGACCTACACAGATTAAAAGTGAAGGGTGGGAAAAATATTCCAAACAAATGGACAAGAAAAAAAAAGCCTGAGTAGCAATACTCATATCAGACAAAATAGACTTCAAAACAAGGGCCATAAAAGAAGACCCAGAAGGACACTTCATAATACTCAGGGGAAAATTCATCAAGAATACCTAAACACTATAAATATATATGCACCCAATATAGGAGTACCCAAATACATAAGGAAAATCTTGGAGGACTTCAAGAAAGATATTGACAGCAACACAATTATAGTTGGGGATTTTAACACCCCATTGTCAAAAATGGACAGATCTTCCAAACAAAATATCAAGAAATATATTGCAGCATTGAGCAATGTCTTTGATCAAATGGACTTAAGTGTGTATATATATATATATATATATATATATATATATATATATATATATATAAAACCTTTCATCCCAAAGAAAAAATATGCATCCTTTTCAAATACGCAGGGAACCTTTTCAAACATAGACTACATGATAGGACACAAAACAAGCCTCAACAAATTCAAGAACATTGAAATCATGTCAAGCATTTTTCCTGACCAAACAGACTGAAACTAGAAACCAATCTCAAGGAAAAAACTCAAAAACGGTAAAATTCATAAAGATTGAGTAGCATGCTATTATACAATGAATGGTGCAAGAATGAGGTCAAGGAAGAAATCAAAATGTTTCTGGAAACAAATGAAAATGAACTCACAACAGTACAAAACTTATGGGACACAGTGAAGGCCATCCTGGGAGGAAAGTTTATAGCGATACAAGCCTACATAAAAAAGATAGAAACATTTCAAATAAACAACCTAATACTATATCTATAAGAACTGAAGGAACAACAAAAAAAAGAAAACCCATAGCAAGTAGAAGGAAGGCAAGAACAAAGATCAGAACAGAAATAAATGACATAGAGAGTAAAAGCACAATTTTAAGGATCGATAAATCCATGAGCTGGTTCTTTGAAAAGATAAACAAAATTAAGAAGTCTTTAAGTAGATTTATACAAAAAAAAAGACAGGACCTAAATAAACACAATCAGAAATGAGAGGAGAGATTATAAGTGATACTACAGAAATACAAAAGGTTGTAAGAAATTACTACAAAGAACTCTGTGCCTAGAAATTTGAAAACCTAGGAGAAATGGACAGATTTCTTGAAAAATATAATATTCCAAAACTGAATACAAAAGTAGCAGAAAGACTGCACAGAATGAATTGAAGCAGTAATAAAAAAAAACTCCCAGCACACAAAAGCCCTGGACCAGATGGTTTCACAGGAGAATTTAAAAAGCATTTAAGAAAGAGCTAACTCCTATCCTTCACAGACTATTCAAAAAATCCAAGAAGAGGGAAGACTCCCAAACTATTTTTTTATGAAGCCAGCATCATCCTAATCCCAAAACCAGATAAAGACACAACAAAGAAAGAAAAGTACAGGACAATATCACCGATGAACACATATTATAAAATCCTCAATGAAATTGGCAAACCACATCAAGCAATATATGAAAAAAGACCACACCCCATGATCAAGTGGGATTCATTCCAAGGATGCAAGGACAGTACAATATTAAAAAATCAATAAACATAATACATCACATAAAAAGAAAGACAAAAATAACATGATCATATCAATAGATGTGGAAAAAGCATTTGATAAGGTATAGCACCCATTAATGTTAAGATCACAGCAAAATGGTGATAGAAGGAACATTTAATATCACATAAAGGCCATATGTGAGAGATCTAAAGCCAACATCATACTCAATGGGCAAAAAGTAAAGTATTTCTTACTAAGATCAGGAAGAAGACAAGGATGTACCCGTTCACCATTTCCATTCAACATAGTGTTGCAAATCCTTGCCCAAGCAATCATACAAGAAAAAAAAAAAAAGGCATCTGAATTGAAAAGGAAGAAGCAAAGTTGTCATTGTTTGCAGATGACACAATAGAGTACACAGAAAATCCTATAGACTCAACCAAAAAACTGCTCAAGGGGGTTCTTTATTTGTTTCCCCAATTTAGTTGCCTCTTTTTGCTTATTTCTATAGTTCCTGATGCTCTGCTTTGCCAGCTGTCCTCATAGAGTGAACTGTGATAGGAGTTCTGTGGGCCGCAGTGTTACAGCTTCTTTGATATCCTTGTCTGAATACTCTAGGTTTGCCCTTTCTTCCAATTCTTTGGGCTTTTTTTTTTTTGATTATGCTGTTACAGTTGTTCTATTCCCCTGCTTCATTCCCCTCCACCCTACCCCCCGTCCCCATTACCCCCCCTTTAGTTTATGACCATGTGTCTCAAGTCCTTTAGGTTCTATATTTCCCATGCTATTCTTGCCCCCCATCTATTTTCTATCTACCGTCTGTGCTACTTATTTTCTGTACCTTCTCCCCACTTCTCCTCCTCCCACTCTCCCCTGTTGCTAACCCTCCTTGAGATCTTCATTTCTATGTTTCCACTCCTGATCTAGCTATCCTTTTAGTTTGCTTTTGTTTTAGGTATGGTTGTTAATAACTGTGAGTTTGTTGTCCTTTCACTGTTCATGTTTCTTTAACTTCTTTTTCTTAGATAAGTCCCTTTAACATTTCATATAATAAGGGCTTGGTGATGATGAACTCCTTGAATTTGATCTTATCTGAGAAGCGCTTTATCTGTCCTTCCATTCTAAATAAAAGTTTTGCTGGATAGAGCAATCTTGGTTGTAGATCTTTGGATTTCATGACTTGGAATACCTCTTTCTAGTCCCTTCTTGCCTGTAAGGTCTCTTTTGAGAAATCAGCTGACAGTCTGATGGGGACTCCTTTGTAGGTTACTGTCCCCTTAGCTCTTGCTGCTTCTAGGATTCTATCCTTCATTTTAATCTTGCCTAATGTAATGATGATGTGCCTTGGTGTGTTCCTTCTTGGGTCCAATTTCTTTGGTACTCTCTGAGCTTCCTGGATTTCTTGGAAGTCTATTTCCTTTGCCAGACTGGGGAAATTTTCCTTTATTATTTGTGCAAATAAGTTTTCCACTGGTGGCTGTGCCTTTCCCTTTTCTGGTACCCCTATAATTCGGATGTTGTAGCATTTAAAGATGTCCTGGAGGTTCCTAAGACTCTCCTCATTTCTTTGAATTCTTGCTTCCTGACTCTTTTCTGTGTGGCCATTATTTGCTTTCTTCTGGTCCACTCCATTGATTTGAGTCCCAGTTTCCTTTTCATCGCTATTGGTTTCCTGTGCAATTTCATTCATTTCAATTAGTTTCGCCTTCATATGTTTCTCTAATTTGTGGCTATAATCAACCAGTTCTGTGAGGATCCTGATGACCAGTATTTTAAACTGTGTGTCTGAGAGTTTTGCTATTTCTTCATTGCTTAGATCTATGGGCTCAGGGACTTTGAGAGCTTGCGACATTTTTGGTCTGTTCTGGCCCTTTAAGTGTGAGGAGGGGCGCCTTGGACTCCCAGGTCGCTGGGTTGTGACACTGCATGTGGGGGCGTTGTCAGAGTGGGGAAATGGTGGCGCCCTCCACTGCCGCTTGCCGCGGGGATGCTGGGCCTGGTCCAACCACCCACTTCCTCGCCTGTCCGCTCGCGCACAAATAGACGACCACAGTCAACATGCAGCACCGCTTCACCGCTGTCTCCTCCACACTCGCTCACCTGGTGGCTTGCTCAGTCACTCACTAGGTCCAACCCTGCACCTGAATCGCGCGGGTCTGGATTCGCGCGTCTGGATTCCACGCCTGAGTCCGTCTGACCGAGTCCTCCTGTGCAACCCCTCACCAGCCGCTGGTTTCGCCCCTTACCGGTCAGGCTGAAGAATTTGTTGTTAACGGACTTCTGAAAGTTCAATTTTCCATGTTCTGGCTGTGTTTTCTGTTGCTAATATTTAGTTGTCCCTAAACTTGGTTGTGTGAGAAGGCGCGGCACATCCACCTATACCTCCATCTTGGCGGAAGTCTCCTGTACAGACCTTATATATAACTTATTAAGCAATCAGCCAAGTAAGTCTAGTACCCATCTATCACCATACAGAGTTACTAAAATTTTAGAAACTATGTTTCTAACAGTACTTTCCATATTCACTTTCCTGTGAATATTCTATACCTATCAATTTGGACTTTTTAATCCCTTCACTTTATTTACTAATCTCCCCAACCTCCTCCCATTTAGCAGCCATGAAACTATTCTCTGTTTCTGTGAATCTCTTTCTGATTAGCTTGTCAGTTTAGTACATTTTTTAGATTACAAATATAAGTGAATTTTTATGTCATTTATTTTTTTCGAACCCACTCACCAAATAGGTCTATACATGTTGTTGAAGATCACAAGATTTTATTCTTTTTTATGGCTGAGTCATATTGTATTATATATATGCACCACCCTTTTTTATTCATTCATCTACTGATGGACACTTAGGTTACCTTCATATCTTGCCTATTGTAAATAATGCTGGAAAGGACATATGGATGCATATGTCCTATTATAAAGTTTTAATTTATTTTTTTACAGAGAGAGGAAGGGTGAGTGAGAAAGAGAGAACATCAATTTACTGTTCCACTTATTTACATGCTCCTTAGTTGTTTTCTATGTGTGCCCTAAAGGGGGATCAAACCCACAACCTTTCATATCAGGAACAATGGTCTGACCAACTGAACTACCCATCAGGGGCCCTGCTGTGACTGCAGTGGAAAAGCTGCTATGCAGGAACTGACTCCAAGAAATAAGGACCTGCTTAATGTGGGCTTTCTGCCCCTTGCATCTTATCCTTGAATGCATTGCTTGTGGAAATGAGTTAAACTGCAGCATGGTCTGCAGCTGTCCACCAAGGGATCCTTCTAAGGAGTGCATGCCAAGGTCAGTCACTGCCTGTGTCCTGCCCGATGCCAACAGAATGAGCTACAGAGCAATATAAGGATGGCCGATACTTGTGCTGGGCTTGGAAGCGCCAAAAAGAGGTCAAGTTGCTTTTAGTGAACCAAGGTCAATTGCTTTTAGTGCTGCGCCTGAGGCCACTTAGCAAGTGCTACAGGACATTCTAAGGCTAGATTCAGTGGAATTGTGGACCTCTGAGAAATTTTAGAAAAGCCCTCAGCCCTCATGGTGCAAGACAGACTCTGTCTGTATGGAAAAACCACTGGAAAGGCTTGAGTGAGCCTGCAAGTTGGGTGGGTATCACCAACATGGGGCAAGCCATATTAGCCAGATTGATGTAAACTCAGATATGGTGCAGTTCTATGAGAGGAGGGCTCAGCAAAGGAACAATGCCTCTTCCAGCATTTATTTCTGGAAGAAAGCTGACTCTCTTTCTCTCCCCTCAATGCCTAACAATTCAATTCCTCCACATATGTGCCTGGAACTTTTTGAACTGCTGCCCTAGTGCTGGAACCAAGAACAAGTGAGTCTAAGTCCATGTGCAGGCCTTTTAGGAACACCTGGGACTTAAGAAGCCCTCCAGCTCACTCAGCCACAATTTCTGCTGGTTTTCACAGATAGAAGTTTTGAGGACTTCTCCTTCCAGCACTGGAACCCTGGGATTGGGGTAGGGCCTGGTGTGTGTCTGGGATCCTTCAGTCAATTCTCAGGAGGGACCTCCACACTTGAGATACACTCCCAATTTCTATCTGCCACACATGATTATGGGCCAGGCCCATTCTGCATCTCTGTACCTCCTATCAGTCTCACTGTGGCTTCTATATGTCCTTACTCATAAGACATCTGTTAAGCTAGATTTTAGGTGGCTCTCAATAATGATTGTTCTGTAGTTTACTTGTAATTTTGCTGTGGTTCTGGGAGAATGTAAGTACTACATTTCCCTGTTCCATCATCTTGATCAAAGCCAACATTCAATATCATTATATATTAGTTTCAACTCTGCACCACACTAATCAGACAATTATATAATTTACAAAGTTATTCTCTCAATAATTTTCAAAACCACTTGACATTATACATAGTTATTACAATATTTACTATATTCTCTATACTGTGCTTTACATTCTTATGACTATTTTATAACCATGAATTTATACTTCTTAATCTCTTTACCTTTTTCACCCAGCCCTCTAACTCCCTCCAGTGTGGAAATCCTCAGTGTGTTCTATGGATTATAGGTCTGTTTCCATTATGTTTATTTAATATTCCACATATCAGTGAAATCATATAGAATTTCTCTGTTTCTGTCTGAATCATTTTAACTGAGTATAACACCCTCTAGGTCCATTTGTGCTGTCAAAAAAGGTAAGAATTTTTTTTACAACTAAGTGTTATTCCACTGTGTAAACGTACAATAATTTTTCTATCCACTCACATTGAGGGGCAATTGGTATGCTTCAAAATCTTGGTGATTATAAATAATTCTTAAATAAACATATTAGTGCAGATATTCTTTTGAATTAGCATTTTGGGTTTTTTCATACACTTTTCCAAATATGAAATTGCTGGTTCATAAAGCAGTTCCATTTTTAAGTTTTTGAAGAACCGTCATACTGTTTTCCATAGTAGCTGCACCAGTTTGCATTCCTAACAGTTCATAAGGGTTCCCTTTTCTCAACATCCTCACCAACACTTACTAGTTGTTTGTTGATATATTAATCATAGACATTCTCAAAGGTGTGAGGTGATATAGCTCATTGTGGTTTTAAATTCTATTACTTAGGTAATTAGTGATGTTGACTGTCTTTTCATATGTCTATTAATCTATATGTCCTGTTCAGAGAAGTATTTATTCAAGTCCTTTGCCCATTTTTAATTATATTGTTTTGTGTTAAGATGAATAAGTTGTTTTTAATTTTTGGATATTAACCCCTTATCAGATGTATAATGTGAAATATACCTCTCATTCAGTGGGTTGTCTTTTTATTTTCTTGATTTCTTATTTTTTTCCTGTTTTTTTTTTTTTTTAGGTATACTTGTGTCCATTTTCACCCCTACCATTCTCCCTCTGCCCCACCCACCCACACCTCCCACACTCAATCCTACCCACCTTTTTGGCTTTGACTGTGGGTCTTCACCTGGCTTGCTTGTAATTCCATCTGGGGTGTGTGTGTGTGTGTGCATTTTGAAATTGCATTTTTCATTTCTTCCCTGGTTTTGTTTATAGTTTATATTTCCTTTTTCATACTGTTGCAGTTTGTACTCAGTTCCTTATAGTTGTTTGTGAGTTCCTTAAGCATCCTTATAACCATTATTTTTTAGTTTATATCTGGTAGCTTGCTTACCTCCATTTCATTTATCTCTTTTAGTGTGAAGTCCTCCATTCCTTTTTATTGCAAGTCCTTTTTTGTTTCTCCATCTTAGGTGACTCTTTATGTTTCTGTGCTTTCCGAAGTTCTGCTTTGTTTTCTGTCTTTGTAGCATAAACTTCTATGGTAGGAATTCCATGGGATTCAGTAGTGTAGTCTCTTTGATCTCCTTGTCTGGATGCTCTAGTATAGTCCTTTCTTTTGTTTGTGTGAGCTCTCTTATTGTACGTTGGTTTTTACCTGTTGGTGGTTCCTTTGTTGTTGGGTTCCCTCTTCCAAAGGGTATATTGCTGTTCACAACTTCCAGCAAATCTTTTATGTGATGAGCGGCGTTGGGAAGGCAAAATGGATTAAGACAGCAATAGAGTATTCTGTGATATGTAAAGTACCAACAAGTAGAAAACAGATAGAAGATCCTTTGATGAGTACAGCATTAACCATGATATGTCACCCAGCTGGCCACTTCTTATAAAAGGTGAAAAAGAGATAAGACTTTTGTTAGAGGGAAGAAGGATTGTGAGCTGAATCCAGAAAACACAACACTTTGTGTGAAGTTAGATGATGAGATATAGTGAGAGTAAAGGATAGAAAGTAGGTGTAGTACGTGAGAGAATAGAGTTAACCACAACAGTAATAAAGTTCAAGAAGATAGTGATATGGGCTCAGACCATGGAGGGGTGCTGTGTAGTATTTACAATTATATGGAGCAACAATTATTTACAATAATACTGGAACAAAAATAATGTGACAAGAAATATATGATCTGATAATGAGAATAAAAAGTACACAACCAAGCGTAGTGTGTTATTGGATCATGAGTGAAGTGAAAGAAGGAAAATTAAAATACAATATGAAAGAAAGAACAAGGAAAACAAGTGAAACAATGCAATTAAACAAAGAAATCTAAAACAGAAAGAAGAGAAATAAAATACTAATAAAAAAGGTAAAAATAACACATATAAACAATAAAATGCAAGTTTTATAGTATAGCAAAGTGAAATTTGTCTCAGTTTCTCATTTGTTGGGTTTAGGTTTGTGCCCCTTCTCTGGATCCATCTCTGGACCTTTCACAGTTGCAGGTATTATTGTCTCACAGTTGGGGAAAAAAAGGGGGTAGGGGAAGCCTCCTGATGACTTTAAACCCACCAAGCAAGTTTTGTTGGTTTTCTGGAATCCTCAGGCTGAGGGTGGCTGGGCTTTGTTTTTCTCCTTTCCTGTAGTTTTGTGAGAATATGGGCCAGGTCTGGGCTGCAATATTCACAGTTGTCCAGCCTCCAGTCCAGGTCTTCCATGTGCTGCTGGGCCCACATTGTCCATCTGCTCTGGAATAGTACCTTTAATCCACCAGTTATGTTGCCTATGATTTACACTGATTAAGGGCAACTCACTCCCCACCTCATCCCTCTTTGCTGGCTTCGGCGTTGTGCACTCTCAAAGTCTCTTCAAGGAAGTTCTGCTCTCCCACTAAATTAAGTCTCCAGGGGGACTGCTAAGTCCCTGAGCCCTGCTTCCCACCTCTGAACAGTCCACGTGGTATGCCTAATCCTTCCTCTTCACTAGCCAGTTGCACAAGAGTTCCTTAAGCAACAACTGAGAGTTGTTTAAGCCCAGTTTTTTCAGGTGCCCAGCTTTTCACACAGTTCAACTTTCTAATCAGACCAGAGACTATCCAGGTCAGGGTCTGATATGGCCCAACTCTTCTCCCCTCTCCAGGCTCCCCAATTTCTCTGGTAATTTCCTAGTCAGTGGCCACAGTCCCAGCAGGGGAGCACCAACTCTGTGTCTTCCATTGCATCTTTATTCCCCCCAGCAACTTCAAGTATCCTGGTCTCTCTGGGTCTGATTCTGCCTTCTATGCTCTGTAGAGGAGGGAGCTGATAATCTGGCTCTCCTCCAAAGCTCCTGTGGCAGCTGCTGACCCTGAGGCCAGGAGCCACTCCCCGGACCATAGCAGCCTTGGGCCCCACGCACGTTCCAGGGACCTCACCATCCCAATGCAATCTCCTTACCATCTGTTTTTCAAAATCCTCCACAACTGTGGCCTCCAAACTTCATATAAATTGGGATTTCATTGGCTGTTCACTCTGTTCCTCAAAAGATCAGCTAGTTTTTCCTGCTGAGTGCAGGGGAAAGTTGTGGGGCGACTTTCCTCACAAGTCCCCCCGTGTGTAACAAATGAAAGTAAACATGACTGAAGCATGATGTGATCTGCTTGGGGAGGAGAGGTGGCCAGTTTCCCAGAGGAAAAAGGCCTTGAGCAGTGGCCAGCTTCTCAGGGGAAAAAGGCTTTGAGCCCTCTCCTCCAGGGGCTTTTATTGGGTTTGCTTGCACAAGAATACAGGTAAGGATCAAACAATAGATAGCATTCAAAGAAATCTGAGGGCTTAGTCTGGGTCAGAGTCTGTCAGGAAGAGAGTTTTTAGGGTTTCCTGCTAAAACCCATAACATATGAATGAAAGCACTCTTAGCAGAGCAGATTTTACTGGTTTTTCAGGAAGTTTTTGTGATGCCAGATCTGCCCCCCTACCACATGCTCTAGCAAGGCAAGGAGCTGCACCCCTCCCCATCAGGTATTCAGGCTTAAGGGGATTAGAGCCAGGAATCCCCTTTCACCCAACATAGAAGATTAATTTTTCCCATTAAGATTTAGCTTATATATTTAGGTGCTTCTCTGTTGGGCTTAAGGGGATTGGCGCTTCTCCCAGAGGACATGAGGACTCGGGCTTTGCCTGTTGGGGCAAGGGTCCATCATTCCCTCTTTGTGGCAGCCCCAGTTCTTCCATGATGGCCTCCTGCATGGTCGAGTCTGGCTTAGGTTGCTCCCTGCTATGAGGAGACTTACCCATCAAGGATTTCAGACCATGGTTTGGGGGCAGGGAGGAAACTGAGGCAGCATTTGCTACTGGAGACAAGCTTTGTCTCCTGCCACTCACATTCCAGAGGTCCCTGACTCATCCTTAGCCACAGGGGGTAGAATTACAATTCCTGAAACCAGGCAGAGCGGTCTACAACAGAAAGTCTGATTTGTTTCTCAATCTGATTGTTTATCTTTCACTTTTTAGCAATATGTTACTTAACCTTCATGTGTTTGTGAGTTTTTTAGTTTTTATTTCATTGTGGTTCATTTATAGTTTTGCACCATTATTGTCAGAGAAGATTGTTGATATAATTTCAATTTTCTTAAAATTATTAGACTTGTTTTGCATGCTCACATGTGGTATATCCTGGAAATTCTTCCATGTGCATTTGAAAAGAATGTATATTCTGCTGCTTTGTAATTAAATGCTTTGAAGATGTTACTTAAATCCATCTGATCTAGTATGCCACTTAAGACCATTGTTTGTTGATTTTGTGTCTGGATGTTTTATCCATTGATGTCAATGTGATGTAAGAATCCCCTACTATGAATGTATTACTTTAATCTCTCCATTCTTGCCCATTAAGATTTAGCTTATATATTTAGGTGCTTCTATGTTGGGTGAATGAATACTTACAAGAGTTATATCTTTTTGTTTGATTGCTCCTTTAACATTATATAGTGTCCTTCTTTGTCTCTTACAATAGTCTTTGTTTTAAAGTCCTTTTTGTCTCATATTAGCATTGCTATTCCAGCTTTTTAAAATTTCCATTTGCATCATATATCTTTTTTCACCCCTTTACTTTGAGTCTGTTTGTGTCTTTCATTCAGAGGTTAAGTCTCTTGTAGACAGCATATGTGTGAGTTCTTTTTCCTTACCCATTCAACATCCCTATGTCTTTTGATTGCAGCATTTAAGCCACTTACATTTCAAGCGATTATTGATAGGTACATATTATTGCCATTATAGTTTTTATAATTATTCATATTTTTTCTTATTTTTTCTTGAAGAACACCCTTTAACATTTCTTTTAAATCTGGTTCAGTCACAGTACTTCTTTAGCTTATTTCTTGTCTGGGAAGCTCTTTATTTTGCCACCAAATTTAAATAGTACTCTTGCAAATTAATGTAATCTTGGTTGTAGGTTTTTTCTTTCCTATTTTTCTGGCCTGAAATGTTTCTGTTGAGAAATCAGCCTACAATGTTATGGGAGCTCTCTTGTAAATCACTAACTGCCTTTTTTCTTTTAAGAAAAAGCTCCCCACTGCTGCTTCTAAGATTATCTCTTTATCTTTAATCTTGCCCATTTTAACTATGATGTGTATTGGTTTTCTTCCCTTCACTGCTTGTTCCCTGTACATTTTCTTTTATTTAATTCTTCATAGCCTTCAGTTTTTCCTCTATTTTGTTACCATACTCAGCCATTTCTGTGAGCATTGTGATTGCCAGCGTTTTGAACTGTGCATCTGATAGCTTGGCTATCTGTTCATCGCATAGTTTTATTTTTTTCTGGAGCTTTGATCTGTTCTTTCATCTGCACCTATTATATAGTCAGGGGTGGAGCCTTAGGTATTTGCCAGGGCAGGGCAACCTCTGTTGCTGCACTGTGGCACTGTTAGTGGGGGAGGGGTCTGACAAGGAACAGTTCTGCTTGCTCAGCTCTCAGCAGGCTCTCGATCACTTCCTCCACTAGCCACAAGTAAATTGGACCCTTCTGGTGCTGATTCCCAGATGAGTGGTTTTGTGTATGCTCTAGGACCCTGTGGGTCACTCAAGTGAACTCTCCTGGAAGGCTGGGAGTTTCTCATTGCTGTCTCAACCCCATAAGTTTTTTCAGTCAGAGGTTTTCAGGCTTTATTTCCCTGCACTGGGACCCTGGGTTGTGTAGTCTATCTCACTCCCCAGTTGTTCCTCCTGGTTTGGCTGCATGCAATTGTTGGATTGCCCACTCGGCCAGCTGCTGCCTCACTTATTCCAGTCCCCCAGCCACCTCCTCGTCATAAGTCCTCTCTACCCCAGCTGCCCATCTCTGCCCCTCCTACCAGTCTGGATGAATGTTTCTTCTTTAACTCCTTGGTTGTTGGATTAACATACGATTAGATTTTCTGGCAGTTCTGGTTATTTTTTGTTTTCAAATTTTTTTGTTGCCCTTCTTTGATTGTGCAGGGAGTCACAGTGTATCTATCAATACCTCCATCTTGGCTGGAAGTTTCTCATTTCTTTAATTTTTTTCTCTAATTAGTGTTTTTTGCTACCTTGTTTTCCAAATCTCTGATTTGTTTGTCTGCTTCAACCAACCTATGGTTTATTATTTCTAGTGTATTAGTCACTTTAGATACTATATTCTTTATTTCTGACTGTGTTTTTCATAGTTTCTCAGACCTTTTTCATTCTGTTGAAGTTCTCACTGAGTCGCTTCAGCATCCTTATAACCACTTTTTTGAACTAACTCTATATCTGATAAATTGCTGCCCTCCACTTTATGTAGCTTTTTTCCTGGAGAATTCTGTTTTCCTTTCATTTGGGACATGTTTCTTTGTCTCCCTAGTTTAACTTTCTCTTCATGTTTGTTTCTTATTAAGTAGATCTGTTCTGTCATCTAGGGTTGGTAAGATGGACTTATGTTGTAGGTGTCCTATGGGTTCCATTGGCACATTATCCTTAACCACCTCATCTGGGTGCTCTAGGAATGCTTATGTTTATATAAGCCATCTTGTCATAATTGATTCTTGAATGCTATTGGCCCATTTGTGTGTGTGGAGAACCTCAAGCTGGCTGGATTATAAAATCAATCCCAACCATAGTGTATGAGCTGTTGCACATGTTGTGATCATATTTTGCCTCAGCAGAGTCTTGTACCACCATGATTTCCCTTTAGATATGCCACTTGTCAAGCTAACTGGATTCTGCTCTGGTATCTGAAGCTGGACATTGGGCATGTCTCTTCTGGGACCTCTTGAGAGGGACTCTGATGCATATTCATATCAGATGCTGCCTGTGACTGGCTATGGGAAAATTTTTGAAGCTACAAAGTGACCCATATTTTGTGGCTGCCTCTGCTGGGCCCTGGTATGCATAGAAATGACAAATCTACACACCAAGTCCAGTTTCCACTGCACTGAGCCCAGAGCCTAGTCAGGAAAAGTCCCAAGGCACCCTGAAATTCACCCTGCCTGCCTCAGCCTGTTAGTCTCAGTCACTGAATGAGCCTCTGGTGATAGTTGAGTTTCATGATAGATTCTCAGTGAGTCACCCAGTGGGTGTGATTAGGGTTCACCCATTTGCTACAGTTTCAAACTCAGTGTCAGTGCTGGATCTGAGGCCACTCAGAAAATGTCACAATGTGTACAAAATGTAGCTCCCTTGCCCCACCATGTGCCTTCAATCCTTTGTGCTGATTTGGGGTTTTGGAGAGTTGTCAGGGTGCAGTCAACAGAGTTTATCCGGTTCAAACAGCATATTTGGCCATCTGAACAGAAGGCTCTGCACCAGTCTGGCATGGGAGAAAAAAATGGCCCCAGTCCTTGGGGTACACAACTCAGTCTGTCCAGATTCTTCTGAGGGCTATAGCTTGGAGGGGTGAATCCACCAGGAGACAGAAGGATAGAGCTGCCAGGAGCCCAGAGGCTAGGGCTAGAAGATCCCTCATTCAGGGGAGGCACAACCAGTCATGTTCATGCAAAAGAGGGTTGAAATGGATGCTGCTGCAAAGCTTCACAAGTCAGTCAATGAACCCTGCTGAGAATGGAAAGACCTGTTCATTCCAGGACAGCTAACTCCTCAGCAGGACACAGCTCTGTAGGGAGAAGCAACATGGAGTTCAGAGGGCAACATGGAGTTCAGAGGGCAATATTCATCAACTCCTCCAGGTTGACGCCATAAAGAGGGGAGTGTTCTAACCAAGAAAGATTGCATCTGTGGTATGGAGGAGGGACTCAGCACAGGGATCCAGGCAGCTGTTCCTTCCACTCTCTCTCCAGAGCCACAATCCCTACTCTCTTCTCAGATGATTTTGGTTCACTCTATCTTCTCTCTGCCAGAGGCCAGAGTGAGTGGCTGTGAACGAGATTTTTGGCGCTGGCCTTTTAATAAAGCTCTTGTGTCTCTGCCTGGTGGACAGAATCCCCACTTCTTTTCATAGGCAGATGTTATGTGGGCACCTTTTCCTGACTTTGGTTCTCTAGGCTGGGGAGCCAGGCAAGAAGTTAAGATCCCCACACTTCTCAGGGAAAACCTGAGAAGCTAAGATACGCCACCAGAATCTCAGTCACTGCCCATGGGATTGTGCCAGTCCTTTTTGAGTCTCTGTCCTTTCTACCTGTCTCTATGTGGCTTCTTCTGAATATCCTTGGTGATGAGATTTCTGTTCTGTTAGTCCTCGGATATTTTTTCAGGTTGATTGTTCTATATTTTAGTTGTAATTCTAGTTTGATCATGGGAGAGGATAAGCATACCTTCTATCCTCCTACTGCCATCTTCTATGTTGGCAGTTCCATTCTAATTTTTAAGAAACATCCATACTGTTTTCCATAGTGGCTGCACCTGTTTGAATTCCCACCAACAGTATGTGAAGTTTTCCTTCTCTCTACATCCTAACTAACATGTCATTTGTGAATTTATTGATGATAACCATTCTGATATTTGTAAGGTAGTATTTTATTGTGGTTTTATTTTCCATTACTCAAATGATTAGTGATGTTAAGCATCTGTTCACATGCCTATTGGTCATCTGTATGTCCTCTTTTGAGATGTGGATTGACACCGAGGTCCTCTGTCAAATTTTAAGTGAATTTTTTGTTATTTTTGTTGTTGAGTTGTATGAGTTCCTTATAAATTTTGGACATTTACCCTTTATCAGATGTATCATTGGCAAATATCTTCTCCCATTTAGTGGGGGGGGGTCCCCTATTTTAACCACTTTTTTTAACTTTTTTCTCCTTTTTTAAATTTTTGACTTAATCCCTCCACCGTTACCCAGCCCCGTGAGTTTGTCACTATTTTGCTTTGTTTGCTTTGTTCATTAGACTCCACATATGAGTGAAATCATATGGGACTTGTCTTTGTCTGGTTTGTTCACTTAGCATAATGCTCTCCAGGTCCATCCATGCTGTTGCAAATGGTAAGGTTTCCTTCTTTTTTATGGCCAAGTAGTATCCCATTGTATAAATATATAGTGGCTTTTTTAAATCTATTTATCTATTGATGAGGATTTATGCTGCTTTTCATTTTGTTTATTGTTTTCTTGTCAGCACAAAAACTTTAACTTGATATAGTCCCATTTGTTTGTTTATTTTCTTTTCTCTATACCCAAGGAGGTATATGCGAAAAAAAAAATAGTGCTAAAACAAGTGTCAGAGATTGTACTGCCTATGTTTTAATATAGAAGTTTTATGTTTACAAGTCTCACATTTAAGTATTTAATCCTTTTCAAATTTATTGGGTAGTCTAGTTTAATTTTTTCAAGTATCTTAAGTATGTACAATTTTCTCACCACCATTTATTGAAGAAACTATATTCTATTGTATATTTTTGCCTCTTTTGTCATATGTAAAATGACTGTATAGGTGGGAGCTTATTTCTGGGTTTTTTATTCTCTTCCATGTGTCTATCTGTGTGTTTTTATGATGGTATCATGCTCTTTTGATTTCTATAATCTTGAAGTATAGTTTAATATCAGCTAGTATGATACTTCCAACTTTACTCTTCTTTCTAAAGGTTGCGGAGGCTATTCATAGTCTTTTGCTGTTGCACTTAAATTTTTGGATTTTTTTCTAGATTTGTGAAATATTCCATTTGTATTTTTAGAGTACTGAATGTAATCATTATTCACCTATCTGGCTGAATACTATATACTTTAAAATTTGGTGTTAAGAGGATATTTAATAAATCATTGAAATACTCATAAAATAATAGGCAAAACTTTTATAACAAAATTTTAGATGTTGATATGGAAAACTATGTATATATTTGTGTATTTTATATTTGCATAGGAAAAGAAAAAAATGAAAAAAAAATCTCAAGAATATATTGTTAATTGCCATTATATTATGATATTTGGAATGATATTAGTTATTTTTGTTTTACTATTTTATTCTTCTAAATTTTAATCTCAGTGAGACTGGCAGTTCTATAATCATTAAAAAATACTTAATAAATACAATTCTTTAGCCCTTATTGAACATCATTATTATTTATCCATCAAAGACTCTCTCATTTTGCACATCAAATAAAGTGTTATGATTACTACTCTATAACTCCACAATATAAAATGTTAGTGACTGTTATTGCTTCATTCAACTACTGAGCAAACAGGTGCATAGTGCCCCAGTTTTCCATATAATTTTGAGGATATAAAAAAGGGAGACAGAATTAAACATGATACCTGTGCCTCTCATATTATTCACTTTATTCTGGCTCATTCTCACAATGTGCTTTTTTTTACTGGTCTTTCTGCAGTCTTTCTTTGTGGACCACAATAGTAGAGCTACCACTTTCATTGACCCCCGAATCCCTCTTCAGAATGGTCGTCTTCCCAATCATCTGACCCACCGACAGCACCTTCAGAGGCTCCGAAGTTACAGTGCTGGAGAGGTAACACCACTCATTTCTCCTACCCACAGTTCACAGATCCTCATGCTCTGCCTATTCTTGTGGAGTAAGAACTATTTCTTAGTGTCTGAGATCTAGGGTTTCCTGTTCTTCAGGGAGCTGAACCATATTCCATACTTCCCTGTAAAATAATTGATGACTAGAAAACACTCATTTAACTTTCTAGAATCATCTTCAGATTGTCTTACTTCTGCCTTCTGTTTTTGTCCTACACAATCACCTCTACTCAAAATTGTCTAATTTAAAGGAAGCATAAAAGGCACTGCAACTAGATTCTTACCCTTATGGCTGGAATGGTGCTTCATAAAATACTGATCACATGTGTATACTTAACAGATGATGGAACTTCTATGCAGCATATGCCTGGCTTTAAACTTATACCTCTCCATAGATCCTAGAGAAGACTTTTATAATGCATACATGGACTAAAAACCAAGGAAATCAACTAGGTACCAAAAGTATTCTGTTCCCATCCTACAACATGCTGTTCTGGTTTATATCTTGTTTTATTACTTGTGGTTACCTGCTACTGAACCATGAAAAGCTGCCACATTTCTTAAGCTCAAATTCATTGTTTTTCTGAAATACTGTGTCTGTATCCCATACTCTTTTTTGTCCATTCTCGAACCAAAACTCAAAACATAGTTGTTTTCTATTTTCAATCAACTCCTGAGAATATTATGAGTAAATCCTTTTTTATTTTCTAACATTTTCCAAGTATCTTCAGCATCTTAATTTAAAATCCACCAGGATCTTAAGAGGTGAGGGGACTGAGGACCATTTCCTATAAAACAGCTTTTAAAGGTGGATTATTAATGAAGTAAAAACATAAAAAGGGGGTTTTGTAAGAAAAGAAGTATGTATTTGGCCCCCTCAGATAGTCATTCTAGGGAGAATCACAGTGTACACCTTAGGAGAAATGAGGAAAGTTAAATTTTACCTAAAAGCCTCCAGATAGCAGACATAAGCCTCAAAGGAAGAGTCCTTTGTTGGTATATCAGCATTTGTTTTAAACAAAGTATAGTGAACAAAAAAAAATTACTACACTTAAGATGAATTATCTATATACTCTGAGAGACACAAATATTTCCAACCAAGGGTACTTATGTTTTAATACCAATGTGATAAATTGATTTTTTCATGGGGAGTTTTTAGGTATTATTACTTTAGGATAATACTGAAAGTATGTTAACTCTTTCTGCATACACATAAAATGTGTATGTGACCAAGCTGAAAGGGAGTATTACGCATCTGCAAGTGTTATGTGGGTGTCAGGACCCTCTTGATACCAGACTCAGTAGGAAACAAATTCACAGGCTACAAAGTGCAATTTTCCAACTTCCCAGCTTAATATATAAAGCCCCCTCATCTAGCTGTACTTTTATAAAACATTTCATTTGAAAGTACTTTCCCTGGCTGCTGTGGCTCAGTAGACTGATTGCTGGCCTGTGAACCAAAAAGGTCACTGGTTTCATTCCTAGTCATGGCACATGCCTGGGTTATAGGCCAGGTCCCCAGTGGGGGGCATGTGAGAGGAAACATCTTTCATACTGGTGTTTCTCTCCTCTATTTCTCCCTCCCTCCCCCTCAAATAAATACATAAAATCTTTTTTAAAAAGTACTATATATGTTGCCTTAAGATGGTAGTGTACAAATTCAAAATCCTGCACCAGTTTGAAATATGTAATTTTCAAAATTTTAATGTTTATTTTATTTATAAATTTCTAGATAATTCTTATTTATTTATATTAATTGATCTTTTTATTTCTTATATTTCATTGACTATGCTGTTACAATTGTCCTAATTTTTTCACCTTTGTCTCCCTTCCACCTAGCCCCCCCTCAGATAATTACCACCCATTATTCATATTCACAAGTCATACACATAAGTTCTCTGGCTATTCCATTTCCTATGCTATAGTTTGCATCACCACGACTATTCTCTAACTATTTGTACTTCTTTTTTTTTATTTTTAATTTTTTAAATTTATTTTTTAATTGATTATGCCATTACAGTTGTTCTATTCCCCTCTTCATTCCCCTCCACCCTACCCCCCATCCCCACCATTACCCCCTCTTTAGTTTATGACCATGTGTCTCAAGTTCTTTAGATTCTATATTTCCCATTCTATTTTTCCCCTCAACTCTTCACCCACTCACTCATACACCTCTGCCATCTGGCAACTATCAAAATGTTCTCCATAACCAGGATTCTGTCTCTGGTTTTTTGTTTTTTGTTTTTTTTTTGCTTGGTTTGTTTCTTAGGTTCAGTTGTCAGGTCCATTTCTTGTTAGATAGATAGATAGATATTGCCATTTTGTTATTTACATTTTGATTTTCTTTTTTTTCTTAAATAAGTTCCTTTAACATTTTATATAATAATGGTTTGCTGATGGCGGACTCCTTCGTTTTTTAGGGTTTTTTTTTTTTTTTTTTTTGGTCTGGGAAGCTCTTTACCTGCTCTTTAATTTTAAATGATATCTTTGCTGGGTCAAGCAATCTTGGCTGTAGATCCCTGCTTTTCATGACTTTGAGTGTTTCTTACCCTTCTATTCTGCAAAGTTTCTTTTGATAAAT
The DNA here is from genome assembly GCF_021234435.1 of Artibeus jamaicensis. Taxonomy (NCBI): domain Eukaryota; kingdom Metazoa; phylum Chordata; class Mammalia; order Chiroptera; family Phyllostomidae; genus Artibeus; species Artibeus jamaicensis. Next base: position 8,092,163 of record NW_026521717.1, on the reverse strand, counting down.
CAGCTGACAGTCTTATGGAAACTTTCCTGTAAGTAACTAAGTACTTTATCTGTGCCTGTTTTTAAGATTCTTTTTATTTCTAACGTCTGGCATTGTCCGTATGATGTGTCTTAGAGTGGGCCTCTTTGCATATATCTTGTTTAGGATAGTCTGTGCTCCCTGAAATTGTGTGTCTATTTTCTCCACTAAATTAGGGAAGTTTTCTTTCATTATTTTTTCAAATAGATCTCCAATTTCTAGCTGCTTCTGGCACCTTATGAAGTTAACGTTGAAATGTTTGAAGTCATTCCAGAGGCTGCATACACTATCCCCATTTGGTGGAGTGGGGGGGATTCTTTGCTCTTCTTGTTGATCTGATTGGTTGGGTTTTTGTTTCCATATGTTCCAAATTTTTTATTTGTTCCTTGGCTTTATCCATTCTTCTGTTATGTCCCTATACATTTTCCTTTATTTTACTTAGTGTATTCTTAATTTCTGACTATCTTTTTTATGATATTGAGGTCCTCACTAAGTTCCTTGAGTATACTTATAACCAATTTTTGGAACTCTTCATCTGATAGATTGCTTAGCTCCATTTTATTTAGTTCTTTTTTTCTGAAGTTTTGATGTGTTCTTTCATTTGGGCCACGATTCTTTGTCTCCACATTTTGGTGGCCTCCCTGTGTTCATTTCTATGCACTAGGTAGAGCTGCTATGACTCCTGTCTTGGTAGCATGGCCTAATGTGGCAGATGTCCTATGGGGTCTAGTGGCAGAGCCACCCTTATCACTCAACCTGGGTACTTGAGGTGCACCTTTTGTTTGGGATGAGTACACCCTTGAGCCTTGATTGTTTTTATCAGGTAAATGGGAAGGATTTACGCAGGTCAGTCAGCTACAAGAACTATCTGTGACCACTGACCACCAACCTCCTCCCTCCGTGAAGGATCTGCTGTGCAGGGACAGGGTGATGGTGCTCTGACATGGTCTGTAGCTGTCTACTGGATGTGCAAGCTCTGGACTTTCCTGGGTGGTTCAGGCAAAGGTCAGCCCTGACCTGGATTCTGCCCAAGGCCACTTTACATGAGCTATAAAGCAGCCTGGAATGGCTGTTACATCTACTTTGCTTGGAGATTCCTAGTTGAAGCCAGGTTATGATCTAGTCTGGCTGCTGCTAGTGCCAGATCTGGGAAAACTTAGAAAGAGTAATGGAGGCTAGGGGCTCACTGATGCTGGCTCTTGCTTGTTTGAGAGGATTTAGGAAGTTGTGAAGCATGAGCCAAGAGCAACCATTCATATGGAAAGTCCATTGTTAACAGCTTGAGTGGGTCAAAAGTTGGATGAGATAGAGTCTCAGGGGATCTTGAGGGTGTGGCAAACAGTGTTAGCAAGGTTGATAGAGTCTCAGAGCACCTACCTACTGGCTCTGAGGCTTTTTCAGGGAGGGTTCAGAAAAAGGACAATGGAAGGAGAAGATGGTGACAGACAAGGGTGGAGTGGATTCCACTTTCCCCTACACATGGGAGAAAAACCTGGCCGATCTTCAGAAGAACAAAGTAAACAGCCAACATTACCCCAGCATATATGAAAATAGGAGACCAGAAATTGTAGCAGACACTGAAAAACCAGATGGTAACCAGATGGCTGCAGGACAGTAAGGTTCCAGGGACCAGTGTGGAGACAAGGGTGGCACCCTATGCTGGGTCTACCACGGACTCTTTGGGAACTCCAGGCCTGCTGCTGGGTCCTTGGGAGAGAGCCAGGGCATCATCTCCCTCCCTCCTCGGCCAAGCAGGGTCTGGGCAACTCTAGAAGTGACCTGGTTGCTTGAGGTTGCAAAGAGGGGAATAAGGACAAAGACACCAACAAAAGGGCCATGATCACCTGAGGAGTCTGTGGTCACTGGCTTGGGAGAATTGAGATGTGCAGTGTCAGGCTCTGACTCCTATAGTCATAGGTCTGGTTGGAGAATTGGGCTGTATTGAGTGGCAGGATTAAATTTGTTTTGAGAAACAAATTTCTCAAAAAGTAAACCGTTTGAAGGATTCTCCTGTGACAGCCACTTGGCCTACTCCATACCCAGCCTGGCAGTGATCCCAAGGTTGGATGGAAGGCCTTGTGTTCCCCCATACCACTAAGATGGGCTCCTGCCAAAACCTGTGGGACCCAGACAGCCTGGCTGGGTGCATGAGCCTGCACCCCAGCCCAAGACAATGACCCCGAAAAAAGAGTGCTCTGAAGAGGACCTGGATCCCCTATGTAAGGTATTGGGGAGAGGCACCAGACTAGCGCCAGGGAGAGTGCTCCCAGGACTGGCTGAGTCCACATTGGGAAGGGAAAAAGGCACACCAATCACCCCTCAGCCTGCTGCAGCCAGTGAGACCAAAAAAACTGGTTTGACCAGTTTGAAAACAACAGGATATTTTTTGAAGTAATCTTTTTATTTTTTAATTTTAATATTGTTTTATCTTTCAGTACCTTTTCCCTCTCTCTCCTTCTTTCTTGTTTTATTTCTTCTTCCTTTCTTTCCAAATATATTCCTTCTTCCTCCCTTCTCCTGCCTTTTTGTCTTTTTTTTTTTTTTTACCCACAAGTGCGACAAACAACTCGGAACTGCGAAAAGACCAGAGTTGGACCCAAAGAGGGGGCATCTCAACAGTAGAGACAGAGAGACAAATTTCACTTTGCTATAGCACAGAAACTACAATTTGCTGCATATTTGTACTATTATAATTTTATTATTCTTACATCTTTTACTTTAATAGTATATTTGTATTCCTCCTCTTTCTGTATAGTCTTCTTTGCATTGGCTAGTTATAATGTATCATTTGACAGGTCTCCTGCGTTCTCTCTTTCACAGTGTATTGCTAATTTACTATCCTTCATGTCACTTGTGTTCCTTTAGCACACTACTCAAAGTTCTATACCCCCTATTCATGATATCCAGATCACGTAGATTTTGTCATGATTGTTGCTCTAATATTATTGTAAATAATATCTGTTCCATACAATTGTAAATACTTCATAACACCCCTCCAGAATCTTAGCCCACTTCACAGTTTACTGAACTCTATTACTATAGTGGCTAACTCTATTCTCTCACACTCTACACCTATTTACTATCCTTTATTCTCACCTTACCTTAGAATCTGATTTCCCACAACCTTACTGCTTTCTAGATCCAACTCACAATACTCCCATCCTCAAAAAAAGTCTTATCTTCTTTCCATCCTTTCTTAAAAATGGTTAGTTGGGTTGACGATTGTGGTTAACACTATACATAACCTAAAAATCTTCTATCTCTTCTCTACTGGCTGCTACTGTAAATATCATAGAATACTCTCCTGCTGTTAAAAACCATTTTGCCTCCCCCTCCAACTGATCACAGAAAAAAAAAGAGTAAGTGGAAGTGGTAAACATTAGGACACCCACTGGAAGAGGAAACCCGACAACAAAGAAACTACCAACAGATAACAACAGACAAAACAGAAGAAGGAAGTAGAAACAACACAAACCTCAACCCAAGACCTCTCTGGAAATACAACTAAGTAGTAGAGAAATTACCAAGTACAAACAACTGAAGAAGAGCAAACAGAATCCTCAAAACCGTGTACACATGGAAAAACTAGCTTCAACACAACCTGCCCTCACCAGTACAACGAATTAAAACAGGTGGTAGACAGAGGTACCATCAGTTAACCAGCTGGTGGGAAGAACCCAGAAAAGAAAGACACAAAAACAACCAAAACCCAAAGAAAAATACAAAGCCAACTTAAAAAAAAGCCCAAGACCAGTGAGCTTGGGAGATCAAAGACACTACAACACCAAATCTCACAGGTATACCACAGAAGTTCATACCATAAACTCAGAAAGCCAGAACAAATCAATTTAAGAAGGTGAGCCTAATAAGAAGAGTCTCACAAACAATAGAAGGACAAAGAAACAACCTCCAAATGAAAGGAAAGAAAGAAGCCTTAGAAAGAACACTAGATGAAATGAGGCAAGTCAACTATCTGATATTGAATTCAAAGCACTGGTTATCAGAAAGTTCAAAGAGCTCACAATGGGCTACCAGAAACTACAGGGGAGCTATAAGGAACTCACTAAAAACTCTATGAACATTAAAAAGGAAATAGAAACTATCAGCAAGGGCCAAGAGGAAATTAATAATATAATTTCAGAGCTGAAGAACACAGTGGAAGGAATCAAAAGCAGGATGGATGAAGCAGAAGAATGGATCAGTGAGTTGGAGGACAAAGTAGAAAAAAACACCCAAAAAGAGCAAGAAAAGGAAAAGAGGCTCAGAAAGAATAAAAATGGATTAAGAGAAATGCAAGACAACATGAAATGTAATCATATCCAAATAATAGGGATACCAGAAGGAGAAGAAGAAGAGCAAGGGATAGAAAACCTATTTGAAAGAGTAAGAAAATTTCCCTAATTTGATGAGAGAAAAAGTCACAAAAATCCAGGAATCACAGAGTCCCAATCAAGAGAAACCCAAAGAGGCCCACTTTAAGACATATCACCATTAAAATGGCAAAATTCAAAGACAAAGACAGAATCTTAAAGCCAGCAAGGGAGAAAAAGGAAGTAACATACAAGGGAGCCCCAATAAGGTTAGCTGCTCATTTCTCAATGGAAACACTACAAGAAAAAAGAGAATGGAAAGAAATATTCCAAGTAATGAGAATCAGAGGCCTGAAACCAAGGCTACTTTATCCAGCAAGGCTTTCAATTAAGATAGAAGGCCAAATAAAGAGCTTCCAAGACAAAAGAAGTCTAAAAGAATACGCCTCCAAAAAACAAGCTCTGCAAGAGATGCTAAAAGAACTAATTTAAGGAAAGGAAGGAAAAGAAAGAGATACAGAGGAAGACAGGAATGAAAAAATGGCAAAGAACAAGTACCTATCAATAATAACCTTAAAGGTAAATGATTAAATGCTCCAATCAAAAGACATAGAATAGTTGAATGGATAAGAAAGCATAACCCACACATATACTGCCTACAAGAGACCTACCTCAGAAAAAAAGACCTACACAGACTAAAAGTGAAGGGCTAGAAACAAATTTTCCAAGCAAATGGACAAGAAAAAAAGCCAGGGTAGCAATACTCATATGAGACAAAATAGACTTCAAAAAAAAAAAAAAAGGCCATAAAGACAGACCCAGAAGGTCACTTCATAATACTCAAGGGAAGAAGACATTAACATCATAAATATATATGCACCCAACATAGGAGCACCCAAATATATGAAGAAAATCTTAGAGAACTTCAAGAAAGATATTGACAGCAACACAATTACAGTAGGGGATTTTAACACCCCACTGTCAAAAAAGAACATATCTTTTAAGCAAAATATCAACAAAGATATTGTGGTATTGAAACACATCCTAGATGAAATGAACTTAACTGATATATATAGAGCCCTTCATTCCAAAGAAGCTAAATACACATTCTTTTCAAATGCACGTGGAAAATTTTCAAAGATGGACCAACCACATGATAGGACACAAAACAAGCTTCAAAAAAATCATGAAAATTGAAATTATAACAAGCATTTTCTTTGACCACAAAGAACTGAAACTGGAAACCAACCCCAAAGGACAAAACCCAAAACACTCAAAATCATGAAGCTTGAATGGCATGCTATTAAATAATGAATGGGTCCAAAATGAAATTAGGGAAGAAATCAAAAACTTTCTGGAAACAAATAAAAATGAACTCACGACAACGCAAAACTTATGGGACACAGTGAAGACAGTCCTGAGAGGGAAGTTCATAGCTATACAGGGCTACCTAAAAAAGATAGAAATATTTCAAACGAGCAACCTAACTTTACACATACAAGAACTCCAGGAATAACAACAAAGACAGCACAGAGCAAGTAGAAGGAAGGAAATAACTAAAATCAGAGCAGAATTAAATGGCATAGAGACTAAAAGAACAATTCTAAAGATCAATAAATCCAGGAGCTGTTTTTTTTTAAAGATAAACAAAATAGACAAACCTTTAAGCACGATCATCAAGAAGAGAGAGGACCCAAATAAATATAATCAGAAATCAAAGAGGAGAGATTACAACTGACCCCACAGAAATACAAAGGATTGTAAGAAATTACTATGAAGAACTGTATGCCAAGAAATTGGAAAACCTAGGTGAAATGGACACATTTATAGAAAAATATAATCTTCCAAAAGTCAATGAAGAAGAAGCAGAAAGCCATAACAGACCAATAGCAGCAAAAGAAATTGAAGCAATAGTAAAAAATCTCCCGACACACAAAAGCCTTGGACCAGATGTTTTCATAGGAGAATTTTACAAAGCATTTAAGGAAGAGCTAACCCCTATTCTTCACAGACTATTCCAAAAAATTTAAAATGATGGAAGAACCCCAAACTCTTTTTATGAAGCCAGCATCATCCTAACTCCAAAACCAGATAAAGACACAACAAAGAAAGAAAACTTCAGGACAATATCACTGATGAACATAGACACTAAAATCCTCAACAAAATATTGTCAAACCATATCCAACAATACATTAAAAAGATCATACACCATGACCAAGTAGGATTCATCCCAGGGATGCAAGGATGGTTCAATATTTGCAAATCCGTAAATGTAATACATCATACAAACAAAAGCAAGGACAAAAATTACATGATCATATCAATAGATGCAGAAAAAAACTTTTGAAAAAGTACAGCACCCATTTATGATAAAAACACTCAGCAAAATGAAAATAGAGTGAGCATTCCTCAATATAATAAAGGACATATATGAGAGACCTAAAGCCAACATCATACTCAATGGGCAAAATCTAAAAACTTTTACTCTAAGATCAGGAACAAGACAAGGTTGTCCACTTTCACCACTTCTATTCAATATAGTATTGGAAGTTTTAGCCATGGTGATAAAACAAGAAAAGAAAATAAAAGGCATCCAAATCAGAAAGGAAAAAACAAACCTGTCATTGTTTGCAGATGACATGATAGTGCACATGGAAAATCCTATAGTCTCTACCCAACAACTGCTCAACCTAATAAATGAATTTGGCAAAACAGCAGGATACAAAGTCAAGATCCAGAAATCAAAGGCATTTTTGTATACTAACAATGAATCAGCAGAAGCAGATATCAAGGAAAAAATCCCATTTGATATAGCAAAAAGAAAAATAAAATATCTGGGAATAAACCTAACCAAGGAGGTAAAAGACCTGTATGCAGAAAACTACACAGCACTGAAGAAAGAAATCAGGGAAGACAAAAACAATGGAAACATATACTGTGTTCATGGATTGGAAGAATTAACATCATCAAAATGTCCATACTACCCAAAGCAATATACAGATTCAATGCAATACCTATTAAAGTACCAATGGCATATTTCACAGACATAGAACAAACACTTCAAAAATTTATATGGAATCATACACGACCCTGAATAGCAGCTGCACTTTTGAAAAAGAAGAACAAAGTAGGAGGGTTCACATTACCTGATATCAAACTGTATTACAAAGCCACTGTAGTCAAAACTGCCTGGTATTGGCATAAACACAGGCACATAGACCAATGGATCAGAAAATAGAGGCCGGAAATAAACCCAAGTCTCTATAGTCAACTAATATTTGACAAAGGGGGCAGCAACATAAAGCAGAGTAAAAATAGTCTCTTCAACATATGGTGTTGGGAGAACTGGACAGCTATGTGCAAAAACATGAAACTTGAGCACCAACTTACACCATACACAAAAATAAACTCAAGATGGACAAAAGACTTTAATATAAGCTGTGACACTATTAAAGTCCTAGAGGAGAACATAGGCAGGAAATTCTCAGATATTTCATGCAGCAACATTTTTACTGATATGTCCCCTAGAGCAAGGAATATAAAGGAAAAAATAAACAAATGGGATCTCATCAAAATTAAAAACTTTTGCATGGCTAAAGAAAACAATATTAAAATAAAAAGACAACCAACTGTATGTGAGAACATAGTTGCCAATGATACCTCAGACAAGGGTTTTATCTCCAAAATATACAAAGAACTTATATGACTCTACTCTAAGAAGACAAGCAACCCAATTAAAAAGTGGGTGAAGGATATGAACAGACACTTCTCCAAGGAGGACATACAGAGGATCCAGAGACACATGAAAAGATGCTGAATATTGCTAGCTCAAATTAAAACCACAATGAGATACCACTTCACACTGTTCAGAATGGCCATCATAAAGAAAGCAACAACCAACAAGTGTTGGAGAGGTTGTGGGGAAAAGGAGACCCTTGTTCACTGTTGGTGGGATTGTAGGCTGGTACAACCATTATGGAAAACAGTTGGAATTTTCTCAGAAAAATAAAAATCGACCTGCCTTTTGACCCAACAATTCCACTGCTAGGATTATATCCTAAGACTCCTAAAACATCAATTTCAAATAGCCTATGTACCACAATGTTCATAGCAGCACAATTTACAATAGCCAAGAGTTGGAAGCAACCTATGTGCCCATCAATAAATTAATGGATCCAAAAACTATGGTACATTTACACAATGGAATTCTATGCAGTAGAAAGAAAGGAGCTCCTACCCTTTGCAACAGCATGGATGAAACTGAAAAGCTTATGCTGAGTGAAATAAGCCATACAGTGAAAGACAAATACCATATGATCTCACCTTTAACAGGAGCCTAAACAACAAAACAAACAAGCGAGCAAAATATAACCAAAGACACTGAAATAGAGAACAGCCTGACAGTAACCAGAGGGGAGAGTGGAGGGAATTTCCAGGGGAAAGGGAAAAGATTTACAGGGACTAGTTTAAAGGATACATGGACAAAAAGTAAGGGGGTGGAAATGAAAGGGAGGTGGGGAGTATGGGGGGGTGGGCTGGGCTGAGCATAAAACAGAGAAAACTGTACCTGAACAACAATTAAATAAATTTTAAAAAAGAAAAGGGCAGTGACCTCTGCCTACCTTTCCAACTGGGAGAAAGTTGTCCCCCAGTTCTCACCTAGATGTCATACACTTAGTTTCTCCTTGTATGCTACTGTTGCCTTTCAAGCTGACACCCCAGTGATGTAGCTGAGAAGGAGTGAGTCTGAGTAAGTAAGCATGTGGATTATTAAAGAGAAACTTCTTGAGACTTCAGACATTTCTTGCACTGACTCAAACTCCACTGGTTTTCGCAGCCAGAAGTTACAGGAACTTAGCTTCCTGACACTGGAATTCTGAGCTCTGAGACCTGCTGTGGGACTAGGACCCCTCTCTCCCGAGATATTCCTTGCAAATTTTTATCCAGCATGCATGAATGTGGGACCAGCCTGTTCAACATCTTTGCCTCTCCTACCAGTCTGGATGAATGTAGTTAAGTTAATTTGGTAGTTATCAGACTTCCATTCAACTTGAATTCTGATGGTTCTGAGTGATAGTTGTTCTATAGTTTACTTATAATTTTGATGTGGTTGTGCAAGGAGGCAAGATGCTTTTACCTACATCATGATCTTTATGGGAAGTCAGTGGAATATATCATTTTAGTTTATTTGAAATGTCCATGGTCTTTAATATTTTAAGACAATCTCAGTATTATTATGAAGTAACTACACATGATAAAAAGAAACTGAGCAACACAGACAGATTCACAGTCAATAAATTAAAAAACATATATATTACTCAATGTAAAATAAACCTCCCGATCATATAGATTTCTTACACTTATAATAAATATATATATATTTAATTTTCTATGAAAGAACAAGTTTAAGCTTATGAGTATCTATTTCAAAACATTCATACATTTACCTGATTTGATTGAATAACCCAAGAACAGTTTTACTGAATATCAGCATTAATGACCAAATGCCACTTGCATCAACCAAGACAAACTTAAAATATAAAGATGAATGGGCATAAAATTGCATCAGCCATCTCTATTCCTCCTAATTTATCCATTCTCTGATTTACTCTGCTCATGAGATTTTCAAAACCCTCTCATCCCTCTGTTCATCCTCTCTATGATAGTAGCTTTGCACTGACACAAAGGGAAACTAAGAAAAACAATAGAGAGAAAAAGATATCTTTTTTTCCCCTGAGAGGAAAAAGATATATGATTCAGAGTCAGAATATCAGATCAAACAAATACCTAGCCTCTTTTTAAACAAATTTAAAAACTTTTGCATGGCTAAAGTTGGTTCTTCCTACTGCAAGAGAGCACAGAGACTAAAGAATGAAGAGACAGAAAGACTTTGGTATTATCAAGGGACCCCTACATAAAGCCACAATATTCAACTGTTAATCAACTGGCATATTATTGTTCTTATAGATTGATATTTTCTTTTATTAAACAAAAAGTAATTTTAATCTAATAATATTTGTAAAAACTTCAATTAATAATATAAAATATCATTAAAGATAAAAATACCATACCTGTGTCCTATTCTGAAAAATATAAAGGGAGGGTGCAGTAGAAAATGTTAATGTGTTTGCAGTGATTTGATTTTATTCAACAAGCACTGTGCAATGCAAAGAAGTATACTGTCCTGGAAAATATTGTATTATATTTTTAAAGCCAGAAAAATACACACAGAGTTAAGTAACAAGAGATATTAGAATTTGAATGAGTGTCAGGAGAGATATTAGGACAAGTGCCAGATAACTTTAAAAGAGGCCAAGGAAAGGTGTCTTTCAAAATAAGAAACTTGACCTACACCTACAATAATTGATAAAATTTAGCTGTATTCAAAGAAAAAGGAAAACCCAACAGAGAACATGGCATAAACAAAGGAGCAGAAGTAGGATTGAGAAAGGTCTGTACTGACAGCTGTCAGAAGGGAGAGAGGTTTGGGGTTTAGAAGAAAGAAGGTGAATGGATTAAGCAAATTTTTATATATATATATATATATATATATATATATATATATATATATGTGTGTGTGTGTGTGTGTGTGTGTGTGTGTTGTATATACAACATATATGTATATATGTTATATATATACATGTTTTATATTTAAAAAGTATTAGAACAGAATTAGAATTAGAATGTTGACATATATATAACAACAATCTAATTATATATAATTTATATATGCAATCTAACTTTATATATATACATATATATATATCACAGAGCCTAAAGAATGTAGAGAAAGAAAGACCTTGTATGATATATATATATATTATCTCACAACAGTGTTATCTTAGCCAGAGAGAAAGACAGTTGGTGAGTAGGTGCAAGATGGAAAATGTGGGGAAAATGTGGATGGAATGAAACTTTTTTGGGAGTGATAGGCATACAATGTAGTGCAGACAATGTTTTGTTCAGTGGTACACTTGAAACCTGTATGGTTTGTGAACCAGTGTCACACCAATAAATGGAAGGAAAAAAAAGGGAGAAAGGTCTATAGAGATACCATTTGCTTTTTATCTTGTTTTTGAAAAGCATTGGAAACCACAAGGAAGAGTAGGAACTTTTTGAGTCTACTGAATGAATTTTCAAGGAATAATATGATGATTTTTGTGTAAAGAAGAGCTTGAGAGATCAATTTAGCCATTGTTTCACAATAAAGGAAGACTTGGCATTTGGGAGAATTCTCTCATGTGTGGAATTGTCCCATGATATCGCAAGGCCTTTTTTTCTGGATCTAGCCATTAAATGTCAGGAATGCCCTATCTCATCTATCACCATGAAAACAAACACAATGGAATGAAACAATTCTAAGTATTTCCAGACATTCCTATAGGTAATACAACTCCAGTTAAGAGTCTTTTTTTATTATCTCACCTATAAGTGGAACTTAATCAACAAAACAAACAAGCAAGCAAAATATAACCAGAGACATTGAAATAAAGAACAAAGTGACAATATTCAGAGAGGGGGGATAGGGGAATAATGTGGGAAAGGGGGGAGGGGTCACCAAGGAACATGCATTAACTACACATAGACAAAGCCAAAAGTGGGTATGATCAAGGGCAGGAGGTGAGGATGGGTGGCGATGTGGACACCCGCCCACAGTGTCCTCATCATTATGGAAGAAATGGGATATTCACATGGACCACTAAGTCTGGTGGAGGAAAATGGACAGCTTGGCTTTCTCTCTCAAGGGAAGCAAAAGCTGTGGCCCTTGCCGTGACTGGCCTTTATTGGGTTTCTAGGCATATTACATGATAGTCCTCATTTACTATGCACAGGTTGCTTTAGGTGATTACCTTTTACAGAAACAAAGGAGCCAATAATTATAATCACATCACTGAAGAGGGATATTTGAAAATGAAAAGCCAAAAGTGGTTGAACCCATTACACTTCTCCTTAGAAGGTTTAGCATGGATTGTAGGAAGTTACTTTACAGTAAATGTTTGTCTCTATGGACTGGGCCCATGCCACACAGAATGGTCTCCTACAGGAGGAGTAGGGGGAGTGGTGGTGGGAAAACTGAGACAACTGTATTTGAACAAAGAAAAAAACAAAGAATTGCTTTTACATTCAAGTAAACTAAAATATCAAAAACTCAAGTCACATAGTGAGTTCAGGAATACAGTTCAGATTTCTAAACTCCTAGCCCAGTGTAAACTAGCATTTTAAAAAGTAGACGGTCACAGCAAAGAAGAGGAAAGATTATGGCAAAAAGAGACTTGAGAAAGAAAAGCCAATTATAGATCATTGCCACAGACCAGGTGTAGATGATGAGGCCCTAAATCAGGGTGGCAAAAATACAGAAAATAAGACACCGTGTGGAAAGATGAATCGGGAGTGGAGAGGTTAGAGGAATGGATAACTGGGGCTTGCAGCTCTGGCTTCTCTACAAAACTGGGAATTATTATGCCTTCTTTATTTTTTTTAGACATTGGTTTTTTTTCTGCAGATGAAGACTAGGGGGCTAAATGGCAACTACAGTCTGTTTTGACTCTGTGATTCTCAGAGTCAGTGAGCCTTGGGTCATAGACCCTTTAATAATAGAAAGATAAGATGAGCAGGAAAGCCAAGTAGTAAATATAGCAGGTTTGTTTGTAGATATGTTGATAATGAGTATGAAAACAGTAGGATATCCACTTAGAAATAACAGTTATGCAGATGAAAATATGAGACTTGGGAAAAATAATTATATAAAAATATGTCATTTTTATATCATATATCATGGGTAAAGAGGAATTTGTTATAGATGCTTCTAATACCACAAACTTAGAAATCAGTATTTTCTGTTCATCTTCATGAGCCATTCTCCAGAGTGTTGCTCAGCAGTTAATTTTTAATTAATTTTATGTAAAAACAAAATTAAAATTATTTTCTGTATTCCATATCCTAAATGGGAGAAGTTTGGCTCTAAATTCTAGCAATAGGTTGTTAGTAGAGACACTGTTAAACACCTTTTAAATTAGCCATTACCACACCAGAGAATTTTTTATGTAGTTTCCTAAAAGCAGTTACCAGGGGCATAGAATTTTATGCATAAACAGATCATTATTTGACACATTAACATGCATGTTAATACCATGGCATATCTGTCTGCAATATATTTAACAATAACCAATACAACAGGTCTTAGCTTTTCTCATAATGTCCATATGAAACTGGGCATAGAAATATGGAAAGAGCATATAGAATTATAAATATGGATTCCCATCACTCTATCAGTAAGGAAATCACTGAAAGTCAAATTTATCTTGATTATATTTCAGTTTGCAATATAAGTGAACATTAGTGAAGGAACAAAACACATGGTTTTCATTTCTTTTAATACCTTACCTTGGTTAACTTAGAAAATCATTAGTCATAGAAAATTCCTGGAAGGGTACACACAAAAAAAGCTTAATAGTACTTACTTCAGGAAAATAAAAGAATCTGGTGGGGAGGAGAAACTGAATTTCCATTTTAAAATCACCAGTAACTCCTTGTCATTGTTTTCAGTAAGTTTCTTTGATGACAAAAGTAATTTCATTGGCTATAATTACACAAAGAAGTTGTTACTCAGGAAGCTTGCCTTTGGGAGGCTAACTTCTGCATTGCTTTTAATTTTATTCTTGTATAAATACAAGAATTTATGGTTGTATTCCCACAAGCATAAATGCTTTTACAGTTTTCCCATTTTTTTTCTCCTTTTCTTCCCCATTCTGCCTTACTTCCCCTGCCCTACAGCTTTCCCTGCCTTAGTTCATGTCCATGGGTTGTACATATAAGGTTTTTTTTTTTTGGCTTCTCTTATTCCTATACTGTTCTTAACCTTCCCCCATCTATTTTATGCCTACAAACTATGCTTCTTAATCCCTATACTTTTCCCCCATTTTTCCCCCTCCCACTGATAACCCTCCATTTCCATTTGGAAATGTGATTTCCAAAATGGAAATGTGATTTCCATTTTTCTGGTTCTGTTCCTGTTCTAGTTCTTTGCTTAGTTTTTGTTTTTGTTATTTAGGTTTAGTTGTTGATATTTATGAGTTTGTTTTCATTTTATTGTTCATAGTTTTTTTATCTTTTTCTATTTCTTAAGTAATTCCCTTTAACATTTAATATAATATGGGTTTGGTGATGATGAACTCCTTTAGCTTGACCTTATCTGGGAAGCACTTTACCTGCCCTTCCATTCTAAATGATAGCTTTGCTGGATAGAGTAATCTTGGATGTAGGTCCTTCCCTTTCATGACATCAAATACTCTTCCCAGCCCCCCTTTTCCTGTAAAGTTTCTTTTGAGAAATCAGCTGATAGTCTCATGGGCACTCCTTTGTAGGTAACTCTCTCCTTTCCTCTTGCTGTTTTTAAGATTCTATCTTTATCTTTAGTCTTGGGTAACTTAATTATGATATGTCTTTGTGGGTTCCTCCTTGGGTCTGACTTCTTTGGAACTCTCTGGGCTTCCTGGATTTCGTAGAGGTCTATTTCTTTCATCAGATAGGGGAAGTTTTCCTTCATTATTTGTTCAAATAACTTTTCAATTTCTTGATTTTTTCCTCATTCTGGCACCCCTATGATTCAGATGTTAGAGTGCTTGAAGTTATCCCATAAGTTTCTAAGCCTTTCCCCATTTGTTTGAATTCTTTTTTATTCATTCTATTCTAGTTGGATGTTTATGTCTTCTTTTCATTCCAAATCATTGATTTGAGTCCCAGTCTCCTTCTCTTCACTGTTGGTTCCTTGTATATTTTGCTTTATTTCAGTTCAGGTAGCCTTTATGTGTTCCTTCATTTCTTGACTGAGCTCAATCAGTTCTTTGAGCATCCTGATTGCCAGTGTTTTCAACTCTGCATCAGATAAGTTGTCTATCTCCTCCTTGTTTAGATCTTTTTCTGGAGTTTTCATCTGTTCTTTCATTTGGATCATATTTCTTCATCTTGGCATACCTGTTATGTTATAAGAGGGCAGAGCCTTAGGCATTTGCTAGAGTAGAGCAACCTTCTTTGCTGTGTTGTGGCACTGTCTGTTGGGGAGAGATCAGGGTCAGAGAGGGAACAATGCCCCTTGCTAGCTCTGTTCTAGTCCCACTCTCCGAAGAACTCTCCCATGAGACTGGGAATTTCTCCAGCCATTGCAATCCCTGTAGTATTTCACAGCTAGTTTTGAGTCTTCAGTTTCCCATTTGGCCAGCCCCATCTTATCTGGGTGGTTCTCTGCCTTGGTGTACATATTCTCTGCTCAGCTACCCATCTCCTAACTCCCCACCTCCTACCAATATGGGTGAATGTTTCTTTAACTCCTTGGTTGTTAGTGTTCCATAAAGTAATTTATTTTAGACAGGAAGAAAGGGAGAAAGAGAAAAAGAGAAACATCAATATGTGGTTGCCTCTTGCACACCCTGTACTGGGGACCTGACCTGGCTGGCAACCTAGGCATTTGCCCTGACTGGGAATAGAAACGATGACCCTTTGGTTCACAGGCTGGCACTGAATTCACTGAGCCACACCAGCTAGGGCTGTTTATTGTTTTTAAATTGGTTGTTATCTTTTTTTGATAGTGTGAGGAAGCAAAGCATTTCTACCTATGCCTCCATGTTGGCTGGACTCTTCTGCACTGCTTTTTAAAATTAGTAATTTCCTCTTGATGTCATGTAATCTACACTTGATAGGTTTGGGTTGAAGTTTGTAAAATTCAGATACCTGTTAAAATAAACTTTTTAATTATAAAAATATGTAATGAGTGTAGAACACACAGATGGAAAGAAGTTAAAATCCCCTATCTGGAGTATAACCCTCATCTGGAGACACTCCCTGGCACACATAGAAGTAAAAAGTTGTCATGTTGTCTATAGTTCTGTACCCCAATTTACCATTACAGTACCATACCATTAAAATTTTTCAATAATTATCATATGGATCTACCATAATTTATCACAAACATTTTGCTCTACATTACATTTTCCCCACTTTTTACTATTATAAATATGGTGAACAACACAAACATAGAGTTCTCTCTTCTGTTTCTTTAACAAACAAAACTTTTTAAATCTATGTTTAGAACACAAAAGGGAGATAACTATAAATTTATCATTTGGGTATAATTTTTTTACCATCAGGTATCCACCATTTTCAAGGAAATTTTTAGCTAATTGTTAGTCTAAAATCTGAACATTATAATCACAGCTTTAAAAACATCACCAGTTTACATTTGCAAATTGTGACACAAAAGAGAAGCTTGTTTACCAATCACTAAAGGTATTTCATGAGCCTACCTCTTTTCTAATCTTCAGAGTTAAAGGTTTGAAATTTTCACATTTACAATTATGATTAAAGCTATCTCCATATGAAAAGGAAAAAAATCTTAAAAGTAGTTATTACTACATGGGTTTTGCCAAGTCCTGAAAAAACAGTCATAGCATGTCGAGGAAGAGGCTGATCACTAGGGCCTATCCTCTCCCTATTTCTCTCTTTCTCACTCTCTCATACACAGCACTGAGAAACTCATTAAAATAAAAAGTGTCAAATGCCAGGGAATTCTATGAGTAATATAATTCAGATTTTAAATGGAAAATTCATTCTTCTAGTCATTGTTAGTAGTTAGGAAAGGAAATGTTAGCATCATGTTATTTGCAGTGAGATCCAAATCAATCACTCAGTTCATATCAGATGTCTCTCAGGATAAGCCATTTAGTACTACTTCAACAATTCAAGAACCCTAGTGCCTCCTAAATTTTAGTCCAATCTTAGATTCGCCTCCAAATCCTACTTGAAATTGTCTTCATCCCTGTTAATTCCTGGCCCTTAGCTGTAGAGTGACATTTCTAACTATTCTATTTTCATGCTCTAGTCTTTAGGTCATTGAATACTTCTTTGCAGTCAACTCAGTGACCCTTACCCCAGATGTTTCTATGGCTCAGGGAAACCACAAGCTCTAAGTCTACTATGTTTTGTTTCCTCCATGTCATTCATAGTGAGCTTAAAGCATATGCATAAATCAGCCATTTGCCCTAAGGGCAGCTCAGCTTCATCTCCTTTACAAAGTGTTCAATGCAGCTTATTTTTGTCAGTGAGCAGGTGACCTGAAGAAGTAAGCACCATTATTCCCTAAGCATATCTCCAACACAATAATTCCCTATGACCGCCAGAAATAGTAAGTTAGACTTTTCTTATTTCAATGCCCAACTACAAGAAGTTACTATGATAACAGGCATACAGTGTCTTTTCCTGTTCCAAAGCTCTATTATTTGGAGGGGTTGTAACTCATGGACAGTTAGACAGTTTGGCTTGAAGTGTGACAGAGGATGTCACCTGATTTCAGTGCACAGCCAACCCTTTCAAGATCTGCTATCATATGTGTTTTCCAATATTTCTCCAAAACTTCTCACTTGGATAAAATTCAGTTAAGTAGTCTTTGAGAAACCTGTCTTTCAGTATTAAAATATTTTTCTGCTTTTATCTTTTTAAAATATTTTAATGTTTTGTATTGTTGCTCAAGTACAATTGTCTCCATTTTCCTCCACCATGACCCCACCACCACAACACTAATCCCTCCCTCTGATCCTGGATACTACGCCCCTTTGGCTTTGTCCCTATGTGTCCTTTAAATATGTTCTTTAATGACACTTTACCTCTTTTCCCCCATTAGGCCCTCTAAAATCCCCACTGGTTACTGTTAATTTGTTCTTTATTTCAATTTCTCAGTTTTGTTTGCTTGTTTGTTTTGTTGATTAGGTTCCACTTATAGATGAGATCATATGCTATTTTTCTTTCACTGTCTGGCTTATTTCACTTAGCATAATGATCTCCAGTTCCATCCATGCTGTTGCAAAGGGCAGGAGCTCCTTCTCTCTTTCTGCTGTATACTGTTCCATTGTGGATATGTACCATAGTTTTTGATCCACTTATTCACTGATGGGAACTTAGTTTGCTTCCAAAACTTGACTGCTGTAAATTATGCTGCTATGAACATTGGGGTGCATACGTTCTTTTGGATTGGTGTTTTAGGGTTCTAAGGCCATAATCCCAGCAGTGGAATTGCTGGGTCAAAAGACATTTCTATTTTTTACATTTCTGAGAAAATTTCATACTATTTTCCACAATGACCCATCAAGATGAATTCTCATCAAAGGTATACTAGGGTTCTCTTTTTTCCACATCCTCACCAGCACTTGTTTGTTGACTTGTTAATGATATCCATTTTCACCACTGTAAATTGATACCTCATTGTGATTTTATTTGGAATCCCCCTGATAGCTAGTGATGCTGATCATCCTTTCATATGTCTCTGGGCTCTCTGTATGTCCTTCTTGGAGAAGAATCTGTTCAGGAGTTTGCGAATTTTTCAGTTAGGTTGTTTTTTCGTTTTGGAGTAGATTCATGTGAGTTCTTTATATGTTTTGGAGATAAAACCCTTGTCCAAGGTATCAATGGCAAATATATTTTCCCATACATTTGCTTCCCTTTTCATTCTGCCGATATTTTCTTTGGCCACGCAGAAGCTTTATAGTTTGATAGAGTCCCACCTGTTTATTCTTCCCTTTCTGTTCCTTGCTCTAGGGGCATAACAGTGAAAATATTGCTGCTTGTAATATCTGAGATTTTCCTTTCTATTTTCTCCACTAGGACTTCATAATGTCACAATTTATACATAATTCTTTTATGCATTTGATATAATTTGAGGGTATTGTGTAAGTTTGTGGTCCAGTATTATTTTTTGGTATGTAGCTTTCCAGATCTCCCAACACCATTTATTGCAGAGGCTATTTTTATTCCATTTTCTGCTTTTGCTCCTTTGTTGAATATTAATTGACCATAGAGGCATAGGTTTATTTCTGGGCTCTCTATTCTGTATCATTGATCTGTGTGTCTGTTCTTATGCCAGTACCAGGCTATTTTGATTACAGTGGCCTTGTAATGTACTTTGATATCAGGTATCGTGATTCCTCTGACTGCTCCTTTCTCAAAATTGCTATGACTATTCAGGGTCATTTATGTTTCCATACAAATTTCTGAAATGTTTGTTCTATATCTGTGAAATATGTTATGAGTATTTTGATTGTAATTGCAGTGAATCTATAACATGCTTTTAGTGGCATAGACATTTTGTTGATGTTAATTCCTCCAGTCCTTAAATGTGTTATATATGTCCATTTGTTTGTGTCTTTCTTAATTTCTTTCTTCATTGTTGTGTAGTTTTCTGAGTGTAGGTTTTTTACCTCCTTCATTAGGGTTATTCCTAGGTACTTTATTTTTCTTATTGCTATAGCAAATGGGATTATTTCCTGATTAATCTTTTAATATTTTATTGCTGGTATACAAAAATGCCTCGATTTCTGAATAATGACTTTTGCTGTTTTGCCAAATTTATTTATTACATTGAACAGTTTTTGGGTGGAGTCTATAGGGTTTTCTAAGTACATTGTCATGTCATCATGTAAACAATGACAGTTTTGCTTTCTTCTTTTCATTTTGGATGAGTTTTATTTCTTATTCTTGTGTGATTTTTGTGGCTATGACTTCCAATACTATGTTGAATAGAAGTGATACAAGTGGACATCCTTGTCTTGTTCCTGATCTTAGTGGAAAAGATTTAGTTTTTTTCTGTTGAGCATGAGTTGTCTGTAGGTTTTTCATTAATGGCCTTTATTATGTTGAGGTGTGTTCCTTCTACTTTCATTTTGCTGAACTCTTTTTTAATCACAAATGGGTGCTGTACCTTATGAAGTGCATTTGTGTGATTTGACATTCCTGTTTTTATGTGACATATCACTTTTATTAATTGGTAAATATTGTTTACCAATTGTTTACCTGAGATGAATCCCACTTGATCATGGTGTATGATCTTCTTAATGTATTGCTAGATACAGTTTGCCAATACTTTGTTGAGGATTTTAGCATCTAATTTCATCAGCAATATTGGCCTGAAATTTTCTTTCTTTGCTGTGTCTTTATCTGGCTTTTGGATTATGTTGATGCTGGCCTCATAAAAGGAGCTTTGGAGTCTACTTTCCTCTTGGATCTTTTGGAGTCCTCTGTGAAGGATAGGGGTTTGCTTTTCCAGAAATATTTTGTCTGTAAAAAACTCTTTTATTAAGGTTTTGTGAGATGGTAATTATTTTTATTCCTGCTTCAATTTCACCATTTATTATCAGTCTGTTTAGGCTTTCTGCATCTTCTTCATCCAGTTTGGAAAGATTATATTTTTCTAAAAAATTGTCTATTTCACCCAGGTTTTCAAATTTCTTGGCATACAGTTTTTTATTGTAATTTCTTACAATGAATTTCTTAATTTTTATTTCCATGGTATCAGTTTTAATTTCTCCTCTTTCATTTCTGATTTTATTTCTGTTTGTTCTTTTTTAATTAATTTTATTTAGTTATTTTTCAACTAAATTTTTTTGTCTATTTCTCCCATCCCAGCCTCCCATGCCCCTTGCTCCCCACCTCCCTCCCATTTCCACCCCCCTTAGTTCTCATCCCTGTGTCCTTCCTATTTGTTCCTCCAAATCACTCCCCCATTTTCCCCTTAACTTCCCTTCCTTCTCCCCTCTCGTCACTGTCCCCTTGTTCTCTATTTCAGTGTCTTTGGTTTTTTTTTCTGCTTGCTTGTTTATTTTGTTGTTTAGCTTCCTGTTAAAGGTGAGATCATATGGTATTTGTCTTTCAGCACCTGGCCTATTTCACTCAGCATAATGGTTTCCAGTTCCATCCATGTTGTTGCAAAGGGTAATAGCTCCTTCTTTCTCTCTGCAGCATAGAATTCCATTGTGTATATGTACCACAATTTTTAGATTCATTCATTTACTCATGGGCACCTAGGTTGCTGTCAACTCTTGGCTATTGTAAATTGTGCTGAGATGAACATTGTGGTGCATAGGTTCTTTGAAATGGATGTTTTAGGATTCTTGGGATATAATCCTAGCAGTGGAATTGCTGGGTCAAAAGGCAGGTCGATTTTTATTTTTCTGAGAAAATTCCATACTGTTTTCCATAATGGTTGTACCAGTCTGCAATCCTACCAACAGTGTACTAAGGTCCCGTTTTCCCCACACCCTCTCCAACATTTGTTGTTTGTTGCTTTGTTTATGATAGCCATCCTGACTGATGTAAAGTGGTATCTCATTGTGGTTTTAATTTGCATCTCTCTGATAGCTAACGATATTGAGCATCTCTTCATGTGACTCTGGATGTTCTGTATGTCCTCCTTGGAAAAGTGTCTGTTCAAGTCTTTTTCCCATTTTTTAATTCGGTTGGGTGTCTTCTTAGAGTGGAGTCGTGTAAGTTCTTTGTATATTTTGGAGATTAAACCTTTGTCTGAGGTATCATTGGCAAATCTGTTTTCCCATACAGTTGGTTGTCTTGCTAATTTAATACTGTTTTCTTTAGCCATGCAGAAGCTTTTTATTTTGATGAGATCCCATTTGTTTATTCTTTCCTTTATATTCCTTGCTCTAGGGGACATATCAGTAAAAAAGTTGCTGCGTGAAATATCTGAGATTTTCTTGCTGATGTTCTCCTCTAGGACTTTAATGGTGTCACGACTTATATTTAAATCATTTATCCATCTTGAATTTATTTTGGTATATGGTGTAAGTTGGTGCTCAAGTTTCACTTTTTTGCATGTAGCTGTCCAGTTCTCCCAGCACCATTTGTTGAAGAGGCTATTTTTACACCATTTTATGTTACTGCCCCCTTTGTCCAATATTAATTGACTTTAGAGAGTTGGGTTGATTTCTGGGCTCTCCGTTATAATCCATTGGTCTATGTGCCTGTTTTTATGCCAGTACCAGGCTGTTTTGATTACAGTGGCCTTGTAATACAGTTTGATATCATGTATTGTGATCCCTCCTACTTTGTTCTTCTTTCTTAAAAAGCAGCTGCTACTCAGGGTCATTTATGGTTTCATATAAATTTTGAAGTATTTGCTCTATATCTGTGAAATATGCCATTGGTTCTTTAATAGATATAGCATCAAATCTGCATATTGCATTGTGTAGTATGGACATTTTGATGATGTTAATTCTTCCAATCCATGAACAAGGTATATGTTTCCATTTATTTGTGTCTTCCTTGATATCTTTCTTCAGGGCTGTGTAGTTTCCTGCATACAAGTCTTCTACCTCCTTAGTTAGCTTTATTCCCAAATATTTTTTTTTTTTTTTTTGCTATATCGAATGGGATTTTTTCCTTGATTTCTGCTTCAGCTGATTCATTGTTGGTATGCAAAAATGCCTTTGATTTCTGGATATTGACTTTGTAACCAGCTGTTTTGCCATATTCATTAATTAGTTTGAGCAGTTTTTTTGGTAGAGTTTATAGGATTTTCCATGTACACTATCATCTCATCTGCAAACAGTGACAGTTTTGCTTCCCCCTTTCCTATTTGCATGCCTTTTATTTCTTTTTCTTGCCTGATCTCTGTGGCTAAAACTTCCAATACTATATTGAATAGAAGTGGTGAAAGTGGACATCCTTGTCTTGTTCCTGATCTTAGTGGAAAAGCTTTTAGTTTTTTCCCATTGAGTATGATATTGGCTGTAGGTCTCTCATATATGGCCTTTATTATTTTGAGAAATGCTCCCTGTACTCCCACTTTGCTGAGTGTTTTTATAATATTCAGCACCATAAATGGGTGTTGTACCTTGTCAAAAGCTTTTTCCAAATCTATTGATAAGATCATGTGATTTTTGTCTTTGCTTTTGTGTATGTGATGTATTACATTTACTGATTTGCGAATATTGAACCATCCTTGCATCCCTGGGATGAATCCCACTTGGTCTTGGTGTATGATCTTTTTGATATATTGTTGGATGTGATTTGCCAATATTTTGTTGAGGATTTTAGCATCTATGTTCATCAGCGATATTGGCCTGAAGTTTTCTTTCTTTGTTGTATCTCTATCTGGTTTTGGAATTAGGATGATGCTGGCTTCATAAAAGGAGTTTGGGAGTTTTCAGTCCTTCTGGATTTTTTGGAATAGTCTGTGGAGAATATGGATAAGCTCTTCCTTAAATGCTTTGTAGAATTCTCCTGTGAAACCATCTCTTCCAGGGCTTTTGTGTGATGGGAGTTTTCTGATTACTGCTTCAATTTCTTTAGCTGTTATTGGTGTATTTAGATTTTCTGCTTCTTTTTCACTGAGTTTTGGAAGATTGTATTTTTCTAGAAATGTGTCCATTTCCCCTAGGTTTTCAAATTTCTTGGCATACAGTTCTTCATAGTAATTTCTTACAATCCCTTCTATTTCTGTGGTATCAGTTGTAATCTCTCCTCTTTCATTTCTGATTGTGTTTATTTGTGTCCTCTCTCTTCTTTTCTCGATGAGCCTACTTAAAGGCTTGTCTATTTTGTTTATCTTCTAAAAGAACCAACTCCTGGATTCATTGATCCTTAGAATTGTGCTTTTAGTTTCTATGTCATTTAATTCTGCTCTAATCTTGGTTATTTCCTTCCTTCTGCTTGCTCTGGGCTGTCTTTGTTGTTGTTCCTTGAGTTCTTGCAGGCGTAGGGTTAGGTTGTTTGTTTGAAATATTTCACTCTTCTTTAGGTAGGCCTGTATTGCTATAAACTTCCCTCTCAGGACTACCTTCACTGTGTCCCATAAGTTTTGGGTTGTTGTGAGATCATTTTCATTTGTTTCCAGAAATGTTTTGATTTCTTCCCTAATTTCATTCTTGACCCATTCATTGTTTAATAGCATACCAGTCAGTCTCCTAGATTTTGGGTTCTTTGGTTTTTTTTCTTTGGGTTTGTTTTCCAATTTCAGTCCCTTGTGGTCAGAGAAGATGCTTGGTATGATTTCAATTTTCTTGAATTTTTTGAGCCTTGTTTTGTGTCCTATCATGTGATCTATCTTTGAAAATGTTCCATGTGCATTTGAAGAGAATGTGTATTTAGCTTCTTTGGGATGAAGGGCTCTATATATATCAGTTAACTTTATTTCATCTAGGGTGTTGTTTAATGCCATAATATCCTTGTTGATAATTTGTTTGGAAGATCTGTCCATTTTCAATAGTGGGGTGTTCAAATCCCCTACTATGATTGTGTTGCTGTCAGTCTCTTTCTTGAAGTTCTCTAAGATTTTCTTGGTATATTTGGGTGCCCCTATGTTTGGTGCATATATCTTTACAATGTTAATGTCTTCCTGGTGGGTTCTTCCCTTGAGTATAATGAAATGACCTTCTGGGTCTCTCTTTATGGCCCTTTTTTTGAAGTCTATTTTGTCGGATATGAGAATTGCCACCCCAGCTTTTTTTTCTTGTCCGTTTGCTTGGAAAATTTGTTTCCAGCCTTTCACTTTTTGTCTGTGATGGTCTTTTGTCCTGAGGTGGGTCTCTTGTAAGCAGCATATGTGTGGGTCATGCTTTCTTATCCATTGAGCTATTCTGTGTCTTTTGATTGGAGCATTTAATCCATTTATGTTTAAGGTTATTATTGATAGGTACTTATTGATTTCCATTTTTGTACCTGTGTTCCTCTCTGTCTCCCTCTTATCCTTCCTTCCCTTAAAGCAATCCTTTTAGTATTTCTTGTAGAGCTGGTTTGGTGGAGGCATATTCTTTTAGACTTCTTTTGTCTTGGAAGATCGTTATGTGGCCTTCTATCTTGATTGAGAGCCTTGCTGGGTAAAGTAGCCTTGCTTGTAGGCCTCTGGTTCTCATTACTTGGAATATTTCTTGCCATTCTCTTCTTGCTTGGAGTGTTTCCACTGCAAAGTCAGTAGATAATATTATTACGGCTCCCTCGTATGTTATTTCTTTTTTCTCCCTTGCTGCCTTTAAGATTCTCTCTTTGTCTTGGAATTTTGCCATTTTGATAATGATGTGTCTTGAAGTGGGCCTTCTTGGGTTCCTCTTGATTGGGACTCTCTGTGATTCCTGGATTTGTGTAACTTTTTCTCTTATGAAATTAGGGAAGTTTTCTCTCATTACTGGTTCAAATACATTGTCTATCCCTTGTTCTTCTTCTTCTCCTTCTGGTATTCCTATTATTCGCATATTGTTACGTTTCATATTGTCTTGCATTTCTCTTAATCCCTCTTCATTCTTTCTGAGCCTCTTTTCATTTTCTTGCTCTTTCTGTGAGATGCTTTCTACCTTGTCCTCCAACTCAGTAATCCTATCCTCCACTTCATCTATCCTACTTTGGAAACTTTCTACTGTGTACTTCAATTCGGAAATTGTGTTCTTCATTTCCTCTTGTCCCTTGCTGATAGTTTCCATTTCCTTTTTCATATTGATGTAGTTTGCAGAGGATCATTGTAGTTCCTTTGTAGTTTCTGGTAGTTCACTGTGAGCTCTTTGAACTTAGTAATAACCAGTGCTTTGAATTCACTATCTGATAGTTGATCAGCGTCTATTTCATCTAACATTCTTTCTGAAGTTTCTTCTTTTTCTTTCATTTGGGGGTTGTTTCTTTGTCATCCCATTGTTTGAGACTCTTCTTGTTAGTCTCTGCTTCTAAAATTGATCTGTTCTGATACCCTGGTTTTATGGTGTGAACTTCTGTGGTATGATCCTTGTGAAGTTCAGTGGTGCAGACTCCTTGAAGTTTCTTGATGTTCTCCATCTCTACCTACTCTCACGCTGGTCACTGCGTTGGTCACCTACCACTGCTGAATGTCCAAGCTCTAGTAGCTGTCTCCTCAAGCTCCCAGGCCCGTTACTACAGCAGTGGCACAGGCGCTGGGAATGTCCTGGCTCCTGTAGCTTGCTTCTCTGGGACCCAGGGCCGTCACAGGGTTTGGAGAGTCCCGGCTTCTGTACCTGACTCCCCAGGGTCCAGTCCCGTCACTATGGCAGCGGCACAGGAGCCTCCGCTGTCCCTGCTCTCGCAACTGACTCTTCTGTTTCCCAGGCCAGTGGCTCAGGTATCAGCACAGTGGCTGAGAAAGTCCCAGCTCCGGTTCCTGACTCCTCTGTCACCCAGGACCGTCACAGGGGCTTAGAGTGTCCGGCTCCCATACCTGACTCTCCGGCTCCCAAGCCTGTTGCTATGGCGGCGGCACAGGGGCCACCTGTGTCCCATCTTCAGTAGCTGACTCTGCCGCTGTCTGGTGTTTCCGTGTTGGTCACAGTCTCTGGTCTTTTAATTTCATATATGCTGGGAAACCAATGGTTTGTTGTGCTGTTTCTCTATATATCTGCCAGGATTTTCACCCATGAGTACAGGAGCTAGTATCAGCTCCGTCCTACTCCGACGCCATCTTCCCAGCATCCTCTATTTGTGTTTTTTCTTGATGAGTCTGGTGAAAGGCTGTAGAGTTTCTTTATCTTTCCAAAGAACCAACTTCTGAGTATATTCATCCTTGAATTCTTCTTTTAGTTTCTATGTCATATAATTCTGCTCTGATCTAGGTTATTTCCTTTCTTCTCCTTGCTCTGGGCTTTTTTTTATTGTTGTCCCTCCAGTTTTTGTAGGTTTAAAGTTAGGTTTTTTATTAGAAATATTTCTATATTTTTAAAGTAGGCCTGTTTTGTTGTGGATTTCCCTCTCCAGACTGTCTTTACTATGGCCCATAAGTTTTAGACTGTTTTGAGCTCATTTTCATTTGTTTCCAGAAACTTTCAGATTTCTTCCTTCATTTCATTCTTAACCCACTTATTGTTTAATAGCATTCTATTCATTCTCCATGAATTTTGATGTTTTTCAGTTTTTTCCTTGAGGTTGGTATTTAATTTCAGTTCCTCGTGGCCCAAGAAAATGCTTAATATGATTTCAGTTTTCTTGAATTTGTTAGGGCTTGTTTTGTTTCCTATCATGTGATCTTTCTTGGAAAATGTTCCCTGTGCATTTGAAAAGAATATGTATTTTTCTTCTTTGAATGCAAGGCTCTCTCTATATATATTAGTTAACTCCATTTGATCTAGGGCATTGTTCAATACCACAATATCTTTGTTGATATTTTGTTTAAAAGACATTTTTATTTTTGACAGTGGGGTGTGAAATTCCTTACTATAACTGTATTGCTCCCAATATCTTTCTTGAAGTCCTCTAAGATTTTCTTTATGTATTTGGGTGCTCCTATGTTGAGTGCATTTATATTACAATGTTTATGTCTTCTTGATGGATTCTTTCCTTAAGTATTTTGAAGTGAATTTCTGGGTCTTTTTATATGGCTCTTTTTTTGAAGTCTATTTTGTCTTGTATAAATATTGCTATGCCAGCTTTTTTGTCTTGTTCATTTGCTTGAAATATGTGTTTCTAGCCCTTCACTTTCAGTCTGTGAAGGTATTTTGTTCTTAGCCGATTCTCTTATAAGCAGCATATGTGTGGGTTATGCTTTCTTATTTATTCAGCTATTCTATGTCTTTTGATTGAAGCATTTAATCATTTACATTTAAGGTTATTGCTGATAGGTACTTTTTCATTGCCATTTTTTGTAACTGTGTTCCTCTGTCTTTCACTGTTTTTCTTCCTGTTCTTAATGCAGACCCTTTAGCATCTCATGCAGAGCTGTTTTGAAGAAGGTATATTCTTTGAGGCTTCTTTTGTCTGGGAAGCTCCTTATTTGGCCTTCCATTTTAACTGAGAGAGAGTCTTGCTGAATCAAGTAGTCTTGGTTGCAGGCCTCTTGTTCTCATTTCTTAGAATATTTCTTGCCATTCCTGTCTGGCTTGGAGCATTTCCATTGAGAATTCAGCTGCTAGTCTTATCAGGGCTTCCCTGAATGTTACTTCCCCTTTTTCCCTCTGCCTTTAAGATTCTCTCTTTGTCCTGGAATTTTGTGATTTCAACAATGATGTGTCGAAGTGGACCTCTTTGGGCTCCTCTTGGTTGGGACTCTGTGTTTCCTGGATTTGTGTGACTTTTTCTCTGAGCTCTTTCAATTTTTAAATAAGACATTTTTTTTCCATAGGAGTCATTCCTATATTTCTATATTAGAACTACATAATTCTGTGTTTCATATGGTCTGCTTTGTTTCCAATGCTTTCTAATGTAGTGTTCATCTCATTTATTGAGTTTTTGAGCTCCATAATTTCTGTTTGTTCTTTAAAGCATTTCTTTTGCTCATTTATTATATTCCTTGAGATCATTAGCTTTTTTTGAGTTGCTTTTTATCTTGTTGACCTTTTCCCTAACTGCAATATTGAATTCTGTGTCATGTAAATCAGTCTTCCATATCTTTGAGATTGGTTTTTGGAGGTATTTTACTTTCTTCATGAGCTACCTTCTTCTGCTTATTCATAGTACTTGATGTATGGTTTTGCTGCCTGGACATTTGATACAGTGAATTTTCAAAATTTTTTAAGTTGTATTTTGCTTATAAGAATTCATCAGGTTGATAAGTGGAGATCTTTTGTGTTGTTGTTTTTAGGTAGATGATATTATGGTATCAATTTTTGTCTTCTTACCTAGTAAAACCTCCAGGATCTTTTTGGGATGCCTTGACCTTGGTTGTGGAAAACACCCCCTATTCCCCAAGTTGATGAGCATCCCTTCTGTCCAGGCAACTTTGGTTTCAGGGCACCATCTATATTGTGATGAGCCTCCAGGCCTATGAATTCTTGGTGCTGTCTCCTGTAGGCAGAAACAGCCAGTCATGCTGTGCTAGTCAAAGCATCTCTACTGCTTCCTTGGGGTTCTGCTTCTGCCAGGTTCCACTAAAAGTAGAGGTTAAATGAGGTTAAGAGGTGTTAGGTTTACAAGTCTCTGGTTTGCCTACTTGCAAGTGATGGCAGCCACTACTCAATGATAGCTGTCACTGAGTTTAGCTGTAATGGATGCTGGCTACTCAGACCAGAATATTTTCTTCTCCTCTATGTGAGGGCTGCATTCAACTTCATCATGGCTACTACATCAGCTGAGGACCCTCTCTTTGTCCTTTGCCCCACCCCACCTTCCTTACTCTTCAATATGCCCACCTTCAGATGTCTCACTATGAATTTCTCAGGCATTTTTGTGTGTTAAGCAGGTATCTTTTGCTGAATTATAGTTCTTCAACTTTTTGTAACTTAAAGAGGTCTTTTCACTGTACCATGATATTGACATCTCCTGTTGAGTGTATTAATTTAATATTCATGACACTTGACACAACTACTCTCTTAAAATTACAATATGGTACATCAATCACTCATATTTTAAAAACATGCTGGGTCAAAATACAGTTTCATTTTTATTTTTCTGAGGAAGTTCCATACTGTTTTCCATAGTGGCTGCACCAGTCTGCATTCCCACTAATGTGTAAGTGGAACCTAATCAACAAAACAAATAAGAAAACAAAAGATAACCAGAGACATTGAAATAAAAAACTAACTGACAGTAAACAGAGGGAAATGGGGAGAGGGATAGTGAGGGAAAATAGGAGAAGGGCAATCAAGGAACATGTGTAAAGGACACATGGACAAAGCCAAAAGGGTAGGTTCAAGGGTGGGGGTGGGGGTAGGTGCTGGGGTGAAAATGAAGACAACTGCACTTGAACAATAAAAATAAATAAATAATAAAAATAAGCAATCAAGTCTTTACAAAAATTAAAAAATACACACATGTTTATTTTTTATCACTTTGAATATTGTCTTTTCATTGCTTTTTTTAAATCTTAGATGATGTCACGACCTTAATCCATTATATTGAAAAATTGGTATTAAAAGACCATCTGAAATTGATGACATTTCCAATGGTAATAATTTTACTTTCATATTAGGCTTCAGAAGTCTCTAGAAA
The DNA here is from genome assembly GCF_021234435.1 of Artibeus jamaicensis. Lineage (NCBI taxonomy): Eukaryota > Metazoa > Chordata > Mammalia > Chiroptera > Phyllostomidae > Artibeus > Artibeus jamaicensis. The sequence continues at coordinate 8,062,145 of NW_026521717.1, read as the reverse complement.
CAGAAGTGGCTCTTTGTTGGCCAGGCCAGTTCACAGCCTAGTAGCTGCTATTCGAATCCAGCATCAACATGAGTCATTGCCGCTGGGTATGTATCTTGCTTTTTGAACCCTTGGATACCCAATAACTAATCTTATTTTCCATATTGTGAATCACTTAATATTGATGATTCTGTGGATTTTTTCTCCACTTTTATGATATAGTCTTCCCCTTTATCCCTTGCTCCCATTCTCCACTCTCCTGTGCCTCTTTTTATTTTCTCTTTCTTTTCACTTTGTCCTCTTTCATCCCTGACCTCTTTCTTCTCTACTGTCTTTCAGACACACACTTCTCCTCATATTTACTTCATTCATGAATTTGTTAGTTATAGCCAGGGAAGCATAGTTTAATGTGGTGATGAATTTAGTTGCTGTAAGGGGCAGTTTTTATTTTTTTTATTTTATTTATTTATTTATTTTAATTTTATTTAGTTATTTTTCAAGTACAGTTTTTTGTCTATTTTTCCCATCCCAGCCTCCCCCGCCCCTTGCTCCCCACCTCCCTCCCTTTTCCTCCCCCCTTAGTTCTCATCCCTGTGTCCTTCCTATTTGTTCCTCCAGCAGTTTTTAATTTAAACTGCCATTCTCTTGTGTTTATGGGGATAAGCTGACACAGTCTTCATTTCTAAACTCATTTGCCTCTTTCATAAAACATGCCATTGTATCAAGGGAAATTAGGTGACAGAGTCTGAATGGATTTGAAGAGTTCCATTGTCATGACTAGGAAATCAATCCGTGGCCACAGGTCATAAGGGTCAAGTGCTCAGAAAAATATTTTTGAATTCATAATCTTTTGCTTTAATAACTATGGCGAATGACAGAGAGAAGTTATATAAGGAAGAGAGTAGAACTCCCCTCATAGGAAAACTACTTTATTTTTCACCTGTTCACACAGGAATGTGTTAACACTTAGTTAAGTTTCTGGGATATTGGGATGATTAACTTAGATCTAGTTGGCTTTTGGTGTGACTGTTTAAAAATAATACTACTATTATATCACTGGAAACACCCTCAAGGCTTACATTTTTTATGAGTGTGCTACCTGCCCTTCAAACTTTTAAATTAATTCTGGTATTAAGCAACCCTCATCCAATCATCAGAGAAATCATCTGTGGTCTACAGATTCAACCACAACTTTGCACTTTTGTCTATTTCAGCATATAATGACAAGATTGTGGCATTTCTTCGCCAGCCAAACATTTTTGAAATGCTGCAGGAACGTCAACCAAGCTTGGCAAGAAACCATGCACTTAGGTAAGGGCTTCTCCTTCACCCCTATAATCCCAGATCTCTCCAGCTTTTTTTCAAGTGGGACAGCACCTATATGGAGAGCCAGTAGAACCTTGTGGTGCTTTTTGTCCATGCAATTAAATTATAACTCAAATACTCAAAATGAAGGGGTCAGGGTTTTCTAATGTTCTTAGAAATGTTACATTAAGCAATAGTCATTTTATTAAGTTACATATTACTCATATGATCCTAAAATGATTTCCATTGATTTTGAAGGAAACACAGAAATGGAACAAAATACTTTTAATTAAAAGTTATTTATGTAAAGCACCATATAAATTTTTAGTTTTGAAATATAAATATGTCCTATCATGTACCAGGGTCATTTTTGAACAAATATCTCTGAAACTCTGAATCAGCTGGAAGGAGTAGCAACAAAGTGATTTGGAAAGCATTATGCTAAGTAAAATAAACCAGGCAGTGAAAGACAAATGCCATATGATCTCACCTATAAGTGGAACCTAATCAACAAAACAAATGAGCAAGCAAAATACAACCAGAGACATTGAAATAAAGAACAAACTAACAGTAACCAGAAAGGAAGAGGAGAGATAATAGGGGAAGGGCCATCAAGGAACATGTACACAGGACACATGGCTAAAGTCAAAGCTGTTAGGTTTAGGGAGGAAGAGAGAGAGGGATGGGTGGGGTGGGTAGTCATGGTGGGGTGAAAATGAAGACAACAATAAAATACTTGAACAACAATAAATAAATTAAATAAATAAAAATATTTAATCTCTTCTTAAGAAGAGAGAAAACCTACAATAGAAAAGGCACAGAAAATGGAACATACAACATAAGGTGGTAGAATTAAATCTAAATACACAAGTAATAACTATATATATATGAAGAGAATGACTGGATATTAATAAACAAAAACTGAAAAAAGATAAAAAGATAATATATTTTCTCAACTTAAATCTCACTTTCTCATCAAAATATTCAAACACCTCTTTCCTTTAGTTTACTCTTCAGAATTTCAAAAGCTGAAGATGTAAGGAGTTTGAATTCTTGCTCACATAGGAACTACCAATAAAGCCAATGTTATTCAATTATTTACCCTCAGTCTTCTCATTAGTGAAATAGGACCACAGTATAGGCACCATTGGGATGCTTAAATGGGGATGTGTGTAAAATATCAGACAAAATGGGTGAGAATGCAGTCAATTAATGCCATTAATTCCTCACCTCCCATTTGGTGGTCTTTTGAGTCTTTCCGAAAACTGTAAAACTCTAAATAATTTCCTCAATAAATCACAAACATTGTAAAATAACCTCTTTGCTATTCAAATCCTTATTAATCCTGTCAAGATATATTAATTCCATTCTATCCCACCACCACACTTTAATTGATGCCTCTTTTCCCTATGCTTTTACCTGTGTAAATTAGAACCACCATCTTTCACATTGCTTATTGTCTCGATTCCTTCCTCTGTATTCATCTCCACATCTAAATATTTACCTCCTCACTTTTTCCTTTTTAATCATTCTGTTGACTTCTCTCCATCTTGGCCAATATTTGGATCATCACCATTTCACTCCTGAATTTTGAGGGGCTTCTTAGAAGATATAGCTTGTCACCCTATCAAAACCAGATTTAAATTTTATATAACAGATCAAAATGTGACTCTTCTGTCCCTCAAAACAGCTTCCATGGCTCTTATTCCATATGAAATAAATATTTCTAACCACAATTTCCATGGTCTCCAAAGTGTGGCCTTAACCTAACTCTCCATCTTGTGCTAGTTTTTATTCCTTCTGGTATTTTCCACCTCCATAAAAAATGCAGTGTTCTTTCCTAATTATGCTCTTTCTGTAATGGCTTCTATCCTACAGCCATCTCATTCTGCTTTAAAGGCTCAAATCAAATACAAAGATTTAGTGATCAAGGCAGGCTTTATTATTTTTGTGCCTTTCTTTAATAATTTTCTTTGTGTCTCTAAGATATTTCCCCACATCTCTTTTATTCTATTATGAACTTATGTCTCCCTACAATGCTATAAATTCTTTAGAGCAGGACCTTGTCTTTGTACCTACTCTGGTACCTCAGAACCTTGTGCTTTAATTTGAAGATACAAAACAACTTTTATAGTGAAAGAAATTCTTTAATATAAACAGTTGAGCTTCGGCATAGTATTGTGTCACTGCCACTTATTTTCATTCAGCTCTGCCCAAATTTCATAACTTTACCACAACAAGAAGTACCATACTCAGTCATACGGGTCATTTATTCATTGGCTGCTTTATTTTTCCACAATATATAATAATTTAAAGAAATTTCCAAGGAATTTTCAGAGGATTTATATTAATTGAAAAGTTTTCTGATCCAAGATAGTGAAGGAGTAAGTAGAAATTATATTAGCTTCCTCCCATGACCAATCTGGGGTTAAAACTAAATTGCAGAGAAATTATCCTGAACAACCAAGTGAACAGTAGCTTGAGAGAAACCTCAAACCAAGGGCAGACAGAAGAAACCACTTCACAACACCAAAACTGGTAGGAAGTGTGGAGGAAGGGTGAAATGGCTGGCCATGCTCTGGTAGGTTCCAGAGGGATATTTCAGTGAGCAGGGGGTTCCCCCTGACAAATTTTCAGTCTAAACCACAAGCTGGGTGTCCCAGTCTACAAAAACAGAGTCAAAAAAAGAACCCAGATAACATTCAGCTATGAAAAGCAGCAGGGCTTCTTTCCATCGTGGATAGAGAGCTGGGGACTGAAAGAGCCTCTTAAAGGGCAAATGCCCAAAATTTATTTTGTAGCCACTTACCCTTGGTTCCAGTGCAAGGAGGCCAGAGGGGACCAGAGATGCTTTATTAAGAGAGTATGGGGTTGGTGGCTCTTGGGAAAGAACTGAAGGAACAGCCACTAGGAACCTTATACTGAGACAGTCCCCATATTGTAGAATCCATCTTTCTCAGGCATAACACTCCTCTCCAAGTGGCATCAGCCTGAAGGGAAGCAATAACCCAGTCCACAGTAATTACCATGCCACATTTTCTGTTGTCCGAGCCAGACTGCTGATTAAAGCTTGAGGTTATATCACTGATCAGTTTAACAACTAAAGCAGAAAAAAACAAATAAGCAGCCAAAATGGGAAGACAAAGAGACAGATCCTAAGTGAAAGAACAAGAGAATTCTCCAGAAGAAGAACTAGATGAAATGGAAGCAAGCAATTTATCAGATTGAGACTTTAGACTAATGATTATACCAATACTCAACAACATGGGAAAAGACAAAAATATATATAAAAAGAAGTCAGAAAGAGAACATAATATCTGAAATTAATAATATACTGGAAGGAAAAAACAGTAGGGTAGATGAAGCAGATCATACCAGTGATTTGGGAGACAGGGTAGGAAAAAAACCCAGGTAGCAAAGAGAAAAAAGAATTTAACAAAATCAGGAGAGCTGGAGACACATTTTGGACAACATGAAGCATAACAACATCTACATAATGGGAATACCAGAAACAGAAGAGAGCCAAGCAAGGGATTGCGAACCTATTTGAAGAAATAATGACTAAAACATTCCCAAATCTAGTGAAGGAGAGAGACACAAAAGCAGAGGAATCTCAAACACTCCCAAACAACTTGGACCCATAGAGTCTATACCAAAGCACATCATAATTAAAATAACAAGTCTTGAAGACAAGAATAGAACCCCAAAAGCTGAAAGAGAAAAACAGGTAGTTATCCATAAGGGAGCATCAATTATATTGGCATCTGATTACTCAACAAAAGCATTTCAGGCCAGAGGGAAGTGGCATGAAATATTCAACAACATAAAAGGCAAGGACCTATAACCAAGGCTACTTTACCCATCAAGACTATAATTTGAAATTGAAAGAGAAATAAGTAGCTTCCCAGAGAGAAAAAGCTCAAGAAGTTTTTTAACACCAAAGTAGAACTGCAACAAATTGTTAAAGGGTTTGCTTTAAGAAGAAAATGAAAAAGAGAAAAAAAACAGAAAAATAGTCTAACAATGAAATGGCAATAAATATGTATCTATAATTAATCAGCTTAAATGTACATGGCTCAAATGTTCCAACCAAAAGACAAAGGGAAGCTGAATGAATAAGAAAACAAGACCCACATATATGCTTTCTTCCTTGTCAGATAGAACGATACACACAGACTAAAAGGAGAAGGACAGAAAAAGTTATTTCATGCAAATGGAAAGGAAAAAGAGCTGGGGTAGCTGTATTTATATCTGACAAAATAGACTTAAACTAAGGTTATAGTAAGAGACAAAGAAGAACATTGCATAATGATAGAGAGAACAAACATACCAAAAAAAGGATACAACCCTAGTAAACATTTATACATCCAACATAACACCTAAATATGTGAAGCTAAACTTCATGGACATAATGGAAAAGATTAAAAAATACAATCATAGTATGTAATTTTAACACCACATTGACTTCATTAGATAGATTTTCTAGACATGAAATCAACAAGGAGACCGTGACTTTAAGTGACACACTAGATCACATGGATTTAATTGATATCTACAGAGCATTTCATCCCAAAGCAACAAAATATACAGTTTTCAAGTGCACATGGAACATTTTATAAGATATGCAAAATGTTACAGCACAAAATAGGTCTCAATAAATTTAGGAAGATTGAAATCATATCAAACAAATCTCTGACCACAATGCTACAAAACTAGAAATTAATCACAAGAAGAACACCAAAAATTACACAAAGCCATGAAGGAATATGGTGACAGAGTAGGAGGGAGCAGACTCTACTTCCCCCTACACATAGGAGAAAAACCTAGCCAATCTACGGAGGAACAGAGCACACAGCCAACAGTACCCCAGCAAATATGAAAATCAGAGACCAAAAATTGTAGCAGACACTGAAAAACTGGATAGTAAGGAGAGTGCATCAGGACAATAAGGTCCCAGGAACCAGCTTGGGGACCAGGGCAGGTGTAGCCTCAGGCCCCTCCTTCAGAGCCATGGGCCTGCCACAGGGTCCTTGGGAGAGAGCCTGATCAACTGCTCCCTCCCTCCCTGGCCAAACAAGGTTTAAGCAGCACCTGGAGAGACCTGGTTGCTTGAAGTCTCAGAGAGGGGAATAAGGACAAAGAGGAAAACACACAGGGGCTGTGATCACCCCCAGAGTCTGTGGATTCCGGTTGGGGAGAGTTAAGAGTTGCACAGTGATGGGCATTGACCCCAATAGTCACCAGTGTAGCTGAAGAATTGGGCTGTACAGATCAGCAGGCTTGAGTAGGAGAAATTTCTAAAAAAGAAAAACTGTTCGGGGAATTCTTCTACAACAGCCACTCGGCCTCCACCCCACCCCAGGCAGCGATCCTGAGGTCATGTGGAAGGCTGCACTGTAGGTCCTGTGCACCGCAGTAGCACAAGGAATGGATTAAGGCAGCCTGGATAAATGCAACCGCGCACACCCTATCCCACAGCAGTAACCCCTGGGAAAGAACTTCTGAGGAAGACCTGGACCCAACACCAGAGAGGGAGCAGAGAGAGGCATCAGACTAGCTCTAGGGACCCTGCATGCAAGACTGGCTGAGTAAACATTGGGAAGGGAGAAAAGCCATACAAATTCCCCCTCAGCCTGCTACAGCCAACAAGACAAGAAAAACTGGTTTGGTCAGTTTGAAATCAACAAGAGGTTTTTTTTAAATAATATTTTATTCTTTAAATTTTTACTGTTGTTTTATCTTTCAATACCTTTTCCCTCTTTCTTTTTTAATTAATTTTATTTAGTTATTTTTCAAGTACAGTTTTTTGTCTATTTCTTCCACCCCGCCCCCCCCCCGTTCCCCACCTCCCTTCCATTTCCAACCTCCTTAGTTCTTCTCCCTCTGTCCTTCCTATTTGTTCCTCCAAATCCCTCACCTTTTTTCCCCTTAAATTCCCTTCCCTCTCCCCTCTTGTCACTGTCCATTTGTTCTCTATTTCAGTGTCTTTGTTTTTATTCAGCTTGCTTGTTTGTTTTGTTGTTTAACTTCCTGTTAAAGGTGAGATCATATGGTATTTGTCTTTCACCACCTGGCCTATTTCACTCAGCATAATGCTTTCCAGTTCCAACCATATTGTTGCAAAGGGTGGTAGCTCCTTCTTTCTCTCTGCTGCATAAAATTCCATTGTGTATATGTACCACAATTTCCTTATCCATTCATTTACTGCTGGGTACCTAGGTTGCTTCCAACTCTTGGCTATTGTAAATTTTGCTGCTATGAACATTGTGGTTTTCAAAGAACATAGGTTCTTTGAAATTGATGTTTTAGGATTCTTAGGATATAATCCTAGCAGTGGAATTGCTGGGTCAAAAGGCAGGTCGATTTTTATTTTTCTGAGGAAATTCCATATTCTTTTTCATAATGGTTGTACCAGTCTGCAATCCCTCCAACAGTGAACTAAGGTCCCATGTTCCCCACAACCTCTCCAACATTTGTTGTTTGTTGCTTTGCTTATGACAGCCATTCTGACCAGTGTAAAGTGGTATCCCATTGTGGTTTTAATTTGCATCTCTCTGATAGCTAACGATATTGAGCATCTTTTCATGTGCCTCTGGATGTTCTGTATGTCCTCCTTGGAAAGGTGTCTGTTCAAGTCCTTTGCCCATTTTTTCATTGGGTTGGTTGTCTTCTTAGAGTGGAGTTCTGTAAGTTCTTTGTATATTTTAAAGATTAAACCTTTGTCTGAGGTATCCTTGGCAAATATGTTTTACCATACAGTTGGTTGTCTTGCTAATTTAATATTGTTTTCTTTAGCCATGCAGAAGCTTTTTATTTTGATGAGATCCCATTTGTTTATTCTTTCCTTTGTATTTCTTGCTATAGGGGATATATTGGTAAAAATGTTGCTGCATGAAATATCTGAGATTTTCTTCCCAATGTTCTCCTCTAGGACTTTAATGGTTTCACGGCTTACATTTAAGTCTTTTATCCACCTTGAATTTATTTTGGTATATGGTGTAAGTTGGTGCTCAAGTTTCATTTTTTTGCACGTAGCTGTCCAGTTCTCCCAACACCATTTGTTGAAGAGGCTATCTTTACTTCATTTTATGTTACTGCCCCCTTTGTCGAATATTAATTGACTTTAGAGAGTTGGGTTGATTTCTGGGCTCTCCGTTCTAATCCATTGGTCAATGTGCCTGTTTTTATGCCAGTACCAGGCTGTTTTGATTACAGTGGCCTTGTAATACAGTTTGATATCAGGTATTATGATCCCTCCTACTGTGGTCTTCTTTCTCAAAAGAGCAGCTGCTATTTGGGCTCGTTTCTGGTTCCATATAAATTTTTAAAGTGTTTGTTCTATGTCTGTGAAAAATGCCATTGGTACTTTAATAGGTATTGCATTGAATCTGAATATTGCTTTGGGTAGTATGGACATTTTGATGATGTTAATTCTTCGAATCCATGAAAAAGGTATATGTTTCCATTTTTTTGTGTCTTTCTTGATTTCTTTCTTCAGGGCTGTGTAGTTTTCTGCATATAGGTCTTTTACCTCCTTGGTTATGTTTATTCCCAGATATTTTATTTTTCTTTTGCTATATCAAATGGGATTTTTTCCTTGATTTCTGCTTCTGCTGATTCATTGCTAGTATACAAAAATGCCTTTGATTTCTGGATATTGACTTTGTCTCCTACTGTTTTGCCAAATTCATTAATTAGTTTGGGCACTTTTTGGGTAGAGTCTATAGGATTTTCCATGTACACTATCATGTCATCTGCAAACAGTGACAGTTTTGTTTCCTCATTTCTGTTTGGATGCCTTTTATTTCCTTTTCTTCCCTGATCGCTGTGGCTAAAAATTATGATACTATATTACACAGAAGTGCTGAAAGTTGACATCCTTGTCTTGTTCCTGGTCTTAGTGGAAAAGCTTTTAGTTTTTTTCCCATTGAGTATGATATTGGCTGTAGGTCTCTCATATATGGCCTTTATTATATTGAGGAATGCTCCCTGTATTCCGACTTTGCTGAGTGTTTTTATCATAAATGGGTGTTGCATCTATTGATATGATCATGTGGTTTTTGTCTTTGCTTTTGTTTATGTGATGTATTACATTTACTGATTTGAGAGTATTGAACCATCCTTGCATACCTGGGATGATTCCCACTTGGTCATGGTGTATGATCTTTTTGATATATTGTTGGATGTGATTTGCCAATATTTTGTTGAGGATTTTATCATCTATGTTCATCAGCGATATTGGCCTGGAATTTTCTTTGTTGTGTGTTTATCTGGTTTTGGAATTAGGATGATGCTGGCTTCATAAAAAGAATTTGGGAGTTTTCAATCCTTCTGGATTTTTTGGAATAGTCTGTGGAGAATAGGGGTTAGCTCTTCCTTAAATGCTTTGTAGAATTCTGTGAAACCATCTCTTCCAGGGCTTTTGTGTGATGGGAGCTTTTTGATTACTGCTTCAATTTCTTTAGCTGTTATTGGTGTGTTTAGATTTTCTGCTTCTTTTTCACTGAGTTTTGGAAGATTGTATTTTTCAGAAATGTGTCCATTTCCCCTAGGTTTTCAAATTTCTCGGCATACAGTTCTTCATAGTAATTTCTTACCATTCCTTCTATTTCTGTGGTATCAGTTGTAATCTCTCCTCTATCATTTCTGATTGTGTTCAATTTTATCCACTCTCTTCTCTTCTCGATGAGCGTACTTAAAGGCTTGTCTATTTTGTTTATCTTCTCAAAGAACCAACTGCTGGATTTATTGATCCTTAGAATTGTGCTTTTAGTTTCTATGTCATTTAATTCTGCTCTAATCTTGGTTATTTCCTTCCTTCTGCTTGCTCTGGGTTATCTTTGTTGTTGTTCCTTGAGTTCTTGCAGGCTTAGGGTTAGGTTGTTTGTTTGAAATGTTTCTATCTTCTTTAGGTAGGTCTGTATTGCTATAAACTTCCCTCTCAGGACTGCCTGGGCTATTTCCCATAACTTTGGGGTTCTTGTGAGATCATTTTCATTTGTTTCCAGAAACATTTTGATTTCTTCCCTAATTTCATTCTTGACCCATTCATTGTTTAATAGCATACCATACAGTCTCCATGATATTGGGTGCTTTTTTTTTTTCCTTTGGGGTTGGATTCCAATTTCAGTCCCTTGTGGTCAGAGAAGATGCTTGGTATGATTTCAATTGTCTTGAATTCTTTGAGGCTATTTTGTGCACTGTCATGTGATCTTTGAAAATGTTCCATGTGCATTTGAAAAGAATGTGTATTTAGCTTCTTTGGGATGAAGGACTCTATATATATCAGTTACCTCCATTTCATCTAGGTTGTTGTTTAATGCCGCAATGTCTTTTTTGATATTTTGTTTCAAAGATCTTTCCATTTTTGATAGTGGGCTGTTAAAATTGCCTACTATAATTGTTGCTGTCATATCTTTCTTGAAGTCCTCTAAGATTTTCTTAATATATTTGGGTGCCCCTATGTTTGCTGCATATATGTTTACAATGTTAATGTCTTCTTGGTGGATTCTTCCCTTGAGTATAATGAAGTGACCTTCTGGGTCTCTCTTTATGGCCCTCTTTTTGAAGTCTATTTTGTGTGATATGAGAATTGCTACCCCAGCATTTTTTTTCTTGTCCGTTTGCTTGGGAAACTTGTTTCCAGCCTTTCACTTTCAGTCCGATAGTCTTTTGTCCTGAGGTGGGTCTCTTGTAGGCAGCATATGTGTTGGTCATACATTCTTATCCATTCAGCTATTCTATGTCTTTTGAATGGAGCATTTAATCCATTTACATATAAAGTTATTACTGATAGGTACTTATTCATTGCCATTTTTGTACCTGTGTTCCTTTCTGTCTGTCTCTTTTCCTTCCTTCCTTTAAAGCAGTCCTTTTAGTATTTCTTGTAGAGCTGGTTTGCTGGAGGCGTATTCTTTTAGGCTTCTTTTGTCTTGGAAGCTCTTTATTTGGCCTTCTATCTTGATTGAGAGCCTTGCTGGGTAAAGTAGCCTTGGTTGTAGTCCTCTGATTCTCATTACTTGGAATATTTGTTGCCATTCTCTTCTTGCTTGGAGTGTTTCCATTGAGAAGTCAGTAGCTAACCTTATTGGGGCTCCCTTGTATGTTACTTCCTTTTTCTCCCTTGCTGCCTTAAGATTCTCCCTTTGTCTTGGAATTTTGCCACTTTGATGATGATGTGTCTTGAAGTGGACCTCCTTGGGTTCCTCTTGATTGGGACTCTTTGTGATTCCTGGATTTGTGTGACTTTTTCTCTTATCAAATTAGGGAAATTTTCTCTCATTACTCTTTCAAATACATTTTCTATCCCTTGTTCTTCTTCTTCTCCTTCTGGTATTCCTATTATTCGGATATTGTTACATTTCATATTGTCTTGCATTTCTCTTAATCCCTCTTCATTCTTTCTGAGCCTCTTTTCATTTGCTTGCTCTTTCTGTGAGATGCTTTCTACCTTGTCCTCCAACTTGCTTATCTGATCCTCCGTCTCATCTACCCTACTTTTGGAACTTTCTACTGTGTTCTTCAATTCGGAAATTGTATTCTTCATTTCCTCTTGTCCCTTGCTGATATTTTCTATTTTCTTTTCCATGTTCATGTAGTTTGCAGACAGATTATTGTAGTTCCCCTGTAGTTTCTGAGAGCTCATTTTGAGTTCTTTGAACTTAGTAATAACCAGTGCTTTGAATTCACTATCTGATAGTTGATTAGCCTCTATTTCATCTAACATTCTGTCTGAAGTTTCTGCTTTTTCTTTTGTTTGGGGATTATTTCTTTGTCTTCCCATTGTTTGAGACTCTTCTTGTTAATCTCAGCTTCTAAAATCGAACTGCTCTGACTCCCTGGGTTTATGGTGTGAACTTCTGTGGTATGATACCTGTGAAGTTCGGTGGTACAAAGTCCTTCAGGTATCTTGATGTTGTCCGTCTCCACCTACTTTCAGGCTGGTCCTCTCACTTGTCCCCAAGCTGGTTGCCTACCACTGCTGTGTGTCCCAGCTCCCGTAGCTGACTCCATGCAGACCAGGCCTGTTGTTATGGCAGTGGAACAGGGGCAAAGAGTGTCCCGGCTCCTGTACCTGACTCCTCAGCATTTAGTCCCCTCACTATGGCAGCGGAACAGGGGCCGAGAATATCCCAGCTCCCATAGTTGACTCCTCTGGCACGGAGGTCTGTCACAGGGGCTTAGAGTGTCCAGCTCCTGTAGCTAACTCCCCAGTACCCAAGCCCAGCTCTATGGCTGTGGCACAGGGGCCTACAGTGTCCCGGCTCCCGTAGCTTACTCCTCTGGCAACCAGGTCGGTCACAGGGTCTTGGAGTGTCTGGTTCCGTACCTGACTCCCGGCTCCCAGGACCACTGCTATGGCGGTGGCACAGGGGCTGCGTGTGTGCCAGCTCCCTTAGCTGACTCTGCCGCCATCTGGTGTTTCAGCATCTGTCACAATCTCTGGTCTTTTAATTTAATAAATGCTGGGTAACCGATGGTTTATTGTGCTGCTTCTCTATAGATCTGCCAGGATTTTCACCCACAAGTACGGGAGCTAGAATCCGCTCAGTCCTACTCCGTCGCCATCTTCCCAGCATCCTCCTCCCTCTCTTTCCTCCTTACTTGTTTTATTCCTTCCTCTTTTCTTTCCAATTTTATCTCTTCTTCATCCCTTCTCCTGCCTTATATTTTAACTTTTAAAAATATCCACAAGTGAGACCAAAAAAACCTGGAGCTGCGAAAAGACCAGAGCTGAACCCAAAGAGGGGGCATCCCAACAATTGAGAGTTAGACGAATTTCACTTTTCTATTATAGAGGACCTGCAAGTTACTGCATACTTGTACTGTTATTTTTTCATTTTTCTTACATCTTTTATTTTAATATAATTTTGCATTCCTCCTCTTACTGTATAGTCTTCTTTGCTTGGCTATATTGTATCATTTGACAAGTTTCCCCTGTTCTCTCTTTCACAGTGCATTGCTAATTTATTGTCCTTCACGTCACTTGTATCCCTTTGGTACACTACTCAAGAACCTATACTCCTTATTCTTATTATTGAGATCCCATTGATTCTATCATATGACTGTTGCTCTAATATTATTGTAAATAATAGGTGTTCCATACAATTGTGAATACTTCACAACACCCCTCCAGATCTTAGCCCACTTCACAGTTTCCTGAAATCTATTACTATTGTGGTTAACTCTATTCTCTCACACACTACACCCATTTACTATCCTTTATTCTCACCTTATCTCAGAATCTGACCTCCCACAACCTCACTGCTTTCTAGATCCAACTAACAATCCTTTTCTCCCCAACAAGAGTCTTATCTTCTTTCCATCCTTTCTAAAAAGTGGCTACTTGGGTGAAAAGTGGCTACTTGAGTGAAAAACTGGCTACGTGGTTGTCTACTTGGGTGAAAGTCAAACAATCTGCTATATCTTCTCTACTGGTTGCTACTGTAAATATCATAAAATACTCTCTTGCTATCTTAAACCATTTTGCTTTCCACTCTAACTGATCACAGAAAAGAGTGGGTTGAAGCGGTGAACACCAGGATACACACTGAAGAGAAAACCCAACAATAACAACAAAAAAACACCAACATATAAAAAAAAGGTGAAGGAGGGAGTGGAAACCACACAAACCTCAATCCAGGATTTATCTTGAAATACAACTAAATAGTGGAGAAACTACCCAGTAAAAACAACTGAACAAGAGTGAAACACAATACTCAAAACTTTGTACACACAGATGAAACAGCTTCAACAAAACCTGCCCTCACAAACACAACAAAATACAAGAGGTGGTTGACAGAGTGACCTTCAGTTAACCAACTTTTGAGAAGGACCCACCAAAGAAAGACCCCAAAACAATCCAAAACTCAAGGACAAACACAGACCAACTTAAACGACAGCCCAAGACCAGTGAGCTCAGGACATCAAGGAGACTACACCACTGAATCTCACAGGTATTCTACCACAGAAGTTTATACCATGAACCCAGGGAGCCGGAACAGATCAATTTAAGAAGCCAAAGCAAACAAGAAGTGTCTCACAAACAATGGGAAGACAAAGAAACAATCCCCAAACAAAGGAAAGGAGGAAGCCTCAGAAAGAATGCTAAATGAAATAGAGGCAACTCAACTATCAGATATGGAGTTCAAAGCAATGATTATCAGGAAGTTTAATAAGCTCAGAATGAGCTACTAAAAACTACAGGGAAACTACAATGAACTCACTGCAAACTCTATGAACATGAAAAAAGAAATAGAAGCTAACAAAAAGGGCCAAGAGGAAATAAAGAATACAATTTCTGAACTGAAGAACACAGGAGAAAGAATCAAAAGCTGGATCAATGATGCAGAAGACTGGATCAGTGAGCTAGAGAACAAAGTAGAAAAAACACCCAGAAAGAGCAAGAAAAAAAAAGAGGCTCAGAAAGAATGAAGAGGGATTAATAGAAATGCAATACAATATGAAACAAAATAATATCCATATAATAGAGATACCATAAAGAGAAGAAGAAGAGCAAAGGAAAGAAAACCTATTTGAAAAAGTAATGATGGAAAACTTTCCTCATTTAATGAGAGAAAAAGTCACACAACACACAGAGGGCCTCAGTAAAGAAGAGCCCAACAGGCCCACTTCAAGACACATCATAATTAAAATGGCAAAATTCCAAGACAAAGAGAGAATCTTAAAGGCAGCAAAGGAGAAAAAGAAAGTAACATACAAGGGAGCCCCAATAAGATTAACTGCTGATTTCTCAATGGAAACGCCCCAAGAAAAAGAGAATGGAAAAAAATGTTCCAAGTAATGATAATCAGAGGTCTGCAACAAAGGCTACTTTAGCAAGGTTCTCAATCAAGATGAAAGGCCAAATAAAGAGCTTCCAAAACAAAAGTAGTCTCAAACAATACACCTCCATCAAACCAGCTCTGCCACATGTGCTAAAGAGATTCCTCTAAGAAAAGGAAGGAAAAGAGAGACACAAAGGGAAACACAGGTACAAAAATGGCAATGAATAAGTACCTATCAATAATAACCTTAAACTTTAGTGGATTAAATGCTCCAATCAAAAGATACAGAATAGCTCAATGGATAAGAAAGCATGAGCCACACATATGCTGCCTGCAACAGACCTACATCAGGATGAAATACCTACACAGACTGAAAGGGGAGGGCTGGAAACAAATCTTCCTAGCAAATGGACAGGAAAAAAAAAGCCAGATTACTAATACTCATATCAGACAGAATAGACTTCAAAAAGAGGGCCATAAAGAGAGACCCAGAAGGTCACTTTATAATACTCAGGGAAGACTCCACCAAGAAGACATAAACATTGTAAATATACATGCACCCAACATAGGAGCAACCAAATATATAAAGAAAATCTTAGAGGACTTCAAGAGAGTTATTGGCAACAACACAATTATGCTAGGGGATTTAACACCTCACTGTCAAAAATGGACAGATCTTCCAAACAAAGATATTGTGGCATTGAACAATGCCCTAGATGAAATGGATTTAACTGATGTATATAGAGCCCTTCACCCCATAAAAGCTAAATACACATTCTTTTCTAATGCACACGGAACATTTTCAAAGATAGACCACATACTAGGACACAAAACAAGCCTCAACAAATTGAAGAAAATTAAAATCATAACAAGAATTTTCTCTGACCACAAGGGAATAAAATTGAAAACCAACCCCTAAGAAAAAAACCCAAAACACTGAAAATCATGAAGATTGAATAGCATGCTATTAAACAATGAATGGGTCAAGAAAAAATTAGGAAAAAAATCAAAAAGTTTCAGGAAACAAATGAAAATGAATTCACAAAAACCCAAAACTTACGGGACACGGGGAAAACATTCCTGAGAGAGAAGTTCATAGCAATACAGGCCTACCTAAAAAAAGATAGAAACATTTCAAACAAACAACCTAACCCTACACCTACAAGAACTCAAGGAACAACAATGAAGACAGCCCAGAGAAAGTAGAAAGAAGGAAATAACTGAGATCAGAGCACAATGACTAAAAGGACTATTCTAAAGATCAATGAATACAGAAGCTGGTATTTTGAAAACATAAATAAAATTGACAAGCCTTTAAGCAGGCTCATCAAGAAAAGAAGAGAGAGAACGCAAATAAACACAATCAGATATCAAAGAGGAGAGATTACAATTGACACAACAGAAATACAATGCATTGTAAGAAATTACTATGAAGAACTTTACGCCAAGAAATTTGAAAACCTAGGTGAAATGGACAAATTTCTAGAAAAATACAATCTTCCAAAACTCAATAAAGAGGAAGCAGAAAGCTTGAACAGACCAATAACAGCACATAAAATTAAACCAGTAATAAAAAAAAATTCCTGACACACAAAAGCCCAGGACCAGATGGTTTAACAGGAGAATTCTAAAAAATATTTATGGAAGAGCTTACCCCTATACTTTACAGACAATTTCAAAAACCCCCAAATTATGGAAAACTCACACACTCTTTTTATGAAGACAGTATCATCCTAATCCCAAACCAGATATGCAAAACAGATAAAGAAACAAAAAAAAAACAACAAAGAAAACTGCAGGCCCATATTGCTGATGAACATAGACGCTAAAATTCTAAACAAAATATTGTCAAACCACATCCAGAAATACATTAAAAAGATCATATACCATGACCAAGTGGAATTCACCCCAGAGGTGCAAGGATGGTTCAATATTCGCAAATCAGTAAATGTAATACATCACATAAACAAAAGCAAAGACAAAAACTACATCATCATATCAATAGATGCAGAAAAAGCTTTTGATAAGGAACAGAATCCATTTATGATAAAAACACTCAGCAAAGTGAGAATAGAGTGAGCATTCCTCAACATAATAGAGGATACATATGAGAGACCTACAGCCAACATCATACTCAATGGGCAAAATCTAAAAACTTTCCCACTAAGATCAGGAACAAGACAAGGATGTCCACTTTCACTACTTCTATTCAATGTAGTATTGGAAGTTTTAGCCACAGTAATCAAACAGGAAAAATAAAATAAAAGGCATCCAAAACAGAAAAGAGGAAACAAAACTGTCACTGTTTGCAGATGACATGATAGTGTACACAGAAAATCGTATAGACTCTGCCAAAAAACTGCTGGACCTAATAAATGAATTTGGCAAAACAGTAGGATACAAAGTCAATATGCAGAAATCAAAGGCATTTTTGTATACCAACAATAAAACAGCAGGAGCAGAAATCAAGGAAAAACATCCCATGTGATATAGCAAAAATACCTAGGAATAAACCTATCCAAGATGGTAAAAAACCTGTATGCAGAAAATTACACAACACTGAAGAAAGAAATCAAGGAAGACACAAAAACATGGAAACATATACCGTTTTCATGGATTCGAAGAACTAAGATCATCAAAATGTCCATACCACCCAAAGCAATTTACAGATTCAATGAAATCCCTATTAAAGTAGCAATGACATATTTCACAGACATAGAACAAACACTTCAAAAATTTATATGGAATCATAAATGAGCCCGAATAGCAGCTGCTCTTTTGAGAAAGAAGAACAAAGTAGGAGGGATCACAATACCTGATATCAAACTGTATTACAAGGCTACTGTAACCAAAACAGCCTGGTACTGACATAAAAACAGTCACATGGACCAGTGGAACAGAACAGAGAGCCAGAAATAAATCCAAGTATCTATGGTCAATGAATATTCAACAAAGGAGACAGCAACATAAAATGGAGTAAAAATAGCCTCTTCAACAAATGGTGTTGGGAGAACTAGATAGCTGTGTGCAAAATGATAAAATTTTAGCACTAACTTACACCATACACAAAAATAAATTCAAGGTGGATAAAAATTTTAAATATAAGTAATGACACCATTAAAGTTTTAGAGGAGAACATAAGCAGGAAAATCTCAGATATTGCACGCAGCAACTTTTTTACTGATATTGCCCCTAGAGCAAGGAATACAAAAGAAAGAATAAACAAATGGGATCTCATCAAAATAAAAAGCTTCTGCATGGCTAAAGAAAACAGTATTAAATTAAAAAGACAGCCAACTCTATGTGAAAACATATTTAGCATAGATACCTCAGACAAAGGTTTAATCTCCAAAATATACAAAGAACTTACACTACTCCACTCTAAGAAGACAAGCAACCCAATTAAAAAGTGGGCAAAGGACTTGAACAGACACTTCTCCAAAGAGGACATACAGAGGATCCAGAGACACATGAAAAGATGCTCAATATTGCTAGCTATCAGAGAGATGCAAATTAAAACCACAATGAGATATCACTTCACACTGTTCAGAATGGCCATCATAAACAAACTAACAAACAACAAATGTTGGAGAGGTTGTGGGGAAAAGGGGACCCTAGTTCACTGTTGGTGGGATTGCAGACTGGTACAACCATTATGGAAAACAGTATGGAAATTTCTCAGAAAACTAAAAATTTCAGCAGACAGGGGGAAGGGTTTGTAGGGAAAGTATGAAGGACACATGGACAAAAACTATGGAGGCAGGTAAAAAAAGGAGGTGAGAACACTGGCGGGGGGTTGGGTGGGATGGGAGTAAAAGATAGAGAACTGTACCTGAATACCAATGAAAATAAATAGAAAAAAATAAATTTAATTTAAAAAATACACAAAGCCATGGAAGCTAAATAACATGTTATTAAATAATGAATTAGTCAAAGGCAAGATTAAGGAAGAAATCAAAAGATATCTGGAAACAAATGAAAATCAAGACACAATAGTCAAATGTATGTGGGACACTGGGAAAGCAATCTTAAGAGAGAAATTCATAACATTACAGGCCTATCTGAAAGAAAAAAGATAAAGCTCAAATAAACAATATAATTTCATAATTAAAGGAAGTTGAGAAAGAACAACAAACAAAGCCCAAATGATTAGTAGAAAGAAAATAATAAAGATCAGAGCAGAAATAAGTGAAATTTGTCTAAAAAAATGATACGAAAGATCAATGAATCCAACAGCTAGTTATTTGAAAAAATAAACATAGTTGACAAATCTTTGATGATATTCATCAAGAAAAAAAGAGAAAAGACTCAAATAAATAAAATCAGAAATGAAAGAAAGAAGTAACAATATACCATAATGTAATACAAAGGATTAGAAAAAGTATTATGAATAACTATATGCCACCAAACTAAACAATGTGGACAAGATAGATAAATTTCTAGAAACATATAATATTCCAAAACTAAATCAGTAAGAATCAGAAAATCTGAATAGATTACAACTAATGAAATTGAAGCAGTAATCAAAAACTCTCAACAAACAAAAGCCCTCAACCAGATGGCTTTACAAGTGAATTTTACTAAACATTTTGAGAAGAACTAATACCTCTCTTTCTCAAACTTTTTTATAAAATTCAAGAAGAGGGAAGCCTCTTACAATCATTTTATGAGGCTGGCATTATCCTAATTCCAAAACCACGGAAAGATACTACAAAGAAAGAAAATTATAGGCAAATATCCCTGATGATCATAGACACTAAAATTGTGAACAAAATATTAGCAAACCTAATATAACAATGCATCAAAAAATCATACACCATAACTAAGTGGGATTTATTCCAGGGATGAAAGGTTGGTATATTTGCAAATTAATAAATGTGATATATCGCATAAACAAAATGGAGAACAAAAACCACATGATTACATCAATAGATGCAGAAAAAGCATTTGATAAAATTCAGCACCACCATATGATAAGAACTTTCTGAAAAGTAAAATTAGAAGGAAGGTACATAAACATAGTAAAGGGCAGTATATGACAAACCTATTTCCAACATCAAACACAATTGGCAAAAATAACAATTATTCCCCTTTAGATTGAGAACAAAACAGGGATGGCGTTTTCACCTCTCTTACTCAAAATAGTACTGGAAGTCCTAGCCACAGGAATCAGACAATAGGAAGAAATAAAAGGGATGTAAATTGGAAAGAAAGAAGTAAAACTGTCATTATTTGCAAGTGACATGACACTGTACATAGAGACTCAAAGAATCCACCAAGAAACTACTAGAACTGATAAATGAATTCAGCAAAATAGCAGGATACCAAAATTAATATCTGGAAATTAATTGTATTTTATATGCCAATTTCAAACTAACAGAAAAAGAAATTAAGCAATCACATATACAATTGCTACAAAAAGAATAAAATATCTAGAAATAAATCTAACCAAGAATGTAAAAGACCCGGACTTGGAAAATTCTAAGACTGAAGAAAGAAACTGAAGAAGATACAAATAAATGGAAGCACATGCTGTGTTCATGGATGGGAAGAATTAGCATCATTAAAATGCCCATACTGCCAAAACCTATCTATAGAGTCATATTCTTGTTGTTGTTGTTGTTGTTCAAATACAATTCTCTTCATTTCCCCTTCCTCATGTTCCTCTGCCCCACCCACTTCGACCTTCCACTTTTAATTCTACCCTCATTTGGCTTTGTCCATGGGTCCTTTATACATGTTTCTTGATGACCCTTCCCCTTCTTTCCCTTGTTACCCTTTTCCCTCCTCCCCTCTTGTTACCTTTTTCCTTCCTCACCTCTTGTTACTGTCAGTTTATTCTTTATTTCAATGTCTCTGGTTATATTTTACTTGCATGTTTGTTTTGTTGATTAAGTTCCACTTATAGGTGAGATCATATGGTATTTTTTTCACTGCCTGGCTTGCAATAATCTATAGATTGAATGCAATTTCTTTCAAGATTCCAATGATGTATTTCACAGAACTAGAACAAATATTTATATGTAACCACAAAATGCCACACACAGCAACAACAATCCTGAGAAAAAAAGGACAAAGTTGGAGGAATCATGGTACCTAATGTTGAACTATACCATAAGTCCATAGTAATCAAAACAGCATGGTACTGGCATAAAAATAGATACACAGATCAATGAAACAAAATAGCGAGCCCAGAAGTAAGACCACACATTTTTATTTTATTAATTTCCATAAAACAACTGTAAACCTACTTTTGTTTTTTCTTGTATTTATTTTTCATTGCTATTCAATCATATTTCTCCCCATTACTCTCCCTTGCCCTACCTTCAAACCCCCCGTTGTCTTTCTCTATGGATCCTTTATACATATTCCTAGATGACCCTTCCTCTTTTTCCCTCCATTATCCTCTTCCTTTCTCCCCTCTGGTTACTGTCAGTTTATAGCCAATTAATATTCAACAGAGAATGTAAGCACATAGTATGGGCTAGAGATAGTTTACTCAATAATTGGTGTTGGGAAAATTGGACAGATACATTAGACCAACAGTAAAATTACAAAAAAAAAAGACCAACTTTTACACCACACACAAGAATAAATTCAAAATGGATCAAAGACTTAAATTTTAGACCCTAAACTATAAAAATCCCAGAAGAAAACATAGGCAGCAAAATCTCAGACATTGCTCACAACAATATTTTATCTGAATATCTCCCAAGACAAGGGAAACAAATGAGAAAATAAACAAATGGAACTACACCAAACTAAAAAGTTTTTATATGACAAAGAAAAGTATTAACAAAATAAAATGATGATGAACATGATAGGAGAACATATTTACTGATACTTCTGATAAGGAATTAATAACCAAAACTTCTAAAGAACTCACAAAACTGAGCATCAAAAAAAAAAAAAACAATAAAAAATGATTCCAGGACCTGAATAGACACTTCTCCAAAGAGGACATACAGATGGCCAGTAGGCATATAAAAAAGATACTCAATATCATTTAATCATCAGATAAATGTTAATTAAAACCACAATGGAATACCATCTCACATCTTTCAGAATGACTGTTATCAATGAATCAACAAACAAGTGCTGGTGAGGATGGAGGAAAGAGGAACACTTTTGTACTTTTGGTAGGAATGCAGATTGGTGCAGCCACTGTGGAAAGCAGTATGGAGAGACCTCAAAAAAAAGTAAAAAAGGAACTTCCCTTTGACCCAGAGGTCCCACTTCTGGAACTACCTCCTAAGGAACCCAAAACATTAATTTAAAGAACATAAGTACCCCTATGTTCATTAAAGTGTTATTTACAACATCCAAGATACAGAAGCATGCTAAACATCCATCAGTTGATGACTGGATAAAACAACTATGGGATACTTACACAATGGAATACTATCAGTCATAGAAAAAAAGAAAGTTTTATCCTTTGTGACAATATGGATGGACCTGGAGAAAATTATGCTAAGTGAAATAAGCCAGTCAGAGAAAGACAAATACTATGTGATTTCACCCATATGTGAAATGTAATGAACAAACTGAACTAACAAGAAAATAGGAACAGACTCAAGTGTAAAGCAGGATGACAACTAATGGGAGGAGGGATGTTAAATGATATAGTTATTGAGCAAAAAAGAAAAAGGACTCATGGACATGGACACCAGTGTGGTGATTGCTGGGGGTAGGGGAGGCATAAGGAGATTAATTGGTAGTGAAAAAATACAGTAAAGATTATATTTTAAAAAACAAAAAAGTTTCTAAAATATTTCACCTCTTGAATATTATGTCCCTTAATTCACCACTAAACAGTTAGTTCACTGTTTATTTTTTAAAGGAATTTGAATTCACCGAAGGCACTAGAGTCCCATTTACATTATTTAAATGATTTGAACAGTAAATACAATGTAGTCCTCATGTAAAAAAGTATAGTTTTTTCCCAAGGAGAAGTAAACTTTTCAGCCTTATTATATATTACATTATTTAAAAATCCCAGAAATCTTAAAAGTTTTGTTGCAATGTGGATTTGGACAATTATGACTTTCCAGGTATGGTGGGAACTTGGAGTGAGGGTATGTCGGAATTGGAAAAAGCCATGGAAATTATCTAGTATAGAAAGTAATAACCTTTCAAAATTATGGACTTCTTTGAGAATTTGATAACTATTATAGACTTCCCCCACATATGAACATAAACTTTTGCATATATTTTCAAGTATTTAATGAACCTTAAAGGACTTGAGCATCTCAGGTTGAGATTCCAAATATGTTACCAAAAACATTTGACCTACAGTGATATCAGAAATTAATAGGCCATTCCATTTAAAAGGCAAAATGACAAGAGAAAAAACTTGCTCTTCAGGAGGTCAGGCTTAAGGAAACTAGAAAGGTGGGAACTGTTTTTTATCACTGGACCTTTACCTGTTCTTGGATATAATGTGAGTGTGAGTCAGCCCCATTTTAAAAGTCCAAGAATTGAAAACAGAAGCATGTCTCCTCATGATCCTGTCCAGAAAAAAAAAAACTTAATGCATCCTCTGTGATGCCCAGTGTGGTCAATGACCCTTATTCAATCACTGCTATTCTCAGAGTACCATGGATCCACTGTCTTGCATCCACAAGGCCACCTGCTGGGTTAGAGGGCAGAGAATGAGTCCTCAGAAAACTGTTTTTAGTAGTGAATCATAAGGAACCCACACATTGAGAGTGAAGATGAAGCCAGAAAACCCAGAGGTTAATGATATCTGTTACCATTAAGGATCATGGTAATAGTCCTTATCCATTCTTTCTTTCTCTTAACTACTGCTTATATTATTCAACTATTTTGGATCAAGACCTTGCTAGGGCTATGTATGTATATTTAATAGCAAGCAAAACACACATAGGTATTATTCTCATGGTATTCATAATCTATTAAGGAAGAAAGATGACAGATACATTTTAAGTCAAATATATAGCCACCAAATATGTTAAGAGTCATAATAGATGTCATCAGAACTCAGTGATAGTGGATAATATACTGATGCAGAGGAAGAGGTCTTATCCTTGAAAAAGAACACAGGAAAGGCTTTTCTAGATTGGTGGCACTAAATTGAAACCTGAAAGATGAGAAGAAATTTTCTCTAAGTTGCGAGGTGAGGAACAGGGAGAGGGTGTGCAAAGGCCCTAGGGCAAATGAGTCTTGATATAAGTGAAAAGTTAATAAAGGCCAGTAAGGCTTTGGGATGGACAGGGACACTAGTGAAATTTTACAGTGGGGATTTTCATCAAAGTAAATTTTATTTAAAAATGATTAAAGACTCTAAAAACTTGGGTAAATAGTCTAAAAACTGAGGTAGGAAAGTGGAGCAAGAAGCATGATCTGATTTAATAATAATACTCAACAGAGCAAGTTTAATTTGGGAGAAAAAGATGAAAGTAATGTAGGTCAGAGCTGAGCCAACTTGCTCATACACTCAACTGGGCCACTTAGCTGATCTTCTGAAGAACAAACTGGAAAACAGAATCTTAGCTGATAGGAACTTTGGAAGCAAAACTGTGCTAAGGATGCTTCAAAATGACAGGGCAGGAGTAGACTACCAGAAATCACAGTGGAGAGGAGAACACACAAACAAAAAACCCATCAAGTAAAGGCCAAGCACAAGAGAGCCCACACAAATGGAAGAAAGGGCTACCCTAGAGCATCCAGGCAAGGTCAAAAGGAATGCACCATTGAGTCCCATGAAACTCCTACCACGGAAATCCACCCCAGAGAATCTGGCAAAGCAGAGTATCCTGAGATGCAGAAACAAACAAAAAGAGTCACCTAAAATGGGGTGGTAAAGAAAGAATACCCGAGGCTTTCAAGATGGCAATGGAGTAGGATGGAGCAGGTACCAGTTCCTAGTACAAAAGGGAGAGAAACCTGTCCGATCCAAGGAGAAGCCAGCAAGCCAGCAGTTGCCAAGCATATATGAAAATAAGGGACCAGAAACCTCGACAGTCACGGAGGAACCAGACGGTAGGGAGACAGCAGTGGTACATTAGTCTCGGGGACGGAGCAAAGAAAAAGAGCAGGGATTCCACCGGTGCATGGTTGGGGGACCAGCGACCAGTGGCGAGTGCCCAACAGCACCTGGGACAGCCTTCAGCCCCTGCCCGAACGGCTCCCTCCCTGGGATTTTTCAGCTGGGCTGGCCAAGTGGCCCAGGCAAAGAGGTGTGGAAGGGATTTCAGCCTGCGCACAATTTGGGGGACTAGTGTATCTGGGCGAGTGCCTGATGGCGCCTGGGCCAACGTTCAGCACCTGGAAAGCTCCCTCCCTAGGATTTTTCTGCTGGGACCTGCCAAGTGGCCCACCCAGAGGGGAGCAGAGGGGATTTCAGCCTGCACACAGTTTGGGGGTCCAACGCCTGGTGCAGTGCTGCTCCATCCCTAGGATTTTTCAGCTGAGGTTGGCCAGGAGACCCAGACAAACACAGGAGCAGGAGGGATACATACCACTCAGCGTGCCATGACCAGCGAACAGAGTTTCTAGGTCGGCACCCAGCCCTCAGATTGGCTCCCAGATTCCAGTCCATCCCCCTCGAACTAACTGGAAGCCCCAGGTGCTGAGGGGTCCTGGGGAAAGAGCTGAGACCCTCAACCCCACCCCCCTTTCCAGCCAAGCAAGGTGGGGTGCCAGGAGAGACTTGCTTGATAGAGTTTGTGGAGAGGGTGGTGAGGACAAAGGGCCCCCACCGAGGACTCGGTGGTTGCCAGCCCAGGAGAACTGAGAGGTACAGCATGGGGCTCTGAATCTAATAGACACAACAGCCTGGTCTGCTCCACAGCAGCAAACCCAAGATTGGGCAGAGGGCCTAGAGCTTCTGCACAGAACGGGGGCAGATCTGTGCTCAAGTCCCAGGGAACCAGGCAACTGGACCAGTGCAGGTGCCCGCAAACACTGCAAACCAGCCCATGGTAATAAACCCTGGGTGGGGAGCACTGTGAGGAAGTCCTAGTTCCCCATTGTAGGGAGCTAGGGAGAGGCACCAAGTGTCTGGACCCTGAGAGGGGCTGGCGGAAAAAATCTCAATGATTGATCCTCAGCCAATTGCAAACAGAAAAACCGGTTCAGCTAGTTTGAAACCAACAAGTGATGTTTCCTTTTTTGTTGTTGTTTTCGGGGGATTTTTGTTCGTTTGTTTGTTTTTTGTTTCTTGCTTTTTTTTAAATTTTACTTTATTTTATTTTTATTCTTTTTTTTACTTTTCTTTCTTTTTCCGTTCCTTTTCTTGATCTTTTTGCTTTTTTAAAGTAATCTGTTATTTCTCTTAAATTTTATTACCGTTTCATCTTTCCATACTTTTGTCCTCTTTTCCCAGATTTCCTGTTTTATTTCTTCTCCTTTTCTTTCTAAACTTATTGCTCTTTCTTCATTCCCCTACATTTTTTCTCTTTCTTCCTTTTATTTCTTTCCTTTTCTTTTCTTTCTTTTACCCACGAGTCACAATCAACTTGAAAATATGAAAAGACCAGAGCTAGAACCATAGAAGAGGCCTCCCAATAGTAGAGTCAGAGAGACAAATTGCACTTTTCTGTAGGAGAGAAGCCAAAAATTGCTGCATATTTGAGTAGGTGGAAGCAGAGAACCACAGGATAACCGAAAGAAACTGCACCACTGAAATCCACAGGCATTCCACCATATAAGTTCACACCATAAACCCAGGGTGTCAAAACAGATTAATCTAAGAAGCTGAGGCTAACAAGAAGAGTCTCACAAACAATGGGAAAACAAAGAAACAATTCCCAAATGAAAGGAAAGGAGGAACCCTCAGAAAGAATGTTAGATGAAATAGAGGCAAGTCAACTATCAGATACTGAATTCAAAGCATTGGTTATCAGGAAGTTCAAAGAGCTCACAATGAGCTACCAGAAACTACAGGGGAGCTATAACAATCTCACCCCAAACTATATCGACATGAAAAAAAAAATGGAAACTATGAGCAAGGGCCAACAGAAAATGAAGAACACAATTTCTGAATTGAAGAACACAGTAGAAAGTTTCAAAAGTAGGATAAATGAGGAGAAGGATCGGATAAGCAGGTTGGAGGACAAGGTAGAAAGCATCTCACAGAAAGAGCAAGAAAATGAAAAGAGGCTCAGAAAGAATGAAGAGGGATTAAGAGAAATGCAAGACAATATGAAATGGAATAATATCCGAAAAATAGGAATACCAGAAGGAGAAGAAGAAGAACAAGTGATAGAAAATATATTTGAAGGAGTAATGAGAGAAAATTTCCCTAATCTGATAAAAGAAAAAAGTCACACAAATCCAGGAATCACACAGAGTCCCAATCAGGAGGAACCCAAGGAGGTCCACTTCTGGACACATCATCATCAAAATGGCAAAATTCCAAGACAAATAGAGTATCTTAAAGGCAGTAAGGGAGAAAAAAGAAGTAACATACGAGGGAGCCCCAATAAGGTTAGCCACTGACTTCTCAAAGGAAACACTCCAAGCAAGAAGAGAATGGCAAGATATATTCCAAGTAATGAGAACCAGAGGCCTACAACCAAGGCTACTTTACCCAGCAAGGCTCTCAGTCAAAATAGAAGGCCAAATAAAGAGCTTCCAAGACAAAAGAAGCCTAAAAGAATATGCTGCCACCAAGCCAGCTCTACAAGAAATACTAAAAGGACTGCTTTAAGGAAAGGAAGGAAAAGAGAGAGACAGAGAGGAACACAGGTACAAAAATGGCAATGAATAACTACCTATCAATAATAACCTTAAATGTAAATGGATTAAATGCTCCAATCAAAAGATACAGAATAGCTCAATGGATAACAAAGCATGACCCACACATATGCTGCCTACAAGAGACCCACGTCAGGACAAAAGACCATCACAGATTAAAAGTGAAAGGCTGGAACCTATTTTTCAAGCAAATGGACAAGAAAAAAAGCTGGGGTAGCAATTCTCATATCAGACAAAGTTGACTTCAAAAAAATAGCAATAAAGAGAGACCCATAAGGTCACTTTATTATACTCAAGGGAAGAATTCACCAAGAAGACATTAACACCGTAAATGTATATGCACCCAACATAGGAACACCAAAATATATAAAGAAAAATTTCGAGGAATTCAAGGAAGATATAGACAGCAACACAATTATTGTGGGGGGATTTTAACACCCCACTATCAAAATGGACAGATCTTCCAAACAAAATATTAACAAAGACATTGCAGCATTAAACAATACACTAGATGAAAGGACCTAACTGATATATACAGTGCTCTTCACCCCAAAGAAGCTAAATACGCATTCTTCTCAAATGCACATGGAACATTTTCAAAGATAGAAAACATGATAGGACACAAAACGAGCCTCAACAAATTCAAGAATATTGAAATCATACCAAGCATTTTCTCTGACCACAAGGGACTGAAAATGGAACCCAACCCCAAAGGAAAAAACCCAAAGCACCCAAAATCATGGAGACTGAATGGTATGCTATTAAACAACAAATAGGTCAAGAATGAAATTAGGGAAGAAATAAAAAAGTTTCTGGAAACAAATGAAAATGATCTCACAACAACCCAAAACTTATGGGATACAGCAAAGGCAGTCCTGAGAGGGAAGTTTATAGCAATACAGGCCTACCTAAAAAATATAGAATCATTTCAAACAAACAACCTAACTCTACGCCTGCAAGAACTCGAGGAACAACAAAGACAGCCCAGAGCAAGCAGAAGGAAGGAAATAACCAACATTAGAGAAGAATTAAATGACATAGAAACTAAAAGCACAATTTTAAGGATCAATGAATCCAGGAGTTGGTTCTTTGAAAAGATAAACAAAATAGACAAGCCTTTAAGTAGGCTCATCAAGAAAAGAAGGGAACAGACACAAATAAACACAATCAGAAATGAAACAGGAGAGATTACAACTGATACCACAGAAATAGAAAGGATTGTAAGAAATTACTTTGAAGAACTGTATGCCAACAATTTTGAGAACCTAGGGGAAATGGACACATTTCTAGAAAAATATAATCTCCCAAAACTCAATGAAAAGGAAGTAGAAAACCTGAATAGACCAATAACAGCAAAAGAAATTGAAGCAGTAATCAAAAAATTCCCATCACACAAAAGCCCCGGAACAGATGGGTTCACAGGAGAATTCTACAAAGCATTTAAGGAAGAGCTTATCCCTATTCTTCACAGACTATTCCAAAAAATCCAAAAGCATGGAAAACTCCCAAACTCCTTTTATGAAGCCCGCATCATCCTAATTCCAAAATCAGATAGAGATACAACAAAGAAAGAAAACTTCAGGCCAATATCGCTGATGAACATAGACACTAAAATCCTCAACAAAATATTGTCAAATCGCATCCAACAATATATCCAAAAGATTATACACCATGACCAACTGGGATTCATCCCAGAGGTGCAAGGATGGTTCAACATTCACAAATCAGTAAATGTAATTCATCACATAAACAAAAGCAAAGAAAAAAACCACATGATCATATCAATAGACGCGGAAAAAGCTTTTGATAAGGTACAACACCCATTTATGATAAAAACACTCAGCAAAGTGGGAATACAGGGAGCATTTCTCAAAACAATAAAGGCCATATATGAGAGACCTACAGCCAATATCATACTCAATGGGAAAAAAATTAAGCTTTTCCACTAAGATAGGAACAAGACAAGGATGTCCACTTTCACCACTTCTATTCAATATAGTTTTCACCACTTCTATTCAATATAGTTTTGGAAGTTTTGGCCACAGCGATCAGGCAGGAAAAGGAAATAAAAGACATCCAAATAGAAAAGGAGGAAACAAAACTGTCACTGTTTGCAGATGACATGATAGTGTACACGGAAAATCCTATAGACTCTACCCAAAAACTGCTCAAACTAATTAATGAATTTGGCAAAACTTCAAGATACAAAGTCAATATCCACAAATCAAAGGCATTTTTGTATACTAACAATGAATCAGCAGAAGCAGAAATCAAGGAAAAAATCCCATTCAATATAGCAAAAAGGAAAATAAAATATCTGGGAATGAACCTAACCAAGGAGGTGAAAGACCTGTATGCAGAAAACTACACAACACTGCAGAAAGAAATCAGGGAAGACACAAACAAATGGAAACATATACCATGTTCATGGATTGGAAGAATTAACATCATCAAAATGTCCATACTACCCAAAGTAATATACACATTCAATGCAATAGCTATTAAAGTACCAATGGCATATTTCACAGACATAGAACAAACACTTCAAAAATTTAGCCCTGGCTGGTGTAGCTCAGTGGATTAAGCACAGGCCTGTGAACCAGAGGATCACAGTTTGATTCCCAGTCAGGGCATATTCCTGGTTTGCAAACCGGTTCCCTGCAGGTCAGTTCCCAGCAGGGGATGCACAAAAGGCAACCATACATTGATGTTTCTCTCCCTCTCTTCTTCTCTTCCCCTATCTAAAGATAAATAAATAAATAAATAAAAGTCTTAAAAAAAAACACATCTTTGAAAAAAAATTTATGTGGAACCATAAACGACCCCGAATAGCAGCTGCCCTTTTGAGAAAAAAGAACAAAGTAGGAGGGATCACAATACCTGATATCAAACTGTATTACAAGGCCACTGTAATCAAAACAGCCTGGTAGTGGCATAAAAACAGGCACATAGACCAATGGAAGAGAACTGAGGGCCCAGAAATCAACCCAACTCTCTACAGTCAATGAATATTCGACAAAAGGGGCAGTAACATAAAATGGGGCAAAGATAGCCTCTTCAACAAATGGTGTTGGGAGAACTGGACAGCTATGTGCAAAAAAATGAAACTTGAGCCCCAACTTACACCATACACCAAAATAAATTCAAGGTGGATAAAAGACTTAAATGTAAGCCGTGACACCATTAAAGTCTTAGAGGAGAACATTGGCAAGAAAATCTCAGATATTTCACGCAGCAACATTTTTACCGATATGTCCCCTAGAGCAAGAAATGTAAAGGAAAGATTAAAGATATGGGACCTCATCAAAATAAAAGCTTCTGCATGACTAATGAAAACAGTATTAAATTAGCAAGACAACCAACTGTATGGGAAAACATATTTGCCAATGATACCTCAGACAAAGGTTTAATCTTTAAAATATACAAAGAACTTGCACGACTCCACTCTAAGAAGACATCTAACCCAATTAAAAAATGGGAAAAGGACTTGAACAGACACTTCTCCAAAGAGGACATACAGAATATCCAGAGACACATGAAGAGATGCTCAATATCGTTATCTATCAGAGATATGCAAATTAAAACCACAATGAGATACCACTTTACACCAGTCAGAATGGCTATCATAAACAAAGCAACAAACAACAAATGTTGGAGAGGTTGTGGGGAACATGGGACCTTAGTTCACTGGTGGTGGGATTGCAGACTGGTACAACCATTATGGAAGACAGTATGGAATTTTTCTCAGAAAAATAAAAATCGACCTGCCTTTTGACCAAACAATTTTACTGCTAGGATTGTATACTAAGAATCCTAAAACATCAGTATCAAAAAACCTATGCACCACAATGTTCATAGCAGCACAATTTACAATAGGCAAGAGTTGGAAGCAACTTAGGTGCCCATCAGTAAATGAATGGATCAAAAAATTGTGGTACATATACACAATGGAATTCTATGCTGCAGAGACAAAGAAGAAGCTACTACCCTTTACAACAACATGGATGGAACTAGAAAGCATTATGCTGAGTAAAATAGGCCAGGCGTTGAAAGACAAATACCATATGATCTCACCTTTAACAGGAAGCTAAACAACAAAACAAACAAGCAAGCAGGAAAAAAAAAAAAAACAAATACACTGAAATAGAGAACAAGGAGACAGTGACCAGAAGGGAAGTTAAAGGGAAATAGGGGGAGGGATTTGGAGGAACAAATAGGAGGGACACAGGGAGGAGAACTAAGGGGGGAGGAAAAGGGAGGGAGGTGGGGAGCAAGGGGTGGGGGAGGCTCGGATGGGAGAAATAGACAAAAAACTGTACTTGAAAAATAACTAAATAAAATTAATTAAAATTTAAAAAAGAACCTATCAATAATAACCTTAAATGTAAAATGATGAAATGTTTCAATAAAAAGAGGGAGCACAGGATGGGGTGGGCTGGGATCAGAGAAATAGGCAGCAAAATGTACTTGAATAATAATTAAATTTTTTAAAAAGACGCAGGGGAAAAAAAGACATAGTTCTGCTGAATGAATAAGAAAACATGACTGACACATATCTTGTCTACAAGGGACCCACCTCAGGAAAAAAGACCTATACAGACTGAAAGTGAAGCATTGGGAAAAACTATTCCAAGCAAATGAACCAGGCAAAAAAGCCAGCATAGCAATACTTATACAAGACAAAATAGACTTCAAAACAAAACTCATAAAAGGAGACACTGAAGGACAGTTCATAATACTCAAGGGAAGAAGGCATTAAAAAGACATAAACACTGTAAATAAATATGCACCAACATAGGAACACCCAAATATAGAAGGAAAGTCTTGGAGGACTTCAGGAGAGATAAAGATAGAAACACACTTATAGTAGGGGATTTTACACCCCACTGTCAAAAAGGGATGGGTCTTCCAAAAAAAAATGTCAAGTGTATGCGGCACTGAATGATACACTAGGTCAAGTGAACTTAACTGATATATATAGAAACTTTTATCCCCAAGAAGCAACATACACATCCTTTTCAAATGCAAATGAATTTTTCAGAGATACATCACATGATAGGACAAAAAACAAGCCTCAACAAATTCAAGAGAATTGAAATCATATCATGCATTTTCTTGGACCACAAGAATCTGCAACTAGAAACCAACCTCAAGGAAAAAACTCAAAAACATTCCAATTTATACAGACAATAGCATACTATTAAACAAGGAATAGGGTAATAATGAGATCAGGGAAGAAATAAAAATGTTTCTGGAAACAAATGAAAATGAACACAAAAGAGTCCAAAACTTATGGGACACAGTGAAAGCAGTTCTGTTAGGGAAGTTCATGTTGATATAGGCCTACCTAAAAAAGATAGAAACAATTCAAATAAACAACCTAAGTCTACATCTACAACAATTGGAGGAACAATGATGAACAAAGCCCAGAGCAGTAGATGGAAGGAAATGACATAGGTCAGAGCAGATTAAATGACATACAGACTAAAAGATCAATTCAAAGCATCAATAAATCCAGGACCTGGTTCTTTGAAAAGATAAACAAAATAAAAACGCCTTTAACCAGACTCATCAAAGAAAAGAAAAATGAACTCCAATAAATAAAATCAGAAATAAAAGAGGAGACATTACAACTCATACCATAGAAATTCACTGAAAGACTCAACAAAGAGAAAACTACAGACCAATATCACTGAAGAACATAGATGCTAAAATCATCAACAAAATATTAGCAAACTGCATTGAGCAATATATTAAGATTATCATACCCATGATCAAATAGGACTCATCTGAGGGATGCAAGGAAGGTACAATATTTGTATCAATAAATGTAATACATCACAAAAACAAAAGGAAAGACAAAAGTCATATTATCATATCAATAGATGCAGAAAAAGAATTTGATAATGTAGAGCACCAATTTGACTTAAAAAAATACTCTCCAAAGCGGGAGTACAGGGGGCATATATCAACATAACAAACACCATATATGAGAAACCTACAGGCACCCTGTATTGAATGGGCAAATATAAAAGCTTTTCCACTAAGATCAGGAAAAAAACAAAGATATTCTCTTTCACCACTACTATTCAACATAATATTAAAAGTCCTAGCCACAGAAATCAGAGAAGAAAAAGAAATAAAAAACATCCAAATTGAAAAGGAGGAAGTAAAACTGTCATTGTTGCAGATGACAAGATAGCATACATAGAAAACCTTATAGATTCTATCAAAAAACACAATTGACCTAATAAGTGAATTTGCAAAAACAGTGGAATACAAGCATTTTCTTGGACCTTCAGTTTCAGTACTCAGAAATTGAAGACATTTTGCACACCAACAATAAAATATCAGAAACAAATAGGAAAAAATCCCATTTGCTATAGCAACAAGAATGTATCCAGGAATAAACCTAAGTAAAAAACCTGTACTCAGAAAACTACACAACACTGAATAAATAAATTAAGGAAGATACAAATAAATGGAAGCCTATGCCATATTTATGGGTTGGAAGAATTACATCATCATAATGTCCACACTACCCAAAGCAATTTGTAGATTCAATACAAACCCTATTAAAATACCAATGACATTGTAGATACAGAACAAACATATCAAAAATTTATGTGGTGGGCAAAATGAGGACAACTGTACTTGAATAATAATTAAAAATAAATTTTTAAATTAGAAAAGAAAAAAATTTATGCTGAACTATTAACGAACTCATATAGCCTCAGCAATTTTGAGAAAGAAGAATAAAGTAGGAGGAATCACAATACCTAATATCAAACTATTTCACAAAGCCGCTGTAATCAAAACAGTCTGGTACTGGCATAAGAACACATATAGACCAATGTAATTGGATAGAGAGTCCAGAAATAAACCCATGTCTCTATGGTCAATAAATATTCAACAAATGGAAAGGAGCACAAAATGTAGTAAAAATAGCCTCTTCAACAAATGGTGTTGCAAGATCTGGACAGCTACATGCAAATAAAACTCAAACACTGACTTACACCAACACAAAAATAAACTAAAGATAGATAAATTCAAAGGCTTCTACACAGCTAAAGAAAACACCAACAGAATGGAAGTGGAAATAAAGGAGGGAAGAAATGGGGACTTTTGCAATAATGTCAACAATAAATATAAATAAATAAAAAAGGTTTTAGCAGGAATGAAAGATAGGTGCATTCGTGTTTTTAGTGACCACTTGGGCTGCTCTGTGGAAAATGGCTACGCTGGAGGTGAGGTATAAGAGAAGGGCAGAGGGGTCTATGTAGAAGACTGTTATATTGATCTAATTGTATGGATGAAGGTACAGCATGGATGGAGGGGAGGGAGGAGCTTGTGGTGATACTGTGAATTGAAAAACAATGGAAGCTGATAACAACTTGAACCTGAAGGTGAGGATCCAAGAGGGATAACTAAGTATTATTCTTTTGAAGATTAGTGGTAGACGATGTATGTCTTAGTCATTTGGGGCTTGTTATAGCAAAATACTACCAACTGGGTGACTTATAAACAGCAGAAAATTAACTGCTCTCAGTCTGGAGACTGGAAGTCCAAAATCACAGTGCTACCATAATTAGAGTGAGGGCCATCTTTCAGGTTGCAAACACTCATATTCTCACATGGAAAAAGAAACTGGGGCACTGATCTCATGCATGAAGGCTCTGCCCTCATGACCTAATCACGTCCTAAAGGCTCAACCTCCTAACACTCTTACATTGGACTTTAGGATTCCAACATACAAATGAAAGAAAAAATTAAATAATTTAAAACTTAAATATCCCAGTTTAAGGTTTTAATAATTTAAAACCTAAGTATCCCAGATTTATGCTGTATCACTTCAAGAATTTTTTTTAAATCTTTGAAACATGCATGCAATAGAATGAATCTTGGCTATAGTATTTATAATATTCAAAATTTTTAGTGTCACAGAAGCCAATTATAACATTTATTTGATCAAAATAAGTCCTATTTATCTATAAACTTATTGGAATAATTTACCATATTGGAGTTGGAAATTGTAAAAAAGGGTCAGAATGCATGAACTGTAATTAAACAGAAATTTAGGCCTATGCTGAAAACAACTTGGGAAACTCTCATGTGTTCTGGATGTCAGAATTTCTTTATGTCCAGCATGCCTAATACATTTTTCATCAGGCATATTTCTCAAGAGATATTCCTCATTCTTCTTTTTTTCTATGACTTCCAAAATGTCATGGGCCCACAGAAGTCTTTCAGGAGCTCTCCTTGCCCACCTCCACTCCTGACTATCATAGCTAATCAAGGAACTACCTTGGTTTGCTCCATAGGTATTGTCCCTGTGTGAGTCCTAAGAGAAGTGATTCCTTGTAAAGTATCATGGGAACCTGCAATACAAATTTAAAATACCATAAAATACACTGGACACTAATTAAGATATCACTGTTCAGCCACACTGGAAGATAAAAAGAGGGTCAGAAAAGGATTCATCCCTTAGCTTATGTGTTGGTGTGTAACTCTTGTTTTCTATCCTACATTATTTTAGGGAGAAAATTCATTACATTCGGACTGAGGGTAATCATGGGCTTGAAAAATTGTCCTGTGATGCAGATCTAGTTATTTTGCTGAGGTAAGAGGTTAAGCCTGAAGCAATTATGCAAAAAGCATCTATAAAAACTACTCTGGGCAGTTCTCTTTCACTGCAGCCATAACAGAAACACGCTATTTGTTCTAGAGGTTTCTAGTAGCTATGACTGGAGTAGGGCTCCCACCTACTGTCTATTACCTTCTATACACTTACAGCTCAGGTAACAAAAGCTAAATATATGAGATCTGTCCAGAAAGTATCCAGTCATGTACTATGAAAAATAGAGACATTTATTAAAGAAGATTCAAGATACAATAAACATTATACAAAGGACAATGACACCTCAGTCCCCTTCAAAGTAGGTACCTTGGAACCTCATACAGTTTTCCCAGCATCTCTTCCACTGTTCAAAATTCTCTGCAAAATCCTTTTTTGGAATCACCATCAGCTTCCCTGTCATACTTTCCTGAATCTCATCAATGATCTGAAATCTCTTCCCTTTCAAAGGTGATTTTAGTTTTGGGAAAAGCCATAACTCTTTGTTGATGGCAGCCTATACACGTTCAACATTCTCAGGTGTTCTTGTTGCATACCTTCCAGAATGTGGATCACTTTCAACAAATTCTTGACCAGCTTTAAAGTGTTTGTGCTACACTTCTTTGGTGCTTCACTCATTGCATCATCCCTAAAATCCTTCTGAATAGTTTTCAACGATGAATGTTCAATCTTAATGCAATGTTTGGTGTAGATGTATTGCTCTTCTCAGTCACTTTGAATATGACAGACATGCAGTACACATGCTCACTCAATAGTGACCACTGTCCCCACTGACTAACTAGTACAGTTAAGTCATCATTGTTCATGCATGCACATTCCAGTCCACTTTTTTTGGCCACCGGATTACATTGACATTATGCAAATGGTTCTTGTTAAATTAACAATGGCTGGACTCTTTCTGGAGAGGCCTCATAGTACCTGATGAAGACTTTGTTGTAATATTAATTAGCATTTTAATTAACACTGAGAAATAAATAACACAGGATTTGCATGGTGAGATGTGCCTATCATTTTCTTTCAAGATTTTATCTATCTATCTATCTATCTATCTATCTATCTATCTATCTATCTATCTATCTATCTATTTATCTATATCTATTTATTGGAAGGGAAGGAGAGAGAGAGGGATAGAAACATTAATGTGTGGTTGCCTCTCACATGTCTCTTACTGGGGACTTTGTAATCCAGGCATGTGTCCTGACTGAGAATCAAACCAGCAACTTCCCACACACCTGTGCTCAATTCACTGGGCTACACCAGCAAGGGTGGGATTTGCCTATTCTTTTAATACTACATCTAAATGTATTTTTTTTCTTTGCAAGAAGTATAGCTACTATTAATTACCCCCAATTCATGAACATTCTCGTGAAAAGAACTATTTAATTTTTTTACTTTGCAGTCTGTTCGAAGAAGAGATTATGTCCTATATTCCTCTGCAAGCTGCCTTTCACTCTGGGTATAGCTTTTCTCCCCGCTCTTCACCCTGTTCCTCACCTCAGAACTCCCCAGGTAACTTGAGAATCTGGCAGTACATCTCCTGTAAGTGGTCATCTGTGTTTCTACCAGATGAAGGTGGAAAAGGGACAATTGCATGCTCGTCCTTTTTCCCTGCCACCTGTTTGTGTAATTCCCTAAGACTTGAATGCATTTTACATTTTTAAATGGTTTGAATTTTTTTACAAAACTAATATTTCATGTCATTTATTGATTATATGACATTCAAATTTCAGTGTCTATAAACAAAATTTTAGTGGAACCCAGGCATACATGTTTATTTAAGTATTTTCTATGGCAACTATCATACTATAATAACAGGGTTGAGTAGTAGCAAAAAAAAAAAAAACATATGGCCCCCAAATCTAAAACATTTATTATCTGTATCCCCCACACAAGTGTGCCAGATCCCTGCTCCAAATTGCTATTATATTCCAAATGCATTCTATAAGAATTTAAAAGGAAAGAGTCCTTTCTGAAATGTTCACCCTTATGACTCATAATGTTAATGGCTACCAATTTCAGCACATTTTGTTAAGTAATAAGGAAGTTACCAGATTATATGATTAATAGAGACCACCATGTGTCCCCAGGAAAATACCAAAGTTTTCTTTCATGATGTGAAATGGTTCCCCTAAAGTTTGCTTTATGAATTAGAATGAATTTACTCAATATACAAAATTCTGTGTAGATATTTTTAATTCCAAATGTAAAAATATATATTAAACTCTTTACTGAAAAAGAAGATATTATTTCCTGGTATATTTTGGAGATTAAACCTTGTCTGCAAGGTTTGATATTGGAAAATATGTTTTCCCATACAGTCGGTTCTCTTTTTATTTTAATACTGTTCTCTTTAGCCACGCAGAAGCTTTTTATTTTTATTAGATCCCATTTATTTGTTCTTTCCTTTATGTCCCTTGCTCTAGGGGACATATCAGTAAAAATGTTGCTGCATGAAATATCAGAGATTTTCCAGCCTATGTTCTCCTCTAGGACTTTATAGGTGTCACAGCTTATTTAAATATTTTATCCACCTTGAATTTATTTTGGTGTATGGTGTAAGCTGGTGCTCAAGTTTCATTTTTTTGCACGTAGCTGTCCAGTTCTCCCAACACCATTTGTTGAAGAGGCTATCTTTACTCCATGTTATGTTACTGCCTCCTTTGTTGAATATTCATTGACTGTAGAGAGTTGGGTTGATTTCTTGGCTCTCTGTCCTGTTCCATTGGTCTATGTGCCTGTTTTTATGCCACTACCAGGCTGTTTTGATTACAGTGGCTTTGTAATACAGTTTGATATCAGGTATTGTGATCCCTCCTACTTTGTTCTTCTTTCTCAAAAGTGCAGCTGCTATTGGGGGTCATTTATGGTGCCCTATAAATTTTTGAACTGTTTGTTCTATGTCTGTCAGATATGTCAATGGTGCTTTAATAGGTATTGCATTCATTAAGACCATGAACTTAGGTCAAATCCATAGCCCCAAACAGGACCAGATATTGGAAACTTTTCCCCCATTTGTTTGGTTTGCATTATCACATAGTTGCATGTCTCTGTGGTAACCTATTTCTTTAAAAGGAAGTTATTTAGAAAAATCTGGTAATTATCTGGTAATTTATTATCTCAGAACCTCAAGAATCAGAGTCCAAGTTTGGCTTTCAAAGTCAATGAGGATATTCCAAAGAGAAACCAAATTTTGAAAAGTGTTTTGTCCCTCAAACAGGATGTCTCAGCATCACTTAATACAGCCATAGGTCTCTAAAATTAGATTATTTTTTAGTTTGACTCCTCCAAGTCATGTCACTCAATACTGTCTCATATACATGGTTCTGATAATTCTTAAATTTGTTTTTTTTCCTCTTTTCTATTTTTTTTAAATTTTATTTAGTTATTTTTCAAGTACAGTTTTTTGTCTATTTTTCCCATCCCAGCCTCCCCCGCCCCTTGCTCCCCACCTCCCTCCCATTTCCAGCCCCCTTAGTTCTAGTCCCTGTGTCCTTCCTATTTGTTCCTCCAAATCCCTCCCCCATTTTCCCCTTAACTTCCCTTCCTTCTCCCCTCTGGTCACTATCCCGTGTTCTCTATTTCAGTGTCTTTGTTTTTTATTTGTTTTTTTTTTCTGCTTGTTTGTTTGTTTTGTTGTTTAGCTTCCTCTTAAAGGTGAGATCATATGGTATTTGTCTTTCAACCCCTGGCTTATTTCACTCAGCATAATGCTTTCCAGTTCCATCCATGTTGTTGCAAAGGGTAGTAGCTCCTTCTTTCTCTCTGCAGCATAGAATTCCATTGTGTATATGTACCACAATTTTTGGATCCATTCATTTACTGATGGGCACCTAGGTTGCTTCCAACTCTTGGCTATTGTAAATTGTGCTGCTATGAACATTCTGGTGCATAGGTTCTTTGATATTCATGTTTTAGGATTCTTAGGATATAATGCCAGCAGTGGAATTGCTGGGTCAAAAAGCAGGTCGATTTTTATTTTTCTGAGAAAATTTCATACTGTTTTCCATAATGGTTGTACCAGTCTGCACTCCCACCAACAGTGAACTAAGGACCCCTTTTCCCCAAAACCCCTCCAACATTTGTTGTTTGTTGCTTTGTTTATGATAGCCATCCTGACTGGTGTAAAGTGGTATCACATTGTGGTTTTAATTTGCATCTCTCTGATAGATAATGATATTGAGCATCTCTTCATGTGTCTCTGAATGTTCTGTATGTCCTCCTTGGAGAAGTGTTTGTTCAAGTCCTTTTCCCATTTTCTAATTGAGTTGGGTGTCTTCTTAGAGTGGAGTCATGTAAGTTCTTTGTATATTTTAGAGATTAAACCTTTGTCTGAGGTATCATTGGCAAATATGTTTTCCCATACAGTTGGTTGTCTTGCTAATTTAATACTGTTTTCTTTAGCCATGCAGAAGCTTTTTATTTTGATGAGATCCCATTTGTTTATTCTTTCCTTTACATTCCTTACTCTAGGGGACATATCAGTAAAGAAGTTGCTGTGTGAAATATCTGAGATTTTCTTGCCAATGTTCTCCTCTAGGACTTTAATGGTGTCACGACTTACATTTAAGTCTTTTATACACCTTGAATTTATTTTGGTGTATGGTGTAAGTCTGTGCTCAAGTTTCATTTTTTTGCATGTAGCTGTCCAGTTCTCCCAACACCATTTGTTGAAGAGGCTATCTTTACTCCATTTTATGTTACTGCCCCCTTTGTCGAATATTCATTGACTATAGAGAGTTGGGTTGATTTCTGGGCTCTCTGTTCTTTTCCATTGGTCTATGTGCCTGTTTTTATGCCAGTACCAGGCTGTTTTGATTACAGTGGCCTTGTAATACAGTTTGATATCAGGTATTGTGATCCCCCCTACTTTGTTCTTCTTTCTCAAAAGAGCAGCTGCTATTCGGGCTCGTTTATGGTTCCATATAAATTTTTGAAGTGTTTGTTCTATGTCTGTGAAATATGCCATTGGTACTTTAATAGATATTGCATTGAATCTGTATATTGCTTTGGGTAGTATGGACATTTTGATGATGTTAATTCTTCCAATCCATGAACAAGGTATATGTTTCCATTTGTTTGTGTCTTCCTTGATTTCGTTCTTCAGGGTTGTGTAGTTTTCTGCATACAGGTTTTTTAACTCCTTAGTTAGGTTTATTCCCAGATATTTTATTTTTCTTTTTGCTATATCAAATGGGATTTTTCTCTTTATTTCTGCTTCTGCTGATTCACTGTTGGTATACAAAAATGCCTTTGATTTCTGGATATTGACTTTGTAACCAGCTGTTTTGCCAAACTCATTAATTAGTTTGAGCAGTTTTGGGGTAGAGTCTATAGGATTTTCCATGTACACTATCATGTCATCTGCAAACAGTGACAGTTTTGCTTCCTCCTTTCC
Source organism: Artibeus jamaicensis (assembly GCF_021234435.1). Lineage (NCBI taxonomy): Eukaryota > Metazoa > Chordata > Mammalia > Chiroptera > Phyllostomidae > Artibeus > Artibeus jamaicensis. Next base: position 8,020,324 of record NW_026521717.1, on the reverse strand, counting down.
TATTTGGATGCCTTTTATTTCCTTTTCTTGCCTGATCGCTGTGGCTAAAACTTCCAATACTATATTGAATAGAAGTGGTGAAAGTGGACAACCTTGTCTTGTTCCTGATCTTAGTGGAAAAGCTTTTAGTTTTTTCCCATTGAGTATGATATTGGCTGGAGGTCTCTCATATATGGCCATTATTATTTTGAGAAATGCTCCCTGTATTCCCACTTTGCTGAGTGTTTTTATCATAAATGGGTGTTGTACCTTATCGAAAGCTTTTTCCGCATCTATTGATATGATCATGTGATTTTTGTCTTTGCTTTTGTTTATGTGATGTATTACATTTACTGATTTGCGAATATTGAACCATCCTTGCATCCCTGGGATGAATCCTACTTGATCATGGTGTATGATCTTTTTGATATATTGTTGGATGCGATTTGCCAATATTTTGTTGAGGATTTTAGCATCTATGTTCGTCAGTGATATTGTCCTGAAGTTTTCTTTCTTTGTTGTGTCTCTGTCTGGTTTTGGAATTAAGATGATGCTGGCTTCATAAAAAGAGTTTGGGAGGTTTCCATCCTTCTGGATTTTTTGAAATAGTCTGTGGAGAATAGGGGTTAGCTCTTCCTTAAATGCTTTATAGAATTCTCCTGTGAAACCATCTGGTCCAGGGCTTTTGTGTGATGGGAGTTTTTTGATTACTGCTTCAATTTCTTTTGCTGTTATTGGTGTATTTAGATTTTCTGCTTCTTTTTCATTGAGTTTTGGAAGATTGTATTTTTATAGAAATGTGTCCATTTCCCCTAGGTTTTCAAATTTCTTGGCATAAAGTTCTTCATAGTAATTTCTTACAATCTCTTCTATTTCTGTGGTATCAGTTGTAAGCTCTCCTTTCTCATTTCTGATTGTGTTTATTTGTGTCCTCTCTCTTCTTTTCCTGATGAGCCTACTTAAAGGCTTGTCTATTTTGTTTATCTTCTCAAAGAACCAACTCCTGGATTCATTGATCCTTAGAATTGTGCTTTTAGTTTCTATGTCATTTAATTCTGCTCTAATCTTGGTTATTTCCTTCCTTCTGCTTGCTCTGGGCTGTCTTTGTTGTTGTTCCTCGAGTTCTTGCAGGCGTAGGGTTAGGTTGTTTGTTTGAAATGTTTCTATTTTCTTAGGTAGGCCTGTATTGCTATAAACTTCCCTCTCAGGACTGCCTTTGCTGTGTCCCATAAGTTTTGGGTTGTTGTGAGATCATTTTCATTTGTTTCCAGAAACTTTTTGATTTCTTCCCTAATTTCATTCTTGACCCATTCATTGTTTAATAGCATACCATTCAGTCTCCATGTTTTTGGGTGCTTTGGGTTTTTTTCTTTGGGGTCGGTTTCCAATTTCAGTCCCTTGTGGTCAGAGAAGATACTTGGTATGATTTCAATTTTCTTGAATTTTTTGAGGCTCGTTTTGTGTCCTATCATGTGGTCTATCTTTGAAAATATTCCATGTGCATTTGAAAAGAATGTGTATTTAGCTTCTTTGGGATGAAGGGCTCTATATATATCAGTTAAGTCCATTTCATCTAGGGTGTTGTTTAATGCCACAATATCTTTGTTGATATTTTGTTTGGAAGATCTGTCCATTTTTGATAGTGGGGTTTTCAAATCCCCTACTATGATTGCGTTGCTGTCAATATCTCTCTTGAAGTCCTCTAAGATTTTCTTGATATATTTGGGTGCCCCTATGTTTGGTGCATATATGTTTTCAATGTTAATGTCTTCTTGGTGGATTCTTCCCTTGAGTATTATGAAGTGACCTTCTGGGTCTCTCTTTATAGCCTTTTTTTTGAAGTCTATTTTGTCTGATATGAGAATTGCTACCCCAGCTTTTTTTTCTTGACCATTTGCTTGGAAAACTTGTTTCCAGCCTTTCACTTTTAGTCTGTGATGGTCTTTTGTCCTGAGGTGAGTCTCTTGTAGGCAGCATATGTGTGGGTCATGCTTTCTTATCCATGCAGCTATTCTGTATCTTTTGATTGGAGAATTTAATCCATTTACATTTAAGGTTATTATTGATAGGTAGTTATTCATTGCCATTTTTGTACCTGTGTTCCTCTCTGTCTCCCTCTTATCCTTCCTTCCCTTAAAGCAATCCTTTTAGTATTTCTTGTAGAGCTGGTTTGGTGGAGGCATATTCTTTTAGACTTCTTTTGTCTTGGAAGCTCTTTATTTGGCCATCTATCTTGATTGAGAGCCTTGCTGGGTAAACTAGCCTTGCTTGTAGGCCTCTGGTTCTCATTACTTGGAATATTTCTTGCCATTCTCTTCTTGCTTGAAGTGTTTCCATTGAGAAGTGAGTAGCTAACCTTATTGGGGCTCCCTTGTATGTTATTTCTTTTTTCTCCCTTGCTGCCTTTAAGATTCTCTCTTTGTCTTGGAATTTTGCCATTTTGATGATGATGTGTCTTGAAGTGGGCCTCCTTGGGTTCTTCTTGGTTGGGACTCTCTGTGATTCCTGGATTTGTGAGACTTTTTCTCTTGTCAAATTAGGAAAATTTTCTCTCATTACTCGTTCAAATACGTTTTCTATCCCTTGTTCTTCTTCTTCTCCTTCTGGTATTCCTATTATTCGGATATTATTCCATTTCATATTGTCTTGCATTTCTCTTAATCCCTCTTCATTCTTTCTGAGCCTCTTTTCATTTTCTTGCTCTTTCTGTGAGATGCTTTCTACCTTGTCCTCCAACTCACTAATCCTATCCTCCGCTTCATCTATCCTACTTTGGAAACTTTCTACTGTGTACTTCAATTCGGAAATTGTATTCTTCATTTCCTCTTGTCTCTTGCTGATACTTTCCATTTCCTTTTAGATGTTGCTGTAGTTTGCAGAGAGATCATTGTACTTCCCCTGTAGTTTCTGGTAGTTCACTGTGAGCTCTTTGAACTTCGTAATAACCAGTGCTTTGAATTCACTGTCTGATAGTTGATCAGCCTCTATTTCATCTAACATTCTTTCTGAAGTTTCTTCTTTTTCTTTCATTTGGGGATTGTTTCTTTGTCTTCCCATTGTTTGAGACTCTTCTTGTTAGTCTCTGCTTCCAAAATTGATCTGTTCTGAAACACTGGTTTTATGGTGTAAACTTCTTTGGTATGATCCTTGTGAAGTTCAGTGGTGCAGACTCCTTGAAGTTTCTTGTTGTTCTTAGTCTCCACCTGCACTCACGCTGGTCCTCGCGCTGGTCCCTGCGTTTGTCCCCTACCACTGCTGAATGTCCCGGCTCTAGTAGCCGCCTCCCCAAGCACCCAGGCCCATTACTACGGCAGTGGCACAGAGGCTGGGAATGTTCCGGCTCCCGTATCTGGCTCTCTCTGCCGCCCAGGGCCGTCACAGGGGCTTGGAGTGTCCAGGTTTCCGTACCTGACTCCTCGGCGTCTAGTCCTGTCTCTATGGCAGTGGCACAGAGGCTTAGAAAGTCCCAACTCCCGTAACTGATTCCCCAGTGTCCAGTCCCTTCGCCTGGCAGCAGAACCATAGGCTGAGACAGTCCCAGTTCCCGTAGGGGGATCCTCTGCCACCCAGGGCTGTCTCAGGGGTTTGGAGAGTCCCGGCTTCCGTACCTGACTCCCTGGCATCCAGTCCCGTTGCTATGGCAGTGCGTGAACGGCCCGGCTCCCGTAGCTGGCTCCTCAGGGTCCAGACCTGTCTCTATGGCGGCGTCACAGGGGCCTTTGGTGTCCCAGCTCCTGCAACTGACCCTTCCGTTGCCCAGGCTGGTAGCTATGGCATCGGCACAAGGGTGTCCCCGCTCTGGTTCCTGACTCCTCTGTCTCCCAGGACCGTCACAGGGGCTTGGAGTGTCCGGCTTCCGTACCTGACTCCCCGGCTCCCAGGCCTGTTGCTCTGGCGGCAGCACAGGGGCCGCGTGAGACCCAGCTCCAGTAGCTGACTCTGCCGCCGTCTGGTGTTTCAGTGTCGGTCACAACCTCTGGTCTTTTAATTTCATAAATGCTGGGTAACCAATGGTTTATTGTGCTGTTTCTCAGTGGATCTGCCAGGATTTTCACCCATGAGTACAGGAGCTAGTATCAGCTCCATCTTACTCCGTCGCCATCTTCCCAGCATTGCCTTAAATTTGTTTTTAAATCAGTATTTCCCTGATGTCACATCTTCCAAATAAGTTCACTATGGTATTGATAAGGAAACACCTAATGCATGCTGCCTGTGACATACAAAGTAATAGAGATGTCATGACCTGGGAAAAGGTGGACCAGGAGCTTTGTCAGAGTCAGCATTAGCACTATCACTTCCAGTGTGCACAGCAAGACTTACTTTAGGGGAGTAGAGTCTGTTGGTCTACAAGTTGGTCTAGCATTTTGTTGTAGAGATTGTCCAAGTCTTATAACCTCTCTACTCTTTGGTCCAAGCTTTTAGTAATATAATATGACTTTAATATCATTACATGTGAAAGGTTTCATATTGGAAATAAAAAAAATAAGAGAAAGTTATTTGCTAAAGGGGGTTTATTTGGATATCTTTTACAGAAGGAATCAACTTTCCTGATAGAGATATTACTAATGCCATGAATCTGGGCACTTGTCCAGTTCATTTTGTTGAAGTACTTAATTGTTTTTATTCTCCTAGCTTTGACCCTGGCACCTTAGATTATCTAATTCAAATATAGTGATGTTAAATTTTATAATTCTTATTTTCCAGACTTTTATGAAATTTATCTGCATGCAACAGACATAATGAAATATAGACATTTATGCCAAAGTAGTTTGTAAAATGCATAGTACTGACCATGGGGAGAGTGGTAATAACAGTAGCATTAAAAGTCATATTATAAAATATACTGTAATCTACTAGACAGAAAATTATATTTGCACCTACTAACTTGTATTCTAATTCTAACTATACTCTGAACCCTGGCATTTACCAAAGACACTTGAAGTGATGAATACTGGTTCCCTTACTCCTCTGATGCTACAAGATCCAAAGATGGGGCTTGTCTCCTCTGTGCTTCCTTGCTTATACCATTCAGCTGTATCCCCTCTCCTAGTAACTGCCATTGATCAACCTTTTTCTCATTTTCTCACTGTCAAAGACTGTAGTACCTGTCTCATGTTTCTCTCTCCTTACCAAGTTCTTCTGCCATCCAGGATGATTTCAATATCCACAAGGACACCTATTTAGTTCTCTGCTCCTAGTTTCTGAACTCCGTTGTTGGCAGCAAACTTCTCTTCCTCCACCCCAAGCACTTCTCACAATCATCTTCCCGACATTATCATCTGTAAAATTACTGATCCAAGCATCCTACTCCCATGCAACATGTTTATTCTTCTTTCTTTCTCTCTCTCCTTCCGTCCCTCCTTCCCTCCTTCCTTCCTTTCTTTCTTTCTTTCTTTCTTTCTTTCTTTCTTTCTTTCTTTCTTTCTTTCTTTCTTTCTTTCTTTCTTTCTTTCTTTCTTTCTTTCTTTTCTTCTTCCTTCCTTCCTTCCTTCCTTTTCTTCCTTCTTTCTTTCTCTCTCTCTCTTTCATTCTTTATTTCCTTTTCTCTTTCTTTCTCTCTTTCCTTCTTTCTTCCCTCCTTTCTTCTTTCTTTCTCTCTCTTTCTTTTTTTAATTGTTTTTCAATTACAGTTGTCTCCATTTTCCCAGCACCACTTTCCACTGCCTAGCCCACCCTCAATCCTTCTTCCCTTTGGCTTCGTCAATGGGTCCTTAATACACGTTCTGTGATGACCCTTCTCTTTTTTTTTTTCCATTATCCCTTGCCACCCACCCCCCTGGTTACTGTCAATTCTATATTTCAAAATCTCTGGTTATACTTTCCTTGCTTTTTTATTTTTGTTGATTAGGTTCCACTTATAGCTGAGATTATATGGTATTTATAATCCACTGCCTCGCTAATTTCACTTAGATTAATGCTATCCAGACCTATCCATGCAGCCATGATAGGTAGGCACTCCTTCTTTCTCTTTGCTATGTAGTATTCCATTGTGTAAATGTACCACAGTATTTTGATCCACTTGTTTACTGATGGACACTTAGGTTGTTGCCAGCACTTGGCTATTGTAAATTGTGCTGCTATGAACATTAGGGTGCATAGCTTCTTTTGAATTAGTGTTTCAGGATTCTTAGGGTATAATGTCAGCAGTGGAATTGCTGGGTCAAAAGGCAGTTCCATTTTTAGTTTTCTGAGGAAAATTCATACTGTTTTTCACAGTGGCTGCACCAGCCTGCATTCCCACCATCAGTGTACTGTGGTTCCCTTTTCTACACAATCTCTCCAGCATTTGCTGTTTGTTGATTCGGTTATGATGGCCATTCTGACTGGGATGAAGTGGTATCTCATTGTAGTTTTAATTTGCATCTCTTTGATAGCTAGTGATGCTGAACATTCTTTCATATGTCTCTAGGCCCTTTGTATTTCCTCTTTGGTGATGTGTCTGTTCAGGTCCTTTGCCCATTTTTAATTGGGTTGTTTGTCACCCTGAAGTGGAGTCCTGTGAGTTCTTTATATATTTTGAAGACCAAAACTTTGTCTGATGTATCATTTGCAAATATATTCTCCCATACTATTGGTTCCCTTTTTTATTGTTTTTAAAAATATATGTTGGTTTTCTGTTACAGTTGTCCCAATTAGCCCCCTTTGCTCTACTCCTCCCAGCCCACCTCCCACACCCATACCTGTTGTCCATGTCCTTGGATCATCCATACATGTTCCTTGACTAATCCTTTTTCTTTCTACCCTTATTCCTCTCCCTCTGGTTGCTTTTTGTCTCTTTGTTGTTTCCATGCCTCTGGTTCTATTTTGCTCATTTGTTTGTTTTATTCAGTAGATTCCTCATACAGGTGGGATCATATGGCATATCTATTTTACTGCCTGCCTTATTTCATTGAGCATAATACTCCAAAGTTCCATCCATGTTGTTGCAGTATGTAGGAGATCCTTCTTTCTGCTGCACAGTATTTCATTGTGTAAATTCACCAAGTTTTTTTTTTTTTTACTGTTGTTCATGTATAGTTATCTCCATTTTCCTTCCACCAGTTTCTTTTTCCATCCCCAGCTGTCACCCTCAGTACTTCCCCCCTTTGGCTTTGTCCATGGGTCCCTTACCTGTGTACCTTGATGACACTAACCCACCCTTCGCTCATGACCCCACTCTCCACTTCCCTCTGGTTACTGTCAGTTTGTTCTTTATTTCAACATCTCTAGTTATATTGTGCTTGCTTGTTGCATTTGTTTTTTAGGTTCCATTTATAGGTGAAATCATATGGCATTTGTTTCTCACCACCTGGTTTACTTCACTTAGTATAACGCTCTGCAGCTCCATTCATGTTGTCATGAAGGGTAGGAGGAGCCCCTTCTTTCTTTCTGCTGTGTGGTATTCTATTGTGTAAATTGTACTGCTATGAACATTGGGAGTGCATAGCTTCTTTTGAATTAGTGCTTCTGTATTCTTAGTGTGTAATCTCAGCAGTGGAATTGCTGGGCCAAAAGGCAGTTCCATTTTTAGCTTTTTGAGGAAACTCCATACTGTTTTCCACAGTGATTGTGCAAGTCTGCATTCCCACCAATGATGTATTAGGATCCCCTTTTCTTTACAACCTCACCAGAACTTCTGTGTGTTAATTTGTTTATGATGGCCATTCTGACTTGTGTGAAGTGGTATCTCGTTGTTGTTTTAATTTGCATCTCTCTGACTACTAGTGATACTGAGCATCCTTTCATAGGTGTCTGGTACTTCTGTATGTCCTCCTTGGAGAAGTGTCTGTTCAGTTACTTTGCCCATTTTTTTAATTGGATTGCTTGTCTTCCTGGTCTGGGGTTGTGTGAGTTTCTTTACAAATTTAGAAGTCAAACCGTTGTCCAAGTTATCATTTGCAAATATATTTTCCACTCACTTGGTTCCCTTTGCATTATGTTGATGATTTATACAACTATGCAAAATCTTTTATTTTGATGAAGTCCCATTTGTTTATTCTTTCCTTTATATCCCCCTTGCTCTAGGGGATGTATCAGTAAAAATAATGCTGCATGGAATATCAGATTTTCCTGCCTATCCTCTCCTCTAGGACTTTTATGGTGCCATGACTTATATTTAAGACTTTTAGTTATTATGAGGTTATTTTTGTATATGGTGTAAGTTGGTGGTTGGGTTTCAATTTTTTACATGCAACCATCTTGGTTGCCCAGCACAATTTGTTGAAGATGCTATTTTTACTTTATTTCATGCTTCTGTCCCCTTTGCCAAATATTAATTGACCATACAGACATGGGTTTATTTCTGGGCTTTCTTTTTTTTTTAATTTTAATTTTATTTAGTTATTTTTCAAGTACAGTTTTTTGTCTATTTTTCCCATCCCAGCCTCCCCCGCCCCTTGCTATCCTGTTCCATTGATCTATGTGTCTGTTCTTATGTCAGTAGAAGATGTTTTGATTACAGTGGCCTCATAATATAATTTGATGTCAGATATTGTTATCCCTCCTACTCTATTCTTTCTCAAAATTGTTGCAGCAATTTGGGGTTGTTTATGGTTCCATACACACTTTTGAAATGTTAGTCTTAGGTCTGTGACATACTTCATTAGCATTTTAGCAGGAATTGCATTGAATCTATAAATTGCTTTAGGTAGTATGGATATATTTTTGACTTTTATATTGCTGTTCAAGTGTAATTGTGTCCATTTCCCCCACCACCACTCCCCTCCACCCCAGGCATTCTTACTTCCCACCCTTGATTGTACCCCTCTTTGGTTTTGTCCACGTGTACTTTATACTTGTTCCTGAAAACCCTTCTCTCTTTTTCACCCCATTATCTCCTCCCACATCCCCTCTGGTTAGCTCGTTCTTAATTTCAATGTCTCTGGTTATATTTTGATTTCTTGAGTTTTTTTTTGTTGATTAGGTTCCACTTATAGGTGAGATAATATGGCATTATGGACATTTTAATTATGTTAATTTCACCAGTCCATGAAGAGAGTATATGCTTCCATTTCTTTGTGTCTTCCTTAATTTCTTTCTTCAGTGTTAAGTAGTTTTCCAAGTATAGGTCTTTTGCCTCCTTGGTTAGGTTTATTCCTAGGTACTTTATTTTTCTTGTTGCTATTTCAAATAAGATTTTTTTCCTGATATTTCCTTGTCAGTATATAAAAATGCTGTTGATTTCTGAATATTGACTTTATATCCTGCACTTTTGTCAAATTCACTTATTAGGTTGAGTATTTTTTTGGTAGAGTCTATAGCTTTTTTCTATGTAAGCTATCATTATTTTTTCAAAATTTCAAAACTAACTTATTCTTAGTTTTATTTTTAATTTGTCTTCTTGAAAATGAGAATTGAAATACAAATCTGAACATAACAAAAACACATTTTTATTATGAATTGCTCTACCAACATATATATAAAATATTAAGATACTACTCACAGAAAAGTGTCTGGTGAAAACTGAATACAAGTAAAATCTACATGGGCCAAGAGACTATTCTGTCATACTCCTTAAATTGTATTAACATTTAACCAATTTATTTTACATGATACCAAAAATCAATATGCATTCTTGAGTAATTATTAACTTATATTCCTTAAATATAGTTAAAGAAAATAGCAAAATTTTTATTTTTATTTTTTTGTTTTTATTTTAATTAATTTTATTTAGTTATTTTTCAAGTACAGTTTTTTGTCTATTTTTCCCATCCCAGCCTCCCCCGCCCCTTGCTCCCCACCTCCCTCCCATTTCCATAACCCTTAGTTCTCATCCCTGCGTCATTCCTATTTATTCCTCCAAATCCCTCCCCCTTTTGCCCCTTAACTTCCCTTCCTTCTCCCCTCTGGTCACTGTCCCCTTGTTCTCTATTTCAGTGTCTTTGGGTTTTTTTTTTCCTGCTTGCTTGTTTGTTTTGTTGTTTAGCTTCCTGTTAAAGGTGAGATCATATGGTATTTGTCTTTCAGCACCTGGCCCATTTCACTCAGCATAATGCTTTCCAGTTCCATCCATGTTGTTGCAAAAGGTAGTAGCTCCTTCTTTCTCTCTGCAGCATAGAATTCCATTGTGTATATGTACCACTATTTTTGGATCCATTCATTTACTGATGGGCACCTAGGTAGCTTCCAACTCTTGGCTATTGTGAATTGTGCTGCTATGAACATTGTGGTGCATAGGTTTTTTGCTATTGATGTTTTAGGATTCTTAGGATATAATGCCAGCAGTGGAATTGCTGGGTCAAAAGGCAGGTCGATTTTTATTTTTCTGAGAAAATTCCATACTGTTTTCCATAATGGTTGTACCAGTCTGCAATCCCACAAACAGTGGACTAAAAACCCCTTTTCCCCACAAACTCTTCAACATTTGTTTTTGTTGCTTTGTTTATAATAGCTGTCCTGACTGGTATAAAGTGGTATCTCATTGGGGTTTTAATTTGTATCTCTCCGATAGCTAATAATATTGAGCATCTCTTCATGTGTCTCTGAATGTTCTGTATGTCCTCCTTGGAGAAGTGTTTGTTCAAGTCCTTTTCCCATTTTTTAATTGGGTTGGGTGTCTTCTTAGAGTGGAGTCGTGTAAGTTCTTTGTATATTTTAAAGATTAAACCTTTGTCTGAGGTATCATTGGCAAATATGTTTTCCCATACAGTTGGTTGTCTTTTTAATTTAATACTGTTTTCTTTAGCCATGCAGAAGCTCTTCATTTTGATGAGATCCCATTTGTTTATTCTTTCCTTTACATTCCTTGCTCTAGGGGACATATCAGTAAAAAAGTTGGCTGGTGAAATATCTGAGATTTTCTTGCCAATGTTCTCCTCTAGGACTTTAATGGTGTCATGGCTTACATTTAAGTGTTTTATCCACCTTGAATTTATTTTGGTGTATGGTTTAAGTCTGTGCTCAAGTTTCATTTTTTTTTTAAACGTAGCTGTCCAGTTCTCCCAACACCATTTGTTGAAGAGGCTATCTTTACTCCATTTTATGTTACAGCCCCCTTTGTCGAATATTCATTGACTGTAGAGAGTTGGGTTGATTTCTGGGCTCTCTGTTCTGTTCCATTGGTCTATGTGCCTGTTTTTATGCCAGTACCAGGCTGTTTTGATTACAGTGGCCTTGTAATACAGTTTGATATCAGGTATTGTGATCCCCCCAACTTTGTTCTTCTTTCTCAAAAGAGCAGTTGCTATTCAGGCTCATTTATGGTTCCATATAAATTTTCGAAGTGTGTTCTATGTCTGTGAAATATGCCATTGGTACTTTAATAGGTATTGCATTGAATCTGTATATTGCTTTGAGTAGTATGGACATTTTGATGATGTTAATTCTTCCAATCCATGAACAAGGTATATGTTTCCATCTGTTTATGTCTTCCTTGATTTCTTTCCTCAGGGCTGTGTAGTTTTCTGCATACAGGTTTTTTAACTCCTTAGTTAGGTTTATTCCCAGATATTTTATTTTTCTTTTTGCTATATCAAATGGGATTTTTCTCTTTATTTCTGCTTCTGCTGATTCACTGTTGGTATACAAAAATGCCTTTGATTTCTGGATATTGACTTTGTAACCAGCTGTTTTGCCAAACTCATTAATTAGTTTGAGCAGTTTTGGGGTAGAGTCTATAGGATTTTCCATGTACACTATCATGTCATCTGCAAACAGTGACAGTTTTGCTTCCTCCTTTCCTATTTGGATGCCTTTTATTTCCTTTTCTTGCCTGATCGCTGTGGCTAAAACTTCCAATACTATATTGAATAGAAGTGGTGAAAGTGGACAACCTTGTCTTGTTCCTGATCTTAGTGGAAAAGCTTTTAGTTTTTTCCCATTGAGTATGATATTGGCTGTAGGTCTCTCATATATGGCCTTTATTGTTTTGAGAAATGCTCCCTCTATTCCCACTTTGCTGAGTGTTTTTATCATAAATGGGTGTTGTACCTTATCGAAAGCTTTTTCCGCATCTATTGATATGATCATGTGATTTTTGTCTTTGCTTTTGTTTATGTGATGTATTACATTTACTGATTTGCGAATATTGAACCATCCTTGCATCCCTGGGATGAATCCCACTTGGTCTTGGTTTATGATCTTTTTGATATATTGTTGGATGTGATTTGCCAATATTTTGTTGAGGATTTTAGCATCTATGTTCATCAGTGATATTGTCCTGAAGTTTTCTTTCTTTGCTGTGTCTCTATCTGGTTTTGGAATTAAGATGATGCCGGCTTCATAAAAAGAATTTGGAAGTTTTCCATCCTTCTGGATTTTTTGAAATAGTCTGTGGAGAATAGGGGTTAGCTCTTCCTTAAATGCTTTATAGAATTCTCCTGTGAATCCATCTGGTCTGGGGCTTTTGTGTGATGGGAGTTTTTTGATTACTGCTTCAATTTCTTTTGCTGTTATTGGTGTATTTAGATTTTCTGCTTCTTTTTCACTGAGTTTTGGAAGATTGTATTTTTCTAGAAATGTGTCCATTTCCCCTAGGTTTTTAAATTTCTTGGCATACAGTTCTTCATAGTAATTTCTTACAATCCCTTCTATTTCTGTGGTATCAGTTGTAATCTCTCCTCTTTCATTTCTGATTGTGTTTATTTGTGTCCTCTCTCTTCTTTTCTTGATGAGCCTACTTAAACGCTTGTCTATTTTGTTTGTCTTCTCAAAGAACCAACTCCTGGATTCATTGATCCTTAAAATTGTGCTTTTTGTTTCTATGTCATTTAATTCTGCTCTAATCTTGGTTATTTCCTTCCTTCTGCTTGCTCTGGGCTGTCTTTGTTGTTGTTCCTCGAGTTCTTGCAGGCATAGGGTTAGGTTGTTTGTTTGAAATGTTTCTATCTTCTTTAGGTAGGCCTGTATTGCTATAAACTTCCCTCTCAGGACTGCCTTTGCTGTGTCCCATAAGTTTTGGGTTGTTGTGAGATCATTTTCATTTGTTTCCAGAAACGTTTTGATTTCTTCCCTAATTTCATTCTTGACCCATTCATTGTTTAATAGCATACCATTCAGTCTCCATGTTTTGGGGTGCTTTGGGTTTTTTTCTTTGGGGTTGGTTTCCAATTTCAGTCCCTTGTGGTCAGAGAAGATGCTTGGTATGATTTCAATTTTCTTGAATTTTTTGAGGCTTGTTTTGTGTCCTATCACGTGGTCTATCTTTGAAAATGTTCCATGTGCATTTGAAAAGAATGTGTATTTAGCTTCTTTGGGATGAAGGGCTCTATATATATCAGTTACCTCCATTTCATCTAGGGTGTTGTTTAATTCCACAATATCTTTGTTGATATTTTGTTTGGAAGATCTGTCCATTTTTGATAGTGGGGTGTTAAAATCCCCATACTATAATTGTGTTGCTGTCAATATCTTTCTTGAGGTCCTCTAAGATTTTCTTGATATAATTGGGTGTCCCTATGTTTGGTGCATATATGTTTACAATGTTAATGTCTTCTTGGTGGATTCTTCCCTTGAGTATTATGAAGTGACCTTCTGGGTCTCTCTTTATGGCCCTTTTTTGAAGTCTATTTTGTCTGATATGAGAATTGCTACCCCAGCTTTTTTTTCTTGTTCGTTTTCTTGGAAAATTTGTTTGGAGCCTTTCACTTTTAGTCTGTGATGGTCTTTTGTCCTGAGATGGGTCTCTTGTAGGCAGCATATGTGTGGGTCATGCTTTCTTATCCATTGAGCTATTCTGTGTCTTTTATTGGAGCATTTAATCCATTTACGTTTAAGGTTATTATTGATAGGTACTTATTCATTGCCATTTTTGTACCTGTGTTCCTCTCTGTCTCCCTCTTTTCCTTCCTGCCCTTAAAGCAGTCCTTTTAGTATTTCTTGTAGAGCTGGTTTGGTGGAGGCGTATTCTTTTAGGCTTCTTTTGTCTTGGAAGCTCTTTATTTGGCCTTCTATCTTGATTGAGAGCGTTGCTCGGTAAACTAGCCTTGCTTGTAGGCCTCTGGTTCTCATTACTTGGAATATTTCTTTCCATTCTCTTCTTGCTTGAAGTGTTTCCATTGAGAAGTCAGTAGCTAACCTTATTGGTGCTCCCTTTTATGTTATTTCTCTTTTCTCCCTTGCTGCCTTTAAGATTCTCTCTTTGTCTTGGAATTTTGCCATTTTGATGATGATGTGTCTTGAAGTGGGCCTCCTTGGGTTCCTCTTGATTGGTACTCTTTGTGATTCCTGGATTTGTGTGATTTTTTCTCTTATCAAATTAGGGAAATTTTCTCTCATTACTCGTTCAAATACATTTTCTATCCCTTGTTCTTCTTCTTCACCTTCTGGTATTCCTATTATTCGGATATTATTACCTTTCATATTGTCTTGCATTTCTCTTAATCCCTCTTCATTCTTTCTGAGCCTCTTTTCATTTTCTTGCTCTTTCTGTGAGATGCTTTCTACCTTGTCCTCCAACCAACTAATCCTATCCTCCGCTTCATCTATCCTACTTTGGAAACTTTCTACTGTGTACTTCAATTCGGAAATTGTATTCTTCATTTCCTCTTGTCTCTTGCTGATAGTTTCCATTTCCTTTTTGATGTTGCTGTAGTTTGCAGAGAGATCATTATAGTTCCCCTGTAGTTTCTGGTAGTTCACTGTGAGCTCTTTGAACTTCGTAATAACCAGTGCTTTGAATTCACTATCTAATAGTTGATCAGCCTCTATTTCATCTAACATTCTTTCTGAAGTTTCTTCTTTTTCTTTCATTTGGGGATTGTTTCTTTGTCTTCCCATTGTTTGAGACTCTTCTTGTTAGTCTCTGCTTCTAAAATTGATCTGTTCTGATACCCTGGTGTTATGGTGTAAACTTCTTTGGTATGATCCTTGTGAAGTTCAGTGGTGCAGACTCCTTGAAGTTTTTTGATGTTCTTCGTCTCCACCTACTCTCACGCTGGTCCTCGCACTGGTCTCTCTGTTGGTCGCCTACCACTGCTGAATGTCCCGGCTCTAGTAGCCGCCTCCTCAAGCACCCAGGCCCGTTACTACGGCAGTGGCACAGGGGCTGGGAATGTCCCGTATCTGGCTCCTCTGCTGCCCAGGGCAGTCACAGGGGTTTGGAGTGTCTTGGCTTCTGTACCTGACTCCCTGGCATCTAGTCCTGTCTCTGTGGCCGTGTAACAGAGGCTTATAATGTCCCAACTCCCATACCTGATTCCCCAAGGTCCAGTCCTGTCGCTATGGCAGTGGCACAGGGGTTGAGAATGTTTATCTCCTGTAGCTGGGTCCTCTTCCACCCAGGGCCGTCACAGGGGTTTGGAGTGTGACTCCCTGGCATCCAGTCCAATTGCTATGGCAGCGGCACAGGGGCTGAGAATGTTTCGCTCCTGTCGCAGCTCCTCTGCCGCCCAGGGCAGTCACAGGTGTTTGGAACGTCCCGTCTTCCGTATCTGACTCCCCGGTGTCCAGTTCAGTCGCTATGGCAGCGGCTGTAAGCTATCATTTCATCTGCCAGGGATGACAGGTTTAACTCCTCCTTTCCAATCTGGATGCTTTTTATTTCTGTATCTTCTCTGTTCATGGTAACTAGGAATAGAGACACTATTTTATACAGAACTGGTGATAGTGAACACTCATATCTTGTTACTGATCTTATGGAGAAGCATTTAGTTTTTTCCTATTGAGCATGATGTTAGCTGTAGGTTTCTCATATATGGCCTTTATCATGTTGAGGTATGCTTCCTCTAGTCCTACCTTGAGTGTTTTTATCATAAAAGGGTCCTGTACCTTATCAAATACTTTTTCCCACATTTCTTTATATGAGCATTTAATTTTGCCTTTTCCCTTTTTTGTGTGATATATTATATTTATTGATTTGCAAGTATTACACCATCCTTGAATCCCTGGGATGAATCCCACT
The DNA here is from genome assembly GCF_021234435.1 of Artibeus jamaicensis. Classification (NCBI taxonomy): domain Eukaryota; kingdom Metazoa; phylum Chordata; class Mammalia; order Chiroptera; family Phyllostomidae; genus Artibeus; species Artibeus jamaicensis. Next base: position 8,004,528 of record NW_026521717.1, on the reverse strand, counting down.
TGATCATTGTGTATGATCTTTTTAGTTTATCACTGGATGCTGTTTGCCAATATTTTGTTGAGGATTTTAACATCTGTGTTCATCAGTGATGTTGGCCTGTAGTTTTCTTACTTTGTTGTGTCCTTATTTGGCTTTGGGTTACGAATTATGCTGGCTTCATGAAAAGATTTGGAAGACTTCCCTCTCCTTGGATATTTTTGGAATATTCTGAGAAGTATAGGCATTAACTCTTCCTTAAATATTTTGTAAAGTTTTCCTTTGAAACTGTACAGTCCATGGCTCTTCTTTGCCAGGAGATTTTTTTATTACTACCTCAATTTCACCTGCTCTTATTGGTCTGTATAGGCTTTATGCTTCTTCATTCAGTTTTGGAAGATTATATCTTTTTAAGAAATTTGTCCATTTCACCTAGGTTTTCAAATCTCTTGGCATATAGTTCTTCGTAGTAATTTCTTACAATCCTTTGTATTTCTGTGGTATCAGTTGTAATCTCTCCTCTTTTATTTCTGATTTTATTTGTGGGTCTTTTCCCTTTTTTCTTGATTGTTCTAGTTACAGGTTTTTCAATTTTATTTATCTTTTCAAAGAACCAACTTATGAATTTATTGATCTTTTGAATTCTCTTTTAGTCTCTATGTCATTTAATTATGCTCTGATCTTAGTTATTTCCTTCTTTCTACTCACTCTGCACTTTGTTTATCCTGTTCTTACTAAGTTGTTTGTTTGAAATATTTCTTTTTTGTTTGTTTGTTTGTTTGTTTGTTAATTAGGCCTGTATTGCTGTGAACTTCCGTGTGAGAACTGTCTTTGCTGTATGCCATAAGTTCTGGATTGTTATGAGTTCATTTTTATTTGTTTCCAAAAACTTTTTGATTTCTTCCTTGATTTCATTCTTAACCCATTCATTGTGTAACATCACATTATTCAACCTCCATGACTTGATTGTATTTGAGTTTTTCCTAGAGGTTGCTTTCTAGTTTCAAGCCCTTGTGGTCTGAGGAGAAGGTTGATATGATTTCAGTCTCCTTGAATTTGTTGAAACGTTTTTTCTCTCCTATAATGTGGTCTGTTTTTGAAAATGTTCCATGTGCATTTGAAAATAATGTGTATTTTGGTTCTCTGGGATGAAATTTCCTATGAATATCAGCTGAGTCCACTTGAAATAATGTGTCATTCTGTTTCACAATACCCCTGTTGATATTTTGTTTGGAAGATCTATCCATTTTTGACAGTGTCACTTTTTACTTGTTTATTTTTTAATGTTTTATTTAATTATTTTTCAAGTACAGTTTTCTGTCTTTTACTCCCATCCCAACCCACCCCCCCATTCTCCCCACCTCCCTCCCATTTCCACCCCCCTTAGTTGTAGTCCATGTGTCCTTTATACTAGTTCCCATAAATCCTTCCTCTTTTCCCCCTGAAATTCCCTCCCCTCTCCCCTCTGGTCACTGTCCCCCTGTTCTCTATTTCAGTGTCATTGTTTTTATTTTGTTTGTTTGTTTTGTTGTTTAGCTCCCTGTTAAAGGTGAAATCAGATGGTATTTGTCTTTCTTTCACTGCCTAACTTATTTCACTCAACATAATGCTTTCCAGTACCATCCAAGTTGTTACAATGGGTAGGAGCTGCTTCTTTCTTTCTGCAGCATAGAATTCCATTGTGTATATGTACCACAATTTTTGGATCCATTCATTTACTGATGGGCACCTAGGTTGCTTCCAGCTCTTGGCTATTGTAAATTGTGCTGCTATGAACATTGGTGTGCATAGGTTTTTTTTTATTGGTGTTTTAGGGTTCTTAGGATATAATCCCAGCACCCTAATTGCTGGGAATTGCTGGGTCATAAGGCAGGTCCACTTTTAGTTTTCTTAGAAAATTCCATACTGTTTCCCATAATGGTTGTACCAGTCTGCAATCCCACCAACAGTGAACTAGGGACCCTTTTCCCCACAACCTCTCCAACTTTTGTTGTTTGTTGCTTTGTTTATGATAGCCATCCTGACCGGTGTACAGTGGTATCTCATTGTGGTTTTAATTTGCATGTCTCTGATGGCTAGTGATATTGAGCATCTCTTCATGTGTCTCTGGATCCTCTGTATGTCCTTCTTGGAGAAGTGTCTGTTCAAGTCCTTTGCCCATTTTTTAATTGGGTTGTTTGTCTTAGAGTAGAGTCATGTAAGCTCTTTGTATATTTTGGAGATTAAACCCTTGTCAGAGGCAAATATGTTTTCCCATACAGTTGGTTGTCTTTTTAATTTAATACTGTTTTCTTTAGCCATGCTGAAGCTTTCTATTTTGATGAGATCCCATTTGTTTATTCTTTCCTTTATGTTTCTTGCTCTGTGGGGCATATCAGTAAAAAAGTTGCTGCGTGCAATATCTGAGGTTTTCTTTCCAATGTTCTCCTCTAGAACTTTAATGGTTTCAGGGCTTATATTTAAGTCTTTTATCCACCTTGAATTTATTTTGGTGTATGGTGTAAGTCGGTGCTCATGTTTCATTTTTTTGCACGTAGCTGCCCAGTTCTCCCAACACCATTTGTTGAAGAGGTATTTTTAGTCCATTTTATGTTACTCTCCCCTTTGTCGAATATTAATTGTCTGTAGAGATTTGGGTTTACTTCTGAGCTCTCTGTTCTTTTCCATTGGTCTTTGTGCCTGTTTTTATGCCAGTACCAAGACAGTGTCATTTTAAAATCCCCTAGTATAATGATGTTGTTGTCTATATCTTTCTTGAAGTCTTCCAACATTTTTCTCATAAATTTGGGTTTTTCTATTGTTGGGTGCATATATGTGTACAATATTTAAGTCCTCTTGATTGATTTTTCCTTCGAGTATTATAAAGTGTACTTTTGGGTCTCTTTCGTGGCCTTTGCTTGGAAGTTTATTCTGTGTGATAGAAGTGTTGCTACTCCAGCTTTTTTTTCCTGTTCATTTGTTTGGCATATTTTTTTCCAACCCTTCCTTTTCAGTCTGTGTAGGTCTTTTATTCTGAGGTGGGTCTATTGTAGGTAGGATATGTGTGGGTCATATTTTCTTATTCATTCAGCTATTCTGTGTCTTTTGATTGGAGCATTTAATCTATTAACATTTAAGGTTTTTATTGATAGATACTTATTCATTGCCATTTTACCCTCTTTGGACCTGTGCTCTTATCTCTCACTCTTTTTCTTCATCTGCTTAAAGCAGTCCTTTTAGCATATTATGCAATGCTGGTTTGGCGGAAGTTTATTCTTTTAGCTTTCTTCTGTCTGGGAAACTCCTTATTTTGTCTCCCATTTATTTGAGAGCCTTGATGGGTAGAGTGGTTTGGGTTGCAGGCCTTTGCTTTTAATGACTTGGAATATTTCTTGCTATTTTTTGCTGGCTTGTAATGTTTTTGTTGAGAAGTCAGGTGCTAGCCTTATCACAGTTCCTTGTATGTTACTTCCTGTTTCTCCCTTATTGCCTTTAAGAGTCTGTCTATGTTTTTGAATTTTTCCATTTTAATTATGATGTGTCTTGGATTGGGCCTCTCTAGATTCCTCTTGATTGGGACCCTCTGTGCTTTCTGTACTTGTGTAGCTTTTTCTGTCATCAAATTAGGGAAAATTTTCATCATTCCTTTTCAAACTTTTTTTTTTTTGTTCCTTGCTCTTCTTATTGTGTTTCTGGTATCCCTATTATACTTATATTATTATGTTTCATGTGTCCCATAGTTCTCTTAACCCCTTTTTCTTCTTTGTGAATCTCTTTTCTTTTTCTTGCTTTTTCTAACAGTTTTCATCTGCCCTGTCCTTCAGCTTGCTGATTCGATCCTCAGCTTCCTCTAGTCTACTTTTGATTCCTCTAATATGTTCTTCGGTTTAGAAATTGTATTCTTCATTTCCTCTTGGCTCTTGTTGATTATCTCTTTGACCCTTTTTTTCATGCTGATGTATTTTACAGTAAGTTCCTCATAGTTTTCCTATAGTTTTCTGTATCTCTCACTGAGGTCATTATGTTACTTATAATCATTGTTTTGGACTCAATATCTGATAGTTGACTTGCTTCTCTTTGATTTAGCACTCCTTCTGAAGATTCCTATTCTTCTTTTGATTAGGAGTTGTTGCTTTGTCTTTCCATTGCTTGTGAGAGTCTTTTTTGCTTCTGCTTCTTAAATTGATCTGTTTTGACTCCCTGAATTTCTGGTATGAACTCCTATGGTAGGACATCTGTGATATTTAGTTGTGTGTCTTCTTGATCTCCTAAACTTTATGCTCTTGGGATGCCTTTTATGTCATTTATGTTGGCTCTCTGTATATAATTGGGTATTGCTTGTTGTTGGGTCACTCTTCAGTGGTTCCTTCCCTCTAGCTGGTTGATTAGGGTTCCCTGCCCACCACATCTTATACGCTGTTTTGCAGTTGCTCACAGAACAAAACTACAAACCCCAGGAAACAAACACAAACCTGCAAAAATAAGTATCCCCACAGTCCCACTACCAATAGTGAATGAACCAGTATTAAAAAGGGTGTAAAAAGATTAAAACTATTCTAAGAAAAAAAGAATGAAGATGAGATAAGCTTTTAGGCATAGGTCAATACACTGCCTCCTCGTACAACCAAAAGAAGGACAACAAAAACTATAAAACCCAAAACCCGTCAGAACTGACATAATATAGAATTATATGTTCATCGCTTAGATTTATCGGCTCCGGGACTCTGAGTTGTTCTTGAGCCATGTTTTGATCTGTTTGTGCCTGTTACATATGAGGAGCAGAGCCTTAGTTGTTCACCAGGGTGGGGCCACCCAGGTCGCTGTTTTGTGACTCTGTATGTGGGGGCGTGGACAGAGAGGGACAATGGCCATTCTCTCTGCCCCTTTCTGCTGCTGGGGCCTGTGCAGTCCGTCTCACCACTGCTAGCTCCTTCACCAGTTTATCTGCATGTGAATGTTATTAAGAACCACACCTAAAACAGAAGCAAACTAAGAGGACAGCTAGATCAGGAGCAGAACCATAGAAATGAAGATCACATGGAGGGTTAGCAACAGGGGAGTGGGAGAAGGAGAAGGGGGGAGAAGGTGCAGAAAATAAGTAGCATAGATGATAAGTAGAAAATAGGGGGGAGGGCAAAAATAGTATGGGAAATATAGAATCTAAAGAACTTGAGACATGTGGTCATAAACTAAAGGGGGGGATTGGTGGGGGAGGGGTGTGCAGGGTGGAGGGGAATGAAGGGGTGAAATAGAACAACTGTAATGGCATAATTAATAAAATATATTTTAAAATAGAACTATATGGAAGTCTGAAAACCATGGAATTAAAGAAGAGACATTCATCAAGACTGGTAGGAGGGGTGAATTTGAGCAGTCAGACAGAGAGGTGGTGGCTGGAGGACCAGATGAGGCAGCAGTCAATGGACCAGGTGAGGTGGTGGCTGGAGGAGCAGGTGGTCCCACATTTCTGAGTGGATAAACTATGTGTAACAACTGGGCAGTGAGACAGACTGCACAATCCAGGGTTCTAGCACTTGGAAATAAAGACTCAAAGCCTCTGACAGAAAGTGTGTGGGGATTGAGGCAGCAGGAGAAATTACTGGCTTCACAGGAGAGTTCACTGGAGAGACCCACAGGATTCTAGAATGTACACAAACCTACCCACCTGAGAATCAGCACCAAAAGAGCTCAATATGCTTGTGGGTAGTGGGGGAAGTCACTACAAGCCTGCCAAGAGCTGAGTGGGCCACATTAGTCCCTCTCGAACCCCTCCCCCACATACAATGGCACAGCACAGCAATGTGTGTTGCCTCTCCCTGACAAATACCTAAGGCTGTGCCCCTTACTATGTAACAGGTGTGCAGAGGTAAAAAAAATATATATATATATTGCCCAAATGAGAGAACAGATCAAATATCCAGAAAAAAAATACAACTAAGAGATAGCAAACCTATCAGATGTACAGTTCAAAACACTGGTAATCAGGATACTCACAGAATTGGTTGAGTATGGTCACAAAATAGAGGAAAAAGTGCAGGCCATGAAAAGTGAAATAAGGGGAACCAACAGTGAAGGGAAGGAAATCGAGACTCAAATTAACAATTTGGACCAGAAGGAAGAAACATTCAACCAGAACAGAATAAAGAAACAAGAATTCAAAAAAATGAAGAGAGGCTTAGAACCCTCCAGGACATCTTTAAATGTTCCAACATCTGAATCATAAGGGTGCCAGAAGCAGAAGAGGAAGAGCAAGAAATTTAAAAAAATATTTGGAAAAATAATGAAGGAGAACTTCTCCAATCTGGCCAAGGACATAGACTTCCAGGAAGTCCAGGAAGCTCAGAGAGTCCCAAAGAAGTTGGACCCAAGGAAGCACACAACAAGGCACATCATAATTATATTACCTAAGATTAAAGAGAAGCCAAGAATCTTAAAAGCAGCAAGAGAAAAGGAGACAGTTACCTGCAATGGAATTTTCATAAGATTATCTGCTGATTTCTCAAAAGAAACCTTACAGACAAGAGGGAGCTAGAAAGAAGTATTCCAAGTAATGAAAGGCAAGGACCTTCAAGGTAGATTACTCTATTCAGCAAAGCTATCATTTACAAAGGAAGGGCAGATAAAGTGTTTTCCAGAGAAGGTCAGGTTAAAGGAGTTCATCATCACCAATCCTTTATTATATCAAATGTTAAAGGGGCTTATCTGAGAAAAAGATAAAAAATATGAACAGCAAAAGAAACTCACAGCTACCAATAACTGAACAAAAAAAACTCACTAAAAATTATTTTGAGATGGTAGAAGGAGGATCACTAAGAAGGATTGGGAATTGGAGCAATGCAAAGAGAGAAAGTAAAATTTGCATCATGAATAAAAAAGGGTGAAGAATGCAGAATGAAGAGAACTAAGAAGGGGCATAAAAGTGTAGAATAAAAACAAGTTGTGGTAAGAGAGAAAACAAGTGGAAAGAAGGTGAAATAGGATAAGAGAAGGATGGGGTAAAATATGTAAATTGAGATAAACTATAGTATAAAATCTAGTGACAATATTCACAAACTCAAAGGACAAGAAATGAATGTTAAAAGGCTATTCAGGAAAGAAAATATCTCAAATCATGGAGAGGATCACAGTGGATTTTGTCTCAGTAGCTTCTAGTATTTACCACTGTTTTTCACACTGGATATGCCTGTGGTCATGTCACATGTTAACTCTGTCTGACCTTAAGCAGCCTGTTCAGGACTTCCAATATCTACTGTCTGTGGCTGACTTCATTGGTTGTTAATCTAGTCACTCTGCACTCAGCAGTCAGGGATAAGCATCATAGGGTCAGGGTAGAGTCCTTCCTAGAGTCAGGACCATTGTTTCTCCTCAGGCTGCTGCTGCTTGATGGGGAGTGGTCTGTCTGAGCAGGATGGCTGATACTTTATAGAGGATGATTCAGCACCAGGATCCCAGGGTCTACTCTCTCAATTCTCTCCCCAAAGCTTCTGTCTCTAGTCTCTCCTCAGGCATTTGTAGCTCACTCTGCTCCCACCTTTGCCAGAGCCCATGCTAAATGGCTACAAATGAAAATTTGTGTGTTAGCCCTTTGAACGGCTCTTTGTATCTGTAGCTATCTCTTTGTCAGAGAGCAACACAGCCACTTTTTGCCACTGGTGGTTGTCTGTTTACTTTTTGGGCTCTGGTCCTCCAGGCTGGTAAACACAGCTTAGGGTTTAGACTCCACACCTCTCAGAGGGATCCAACCAGTTGCTTAATTATTCCTCCAGTGCTGCTACCTGTGGGCACCCAGCCCACCCAGGCTTCCTGAGTCTCCACCATTCTCCTTACCAGTCAGATTGTGCTGAAGTTGATTCTTCTGACTGTTGGTTATAAGGCTTCTCTCTTACTATTGCTCAGTTGTTTGTTTAGGGTGATTTCTCCACAACTGAATTGTACTTTCAAATTGGTCCTGGGAGAAGGTTAGTGTGACTTCCATTTGGTCCTGTTCTATCTGCCCTGTACTGCAATCACTTCTTATAATAAAGTGACTTACAAGAAAAGTTTAGTCTAGTTTCATTTATGTTATTTTAGATTACCTAAGCATAATTAAGCCAAGAAATATACTCATCAAGGTATTTTAAGAGAAGTAAAACTTGAGTGAAGTAAAGGACAAATATTTATTGTCATCAGAAGTTTTCCTTATTTTATTATTTCTATTTATCATAAATGTAACTGAAGTTGTGATGTAAATTAAGGGAAACTTGTTGCAGAGGAAAAATATGAAGACATAGGTGTGTGCCACTGGTTGAGTCTTCCTCTACTGCTGCTCTGTGTGTTTGTTCTTTGATAACCAGTATTGACCTTCAGCCCATGTACTTCTCTATGCAGGTTTGCAGAGAGCTAGTGCAAGAGCCCCTTCACCCTACCGGAGAGATTTTGAGGCCAAACTCCGCAATTTCTATCGAAAACTGGAAGCCAAAGGATTTGGTCAGGGTCCAGGAAAAATTAAGTGAGTGTACCAGTACTTAGCACTGAATTAACATGACAGCTTTTTTATCTTTTTATTTCCTATACCTTTGTAAAGTTATGATACTGGATACCATGGTGTGGTAACAGTTGAGTTTATAATAAAGATGAAGAAAACTTATGAGATTGAGAAGAAAGAAGAAAGGAAGTTAAGAAATTGATGAGAAGGCAGAAAGGAAAGAACCAGAAAGAAAGAACAGTAGATTTCAGACAAAGGCATGTGTAAAGTCAATGGTAGACCTTTTCAGAAAACAAGGAATCTTGAACTAAATTTAATAACCAGAGACACTGATATTAAGAACACATGGACCATAAACAGAAGGGAGGTAATAGGGGATAAAGGGGGGGAAGGGGTGAAGGGTTTTGAGGAACAACTATAAAGGACACATGGACTAAACCAAGGGGGAGTGAAATCAGGGAAGGGAAGTGGGGATGGCTGGGGTTGAGGGGAGAGAAGGGGAGAAAAGGTAGACAACTGAACTTGAATGACAATAAAATGTAAAAAATGGAAAAAAATCATATAGGCCCCTTATTCTTCAGACAAATTTAACTCGTTTGTCAAATTCATGGACTATTTGTAACACTGTCACTTTGTAATAGGAACCTAAGTAAAAAGTTGTGGTTTTCTCCTCTTCTGGATTAATTGTTTACATAATGAAAAGCCAAACCCAATTAAAAAATCCAACTGAAAAGATTCTTTTTGGATATGGTTTTGAAAAAAAATGGTCCAATGGGATAGAATGTATTGAATTATAAAAGCATACATATTGTCCTGTGCTATCAATGTTTTGAACGAGTGTTTTAGAAAAGTCCATCTCTCAACTGATGGAATATGCACTTCATTGAGAGGCTGGGGAGTGATACCTGGGCACTCACTGCTTATCAGCATGCTCTCTAACAATGGAGTTTTAAGCTATCACTCAAAATCTACGTGGCTTCTACTCCTTCCTAGGCTCCTTATTCGCCGGGACCATTTGTTAGAGGGAACATTCAATCAAGTGATGGCTTATTCCCGAAAAGAGCTCCAGCGAAACAAGTTGTACATTACCTTTGTTGGAGAAGAAGGGTGAGTCACCAGTAGTCCTATGCAGACACCTTCATGTGTTGTACCAGAGTCCTTGGATCTTGGTTAATTTTTCTCAAGAAGAAGTGGGGTGGCTCTAAGACTTTGCCCCAAGGTGATTCTGATAGTGTCCTTCTGGGGGGTCTTTCTCCAGGTATTGCCAAACTTTAGATTTCATATTCTTTAAAAGCCTAAGGTTATTGAAAGGTATTAGAGTCTGAGCTACATGGTCAAATTGTAAACCAAAAATACAGCCCTAAATTACTGTACCTTTACTTTTTCAGGTGGTGTACACTTCTGAGTATCTGATCAAAAAACTCTTCCTCTTAAAGTACACATATACAATAATGTGATGTAAGGTTAAAGGTATATATTTTTTGTATATGTGAAAGTCCAATTATTTCAGTATTCTTTGTTTAAAAGATTATTCTTTGTTTCTTCAAATTAATTTGATTCCATTCTCAAAAATAATAACTTTATATAGGTCAGTGTAAAAGGATAAAATACACACATACAACTACATACCAGATGTTTTACATGATTTCAATGATTTTATGGAAAATAATCTCAACCACAGAGGACAAACTCATCTAAGATGGCATATAAAAAATGAAGTTGGAAGCTTTTAAATTTACACATATGCATGTGTGTATGTGCAAATTGTCTCAGGAATTCTCTTGTGCCTTTCCCAAGAAAACCCTTGTTTTTAATCAGCAAGCTGTGTGTTTTATCCATTAAGTGATCAAAAAGAGGAAAAAAAAGCTAAAGGACATTGACATAAGAGTTCATTCATGAACTTCCCCCAAACAAATGACTAAACCTCATTTTCTATACCAAATTAATACTTCCAATTGACATCCATTCTAAAGAGCCAAGGCTGCTCTTGACATTCCCTAGTACTGACTTTGAAAGAGCACATTATTGTCCAGATAAAGGTCCCCTACCTTCTGCAAATAATAGTTTCCCCGGGCTTCTGCTTTTTTTTGCAGCTTGGATTACAGTGGTCCTTCGAGAGAGTTCTTCTTTCTTTTGTCTCAGGAGCTCTTTAACCCTTACTATGGACTTTTTGAATATTCTGCAAATGATACTTATACAGTACAGATCAGCCCTATGTCTGCATTTGTGGAAAATCACCTAGAATGGTAAGATCTAGAATTTTTGCTTTCTTATGTTTGAAAGTTCTAGTTTTTCTTAGTTAGAAGGCAAAAGCATTTCTCAGGAGCCACTGTGTTTAGAGCAGTGGGCCAGACATTATTAGAGGTGATGAGAGTGAATAACAAAGCACTTGAAGGAAGACTGCCTGCTAGTCTTCACCCAGAATACAAAATAAATTACTAAAGACACTGCAAAGGTATTGTCTACATCAAATTTATCTAAGAAATAGTAATTGCCTTCTGAATAGTGTCTGAAGAGACACTAAAGTAAATTGAAGTAGGTGCTGAATGCTGATAATTCTATTAAAATTATGAGTCCCCAGTAAAGGTTTTTTGCAGATATATATGTGTTTGAAATTCTTTGAGATTTGTACATGTTTGTATCAATGCTTTAGCATTGTGGACATGAGCTTCTGAATCTGATTTTAAAAAAGGTTGTTGGGTCACATCTCTAAGTATCCTTCTGACTCAAAAATCATTATCTTTTTGCTTTTCTCCTATTGAGGCATCTATTAGTACTTACTGATATGCATAAGAAGATAAATATTAATCAATTCTATGCAGTTCTGTAGGTGAGATACTTCAGATATTGGAAGCCGTCAGAAATTTGCATGAGGGAAGGGTTTTCAGGAGCAACTATAAAGGACACATGGATAAAAACAAAGGGGGTGGAATCAGGGTGGGAGATGGGGATGGATGGGGTGGGGTGGAGTGGTGGGGGGGAAATGGAGATAACTGTGCTTGAACAACAATAAAAAAAACACTGCAAAGGAAGAAAATAAATTTGCATGAAAAATGTAGAATGCATGTACTTTATTGCTGTGTCACCATACCTGATTTGAAAACTACCCCACTCTCACTGCTGGAGTTCCTGTTATCAAAAAAGAAATGAGTCCTGTAGATTGCTAATGTGGTTGTTGTGACACTACTTATTTATCATGTGTTGTAATGGCTGCTGATGAAGGAAGCTTCTGAGGTGATACCTGTGCCTGCTAGTCCCACAGGCCAAATCTCTGTATTTTGGTTTTATAACATTAAGTAACCCAGCTAGAAGGTAAGACTTCTAACTGTTGCCATGCCAGCTCTCTCCAACAGTCTCAGCTCTATAGTTATTTAGCTGAGGCAAGAGTGAGTTTACATCAAACATTTGACATAAGTCACAAAATTTGTCTTTGTTCTATCATTTATTTTCCTGTCACTATCAGTAAAAGAGTGAATACACCTGTGAGACAGAAACACAGAGACAGGAAAACAGAGCAGACAAGATGTTGCCAATGGAATGTATGACCCCAAGGACTGAATGTCAGCTTTAACTTAGGTCATATTTAGACAGTATTAGAGATTGCTATAACCCATGATACAAGAATTAATATGTACAGAAATTATACTTAATATAATCCTTCAATTATCTTAGTTTGTAAGCATGAAATTCAAGATAGCATCTTAGAGACCATGAATTGGAATCTGCTACAAATAAAGAAATATTTTCATCGAATATCATACCACATAGGAATATGGTGGATGTGGGGATACCTTCAATAATTTAATGATTGTAAATTAAACACACACTATATGCTGAGAAGATACAAAAATGAAATGAGTAAGATGTCCTCCCTGAAGGATATGTAGTAGGAAGAACATATGAGGAACCAACTATTGTAATACAAAATCGTAAGTGCCACATTATACATACATACCTGCATTCGTACAATTCTTCATATATGCACACACACCAGAGATGCACATAGAAAGACAGTGGATCTTATGAAAATGAGGGATGACTGTAGAGGTCTTAAGGGACAGTTGTATAGGAGAAGGGTAGAAAAGACATGTCACAGAGTCAAAACTAGAAGTAATAATTAAAATGCATGAGAGGGAATGGAGCCTTCAGCAAGTAATGTAGCTAGACTACAGCAGAGAATACCTTTTGAGTGTGTGATAGAAAGTGAGGCTAGAATTAAATTACAACAGTAGTTATGTGTGTCCTAGCTCCTGATCGAAGTGATGGTGAGGCCTAAGGGTTTGTTTGTCAACTAGTTCCCTTATGACTTTATTACATGAAATAAGACTAAGCTATATTTTGAATTTGTGATTTGTCTTTTATTCAAGGCATTTTGTAATAAAAGTTCATCTGATCAAAAATTTAAGCTAGATATAAAAGAGAAGCAGGTGATCATCTTTCATATCCTTTATGAAGCATTCTATAATTGGAGTTGCATTTTTAAAAAGTAAATCTTGTCATATTGTGAAGAGAAATTTGAAGGAGTATGAATGGAAAGAGCCAAACTAGTTCTGAATCTGCTGATAAGTCAGAGAGAGAAATAGTCAAAACTAAGACAGATGCAGTGTCCCAGAAATGAAGGGACATCATAGAGAGAGAAGAGATGACTGAATGTTAAGAGGGAGAGAGAAATGTAGAATAAGTACAAGGTTTCTGGTAACACAACTGGGTCAATTGATGCTATTAACTGTGACTGGAGTTAGGTTGAGTAGACAATATCGAGAGAGGTAAAATGAGGAATTTTCTCTTTGACAGGTAGAATTTGCAATTTCTGTTATCAGCGCAGGTTGTTATGGCAATATATAAATGGAGCTAAGGCCCTAATTAGCAGAGGAGCAGCTGTACTAGATATTGAGATTTGAGAAACAACACAAACTGGCTTAACTGTGGGAATGTATGCATGCCCTCAAAGCTTGTGAAGACAGCAAGCAGAGCTGAGGCCCATAAAAAAGTGGATAATATTGATGTGTAAGGGATGTACAGAGTCAAAGGTCCTAAAAGGAAGTTAAGGAGTGGCCAGAGAGCTCACACCTGGGAGGAGTGTGATTAAAGAAATGCAGGGCCTGGAGAGAGTCAGGGATACTCAGAAGAACTGCTTGGGAAGGAGAGAAGGCAATATGAAAAGGCAGAGGCTGGAGGAGGTGTCTAGGCAACAGAATGGGGACTCAAAGGGTTCAGAGCACATGACTGGGAGAACAGAAGTTAGGACATCAAGGGAGAAAGAGCATTCAGGTGGCCAATGGATTTGCGTTTGAATGGTAGCAGAGGAAAGCAGGGCTAAGTGCTGTGATGGCATGAAAGGGAACCAGTGTTCTGAAGAAATCCTGGGAGTCAATAATGTTTCAGTACAAACACAGAATAAGGCCACAGGCAAATGCCTAATAATAGTACAGAGCACTTGCTGGCCTCGTAGCCTGATCATTTGCTATTGAAGTGTGGCCCCAGTCACTTTTCACTGAGGAAGGCACATCACTTTGCCCTTGCTCTCACCCTGGCTTTGTTGCTTCTGCTTATCTTTGGCATTAGAGAGCTGAAGAGGCTCTATTAATATGTCAGGTATACTTTATTGCATTGAGGAGGTAAATTGTGTGATAGATGTACGAATTAGCAATGCTCTTTGGACAGATTCTTTATAAAGATCAAAGACCCAGAAGTGCCTGCCCTGGAGGTGCTAGTTAACTTTTGTTTTTCCAAAGGAAAGAACATGAGGACTTTCATCCACTAGTTTTCCCACTTGTTTGAAAATATTTGCTGTGTAATCCAGAAACAAAAATGTGTGTAGCTTTTTGTCAACTAGCAGTCTAAGCAGAGCTTGTGCAATAATAATGTTCTTTTAGTGATGTACATTGGATGGCAAATTGTTATGAAGTGAGCAGTGACCTCCCCTCTGTTCCCAGGCTCCAACTCTGACCCTTTAGTTCCTTGAGCCCTGGTCTGGCAAGAAAGGTGGGATGCGGAAACAGCACAGGCACCAGACTATATCATGAATAGCAAATGGAGTTGGACTCCACTCTCATCAGTGCCTCAGAGGTCTTGGGAGAGGGGTAGGATTTTCTCTGGGCAGTAACAGCCAGGAGTGAGTGAGCTTGAGGCACCTTTAGCTTTGAACAGGAAGCCCTGTTGGAATGTTTGTCTCAACCAGGTGTTAATGCTACAGTTGCTCCTTCTAGGTACTTTTCTACTAGAGATACGTATACCTCATGGCAAGTGGATTTACAAAGAAAACTGGGCACCCAAGTCTTCACCTCTTTGGCACTTTAATAGAGGGTGCCAGGAAGGCTAATTCCTGACTTAAGTCACTCTGGTCCTTGTACAACGTGTATTCAGCAATTGTGTGTTGTGTCCCAGACTGATGTCTTGTCAATGTTGCTCATGCAGTGTTTATAACACTGAGGAAACCCAATGCCTGAGTTCTCAAATATGATTGCCTTACCAGATACAACTCACCCACCAGCAAGGATGAGCAAGTCTGTAATCTCAGATCTAGGTTTGTGTCTCTCCTTCCTTCCTCACTTTTTGGGATCCTCTATCTTTTGATCCACAGAGCCTGTGAAGACAATGACACTTATTATAACTAACACATCAATCGTGAAAAGAGAGAGACCAAAAGATTACAGGGCTTCTAATGGTCACAGTCTTGACTTTGTAAAGCTAGAAATTGTCCCAGTCTGAAGACATCCTGAAGCTGGGGTCCCTCTGGGAGAAGGAGTGACTCTGATGCCTGCCTTCCTGTTCATTCAACAGAACAGGGCCATAGGCCAAAAATAAGCCTTTTATTATCTGGGAAGCTCTTTATCTGCACTTGATTCTAAATACTAAACTTGCTATGTAGAATAATGGATAGCACATTTAAAATACCCATTGCTATATCTGCAGAGTCTTGAATTCATAGGTAAGACCACATTATAAAAATATTCCATTAGATGTTTCTCGCCCTTCGACCCCCAAGTGTTCTTGCTACAGTGTATAGTATAGAGCTCAGTGTGTAGTTTTTGAGTCAAAGATCAGATAAGATCTCCCACCAAAACCCAGTCCAACAGCAGTCCTCGTGTATTATCTATGCAGATACAAGAGATTTACTAGTCTTATCTCCTGGTGAATAAGAGTTGCTTTCTTAGCACTGCCCTAGAGAAGCTATGGGGAATAAATTAGCTTATTGTGACTATGTTCATTCTGCCTATTTTCATTTTTCTTCTTTTTTAATAAAAGATTTTATTTATTTATTTATCTTTAGAGGGGAAGGAAAGAGGGAGAGAAACATCAATGTATGGTTGACTTTCATTCATTCCCTGCTGGGAGCTGGCCTGCAGGGAACCCACCTGCAACCCAGGCATGTGCCCTGACTGGGAATGGAACCCCGATCCTCTGGTTCACAGGCCTGTGCTTAATCCACTGAGCTACACCAGCCAGGAGGTTTTTTCTTCTTTTGTTAAATCAATTTTTATTGTTCAAGAACAGTTGTTTCTATTCCCCCACCACCACCACACACCACTCCAGCCATGCCCATCCCGCATCCTCCATTCTGCCCTCTTTGGTGTTGTCCCTGTGCCTTTACATGTTCCTAAAACCCCATCTCGCTTCTCTCCTCTTTATCCCCTCCCACCACCCCTCTAGTTACTGTCAGTTTGTTCTCAATTTCACTGTCTCTGGTTATATTTTCTTTGCTCATTTGTTTTGTTGATTAAGTTCCGCTTATAGGTGAGATCATATGGTATTTGTCTTTCAACTCCTGACTTACTTCACTTAGCATACACTCTCCAGATCTGTCCATGCTGCAAAAAAGGGTAGGAGCACCTTCTTTCTTTCTTCTGCATAATATTCCATCATGTAAACATACCATAATTTTAAAAAATTTTATTTAATTATTTTTTCAAGTACAATTTTCTGTCTTTTAATCCCATCTCAGCCCACCCCACCCCCTTGCTCCTCATCTCCTTCCCATTTCCACCCACCTTAGTTGTTGTCCATGTGTCCTTTATACTAGTTCCCATAAATCCTTCCCCTTTTCCCACTGAAATTCCCTCCCCTCTCCCCTCTGGTCACTGTCCCCCTGTTCTCTATTTCAGAGTCATTATTTTTATTTTGCTTGCTTGTTCATTTTGTTGTTTAGCTTCCTGTTAAAGGTGAGATCATATGGTATTTGTCTTTCCTTCACTGCCTGGCTTATTCTACTCAGCATAATGCTTTCCAGTTCCATTCAAGCTGTTGCAAAGGGTAGGAGCTCCTTTTTTCTTCTGCTGCATAGAATTCCATTGTGTATATGTACCATAATTTTTTGATCCATTCATTTACTGTTGGGCACTAAGGTTGCTTTCAGCACTTGGCTATTGTAAATTGTGCAGCTATGAACATTGTGGAGCATAGGTTCTTTGGAATTGGTGTTTCAGTATTCTTAGGGTATAACCCCAGCAGTGGAATTATCAGGTCAAAAGGCAGTTCCATTTTCAGTTTTCTAAGGAAATTCTATAATGTTTTAAACAGCGGGTGCACCAGTCTGCATTTCCAACAGTGCACTAATGTTCCATTTTCTCCACAACATTTCCATCACTTGTTCTTTGTTGATTTGTTTATGATGGGCATTCTCACCAGTGTGAAGTGGTATCTCATTGTGGTTTTAATTTGCATCTCTCTGATGGCTTAGTGATGCTGAGCATCTTTTCATACGTCTCTGGGCCTTTTCTATGTCTTCCTTGGAGAATTGTCTGTTCAAGTCCTTTGCCCATTTGTTAATTGGGTTGTTTGTTTTCCTGGAGTAAAGTCATGTGAGTTCTTTATATATTTTGGAGATCAAACACTTTTTTGAGATATCATTGGCAAATATGTTTTCCCATATGGTTGGTTCTTTCTTCATATTAATGCTATTTTCTTTAGCTGTACAGAAACTTTTTATTTTGATGAGGTCCCATTTGTTTATTCTTTTCATTATGTCCCTTGTTCTAGGGGACATATCAGTGAAAGTATTGCTGCATGGGATATGTGAGATTTTTTCTTCCTATGATCTCCTCTAGGACTTGTGTTTTGTCATGATATATATTTAAGTCTTTTATTCATCTTGAATTAATTTTTGTGTATGGTATGAGTTGGTGTTGGAATTTCATTTTTTTGCATGTAGCTGCCCCAACACCATTTGTTGAATAGGCTAATTTTATGCCATTTTTTGTTTCTGCCTCCTTTGTCAAATATTAATTGACCGTGGAGGCATGGGTTTGTTTCGGGGCTCTCTCTTCTGTTTCATTGGTCTGTGTGTCTATTCTTATGCCCGTACCATGCTGTTTTGATTACAGTGGCCTTGTGGTACAATTTGATATCAGGCATTGTGATGGCTCCTACTCTGTTCTTTCTCAAAATTTCTGCAGCTATATGGGGTCATTTATGGCTCCATATAAATTTTTGAAATCATAAATTTGTTCTATATCTGTGAAATATGACATTGATAGTTTATAAGGATTGTGTTGAATCTCTACATTGCTTTGGGTAGTATGGATATTTTGATTATGTTAATTCTTCCATTCAATAAATTTGCTTCCATTTGTTTGTGTGTTCCTTAATTTCTTTCTTCAATGTTGTTTAGTTTTCTGAGTATAGGTCTATTACCTCCTTGGTAAGGTAAACTTTTTTTTTTCTTTTTGCTATAGCAAATGGAATTTTTTCCTGTTTTCTGTTTCTGATATTTCATTATTGGTGTTCAAAAGTGCCTTTGACTTCTAAATATTGACTTTGTATCCCAGTATTTGGTTAAATTTATTTATTAGGTCAAGTAGTTTTCTGGTGCGGTCTATAGGATTTTCTATGTAAATTATAATGTCATCTGCAAACAGTGGCAGTTTTACTTCCTCATTTCCAATATGAATGCATTTTTTCTTTTACTTGTTTGATTGCTGTGGCTAGGACTTTCAATCCTAGGTTGAATAGAAGTGTGGAAAATGGACATCCTGTTCTTGTTCCTTATATTAGTGCGAAAGCTTTTAGTTTTTGCCCCGTGAATTTGATATGGAGTTCAGGTCTCCTGTATATGTCCTTTATTATGTTGAGAAATGCTCTCTCAATTTCCACTTTGCTAGTGTTTGTATCATAAATGAATGCTGTACCTTAACAAATGCTTTCTCCACATCTATTGATATAATTGAGTGATTTTAATCTTTCCACTTGTTCATGTGATATAATGTATTTATTGATTTGCAAATATTGTACCACCCTCGCATCCCAAAGATGAATCCTAATTGATCATGGTGTGTGATCTTTCAAATGTATTATTGGGTGTGGTTTGCCAATGTTCTGTTGCATATTTTCATGTCTGTGTTCATCAGTGATATTGGCTTGTAGTTTTCTTTCTTTGTTGTGACTTTATCTGATTTGGGGATTTGTATGATGCTAGCCTTGTAAAAAGGGTTTAGTAGTCTACTACCTTCATGGATTTTTTGGAATATTCTGTGAAGGTTACAGGTTAGCTCTTCCTTAAATGTTTTTAAACTCCTTCTGTGAGTTTGGTCCAGGGCTTTTAAGTGCCAGAAGTTTTGGGATTACTACTTCAATTTCATCAGCTATCATTGGTCTTTTCAGGCTTTCTGTTTCTTCATTCAACTTTGGAAGATGATATATTTCTAGTATTTGTTCACTCAACCAAGAAATTTGTTCACTCAAATTTCTTGGCATACAGTTTTTCATAGTAATTTCTTACAATCCTTTGTATTTCTGTAGTATCAGTTTAATCTCTCCTCATTTCTGATTGTGTTTATTTGGGACCTCTCCCTCTTTTCTTGATGAGTGTGCTTAAAGGTTTGTTTCTTTTGTTTATCTTTTTAAAGAGCCAGCTCCTGAATTTATTGATCCTTAGAAGTTTTCTTTTAGTCTCTATGTCATTTAATTCTGCTCTGTTCTTGGTTATTTCCTTCCTTCTACTTTCTCTGGGCTATCTTTTGGGTTGATTCTCCAGTTCTTGTAGCTGTAGGGTTAGGTTGTTTATTTGATACATTTCTTTTTTAGGTAGGCCTGTATCGCTATGAAGTACCCTTTCAGGACTGCCTTTGCTATTTCCCATAAGTTTTGGATTGTTGTGAGTTCCTTTTCATTTCTTTTCAGAAACTTTTTGATTTCCTCCTTAATCTCATTCTTGACCCATTTATTGTTTAATAGCATGTTATTCAATCTCCATGAATTTGAGTGTTTTTGAGGGTTTTTTTCCTTGAGGCTGGTTTCTAATTTTCGTCCTTTGTGAACAGAGAAAAATGCATGATCTGATTTCAATTTTTTTGAATTTGTTGAGGATTTTCTTGTGACCTATGATGTAGTCTATCTTTGAGAATGTTCCATATGCATTTGAAAAGAATGTGTATTTAGCTTCTTTGGGATGAAGGGCTCTGTATATATCAGTTAGTCCATTTCATCAAGGGTGTTGTTTAATGCCTCAATATCTTTGTTGATATTTTGTTTGGAAGATCTATCCATTTTGGGGCAGTGAGGTGTTGAAATCCCCCATAATAATTGTGTTGCTGTCAATATGTTTCTTGAAGTCCTCCAAAATTTCCTTTATTTATTTGGGTGCTCCTATGTTGTTTGCATGTATGTTTACAATTTTTATGTCTTCTTGATGAATTCTTCCTTTGAGAATTATGAAGTGTCCTTCTGGATCTCTTTCTATGACCTGTCTTTGAAGTGTATTTTGTCTGATACAAGTATTGCTAGTCAGGCTTTTTTTTCCTGTCCATTTGCTTGGAATATTTTTTCCAACCCTCCATTTTCAGTATGTGTAGGTCTTTTGTTGTGAAGTAGGTCTATTGTAGGCAGCATATGTGTGGGTTGTGTTTTCTCCATTCAGCTACTTTATGTCTTTTTATTGGACCATGTAATCTATTAACATTTACAGTTATTAATGATAGATATTTATTCATTTTCCCCCTTTGCACTTGTGTTCCTCTCTTTCCTGCTCATTTCCTTCCCCTTATTATAGTAGTCCCTTTAGCATATCTTGTAGTGTGGTTTGGTAGAGTTGTACTCTTTCAGTCTTCTTTTGCCTGGAAAAATCCTTAGTTCACCTATTATTTTAATTGAGAGCCTCACTGAATAGAGTCTTGGTTGCAGGTTTGTTTTCCATTACTTGGAATATTCTTGCCATTCTCTCCTGGATTGGAGTGTTTCTGTAGAGAAATCAGCTGCTAGGCTTATATGAGCAGAAACAAATTACTTCTTGTTTCTGCCTTGCTGCTTTTAAGATTCTCTTTTTTGTCTTTAAACCTTTGGATTTTAATTATGATATGTTTTGGAGTAGTCCTCTTTGAATTCCTCTTGATTGGGACTCACTGTGATTCCTGCACTTTTATGTTTTTCTCCCTTTCCATGTTGGGAAAGTTTTCTGTTATTTTTTCTTTTTTCATTTTTTTAAAGGATAAATTTCTTTTAATCAGAGGGGTGTAATTTAAATAATATTATTTTTTTAGAAATATATCCACCTATCTGTTTATTTATTTATTATATGTATGAAAGTTTATATATATATATATATACATGTAAACTTTTTTCTGACTTCATATTTTTTAATTTATTTATTTATTTATTTTAAAATTATTTTTCAACTACAATATTCTTTCTTTTACTACCTTCTCAGCCCACTCCCCCGTGCCCCCCACCTCCCCCCTCTTTCCACCCCTCTTAGTAGTTGTCCATGTGTCCTTCATGCTAGTCCCTGTAAATCCTTCCTTTTTTTCCCCTGAAACTCCCTCCCCTCTCCCCTCTGGGCGCTGTCCCCCTGTTCTCGATTTCAGTCTCGTTGTTTTTATTTTGCTTGCTTGTTTGTTTTGTTATTTAGCTTCCTGTTAAAGGTGAGATCAAATGGTATTTGTCTTTCACCACCTGGCTCATTTGACTCAGCATAACGCTTTCCAGTTCCATCCAAGCTGTTGCAAAGGGTAGGAGCTCCTTCTTTCTTTCTGCTGCATAGAATTCCATTGTGTATATGTACCATGATTTTTTGATCCATTCATTTACTGATGGGCACCTAGGTTGGTTCCAGCTCTTGGCTATTGTAAATTGTGCTGCTATGAACATTGGGGTTCATAGGTTCTTTTGGATTGCTATCTTAGTATTCTTAGGACATAGTCCCAGCAATGGAATTGCTGGGTCATAAGGCAGGTCCATTTTTAGTTTTTTTTTAAGAAAATTCCATACTGTTTTCCATAATGGTTGTACCAGTCTGCATTACCAATAGTAAACTAGGGACCCCTTTTCCCCACAACCTCTCCAACATTTGTTGTTTGTTGTTTTGTTTATGATAGCCATTCTGACTGGTGTAAGGTGGTATCTCATTGCGCTTTTAATTTGCATCTATCTAATAGGTAGTGATATTCAGCATCTTTTCATATGTCTCTGGATCCTCTGATTGTCCTCCTTGGAGAAAAAGTCTGTTCAAGTCTTTTTCCCATTTTTTAATTGGGCTGCTTGTCTTCTTAGAGTGGAATTGTCTAAGTTCTTTTGTATATTTTGGAGATTAAACCCTTGTCTGAGGTATCATTGGCAGTTATGTTTTCCCATACAATTGGTTGTCTTTTTATTTTAATACTGTTTTCTTTAGCCATGCAGACCTTTTAATTTTGATGAAATCCCATTTGTTTATTCTTTCCTTTATGTCCCTTGCTCTAGGGGACATATCCGTAAAAATGTTACTGCGTGAAATATCTGAAACTTTTCTTGCCAATGTTCTCCTCTAGGATTTTAATGGTTTCACGGCTTACATTTAAATGTTTTATCCACCTTGAATTTATTTTGGTGTATGGTGTAAGTCAGTGCTCAAGTTTCATTTTTTTGCACGTAACTGTCCAGTTCTCCCAACACTATTTGTTGAAGGGGTTATTTTTAGTCCATTTTATGTTACTGTCCCCGTTGAATGTTAAGTGACTGTAGAGAGTTGGGTTGATTTCTGGGCTCTCTGTTCTATTCCATTGGTCTATGTGCCTGTTTTTGTGCCAGTACCATGCTCTTTTGATTGCAGTGGCCTTGTAATACAATTTGATATCAAGTATTGTGATTCCTCCTACTTTGTTCTTCTTTCTCAAAATAGCAGTTGCTATTTGGGCTCATTTATGGTTCCATATAAATTTTTGAAGTGTTTGTTCTATGTCTGTGAAATATGCCATTGGTACTTTAATAGGTATTCTATTGAATCCGTAAATTGCTTTCAGTAGTATGGACATTTTGATGATCTTAGTTCTTCAATCCATGAACACGGTATATGTTTCCATTTGTTTGTGTCTTCCTTGATTTCTTTCTTCAGTGTTGTGTAGTTTTCTACATACAGGTCTTTCACCTCCTTGGTTAGGTTTATTCCCAGATATTTTATTTTTGTTTTTGCTATATTGAATGGTATTTTTTCTTGATTTTTGCTTCTACTGTTTTATTGTTAGTATATAAAAATGCCTTTGGATTAAATTAAATGCACTTAATCCATTTATGTTTAAGGTTATTTCTGGATATTGACTTTGTATCCTGCTGTTTTACCAAATTTATTTATTAGTTCAAGCATTTTTTGAGTAGAGTCTATAGGATTTTCCATATACACTATCATGTCATCTGCAAACAATGACAGTTTTGTTTCCTCCTTTCCAATTTGGATGCCTTTTATTTCCTTTTCTTGTCTGATACCTGTGGCTAGAACTTCCGAAACTATATTGAATAGAAGTGGTGAAAGTGGATATCCTTGTCTTGTCCCTGATCTTAATGGAAAAGATTTTAGTTTTTGCCCATTGAGTATGATGTTGGCTTTAGGTCTCTCATATATGTCCTTTATTATATTGAGAAATGCTCCCTCTATTTTTATTTTGCTGAGTGTTTTTATCATAAATGGGTGTTGTACCTTATCAAAAGCTTTTTCCGCATCTATTGATATGATCATGTGATTTTTGTCTTTGCTTTTGTTTATGTGATGAATTACATTTACTGATTTGCAAATGTTGAACCATCCTTGCACCTCTGGGATGAATCACACTTGGTCATGGTGTATGATCTTTTTGATGAATTGCTGGATGCAATTTGCCAATATTTTGTTGAGGATTTTAGCGTCTATGTTCATCAGCGATATTGGCCTAAAAGTTTTCTTTCTTTGTTGTGTTTCTATCTGTTTTTGGAATTAGGATGATGCTGGCTTCATAAAAGGAGTTTGGGAGTTTCCCATCTTTTTGGATTTTTTGGAATAGTCTGTGAAGATAAGGGTTAGCTCTTCCTTAAATGCTTTGTAGAATTCTCCTGTGAACCCATCTGGTCCAAGGCTTTTGTGTGATGGGAGTTTTTTGATTATTGCTTCAATTTCTTTTGCTGTTATTGGTCTATTCAGGTTTTCTACTTCTTTTTCTTTTGTTTCAGATTATATTTTTCTAGAAATTTGTTCATTTCCCCTAGGTTTTCAAATATCTTGGCATACAGTTCTTCACAGTAGTTTCTCACAACCCTTTCTATTTTTCTGGTATCAGTTATAATCTCTCCTCTTTCATTTCTGATTGTGTGGTTATTTGTGTCCACTCTCTTCTTTTCTTGATGAGCCTACTTAAACACTTGTCTATTTTGTTTATCTTTTCAAAGAACCAACTCCTGGATTCATTGATCCTTAGAATTTTGCTTTTAGTCTCTGTGTCATTTAATTCTGCTCTAATCTTGGTTATTTCCTTCCTTCTACTTGCTCTGGGCTGTTTATTGTTGTTCCTCAAGTTCTTGCAGGCATAGGGTAAGGATGTTTGTTTGAAATGTTTCTATCTTCTTTAGGTAGGCCTGTATTGCTATAAACTTCCCTCTCAGGACTGCCTTCACTGTGTCCCATAAGTTTTGAGTTGTTTTGAGTTTGTTTTCATTTGTTTCCAGAAACTTTTTGATTTCTTCCCTAATTTCATTCTTGACCCATTCGTTGTTTAATAGCATACCATTCAGTCTCCATGATTTTGAGTGTTTGGGGTTTTTTCCTTTGGGGTTGGTTTCCAGTTTCAGTCCTCTGTGGTCAGAGAAAATGCTTTGTATGATTTCAATATTCTTGAATTTGTTGCGGCTCATTTTGTGTCCGAGCAGGTGGTCTATCTTTGAGAATGTTCCCTGTGGATTTGAAAAGAATGTGTACCTAGCTTCTTTGGGATGAAGGGCTCTGTATATATCAGTTAAGTCCATTTCATCAAGGGTGTTGTTTAATGCCTCAATATCTTTGCTGATATTTTGTTTGGAAGATCTGTCCATTTTTGATAGTGGGGTGTTAAAATCCCCTACTATAATTGTGTTGCTGTCAATATCTTTCTTGAAGTCCTCTAAGATTTTCTTGATATATTTGGGTGCTCCTATGTTGGGTGTATATACATTTACGATGTAAATGTCTTCTTGGTGGATTCTTCCCTTGAGTACAATGAAGTGACCTTCTGGGTTTCTGTTCATGGCTCTTTTTTCGAAGTCTATTTTCTCAGATATGAGAATTGCTACCCAACTTTTTCTTTCTTCTCCATTTGATTGGAAAATTTGTTTCCATCCTTTCAATTTTAGTCTGTGAAGGTCTTTTGTCCTGAGGTGGGTCCTTGTAGGCAGCATATGTGTGGGTCACGCTTTTTTATCCATGCAGCTATTCTGTGTCTTTTGATTGGAGCATTTAATCCATTTATGTTTAAGGTTATTATTGATAGGTACTTATTCATTGCCATTTTTGTACCTGTGTTCCTCTCTGTCTCTCTCTTTTCCTTCCTTTCCTTAAAGCAGTCCTTTTAGTATTTCTTGTAGGTCTGGTTTGGTGAAAGCATATTCTTTTCGGCTTCTTTTGTCTTGGAAGCTCTTTATTTGGCCTTCTATCTTGATTGAGATCCTTGCTGGGTAAAGTAGCCTTGGTTGTAGGCCTCTGTTTCTCATTAGTTGAAATATTTCTTGCTTGGAGTGTTTCCACTGAGAAGTCATTAGCTAACCTTATTAGGATTCCGTTGTATGTTACTTCTTTTTTCTTCCTTGCTGCCTTTAAGGTTCTCTCTTTGTCTTGGAATTTTGCCATTTTAATGATGATTTGTTCTGAAGTGGGCCTCCTTGGGTTCCTCTTGATTGGGACTCTCTGTGATTCCTGGATTTGTGTGACTTTTTCTCTCATCAAATTAGGGAAAATTTTCTCTCATTACTCCTTCAAATATGTTTTCTATCCCTTCTTCTTCTTCTCCTCTGGTATTCCCATTATTCAGATATTATTACGTTTCATATTGTCTTGCATTTCTCTTAATCCCTCTTTATTCTTTCTGAGCCTCTTTTCCCTTTCCTGGTCTTTCTGTAAGATGCTTTCTACTTTGTCCTCCAACTCACTAACCCGATCTCTGTCTCATCGACTCTACTTTTAATAGTTTCTACTGTGTTCTTCAATTTGGAAATTGTATTCTTCATTTCCTCTTGGCCCTTGCTAATAGTTTCCATTTCCTTTTTCATGTTGGTATACATTTCGGTGAGATCATTATAGCTCCCCTGTAGTTTAGGTAGCTCATTGTGAGCTCTCTGAACTTCCTGATAACCAGTGCTTTGAATTCAGTATCTGATAGTTGACTTGCCTCTACTTCATATAACATTCTTTCTTAGGGTTCCTCCTTTCCTTTCATTTGGGGATTCTTTCTTTGTCTTTTCATTGTTTGTGAGACTCTTCTTGTTAGCCTCAGCTTCTTAGATTGATCTTTTTTGAGTCCCTGGGTTTATGATGTGAACTTCTTTGGTTGAATGCCTGTGAAAGTCAGTGGTGCAGTCTCTTTTGGTTATTCTGTCTTTCTCTGCTTCCACCTACTCAAATATGCAGCAACTTGTGGCTTCTCCCCTGCAATTTTCTGTCTGTCTCTACTATTTGGAGGCCTCTTCTATGGGTCCAACTCTGGTGTTATTGTATTTTCAAATTGTTTGTGTCTCGTCTGGTTCCTCCATGACCATCAAGATTTCTGGTCCCTTTTTCTCATATATGCTGGGCAACTGCTGGCTTGCTGGCTTCTCCTCTGCCCACAGGTTTCTCTCCCTTGTGTACAAGGAACTGGAATCTGCTCCATCCTATTCCGTCGCCATCTTGCCCATAAATATCAGTTTTCTGTTATTTTTTCAAACGGGGTTCCTGTCCCTTGTTCCTGTTCTTCTCCTGTTATTCCTATCATTCTAATGTTGTTGTGTTTCATATTATCTTGGAGTTCTCTTTAGGTATCTTTATATTTTTTGAGTTTTTTTTTTATGTAACTGCTATACCTGGGTGTTCCTTTTCACTTTGTCTTGCAGCTCACTAAATCCATGGTCTGCTTCATCCAACCTGCTTGTAATTTTTTCTAGTGTATTTTTTTATTTTAGAAATTGTATTTTTTGTTATTCCTGGCTTTTGTTTATAGTTTCTGTTTCCTTTTTTAATGTTTTAGTTCTCACTCAGTTTTTTGTAGTTGTTTGTGAGTCCTTGAGCATCCTTTTAGCTATTATTTTGAATTCTATATCTGATAGTTGACTTACCTCCATTTCATTTAGCTCTTTTAGTGGGTAATCTTTCATTCCCTGTCATTGCAGGTTCTTTTTTGTCTCCCCATTTTAGGTGACTCTTTTGTTTCTTTCTGTGCTTCCTGATGTTCTGCTTTGCTAGCTGTCTTTGTAAAGTGAACTTCTATCGTAGGAGTTCTACAGAGTTCAGTGGTGTGGTCCCTGATCTCCTTGTCTAGATGTCTAGGGTCAACATTTCTTTTGTTTGTGTGGACTCTCTTGTTGCATTTTTGTTTTTACCCGTTGGTAGTTCCTTTGTTGTTGAGTTCTGTCTTTGAGCAGGTATATTGGTGTTCACATCTTCTCCTTACTCTTGTATGTTATCAGTGGCAGAGGGAAGGCAAAATGGATTAAGACAGCAGGAGCATATTAAATTGGATTTAAAGTACCAACATGTATATAAGAGACAGGAGATACTTTGGATAAGTATAGAATTAACCGTGATATTTTACCCACTAGCCACTTTTTATAATAGGTGAAAAAGAGATAAAACTCTCGTTAGAGGGGAAAAGGATTGTGAGCTGAATCCCCAAAACAGAGCACTTTGGGAGGTCAGATGATGAGATATAGTTAGAGTAAAGGATAAAAAATAGGCATTGTGTGTGAGAGAATAGAAATGACCACAAGAGTAAGAAAGCTCCAGAAGATTGTGAAATGAGCTAAGATCAGGAAGGGTGATGTGTAGTATTTACAATTATATGGAACAATAGTTGTTTACAATAATTCTGAAACAACCATAATATAACAAGAAATATATTATCTAAATAACAAGAATAGGAAGTATACTACCATGAGTAGTGTGATATTGGAATAGAAGTGAAGTGACTGAAGGAAAATTAAAATACAGTATGAAAGGGAGAATAAGGAAAATCAGTCAAACAATGCAATTAAAGAAAGAAATAAAATGAAGAAAACTAAACAGAAAGAAGAGAAATTTAAAAAATACTAATAAAATAAAGGAAGAAAAAAATAATAATACAAATAAACAATAACATGCAGAGTATCTGGAATAGCAAAGTGAAATTTGTTTCAGTTTCTCTGTTGTTGTGGTTATCCTGTGCTCCTTCTCTGGATCTGTCTCTGGACCTTTCACAGTTCCTCATCTTATTGTCTCACTGCAGGTCTGGGGGAAACCTTCTGCTAATTTTAAACCTACCAAGCCAGTTCTGCTGGTCTTCCTAGATGCTACAAGCTGAGGGGATTTGGAATTTATTTTCTCCCTTCTTATGGTTTTGTGATAATGGGGACCAGGTTTGGGCCACAATATTCACAGTTACCCAGCCTCCAGCTCAGGTCCTCCATGTGCTGTTGGCCCTCCCTGTCCATCTGTGCCAGGCCAGTACCTTTAGCCCACCAGTTGTGCTATCCATTAGGTACACTAATTAGGTGCACACACCTTCTCCCTTTTTGCTGTCCTAGGTCCTGGGCATCCTCAAAGTCTCCTCAAGGTAGTTCAGCTCCTCCACTCAGTTAAGTCTTTTGGGGGACTTCTAACTCCCCAGGCCCTGTTGCCCACCTCTGATTGGTCTGTGCAGGGCTCCTCTTCCTTCTTCTTTGTGAGCCATCTGTGCCATGGCAGGAGTTGAGGAGTTGGCCGCAGTGGTGGTGAGGGGTGGTGGCAGTGAGAGCCAACCACTGCACGAGAGTTCCTTCAAACTTTGGCAAACCACAGCCAGCAATAAACTAAAAAGATCATATAACATAATCAAGTTGGAACTATCCTGGGA
This sequence comes from Artibeus jamaicensis, assembly GCF_021234435.1. Classification (NCBI taxonomy): domain Eukaryota; kingdom Metazoa; phylum Chordata; class Mammalia; order Chiroptera; family Phyllostomidae; genus Artibeus; species Artibeus jamaicensis. The sequence continues at coordinate 7,975,866 of NW_026521717.1, read as the reverse complement.
ATGCACGGATGGTATAATATTCACAAATAGATAAATGTAATGCACCACATAAGCAAAATGAAAGTAAAAAAAACATGATACATCAATAGATGTTGACATAGCATATAAGTGCAGTGCCTATTTATGATAAAAATGATTAACAAAGTAGTAATAAAGGGAATATATATCAACATAATAAAGGCTATATATAAGAAACCTACAGACAACATCATACTCAGTGGGCAAAAACTAAAATCTTTCCCCCTAAATCAGGAACATGACAAGGATGTCTGCTTTAACCAATTTCATTAAACATAGTATTAGAAGTTGTAGACACATTGATCAGACAAGAAAAGAAATAAAAAGCATCCAATAGCAAAGGTGAATTAAAACTGTCATTTTTGCAGACAACATAGTAATGTACTTAGAAAGCCATATGGGCTTCACCAGAATTTACTCAAACAAATAAGTGAATTTTCAAAGTAACAGGATACAAAGTCAATATTCAGAAATTGAAAACATTGTTGTAGTGTTTGATGTAGTGTCTGACTTCACAGACTAACAATGAAGGGTCAGACACAGACTAGGCAAAAATTCAATTTACTGTAACAACAAGAAAAAGTACCTAGTAATAAACTTAACTAAGGAGGTAAAAGACCTGAACTCAGCCTGGCTGGTGTGGCTCAGTGAATTGAGTGCCAGCTTCCAACCAAAAATTCATACGTTCAGTTCCCAGTCAGGGCACATGCTTATGTTGTGAGCCAGGTCCTCAGTACAGGGTGTGAGAGAGGCATCTACACATTGATAATTTTCTCCCTCTCTTTCTCCCTCCATCACCTCTGTCTTAAAATAAATTTAAAAGGGAACCGTACTCAGAAAACTACACAACACTGAAGACGGAAATTAAGGAAGACACAAACAAATGGAAGCATATACTCTATTCATGGACTGGAAGAAGTAAAATCAAAATGTTCATATTAATAAAAGCAATTTATAGATTCAACAGAATTCCTATTAAAATATGAATGACGTATTTCTCAAATGTAGAACAAACATTTCAAAAATTTATATGGAACCATAAACAACCCTGAATAGCTGCAGCAATTGAGAAAGAAGAACAAAGCAGGAGGGATGACTATACCAGATATAAGACTGGTCACTATACCAGATATAGTGTCCAAGTAATAGCCAATCAAAACAGTATGGTACTGGCACAAGAAGAGGCACATAGACCAATGGAACAGAATAGAGAGCCCAGAATAAATCCAAGTATCTATGGCCAATTAATATTTAACAAAGGGGACAGAAGCATAAAATAAAGTAAAAATGGCTTCTTCAGCAAATGGTGTTTGTCAGCTATATGCAAAAAAATGAAACTTGATCACCAAATTACACCATTCACAAAACTAAATTTTGGGTTGACAAAGGACCGAAATATAAGTCATGGAATCATAAAAGTACTAGAGGAGAACATAGACAAAAAATCTCAGATTCTCCATGCACTAATATTTTCACCAATATGTCCCCTAGAACAAGGAACACAAAGGAAAGAGCAAATGGGACTTCATCAAAATGAAAAGCTCCTGCATGTCTCAAGAAAATAACATTAAAATGAAAAGAGAACAAATCATATGGTAAAAATATTTGTAAATGATACCTTGGACAAGGGTTTAATCTTCAAGAAATATAAAGAACTCACAAGACTGTACTGCAGGAAGACAAAGAACCCAATTAAAAAACATAGGCAAAGGACCTGAACTGACAATTCTCCAAGGAGGAAATGCAGGGGGCCTAGAGACATATGAAAGGATTCTGAACATCGCTAGCCATCAGAGGTATGCAAATTAAATCCACAATGAGATTCCATTTCACACTACTCAAAATAGCCATCATAAATAAATAAAAAAACCAGTGATGGAGAGGTTGTGGAGAAAGAGGAACCCTAGGGCACTGTCGGTGAGGATGCAGACTGGTGCATCCATTGTGAAAAATAGTATGGAATTTCCCCAGAAAACTAAAAATGGAACTGCCTTTTGACCTGACAATTCCACTGCTGGGATTATTTATACCTTAAGAATCCTGAAACACTAATTCAAAAGAAGCTATGCATCCCAATGTTCACAGCAGCACAATTTACAATAGCCAAGTGCTGGAAGCATTCAAGGTGCCCATCAGTAAATGAGCAAATCAAAAAATTGTCATATATTTATACACTGGAATGCTACTCAGTGGAAAGAAAGAAGGAACTTTTACCTCTCATGACAGCATGGATTGATCTGGAGAACATTAAGGCAGGTGGTGAAAGACAAATACCATATGATCTCACCTATAAGTGAAACACAATCAACAAAACAAACAAGCAAGCAAAATACCACCAGAGATATTGAAATAAAGAATAAACTGACAATAACCAGAGAGGTAGAGAGATGGATGATGGGGGATAATATGGGATGGGTCATCAAGGATCATGTATAAAGGACTCATGTATAAATCCAAATACAGGTTCAAGCAATGGAGGTGGGAATGTATGGGGTGGGGTCCATGGTGGGGTGAAAGTGGAGACTGAACCACAGTGTTACTGAACCACAATAAAGAACTTTTTTTAAAAATTAAAAAGACCCGGGACTTCCGCCAAGATAGAGGCATAGGTGGATGTGCCCTGCCTTCTCACACAACCAAGTTTAGAGACAACTAAATATTAGCAACAGAAAACACAGCCAGAACACAGAAAATTGAACTTTTCCGAAGTCCGTTAACAACAAATTCTTCAGCCTGACCAGTAAGGGGCGAAACCAGCGGCTGGTGAAGTGGGGTTGCACAGGAGGACTCGGTCAGATGAACTCAGGCACACGGAATCCAGACTCGCGGAATCCAGGCACAAGGTTGGACCTAGTGAGCAACCGAGGAGCGACCAGGTGAGCGACCATGGGGGAGACAGCGGGGAAGCGGGGCTGCGTGTTGACTGTGGTCGCGCATTTGTGCGCGGGTGGACAGGCGAGGGAGTGGGCGGTTGGACCGGGGCCCGGCGGGTCCCCGCAGCAAGCGGCAATGGAGGGCGCCGCCATTTCCCTGCTCTGACCCCACCTCCACATACAGTGTCATAACCCAGCGACTCTGAGTGGCCCGGCCCAGGTGAACCACCTAAGGTACTGCTCCTCACCCAGCTGTGAGAAACAGCAGAGGGGGTCGCCATTTCCCCACTCGGACCATGCCCCCACATACAGCGTCACAGCCCAGTGACCTGCGAGTCCAAGGCTCCGCTTCTCACACTTAAAGGGCGCGAACAGACCAAAAATGGCGCAAGAAGATCTCAAAGCCCCAGAGCCTATAAATCTAAGCAATGAAGAAATAGCAAAACTCTCAGATGCACAGTTTAAAACACTGGTCATCAGGATCCTCACAGAACTGGTTGATTATAGCCACAAATTAGACAAATATATGAAGGTGAAGCTAATTGAAATGAATGGAATTGCACAGGACACCAAAAGCAATGAAAAGGAAACTGGGACTCAAATCAATGGAGTGGACCAGAAGAAAGCAAACAATGGCCAAACAGAAAAGAGTCAAGAAGCAAGAATTCAAAGAAATGAGGAGAGTCTTAGGGACCTCCAGGACATCTTTAAACGTTCCAACATCCGAATTACAGGGGTACCAGAAGGGGGAAAGGCACAGCCACCAGTGGAAAACTTATTTGAACAAATAATAAAGGAGAATTTCCCCAATCTGGCAAAGGAAATAGACTTCCAGGGAATCCAGGAAGCTCAGAGAGTCCCAAAGAAGTTGGACCCAAGAAGGAACACACCAAGGCACATCATCATTACATTAGCCAAAATTAAAATGAAGGAGAGAAATCTAGAAGCAGCAAGAGATAAGGGGACAGTCACCTACAAAGGAGTTCCCATCAGACTGTCAGTAGATTTCTCAAAAGAGACCTTACAGGCAAGAAGGGGCTGGAAAGAGGTATTCCAAGTCATGAAATCCAAAGACCTACAACCAAGATTGCTCTATCCAGCAAAACTTTCATTTAGAATGGAAGGACAGATAAGGTGCTTCTCAGATAAGATCAAATTCAAGGAGTTCATCATCATCAAGCCCTTATTATATGAAATGTTAAAGGGACTTATCTAAGAAAAAGAAGTTAAAGAAACATGAACAGTGAAAGGACAACAAACTCACAGCTATTAACAACCACACCTAAAACAAAAGCAAACTAAAAGGACAGCTAGATCAGGAGTGGAAACATAGAAATGAAGATCTCAAGGAGGGTTAGCAACAGGGGGAGTGGGAGGAGGAGAAGGGGGGAGAAGGTACAGAAAATAAGTAGCATAGACAGTAGATAGAAAATAGAAGGGGGGGCAAGAATAGCATGGGAAATATAGAATCTAAAGGACTTGAGACACATGGTCATAAACTAAAGGGGGGGTAATGGGGGGACGGGGGGTAGGGTGGAGGGGAATGAAAGGGGGAATAGAACAACTGTAACAGCATAATCAATAAAAAATTTAAAAAGACCCACACACATGGACAATAGGTTAGGGAATGACTGTAGGGGCAGGTGGTGGTCTCTACATGGGAGATCAATGGGGAAAAATAGGGAAAAGTGTAATACAATGACAATGAAAAATAGAAAAAATATATAAAAATACTTAAAAACAAAAACATAAAACAAATACAACTAATAAGAGCTTTTATTTCAGCATTTTTTAAATTTTATTTAACCTTATTGCAGTTTTTCCATTACCATTGAGCCCCCTTATGCCCCTATCTTAGCAATCACCATGTTGCTGTCCCTGTCCATGAATCCTTTCATGTTTTTGCTCAATCCCTCCACCCTTTTACCTGCCCTCCACATCCCACTCTCTATCTATGAGTCTGTCTCCATTTTCCCTGGCTTTGATGTTCAAAAAAATTTCATTTGATTGTCTCATTTGTTTATTTTTTTCTTTTTTCCCTTGGCCAGGGAGATACGTCCAGTAATATATTGCTGTGAGCAATGTCCAATATTTTTCTTCCTATGTTTTCTTCTATAATTTTTTGGTTGCAGGTCTAATATTTAAGTATTTGGTGCATTTTGAATTTATTTGTGTGTGTGGTGCAAGAAGGTGGTCTAGTTTCATTTTCCTGCACATATATGTCCAATTTTCCTAACACCATTTATTGGTGCCCATTGTATGTACTTCCTTTCTCTATTAAATTAACTATAAATTAACTATAAAAGTGTGGTTTTATTTCTGTGGTCTCTGTTCTGTTCCAGTGATCTATGTGTCTGTTTTTATGTCAAAATCATGCTTTTTAAAATAATTTTATTTATTTATCTTTAGAGGGGAAGGGAAGGAGAGAGGGAGAGAAATATCAATGTATGGTTGCCTCTTGTGTGTCCCCTGCTGGGAACTGGCCTGCAACCCAGGCATGTGCCCTGACTGGGAATCAAACCACAATACTCTGGTTTGCAGGCCTGCACTCAATCTACTGAGCTACACCAGCCAGGGCTCATGCTGTTTTTTTTTTAATGACCTTATAGTATAGTTGGTATTAGGTAGCATGATACCTCCAACTTTGTTCTTCTTTCTCAGGATCACTATGGCTATATGGGCCTTTTGTAGTTCTGTATAAATTGTTGAAATAAAAACAAACAATGCAATTAAAAATGGGCAAAACACCTGAATAGACACTTCTCCAAAGTGACATATGAATGGCCTATAGACAAGTGAAAAGATGCTCACCATCACTAATCATCAGAGAAATGCAAACTGAATCCACAACATAAAATCATCTCACACCTGCCAAAATGGCTATCATCAGTAAATCAACAAACAGCAACTTCTGGTGAGGAATTGGAGAAAGTGGAACCTTTGCACTGTTGGTGGGATGTGGATTGGTTCAGCCACTGGGGAAAGCAGTATGGAGATACCTCAAAAAAGTTAAAAATGGATCTGCCTTTTGACACAGAGATCCCACTTCTGGAAATATATCTGAAGGAACTAAAAACAAACTTGAAGGATCATAAGCACCCCTGTGCTCATTGCAGTGTTATTTACAATTGTGAAGACATGGAGACAGCCTGAGTGTCCATCTTTCAGTAGATGAGTGGACAGAACACCTGTGGGACACTTACACAATGGAATACTATTCAGCTATAAAAATGAATATTCCACTCTTTGTGACAGTATGGATGGACCTGGAGAACATTATGATAAACAAAATAAGCCAGTAAAAGAAAGACAAATACTGAATAGTTTCACTCATATGTGTAATCCAGTGAGCATACTGAACTTTCAGCATAGGTTTTAAATACACAAATCTAGAAGCAGCCCAAATATCCATCAGAAGGGAACTGTTCAGCTTCATTATGGCAGATCCATAATGCACAATGTTAAAGGGATACAAGGACTGAATAGAACTTTACTGGATAATGAAGTGCAATTTATTAAAGGTATTGTTTAGGGAAGAAAGAAGCAGAAAAGTATGAATTATACCATTCAAAAGTTGAAAAATAATGATGCAACACCTGTATGTGTATAGATATGGCTACTTAAACATAAATAAATTAGTATGTCACTATGTGATTTAAATTAAGAATATGGAAGGTTATATCTTCTTCAACATGAATCACAGGAGATAAAAAGAGGAGAGAGGAGCCACCAAGCCAAGAATAGACAAAAGCAATGATGATTTTTAAAAATAGTATCTAAGATGATATTAATGCATTTATATAAAATTACATCTGTGTACAATTTTTAAAATAAATCCCTAACAGCTAAAATGTTTGTTGGTACAAATGTCTTAGTAAATTATTAGAGTAAAACAAATGTTGTTGACATGAATTCCTCAATGTGCTCATACTGCTGAGGACATGGTTCTGGGCCACGCAAACTGACATTGAGCCTCTGGCATATTACAAATGTCACAGCTATATGCTGCTGCCTTGAACACCCTATCTCTGTTCTCATTCTTTCTTTATCCCATTTTGCCACCCCTCTTCCCTGTACTCAGCACAAAAATATTTAATAGTTTCCACTGTCTACAAAATTAAGTCTGGATTTCTCAAATCCTCAGGCAGCCCAAACACTAAGACTGCTTGCCTGAGATGACACCCTCTCCTTCTACAAACCAGAAACTCCTCTGTCCTCTGATATTTTAATAGGAGCTCTTCTCCACTCCCCACACAACATATTCTGTTTCCTCTGTTTCTGCTGTCTCACTGACATGGGTCTAAATTTCACTCACCCTTATAATCCACTTAAAATACTTTGTAGTTCCTTTTTTACTTCTTTCCTGAACTTTCTTCTAAAAAAATAAGTTAATCTTATCTTGAGTTCTTATTTTTTAATTTATTTAATTATTGTTTAAGTACAGTTTTCTGTTTTTTACTCCCATCCCAGCCCACTCCCCCCCCCCAGTGTTCCTCACCTCCCTCCCATTTCCTCCCCCCTTAGTTGTTGTCCATGTGTCCCTTATACTAGTTCCTGTAAATCCTTCCCCTTTTTCTCCTGAAATTCCCTCCATTCTCCCCATCTGGTCACTGTCCCCTTGCTCTCTATATCAGTGTCATTGTTTATATTTTGCTTGCTTGTTTGTTTTGTTGTTTAGCTTCCTGTTAAAGGTGAGATCATATGGTATTTGTCTTTCAACACCTGACTTATTTCACTCAGCATAATGCTTTCCAGTTCCATCCATGCTGTTGCAAAGGGTAAGAGCTCCTTCTTTCTTTCTGCTTCATAAATTCCATTGTGCAAATCTACCATAGTTTTTGGATCCATTTATTTACTGCTAAGCATCTAGGTTGCTTCCAACTCTTGCCTATTGTAAATTGTGCTGCTATGAACATTGGGGTCCATAGGTTCTTTTGGATTGGTATTTCAGGGTTCATAGTATGTACTCCTAACAGTGGAATTTCTGGGTCAAAAGGCATATTGATTTTTAGTTTTCTTAGAAAATTCCATGCTGTTTTCCATAGTGGTTGTACCAATCTGCAATCCCACCAACAGTGAACTAGGGTCCCCCTTTTCCCCACAACCTCTCCAACACTTGTTGTTTGTTAGTTTGTTTATGATGGCCATTCTGACTGGTGTGAAGTAGTATCTCATTGTGGTTTTAATTTGTATCTCTCTGATAGCTAGTGATATTGAGCATTTTTTATGTGTCCCTGGATCTTCTGTATGTCCTCCTTGGAGAAATGTTTGTTCAAGTCCTTTGCCCACTTTTTAATTGGGTTGCTTGTCTTCTTAGAGTGGAATCATGTAAATTCTTTGTATATTTTGGAGATTAAACCCTTGTCTGAGGTATCATTGGCAAATTTGTTTTCCCATACAGTTGGATCTCTTTTTATTTTATTATTGTTTTCTTTGGTCATACAAAAGCTTTTAATTTTGATGAGATCCCGTTTGTTTATTCTTTTCTTTATGTCCCTTGCTCTGGGGGACATATCAGTAAAAAAGTTGCTGCATAAAATATCTGAGATTTTCTTGCCAGTGTTCTCCTCTAGGACTTTAATAGTATCATGGCTTATATTTATTTTCTTGAGTTCTTTTAGAAACAGGTTTTCAAACACTTTTTGTTGAATTCTTACTTTCTAGTGAAATTGGTATTAAATCCCAGTATCTAGAACAGACAAAATTATAGCTGGTCTCACAGTAACCAGAGTGGGTGTATAATAGGGGAGAGAGGAGAAAGGTCATCAAGGAACATGTATAAATGACACATGGACAAAGCTGAAGGGGGTAGGATTGAGGGGGATAGGTGGGGATGTGTGGGGCCAAGGAGTAGTGGGAGAAAATGAAGACAACTGTATTTGAACAACAATAAAAAAATTTTATGTAGTATAAAAATTAATGAATTAATAATATTAATTAATTAATTAATTAATTAGTAGCTGTTCTCTTCCAAGGAACTAGGCTGACTAGTCAGTTGTTTACATAAACTCTGCTTTTTTCTGTACACCTTTGAAAGAGTTTGAAAAAACACTACTCTGGGCTACTTACTATTTGCATTTCTCATTTTATCTCTCCCTGGCTACTTTGCCCCATAAAGGTTTACATTAACAGTGGGCCAGGGGATTAAGTGGCTTCAAGTCTGAGCAGATCTAGAAGATCCTGGTCTAAGATGGTGGCATAGAAACTCACATACTCTCAGGAACACATTGAATTTATACTTCCAGATAGAGCTATTCACACTGAAGAACAAAGGGCTGACTGAACAGTTTCTACACAATGAACAAGAGAGAGAGATCATAGTGAAACAGGTCTCCCTGCAGCCTGCTTCGGATCCAGCTCTAGTTTCCAGCCTCCTAATTTGCCCCTTGGGTTCCCCTCTGCTCCCATCTGTTTTAGCTAACCCTCCCAGCCAGGTGTACTCTTCCCTAGTATTTCTCACAAACCACACCCACTTTGGCTATAGCCCCAACAGCTTGTCTCTGGGAATCCCTACAGCTCACACCCACTCCAGCTTTTGCTCCAGGTTCTGGCGTGACTTGCCTCTGGAACTAACCAAGGCCTTAGCCCATTCTAGCTACAACTCCAAACAGCCTGCCAAGGTGGTCCCAGAGCACCTTTCTCCCAGCAGTTCCTTTGGCCTTTTCCTACTCCAGCAATAAAAACTCCAGACCCTGGTAAAGTATGCCCCTCTCCAATTCAGACAACCTGTGGCCCATGCATGCTCCAGTTCCAGGTGGCCTGCCAAAGACACCTGAGACACACAATCTGTAATAATGTAGTTCCTACATGAGGTCATTCCTTCAAGATTGGGAAGCACTGATATTTCACCTAATTTTGTGAAACAAACACAGAGAGACAGGCAAAATGAGGAGACAGAGAAATATGTCCCAAGCAAAAGAAGAGGACACTACTCCAGAAAAAGAACTGAATGAAACATAGACAAGCATTTGTCAGATAAAGAATTCAAAGCACTCATTATAATAATGCTCAATGATGTCAGTGAGAATTTCAGCAAAGAAATAGGAAACATAAAATGGAGATAGAAAACGTAAAAAGAACCAGTAAAAAAATGAAGTACACAATATCTGAAATGAATACACTCAAAGGAATCAACATGAGATTGGATGAAACAGAGGAGCCAATCAGCAATTTAGATAACAAAGTAGTGGAAAACACCCAATTGGAACAGCAAAGAGAAAAGGGAATTTAAAACATAAAGATGGTTTAAGGGAACCACTAGGACAACATCAAGCATAACTACATTTGCAACACAGCAGTACCAGAAAGAGAAGAAAGAGAGAGAGAGAGAGAGAGAGAGAGAGAGAGAGAGAGAGAGAGACGGAAAACTTATTTAAAGAAATAATGGCTGAAAACTTTCTGAACATGGTGAAGGAAACACATACCTGCATCCAGGTAACTCAGAGTTCAAAAAATGGTAAACCTAAAAAGGTTCACAACAAAGATACATCATAATTAAAATGCCAAAAGTTAGATCAATAAGAATTATTTTTTAACTTCAAAGTTGAAAACAAACAAACTAATAAATTTAACTGTATACCAAATGGGGAACAACTGTATTAAAACAAAGCAGAATAGAAAAAACCCAAATAACTTTCAACTATAGTATTTTCACTCCTCTCAGTCTGATGACAGAAGGACCAAAAAACTGCAAAGAAAACTTAAATTTGAATGAATAGATTAGTAAGTTTATATTTTCTTGTGTAGCAGCAGGAGTATTTATTTGTTTCTTTGTTTATTTATTCATTCCTTGTTGTTCAAGTACAGTTGTCTCCATTTCCCCCCACCACCACTCGCCCATATAGCAGCCATCCCCCCTACCCACCCTTATATTCCTATCCCCATTTGGCTTTATCCATGTGTGCTTTATACATGTTCCTGAAAACCCTTTCCCCTCATTATCCCCTCCCACTTCCCTCTGGTTACTACCAGGTCACTCTTAATTTCAATGTCTCTGGTTATATTTTGCTTGCTTGTTTGTTTTGTTGATTACATTCCACTTTATACATGAGATCATAATTCTGAAACAAGTATGTGAATTTTAGAACTCAGCAAAGAATGCAAATATATTGATTATGTTGGGAGCCTATCTTTATACAGGGAGAGAAAGGCACTACAAATATTAGCTGATAAAAGCAAGAATGACATGAAATGGTTATTTTCCTTAGTCTGTCCTCCAAAAGGACATGAGCAATGATACCTCAGTGGCAATGAGGTGGAACCTAGCTCCCAGATCACAGGTTCCAGTATCACTTCCCACTAAAAAGAATCAGGAGTCCCTAGCAAAATGGCTGAGTCCAGGCATTAGTCCAGGCTGAGTTAGTCTGGACCATCTTGTGCCAAAAGTAAGAGTGTCCTTAAAGAATGACAACTTAGAATGCAGCTTGAAGGAGCTCCCACTGGCCAAATCTGTGGCAATCTGAGTATCAATATAAATAATGTTAGTAATGGATTATAACCTATTAAATAAAATAATAATCCATGGATTTATATCGACAGATGTAAATAAGAAGGAAAGACTCTTACATTAGAATGTTAAGTAATAAATGCAGAATACATTATAGAATTAAAAAATTTGTATTTGGCAAATACAAAATTTGTATATTGATTCTGGTATGAGCCATCACTGTTTTATAAAAAGTAAGATATTCATATAACCTCAAATAATCTCTCCAAAATTTAGTTATTTATTACAAAGGAAAAATACCAATAGTAACTTTACAGTAGAGAAGTTTGGGTGACATGTCCAGGACTTGGTGATCCAACATGACCACTATGGGAACAAATCACAACCGCTGGCCATCTGATAGGGTCAGTGAGAACACTGAATCACTTCTGGTATATTCTTGCCCCCTATATGTAACCTGAATCAAATACATTCAAAGTGAGGAACATTCTACAAAATTACTGGCCCCATCTCTTCAAAATGTCAAAGATGAAAAGGACAGAGAAAGACTGACTACAACTGGGTCAAATGATGGGAGGCTAAAGAAACATGACAGCTGAAATAAAACAGGTGATCTTGGATTGGATCCTGAACCTGAAGTATTCTTACTGCAGAGGAAAATGGGTAAAATCTGAATAAAAATCTATGAATTTAATAACAATATTTTATCATTGTTGATGTTCTGTCTTATCACATTTGCATTGTGGTTACAGAAAAGCATATTCTTGATTTTTTAAATTTAATTAATTATTTATTTAATTAATTTTTTAAATTGTTGACACTTTTACAAATGTCCCCCATTTTATCCCATCTGCCCCTCTCCACCCAGCAACTTCTCCCCCAAGTCTTAGCCATATTGTTTTATATGTCCATTGGCTATGCATATATGCATATATGAATATCTGTTCTTTAGCTAATTTATTCCAGTCATCCCCAACCCCCTGAGATCATTCAGTCTGTATCCTGTCTCTGGTTTCATTGTGTTTTTCAGCTTATTTTGTTCATTTCATTCCACATGTGAGTGAGATCATATGATAATTGTCTTTCTCTGACAGGCTTATTTGGCTTAGCATATTTTCCAGGTCTATCCATACTGTCACAAAGGACAAGAGTTCCTCATATTTTACAGCTGCATAGTATTCTATTGTGTAAATGTACCACATATTTTGTATCTACTCATCTACTTGGGCTGTATCCCCATCTTTGCTGTTATAAATAACACTGCTATGGACATAGGAGTGAATATATTCTTTCTAATTTGTGTTTCAGGATTCTTAAAATATATTCCCAGAAGTGGGACCACTAGATTAAATGGAAGTTGTATTTTTAATTTCTTGAGGAAACTCCATCCTGTTTTCCACAGTGGCTACATCAATCTGCATTCCCACCAACAGTGCATGATGGTTCCCTTTTCTCCACATCCTCACCACCACTTGTTTGTTGCTTTATATTAATGGTAGACAACTGGGCTGATGTGATGCAATATCTCACTGTGGCTTTATTTTGCATCTCTCTGATGATTGGTAACATGGACCATTTTTTTCACATGTCTATTGGCCATTCGTTTGTACTCTTTGGAGAAGTGTTATTCAGGTCCTTTGCTTATTTTTTATTTTGGTTGTGTGTCTTCATGGTGTTGAGTTGTATAAGTTCCTCATATATTTTGGAAAGTAACCCTGTATAAGATTGGTGATTATGTTCTCCTAATACAGTAGGACAGTCACTTTTCATTTTGCCTATAGTTTCTTTTGCTGTGCAGAAGCATTTTAGTTTGATGTAGTCCCATTAGTTTATTTTTTTACTTTGCTTTTCTTGCCCTGGGAGATATATATAGGCAAAAAGATTGCTATGTGAGATGTCTGAGATTTTACTGCCTATTTTTTCTAGGATTTTTATGATGTCACTACTTACATTTAATTCTTTTGTCTATTTTGAGTTTATTCTTGCATATGGTGTAAGTTGATGTATAGTTTCACTTTTTGTTGCATATACAAGTCCAGTTTTCTCAGTACCATTTGTTGAAGAGACTGTCTTTACTTCATCATATGATCCTGCCCTTTTTGTCAAATATTAATTGAGCATAGACATGTGAGTTGATTTCTGAGCTCTCTATCATGTTCTATGGATCTATATTCCTGTTCTTGTGCTAGTTTCAGGCTGTTTTGACTATAATGACTTTGTAGTATAGTTTAATATCTTATATTGTGATCCCTCCAACTTAATTTTTATTTCTCTACCTTGCTGAGGCTTTGGGTGATTTTTTTGTTCCATACGAATTTTTGGAATATTTGTTCTAGATCTCTGAAATATGCCATTGGTATTTTATTTATGTTTTCTAATTACTTTTGTTTTTATCTCTTCTTTTAGATTGTTCAATTACAGTTGTCCCCATTTTCCCCCATTTCTCTCCCCTACCCTGACCACCCCCACTTCCTACACTCAATTCACCCCCCTGTTGTCTTTGTCCATAGGTCTTTTATATATGTTCCTTGACCCTTCTCCTTCTTTCTCTATTAACTCCCTCCACCCTCCCATCTGGTTACTGTCAGTTTGTTCTTTATTTCCATGTCTCTGGTTATATTTTGCTCACTTATTTGTTTTGTTGATTAGTTTCCACTTATAGGCGAGCTAAGGTGGTGAAAGACAAATGCCATCAGTATTTTAATAGGTATTGCATTGACTCTATAGATTGCTTTTGTAGTATGTACATTTTAACAATGTTAATTCTTCCAATTCATAAATATGATATATACTTCCATTTGTCTGTGTCTTTTTCTATTTCTTCCTTTAATATCCTATAGTTTTCCAAGTACAGGTCTTTTTCCTCCTTTGTTTATTCTTGTTTGTTGAAATGGTAAATGGAATTGTTTTCATAGTTTCCCTTTCTGAGAGTTCATCATTGGTATATAAAAATTACACCAATTTGAGGGTATTAATTTTCTATCCTGCTACCTTGCTGAATTCATTTATTAAGTCTAGTCATGTTTTTAGACACCTTAGGTTTTTTTATGTACAATACAATGCCATCAGAAAATGATGAGTTTGACTTTCCCATTTCCCATTTGGATGCCTTTTATTTCATCTTCTTCTGTAATCACTGTGGTTAAGACTTCCAGTTCTATGTTGAAGAGTGGTGAAAATGTGCATCTTTGTTCCTGATCTTAAGGGAAACATTTTTAGTTTTTGCCTATTGAATATGATGTTGGCTATAAATTTTTCATATCCAAGGTCTGTCTGGAAAAATTCATCCATTGTTAATATGACAAGAATGGTTTGTGCAACATTGATGTCACCTGGAAGGTGGAGTGGACAGGTATATGCAGGTGTGAACAATGACTTCACTGTGTAAGTCCCTGGGAGGCTATAGATGCCATTGAGTGAGCACCTGTACTGTGTGGCTGTCCCATTCAAAATGAGTGAGTAGAGCTTCAAAATGAGTGAGTCTGCTTCAAGTTTTGTGTTAGGCTTGAACTATCCTCCGCGGGTGATCCAGGAAGCTTTTTGGGATAATGCAATGGAATTTACCTGATTTTTTATGACCAAAGAAGGCATGGCAAGGTCACAGCAAGATCGTGACCATGTTGACTGTGTTTTTGATTGTAAAAGTGTTGCCCATCATAAATATGCCCCTTGAGGCCAAACAATTAATAAGGAGTGCTACCTCAATATTCTTTGTCAGCTGAGAGATGCAATACAATGAATATGGCCACAACTATGGGTAACAAATGATTGGCAGCTTCATTATAACAATGTGCCTGCTAGTGCATCACATCTAGTGCAAAATATTTTGGCAAATCATCAAATCACCCAGGTGACTCATACTCTTGACAATCCAGGTTTGGTGCCCTGCAACTTCTGGCTTTTCCCAAAACTAAAATCACCTTTGAAAGAAAAGAGATTTCAGAACATATACAAGGTTCAAGAAAATATGAAAGGGAAGCTGATGGCAATTCCAACAAAGGATATGGCAGAGTGTTTTGAACAGTGGAAAAGATGCTTGGAGAACTCTGTGAGGTCCCAAACTGCATACTTTGAAGGGGACTGAAGTGTCATCATCCTATGTAAAATGTCTCATATCTTTTATCTTCTTCAATACGTGTCTCTATTTTTCATAGTACATGGCCTGATATTGCCTGATACTTTCTGGACTGACCTCATATGTGTCAGTTTTCATGCTAATACCATGCTGTTTCTGTTACTATGGCCTTATAATATAGCTTGATATTAGGTAGCATGATTCTTTCAACTTTTTCTTCTTTCTCAAATCATTGTAGCTCTTCAGGGCCTTTGGTGCTTCCATACTTATTTTCCAAAAATTATTCTAGTTCTGTGAAACATTGTTGGTATCTTGATAGGAATTGTGTTGAATCTACAGATTGTTTTAGTTAGTATGGACATTATAATGATGTTAATTATTTCTATCAAATGAGCATTGTATGTGCATACACTTACTTGAATCTTCTTCAATTTCTTTCTTTAGCGTCTTATAATTTTCTGATTACAAGTGTTTTATATCTTTGGTTAGATTTATTCCCAGGTATTTTATTATTTTTGAAGCATTTGTGAATCAGATCATTTTCTTATATTCCCTTTCTGGTAGTTCTGATTTCTGGGTATTAATTTTATATCCTGTTACATTACTGAATTTTCTATTAGTTCTATTAGTTTTATTAGTTGGTAAAATGTTTAGGGTTCTCTATGTACAATATCATGTCATCTGCAAATAATGACAGTTTTACTTCTTCATTTCCAATTTTCATGTCTTTATTTCTTTTTTTTCTAATTGCTAAGGCTAGGAATTCCAGTACTGTGTTGAATAAATGAGGTGAAAGTGGACACCTCTCTCTTGTTCCTGATCTTAAAGGAAACACTTTTAGGTTTTGCCTGTGACTTGTAGTTTATGATGCTATCAGTGGGTTTGTTATATATGGCCTTTATTGTGTTAAGGTATGATCCCTCTATTCCCACTTTGCTTAGCATTTTTATCATAAAAACGCTATAATACACCATGTATAAAAACATGGGTCCTGGATTTTATCACAATCTTTGTTTGTATCTATTAATATTATCAGTTTGGTTATGTGATGTACATTTATTGATTTGCATGTATTGTGCCGTCAGTGCATCCACAGAATAAATTCTTCTTGGTTGTGGTATATGATCTTTTTCATGTATTGCTGGATTGAATTTACTAATATTTTGTTGAGGACTCAGTGTCAATATTCATTAGGAATATTGGCCTATAATTGTCTTTCTTTGTAGTGTCTTTATTTGGTGTTTGAATTAGGTAATATTGGCTTCATAAAACATGCTTGGAAAGTCTTTCCTCCTCTAAAATCTATTCTTTTTGGAAAAGGTGTTAATTCTTCTTTGAATGTTTGGTAAAATCCACCTGTGAAGTTATCCAATCCAAGACTTTTGTTTCCTTGGAGTGTTTGATTGCTGTTTCAAATTCTTTAGTTGTTATAATTTTACTCAGATTTTCTTATTTTTCCTGAGTTTTGCAAGATTGCATGTTTCTAGAATTTTTCTGTTTCACCCATGTTGTCCAATTTGTTGGCATTTGTTTGTGAATAGTGTAAATTTAATTTAAAATAAAGAAATAAAACTGAGTCAGGAAGCACTTGATGATCTTTGCTCTCTGCAGCAAGTGTAGTTTCTGACGTACAGGTGACACCCTTCAATTCCTGATGTATGTTTCAAACAGCAAGAGGTGATGATTTCAGAGTCAGTCATACCTGGGTGTAATTTCTACTCCAACTCTCAATTGCTGTGTGGTCAGGTTTCTTATCTCATTATCAGCCTCCTATTCATAAAAAAAGATTATAGTACCTATTCTGCATGGTGATTGTAAAGGCACAGAAAAAGTTACAGGCGCCCAGTAGGTACTTAAGAAATATAAATACTCTCATTCTTTCTTACAGTGTATGGGTACATTTTATAGGGACAGCTGAAGGTTTTAAGGAAAGGTAGACTTGTTGCTTCAATCCAGGATTTCTTAGATTCAACACTGTTGACATTAAGGACCAGATAATTCTTTGAGACTTCCCAATTGGGACTGTCTTTGTGTTGTAGGATGTTTAGTAGTTACACTACCATCACCATCTCCAACTGCGACAACCAAAAATGTCTTCAGATGAGCAAATATCTCCTTGGAAGCAAAACAATTCCCTCTTGTGAAGCACTGCTTTAACGTTCTAATATAGAAAGAGTTTGGAGAGAAAAAGTGTCACATGGCTAAATAAGGTCAGCAACATTTTTCAGGAGTATATATATGTTATATTTATTACATATATATCTATAGTTTTATAAAAAGACATTTAACATTGGAATAAGTTATATATTAGACATCTGATTACTGGGCCAGTATAATCCAGTTTCTGAACAGTGATCAGGGTTCTGTACAAGTCAAGCCTGAATCTACACTCTGACCCCCTTTCCACTTAACCAGAAGCAAACATTGCATTTGCTTTCATCATCTGTGTCCTATGAGAGTTCCCTCCTGCAATCAATCAAGGGCAAACCTTAGAGGAAGGCCAAACTGCTGAGGGAATCAAGTTTCCTGTAATGCCTCTAGGGATTTCAGTTCACTCCATCCTGGGACTTGTCTTACTCTTTCAGGCCTGCATCTGTGCAGGATATTCAGTGCCATGGTTCCATTTTTCCACAGACCAGGAGAGAATAACTTACAAAGTAAACCATTTGGTGGAGATGCCAGCACCTAGTTGAACTCATACTTAGCTGTGTAAATGGGAGACTAACTTAGAGTCAAAACCTGAACTCATCTGGCAAGAATGTGCACCCAGCAAAGGTTTTGAAAACAATGCTGGCTGTGAAGAGGAGCAAGGAGCAGGGAAGTACAGTTCAGCAAGAATGAGAGGGAGTTACAAAGAATCAGAACTCTACTTCCCTTGTACTTCTCATAGGACAATTCTATAGCTATGAACTTCTTATTGTTGACACTTATCCCTGCTGATTGTACTGTGTTCACTTTTCTTTTTTTAAATATATTGTATTAATTATGCCATTACAGTTGTTCTATTCCCCCCTCCATTCCCCTCTACCCTTCACATCCCCTCCCCCACCATTCCCCCCACTTTAGTTTATGACCACATGTCTCAAGTTCTTTAGCTTCTATATTTTCCATACTATTCTTGCCCTCCCCCTATCTATTTTCTACCTACCATCTATGCTACTTATTTTCTGTACCTTCACCCCCCCTTCTCCTCCTCCCACTCCCCTATTGCTAACCCTCCATGTGATCTTCATTTCTATGGTTCTGCTCCTGATCTAGCTGTCCTCTTAGTTTGCTTTTGTTTTAGGTGTGGTTCTTAGTAACTGTGAGTTTACTGTCCTTTCACTGTTCATGTTTCTTTAACTTCTTTTTCTTAGGTAAGTCCCTTTAACATTTCATATAATAAGGGCTTGGTGATGATGAACTCCTTGAATTTGATCTTATCTGAGAAGCACTTTATCTGTCCTCCCATTCTAAATGAAAGCTTTGCTGGATAGAGCAATCTTGGTTGTAGGTCCTTGGATTTCATGACTTGGAATACTTCTTTCCAGCCCCTTCTTGCCTGTAAGGTCTCTTTTGAGAAATCAGCTGACAGTCTGATGGGAACTCCTTTGTAGGTGACTATCCCCTTATCTCTTGCTGCTTCTAGGATTCTCTCCTTCATTTTAATCTTGGCTAATGTAATGATGATGTGCCTTGGTGTGTTCCTTCTTGGGTCCAAGTTCTTTGGTACTCTCTGAGCTTCCTGGATTTCCTGGAAGTCTATTTCCTTTGCCATACCACCCTGAACTCACCCAATCTCATCTGTGTTCACTTTTCAAAGGCATGTATGTTTAACTTCCACTAGCAATCAATAGCCCTGAAAACTTCTCTTTCAGGGAGCTTAGCTATATAGAGAAGCTAAGAGAGCTCAAACTATAAGGTGAATTTGCCAAAATAGCAGGATTCAAAGTAAATATTCAGAAATCAATGTGATTTTTGTATACCAGCAATGACATATCAGAAAGAGAAAGTAGGAAAAAAATTCATTTACTATAGCAACAGTGCTTCTTAAACTTTTGTCAGCAGCAGCAGAACTTGTTTTAAATGCAAAGACAGTCTAATATCTAGGTAACTGTATTTTAATATAAACCCCAAACATTTAGATGCCAAGGAAATGTTGCAACCTTGGAATAACATGGACACAGAGTCCCTCCAAAGAATATGAGAAGAAGAAAACTAGCTACTCATGCAAATATTACACAGAGAAATAAAATCATTCCAACTTGAAACAACAGACTTTCATTTAATTTTCAATATGTGAGAAGTTGGAAAACAGAAGTTACAAAAAGAAAGGAAATAATAATGGTTAGAGCATGGGAACATATACTGTGCGGGAGCCTCATAAAGATTTTATGTGCTTTCTCGGGGGGGGGCAGGCTGGGATGGGAGTAAAAGGCAGAAAACTGTACTTCAACAATAGTTAAATTTAAAAAATCAATGAGCAAAAAAGCATTCAAAGAAAAAAGATTTAATGTGCTTAAAAAGTTAGGTTGAAGTCTTTTGAAGATAGCGACAATGTAGGTAGGAGATGAGCCCACTTACTCAGGCACCCAGCTGGGAAATCTGGACAATCTTCCAAAGAACAGAGTGAATAGCCAACAGAATACCAGCTGATATGAAGACTGGAAGCCAAATTGTGCAGAGGAGACTTAAAAATGGGCACATATAAGACAAGGAGGAAGTGATTAATACCACTACACCTGCCTGAGGGGAGAATCCATCAACAAAAGAGCCACTGAAAGGTAAAGCTAAGGTACAAAAAGAGAATGCACATAGAGGGAAGGGCAACCTTAGAGCATCCAGACAAGGAGATCAAAGAGACTTCACCACTGAGTCCCACACAATGCCTACAACAGATGCTTACCTTATAAACACAGCTGGCAAAGCAGAGCATCTAGAATTGCAGGTCTTGTTTTTGTTCAGGTCACAAACAAAAAAGTGACCTGAAATGGGGAGACAAAGAAGAAACCCCCAATCAAAAGGAATGATAGATTCCCCAGTAAAAGAATTAAATGAAATGGAGGCAAGCAGAATATCAGGTATAGAATTTTTAAAAATGGTAGTAAGGATGCCCAAGAATCCCTGACAATTACAAGAATATGAGTGGGAACTACAACTGTATGAAAAAAGGAAATAGGAACTGCAAGCATGAACCAGGAAGAAATGAGGAATACAATCTGAAATAAAAAATACACTAAAAGAAAATACAAGCAGACTGGATGAAGCAGAGACCTGAATTAATGAGCTGGAAGACAAGTTAAAAAGAAATACTCAGGTAAAGCAGTTGCATGAAAAAATATGGAGATAACTTAAGGGAACCATAGGACAATACAAAACACAACATATTAGCCATAGGAAAAAAAGGGAAAAAGAAAAGGAGCAAGGGAAAGAAAATCTGGGAAAAAATAATAACAGAAAACTTCCTTAACCTATAAGGTGAAAAGCCACACAAGTTCAAGAAACACAGAGTGGCCAATCATGATGAACCAAAAGAAGCCTACTCCAAGAACATCATGACTAAAATGCCAAATTTTAAAAACAGCAAGGGAGAAACAGGAAGTGACACACAAGGGAGCTCCAATAAAGCTAGGAGATCATTTTTCAATAGACCCACTACAATCTAGAGGGAATAGCAAGAAATATTCCAAGTATGAAAAGCAAAGGCCTGCAACCAAGACCAATCTGCCCAGCAAGACTCTCAATTAAAATGGAAAGCAAAATAAGGAGTTTCCAAGACAGAAGAAGGCTAAAAGAGTGCATCTACACCAAGACAACACTGCAAGAAATGCTAAAGGGAGTGCTATAAGTTGAAAAAGGAAAAGAGTGAGAGAGAGGGAGGAACACTGGTAAAAGGGGGGACAAAAAATAAGTGCCTATCAACAATTACCTAAAATGTACGTGGATTAAACACTCTAATCAAAAAATAAAGGTAGCTGAATGCATAAGAAAACATGACCCATATGCTACCTACAAGAGATCGACTTCAGAACAAAAGACCTACACAGATTGAAAGTGAAGGACTGGAAAAATATTTCATGTAATTGGACAGGGAAAAAAAGCCAGGGTAGTAATACTTATATCTGACAAAACAGACTTCAAAACAAAGGCTGTAAAAAGGACCTGTAAAAAGAGACTTAGAAGAGCACTTCATAATACTCAAGGGAAGAAGACATAAATATTGTAAACATATATACACTCAACCTAGAAGCACCCAAATATATAAGGAAAATATTGGATAAATCAAGAAATAAATACACAGCAACACACTTACAATAGATGATTTTAACACCGCACTGTCAAAAATGAATAAATCTTCCAAACAAAATACCAGCAAGGATACTATGGCATTAAAAATGCCCTAGATCAATAACAAAAGACACTCAAATGGAGAATAGGCTGACAATGACTAGAGGGGAGGGGGGAGGGAATTTCAGGGGAAAAGGGGAAGGAGTTACAGGAACTAGTATAAAGGACACATGGACAAAAACTAAGGGGGGTGAAAATGGGAGGGAGGCGGGGAGCACTGGGCGAGTGGGCTGGGATGGGAGTAAAAGACAGAAAACTGTACTTGAACAACAATTAAAATTTTTAAAATGACCTAAATCAAATGGTATTAACTGATACATGTAGACCATTTCATCCAAAAGAAGCATAATATACATTCTTTTCACATGCACATGAAACATTTTCAAAAATAGACCATATGATAGGACATAAAAAAGCCTCAAAATATTCAAGAAAATTGAAATTATATGGAACATTTTCTTCTACCACACGAATCTGAAACTAGAAACCAACCTCAATGGAAAAAACTCAAAGATATTCAAACTCATGAAGACTGATAGCATGCTATTAAACAATGAATGAGTTAATGAGATCAAGGAAGAAATAAAAAAGGTTCTGGGAAAAAATGAAAATGAACTCACAATAATCCTAAACCTCTGGAACACAGCTAAGGAAATTCTGAAAGAGAAGTTCACAGCAATTCAGGCCTACTAATAAAATTAGAAACATTTCAAATAAACAACCTAACCCTACATCTATAAGAACTAGAGCAACAACAACAAACAAATCCAAGAGCATGTAGGTGAAGGGAAATAAAGAAGATCAGAGCAGAATTAAATGATATAGAGACTAAAAGAACAATTCAAAGTATCAATAAATTCATGCCCTGGTTTTTTGGACAGATAAAATTGACAAGACTTTAACAATACTCAACAAGAAAAAAGAGAGACGACCCAAATTAATAAAATTAGAAATGAAATAGGCAAAATTACAACTGACAGCACAGAAATACAAAGGATCATGAGAAATTACTATGAAAAACTATGTGGCAAGACATTTGAAAACCTGGGCAAAATGAAAAAATTACTAAAAAATGTATAATCCTCCAAAACTGAGTCAAGAAGAAGCAGAAAGCCTGAACAGATGGATACCAGCTAGGGAAATTGAAGCAGTAATCAAAAAATTCACAGTACACAAAAGTCCTGGGCTGGATGTATTTACATGAGAATTTCACCACACATTTAGGGAAGAGCTAACCCCAATTCTTCTTAAACTATGCCAAAACATCCAAGAAGAGGTAAGACTCCAAAACAAGGTAAAAATACTACAAAGAACGAAAACTACAGGCCAATATCTTTGGTTGACCTCAATGCTAAAATTCTGAACAAAATATTGGGAACCTGTTCCAGCAACACATTAAAAGATCATACAACATGATTATTAATCTTTCAATGCCTGGTTTATTTCACTTAGCATATCAAATGGTACTCATCTCAGGTATGCAAAGATGATTCAATATTTGCAAATCAATAAATGTAATACAACACATAAAAGGAAAGACAAAAATCACATGATCATATTATTAGATGTGGAAAAAGTATTTGATAAGGTGCAGCATTCACTTATAAAAACATGTAGTAAAGTAGAAGTAAAGTGAGCATAACTCAACATTATAAAGGCCATATATGAGCAACCTATAGCAAACATCATACTCAATAGGCAAAACAAAGAACTTTCCCACTAAGATCAGGAACAAGAGAAGGTTTTTCACTTTCACCACTTCTATTCAAAATAATATTAGAATTCCTAGTCACAGAAATCAGACAAGAAGAATAAAAAGCATCCATATTGGAAAGGCAGAAGTAAAACTGGCATTGTTTGCAGATGATGTGGTAGTGTACATAGAAAAGTCTGTACACCCACCAAAAATCTACTCAACATAAGGGGTTTTGGCAAAACGGTGGGATACAAAATTAATATAGAGAAACTGAAGGCATTTTTGTATATCAATAGAGAAATATCAGAAATAGAAATCAGGAAAAATTCCATTTGCTGTAGCAGAAAGAAAAATATAGTACCAAGAATAAACCTCACCAAAGAGGTAAAAGACCTGTACTCAGAAAACTACACAATACTGAAGAAAGAAATTAAGGAAGATACAAGTAAATGGAAGCATATACCATGTTCATGAACTGGAAGAATTAACATCATCAAAATGTCTTTACTGCCCAAGGCAATTTATAGATTTAATGCAATCCCTATTAAAATACCAATGACATATTTCACAGACCTAGAACGAACATTTCAAAAATTTGTATGGAACCATAAATGACCCAAATAGCTGCAAGAAATTTTGAGGAAGAAGTACATAGTAGGAGTGATCACAGTACCTGATACCGAACTATATTGCAAAGATACTATAATCAAAACAGTCTCGTACTGTGGCACTAAAAATGCCCTCGATCAATAACAAAAGACACTCAAATGGAGAATAGGCTGACAATGACCAGACGGGAGAGGGGAGGGAATTTCAGGGGGAAAGGGGAAGGATTTACAGGAACTAGTATAAAGGACACATGGACAAAAACTAAGGGGGGTAGAAATGGGAGGGAGGTGGGGAGCACTGGGCGAGTGGTGCTCCCCACCTCATAAGACATATAGAACAATGGAAAAGAATAGAAATCCCAGAAATAAGCTAATTTCCCTATATTCAATTAATATGCAACAAAGGGTTAGAAGCATTACAGGGAGTAAACATATCTTCTTCAACATAGTGCTGAGAATTATGGACAGCTACATGCAAAAAGAAAAAAAAAAGAAACTCAACTACCAACTTATACCATACACAAAGATAAACTTAAGAAAGATAAAAGACTTAAATATAAGTCCCAACACCATAAAAGTCCTAGAGGAGAACATAGGCATGAAAATATCAGATATTGTACACAGCAATATTTTCGTGGAAATGTCCCCTAGAGTAAGGGACATAAAGGAAAGAATAAACAAATGGGACTTTATCAAAATAAATAGCTTCTGCATAGTGAAAGAAAATGCCAGCAAATGAAAAGGGAGCCATTTGTATAGAAAAATACATTTGCCAATGACACCTCAGACAAAGGTTTGATCTCCAAAATATATGAAAAACTCACATGGCTCCACTCCTGGAAGAAAAACAAACAAATTTAAACATGGGCAAAGGACCTGGAAAGACACTTATCCAAGGAGGACATACGAAGGCCCCAGAAACATATGAAAAGATGCTCAGCATCACTAGCCATCAGGGAGATGCAAATTAAAACCACAATGGGATACCACTTCACACTGGTCAGAATGGCCATCATAAACAAAGCAACAAGCAAGTGCTGGTGTGGTTTTGAAGAAAAGGGAGCTCTAGTACATTGCTGGTATGTATTAAGAGTGGTGCAGCCACTGTGGAAAACAGTATGCAATTTCCTCAAAACTAAAAATGGAATTGCCTTTTGAGCAGACAATTCCACTGCTGCTATTATGCCCTAAGAATCCTAAAATACCAATTAAAAAGAATCTATACACCCCCACATTTATAGCAGTGTTAAGTACAATAGCCAAATATTGGAAACAACCTATGTGCCCGCTAGCAAATGAGTGATCAAAAATCTGTGGTACATTTAACCAATGCAGTACTATGCAGCATAAATAAAGAAGGACCTCCTACCCTTCATGACAGCATGGATGGAACTGGAGGGCATCATGCTAATGAAATAAGACAGGCAGTGAAGTGTCTAACTTATGGGAGAAGTGTATATTCAGGTCCTTTGTTCATTTTCTAATTGGACACACACTGATGAAATCAAATCTATGCCCTATCAAAGAAATATACTGTGAGGTAGGGAAGATTTGTGGGTGTTGTAGGGGAGCTAAGTGGAAAGCCATTGAGAACATAAAAATGTATATTTAGGAAGAGAGGATCAGAACATTAAAGCAATGCTATCTACCATTTGATCAGAAGGTAATAGGGCAAATATTAAATATCAGATTTATAGAAAACATGCAAATAAAGTTTTTGGAAATTTTGTAATAAGGAAATTTGACTTTGATATCAAGATCTTTTTTTAAAAATCCCATTCAATATAGCAAAAAAAAATAAAATATCTGGGAATAAACCTAACCAAGGAGGTAAAAGACCTGTATGCAGAAAACTACACAGCACTGAAGAAAGAAAGGGAAGACACAAACAAATGGAAACATATGCCTCGTTCATCGTTTGGAAGAATTGACATCATCAAAATGTCCATACTACCCAAAGCAATATACAGATTCAATGCAATACCTATTAAAGTACCAATGGCATATTTCACAGACATAGAACAAACACTTCAAAAATTTATATGGAACCATAAACGACCCCGAATAGCAGCTGCTCTTTTGAGAAAGAAGAATAAAGTAGGAGGGACCACAATACCTGATATCAAACTGTATTACAAGGCCACTGTAATCAAAACAGCCTGGTACTGGCATAAAAACAGGCACATAGACCAATGGAACAGAACAGAGAGCCCAGAAATCAACCCAACTCTCTACAGTCAATTAATAATTGACAAAGGGGGCAGTAACATAAAATGGAGTAAAGATAGCCTCTTCAACAAATGGTGTTGGGAGAACTGGACAGCTACGTGCAAAAAAAATGAAACTTGAGCACCAACTTACACCATACACCAAAATAAATTCAAGGTGGATAAAAGACTTAAATATAAGCCATGACACCATTAAAGTCCTAGAGGAAAACATTGGCAAGAAAATCTCAGATATTTCAAACAGCAACATTTTTACCGATATGTCCCCTAGAGCAAGGGGTATAAAGGAAAGGATAAACAAATGGGATCTCATCAAAATGAAAAGCTTCTGCATGGCTAAAGAAAATAGTATTAAATTAAAAAGACAACCAACTGTATGGGAAAACATATTTGCCAATGATACCTCAGACAAAGGTTTAATCTCCAAAATATACAAAGAACTTACACAACTCCACTCTAAGAAGACAACCAACCCAATTAAAAAATGGGCAAAGGACTTGACCAGACACTTCTCCAAGGAGGACATACAGAACATCCAGAGACACATGAGGAGATGCTCAATATCGTTAGCTATCAGAGGGATGCAAATTAAAACCACAATGAGATACCACTTTCCACCAGTCAGGATGGCTATCATAAACAAAGCAACAAACAACAAATGTTGGAGAGAGTGTGGGGAAAAGGGGTCCCTAGTTCACTGTTGGTGAGATTGCAGACTGGTACAACCATTATGGAAAACAGTACAGAATTTTCTGAGAAAAATAAAAATCGACCTGCCTTTTGACCCAGCAATTCCACTGCTAGGATTATATCCTAAGAATCCTAAAACATCAATTTCAAAGAACCTATGTACCACAATGTTCATAGCAGCACAATTTAACAATAGCCAAGAGTTGGAAGCAACCTAGGTGCCCTTCAGTAAATGAATGGATCAGAAAATTGTGGTACATATACACAATGGAATTCTATGCAGCAGAGAGGAAGAAGGAGCTACTACCTTTTTCAACAACATGGATGGAACTGGAAAGCATTATGCTGAGCGAAATAGGCCAGGTGTTGAAAAACAAATACCATGTGATCTCACCTTTAACAGGAAGCTAAACAACAAAACAAACAAGCGAGCAGAATAAAAACAAAGACACTGAAATAGAGAACAAGGGGACAGTGGACCAGAGGGGAGAGGGAAGGGAATTTAAGGGGGAAAAAGGGGAGGGATTTTGAGGAACAAGTATGAAAGACACAGGGATGAGGACTGGGGGCAGAGGGTAGGAAATTGGAGGGAGGTGGGGAACATGGGGGGGCTGGGATGGGAGAAATAGACAAAAAACTGTATTTGAAAAATAACTAAATAAAATTTAAAAAATAATAATAATAATAATAATAATCCCTCCAAGATGGTAATAAACTCCATTCCCAGTAAATAAGAAAAAAAAAGATCTTTTTTTTAAGAGTCTTCATCAGGAAGTACATGTAGCTAATTCAATTTTTAAAAAAAACTGTACTTGAAAAATAACTAAATAAAATTTAAAATAAATAAATAAATAAAAATGGGTGTAAAAATATTATGTTCGTGATATAAAGGTCAGATTTCCTATAATAAAATTTCAAAGAATTTTATCTGCATTTTTAAATAAATTTGTTATTTAATATTTGCCTTATTACCTTCTGGTCAAATGGTAGACAGCAATTTCTTTGACATTGTGATCCTCTCTTCCTAAATATTCATCCTTATGTTCTTTGATGGCTTTCTATTTAGCTCCCCTACAACACCCAGAGACATTAAAATTAAGAACAAACTGATAGTAACCAGAGTGGAGGTGGGATGGTGTTAATGAGGAAAGGGAGAAGGATTGTCAAGGAACATGTATAAAGGACACATGAACAAAAACCAAAGTGGGTCAGGATCAAGGGTGGGAAGTTGGGAAGGGGTGTGGGGGGAGTGGCACAGGAAATGAAGAAAACTCTACTTGAACAATAAAAATATTAAAAATAGATCTCTTGAGCCCTGACTGGTGCAGCTCAGTGGATTGAGCACAGGCCTGCGAACCAGAAGATCGTGGTTCGATTCCCAGTCAGGGCATATTCCTGGGTTGCAGACCAGTTCCCTGCAGGCCAGTTCCCAGCAGGGAATGCACAAAAGGTAACCATACATTGATGTTTCTCTCCCTCTCTCCTTCCCCTCTAAAGATAAATAAATAAATAAATAAATAAATAAATAAATAAATAAATAAATAAAATCTTTAAAAAAATAGATCTCTTGAAATTCTCAATAA
Source organism: Artibeus jamaicensis (assembly GCF_021234435.1). Classification (NCBI taxonomy): domain Eukaryota; kingdom Metazoa; phylum Chordata; class Mammalia; order Chiroptera; family Phyllostomidae; genus Artibeus; species Artibeus jamaicensis. Next base: position 7,947,322 of record NW_026521717.1, on the reverse strand, counting down.
TTTTCAGCAAGAATAAAACTTCTTTATATAAGTGAGTACCAAAAAAATGTTATGTTTTTACAACTTTAAAAATGTACAATAGCCGAGGTTGGTATAGTTCAGTTGGTTGAGCATAGTCCTATGAACCAAAAGGTCATTGGTTTAATTCCCAGACAAAGCACATGCACAGATTGTAGACCAGGTCCCCAGTTGGGGACTTGTGAGAGGCAATAGATTGTTTTGTGTCTCGCACATCAATATTTTTCTCCACTTTCACCTTCCCTATTCCTCTCTCTAAAAATAAAGAAGCAAAATCCTTTTTTAAAAGGTTACATCAAAAGTTGTGAACACATGAATGAGAATGACAATATCATATATCAAAACTTTAAGGATACATGAGAAGCAGTAATAAGAAACAAGAAAAAACTCAAGTAAACAATCTAACATTGCATCTAAGAGAATCAGAAAAACAAGAATAAAAACAGCCCAAAGTCAGCAGAAGAAAAAATAAAAATTAGAGCAGAATTGAATGAAATAGAGAACAGAAACAAAAATGATGTAACAAAGGACTGTTTCTTTGAAAAGATTAATAAATGGACAAACCCCTAGGTATACTCACTAAGGAAAAAAGATAAAACACTCAAATAAAATCAGAAATGAAAGAAAAAATACCACAGGTACCACATAAATATTTAAAAAATCATACTAAAACATTATGAGAGACTATATGCCTCCAAATTTAATACCCTAGATGAAGTGCATAAGTTCCTAGCAATATGTAACCTCTCTAGCTTGAACCATGAACGATAGAAATATCTAAACAGACTGATCAACAGTGAGGAAAAGTAAAAGTCCATGACCAGATGACTTCATCAGTGAATTCTACTAAACATTCAAAGAAGATTTGAAACCTATTCTTCATAAACTCTTCCAAAAATTGAAGTAGCCGCAATATTTTCATACACATTTTATGAGGCCAACATAATCCTGGTACTGAAACCTGGCAATGATAACCCCCCCAAAAGAAAACTACAGACCAATATCTCTGATGAATACAGATGCAAAATTTTAAACAAAATATTTAAAAATGAATACAACAATACGTTAAAAAAAAATAAGGCATCACAATCAAGTGGACTTCATTACAGGAAGCTCATAGATTGTTCAACATACGCATTCAATCAATGTAATTCACCACATTAATGAAATAAATAATAAAATTATATGATCTTATCAATAAATGCAGAAAAATTCAATAAGACAAAACATCCATCTATGATTTTAGCACTCAATAAAATGTTTATAAAAGGGAAATACCTTAACATGATAAAAACCATATATTACAAATCCTCAGCTAATATCATACTCGATGGTGAAAAACTGAAAGCTTTTTCTCTAAGATCAGAAACAAGGCAGGGATATCCACTCTTGCCACTCTAACTCAGCATAATATTGGAAGTCCTACAAAGAACAATGAGGCAAGATAAAGAAACAAAAGGCACCCAAATTGAAAATGAAAAAGTAAAATTGTAACTTTTTGAAGATGACATAATTCTTCATATTAAGAACCCAAAAGAGGTTTTTTCCCACCCTACAAGCAAGGGAAATAATGGCAAAAATAAATGAATGGGACTATATCTTACTATAAAAAGACTGTACACAACAAAAGAAACCACCAACAAAACAAAAAGGCCACCAGTCAGTATGAGCAGGTATTTTCAAACAACAGTTTGGACAAGTGCTTGATATCCAAAATATATAGAGAATTCATACAACTCAACACCAAACAAACAATCCAAGTAAAAAAATGAGCAGAGAACCTGAGCAGACACTTCTCCCAGGAGCTCAAATGGGAAAGATACTCCACTTTACTAATTCTCAGAAAAATTCAAATAATCAAAACTACAATTAAATACAATCTCACACTTTTTAAAATGGTTATTATCAATAAGACAAGTAATGACAAGTAATAACAAGTGTTGGAGATGACGTGGAGAAAAAGAAACCCTCATTCACTGCAGGTGGAAATGTAAACTAGTACAGCCACTATGTAAAACAGTATGGAGGTTCCTCAAATAATTAAGAATAGAGTTACCATATGACACAGTAACTCCTTTTCTAGGTATCTACTTTCCAAAACTTTAAACCATTTATGTGTACTTGCATGTTCATTGAAACATTACTCATGGTGGCCAAGACATGAAAACTACTGGTGTTCTTCAATATCCAATCATCTATTGAAGGACACTTCAGTAGCTACATATATACAATGAAATACTACTCTGCGATAAGAAAAGATAAAATACTATAATTTGTGACAATACAGTGACCCTTGTGAATATCACCCTAAGAAAAATAGGTAAGACAGTAAAAGTAGAACCATGTGATTTTGCTTATATGTGGGGTATAAAGCTTAAAGGAACAAATGAATAAAATAAAAAAGAAAAACCAACAACAGCTAATAGACACAAACAATTATATGGTGGTTACCAAATGCAAGGGGATTGTGTATGTAGTAAAATGTAAAGGGGGTCAAATATATGCTGACAGAAGATGAGTTGACTGAGTGGTAGGCACACAATGTAATATAAAGATCATGTATCTTAGAAGTGTACACTTGAAGGCTACTGTAATTTTATTAACCAATGTCACTCCAATAAATTTAATTAGAAATGATAGCTATTATTTAAAGAGTGCAGTATTCCAGAAGAGAAAACATAGAATAATTCATTTAGACTTTGCATATGGTCACACACCAGGCATACACACAGCCTAGTACCTGGACCAGTGAATTACCAGTGAATTACCTTCTCTACCATTTAGCTTCTCAAAATGGCCACAGAGAAAAAGACCTGCTCTGGCATCCGGCAAATATGGGTTGGTGTCCTCTGATATGTCACTTACCCAGGGTTATTTATAAATCTACAATTTCTTAATTTGTGAAATGAAGAGAGCCATAATCATAAAACGGTTGTTGCAAAGATCAGTGGGATACAGTAAGTAATATGCATTAACTCAGTAGACATTCAGTAAGAGTTACTTCAAATGTTTCCAATTTCTCATGTACAATTAATGTCAATGACTAGAACTGATAGAATATTATGAGGAATGGTGATAACCAGCATCCTTCTGTATTTTTAATGTCGAGTAAAATGCTGAGATAAAGCATTCTTTATTACACTAAGGAAGCATTCAACTATACTGCAAACATTTTTTTCTTCAGAAATTGACAGTGGATATTATCAAGTAACTCTGCATCTTCTAACCAAAAAAACAACAAAAAAACCCAAAACCACTAATGTGATTTTCCTCTTTTTAAAAAAGATTTTATTTATTTATTTATTTATTTATTTATTTATTTATTTATTTTTAGTTTTTTGTTTGTTTGTTTTTTGGGTTTTGTTTTTTTTTATCTTTAGAGGGGAAGGGAAGGAGAGAGGGAGAGAAACATCAATGTATGGTTGCCTTTCGTTCATCCCCTGCTGGGAACTGGCCTGCAGGGAACCTGCCTGCAACTCTGGCATGTGCCCTGACTGGGAATCGAACCGCCATTGTCTGGTTCGCAGTCCCGTGCTCAATCCACTGAGCTATACCAGCCAGGGCAGATTTTATTTATTTTTAAAGAGAAAGCAAGGGAAGGAGAAAGAGGGAAATATCAATGTATGATTGCCACTTGCATGCCTTCACTAAGGACCTGGCCCATAACCTGGCATGTGCCTCTAACTGTGAATCAAACAGACAACCCCTTGGTTCACAGGCTGGCACTCAAACCATTGAGCTTCAACAGCTGGGGAGGAATTTTGTCTTTTGGGTTTAATCATAGGATGCCTAGTATTAAACTGCTTTTTTAAATTGAATGACCTTAATCATTTTGAATTGTTTAGAAATGAATTGGTAGATTATCTTATGTTTTATTCATAATTTTTATGTATGAGTGGGTGTCTTTAGTTTTATTTCTTTTGCCTGTTTTTCCAAAATCTGTCTTGTGGTTATGGTAGTTTATAGGGATTAATTCAGAAGTTTTCTACCCTTTTCTAATTTCTGAAATTATTTAAATAGTAGAGGGTTTCCTATCCACTAAAAGTTTGAAAGAATGACTCTTTAAAAATATGTATATATTTCCAGGTCTTAGCTATGGTAAATTATGCTGCTATGAAGATAGGGGTGCATATATTCTTTAAGATTTGTCTTTTGGTTTTCTTAGGATATATTCACAGGAGTGGGATTACTGGGTCAAACAGCAGTTCCATTTTTAGATTTTTGAGGAAACTCCATACTGTTTTTCATAGAGGCTGCACTAGGGTGCATTCCCACCAGCAGTGCATGAGGTTTCCCTTTTCTCCACATCCTCGCCAGTACTTGTTTGTTGATTTATTGATGGTAGGCATTGTGGCAGGTGTGAGGTAATGTCTCATTATGAATCTCTCTGATGATTACAATGCTAAACAGTTTTCCATATGCCTATTGGCAATTTTGTGTGTTCTCTTCGGAGAACTGTTCATTCAGTTTCTTTACCCATTAGTAGATGAATGAATTTAAAAGTTGTGGTATGTTTAAAGACTGGAATATTATGTGGCCATAAAAGAAGACACTCTTACCCTTTCCAATAGCATAGATGGACAAATAACATATAATCTCACTCATTTGTGGAATCTAATGAACAAAATAAACTGACAAAAAATAATAAAACCAGAGACATGGATACATGGAACAGACTGACAAATCTAAGAGGGGAGAGAGGTGTGTGTGGGGGAACTGAAACAGATAAGTCTAAGAACATATATACATATATGCATAGCTCGTAGACACAGACAACAATGTAGTGAAAGCACAGGGGAGTGGCAGGTACTGGGTGGAGAGGAGTAAATGAAGGTAAAATGTGGAGCATCTGTAATAGTGACAACAATAAAAAATTAATAAGTAAACGTATGTATGTGTATATATGTGTGTATACTCACACAAAAGCACACTCACACATATCCAGTGCTAGCCTCGATTTTGAATAGAGTTCTTTTCCTCAAAGTTTTCTCATTTACACTAGAGTTTGTCAAAGTTTTCTACTTGTTAAATAGAAGTGGATAATTCATATTTTGCTAGAAAATACATAATTCATTGAGATACTATATTTTTTATTTTAAATATTTATAATTTATGCTATTACATTTCTTCCTGCCTTTTCTACCTTTCCCCACTCCCACCCAACCCCACTGTTTTCTGACCCCAAGTCAGTCCCCATACTATTTTCCATGTCCATAAGTTATACATAAATATTCTTTGGTTAATCCTTTCATCATTTTCACCCCATACACTCCCACTTTCTGGCATCTGTCAGTCTGTTTTATATTATAAGCTTCTGTTACTATATTGTTCATTGGTTTATTGTGCTCATCCATCCACATATATTATGTGCAATTTTTCTTTCAATGACTGACTTAATTACTTAACACAATTTTCTCCAGGTCTATCTATGATGTTGCAAAATCTAAGAATTTCTTTTTTTTATTGCTGCATAGTAATGTATTGTGTAAATGTATCACAACTCTTTTATTCACTCATCTACTGATGGGCACTTAGGCAGTTTCCAAATCTTAGCTATTATAAATAGTGCTGCTATAAATATAGGGGTGCATACATTTATTTTTTGCATTGGTGTTTCAGGATCCTTGGGGTATATTCCTAGAAGTGGAGACAATGGGTCAAAGGGAGTTCCACTTTTAATTTTTTAAGGATTTTATTTATTTTTAGAGAGAGGGTAAGGGAGGGAGAAAGAGAGGGAGAAAAATATCAATGTGTGTTTGCCTCTCACATGTCCCCAACTAAGGACCTGGCCTGCATTCCAGGCATGTTCCCTGACTGAGAATCTAACAGGCAACACCTGGGTTCACGGGCTGGCACTCAATCCACTGAGCCATTCCAGGCCGGGCCCATTTTTAATTTTTTAAGGCTAAACCATATTGATTTCCACAGCGACTACACCAGCAGCAATCCCACGGATAATGCACTAGGGTTCCCTTTTCTCCACATTCTTGCCAACACTTGTTAGTTGATTTATTGATGGTAGCCATTTTGGAGAGGTCTCCACACGCAGGACCCCTCTCATCCCCCCTCCCTGTTTTCTACAGATTAAAATAAGTCTATCGAGATGTGATCTGCTTGAGGAGGAAAGGTGGCCAATCTCTCAGTGGAGAAGGACCTTGAGCCTGTTCCTCAATGGACTTTTATTGGGTTTAATTTCCATAGGAATACAGGGCATATATGTAAAGCTCCTCAATCATTGTCAGGCAGTAATGATCAAATAATAGATAACACTCAAAGGACTATGAGGGCTTATTCTGAGTCAGGGTCAGATAGCCAAAGGACCATAAAACTTTGGGAGACAAACTCATTTTATGCTTGGACCCTTATCATTTAAATCGAGGGTATTAGCAAAGCAGGTTTCACAGGATTTTATGCATTCTTTCTTAGGCCTGATTACCCTGGGGGAACCTGCCCTTTCCAGCACAGGATTATGCCCACATCTAACAATGTTTCAGGCTTAAGTCAGGTGGGGGATATGGGCAGCTAAGAGATTTGGAGACTTTTTACAGATAGAATGAGGACTCAGGCTATGTCAAAGCAGAGGGGTGAGGGTCCCTCACCACCTTTTTATAGCCCCCCAAGTCCTTCCCTGATGGCCCCTTCATGGCCTTACCTGTCTTGGGTCATCCCTCCCTTGAGTAATCTTACCTGTCATTGGCTAACCAGTCATCCACCGGGGGGCCAAGCAGGGGGAAGTAAAGAGGGAAGAGGTGGCATGCCTGCCAGGAAGATAAGCTTTGTCTCGTTAGTGGCTTATGGTCCCAAGGTCTTTCTGCTCAGCCTTAGTGATGCGGCATTACAGCTTCTGAAACCAGGCAGGAAGGTTCCCAATAGCCATTCTGACAAGTGCAAGGTGATATCTCATTGAGGTTGTAATTAGCATTTCTCTGATGATTAGCAATGCTGAGAATTTTTATATGTTTATGGACCTTCTTTACATTCTCTTTGGAGGATTGTCTATTCAGGTCTTTTGCCCTTTTTTAAATTGGGTTGTTTGTCTTTCTGGCATTGAGTTATATTTGTTCTTTGTATATTTTGGAGATTAAATCCTTATCAAATGTATCACTGGCAAAAATGTTTTCCCATAAAGTGAGTTCCCTATTTATGTAACAGTTTACTGGTGGAGACTTTAGGGATTTCTATGTACAATATTATGTCATCTGCAAATAATGACAGCTTACTTCCTCCTTTCTAATTTGGGTGACTTTTATTTCTTCTTGTCTGATATCTGTGGATAGGACTTCCAGAACTATGTTGAATAAGAGTGCTAAAAGCACCCCTTCTTTCTTTTTGGGGCATACTATTCCATTGTATAACTGCCATATGATCTCACCTATAAGTAGAACCTGATCAACAAAACAAACATGCAAGTAAAATATAACCAGAGACATTGAAATGAAGACCTGACAGTAACCAGAGAAGAGGGTAGATGGATATAATGGGGAAAATAAGGGGAAGGGTCATCAAGGAACATGTGAAAAGGACCCATGGACAAAGCCAAAAGAAAGTAGGATTGAGGGTAGAAGTTGGGGGTGGTTGGGGCAGGGGGAGTGGTGGTGGGGAAATGGAGACAACTGTACTCAAAAAACAATAAAAATACATATTAAAAAAAGAGTGGTGAAAGTGGACATCACTGACTCACTCCTGATTTTAAGAGGAATGTTTTAATAGTTCCCATTGAGAATGATGTTAGCTGTAGGTTTTTCATATATGGCCTTTATTATGTTGAGGTATGATCCTTCTATTTCCACTTGCTAAAAGTTTTTATCATAAGTGAATGCTGGATTTTATCAACTGCTTTTACTGCATATGTGGACATAGTCATGTAATTGTCTTTTATTTTGTTTATGTGATGTACCACATTTATAGATTTGCAAATATTGTACCAACTTTGCAATTTCCAGGGTAAATCGCACTTGATTGTGATTAATGATCTTTTTGATGTATTGCTGAATCCAGTTTCCATGTTCTTCGGGGATATTGGCATGTAATTCTCTTCTTGTGTCTTAACCTTATTTTGAAATTAGGATAATATGGGCCTTATAGAAGGAGTTTCAAAGTCTTCCTTATTCTTGAATATTTTGGAGTACTTTGAGAAGGATCAGTAATAATTCTTCTGTGAATGACTGGTAAAACTTCCTGTGCAGTCACCTGCTCCAAGTTTTTTGTGTGCCAGGAGTTATTTGACAACTGCATTGATTTCATTCATTGTTATCCATCTATTCATGCTTTCTACTTCTTCCTGATCACTTTGGAAGATTGTCTATTTCTAGAAATTTGTCCTTTTCACACAGGTTGACCAGTTTCTTGGTATACAGTTGATCGCAGTTATTTCTTACATAGTAATTTATCCTTATCCCTTGCATTTCAATGATATCAGTTGATATTTCAGTTTTATTGTTTTTTATATTATTCATTTGGGTCCTCTCTTTTTTTTGATGTATCTAGTTAAGGTTCATCAATCTTGTTTGTCTTTTCAGAAAAACCTCTTGTTTTCATTGATCTTCTGTACTGTTTTCCTTTCAGTCTCTGTCATTCATTTCTGCTGTGATTTTTTTAAAAAAATTATTGTGGTTCAACAACAGTTGTCTGCATTTTCCCACCACAATTCCCTCCCACCCAAGCCATCACCACCTCCCTCCCCTGATTCCCCACCCCCTTGGTTTTGTCCATTTGCCCTTTATACTTGTTCCTGAAATGCCTTCCCCCCTTTCTGCCCATCATCCCCTCACACTTCCCTTGGGTTATTGTCAGATTGTTCTTTTTTCCCATTTTTAAAAATTTTGTTGTTATTCAAGTAAAGCTATCTGCTTACCCCCTCCCCTCCCTTTATATTTGTTCCAGAAAACTCTTGCCCCTTTCCCCCCATGATCCACACCCATCTACCCTCTGGTTATTGTCCATTTGTTATTAATTTTAATGTCTCTGGTTATATTTTTGCTTGCTTGTTTGTTTTGTGTTATTACTTTGTTTGATTAGGTTCCACTTAAAGGTGATATGATATGGTATTTCTCACATACCACCTGGCTTACTTTACTTAGCATAAGGCTCTCCAGTTCCATCCATGCTCTTGTAAAGGGTACAAGCTCCTTCTTTCTTTCTGCTGCATAGTATTCCATTGTGTAAACATTCCACAGTTTTTTTTTAAATTTTATTTAGTTATTTTTCAAGTACAGACTTTTTTGTCTATTTCTCCCATCCCAGGTCCCCCTGCCCCTTCTCCCCAACTCCCTCCCACTTCCTCCCCCCGACTCCACATCCCTGTCTTTCACACTTGCTCCTCAAAATCCATCCCCTTTTACCCCCTTAAATTCCCTTCCCTCTCCCCTCTGATCACTGCCCACTTGTTCTCTGTTTCAGTGTCTTTGTTTTTATTCTGTTTGCTTGTTTGTTTTGTTGTTTAGCTTCCTGTTAAAGGTGAGATCATATGGTATTTGTCTTTCAATGCCTGGCCTATTTCACTCAGCATAATGCTTTCCAGTTCCATCCATGTTGTTGCAAAGGGTACTAGCTGCATGGAATTCCATTGTGTATGTGTACGACAATTTTTAAGACCTTTTTTTTAATGAATTTTATTTAGTTATTTTTCAAGGTAGAATCTATAGGATTTTCCATGTACACTATGATGTCATCTGCAAACAGTGAAAGTTTTGTTTCTTCCTTTCCTATTTGGATGCCTTTTATTTCCTTTTCCTGACTGATCGCTGTGGCCAAAACTTCCAATACTATATTGAATAGAAATGGTGAAAGTGGACATCCTTGTCTTGTTCCTGATCTTAGTGGAAAAGCTTTTAGTTTTTGCCCATTGAGTATGATATTGGCGGTAGATCTCTCATATATGGCCTTTATTATATTTAGAAATGCTCCCTGTATTCCAACTTTGCTGAGTGTTTTTGTCATAAATGGGTGTTGTACCTTATCGAAAGCTTTTTCCGCATCTATTGATATGATCATGTGGTTTTTGTCTTTGCTTTTGTTTATGTGATGAATTACATTTACTGATTTGGGAATATTGAAACATCCTTGCATCCCTGGGATGAATCCCTCTTGGTCATGGTGTATAATCTTCTGGATATATTGTAGGATGCGATTTGCCAATATTTTGTTGAGGATTTTAGCGTCTATTTCATCAGTGATATTGGCCTGAAGTTTTCTTTCTTTGTTGTGTGTTTATCTGGTTTTGGAATTAGGATGATGTTGGTTTCATAAAAGGAGTTTGGGAGTTTTCCATCCTTTTAGATTTTTTGGAATAGTCTGTGAAGAATAGGGGTTAGTTCTTCCTTAAATGCTTTGTAGAATTCTCCTGGGAAACCATCTGGTCGGGGCTTTTGTGTGATAGGAGGTTTTTGATTACTGCTTCAATTTCTTTTGCTGTTATTGGTCTATTCAGGTGTTCTACTTCTTTTTCATTGAGTTTTGGGAGATTATATTTTTCTAGAAATGTGTCCATTTCCCCTAGGTTCTCAAATTTGTTGGCATACTGTTCTTCATAATAATTTCTTACAATCCTTTCTGTTTCTGTGGTATCAGTTGTAATCTCTCCTGTTTCATTTCTGATTGTGTTTATTTGTGTCTGTTCCCTTCTTTTCTTGATGAGCCTACTTAAAGGCTTGTCTATTTTGTTTATCTTTTCAAAGAACCAACTCCTGGATTCATTGATCCTTAGAATTGTGCTTTTAGTCTCTATGTCATTTAGTTCTGCTCTGATCTTGGTTATTTTTTTCCTTCTACTTGCTTTGGGCTTTTTTTTGTTGTTCCTCGAGTTCTTGCAGGCGTAGAGTAAGGTTGTTTGTTTAAAATGTTTTCATCTTCTTCAGGTAGCCCTGTATTGCTATAAACTTCTCTCTCAAAACTGCCGTTGCTGTGTTCCATAAGTTTTGGGTTGTTGTGAAATCATTTTCATTTGTTTCCAGAAACTTTTTTATTTCTTCCCTAATTTCATTCTTGACCCATTCGTTGTTTAATAGCATACCATTCAGTCTCCATGATTTTGGGTGTTTTGGATTTTTTCTTTGAGGTTGGTTTCCAATTTCAGTCCCTTGTGGTCACAGAAAATGGTTGGTATGATTTCGATATCCTTGAATTTGATGAGGCTCGATTTTTGTCCTATTATGTAGTCTATCTTTGAGAATGTTCTGTGTGCATTTGAAAAGAATGTGTATTTAGCTTCTTTGTGATGAAGGGCTCTGTATATATCAGTTAGGTCCATTTCATCAAGGGTGTCGTTTAATGCCACAAAATCTTTGTTGATAATTTTTGGAAGATGTGTCCATTTTTTATAGTGGGCTGTTAAAATCCCCCACTGTAATTGTGTTGCTGTCTATATCTTTCTTGAATTCCTCTAAGATTTTCTTGATATATTTGGGTGCCCCTATGTTTGGTGCATATTTTTACAATGTTAAATATCATCTTGGTGGATTCTTCCCTTGAGTATTGTGAAGTGACCTTCTGGGTCTCTCTTTATGGCTCTTTTTTTTTTGAAGTCTATTTTGTCCGATACTAGAATTGCTACCCCAGCTTTTTTTTCTTGTCCATTTGCTTGGAAAATTTGTTCCCAGCCTTTCACTTTTAGTCTGTGATGGTCTTTTGTCCTGATGTGGGTCTCTTGTAGGCAGCATATGTGTGGGTCATGCTTTCTTATCCATGCAGCTATTCTGTGTCTTTTGATTGGAGCATTTAATCCACTTACATGTAAGGTTATTATTGATAGGTACTTATTCATTGCCATTTTTGTACCTGTGTTCCTCTCTGTCTGTCTCTTTTCCTTCCTTTCCTTAAAGCAGTTCTTTTAGTATTTCTTGTAGAGCTGGTTTGGTGGAGGCGTATTCTTTTAGACTTCTTTTGTCTTGGAAGCTCTTTATTTGGCCATCTATCTTGATTGAGAGCCTTTCTGGGTAAAGTAGCCTTGGTTGTAGGCCTCTGGTTGTCATTACTTGGAATATTTCTTGCCATTCTCTTTTTGCTTGGAGTGTTTTCATTGCAAAGTTAGTGCCTAACCTTATTGGGGCTCCCTTGTATGTTACTTCATTTTTCTCCCTTGCTGCCTTTAAGATTCTCTCTTTGTCTTGGAATTTTGCCATTTTGATGATGATGTGTCTTGAAGTGGGCCTCCTTGGGTTCCTCTTGAATGGGACTCTGTGTGATTCCTGGATTTGTGAGACTTTTTCTCTTATCAAATTAGGGAAATTTTCTCTCATTACTCTTTCAAATATATTTTCTATCACTTGTTCTTCTTCTCCTTCTGGTATTCCTATTATTCGGATACTATTACGTTTCGTATTGTCTTGCATTTCTCTTAATCCCTCTTCATGCTTTCTGAGCCTCTTTTCCCTTTCCTGCTCTTTCTGTGAGATACTTTCTACTATGTCCTCCAATTCACTAATCCTATCTTCTGTTTCATCAACCCTATTTTTAATGCTTTCTACTGTGTTTTTTAATTCAGAAATTGTATTCTTCATTTCCTCTTGGCCCTTGCTAATAATTTTTATTTCCTTTTTCATGTTGATATAGTTCGCAGTGAGATCATTATAGCTCCCCTGTAGTTTCTGGTAGCTCATTTTGAGCTCTTTGAACTTCGTAATAACCAGTGCTTTGAATTCAGTATCTGATAGTTGACTTGCCTCTATTTCATCTAACATTCTTTCTTAGGGTTTCTCCTTTCCTTTCATTTGGGGATTGTTTCTTTGTCTTCCCATTGTTTGTGAGACTCTTCTTGTTAGTCTCAGCTTCTTAGATTAATCTATTTTGACACCCTGGATTTATGGTGTGAACTTTTGTGGTGGAATGCCTGTGAATTTCAGTGGTGCAGTCTCTTTTGGTTACCCTGTTGTTCTCTGCTTCCACCTACTCAAATATGCAGCAACTTGTGGCTTCTTTCCTACAACAATGTGCAATTTGTCTCTCTGACTCTACTATTGGGAGGCCTCTTCTATGGGTCCAGCTCTGGTCTTTTCATATTTTCAAGTTGATTGTGACTCTTGTGGGTAAAAGAAAGAAATGACAAGGAAAGAAATAAAAGGAAGAAAGAGAAAAAGTGGTAGGGGAATGGAAGAAAGAGCAATAAGTTTAGAAAGAAAAGGAGAAGAAATAAAACAGGAAATCCGGGAAAAGAGGACAAAAGTATGGAAAGATGAAACAGTAATAAAATTTAAAAGAAATAACAGATTACTTTAAAAAAGCAAAAAGATCAAGAAAAGGAATGGAAAAAGAAAGAAAAGTAAAAAAAAAGAATAAAAATAAAATAAAGTAAAATTTTAAAAGCAAGAAACAAAAACCAAACAAACAAACAAAAATCCCCCAAAAACAACAACAAAAAAGGAAATCTCACTTGGTGGTTTCAAACTAGCTGAACCAGTTTTTCTGTTTGCCGTTGGCTGAGGGTGGATCGTCGAGATTTTTTCCACCAGCCCCTCTCAGGATCCAGACACTTGGCGCCGCTCCCCAGCTCCCTACAATGGGGCACTAGGACTTCCTCACAGAGCTCCCCTCCCAGGGGTTATTACCATGGGCTGGTTTGCAGTGTTTGCGGGCACCTGCACTGGTCTAGTTGCCTGGTTCCCTGGGACTTGAGCACAGATCTGCCCCCGTTCTGTGCGGAAGCTCTAGGGCCTCTGCCCAATCTTGTGTTTGCTGCCAATCTGGGTGTGAAGCAGACCAGGCTGTTGTGTCTATTGGATTCAGAGCCCCACACTGTACCTCTCAGTTCTCCTGGGCTGGCAACTGCATAGTCCTTGGTTGGGGCCCTTTATCCTCAGCACCCTCTCCACAAACTCTATCAAACAAGTCTCTTCTGGCACCCCATCTTGCTTGGCCAGAAAGGGAGGGGGTTGAGGGTCTCAGCTCTTTTCCCAGGACCCCTTAGCCCCTGGGGCTTCCAGATAGTCTGAGGGAGATGGACTGGAAGCTGGGAGCCAATCTGAGGACTGGGCACCAACCTGGAAACTCTGTGCGCATTTCATGGCACGCTGCGTGGTGTGTATCCCTTCTGCTCTTGTATTTGTCTGGGTCCCCTGGCCAACCTCTGCCAATAAAACCTAGGGATGAAGCAGCACCATACCAGGCGCTGGACCCAGAACTGTGTGCAGGCTGAAATCTCCTCTGCTCCCCTCTGGTTGGGCCTCTTGGCAGGTCCCGGCCCAAAAATCCTAGGGAGGGAGCTTTCTGGGCGCTGAACACTGTCCCAGGCGCTGTTGGGCTCTCGCCACTGGGCGCTGTTTCCCCTACCATGTACTGGTGGAGATCCTCCCTGTTTCTCTTTGCTCCATCCCAGAGACTACTGTACCGCTGCTGTCTTTCTACCGTCTGGTTCCTCTGTGACCGATGAGGTTTCTGGTCTCTTATTTTCATATATGCTTGGCAACTGCTGGCTTGCTGGTTTCTCCTCCTCCTATCGGACAGCTTTCTCTCCCTTTTGTACTAGGAACTGGTATCTTCTCCGTCCTACTCCATCGCCGTCTTGAAAGCCCTCACATACCATAGTTTTTTGATTCATTCATTTACTAATGGGCACTAAGGTTGCTTCTAGCACTTGACTACTGTAAATTGTGCTGCTATGAACATAGGGGTGCATAGATTCTTTTGAATTGGTGTTTCAGGGTTCTTAGGACATAATCCCAGTAGTGGAATTCCTAAGTCAAAAGGCAGTTCCATTTTTACTTTTCTGAGGAAATTGTGAACTGTTTTCCACAGTATCTGCACCAGTCTACATTCCCACAAGCCCTACACTAGGGTTTCCTTTCTCCACATCCTCACTAACACTAGTTGTTTATTGATTTGTTTATGATGGCAACTCTCGCTGATATGAAGTGGTATCTCATTGTGGTTTTAATCTGCATCTCTCTGATGGCTAGTGATGCTGAGCATCTTTTCATATCTCTCTGGGGCCTCTGTATATCCTCCTTGGAGAATTGTCTATTCAGGTCTTTGAGCCATTTAAAATTTTTTTTGTCTTCCTACAGTGGACTCATGTGAGTTCTTTATATATTTTGGAGATCAAACCCATGTCAGAGGTATTGTTGGCAAATCTGTTTTCCCATACAGTTGATTCTCTTCCCATTCTAATGCTGCTTTCTTTAACTGTACAGAAGCTTCTTATTTTGATGAGACCACATTTGTTTATTTTTTCTTTTGTATCCCTTGGTCTAGGGAACATATCAGGAAAAATATTGCTGTATAGAATATGTGATATTTTCCTGCCTATGATTTCTATGGGATTTCTATGGTGTCATGAATTATATATAAGTGTTTTATCTAATTTATATTTATTTTTCTTTATGGTGTAAGTTGGTAATTGAGTTTCTTTTTTTTTTTTTTTTGCATGTAGCTCTCCTGATTCCCCAATACCATTTGTTGAAGAGACAAGTTTTACTCCTTTTTCTGCTGCTGTTCCCTTTGTTAAATATTAATTGATCATTGAAACTTTTTTCTATTTCCGGGCTCGGTATTTTGTTCCATTGTTCTATGTCTCTGTTTTTCTGCCAGTCTGTTTTGATTGCCATTGCCCTGTAATACTGTTTGATACCAGGTATTGTGGTCCATCCTACTTTGTCCTTCTTTTTCAAAATCGCTGCAGCTATTTGGGGTCATTTATGGTGGTTCCATACAAATTCTTAAAATATTTCTTCTATATCTGTGAAATATGTCATTGGTATTTTAGTAGGGATTGAGTTGAATCTATAAATTGCTTTCAGTAGTATGGACAAATTGATGTTGTTAATTCTTCCTATCCATGAGCATGGTACATGCTTCCAATTGTTTGTGTGTTTCTTAATTCCTTTCTTCAGTGTTGTGTAGCTTTCTAAGTACACATCTTTTACCTCCTTGGTTAGGTTTATTCCTAGGTACTTAATTTTTCTTGTTGCTATGTCAAATGGAAACTCTTTTCCTGACCTCCGATTCTGATCTTTCATTGTCAGTGTATGAAAATGTGTTTGATTTCTGAATATTGACTTTGTATCCCACTGTTTTGCCGAATTTAATTATTAGGATGAGTAGTTTTTTGTGGAGTCTATAGAATTTTCTATGTACACTATCATGTCATCTGCAAGCAATGACAATTTTGCTCCTTTCCAATTTGTATGCCTTTTATTTCTTTTTCTTGTCTGATTGCAGTGGCTAGGACTTTCAATACTATGTTGAATAGGAGTGGTGAAAGTGGATAACCTTGTCTTTTTCCTGATCTTAGTGGTAAAGTTTAGTTTTTGCCCATTGAATCTGATGGTGGTTATAGGTCTCCCATATGTCTTTTATTATGTTGAGGAATTCTTCTCTTCCCACTTTGCTGAGTGTTTTTATCATAAATGTGTGTTGTATCTTATCAATTATTGTCTGCATCCATTGGTATAATCACATAATTTTTGTCTTTTTCTGTTTATGTGGTGTATTACTTTTATTGATTTGCAAATATTGTGCCATCCTTACATGACTGGGATGAATCCCACTTAATCGTGGTGTATGATCTTTTTAATGCATTGCTTGATGTGGTGTGCCTATATTTGGTTGAGGATTTTAGCATCTATGTTCATCAGCGATTTTGGCCTGAAGTTTTCTTTCTTTCTTTTGTCTTCATCTGGTTTTAGGATTAGGATGATTGTGGCTTTATAAAAAGTTTGAGAGTCTTCTGCATCTTTGAATTTTTTGGAATAGTCTGTGAAGGTTACTGGTTAACTCTTCATTAAATGTTTTTAAACTTATCCTGTGAAACTGTTTACTTCAGGGCTTTTAAGTGCTGGGAGTTTTTTTGATTACTGCTCCAATTTTGTCAGTTTTTATGGGTCTGTTTAGGCTTTTCACTTCTTCTTCATTGAGGGTTAGAAGATTACACTTTTCTAGGAATTTGCTCACTTCACATAGGTTTTCAAATTTCTTGGCATATAGTTATTTGCAGTAATTTCTTACAATCATTTGTATTTCTGTGGTACAGTTATAATCTTTCCTCTTTCATGTCTGATTGTGTTCCTCTCTTTTTTCTTTTTGATAAGTCTGATTAAAGGTTTGTCTATTTTGTTTATCTTTTCAAGAACCAGCTCCTGGATTTATTGATCATTAGAATTGTTTTTTGTTCTCTATATCATTTAATTCTGCTCTGATCTTGGTTATTTCCTTTCTGTACTTGTTCAAGGCTGTCTTTGCTGTTTTTACTCCTGTTCTTGTAGGTGTAGGGTTAGGTTGTTTATTTAAATGTTTCTATTTTTTTTGGTAGGCCTATATAGCTATTAACTTCCTTCTCAGGACTGTCTTCATTGTGTCCCAAAGTTTTAGAATATTGTGAGTTAATTTTCATTTGTCTCCAGAAACTTTTTGATTTCTTCATTGTTCTCATTCTTGACCCAGTCATTGTTTAATGGCATACCATTCAATCTCTATGAATTTGAGTGTTTTTTATTTTTTTCCTTGAGAGTGGTTTCTAGTTTCACTCCCTTGTGGTAAAGAAAATGCTTGATATGATTTTAATTTTCTTGAATTTATTGAGGCTTGTTTTATGTCCTGTCATATGGTCTATCTTTGAGTGTTCCTTGTGCATTTGAAAAAATTGTATTTTGCTTCTTGGGATGAAAGAATACATATATATTCTTTAACGTGTGTGTGTGTGTGCATATATATATTCTTTGGGATAAAGAATTTCATATATAAATATATATATATATTTATTTTTATATTATACACACACACATGCAAGTTAAATCCATTTGATCTAGGACATTGGTCAATGCTACAATGTCTTTGTTCATATTTTGTTTAGAAGATTTGCCCACTTTTGACAGTGGGGTGTTAAAATCCCCTACTCTAATTGTGTTGCTGTCAATATCTTTCATGAAGTCCTCCAAGATTTTCCTTACATATTTGGGTTCTCCTATGTTGGGTGCATATATATTTATAATGTTTATGTCTTCTCGATGGATTCTTCCCTTGGGTATTATGAAGTGACCTTCTGGGTCTCTTTTTATTGTTTTTGTTTTGCAGTCCATTTTGTCTGATATGAGTATTGCTACCTTGGCTTTTTTTCTTGTCCATTTGCTTGGAATATTTTTCCCAACTCTTCACTTTCAATCTGTGTAGGTCTTTTGTTCTGAGATGGGTCTATTGTAAGCAGCACATGGGTAGGTCACAATTTCTTATCCATTCAGCTACTCTATGTCTTGTAATTGGAGCATTTAAACCACTTGCAATTGGGGTTATTATAGATAGGTACTTATTCATTGCCATTTTACTTCCTTTGTACCTGTGTTTCTCCCTCTCTCACTCTTTTTTTCCCTTTTCTTAAAGAACACCATTTATCTTCTCTTGCAGTGCTCATTTTGAGGAGGTGTATTCTCTTAGGCTTCTTTTGTATGGAAAACTCCTTATTTCACCTTCCACTTTGAGAGCCTTGCTGAATAGAGTAGACTTGGTTTTACGCCTTTGTTTTCCATCACTTGGAATATTCCTTGCCAATCCCTTCTACCTTGGAATATTTTCATTGAGAAGTGAAATGCTAGTCTTATTAGGGCTCTTTTGAATGTTAGGTCCTCTTTCTCCCTTGCTGCCTTTAAAATTGTGTCTGTGTTCTGGAATTTTGCCATTTTAATTATTATGGGTCTTGAAGTGGGCTCTTTGGGTTCCTCTTCATTGGTACTTTCTGTATTTTCTGAAATTATGTGATTTTTTTCTCATCAAATTAGAGAAATTTTCCATCATTACTTTTTCAAATAGGTTTTCTATCCCATCCTCTTCTCCACCTTCTGGTATCCCTGTTGTATAAATATTACTGTGTTTCATGTTCTCCTGCATTTCCCTTAAACTCCCTTTGTTTTTTCTGAGTCTCTTTTTCTTTTTCTGCTCTATCTGGGTGTTTTTTTTCTACCTTGTTATCCATCTCACTGATCTGATCCTCTGCTCCATTGAGTCTGCTTTTGATTCCTTCTACTGTGTTCTTAAGTTCAGAAGAATTTGGGGTTTTGTACTTGGGTTTTAAGTGTTGGGAATTATTTTTGTGGGTCCTTCCCTCCAGCTGGTTAACTGAGGGTCTCTCTGCCCACCACATATTTTATTATGTTGTGCAGGTGTAGACAGGTTGTGTCAAAGCTGCTTCATCTGTATGTTTGAGGTTTTCAGATTCTCTCTTGCTATTGTTCAGTTGTTGTTCTGGGTTATTTCTTCACCATTTAGTTGTAATTCCAGATTGGTCCTGTGTGGAGGTTGGTATGGCTTCCACTCACTCCTCTGCCATCTTCCTTTATTATCTGTTGGTGGTTCCTTTGTTGGTGGATTCTCTCTTCCAGCAGTTATACTGGTTTTCATAGCTCCTACCTACTCTTTTATTTAATCAGTTAGAGGGATAGGCAAAATGGATTAAGAAAGTGGGAGTGTATTCTATGGTATTTAAATTACCAACCAACCCTTAGAGAAGAGATAGGAGACCCTTTGGATAAGTATAGTGTTACAGTGATATTTGACCCAACTAGCAATTTTTTAGGAAAGATAACAAAAAAAATGATAAGACTCTTGCTAGAAGGGGGAAGGATTGTGAGTTGAATCCAGAAAATGGTGAGCTAGTGGGAAGTGAGATTATAATGTGTAGTATGAGTAAAGAATAGAAAATAGGCATATTGTGTGAGAAAATAGAGTTAACCACAACAGTAATACCATTCTGGAAGACATCGAAATAGGCTAAGATCCAGGAGGGATGTTGTGTAGTGTTTACAATTGTATGAAACAAATTATTATTTATAATAAAGCTGAAGCAACAATCATATACCAAAAACTATATGATATGAATAACAGGATTAGGAAGTACACAACCTAGAGTAGTGGCTATTGGAACACAAGTGAAGTGAAAGAAGGAAAATTGAAAATACACTATGAAAGAGAGAACAAAGAAAACCAGTCAAATAATGCAATTAAACAAATAAAATGAAGAAAACTAAACAGAAAGGAGAGAAATTTAAAAAATCAATAAAATAAAAATAATAATAATACAAATAAACAGTAGCATGCAAGTTCTCTGGAACAGCAAAGTGAAATTTGTCTCAGTTTGTCAGTTGTTGGGATTAGCCTTATAATCCCTTTTTGGGTCTGACTCTGGTCCTTTCACAGCTCCAGGTGTTATTGTCTCACTTGGGGGAAAAAAAGAAGAAAAAGAAAGAGAGGAAAGAAAGAGAGAGAAGGAAATAAGAAAGAAAGAAAGAAAGAAAGAAAGAAAGAAAGAAAGAAAGAAAGAAAGAAAGAAAGAAAGAAAGAAAGAAAGAAAGAAAGAAAGAAAGAAAGAAAGAAAGAAAGAAGAAAACAAAAGAAACAGAAAAAGCCTCCTGCTGACTTTAAACCAAGCATGTTCTGCTGGTCTTCCTGGTTGCCACAGGCTGAGAGGGGTGGGATTTTACTTTTCTCTCTTCCTATAGTTATGTGAGGATGGGGACCAAATCTGGGCTGCACTCTTCAAAGTTGCCCAGCCTCTAGCCTAGCTCTACCTATGCCTCCATGTTGGCCAGACTCCCTGTAAAGTTTTTACAGACAGGTACTTATTTATTGTCATTTTTTGTATTGTACCTATGTTTTTCTCTCTAGGTATATATTTCTTCTTTTTAGCATTTCTTACATTGTTGGTTTGGTGATAATAAACTCCTTTAAACTGATTTTGTCTGAGAAGCTCTTTAATTGCCCTTTGATTTTAAATGATAGCCTTCCTGGGTAGAGCAATCAAGGCTGCATATTCTTAGCTTTCATCACTCTGAACATTTTCTGCCAATCTTTTCTGGTCAGTATGGTTTATGTTAATAAATCATTTGGAATCCTAATGGAGGCTCCTTGTATGTAACTGACTGGCTCTCTCTACCTTTAAAATTCTTTCTTTGTTTTTAAGTTTTGCTATTTTAATTATAATGTGTCTTGATGTGGGTCTCTTTGGATTTATCTTTATTGGGACTCTATGTCCTTCTTGAACTTGTGTGCCATTTTTCTTCACCGGGTTGTGGGCGTTTTCCACCATTATTTCTTCAAATAGATTCTCTATCCTTCTCTCACATTCATCTCCTGGCACTCCTATAATGTGGATGTTGTTATGCTGTATGTAATCCGAAAGGTCCCTTAGAATTCCCTCATTTCTCTTAAGTCTCTTCCTATTTTTTATTTTTTTCTTTGGCTGGATATTACCATATTGTCCTCTAATTTGCTGATTTGATCCTGTGCTTCCTGTATCTACTTTTGATTCCTTCAAGCAAATTCTTAATTTCAGATATTGTAATCTTCATTTCTCTTTTGTTCTTATTTATGCTTTTAATATCCTTTTTAGTGCTTACAATATTTTTTATTTAAATTCTCACTAAGGTCATCTATTGCTCCCCTAGGTAAGAGTTGTAAGGTCTTCATCATCCTTACAGCTGTTATTTTAAACTCTGCATTTGATATTTGTGTTGCTTTCATTTCATCTATATCTTTTAATTCTTTCTGTGAGGATTTCTGTTGTTCTTTTGGCTAGGATATTTTTCTTTGTCACTCTATTTGATCTCTGTGTGTTAGGTAAGTATGCTGTGTCTCCTGAACCTTCCTTTTAAATTGTTTTATGATAAAGATGTCTTGCTAAGTTTAGTTGCACAATATTCAGAACACCCAGACTCCATGGCCCAGAAGTGTTTCTTGTTTATACTGTTATCTCCTTGTTGTACTTTAATCTTAAGTGCTGGTGGCTTTTTTGTGGGTAGTTTTATACCTTTTGGCTGGATGACAGTAAGAGTAACTCTTTTTTTTAATTAATTAATTTTTTTAAATTGATTATGCTGTTACAGTTGTTCTATTCCCCCCTTCATTCCCCTCCACCCTGCCCCCCCAACCCCACCATTACCCCCCTTTAGTTTATGTCCATGTGTCTCAAGTCCTTTAGGTTCTATATTTCCCATGCTATTCTTGCCCCCCCATCTATTTTCTATCTACTGTCTATGCTACTTATTTTCTGTACCTTCTCCCCCCTTCTCCTCCTCCCACTCCCCCTGTTGCTAACCCTCCTTGAGATCTTCATTTCTATATTTCCACTCCTGATCTAGCTGTTCTTTTAGTTTGCTTTCGTTTTAGGTGTGGTTGTTAATAACTGTGAGCTTGTTGTCCTTTCACTGTTCATGTTTCTTTAACTTCTTTTTCTTAGATAAGTCCCTTTAACATTTCATATAATAAGAGCTTGGTGATGATGAACTTGAATTTGGTCTTATCTGAGAAGCACCTTATCTGTCCTTCCATTTTAAATGAAAGTTTTGCTGGATAGAGCAATCTTGGTTGTAGGTCTTTAGATTTCATGATTTGGAATATTTCTTTCCAGCCCCTTCTTGCCTGTAAGGTCTCTTTTGAGAAATCTGCTGACAGTCTGATGGGGACTCCTTTGTAGATGATTGTCCCCTTAACTCTTGCTGCTTCTAGGATTCTCTCCTTCATTTTAATTTTGGCTAATGTAATTATGATATGCCTTGGTGTGTTTCTTCTTGAGTCCAACTTTTTTGGTACTCTCTGGGCTTCTTGGATTTCTTGGAAGTCTATTTCCTTTGCCAGATTGGGGAAATTTTCTTTTATTATTTGTTCAAATAGTTTTTCCACTGGTGGTTGTGTCTTTCCCCCTTCTGGTACCCCTATAATTCAGATATTGGAGCGTTTAAAGATGTCCTGGAGGTTCCTAAGACTCTCCTCATTTCTTTGAATTCTTGCTCCTTGACTCTTTTCTGTTTGGCCATTATTTGGTTTCTTCTGGTCCACTCCATTGATTTGAGTCCCAGTTTCCTTTTCATCTCTATGGGTTTTCTGTGGAATTCCATTCATTTCCCTTAATTTAGCCTTCATATGTTTCTCTAATTTGTGGCTATAATCAACCAGATCTGTGAGGAAGCTGATGACCAGTGTTTTAAACTGTGTGTCTGAGAGTTTTGCTATTTCTTCGTCGCTTAGATTTATCTCTGGGGCTTTGAGGTCTCCCTGCGACATTTTTGGTCTGTTCTGGCCCTTTAAATGTGAGAAACTGCGCCTTGGATTCCCAGGTCGCTGGGTTGTGATGCTGTATGTGGGGGCGTGGTCAGAGCGGGGAAATGGCGGCGCCCTCTAACGCCGCTGCGGCCGATCCAACCGCCCACTCCCTCGCTCGCGCGCAATTAGGCAACCGCAGTCAACACGCAGCATCGCCTCCCCACCGTCTCCTCAGCAGTCGCTCACCCGGTGGGTCTCTCGGTCGCTCACTAGGTCCAATCCTGGGTTTGGAACCTGTGCGTCTGGATTCGCGCATCTGGATTCGCGCGTCTGGATTCCGCGCCCGGGTCCGACCGAGCCCTCCCTTGCAGCTCCTCACCAGACGCCGGTTTCGCCCCTTACCGGTCGGGCTGAAGAATTTGTTGTTAGCGGACTTCCGAAAAGTTCAGTTTTCCGTGTTCTGGTTGTGTTTTCTGATGCTAATATTTAGTTGTCCCTAAACTTGGTTGTGTGAGGAGGCACAGCACATCCACCTAAACCTCCATCTTGGCGGAAGTCCCAGTAAGAGTAACTCTTAACCTCCATGTGTGCAGTTGCTGCCCCTTGATGAGGAGTTGCTCCCAGGAGAGTCCAGAGCTTCAGGAATCCTCCTTTAGATGTAATGATTATGTGGCTAGTTGGTTTGAGCTTTTGTGTGAGATTAAGCCCAAAAATGATTTTGTTCTTTCTGGATCCAGTTGGGTGGGGTTCAGATACAGGTCACTTTCAGGTGTTGTATTTAACCAGCCCTAGGCTATCTCTCTGTAGCTACTAGACTGTTTTGTGCTTGTGTTTGTGTTTATTAGACCAGCTTGTGCATATGAGGGGCCAGTCTGTGTAAAAGAGTCAGCTTTTTTTTTTTTTTTTGCGTGGAACTAATAGTAGTTATAAGAGCCAAGGTTCCCTGAGGTTGGCCTCCCCCTCAGCCACTCTGCCCCTCCCTGAGTTCACCTTGTCTTTCTCCTTAGCTTTTTGATGAGGGTCTATAAGATGAGAGCAGGTCTGTTGAGATCAGGCTGTCAGGGCTCTTATCAATCTCTGTGCAATACCCACACCACACAACTGAGTCACTGACTGGGTCTCCACTCATAAAACCTCCTCAAGGAACAAAATGCCTTTCAAAGTCACTGCTGACTGCAGCCTATAGGTGACTCTGACAGACATCGGTGTGGCTACCTGGTCCCTTTATTAGCCTGAGTCCCTATCCTGTGCTCTCCAGGTTGACACTGCAACAATGGATGCACTGTATGCTGTGAGTGTGCAGCTTGGGTCTCAGTCCCAGTGGAATGCCCCCCAAGTTTTCACCAACTTGGTTTGGGGATTCCTGTGTGGAACTAAGTATCCTGGGTCCAAGGGGAGAGGAAACTCCAAAACTTCAACTTCTCTCTGGTTTCTCAGCTGTTATAGGAGAATACACAAGGTATTTCCCCTTCCACTTATAAAAATTCCTTACTGGACTCTATGAAGCACCTTCTGTACTTCTTGGCTTTAAAACTTTATGTCAGCTAGGATTCAGTTGATTGTTCAGGTTGTTGAAAGTTTACCTGAAAATCCAGATTGGGAGCAGGAGCAAGTGGACTCAGCTTCCACCAACCCTTCTGCCATCTTCAAACCTTGACATATTCATTTTTTAACATGGGGCTAAAAATAATATTATCGTGTAATATTTTCATGTATTTCATATCTGAGGATACTTACTCCCAGCCAATTTCTCTCTACTAGGATTTCCAGGACCACCTCTAAATTAAGATAGTACTTGGCCAGTCACCTCTGGCCAAGTTGATGTTTGCTCTACTCACACTTTGAGTGGTCTCAGACATCTCTATGTGGAAAGCTACAAGCCCACCATATTGTTCGAAGCATCAGTTGTAATGCCTTAGAGTAAGCAAGTCTGTATTGGTGTGAACTGTGTTTTTATGCACAAGACCATGGTTACCATGTTGGGAATCATCAGTTACTGTTGTGGTCAGTAAAGAGCACTGAGAGAGCACATTGATCTCAAAACTTTTAAGATGTTTGATTACTTTCTGAGCCTCCCCATCTACAGTGCCCCATAGCACCCTTACTGAGGTCCTCTTCAGTCTCAATAATATTTGTACATTATTTCATGCAAAAAAACATTTACTATTTCCAAAATGACTATTTGAATTATTGTTTATAATCATGCTTATTCTACAAGATCAGATAGTCTAGTCATTTTAACAATATTTTTATAGCCACTATGGAATGAAAAATCTGTTGAGTCTGAAAAGAGCCTTATGAAAAAGTAGTGGATATGGGTTAGTTGGGAATTCTAACTGGGAGGACCTGAGAAAAGGTACAGCCTAATTCTTCACTTAGGTGAAAATCTATATATATGGGAAGAGAACAAGGGGACCCTAATTATAGAGGTACGTGCCACTAATGGGCAATCCTGGTATAGTGGAAAAACTGGTGTGCTAGACCTGGCCAATAAGAAGCTGTTTAGGAGTAGAGCAATGATGGGATCAAGTTCTAGGGAGCCTCTGCATCCAGTTAAGCAGGTTGCTAGCAAAAATTCCAGGAAGCTACTGACCTCAACAAAGATTAGTAAAGGACACCTGGAAGTGGCCAGGTCTACATGACAAATTCTTTCCAGCAGAGACCTTGTTCTTTGTATGTGTGTCCTGGCCATGCTAAGTGGCAGTGAAGACTCAGCTCATTGCTTAACACAATATAATTCTATGTAATTCTTCCCACTGACTGAGCTCAACTACTATCTGTGTTTTTTTACTCAATTCCTCCACTCCCCAGTATAGTGCACACACATAAAACTTTAGGTGTTTTTTCTGGAAGGTTTCAATAGGTAAGGATGCATGGTCCAGAAAACTGTCTTTGGGTTCAGGTTCTCCTCAGGGTTAATGTAGGCTATTTATACAGAAACTTTCTTCACCAGCACTTTTCTTCCCTTGGCTTCTTATATTCTCAGGCCTGAGAAGAGAATGCTGGCCAAATGATTCTATTCTGGTACTTGGGGAAGAGAATAGTTCCTAAGTACATACCAAGCACATAACCACTGTTTATGGTAAAGAATAGGGAGGAGAATGGGTGTCTCCCTTGTGTCATCAATTGACATATTCCTTAGGTGTCTTAAGATGAGTACTATAAAGAAATATATCCAATATAAATATAAGTTAACATATTTAACAATGTAAATTTCTACCGGCTCTTAAATCTCTACCTTGTTTGTGTTCCAGGTTCAGGTTTAGTGGTCGTATCCTAGGTCTGGCTCTGATACATCAGTACCTTCTTGATGCCTTCTTTACAAGACCCTTCTATAAGGCACTCCTGAGACTGTAAGTATATTGCAAACCAGGGTCCATCTGGCCTCACCTGCAAGACAACAGGTGCTGGCCTCCCTAGTACCTCTGGCCCCTTTGTCTCTGTTTTGCCTAACAATTCCTCTGAGGTTTGCTGTGGTTTACTTTTCTGAGTCATTAGATATCACATAAAAATTTTAATACAATAAGTGGAACCTAATCAAGAAAACGAGCAAGCAAAATACAACCAGAGACATTGGAATTAAGAACAAACTGACAGCAACCAGAGAGGAGGTGGGACGGTACCATGGGGGGGGGGGGAAGGTGGAAGAGTTTTCAGAAATATCTACAAAGGACACATGGAAAAATCCAAAGCTGGGGTAGGATCAAGGGTGAGAAGTGGGCATAGCTGGGGATAGGGCAAATGATAGGGGAAAATGAAAACAACTTTTCTTTTTTTTTTTTTTTTTTGACCTGACAAGACTGAAAATTTTATTTCTGTCATTGATTCCCAATGCTAGGTTAACTTCTGTATTGTAAATTCTCTTTTTTATTAATTTTATTTAGTTATTTTTCAAGTACAATTTTTTTGTCTATTTCTCCCATCCCAGCCTCCCCCTCCCCTTGCTCCCCACCTCCCTCCCATTTCCACCCCCCTTAGTTCTTGTCCCTGTGTCCTTCCTATTTGTTCCTCCAAATCCCTCCCCCCTTTTTCCCCTTAACTTCCCTTCCTTCTCCCCTCTGGTCACTGTCCCCTTGTTCTCTATTTCAGTGTCTTTGTTTTTTTTTTTTTCTGCTTGCTTGTTTGTTTTGTTGTTTAGCTTCCTGTTAAAGGTGAGATCATATGGTATTTGTCTTTTAGCACCTGGCCTATTTCACTCAGCATAATGCTTTCCAGTTCCATCCATGGAAAACAACTTTTCTTGAACAATAAAAATAAAATTAAAAAAGAAGACATTTGAAATTTTATGTAAACATAAAAGACTGCTATACCATCATATAATAAATATGAAATAGTTTACTCAAATATAGTTTAAATAAATATTACAAACATTTTATTAAATTATTAAGTAACATTGATCTGTCTAAAACTTGTTTTAAAATAAATATTTTATCTAATTGCCATAGAGTTCATGAATCAGTAATTATTTTATGTTTATTATTGTAGATATTTTAGTATTTTCTTTTTAAAATAGTAAAACAGTGATGTATTCAAAAGTATCAAATTGTTAAAACAAGTCTCTATTGTTATAGCCATGAGTGGCATAACAACATTTTGGTAAAATGCTGAGTGAAATAAGTCAGGCGGTGAAAGATAAATACCGTATGATCTCACCTATAAGTGGAACCTAATCAACAAAAAAACCAAGCAAGCAAAATAGAACCAGAGAGATGGAAATAAAAAACAAACTGACAGCGACCAGAGGGGTAGGAGGAGGGGGATAACAGGAGAAAAAAAGTGGAAGGATCAAGTCAAGAAACAGGTATAAAGGACCCATGGGGAAGGACAATGTCAGGGAGATTGAATGTGGGAGAGGGGTGATGGGCAGGGCAGGAGAGAGCAATGGGGAAAATTGAGACAACTGTAATTGAAAATTTTTTTAAATGTAAAAAGAAGAAACCAACTGCCACAGTATGGAAATTATATGTTAATAAATAATGATTAAAAAATATTTGGAATGAAGTCTGTACATACATTTGTTTAACCTTTCTCCCTTTACATGAACTCAGGCCCTGCAATTTAAGTGACCTGGAATATTTGGATGAGGAATTCCACCAGAGCTTGCAATGGATGAAGGACAATAATATCACAGATATACTAGACCTCACTTTCACTGTTAATGAAGAAGTTTTTGGACAGGTTTGTAAGATACGGGGTTCAGAAGAAATATTTATTCTGATTGTGAAAAATTAACATAAAACTCACCATTTTAATGACATTTATGTTTGCAGTTAAGTGATTTTAAGTATAGTGACATTGTTGTGCAACTATTACCAGAAGATTTTCATTTTACAAACCAGAGCTAATATCCATTAAACAACAATTCCCCATTTCACCTTCTCCCTGGACCCTTGCAACCACAAATTCACATTCTTTTTCTATGATTTTAGGTTGATACCTCATATAACTTGAATCATATAGTATTTTTGTTTTTGTGACTGACCCATTTAACTTGGCATAATATACTCAAAGTTCATCCATGTTATACATGTGAAAATTTCTTCTTCTTCTTCTTTTTCTTCTTCTCCTTCTCCTCTTTATTCTTATTATTCAATTACAGTTGTCTCCATTTCCCCCCATACCATGACCCCTGCCCCACCCATCCATACTTACACCCTCATATCTACCCCTTTTGGCTTTGTCCATGTGTCCTTCACACATGTTCCTTGACAGCCCTTTCCTTATTATTCCTATCCCCCCTCAACTCTGGTAAATGTACTTAATTTCCATGTCTCTGTTTATATTTTGCTTGTTTGTTTCTTTTCTTGATTAGGTTCCACTTATAGGTGAGATCATATGGTATTTCTCTTTCACCACTTAGCTTACTTCACTAAGCATGCTTTCCAGGTCCATCCATGCTGCTGTGAAGAGTGGGAGATTCTTCTTTCTCTCTGCTACATAATACTCCATTGTGTAAATGTACCACAGTTTTTTGATCCATTCGTTTACTGATGGGCACTTAGGTTACTTCTAGCACTTGACTATTGTCAATTATCCTGCTATGAACATTGGGGTGCACAGATTCTTCTGAATTGGTGTTTCAGGGTTCTTTGGGCATAATACCACCAGTGTAATTTTCAGGTCCAAAAGGCAGTTCCATTTTTAGTTTTCTGAGGAAATTCTATACTGTTTTTTATAGTGACTACACTAGTTTGCCTTCCCCCCAGCAGTGTACTAGGGTACTCTTTTCTCTACAACTTCTCCAACACTAGTTGTTTGTTGACTTCTTTATAATGGCCATTCTCACTATTGTGAAGTGGTATCTCGTGGTTTCAATTTGCATTTCTCTGATGGCCACTGATACTGAGCATCTTTTCATATGCCTCTGGGCACTCTGTAGGTCCTCCTTGGAGAAATGTCTATTCAGGTCCTTTGCTCATTTTTTAATTGAGTCGTTTGTCTTCCTGAAGTGGAGTCATATGAGTTCTTTATATATTTTGAAGATCAAACCCTTGTCCAAGGTATCATTTGCAAATGTGTTTTCCCAAACATTTGGTTATCTTTTTATTTTAATGCTGTTTTCTTTAGCCATGCAGAAAATTTTTATTTTGATGAGATCCCATTTGTTTATTCTTTCATTTATGTCCCTTGCTCTAGGGGACATATCAGTGATAATATTGCTGTATGGAATATCTGAGATTTTCCTACCTATGTTCTCCTCTAGTACTTTTATGGTATCACAGTATACATTTATGTCTTTTATGCACCTTTAATTTATTTTTGTTTACTGTGTAAGTTGGTAATCAAGTTACATTTCTCTGCATGTAGCTGTCCAGATCTCCCAACACCATCTGTTGAAGAGGCTATTTTTACTCCATTTTATGCTTCTACCCCCTTTGTTGAATATTAATTGATCACAGAAACTTTTGTTTATTTCTGGGCTCTCTATTCTATTCCATTGGTCTATGTGCATGTCCTTCTGCCAGTACCAGGCTCTTTTGACTATAGTGGTTTTGTAAGATAGTTATATACCAGGTATTGTTATTCCTTCTACTTTGCTTCTCTTTCTCAAAGTTGCCATGGCTACTTGGGGTCATTTACAGTTCCATGTAAATTTTTGAAATGTTTGTTTTATATCTGTGAAGTATGTCATTGGTATTTTAATAGGAATTCCACTGAATCTATACATAGCTTTGGGTAATATGAACATTTTGATGATGTTGATTCTTCCAATCCATGAACATTGTATATGCTTCCATTTGTTTGTGTCTTCCTTAATTTGTTTCTTCAGTGCTGTGCAGTTTTCTCAGTACACAGAAAACAGTAGTTTTCTGAGTCTTTCATCTCCATAGTAACATTTATTCCTACATATTTTATTTTTCCAGTTACTATAGGTAATAGGATATTTTTCCTGATTTCTTATTCTGATCTTTCATTGTTGATGTGTAAAATTGCCTTTGATTTCTAAATATTGACTATGAAACCTGCTGTTTTGCAAAATTTGCTTATTAGGTCCAGTAGTTTTTTGGTGGAGTCTATAGGATTTTCTATGTACACTATAATATCATCTGCAAACAGTGACAGTTTTACTTCCTCATTTCCAGTTTGGGTGCCTTTTATTTCTATTTTTTATCTGATAACTGTGACTCATACTTCCAATACTATATTGAATAGAAGAGGTAAAAGTGGACATCCTTGTCTTTTTCCTGATCTTAGTAGCAAAGCTTTTAGTTTTTACTAGTTGAGCATGATGTGGGCTGTAGATTTCTCATATATAATCTTTATCCTGTTCAGGAATGCTCCCTCTATTCCCACTTTGCTGTTTGATCAGAAATGGGCAATGTGCTTTAACAAAGGCTTTTCCTGTGTCTTGATGTGATCATGTGATTTTTGTCTTGCCTTTATTTATGTAATGTGATACATTTATTGATTTGTGAATATTGTACCATACTTGCATCCCTGGGATTCATCCACTTGATCATGGTGTATGACCTTTTTAATGTATTGCTGGATGCAGTTTGCCAATATTGTGTTGAGGATTATAGCATCAATGTTCACCAGTGACATTGGCCTGAATTTTTCTTTCTTTGTTGTTTCTTTATCTGGTTTTGGAAATAGGATGATGCTGGCTTCATAAAAAATGTTTGGAAGTCTTCCCTCTTCTCAGATTTTTTGGAATAGTCTGAGAAGAATAAGGGTTAACTCTTCCTTAAAATTCCCCTGTGAAACATCCAGTCCAAGGCTACTGTGGCCAGGAGATCTTTTTCATTACTACTTCCATTTCATGAGCTGTTATTGGTATGTTCAGGCTTTCTGTTTCTTCTTCATTCAGTTTTGGGAGACTATATTTTTTCTAGAAATTTGTTCATTTCACACAGGTTTTTCTTTTTTTTTGACACATATACATGTTCATAATAACTTCTTACAATCCTTTGTGTCTCTGTGATATCAGTTGTAACCTTTCCTTTTCATTTCTAATTGTGTTTATTTGGGTTCTCTTTCTTTTTCTTGATGAGTCTGCTTAAAAGTTTGTCAATTTTGTTTATCTTTTCAAAGAAACAGCTCCTGGATTCATTGATTCTTTGGATTGTCATTTTAGTCTATATGTCATTTTATTGTGCTCTGATCTTGGTTATTTCTTTCCTTTTACTCACTCCTGGCATTGTTGTTCCTCTAATCTTGTACATGTTGGGTTAGGTTGTTTATTTGAAATGTTTCTGTGTCATTTTTAGGTAGGCCTGTATGGCTATGAACTTCTCTCTCAGAACTGCCTTTGCTGTGTCCCATAAGTTTTGGACTGTTGTGTTTCCAATTTGATTTCTTTCTGGAATCTTTATTATTTCTTCCTTGATCTAATTGTTAAGCTGTTCATTGTTTAATAGCTTGCCATTCAATCTCAAACAATGTGAGTATTTTTGAGTTTTTTCTTTGAGGTTGGTTTCTAGTTTGAGTCACTTGTGGTCAAAGAAAATGCTTAGTATAATTTCCATTTTCTTGAATTTGTTGAGGTTGGTTTTTTGTCCTATAATATGGTCTATTTTGTAAAATATTCCATGTGCATTTGAAAAGATGGGTACTTTGCATCTTTGGGATAAAAAGTTTTATATATATATATCATATATATCATATATATGTCATATATACCATATATGTCATATTTGTGATTTATATGTAACACACACATATATATAAAGTCAATATGATCTATGGAATTGTGCGATGCTACAGTATCCTTGTTGATATTTTGTTTAGAAGATCTATCCATTTTTTAGAGTAGGGTGTTAAAATCCCCTAGAATAAGTGTGTTGCTATCTATATCTTTCTTGAAGTCCTCCAAGATTTTCCTTATATATTTAGATTCTCCTATGTTGGGTGCATATATGTTTATAATGTTTATGTCTTCTTGATGGACTCTTCACTTGAGTATTATGAAGTGTCCTTCTGTGTCTCTTTTTATGTTTTTTTTTTTTAGCGTATTTTGTCTGATATAAGTATTGCTACCCCAGCTTTTTTTCCTGTCCATTTGCTTGGAATACTTTTTTCCAACCTTTCACTTTCGATCTTCGTAGGTCTTTTTTTCTGAGATTGGTCTCTTATAAGCAGCATACTTGTGGGTCATGTTTTCTCATTCATTCAGCTACCCTATGTCTTTTGATTGGAGCATTTAATTCATTTATACTTAAGGTTATTAATAACGGGCATTCATTTCTTTTATTCTCTTTGTACTTCTCTCTCTCACTCTTTTCCTTCCTCTTCTCATTGCAGTCCTTTTAGCATATCTTCCAGTTCTGCTTTGGTGAAGGTGTATTCTTTGAGCCTTCTTTTTTTCTGTGAGACTTTATTTCACCTTCTATTTTAATTGGGAACCTCACTGGATAGTGTATTTTTGGTTTCAGGTCTTTCCTTTTCATTACTTGAAATATTTCTTGCCATTCCCTTCTAGGTTTTAGTGTTTCCATTGAGATATCAGCTGTTAGCCTTATTGTAGCTCACTTGTATGGTACTTCTTGTTTTCCTCTTGATGCTTTTAAGAAACTCTCTTTGTCTTTAAAACTTGGCATTTTAATTATGATGTATCTTGTAAGGCCTCTTTGGGTTCATCTTGATTGGGACCCTGTGTGCATCCTGAACTTGCAGGGCTTTTCCCCTCTCCAGGTTCAGAAAGTTTTCTGTTATTTTTTCAAGCAGGGTTTCTATTCCTTGCTCCTTTTCTTCCCCTATGGTATTCTTATGATTCAAATGTTACTGAGTTTCATGTTGTCTTGCAATTCCCTTAAGCTATATTCATATTTTTTAGTATTTTTTTCATGCAGCCGCTCTACCTGTGTGTTTCTTTCTACCTCTCTTCCAGCTCACTAATTTGGTCCTCTGCTTCATCCAGCTCACTTGTTATTCCTTCTAGTGTTTTTTTTTAATTTTAGAAATTGTATTCTTCTTTTATTCCTTGTTCTTGCTTATAGTTTCTATTTTCTTTTTCATACTTTTATAATTCTCACTCAGTTCCTTGTAGCTGTCACTGAGTTCCCTGAGCATCCTTATAACCATTCTTTTAAATTCTATATCTGATAGTTTGCTTGCAGCCATTTCATTTACCTCTTTTAGTGGAAAGTCTTCCGTTCCTTTTGATTGCATGTTCTTTTTTGTCTCCCTATTTTTGTTGAGTCTTTTTGTTTGTTTCTGTGGTCCTGAGGTTCTCTTTTGTTAGCTGTCTTTGTAGGCTGAGTTTCTATGATAGATCTATGGGGCTGAGTGGTATATTCTCTCTGATTTCCTTATATGAATGTTCTAGGACATCTTTCTTCTGATTGTGTCTGCTATCTTATTGTACTTTAGTTTTATCTATTGGTAATTCCTTCCAGGTGAGTTCTCTCCTCCAGAAGTTTTACTGATGTGCACAACTACCACCTTATTTTGAATGTGATCAGTGGCAGGAAAGGCAAAATGGATTAAAACAGAGGGAGTATATACTATGGGACTTCAAGTACCAACAACTAGAGAACAGATAGGAGATCCTTTGGAGAAGCACAGCTGTAACTGTGATAATTTACCCAACTAGTCATTTTTATAAAGGTGAAAAAGAGATAAGACTTATATTATAGGGGAGAAGGAATGTGACCTGAATCCAGAAAACAGAGCACTTGTACATGGTTAGATGATGAGAAATAATGGGAGTAAGTAAACTAGGCATAGAGTGCAATAGAATAGAGTTAACCACAATCGAGTTAACCACAGTTTTTACAATAATATGGAATAAAAATTATTTACAATAATATTTGAACAACAATATGATGAAAAATATATGATCTGAATAAAAAAATAGAAAGTAAAGGAAAAAGAGTGATGCATTATTGGAATGCAAGTGAAGTAAGAGGAGAAAAATTAAAATGTAATATAAAAGAGAATAAGGAAAACCAGTCAAACAATGCAATTAAACAAACAAACAAAACTAAACAGAAGAGAAATAAAAATTACAATCAAATAAAAGAAATAAAATATTGGAAAAATAAAAATAAATAATAAAATGCACATTCTATAGGATAGCAAAGTAAAATTTGTCTCAGTTTCTCAGTTATTGGCATTAGTGTTGTGATCCCTCTCTGGATCTGTCTTTGGTTCTTTCACAACTCCTTGTCTTATTGTCTACTCTTGGAGGGAAAAAAAGTCTCTTGCAGATGTGAAACCCAATAAGCAAGTTCTCCTTGACTTTTTGGATGTTGTAGGCAGAAGGGGGCTGGGCTTCACTTTTTTCTTTCTTGTGGTTTTGCAGGGATGGAGGCTAGGTCTGGGCTGCAACATTCACAGTTGCCAAGCCTCCATGCCAGGCCTTCTGAGTGCTGTTGGGTCCCCACCGTCCATTTGCACCAAACCAGTGCCTTTAATCCACCATGTTGTGCTGCGAGGAGGAACCCTGATTAGGAGCAACTTGCAGCCCACCTCCTCCCTCTTTGCTGGCCTGGGTGCTGCACACTCTCAAGGTCCCTTCAGACAGTTAACTTCCCCTAGTAAATTAAGTCTCTCTGTGGACTGCTACCCTTCTGAGCCCCTGCTGCCCCACTTTGGTCAGTCTGTGAGGTGCCCTGATTGGAAGCAAGTCACACCTCTACTCCTCCATCTTTGATGTCCCAGCTGCTGTGGGAAGGTTTCTTAAATAGTGGCTGAGAGCCTTTGTTGTTATTGTTGTTTTGGTTTGGTTTTGAAGTTTCTTTTCTTTTCTTTTTTTTTTTTTTAGTAATTTCTTCTTGTTTGCATCAGTTGTTTTTAACAATTTCCTGGCTTTTCACATGCCCAACTCTCTCGTCATTCGAGAGACTATCCAGATAAGGGTCCATTAAGGCCCAACTCTTCTCCCTTCTCCGGGTGTCATCTGGCTCCCCAATTTCTCTGGTACTGTCTCTGGTAACACCACCTCTGTGCGTCTCCCACTGTCTTTATTCCCCCCAGCAACTCAAGCATCTAGGTCTCCCCTGATGTGAGGCTGCCTTCCCTGCTCTGGTAGGGTAGGGAGCTGCAGAGTTAACAATCACTGAACTGGCTTTCATCCAAAGCTCCTTTGGAGGCTCCTGACTCTGGCACCAAGCACCAGTTGGAGGAATACAGCAGCCTTGGTCCCAGTGCTGGTCCCAGGGACCTTACCTTCCCAACACAATCGCCTTACCGTCTATTTTTCAACAACCCCTATAATTTTGGCTTTCAAACTTTACGTAAGCTGGGATTCTGTTGGCTGTTCACTCTCTTCTTCAGAAGATTGGCTAGGTGTTCCATTTGGCTATACTGACAAGTGACTTCAGCTCCCACCTACCTTGCCACCATCTTCTGATATCTATTTTCTTATGTTTTAACTGTACTTGAACAACAATAAAAAATGTGAAAAAATCAACAGACAAAACTCAAAAAAATTAAGACTGTATAATACCCCACTGTATGCATACTACATTTTGTATATCCATTAATCTGTGGATGGACACTTTGCTTCCATGTTTTGGCTTCTGTGGATAATGCTGTTATTAACATAGGTGTGCAAATATATGTTTGAGTCTCTGCTTTCAGTTATTTTGGACATATAATCAGATGTGACACTGATAGGCTGTATAGTAATGGAATTTTCTTTCAAACTAGAAAACAAGAAATCTCATTCAAAATATAATTCTTTGAGCATTACTTCCTTTAAAGGGGTTGCCTACATGTTTTTCTTTTTTTTATTTGTTATGGCATGGATCTACTTTATAATTTTTGAAAATCAAATGTGACAATGAATCAGAAAGCATTTTAAAGTGTGCAATTATGTGTAAAATATTTCTGTTATTTGTGCAACTGCAAAAGTACTTCATTTTATAATTAGCATCTAGATATTTACTCCACAAAAATGTATATCTCAATATATTTAATAAGATACAGCTTCCCATTTGTTTTTTGCTAGCACTTGTATAACATTGATCTTCTGGGTTACAGTTTAATCAGACTAACCATAGCCTGAGCAGATTTAACAATTAAGGTTTTGAGAATATTATTTACAGTAGATCCAACCATCCCGTGACATGTGGTCATTTGTAAAAAAGTTATTTTGATAATTAAGTTAGGGTACTTTTTAAGTACCTTGCATGAATATGGACAGTGTGCTAAGTTTATGGGCAATAGTTACTCACTGAACTTTTCAAACCACGCAGCACCCACATCTCAATCAAAAATCTTAGATAGGTCCTGGAAAATATCAATATTCTCTTTTATTCCTTTGTATAAACATACCACTACAGAATACTCATTTACTTGAGGGAAAAAGTTACTTCTTCTTACAACTATAGAAAGTGGATTTAAATATGTTTTAAAATGTGAATAAATAAATAAATAAATAAATAAATAAAATATGGTTCACTTAACCTGTCCTGTTATATATTAGATGAATATGTAAAAAATGCTGCTTCCTGTGCATAATTACTGTAGCCCATTCTTTACATTTACCCTACAGTAGAGGGTAAATTTGTAAAATAAATGCAATTTCTTACAAAATTGTGTTTAAAAAACTGAGTAGACATCTTTAAATTTTTTAAGTTAGAATTCTAATGTAATTCATTACACTCCACCTAGATTAGAATGATGGATGTAAAAAAGGAAGAAACCACAATATTTTTTTATTTATTATTGTTGTTCAAGTATTGTTGTCTCTGTTTTCCCCTAACCCTGCCCCTACCCCACCTATCCCCACCTCCCATCCTTGAACCTACCCCATTTGGCTTTGTCCAATGTTTTAATTTTATTTTTTAAATTTTTTTAGAGCAATGTTTTATTATAATTTAGCAGTTTTTAAATTTTTTTAAAATTTTATTTATTTATCTTTAGAGGGGAAGGAGAGAGGGAGAGAAACATCAATGTATGGTTGCCTCTAGTGCATCTCCTCCAAGGAACTGGCCTGCAGGGAACCTGCCTGCAAACCAGGCATGTGCCCTGACTGGGAATCGAACTGTGATCCTCTGGTTCACAGGCCCGTGCTCAATCCACTGAGCTACACCAGCCAGCGCTTCAATGTTTTAATTTTATAATAGAAATGCTGCTATAGATGTGACATAAATTTTCAAATTTATAAAATTACATAATCAACTACATTATTTCTTAAATTCTGCATGGTAAAACACAGCATAAGTAAGGTAAAAGTGGCATGACAATTAATATGTTGTAATATGTAACACAAACAAAATGTTTCTTTTAATATAAGATGAGGTCTCAAAAATAACAAAAAATATCAAAAATACATACATAGACTTTTCACCTACTTGATTCAATTTATTCCTAAGTATTTTATCTTTTTTTTTAATTTCCCTCCTCCCTCCAAACCCATCTCCCTCTCTTGCTTCCACCCCCACCTTGGTTTTGTCCATGTGTCCTTTATAGTAGTTCCTGAAAACCCTTCTTTCCTCTGCCCTCTCCTCCCTCCCCTCTAGCTATTGTTGGATTGTTCTTATTTTCAGTGACTCTGGTTATATTTCATTTGGTTTTTTTCTTGTGTTGATTGGGTTCCTGTTAAAGGTGAGGTCATATGGTATTTGTTCCTCACCACATGGCTTATTTCACTTAGGATAATGCTCTCCAGTTTCATCCATGCTGTTGCACAGGGTAGGAGCTCCTTCTTCCTCTCTGCTGCATAGAGTTCCATTGTGTAAATGTACCATAGTGTTTTTATATACTCATTTGCTAATGGGCACTTAGGTTGCTTCCAGCACTTGGCTATTGTAAATTGTGTTGCTATGAACATTGGGGTACATAGGCTCTTTTGGATTGGTGTTTCAGGGCTCTTAGGGTATAATCCCAATAAGGGAATTGCTAGGTCAAAAGGCAGTTCCACTTTTAGTTTTCTGAGGAAATTCCATACTGTTTTCCACAGTGGCTGCACCAGTCCGCATCCCCACCAATAGTGCACTAGTGTTCCCTTTTGTCTGCATCCTCTCCAACACTTGTTTGTTGATTTGTTTATGTTGGCCATTCTGACTGGTGTGAGATGGTATCTCCTTGTAGTTTTAATTTGCATCTCTCTGATGGCTGGTGATGCTGAGCATCTTTTCATGTGTCTCTGAAACTTCAGACCAATATCACTGATAAACATAGATGCTACAATTCTCCACAAAATACTGGCAAACCACATCCAACTATACATTAATAAGATCATTCACCATTACCAAGTGGGATTCATCCCAGGGATGCAAGGATGATACAATATTCACAAATCAATAAACATAATACACCACATAAGCAAAATGAAAGACAAAAATCACATGATCATATCAATAGATGTTAAAAAGCAAAGGTACAGCACCAATTTATAATTAAAAAAACATTCAGCAAAGTGGGAATAGAGGGAGCATTCTTCAACATAATAAAGGCCATATATGAGAGCCAACATCATACTGAATGGGCAAAAACTTAGAGCTTTCCCACTAAGATCAGGAACAAGACAAGGATACCCACTTTCACCACTCCTATTCAACATAGTACTGGAACTCCTAGCAACAGCATCAGACAAGAAAAAGAAATAAATGTACTATAGTTTTTTGATCCATTCATTTACTGAAGGGCACCTAGGTTGCTTCTGGCACTTGGCTGTTGTAAATTGTGATGCTATGAACATTGGGGTACATAGATTCTTTTGGATTGGTGTTTCTCATCTTTAAGGGGAAGCTAATCAACAAAACAAACAACCAAGCAAAGTATAACCAGAGACATTGAAATTAAGAACAAACAGTAATCAAAGGGGAGATAGGAGGAGAAAATGGGGGAAAAAGGTAAAGGGCTTTTGAGAACAATTGCAAAGGATACATGGAGAAAATCAAGGGGGGTGTAATCAGGGGAGGGAGGTGGGAATGTCTGGGGTGGGGGGGAGGAAAAGACAGACAACTGTACTTGAACAACAATAAAATCAGTCAATTAATTAATTAACTAAATTTTTAAAAACTTCTGGTTAAAGCTTATTAGCCAGAATTTAGTTACATCAAACATCTAGAGGCAAAGAGGGTTGGGATATAAACTTTCTTTTTAATTTAATACAAAAATATTTAATCAAAATTATTTTAATTTCACACACTTTTCATATTTAGTGGAATTTGGGGTTTTGAAACTTCCTCTTTTATTTTTTTCTTTTTTAAAAATATATTTTATTGATTAGGCTATTACAGTTGTCCCAATTTTTTCTCCCCTTTATATCTCTCCTCCCTGCACTGCCCTCCTCACACTCCAGTGCTCTTCACACACACACAGTTTATGTCCATGGGTTGGACGTATAAGTTCTTTGACTTCTCCATTTCCTATACTGTTCTTAAGCTCTCCCTATTTTGTATCTACCATTTATGCTTCTTATTCCCTGTACCATTCCCTGCATTCTGCCCCTTCACTATCCCTACTAATAACCTTCCATGTGATCTCCATTTCTGTGATTCTCTTTCCATTCTTCCTTGCTTAGTTTTTGTTTTTGTTTTTGTTTTTTAGGTTCAGTTGTTATAAGTTTGTTGTCATTTCACTGTTTATAGTTTGTGATTGTCTATTTCTTAGATAAGTTCTTTTAACATTGCAGATAATGGGGGCTTGGTAAAGATGAACTCCTTGAATGTTACCTTATCTAGGGAAGGCTTTATCTGCCCTTTCATTCTAAATTATAACTTTGCTGGATAATCTTAAGTGGAGGTCCTTGCCTTTCATGACTTTGAATACTTCTTTCAAGCTCCTCCTTCCCTGCAAAGTTTCTTTTGAGAAATCAGCTGATAGCCTATGGGAATTCCTTTATAGGTAACTCTCTCCTTTCCTCTTGCTGCTTTTAAGATCCTCCCCTTATCTGTAATTTTTTTAAATATATTTTATTGATTATGCCATTACAGTTGTTCTATTCCCCCCTTTATTTCCCTCCACCCTGCACACCCCCTCCCCCACCATTCCCCCCCTTTAGTTTATGACCACGTGTTTCAAGTTCTTTAGATTCTACATCTCCCCTACTATTCTTGCCCTCCCCCTATCTATTTTCTACCTCCCGTCTATGCTACTTATTTTCTGTACCTTCTCCCCTCTTCTCCTCCTCCCACTCCCCTGTGGCTAACCCTCCATGTGATCTTCATTTCTATGGTTCTGCTCCTGATCTAGCTGTCCTCTTAGTTTGCTTTTGTTTTAGATGTGGTTGTTAATAACTGTGAGTTTGCTGTCCTTTCACTGTTCCTTAATCTTGCAGAGTTTAATTATGATGTGCCTTGGTGTGCTCCTTGTTGGGTCCAATTTCTTTGGGACTCCTGAAATCCCTAGAAATCTACTTCCTTCGCCAGATTGGGGACGTTTTTCTTTATTATTTGTACAAATAAATTTTCAGTATCTTGCTCTTCCTCTTCTCTTTCCAGCACTCCCATGATTCAGATGTTGGAACATTTAAAAGTTGTCCCAGAGGTTCCTAAGCCTCTCCTCATTTTTTTGAATTCTTGTTCCTTTATTCTATTCCAGTTGGATGTTTATATCTTCCTTTTATTCCAAGTCATTGATCTGACTCCCTGTTGCCTTCCCTTCACTGTTAGTTCCCTGTATATTTTTCTTTATTTCACTTTTTGTAGCCTTAATTTCTGCCTTCATTTTGCAACCAAGCTCAATCAATTGTATGAGCATCCTGATTACCATGTTTTGAACTCTGCATCAGGTAATTTGGCTACCTCCTTGTCACTTAGTTCTTTTTTATGGGGCTTTGATCTGTTCTTTCATTTGGGCTATATTTCTTTGTCTTGGCTTACCAGTTATGTGTAAGGAACAGAGCCTTAGGTATTCACTAGGATGGGGTAACCCTTTTAGCTGTAGTTGTGGCACTGTTTGTTAAGGAGGTGTCAGGGAAGGAACAATGCTTCTTGCTCTATTCTCTTCCAACTTCTCATCACTTTCATCACTTTCCACAAGCAGTTTGTGCCTTTTAGTTGCTGTTTTGCAGGCTGGTGGTCTTGTGTGTATTTTAGGACCCTGTGGGTCTCTCCAATGAACTCTCCTGTGAGGCTGGGGGTTTCTTCTGCTACCACAATTCCCACAGATCTTTTCCAGAGCCTGTGGTTTTGAGTCTTTAGTTTCCCATGCTGAAATCCAGGGTTTCAAGGTCTATCTCATCCCCCCACTTTCTCCCAATTTGTCTGAGCATAAATGTGGGATTGCCCATGCTGTCCACCAGCACCGCCTTGCTGAGTCCTTTCCACCCCACTGACTGTCTCCATATCTCCTGCCATCTGATTGAATGTTTCTCCAACTCCTTGGTTGTTGCACTTCTATGCAAATGTTTTTCTGGCAGTTCTGGTTGTACTTTGTTCTTAAATTTTTTTCTTTCTTTTGGCTGTGCAAGGAAGCAAAGCATTTCTTCCTATGCCTTCATCCTACCCCCCTTTATTTTTTAAGTTTATTCTATTGATTATGACAATACAGTTGTCCCATTTTTTTCTCACCTTTACCCCCTTATGCCCTGCACATTCCCACTCCCCCTTAGTTCATGTGCACGGTTGTAAGTATAATTTCTTTGGCATCTCCATTTCCCATACTATACTTAACCTCCCCCTGTCTATTTTCTACCTACAAATTATGCTTCTCATTCTCTGTACCTTTTTCCTGTTCCCCCCTCCACTAAAAAAATGTGTGTTCATGTGATACCCTTGATGTGATATTAATTTTTGTTATTCTGTTCCTGTTCTTGTTTGCTGTTTTGTTTCATTTTTGTTTTTTAGGTTCAGTTGTTGATACTTGTGAGTTTATTGTCATTTTAATCTTCATAGTTTTGAATTTCTTTTTCTTAAACAAGTCCCTTTAACATTTTATATAATAAGGGCTTGGTGATGATGAATGCTTTTAACTTTACCTTGTCTGCGGAGCACTTTATCTCCCCTATCGTTCTAAATGACAGCTTTGCTGGATAGAGTAATCTTGAATGCAGGTCCTTGACTTTCATGACTTTGAGTACTTCTTTCTAGACCCTTCTTGCCTGTAAGGTTTCTTTTGAGAAATAAGCTGATAGTCTTATGGGAACTCTTCATAGGTAATTATCTCCTTGCTCTTCCTGATTTTAAGATTCTCTCCTTATCTTTAAACTTTGGTAATTTAATTATGATTGTCTTGTTGCATTTCTTTGTGGATCCAAATTCTTTGGGATTCTTTGAGCTTCCTCAACCTGCATGTCTATTTCCTTTGCCAGACTGGGGAAGTTTTCCTTCATTATTTTTTCAATAAGTTTTTAATTTCTTGCTCTTTCTCTTTTCCTTCTGTCACCCTTATGATTTGGATGTTGGAATGTTTAAAGTTGTTCA
This sequence comes from Artibeus jamaicensis, assembly GCF_021234435.1. Lineage (NCBI taxonomy): Eukaryota > Metazoa > Chordata > Mammalia > Chiroptera > Phyllostomidae > Artibeus > Artibeus jamaicensis. Next base: position 7,904,588 of record NW_026521717.1, on the reverse strand, counting down.
AGAGGTTCCTGAGCCTCTTCTCATTTTTTTGAAATTTTTTATTCCTTTTGTTCCTAATCATTGATTTGAGTCCTGGTTTCCTTTCATTCATCGTTGGTTCCCTGTGTATTTTTCTTCATTTGCTTTGTATACCCTTCACTTGTTTCTTTATTCTGCATTTGTACTGAATCACTCCTGTGAGGATGCTCATTAGCAGTGTTTTGAATTCTGCATGAGATAGGTTGGCTGCCTCCTCATTGCTTAGTTCTTTATTCTGTAGTTGATCTGTTCTTACATTTGGGCCATATTTTTTGTCTCACTGCACCTGTTAGGTTGTACATGGTGGAGGCTTAGGGTTCTACAGGGCAGGGCAACCCACTTCACTGCATTTTGGCACAGTTTGTATAGAAGAGATCAGAAGGGCTAAAATGCTGCTCACCCAGCTCTCTCTCAGATATTAGTCAATTCCCCCACTACCCACAAGCAAATTGCAGCCTTCTCCTTCTCCTCAGAAGCCTGTTGCTGATTACCAAGTGTTTGGTTTTTGTACATTCTAGTATCCTGTGGGCCTCTTCAGTGGAATCTTTTATGAGACTGGGAGCTTCTCCCACCACTACAAACCCCACTGGTTTATACATCCAGAGGTTTTGAGGCTTTATTTTCCTGTGCTAGAACCCTAGGTTGTGCAGTCTGTGTTGCTATCCAATTCATCCCAGTTTATCTGAACACAAATGTGGGACCACCCAGTATGCCAGTCACAGCCTTGGTATGCATCCTCTCTGCCCCAGCTGCCCATGTCTGCCCCTCCTACCAGTATGAATGTATGATTCTCCTTTATACCATTTGCTGTCAGACTTCCATACAGTTCAATTTTCTGGCGGTTCTGGTTGTTTTTTGTTTTGAATTGGTTGTTTTCTTTTCTTTGCTTTGCTTTTGCAAGGAAGTGAAGCATATCTACCTCCACCTCCATCTTGAAACATGGAAAATAATCTCTTTAACTGAACAGCTAAAAACGAGAATTTCCAAAGATATTGGGCAATAACTAGTGTGTTATAATTTACTTATATCTTTATACTTACTATTAGTCACCTAAGTGATAGAAGGAAAAAGTAATCATCATACTTCTGTGGCCTATTTTGTTTAAGTGCCTGTGTCTACAACATGTCTATATATGTGTGTGGGGGGGGTGTTAACCAATAAGTAACTAATGTTGTGCCTCATTGTCTCATATCACTGACTGGAGAGGTGAACCACTTAAAAAATTTAATGTGACTGAAGCATAACACCTTCAAATAACAACCCTTTGTTAAACAAAATATGTAATCTGCCTTATAGCTTTTGAAAAGAGCACAGATCATAACTTTTTTACTTCATTTACTTTACTTTGTTTAATTTTTGTTGAATTTATTCTGGTGACAATGGTTAAAATAAATAGGTTTCATGTGTACAGTTTTATAATATAGCTGTATATTGTACTGTGTATTCACTAACCCAAATCAAGTCCATTTCCATCAGCATTTATTCCCCCATCACCCTCTTCTACCTTCCCCCTCCTTATTTTGCCTGTAGTAATTACCATACTGTTATCTATGGCTATGATTTTTTCTAAACCCATTCACTTTTTGTCCCAGCCACCTAAACCCTTTCCCTCTAACACTTGTCAGTTTGTATTCTATGAGTCTGTTTGTATTTTGTTTGTTAGCTTATTTTATTCAATTCCACATATAAGTAAAATCATAAGATATTTGCCTTTCTCTAACTGGCTTATTTCATTAGCATAATATTCTTTAGGTCCACTCATGCTGTGGCAAAATGTTTACTTCTTTTTTTCTGGCTAAGCAGTGGCCCTTCTGTAAATATACCACATCTTCTTTATCCACTCATCTACTGGTGGGCACCTGGGCTGTTTCTAAATATTGACTACTGTAAATAATACTGTGGTGATCATAGGTGTGCATATATTATTTCCTACTAGCATTTTCAGTTTCTTGGTAAAATATCCCAGAGTGGAAACATGGGACATCAGTAGTCCCATGTTTAAATTTTTGAAGAAATTCTATGCTCTTTTTAACAGTATCTGTAGCAATGTGCCCTTCTACCACCAGTGCACCTTGGATCCATTTTCTCCACATCATCACCAACATTTTTTGTTGATTTACTGATGGTAGCCATTCTGTCAGGTATGAGATGATATCTAATTGTGGCTTTCATTTTCATTTATCTGATCACTGGTAACACTGACCATCTTTTTGTATGTCTATTGGCCATTTGCGTGTCCTCTTTGGAGAAATGTATATTCAAGTCCTTTGCCAATTTCTTAACTGCATAATTTGGGGGAGTTTGAATGGTATAAGTTCTTTATAAATGTTTGATATTAACTCTTTATCAGACTATGTATCACCAAAAAATAAGCTCTCCCATTCAGTGGGTGGTCTTTTTATTTTGTTCATGGTTTCCTTTGCTGTATAAAAGTTTTTTAAAAGTTTGGGTAGGGGAAGATGGTGGCCAGGTAGGTGGGAGCTAAATCTACTTGTTCATGCACCAAACTGGGACGCCTAGCTGATCTTCTGAAAAACAGAGTGAACAGCCAATGGAATCCCAATTTATATGAAGTTTGGAAGCCAAAGATTGCAGAAGACATTTAAAAACAGATGGTAAGGAGATTGCATAGGCTGACAGTAAGGTCCCTAGGACCTGCCCTGGGACATGCTGCTGCAGGAGCTTTGGAGGAGAGCAGGATCAGTGATTATAACTTTGCAGGTACCCACCCCCACCCCACCAGAGCAGGGAAGCCAGTCCTGCACCAGAAGACACCTGGATGCTTAAAGTCTCTGGGGGATAAAGACACACTGGGAGATGCAGAGATGTGGGGTTCCCTCTTCTGAGACTGTGGTCACTGGCTGGGACAGTAACAGAGAAATTGGGGAACTGAGTGACACATGGAGATAGGAGAAGAGTTGGGCCATGACTGACCCTCACCCAGATAGTCTCCAGAGTGGTCCAGAGTGTTAGGCTGTGTGAAAAACTAGGCACTTGTTAAGATCAATTGGCTGAAACCAAGGGGGGATTTTTTTCAAAATAGTCTTTCAGCTGCTGTTTAAGGGACTCTCGTGCACCACTGCCAGGCCAGTGAAGAGGGAGGAGAAGGGGCACAATTTACTCTAAATCCTGGTGCCTCACAGACTGATCAAATTGGGGCAGCAGGGGTTCAGAGGGGTAGCAGTCCCCAGAAAGACTCGATTTAATAGGGGAAATAAACCGCCCTGGAGGGACTTTGCACATGCACAGTGCCCAGACCAGCAAAGAGGTAGGAGGGCTGCTAGATGCTCCCACTCAGTTCACCTCACAGATTAATCAAAGGACAGCAGAACAGGTGCATTAAAGGTTCTGGCCTGATGCACATGGACAGTGGGAATCATGAAGCACTCTAAGGGCCTGGGCTGGAAGATGAACACCTGTGAATATTGGAGTCCAGATCAAGCCAACAATGAACAATCATGGAAAAGGGGAAAAAAAATGAAAACCAGACATCCACCACCTGCAGCATTCAGGAAGACAAGCAATTCTGCTTGGTAGGTTTAAAGTAAGCAGAAGATTTTATTTTTTTATTTTTATTTCAAGTTTAAGACAATAAAACCTGGGTTGTAGAAGGATCAAAGACAGATTCAAAGGCAAACCCCAACAATTGAGATAAAATTAACTTTCCTATCCTAGAGAATTTACATTTTATTTGTTACTTTTTATTTTTATTTTTGTTATTATCATTTTTTTATTTTTTACTCCTCTTCCTTTCATTTAGTTTTATTCATTCTTTTTGTTTGTTTTATTGTTTGACTGGTTTTCTTTGTTCTTCCTTTCACATTGTATGTTAACTTCTCTTCCTTAACTTCACTTGTATTCCAAAAACACACTATCCTCTGTCTTTTACTTTTTATTCTCTTAATTCAGATCACATATTACTTTTAATATTATTGTTGTTCCCATTCCTACACAGCACCTTTTCCTGGTCTTGGTCCATTTTACTATCTTCCTGAGCTTTATTTCTGTTGTGTTTAACTTCATTCTTTTGAATGCTACACCAAGTTTCTATCCATTACTCTCACTGCATATCACCATCTAACCTCACTTAAGTGCTCTTTCAGCTCACATTCCTTTTCCTCTCTAACAAGAGTTTTATCTCTTTTTCACCTCTTATAAAAAGTGGTTAGCTGGGTGACATATCAGGGTTATTGCTGTACTTCTCCAAAGATCTCTGTTCTCTACTTGTTAGTACTTTAAGTACCATAGAATACTCTCCTGCTATCATATTCTGCCTTTTCCCTGCCCCAGATCACAAAGAAAATAAGGTGGGAATTATGAATACCAGTACACATTGGATAAGAAGACCCACCAACAAAGGAGCCACTGATGGGTAAAACACAGGAAAAAGAGAGGCACCCGAAACAGAAAAAAAGGAAAACCCTAGAGCATCCAGACAATGAAATCAAAAAGACCACACCACTGAGTCCCAGAGACCTCCTACCATAGAAGTTCACTGTATGAAGAGAGTTACAAAGCACAGTATCGAATATAACAGAAAAAAACAAAAAGTCAGATAAAAGGAGGAAAAAATAAAGAATCTACAATAAAAAGGAATGAAAGACTCCCCACTAAAAGATTTAATTTCATTAAATCTTTTGAAGGCAGCAAACTATCAGATATAGAATTCAAAAGGATGGTTATAATGATGCTCAAAGAAATCACGGACAACTACAAGGAACTGAATGAGAACTACAAAGTATGAAAAAGGAAACATAAACTAAAAGCAAGAACCAGGAGGAAATAAAGAATACAATTTCAGAAATGAAAAATACACTACAAGGAATTACAAGCAGTCTAGATGAAGCAGACAACCAAATTAGTGAGCTGGAAGACAACATAGAAACAAATACCCAAGTAGAGCAGGAGTAGGAAAAAGACTAAAAAGACATGAATATAGCTAAAGAAGCTGCAAGACAACATGAAACAAAACAACATTTTAATCAAAGGAAAGCCAGAAGGACAAGAAAAAAAGCAAGGAATAGAAACCCTGTTTGAAAAAATCATGACAGAAAATGTTCTGAACCAGGAGAAGGAAAAACCACAGATGTTCAGAATGCACAGAGGGCATCAATCAAGATGAAACCAAAGAGGTCTAATCCAAGAAACATATAAAAAAAATGCCAAGTTTTAAAAACAAAGAGAGATTCTTAAAAGCATCAAGAGGAAAACTAGAAGTACCATACAAGGGAGCTACAATAAGGCTAGCATCTGATTTCTCAATGGAAACACTAAAACCCAGAAGAGAATGGCAAGAAACATTCCAAGTAATGAAAAGGGAAGGCCTGCAACCAAGACTATTCTATGAAGCAAGGCTCTCAATTAAAATAGAAGGCTAAATAAGGAATTTCCCTTAAAAAAAACAAGGCCAAAAATGCACCTCCACCATACCAGGACTGAAAAGTATGCTAAAGGGACTACTATAAAAAAAGGAAAAGAGTGAGAGAGAAACACAGGTACAAAGGGGATAAAATGAATCAGTACCTAGAGTAAAACTTGAAATATTAATGTATTAAATGCTTCAATGAAAAGATATCAGGTAGCCGAATGGGTAAGAAAACATGACCCACACATATGCTGCCTATAAGAGACCAATCTCAGAAAAAAAAAAAAAAAAACCTACACAAACTGACAGTGAATTGTTGGGGGGAAATATTCCAAACAAATGAACAGGGGAAAAAGTGGGAAAGTTGGGATAGAAATACTTATATCAGACAAAATAGACTTCAGAGAAAAGCCATAAAAAGAGACACGGAAGGACACTTCATAATACTCAAGTGAAGAATCCATCAAGAAGACATAAACAGGGACTTCTGGCCAAGATAGAGGCATAGGGAGACACACTGTGCCTCCTCGCATAACCAAAATAAGAACAACAAAAATTTAGAAACAAAAAAAAACCAACTAGAACTGACAGAAAATTGAACTTTATGGGAGTCCAACAACCAAGAAGCTAAAATAGACACATTCATCCAGACTGGTAGGAAAGGCAGAGTTGGGGCAGCCAGGCAGAGAGGCATCACAGCAAAAAAAAAAAGTGCTGGCTTGTGGACTCAGGTATGCAGGCAGCAGCTGGCAGATCTGGGGTGCAGAGTGGCGGTGGGAAGACCCAGTGAGGCAAGCGAGACAGCTGGTAGACCGGGCAGTGCCACATTCATGCACAGAAAAAAGAGGTAAAACTGGGGAGTGAGACAGACTGCACAACCCAGGGTCTAGTGCCAGGAAATAAAGCCTCAAAACACCTATTGAAAACACTGGTGGGGGTAGAGGTAGTCACAGAAAATCCCAGCTTCACAGGAGAGTTCATTGCAGAGACCCACAGGATCCTAGAACATAAACAATCCCACCCACATGAAAACTAACATCAGAAAGGCCAAGCTTGTTTGGGGAAAGCAGCAGATAGCAGTGAAATCTGAGAGAGAGCTTAGCAGATGCCATTGTTCCCTCTCTGATCCCTCCCCCACATACAGCATCACAGCCCAGCAACTGGTGAGCACCTAAGGCTCCACCCCTCACTATGTAACATGTGCATCAAGACAAAAAATGGCCCAAATGGAAGAACAGATCAAAGCCCCAGAACAAATACAACTCAGTGATGAAGAGATAGCCAACCTCAGATGCGCAGTTGAAAGCACTGGTGATCAGGATGCTCACAGAATTGGTTGAATTTGCTCACGAATTAGACAAAAAAATGAAAGCTATGTTAAGTAAAATAAAGGAAAATGCACAGGGAACCAATAGTGATGGGAAGAAAACTTGGATTCAAATCAATGGAGTGGACCACAAGGAAGAAAAAAGCAACCAAACAGAAAAAAAATGAAGAAACAAGAATTCAAAAAATGAGGAGAGCCTTAGGAACCTCCAGGAAATTTTAAACATTCCAACATCCAAATTATAGGAGTACCAGAATGGGAAGAGGAAGAGCAACAAATGGAAAAGTTATTTTAACAAATAATAAAGGAGAATTTCCCCAATCTGGCAAAGGAAATAGACTTCCAGGATGTCTAGGAAGCTCAGAGAATCCAAAAGAAATTTGACCCAAGGAGGAAGATACAAAGGCACATCATAATTACATTAGCCAAGATTCAAATGAAGGAGAGAAGTCTAGAAGCAGCAAGAGATAAGGAGATAGTCATCTACAAAGGAATTCCCATCAGACTGTAAACTGATTTCTCAAAAGAGACCTTAGAGACAAGAAGGGGCTGGAAAGAAGTATTCCAAGTAATGAAAGACAAGGACCTACATCCAAGACTGCTCTATCTAGGAAAGCTATCATTTACAATGGAAGGGCAGATAAAGTGCTTCTCAGGTAAGGACAAGTTAAAGGAGTTCATCATCACCAAGCCCTTATCATATGAAAAGTTAAAGGGACTTATCTACAAAAAAGAAGATAAAAAATTGAAGCAACTTACCAGATATAGATTTCAAAAGCAATGGTTATACAAATGTTTGGAAATTTAGTGAGAACTTAAACAAGAGAGAACAAGCATAAAAGGACATAGAACAATTTAAAAAGACCAGTAAGAAATGAAGAATAAAATATTTGAAATAAAGTATATACTAGGAAAGGGCAGATCTAGAAAGAAATCTAAAGGAGAACACCAACAGCCGAAACAAACTTCACTTTGCTCTCTTTCAGAACTTGTATGTCTTTTTATTTCTCTTCTTTCTGTTTACTTAGTTTTCTTTTGTTTGTTTTTATTGTTTGATTAATTTTTTTACTTCTCTCTTTCATACTATCTTACTCTTGAGGGTTGGGAAAAGGCCACCTACTGATTGTTAAGCCTGGTTAGCAGGTTTTGCAGATCATTCTGGTTCCTGAAGGCAAAGGGGAGCAGATCTCTGTGTTTCCTTGCCTGTATTTTGGCAAGGATTAGGACTCAGTCTGGGATTAATAATCACAGGTGCCCAGTTTTCATCCCATGCCCTAGGCGCACTGTGTGGCCCACACTTTCCACTCTGCATAGATGCACCAGGCTGGTGCTGATAAGCCACCTTGCTTTGCACCCCTTTGATCAATCCATGAGGTGCCCTGAGTGGGAACAAATCACGCCAACACTCTTATCTCTTGTCTGGGCCACTGCATGCGCGAGGTCCCTGCACAGAGCGCCTCAGTTCCCATTTTGAAAAAGGTCTCTTTGGGTGATGCTGCTGCTCTGAGATGCTGCTTGGCTTTCCACACACTCCAACTCTCTCACAAGCCCAGTCTATCTCAGTAATGGCCCACCTTTTCTCCTAGCTCTATGTAGCACCAGGATTCCTAAAATACTCTGGCACCATTCCCTGCTGGCGACCACTGACTCAGTTTGGGTATGCCCCTGGCTGTATGCGCTTGCTACCTTTTCTTCTACCCAGTGATTTTACTCATTCAGGTCTCTCCTGGCAACAGTCTAGGATTTCCCCACTATGGGAGGGTAGGGAGCTGCTAGACTGCTATCACTGATCCTGCTCTCCTCCAATATCCCCGTGACAGCTGCTGATTCTGGAGCCAAGCCCAGTGATCTTCCCCTTCAGCATACAACATCTCCTTACTGCCTATTTTGAAGCATACTCTGCACATTTTGGCTTACAACCTTCATATTAGCTAAAATTCTGTTGTCCGTTTACTTTGTTTTATGCAAGATTGGCTAAGTGTCCCAGTTGAGTGCATGAGCAAGTGAGCTTAGCTCCTACCTACTTTGCCTCCATCTTCCAAACTCTGAATATATTGTTTCCAATTACTGTTTTGTGTTCTTTTGATAAATTCCTACAAGTGTAATCAATGGACCAGAAGTAGTTCCATTTGTAATTTCTTGAGGTAGAGGTAACTCCACTCCATACTGCTTTCTAGTGTGCTTGCAGCAATCTGCATTCACAGAAACAGTGCATGAAAGTTTCCCTTTCTCCATATTCTAGCCAGCACTTATTTGTTATTTTTTTGATGATAGCCATGCTCAAAGTTGTGAGGTGATGTCTTATTGTGGTTTTAATCTGCATTTCTCTGATGATTAGTGACATTGAACATCTTTACATCTAGTGACTAGAACAAATATATCAAATATTTATATTGAACCACAAAAGACCCCAAGAAGGCACAGCGATATTGAGACAGAAAAAAGTTGGAGGTATATTGGTCATCTGTATATCCTCTTTGGAGCAGTGTATATTCATGTACTTTGCCAATTTTTAATTGTTATTTTTGGTGTTGAATTTTATAAGTTCATTATAAATTTTGGGTATTAACCATTTATCAGATATATCATTGGTGAGTATGTTCCTCCCTTCAGTGGGTATTCTTTTCATTTTGTTGATGTTTTTCTTTGCTGTATAAAACCTTTTAGTTTGATGTCTCCTTTTCTATTTATTTTTCTTTTGTTTCCCTGCTCAAAAATATATATCTTTAAAATATTGCTACAAGAGATGTCTGAGATATTACTGCTTATGTTTATCTTCTAAACTTTTTATGGTTTAGAGACCAACATTTAGTGTGTAATCCATTTTTAGTTTATCATTGTGTGTGGTGTAAGAAGATGGTCTAATTTCATTTTTTTTGCACATATCTGTCCAATTTTCCCAACACCATTTATTGAATAGACAATTCTAAGTACATTGTAAGTTTTTGCCTCCTTTGTCAAATATTAATTGACTATAAAGAAATGGGCATATTTCTGGGCTCTCTGTTCTCTTCTATTAATCTACATTTGTTTTTATGCCAGTACCATGACACTTTGATTGCTATGACCCTGCAGTATACTCCAGTTTGATATTAGGTAGCATGATTTCTCCAATTTTATTCTTTCTCAAGATTGCTATCACTAGTCATGGTGTTTCATGGTTCCATATAACTTTTCGAAATATTTGTTCTAGTTCCATGAAATACACCATTGGTATATTCATAGGAATTGTATTGGATCTGTAGATGGCTCTTGGCAGTGTAAAGATTATTTCTTGTTATGGAACTACCTTTTGACCTGGCAATTCTACTGATAGAATTATATTCTAAGAACCCTGAAACACCAATCCAAAACAACCTATGCACCCCAATGTTCATAGCAGCACAATTTATAATAGCCAAGTGCTGGAAGCAACCTAAGTGCCCATCAGTAAACGAATGAATCGAAAAAATATGGTACATTTACACAATGGAATACTACACAGCAGAAAGAAAGAAGGAGCTCCTACCCTTTGCAACAACATGGATGGAATAGGAGAGCATTATGCTAAGTGTGATAAGCCAGGTGGTGAGGGACAAATCCCATATGATCTCACCTTTAAGTGGAACATAATCAACAGAACAAAAAAGCAAGCAAAATATAACTGGAGACATTGAAATTAAGAACAATTTGACAGTAACCATAGGGCAGGTGGGAAGGGAAAATGTGGGGGAAGAGGGGAAGGGTTTTCAGGAACAACTCTAAAGGACACATGGACAAAATCAAGGAGGGGTGGAATCAGGGAAAGGAGGTGGAGATGGCTGGGGTTGGAGGGAAGTGGTGAGGGGTAAATGCAGACAACTGTACCTGAAATAATTAAAAGATTTCTTTTTTTGATAATTTAATATTTTTATTTATTTATTTTTATTTTTTTATTACTGTTCAAGTAGAGTTGTCTCCATTTTCCCCACACTGCTTCCCTTTACCCCACCCATCCTGGCCTCTCACCCTCAAGGGGGAGGGGGATTACATGGCAAAGAGAGGGATGGGTCATCAAGGAACACCTATAAAGGACCAATGGATAAGGACAATTAGGGGGGAGGACTGAATGCTGATGTGGGAGTTGGTAGGAGAGAGTAATGGGGGGAAATGGGGACAACTTTAACTGCAGAACAATAAAAAAGAAAATAAAATATCTATACTACCCAAAGCAATCTGTAGAATCAATGCAATTTCTATCAGGACATTAATGATATGTTCTTTTTTTTTTTAATTTTATTTAGTTATTTTTCAAGTACAGTTTTTTGTCTAAAGAACTAGAACAAATATATCAAATATTTATATTGAACCACAAAAGACCCCAAGAAGGCACAGCGATATTGAGACAGAAAAAAGTTGGAGGCATCAGGTTTCCTGATATCAACCTATACTACAAGGCCTTTATAATAAAAACAATATGATACTTGCAAGAAAACAGACATATATGCAACAGAAATAAACCAACACATTTATGGTCAGTTAATATTTGACAAAGGATGCAAGAACATACAATGTAGTAAAGATAGTCTTTTAAATAAATTGTGTAGAAGATAAATACAGGCAAAAAAGGAGAAATGACCAACTTTTTATACCATGCACAAGAATAAACTGAAAATGGATTAATGACTCAAATGTTAGACTTTAAGGCATAACAATACTGGAAGAAGATATAGGCAGTAAAATCTCTGGTGTATCTCTGGTATATTTTTTCTCATGTATCTCATTGGCAAGACAAAAAAGTAAACAAAAAGAACTACATCAAACTTTAAAAAAGTGTTTTAAAAATGTATTTTTATTGCATTTTTACTTTAATTGTTCTTCAAGTAGAGTGGTCCCCATTTTCCCTAATCACATCCCACTGCCCCAGCCATCTTCAACCCCCACCCCCATACCCACACTCTGGCTGTGTCTAGTGTGCTTTATACATGTTCTTTGCTGGTCCTTCTCCTATTTTCCCTCATTATCCCTCCCCACCTTCTCCTCTAGTTACTGTCAGTTTGTTTAAATTTCAGTGTGTCTGGATTGATATTGCTTGCTTCTTGCTTTGTTGATTAGGTTCCACTTATAGGTGAGATCGTATGGTATATGTCTTTCACTGCCTGGCTTGTCACATTTAGCATAATGCTCTCCAGGACCTTCCATGCTCTTGCAAAGGGTAGGAGCTCCTTTATTTCTGCTGTATACTGTTCCATTATGTAAATGTGCCATGGTTTTTTTATTCACTCATTTACTGATAGGCACTTAGGTACTTCCAGTACTTGACAATCGTAAATTGTGCTGCTATGAACATGGGGTGCAAAGGTTCCTTTTAATTTCTGTTTCAAGATTCTTGGGGTATAATCCCAATAAGGAAATTGCCAGGTCAAAAGGCAGTTGCATTTTTAGATTTTTGAAGAAATTCCATACTGTTTTGCACAGTGGCTACACCAGTCTACATTTTCATAACTTTGCCAGCATTTGTTGTGAGGATTCCCTCTTTTGTCCATAACCTCGCCAGCATTTGTTCTTTGTTGATTTATTTTTGGTGGCCATTCTGACTGGTGTGAAGTGGTATCTCATTGTGGTTTTAATTTGTAACTCTCTAATGGCTAGTGATGCTGAGCATCCTTTCATATATCTCTGGGCCCTCTGTATGTTCTCCCTGGAGAAGTGCCTATTCAGGTCCTTTGCCCATTTTTTAATTGAGTTGTTTTCCTGGAATGGAATTATGTGATTTCTTTATATATTTTGGAGATCAAATGGTTGTTCAAATTATCATTTGCAAATATATTTCCCCATATTGTCTGTGCCCTTTTCATTTTGCTGATGTTTTCTTGAGCCATGAAGAAGGTTTTTATTTTGATGTATGACCATTTGTTTAGTCTTTCCTTTATGTTCCTTGTTCTAGGGGACACATCTGTGAAAATGCTGTGTGTAAAATAACTGAAATTTTCTTGTTTATGTTTTTTTCTAGGACTTTTATAGTGTCATGACTTATATTTAAATGTTTTATCCATCTAGAGTTTATTTCGTGAGTGGTGTAAGTTGGTGGTAGAGTTTTATTTCTTTGCATGCAGCTGTCCAGATCTCCCAACACCATTTGTTGAAGAGACTATTGTAATCAGGTGTTGTCATCCCTCCTATGTTGTTCTTTCCCAAAATTGCTGTGGCTATTCATTGTCATTTAAGGTACCATATAAATTTTTGGAATGTTTATTCTGTATCTTTGAAATATGTCATTGGTATTTTAAAAGGGATTTCATTGAATCTGTAAATTACTTTGGGTAATGTGGACAATTCGATGATGTTAATTCTTCCTATCCATGAACATGGTATATGCTTCCATTTGTTTGTGTTTTCCTTAATTTCTTTCTTCAGTGTTGTGCAGTTTTCTGAGTAGAGGTCTTTCAATTCCTTAGTAAGGTTTATTCCTTATTAAGGTTTATTCCTTAATAAGGTTTAATGTGGGTAGTTTATTTTTCTTGTTGCTGTAGTAAATGGGATTATTTTCTTGATTTCTGTTTCTAATATTTAATTGTTGGTTTACGAAAATGCTCTTGGTTTCTGGATATTGACTTTGTATCTTGCTGTTTTGCCAAATTCCCTTATTAGATTGAATAGTTATGTGGTGGAGTTTATAGATTTTTGATTCTCACTATCATGTCATCTACAAACAGTCATAGCTTTATTTCCTCCTTTCTAATTTGGATGCCTTTTATTTTTTTCTTATCTGATCTATGTGGCTAGGACTTCCAACAAACACTACGTTGAATAGAAGTGTTAAAATAGGATGTCCTTATGTTGTTCCTGATCTTAGTAGAAGAGTTTTTAGTTTTTATCCATTGAGCATGATGTTGGCTGTAGGTTTCTCATATAGGGTCTTTATTTTGTGGAGGTATGCTCCTTCTACATTCACTTTGCTGAGAGTTTTTATCATAAATGGGTGCTGTACATTTTCAAATGTTTTTTCTGCATTTATTCATATGATCATGTAATTTTTGTCTGTCCTTTTGTTAATGTGATATATTATGTGTATTGACTTGAGAATATTGTACCTTCCTTGCATTACTGGGGTGAATCCAACTCAATTATGTTTTATAATCTTTAAATGTATTGCTGTAATTGATTTGCCAATATTTTGTTGAGAATTTTAGCTTCTATGTTCATCAGCAATATTGGCCTGTAGTTTCTTTCATTGTTGTGTCTTTATCTGGTTTTGGGATTAGGATAATGCTGGCTTAATAAAAAGAGTCTTGGATTTTTTTGAATAATCTGAAAAGGATAGGGGCTAGCTGTTCCTTAATGTTTTGTAAAATTCTCCTGTGCAACCATCTTGCCTTGGGCTTTTGTATGCCACAAGATTTTTCATTACTCTTTCTATTTCATCAGCTGTTGTCAGCTTGTTCAGGCTCTCTGTTTCTTTTTCATTCATGTTTGGGAGATTATATTTTTCTAGAGATTTATCCATTCTACATAGGTTTTCAAATTTCTTGGCATATAGTTGTTCATAGTTATTTCATATAATCCTTGGTATTTGTCTGGTATCAGATTACAATACTTCCTCTTTTATTTCTGGTCTTTTTTAATTGTTCTATGTCCTTTTATGCTTGTTCTCTCTTGTTTAAGTTCTCACTAAATTTCCAAACATTTGTATAACCATTGCTTTTGAAATCTATATCTGGTAAGTTGCTTTCCTCCATTTCATTTATCTTTTTTTCTGGAGATTTCCCCTGTCATTTCATTGAGAGCACATGTCTTTGTGTCCCCATTTTGGCTACCTCTTTGTGATTGTTTCTATGTATTAAGTAAATATGCTATAACTCCCAGTCTTGGTAGGGTGGCCTTATGTAATAGGCATATTGTGGGACCCAGTGTCACAGTCTTCTTGACCACCTGAGCTGAGTGCTCCAGAAATGTCCTTTGTGTGGGTTATGTGGGCTTTCCTGTTGTAATTGAGTCTATGTTGCTATTGGTTGGTTCGTGTGTGTGGTCAACCACCAGCCTGACTGACTGTGAGGACAGACCCCAAACACAGTGTATAAGCTGCTGTGCAGGTGCTGACCACATGAAGCAGAACTTGCCTTAGCAGTGTTTGGCATCTGTGAAGGTCTTTTGGATAGGCTGTTTGAGAAACTAATTGTGTCCTGATCTTTTGTTGTCTGAAGCTGGCTACTGGGCATATCTGGGTCATTTTGAGAGATACTCTGGTGCAGGCCAGTGACATATTCTGTGACTGGCCCTGCCTCTACTCTATGGAGCATTTTCCATGTGGCTGCTTCTATACATTTTTGGTTATAAAGCTTCTATTTTGCTAGTCTTCAGTTGGTTATTCAGGTTGATTGTTCTATATTTTAGTTGCAGTTTCAGTTTGGTCCTAGAAGAAGGTGGGTGTAAGGTTTGCCTAGTTTGCTGTCACGTTGGATATCCTTACTGTAACTTTTTTTTGACGACTCACACTTGTCCTAGTAAACATGCATCACAATACTAAGTGACAGTATCATTCATTCTCTGTTTCCTTTTTGAAGGTCAAGCTGCTATTCTTCAGTCACTGTTTTACCTGGCTCTAAAAACTATCTTCCTATCCTATGCTATTTTGCTTCCAGTGATTCTGTGTGCAGGGAAACTGATGGCTGTTAAGATTTGCTGTAAGTTAGATTTGGGAAGTCAAGTATGTGCCTGCTGTATAGGGACATTAAGCTTCATTTAGGGACTGGAAGTGGTATTTTACTTTTATTTCCATTATGTCTCTTGAGTTAAGGGAACATTTTCTCTTTATAAAAAAAAATGCAGTTCTTCTAAGGTACTTAATATCTTCTTGGAACAACCAGGGTCTTTTTAGTAACTTCCAGGAAAAAAATGAACTGAGGAGGTAATAACACTGAACTCATATGAAGAGGATGTTTTTGCATGTAGTTCATCCACCTAAAATAGTTATGTCTCATTGTGACATAACAAGCATCACAATCTTTCTGTTTTTCTACAAGGTAACAGAAAGGGAATTAAAATCTGGGGGAGCCAATACCCAGGTGACAGAGAAGAACAAGAAGGAATACATTGAGAGGCTGGTGAAGTGGCGAGTGGAACGTGGTGTGGTTCAGCAAACAGAGGCCCTGGTGCGTGGCTTCTATGAGGTAAGTCCCAGTCCCAAAGGAACAAGTCCTTCATCACTAGACACAGCTTGGGAGGAAAAGGGAGAGGAAGAACCAAGGTGAATGGTTCAGCTCTCCTCTCCAGAGTGTAAAGAGGACCTACTTGAGGTAGATAAATAAGGAGTGAGAGTTTTCTGAGTAACCCAATTCTTGTGGTAGCTAAAAAATATTCTCACAAAATTGGTGTTGATGTGGCCCTCATGTGCCAAGTATCAACACACATCTCCTATCAGGATATGTGCATGGTGCATTTTTTTCATTCAGTAAAATAAAAATAAAGGAATTAAAGCCATTGGAGTGCACTGTCCACTTTTGCTAGATTTTATTTTGTTGTAGTGCCACTTTGTGCAACATGCGAAGGTTTAAATCAAGAGAATCATAACAGCTGCTAGCCTTCTTGTGCACCAAAAATTGTCATCATTTAGTATTTCCAGTTTATAAACAAGAACCTGTAAATGTCTTTGCAAAGCTTGGGTCTTCTTTCCCTGCCATATTGGATAACAGTATGCATCACTGTCTCACCCATGATTGGTTTGATTAAAGAGGGTACCTTCTACAGATGTTCAGTTGTGTCTAGTACATATGGCAATGAGCTGGAAAGCCAGAGCTCAGAACACTAACAGTATGTCCTCACAAATTTTTGAAGAAGGGAGAAAAGAAGTGAGGGGGAAAATGAAGAAAAGTACAATGGTTGCAATGCCCATTCCTAAGTCATAGTTTGATAGTTTGTAAAAGGATACTTTTTAAGTGAAATAGTAATACTAATAGCTATCGAGTAAATTCAAAGTTATTTAGACTTTTTGTCTTTAAAATGAAATTCTACTTGAACATTTAATTGATTATAAAGTCCAGTCAGGTTTGTCCATACTATCATTCTGGATGGGGTATCAGAGGTAATGAAATAATGGGACCTTTTTTTAGTTCCCAGATCATGAAAGTCACAATAATAGCACATTGGGAGGGAAAAAAGTTGTAAATAATGCTCGGTTTCCTACCTTAAGCCATAGAAATAATAATATTGAACAGAACTCTCAATGTGTTTGGACATGTATGCTGAAGCCTAATCTGTATTTCAGGTCATAGACTCTAGGCTTGTCTCCGTGTTTGATGCCAGGGAACTAGAGCTGGTGATAGCTGGCACAGCAGAAATTGACCTAAATGACTGGCGGAATAACACCGAGTACCGGGGAGGTGAGCTGTCAGGGTGTGTGATGATACAACTCTCACATATGCAAGTCATCACTTTTTAAAATATTTTGAGGTGACATTGACATGAAAACTTTCACCATTTTAAAGTGAGCAATACAATGACATTTTGTACATTCATAAATAATGGTGTAGAACCACCACCTCTAACTAGTTCTAAAATATTTTTACAACCCTGAAAGGAAATGTATATTTATTAAGCAGTTGTTCCTCATTCTTCCCTCCCATGACCCTGGCAACCACCAGTATGCATTTTGTCTCTATGGACTTACCTACTCTGGATATTTAATGTAAATAGTCACTTATCAATATGTGGCCTTTCTGTGTGGCTTCTTTCACATAGCATACTATTTCAAGGTTTGTCCATGTCCTAGTATATTTCAGTACCCCATTTCTTTCTATGACTGAATAATGATTCATTTCATATATATATACATATGTATATATGTACATATATATTCCTTACATATTTCTACTATAAATAAATAAATATATATATATATATATATTTCATCAATATTTTTATCCTCACCAAGAAAATATTACATTGCTTTTAGAGAGAGGAACATGATTGTTTGCCTTCTCATACATACTCTGACTGGGGATTGAACTACAACCTGAGTAAAGGCCCTGACTGGAAATAAACTCATGATTTTTCAGTCTATGGGATGATTCTCCAGCTAACTGAGCCACACTGACTATGTTTATACTTTATCACTTTTTGAAGACTACAATAACTTACTTCAACACATGTGTAAAGTATTGGGTTGGCCAAAACGTGTTTGTTTGTTTGTTTTTCTTTCTGTAAGATGGCTCTAATAGTGCTTAGTTGTCTTTAATTTCATTTGAAACAATTTTGTCAAAGTATAGTGTAACAGCTGTCACATCCATGTGCATTTAAAAAAACTTATCAAAAATAGTGAATTTTTGTGTAGTCATTTTAACATTGAAGATGGAAGAAAATAAGCAACATTTTTGGCATATTATGCTTTATTACTTCAAGAAAGGTAAAAACACAACTGAAACACAAAATAAAGACTTTTGCAGTATATGGAGAAGGTGCTGTGACTAATCAAATGTGTCTAAAGTAATTTGCAAAATTTTGTGCTGGAGATTTCTCACTGGACGATGCTCCACAGTTGAGTATACCAGTTGTAATTGATAGCAATCAAATCAAGACATTAATTGAGAGCAATCAATGTTAGATCATGTGGGAAATAGCCAATATACTCAATATGTCTAAATCAAGCATTAGCAATCACTTGCATCAGCTTAGTTATGTTAATCACTTTGATGTTTGGGTACTGTGTAAGTTAAGTAGATGAAACTTTTTTACCATATTTTTTGTACATGATTCTCTACTTAAACATAATTAAAATGTTCCATTTTTAAAACAAATTGAGATGGGCAATGGAAAGTGGATACTGTACAATAATGTGGAATGGAAGAGATCATGGAACAAGTAAAATAAACCACCAAAAACCACATCAAATACTGGTCCTCATTCAAAGAAGATGATGTTGTGTATATGGTGGGACTGGAAGAGAGTGCTCTATCATGTTCTCCTTCAAAAAAAAAAACAAATGATGATTTGGGTGGTTTTGGAGATGGTGGCAAGGTAGGTGGAAGCAAAATCCACTTCCCCCAGCGCACAAGTGAAATACTTATCTGATCTTCTGAGGAACAGAGTGAACAGCCAACAGTATTCCAGAATATATGAAGATTGGAGACCAAAAATTATAGAGGACATTGAAAAATCAGACAGTAAGGAGGGTTCTTAAGAACAATTAGGTCCCTGGGACCAGCAGCCCCAGGCCTGGCACCCACGTGGTCTTCTGAAAGATTCTTGGGAGATAGCCAGGCTGGGCTGTGTGAGAGGCCAGGTGCTTGTTTGGACCTGTGGGCTTAAATGGGAGCAATTTTTCAAAAATAAAAAGAGAAAAAAGAGGTACTTTGTGGTTGTTTGGGGAATTCTCCGAAGTAGCCGCCCACCTCCTATGCCCCTCCCCCCACAGTCCTGGGACTGTATGCACTGGATCCCATCTGAGAGAGGCCTGCATGCACCCACACCCAAAGAACCAGATGGTGCACACCTGGTCTGGCCCAATGGTGGCCTGGCAGTGCCCACAACAAAAGCACTGGGGACATGTGCACCCGGTCTGAGGTATGCAGCTGCCTGTCTACACTCACACCCCAGATACCAGGGACAGAGAACCTCCCACCTGGCCCTGTGCTCAGAGTCCTGCAGAGCCAACTGGCTCTCTAAGAGGAAGGTAGAAAAGCCCCACTGAGGGGAGCTGCAGTCCCCAAAAAGACTTGACTCAGTGGGGGGCTGAACTACCCTGAAGGGGTGCTGAGAGTCCCTAGCATCTAGTACAACAAAGAGCAAGAAGGTGGTGTGTGAGTTGTCCTTGGTGCACCTCAAGGACAGAGCAACTGGTGGACTAAAGGCCTAGGCTTAGCACAAAAGGGCACTGAGGAACTGGGATGGAGGCTGGAAAACAGCAAAGAGTGTGGCTCAGGAAGTGAGAAAAGTGAAACTAATCCCTCCTCAGCCAGGAAAATCAGCAGCAGAACTAGCCTGACCAGTTTAAAGCCAGTAGAAGGCATTTTTTTAAAGTTCCTTCTTCATTTCTGTCCTTCTTTCTTTCTTCCTTTTTTTTTATTTTTTCTTCCTTCCTTTTCTTTTTTATGCCTTCTTCTTTCTTCTATTTTAATTTTTTTTATTTTATTTTTTAATTCCTTCTTCCTTTCTTTCCTTCTATCTTTTTTCCTTCCTTCTTCCTTCCCTGCTTTCCTTTTTCAGTACTTCTTTCTTTTCTCTTTTTAAAAATTACTTCTCCCTTTCCTTCTCTTTCTCTCTTTCCTCTTTTTTTCTTTTCTCCTTCTTCCTTCCTTCCTTTTCTTGTTTTTTTTTTCCTTCTGTTATTACAGGTGAGACAATAATACCTAGAGTGGAGAAAGCAACAGAGTTAAACCCAAACAGGGGTCATCCCAACAACAAAGAGAATGAGACAAATTTCACTTTGCTACTCCAGAGAACTTGCAATGTGGGAACAGTGAGCACCAGTACACTTGCTGGAAGAGGAAATCCACCAACAAAGGAACTATCAACAGATAACAACAGAAGGTGAAGGAGGGAATGGAAGCCACACTAACCTCAATCAGGGACCTATCTGGAAAGAAAACTAAAAGGAGGATAACAATAAACAACTGAAAAAGATTGAGAGAGAAGTCTCAAAACCTTGTACACACAAAAGAAGAAGCTTCAACACAACCTGTCCACACCTGTACTACAGAATACAAGACATGGTGGTTGGAGTTATCCTCAGTTAACCAGCTGGAGGGAAGGATCCAACAAAGAAAGACCCAACAACAATCAAAACCCAAAGACATACAGAGGGTCAGCATAAATGACAGCGCAAGACAAATGAGCTCAGGAGAATAATGATACTGCACTGTTGAATCTCACAGGTATTCTACCATAGAAGTTCACACCACAAACCCAGGGAGTCACAATAGATCAATTTAAGAAGCAGAGGCTAACAAGAGCAGTTTCCAAATAATGGGAGAAAAGAAACAATCCCCAAATGAAAGGAAAGGAGGAAGCCTTAAAAATAATGCTAAATGAAACAGAGGCAAGTCAACTATCAGATACTGAGTTCAAAACAATGGTTATCAAGAAGCTTAATAAGCTCACAAGAATTACCAGAAACTATGGGGAAACTACAATGAACTCATCGGAAACTATATCAATATGAAAAAAAAAATAGAAACTCTCAACAAGAGCCAAGAGGAAATGAAGAATACAATTTCTGAACTGAAAAACACAGTGGAAGGAATCAAAAGCAGGATAGATGAAGCACAAAATTCATATCAGTAAGCTAGAGGACAAGGTAGAAAAAATGCCCAGAATGAGAAAGAAAAGGAAAAGAGTCTCAGAAAGAATAAAGAGAGATTAGGGAAGTGCAGGATAACATTAACCATGACAATATTCATATAATAGGGATGCTAAAAGGAGAAGAAGAAGAGCAATGAATAGAAAATCTGTTTGAAAAAGTCATGATAGAAAACTTTCCTAATATGATGAGAGAAAAAGACATGCAAATCCAGGAAAATCAGAGAACCCCAATCAAGAAGAACCCAAAGAGATCCACTTCGAACATCATTATTGAAATGACAAAATTCCAAGACAGAGAGAGAATCATAAAGACAGCAAGGGAGAAACAGGAAGTGACATAAAAGAGAGCCCTGATAAAGTTAGCAGCTCACTTTTCAATGGAAACTCCCCAAGCAAGAAGAGAATGGCAAGATATATTCCAAGTAATGAGAACCAGAGGCCTACAACCAAGGCTACTTTACCCAGCAAGGCTCTCAATCAAGATAGAAGGCCAAAGAAGGAGCTTCCCAGACAGAAGAAGTCTCAAAGAATACAACTCAACCAAACCAGCTCTGCAAGAGATGCTAAAGAGACTACTTTAAGGAAAAGAAGGAAAAAAGAGAGAGATAGAGGAAGACAGGCATGAAAAAATGGCAGCAAACAAGTACCTATCAATATTAACCTTAAATGTAAATGGATTGAATGCTCCAATCAAAAGGCATAGAATAGCTGAGTGAATAAGAAAGCATAACCCACACATATGCTGCCTACAAGAGATCCACCTCAGGACAAAATACATACACAGACTAAAAGTGAAAGGCTGGAAACAAATTTTCCAAGCAAATGGACAGAAAAAAAAAAGCCAGGATAGCAATACTCATATCAGACAAAACAGACTTCAAAAAAAGGGCAATAAAGAGAGACCCATAAGGTCACTTCATAATATTCAATGAAAGAATCCACAAAGAAGACATAAACATTGTAAATATATATTCACCCAACACAGGAATGCCCAAATACGTAAAAAATCTTGGAGGACTTCAAGAAAGATACGGCAACAACACATTTATAGTAGAATATTTTAACACCCCACTGTCAAAAATGGATAGATATTCCAAACAAAATATCAACAAATGTATTGTGGCATTGAACAATGCCCTACATAAAATGGATTTAACAGACATTAAAGTCTGTTAAAGGCTCTATAGAGAGCCTTTCATCCCAAAGAAACTAAATACACATTCTTTTCAAATGCACATGGAACATTTTTAAAGCTAGACCACATAATAGGGTGGAAAACAAGACTCAACAAATTCAAGAAAGTTGAAATTGTATCAAGCATTTTCTCTGACCACAAGAAACTGAAATAGAAACAACCCCAAGGGAAAAAAACCCAAAGCATTCAAAATCATGGAGATGAAATGGCATGCTATTAAACAATGAATGGGTCAAGAATGAAATTAGGGAAGAAATGTTTTAAAATTCTGGAAACAAATGAAAATGAACTCATGAAAACCCAAAACTTATGGTTCACAGCAAAGGCAGCCCTGAGAGGAAAGTTCTTAGCAATACATGCCTACTTGGAAAAGATAGAAACATTTCAAATAAATGGCCTAACCCTACACCTAAAAGAACTAAAGGAACAACAACAAAGACAGCTCAGAGCAAGCAGAAGGAAGGAAACAACCAAGATCAGGGCAGAATTAAATTAAATGATATAGAGAGTAAAAGCACAATTTTAAGGATCAATGAATCCAGGAGCTAGATTTTAGAAAAAGTTAAACAAAATTAGCAAGCCTTTAAGGAGACTCATCAAGAAAAAAAAGAGAAAGTACCCAAATAAACACAATCAGAAATGAAAGAGGAGCAATTACAACTGATACCATAGAAATACAAAGGATTGTAAGAAATTACTATGAAGAACTGTATACCATGAAAGTTGAAAACCTAGGTGAAATGGACAAATTTCTAGAAAAATATAATTTTCCAAAATTCAATAAAGAAGAAACAGAAAGCCTGAAAAGACCAGTGACAGTGGACAAAATTGAAGCAGTAATAAAAAAAAAAAACTCCCAACACACAAAAGCCTTGGACAAGATGGTTTCACAGGAGACTGAGCAATTCCACTGCTAGTATTAAAGCATTTAAGGAAAAGCTAAACCCTATCCTTCACAGACTATCCAAAAAAATTCAAGAAGATGGGAGATTCCCAAAGTCTTTTAATGAACCCAAGGCCATCCTAATGCCAAAACCAAAAAAAGATACAATGAAAAGGGAAACGTTCAGACCAATATTGCTGATGAACATAGAATATTGCTAAAATCCTCAACAAAATATTGGAATACCACATCCAATAATACATTAAAGAGATCATGCACCATGACCTAGTGGGATTCATTCCAGAGATGCAAGGATGGTACAATATTTAAAAATCAATAAAGGTAATGCATCACATAAACAAAAGCAAAGGCAAAAATTACATGATCATATCAATAGATGCAGGAAAAGCATTTGATAAGGTACAGCACACATTTATGAAAAAACACCCAGCAAAGTGGGAACAGAGGGAGCATTCTTCAACATAATAAAGGCCATATATGAGAGACCTACAGCCAACATCATACTCAATGGGCAAAAACAAAAGGCTTTTCCACTAAGATCAGGAACAAGACAAGGTTGTCTATTGTCACCCCTTCTATTAAACATAGTATTGGAAGTTTTAGCCACAACAACCAGACAAGAAAATTCTGATGGCATCCAAATTGGAAAGAAGGAAACAAAACTCTTATTGTTTACAAACTGCATGATAGTGTCCCTAGATAATCCTTATAGACTCTGCCAAAAAACTGCTTGATCTAATAACTGAATTTGGAAAAACAGCAGGATACAAAGTCAATATCCAGCAATTGAAAGCATTTTTGTATACCAACAATGAAACACCAGAAGCAGAAATCAAGAAAAAAAATCCCATTTGAGGACTTCCACCAAGATGGAGGCAACACCTTGTGTCCATGCACAAGCAAATCTGAAAACAATAAAGTTTTAACCACAATAAACATAACCAAATCACACAGAAAATTAACAATATGGAGTCTGAAAATAAGGAAATGCTCAGGTAAACTGGTAGGAGGGGCAAAGCCAGCAGCAGAGCGGGTTGGCCAAAAAGATCCCCAACCTGGGTGGTGCGCAAGCAGCCTAAGGCATGAGCATTTGCTTGCAGATAAACCAGTAAAGAAGCTAGCCTTGAGACCACAGGGCAGAGGGCTTGCACATTTCCGCTCAGATAAACAGGCAGGGGTGAGCGGTGGGACAGACTGGGCAAGCAAAGAGAACCGCCATTGCTCCCTCTCTGACCCGCCCCCACATACAGCGTCCCAAACCAGTGACTTGGGTGGCCCCACCCTGGTGAACACCAAGGTGCCTCCCTCATATGTAAAAGGCACAAACAGGACAAAACATGGCTCAGGAACAACTCAGAGCCCCAGAGCCAATAAATCTAAGTGATGAAGAAATAGCCAAACTTTCAGATGCACAGTTCAAAACACTGGTGATCAGGATGCTCACAGAACTGGTTGATTTTAGTCACAAATTAGAGGAACATATGAAGGCTAAACTAATTGAAATGAATGGTAATGCACAGGAAACCAATAGTAATGGAAAGAAAACTGGGACTCAAATCAATGGAGTGGAACAGAAGGAGGAAAAAAATGACCAAACAGAAAAATATGAAGAAACAAGAATTCAAAAAAATGAGGAGAGGCTTAGGAACCTCCAGGACATCTTTAAACATTCCAATATTCAAATTATAGGAGTACCAGAAGGGGAAGAGGAACAGTCACAAATGGAAACCTTATTTGAACAAATAAAGAAAGAGAACTTCCCCATTCTGGCAAAGGAAATAGACTTCCAGGAAATTCAGGAAGCTCAGAGAGTCCCAAAGAAGTTGGACCCAAGAAGGAACACACCAAGGCACATCATCATTACCTTAGCCAAGATGAAAATGAAGGAGAGAATCCTAGAAGCAGCAAGAGATAAGGGGACAGTCACCTACAAAGGAGTCCCCATCAGACTGTCATCAGATTTCTCAAAAGAGACCTTACAGGCAAGAAGGGGCTTGAAAGAGGTATTCCAAGTGATGAAATCCAAAGACCTACAACCAAGATTGATCTATCCAGCAAAGCTTTCATTTAGAATGGAAGGACAGATAAAGTGCTTCTCAGATAAGACCAAATTCAAGGAGTTCATCATCACCAAGCCCTTATTATATGAAATGTTAAAGGGACTTACCTAAGAAAAAGAAGATAAAAAAGATGAACAGTGAAAGGACAGCAAACTCACAGTTATCAACAACCACACCTAAAACAAAAGCAAATTAAGAGGACAGCTAGACCAGGAGTGAACCATAGAAATGAAACCAGGAGTGAACCATAGAAATGAAAATCACGTGGAGAATTAGCAACAGGGGAGTGGGAGAAGGAGAAGGGGAGAGAAGGTACAGAAAATAAGTAGCATAGACAGTAGATAGAAAATAGATAGGGGGAGGGTAAGAATAGTAGGGGAAATACAGAATCTAAAGAACTTGAGACATGTGTTCATGAACTAAAGGGGGGGATGGTGGGGGAGGGGTGTGCAGGGTGGAGGGGAACAGAGGAGGGGAATAGAACAAATGTAATGGCATAATCAGTAAAAAAGAGAACATTCAAAAAATCCCATTTGATATAGCAAAAATACCTAGGAATAAACCTAACCAAGGAGGTAAAGAAAACCTTTATGCAGAAAACTACACAACACCACAGAAAGAAATCAAGGAAGACATAAACAAATTGAAACATATACCGTGTTCATGGATTGGAAGAATTAATATCATCAAAGTGTCCATACTACCCAAAGCAATTTACAGATTCAATGCAATACCTATTAAAGTGCCAATGGCATATTTCACAAACATAAAACAAACAATTCAAAAATTTATATGGAACCATAAATGACCCCAAATAGCAGCTGCGATTTTCAGAAAGAAGAGCAAAGTAGGAGGGATCACAATACCTGATACCAAATAGTATTACAAGGTCACTGTAATCAAAACAGCCTGGTACTGGCATAAAAACAGACAGATAAATCAATGAGACAGAACAGAAATCTCATACATAATCCCAAACCTCTATAATCAATTAATATTTGACAAAATGGGCAGCAAAATAAAATGGAGTAAAAATAGTCTGTTCAACAAATGGTGTTTGGTGAGCTGGACAGCTACATGCAAAAAATGAAACTCGAGCACCAACTTACACCATACATGAAAAGAAACTTCATGTGGATAAAAGGTTTAAATATAAGTCATGACACTATTATAGTCCTAGAGGAGAACACAGTTGGGAAAATCTCAGATATTTCACACAGCAATATTTTCACTGATATGTCCCCTAGAGCAAGGACATAAAGGAAGTAATAAACAAATGGGATCTCATCAAAATTAAAAGCTTTTGCATGGCTAAAGAAAACAATATTAAAATAAAAAGAAAACCAACTGTATGTGAAGATATTTGCCAATGATACCTCAGACAAGGGTTTAGTCTCTATAATATTAAAGAACTCACATGACTCTACTATATGAAAACAAGCAACCCAATTAAAAAATGGGCAAAGGACTTGAACAGATACTTCTCCAAGGAGGACATACAGAGAGTCCAGAGACACATGAAAAGATGCTCAATATCACTAGCTATCAGAGAGATGCAAATTAAAACCACAGTGAGATACCACTTCACACCAGTCGGAATGGCCATCATAAACAAAGCAACAAACAAGAAGTGTTGAACAGGTTGTGGAGAAAAGGGAATCCTAGTGCACTTTGGTAAGATTGCAGACTGGCACAACCACTATGGAAACCAGTGTGGAATTTTCTAAGAAAACTTAAAATGGATCTGCCTTTTGACCCAGCAATTTCGCTGCTAGGATTACATCCTAAGAACCCTGAAACACCAATTGAAAAGAACCTATGCACTCCAATGTTCATCGCAGCACAATTTATAATAGCCAAGTACTGGAAGCAACCTAGGTGCCCTTCAGTAAATGAATGGATCAAAAAACTATAGTACGTTTGCACAGTGGAATTCTATGCAACAGAAGGAAAGAAGGAGCTCCTACCTTTTGCAGTAGCATGGATGGAGCTGGAAAGCCTTATGCTAAATGAAATAAGCCAGGTGTTGAAAGACAAATGCCACATGATCTCACCATTAACAGGAACCTAATCAACAAAACAAACAAACAAGTGAAATATAACCAGACACCTAAATTGAGAACAGGCTGGCAGTGACCTAAATGGAGAGAGGAGGGAATTTCAGGAGAAATGTGTGTATGGTTTTGTAGTAACAAGTATAAAGGACATATGGACAATAACCGCAGGGGGGTGGTTTGGAAATGGAAGGGAGATGGGGAGGGCTGGGGGGTGGCATGGGATTGGGGTAAAAGGCAGAAAACTGTACTTGAACAAAAATTAAAATTTTAAAAATGTAAAATGGTTAATTCCAACAAGTACTTCTCACAATTAGATGAACTGAGTGGAAAGCAGCACTCAGTGGAAAGTGTCCAGAATTAGTCAACAGAAAGTGGATAATCTTCCATCAGGATAACAGAAGATCACATGTTTCTTTGAAGACTTAGGAAATTCTAATTCATCTTCCATATTCACTCAGCATTTTGCCTTTGGATTTTCTTTTTTTTTTTGGGGGGGGGGTTAAATTCTTTTAGTTGAAAAAATTCAATTGCCTGAAAAGCTGCAAAAGGAACAGTTCTTTGTTCAAGATTTTTGAAAGTTGTTTTTTTAACCAAATACACTGAAATAGAGAATAGGCTGACAGTGACCAGAGGGGAGAGAGGAGGGGACTTGAGGGGAAAAGAGGAATGGTTTACAGGAGCATGTATAAAGGACACATGGACAAAAACTAGGGGGTTGGAAATGTAAGGGAGGTGGGAAGGACTCAGGGGGTGGGCTGGGATGGGAGTAAAAGACAGAAAACTATACTTGAATAACAATTAAAATTAAAAAATTAAAAATGATTTTATAAAATTGTGAAAATGGAATTATGAATTTGCCTGAAAGATGACAGAAGGTAGTGGAACAAAACTTGAATATATTATCCAATTAAGTTTTTGGTAAAAATGAAAAATGTATCTTTTATTTTTACTAAAAACCAAATGAACATTTTAGCCAACCCAATAGCTTCTTTTATCTGCCTTCCTTTGCCTTCCAACTTACACTGTCAGTGGTAGTCTCTGGCCTACCTCAGTGTAGATTCATCTGGGGACACTATCATTCATGGGCCAGCTACTTTTCATGCTGGCAGGGAATTTTTTTCCCACACCCTGTAGGATTGTCGCCCTTATCACCGCATTTCTTGTTTGATGCAACACATTTCTAGCTGTCATCTCTCCAAAACCAGTTTCTAACCCCTCTGAGCTACTTACCTTCACTCTGCTAAACTACTCTTCTGAAACATTATCATTCCACTGATGATTATTTTCATCATCCTTACTTTCCCATGAAACAAGCTCCTTATTATTTATAGAATAGGTCTTTGGCAGGAATTTTTAGTCTGAAAACCCTTCCGTCATGGAAAATATTACAGAGAAACACAATCAATACAAGGAAGAAAGAGCAAGGAGGTTGCTATCTCAGCCTAAGTCATCCCCCAAACCACTCAATACACCCAGACATAAGAAGACTTTGTGGTACCTCTGGGCTATTCTTGGCCTGGTAGGAAAAAACTGACTTAAGGTATCATCAAGTCAAAATGTCTTTGCCTGGGTATTAAGGGTCTCTAAGGCTCCCAGCAAGTTCCCTTTTTGTCCTCCAGACTAGTTAGCTTATTATTTCCTCCCTATTTCTTACTCATTCTTGTTATTCTTTATTTCCCCTGACATAAATGTCCTCTTCCCCTACACTATTATAAAACCTTTGCATATTTAACTCACACCTTATGTCTTTTTTTATTGTTATTCAATTACAATTGTCACCTTCTTTTTAATGAAGATTTCCCCGCTTCTACCCATTCCCAGATTGATCTATCCCATCATTGCTGCTGAATTTGCAGTCAGCAGCAAATTATTTATCTTAAGTAATTGATACAAGCTTAGTCTCCCAGCCGTAGTGTAAGTGGGGTCCAATACTTTTTTCATGGGTCCAATTCATCTCAGCCCATGGTTGGCCCAAGAGCAGCTGCTCCAGGGGTATCGATGGCTGCCGTAGAGTCCAGCATCTTCTATTCACCAAGATTGTCCTTTATATCCAGCCTTACTTAAGTCCTGGACTCTTCCACTGTATGTATCAGCAAGAGCTGACATCAGAAAAAAAAAAGAAATACAATAAAATACTGTACACATGGAGGGGTTTGTCCCTTTTGGATTCCAAAGATCTCTACTAAGTCTAGTCACTTCTTCTCTACATTTATATGAAACTGAAAATAACTGGTGGAGTCCCAGTTATTTAGAGAGCAAACACTACTAAGGACATCCCTCAGAACATATACTTTTTAAAAAATAAAACAGCTAATTTATAAACCTGCTTTTGTTTTAAAAATTGACCCAGTGCACAAATGGTTTTAGATTTACATACAGACCATTATTAGAGAATCAGCAAATACAAGCAGCTGTTCAGTTCTTATCACACCCGATGTGTATTTCATCTCTCTCTTCCTTCCCTTCTTCCCCCTTTCTCTACTTTCTTTCTTTCTCTCTCTTTTGCTTCATTCAGGTTATCATGATGGGCATCTTGTGATCCGATGGTTCTGGGTTGCAGTGGAACATTTCAATAATGAGCAGAGATTAAGATTACTTCAGTTTGTCACAGGAACATCCAGTGTGCCCTACGAAGGCTTTGCAGCCCTTCGAGGAAGCAATGGGCTGCGGCGTTTCTGCATAGAAAAATGGGGGAAAATTACATCTCTACCCAGGTATGAAGATTTTGCCATACTTTAGGAAACCCACTGAAGAAAGCAAAGTCTGCTTTGCTATTTCGGCTTGGGTGTTCATCCTTTGGCATAGACTTCTTTTCTGGCACACAAAGTATTGTCATATGAGTTATTGGTGAAAAGTACAGTTAAGAAGTCTCTGAAAAGTGAGTTTAGACCATATTCTTTTTTATTGTTGTTGTATACTTGTTACCATTGTTACACCACCACAGCTCCCCGCCACACCCATCCCTGCCTCCCACCCTCAAACCTACCCACTTTGGCTTTGTCCGTGTGTACTTTATACATGCTCCTTAATTCCCCTCTTCCCCTAATATTCCTTTCTCCCCTTGTTTGGTAACTGTCAGTTTGTTCTTTATCTCAATGCCACCGGTTATATTTTGCTTGCCTGTTTGGTTTGTTGATTAGGTTCCACTTATAGGTGAGATCATACTGTACTTCTATTTTACTACCTGACTTATTACACTAAGATAATGTTCTCCAGTTCCATCCACGCTATTATGAAAGGAATTACTTCTTTCTTTCTGCTGCATAGTATTTCACTGTGTAAATGTACAACGGTTTTTTGATCCACTCACTTACTGATGGGTATTTAAGGCTGTTTCCAGTACTTGGCTCTTGCAGATAATACTGACATTAACAATGAGGTGCAAAGCCCTGGCTGGTGTAGCTCAGTGGATTGAGCACAGGCCTGCAAACCAGAGGATCGCAGTTTGATTCTCAGTCAGGGCATATTCCTGGGTTGCAGACCGGTTTCGTGCAGGCCAGTTCCCATCAGGGGATGCACGAAAGGCAACCATACATTGATGTTTCTCTCCCTCTCTCCTTCCCCTCTAAAGATAGATAAATAAATAAATAAATAAATAAATAAATAAATAAATAAATAAATCTTTTAAAAAGAGAGAGAAAAAAACATTGGGGTGCATAGGTTCTTTTGAATTGGTGATTCAGGATTCTTACGGTATAGTCCCAGGAGTGGGATCACTGAATCAAAAGTCAGTTCAACCTTCAGATTTTTTAGGAAAATTTATGCTGTTATTTGCAGTAGCTGCACCAGTCTGCATTCCTACCAACAGTGGACTAGGGTTCCTGTTTCTCAACAACCTCACTAGCACATGTTGTTTGTTGACTGATTAATGATGGCCATTCTGACCCATGTGATGCAGTATCTCATTTGCTTTTAATTTGCATCTCTCTAATAGTAATGTTGCATAATTTTTTCATGAGTTTATGGGCCCTCTATTTGTCTTCCTTGGAGAAGTGTCTGTTCAGATCCTTTGCCCATTTTTTTTAATTAAATATTTTGTTTTCCTGGAGTGGAATCATGTCAGTTCTTTATGTATTTTGGAGATCAATGATACCTTATTCAAGGTATCATTGGTAAATGTGTTTTCCCATACAGTTGGTTTTCTTTCCATTCTGTTGATGTTTTCTTTAGCCATGCAGAAGCTTTTTTAAAAGATTTTATTTATTTATTTTTTAGAGGGAGGGAAAGTGAGGGAGAAAGAGAGGGAGAGAAACATCAATGTGTGGTTGCCTCTCACCCGGCTCCCACCGGGGACCTGGTCTGCAACCCAGGTATATGCCCTGACTGGGAATTAAACCAGTGACTCTTCGGTTGCCAGCCCAAACTCACTGCACTGAGCTACACCAGCCAGGGTAGCCATGCAAAAGCTTTTGATTATTCTTTCCTATATATCCCTAACCCTAGGGGGATGAATCCATAAAGATATTGTTGCATGGGATATCTAAAATTTTTCTGCCCATATTTTTCTCTAGGACTTTTATGATGTCATGAGTTACATTTAAGTCTTTTATCCATCTTGAGTTTATTTTCATGTAATGTGTAAGTTGATGATTAAATTTCATTTTTTTCAGGTACTCTTCCAGATCTCTCAACACCATTTATTGAAGAGGCTATTTTTACTTTATTTTATGCCCCTCACCCCTTGTGTCAAATATTAACTAATGTATTTATATGCATTTATTTCAGGACTTTCTGTTCTGTTCTATTGGTCTATGTGTCTGTTCTTACACCAGTACCAGACTGTTTTGATTAAAGGGACCTTGTAATATAGTTTGATACCAGGTATTGTGATCCCTCCTACTTTGTTCCTGTTTCTTAAAATTGCTGAGGCTATTCAGGGTCATTTATGATTCCATATAAATTTTTGAAATATTTGTTCCATATTTGTGAAATATGTCATTGGTATTTTAATAAAAATTGCATTGGATCTATGATAGCTTTAGGTAGTATGGATATTTTAATGATGTTAATTCTTTCAATCCATGAACATGGTATGTGCTTCCATTTATTTGTGTCTTCCTTAATTTCTTTCTATAGTGTAGTGTAGTTTTCTGAGTAAAAGTCTTTTACCACTTCAGTTAAGTTTATTCCTAAGTTTTTTATTTTTGTTGTTGATATGGTAAATGGGATTTTTTCCCTGAATTCTGATTCTGTCTTTCACTGTTTGCGTACAAAAATGCCTTTGATTTCTGAATGTTGGCAGTGTATCCTGCCATTTTGCCAAATTCATTTATTTGGTTGAGTAGTTTTCTGTTGGTGCCTATAGGGTTTTCTATATACACCATCATGTCATCTATAAACAGTGACAACTTTACTTCATCCTCTTCAATTTGGATGGCTTTTATTTCTTTTCCTTGTCTGATTGCTGTGCCTAAAACTTCCAATACTATTTTGGAGAGAAGTGGTAAAAATGGACACCGTTTACTTGTGCCTGATCTTAGGGGGTAAGATTTTAGATTTTGCCCATTGAGTATGTTGTTGGCTCTGTGTTTCTCATATATGGCCTTTATTATATTGAGGTATGTTCCCTGTTTCCACTTTGTGAGTACTTTTATCATAAATGGATGCTATACTTTATCAAATGCTTTTTCATTATCCATAGGTATGATGATGTGGTGCTTGTCTTTCATATCATTTATGTGGTGCATTACATGTATTGATTTGTGTATATTGTACCATACTTTCATCTGTGGGATGAATCACACTTGATTATGGTATATGATTTTTTTAATGTACGGTTGCATCTGGTTTCTGATATTTTGTTGAGCATTTTAGCATCTATACTCATCAGCAGTATTGGTTTATTGGTTGGCTTTCTTTGTCATGTCTTTTTCTGGTTTTGGAATTGGTAATACTGGCCTCATAAAAAAAGTTTGGGAGTCTTCCATCCTCATGGAATTTGTGGAATAGTTTAAGAAGAATTGGAGTTAGCTCTTCTCTAAATGTTTGGTAAAATTTTCCTGTGAATCCATCCCACCCAGGGCTTTTGTGTGCCAGGAGTCTTTCTTTATTATTATTATTGCTTCAATTTCACTAGCTAATGTTTCTCTATTCACACTTTCTGCTTCTTCTTGACTCAGTTTTGGTGCACTGTGTGTTTTTAGAATTTTGTCCATTTCTCCCAGGTTTTCTAATTTGTTGGCATATAGTTGTTTGTAGTAATTTATTACAATCCTTTGTATTTTTAGGTATTGGTTGTAATTTGGCCTCTTTCATTTCTGATTTTATTTTTTGAGTCCTCTCTCTTTTTTTCTTCAAAAGGTTCTCATTTTGTTTACCTTTTCAGGGACCCAGCTCCTGGATTTATTCTTCCTCTGGATTGTGCTTTTAGTCTTCATGTTATTTAATTCTGCTCTGATGTTGATTATTTCCTTCTTCCTACTCACTCTGGGCTCTGTTGTTGTTCATCTAGTTTTTGTAAATGTAGGATTAGGGCATTTATTTGAAATTTTTTGATTTTTTAAAAAATTTTGCCTGTATTGCTATGAAATTTCCACTCATGACAGCCTTTGCTTTGTCTTATAGGTTTTGGATTGTTGTGTGCTCATTTTTATTTGTTTCCAGAAACTTTTTGAATTCTTCCTTGATCTTATTGTTGATCCATTCATTGTTTAATAACATATTATTCAGTCTCCAAATAATTGACTGTTTTAGAATTTTTCTTTCAGGTTGGTTTTTAGTTTCAAGCCAAACTGTTTTTGAAAATGTTCCATGTGCATTTGAAAAAAGGTATATTTTGCTTCTTTGGTGAGAAAATTTCTGTATATATCTCTTAACTTCATTTGATATAGTGTGTCAATCAGTGCCACAATGTCCTTTTTCATTCTTTGTTTGGAATATCTGTCAATTGTTGATAGTGGGGTGTTAAAATCTCCTACTATGAGCGTGTTGCTATCAATGTCTTTCTTGAATTCTTTCAAGGTTTTCCTTATATATTTGGGTGCTTCTATGTTGGATGTATATATATATACAATGTTTATAGCTTCCTGATGCATTCCTTCCTTTAGAATTATGAAATGACTTTCTTTGTCTCTTTGGGTTTTCTTTTGAAATTTATTTTGTCTGATATTTTTGCCACTCTGGCTTTGTTTTCCTGTCCATTTATGTGAAATATTTTTTCCCAACACTTCACTTTCATTCTGTGTAGGTGTTTTTTTCAAGGTTGGTCTCCTGTAGACAACATGTATGGGGTCATGTTTTCTTATTCATCCAGCTACCCTATATCTTTGGAGCATTTAATCCATTTACATTTGATGTTACTACTGAAAGGTGTTTATTCATTGTCATTTTTTCCTTTTGCACCTGTGTTCCTTTCTCTCTCACTCTATACCTTCCTCTTCTAAAAGTAGTCCCTTTAGCATGTCTTCAATGCTAGTTTGGTGAAGGTATATTCTTTAGCCTTCCTTTATCTGTGAAACTCCTTATTTTGCCTTCCATTTTAAAGGAGATCCTCACTGGGTAGATTAGCCTTGGTTGTAGGCCTTTGCTTTTCATTTCTTGGAATATTTATCATCATTTCCTTCTGGCTTGTAGTGTTTCTGCTACCTTATTGGAGCTCCTTTGTATGTTACTATCTGCCTCTCCCTTGATGTTTTAAGATTCTCTTTTTGTCTCTAAAAGTTGTCATTTTAATTATGATATGTCTTGGATCTGGCCTCTGTGGGTTCATCTTGATTGGGAACTTCTGTGCTTCCTGAACATGCATGGACCTTTCCAAGTTAAGGAAGTTTTCTGTCATTTTTCTTCAAAGAGGTTTTCTATTCCTTCCTCTTTTTTTCTCTTCTGTTATTACTATGATTCTAATGTTGTTGCATTTCATGTTGTCCTGAAGTTCCCTTAAGCTGTGCTCATACTTTTTGAATCTTTCTCCATGCTGCTACTCTACCTAGCTCAAATTCATTAATTTGGTGCTCTGTTTCATCCTGTTTGCTTGTGATTCCTTCCAGTGTATTTTTATTTCAGATATTGTATTCTTCATTTATTCCTGGTTCTTGTTTATAGTTTCTATTTCCTTTTTCATGCTGTTGTAGTTCCTATTCAGCGCCTTGTAGTTGTCACTGAGTTCCTCTTAACCTTATAATCATTTTTTAGATTTTATGCCTTATAGTTTACTTGCCTCAAATTCATTTAGGTTTTTACTGAGGATTCTTCCATTTCTTTCAGTTGGGGTTTTTTTTTTGTCTCTCCATTTTGGTGACTTTTTTGTTTGCTTCTGTGTGTCAGGATGATCTGCTTTCCCAGCTGTTTTAATTGGGTACACATCTGTGGTAGGAGTTCTGTGGGACTCAGTGGTGTGGTATCTCTGATCTCCTTGTCTGGATGCTCTAGGGTTGTACTTTCTTCCTTTTGCATGGGCTCTCTTGTTGTACTTGGACCTTACTTTGTTGGTGGCTTATCCCTTCAAACAAATGTGCTGATAGTCACAACTTCCACTTTGTGTTGTATGCTGTTGTACAGGTGTTGGTTATCAAAGCAGTATTACCAGACAAACAAACTTATTGCAGCAAAAAGTTCCCTGCAGCCATATCATCAATCTCAACAATAATTCATCAATGATTAATAAAAGTGTGGAGAAATTACCAATATTATGATATGACAAAGGAAATATGAGATGACTAAAAGGGGGGCAAATATTATTGAGTAGTGAGAGGGAGGAGAATCAATAAGAGTAGGCATAGAACCAAGGCAAAGAAAGAGAGAGAATATAACTTTAAATGTAAGTAAAATACAAAATGGCAATAGGAACAATGGGGTAAGACATTGGAAGAATATACGATGAGGCTTGAAGTAAAATTGAAAAGGTATTGGACTAGTGGGAGCAAAGTTGCAGAAAAAAATACAGCAGGTTTAATAGCCATGACAGCTGAATGATGTATAATAAAGATATAACAGGAATAAGACTATTGTACCAATGCAAAACTTGAATATGAGATGTCTACCATAAACAAAAATGATTCTGAGTGGACGGGCAAAGCAAACTCACAAGAGTAAGAAGTATAGCCCAGGTTGATATTTGGGGGAGAAAATGAAATAATATTCCTCCCTCAACTGATCAGCAGGAAGCAGAAGGAGAAATGGAGTAAGTCAGGGGGAGATTATTCTTTGGGATTCCAAGTACAAACAAATAGGAGATCTTTTGAAGAAGTACAGCAATAACCATGGTACTTCACTCAACTAGCCACTGTTTATGAAAGGTGGAAAGGAAATAAGTCTCTTATAAGAAGGGAAAAAGAATGTGAACTGACTTAAGAAAGAAAAGCACTTATGAGAGGTTAAGGGGAGGAAAAATAGCAAAAGTTAGGGTTAGAAACATGGCATAGTGTGAGAGAAAATAAAGTTTATGACAACAGTAATAAAGCTCAAGAATCTGATGAAGTCAATTAAGACCAGAGAAGGGTGCTGTATGGATTTGTATTAATAGTATGATTAGAAAAATATAATCTGGGAGGACTTCCGCCAAGATGGAGGCATAGGTGGAAGCATTGTGCCTTCTCACACAACCAAGTTTAAAAACAACAAAGTTTTAGCAACAAAAACTCAGCCAAACCACAGAAAATTGAGCTATACGTAAGTCTGACAACAATGAACCATTCAGCCAAACCAGTAAGAGGGGCAGAGTCAGCAGCAGATTGGGGTCAGGCAGGAAAGAGCCACTGGACCAACCTGGGAGCGTGACCCAGGCATGCAGGCAGCTGTGGGCAGGCCCCAGGTGTGGAGTAGTAGAGGGCAGACCCACTGAGGGTGCAAGGTGGTGGAGTCACTGAGGGCTGACCACAGTCACACATTCGCATGCAGATAAACTGGTGAAGGAGCAAGCAGTGAGACAGACTGTGCAGGCCCCAGTGGCAGGAAGCCACAGAGGGGATCACCACTGTCCCTCTCTGACCCTGCCCCCATATACAGCATCCCAAACCAGTGACCTGGGTGGCTCTGCCCTGGTGAACACCAAGGTACCTCCCTCATATGTAAAAGGCACAAACAGGACAAAACATGGCTCAGGAACAACTCAGAGCCCCAGAGCCGATAAATCTAAGTGATGAAGAAATAGCCAAACTTTCAGATGCACAGTTCAAAACACTGGTGATCAGGATGCTCACAGAACTGGTTGATTTTAGTCACAAATTAGAGGAACATATGAAGGCTAAACTAATTGAAATGAATGGTAATGCACAGGAAACCAATAGTAATGGAAAGGAAACTGGGACTCAAATCAATGGAGTGGAACAGAAGGAGGAAAAAAATGACCAAACAGAAAAATATGAAGAAACAAGAATTCAAAACAATAAGGAGAGGCTTAGGGACCTTCAGGACATCTTTAAATGTTCCAACATCCAAATTATAGGGGTACCAAAAGGGGGAGAGAAACAGCCACAAGTGGAAAACTTATTTGAACAAATAATAAAGGAGAATTTCCCCATTCTGGCAAAGGAAATAGACTTCCAGGAAATCCAGGAAGCTCAGAGAGTCCCAAAGAAGTTGGACCCAAGAAGGAACACACCAAGGCACATCATAATTACCTTAGCCAAGATGTAAATGAAGGAGACAATCCTAGATGCGGCAAGAGATAAGGGGACAGTCACCTACAAAGGAGTTCCCACCAGACTGTCAGTGGATTTCTCAAAAGAGACCATACAGGCAAGAAGGGGCTGGAAAGAGGTATTCCATGTCATGAAATCTAAAGACCTACAAGCAAGATTGCTCTATCCAGCAAAGTTTTTATTTAGAATGGAAGGACAGATAAAGTGCTTCTCAGATAAGACCAAATTCAAGGAGTTCATCATCATCAAGCCCTTATTATATGAAATGTTAAAGGGACTTATCTAAGAAAAAGAAGATAAAGAAGATGAACAGTGAAAGGACAGCAAACTCACAGTTATTAACAACCACACCTAAAACAAAAGCAAACTAAGAGGACAGCTAGATCAGGAGCAGAACCATAGAAATGAAGATCACATGGAGGGTTAGCAACAGGGGAGTGGGAGGAGGAGAAGGGGGGGAAAGGTGCAGAAAATAAGTAGCATAGACGGTAGGTAGAAAATAGATAG
The DNA here is from genome assembly GCF_021234435.1 of Artibeus jamaicensis. Classification (NCBI taxonomy): domain Eukaryota; kingdom Metazoa; phylum Chordata; class Mammalia; order Chiroptera; family Phyllostomidae; genus Artibeus; species Artibeus jamaicensis. The sequence goes on along the minus strand of NW_026521717.1, from coordinate 7,866,325 downwards.
GGGGAGGGCAAGAATAGTATGGGAAATATAGAATCTAAAGAACTTGAGACACGTGGTCATAAACTAAAGGGAGGGAATGGTGAGGGAGGGGTGTGAAGGGTGGAAGGGAATGAAGGGGGGAATAGAACAACTGTAATGGCATAATCAATAAAATATATTTTTAAAAAAGAAATATATAAGCTGAACAAAAAGAATAAAAAATAAAAGACCAAGAGTAGTCAGTTATTTGGAATATGAGTAAAGAAGAAAAATTAAAATGCAATATGAAACAGTGAAGAAAAAACAAAACAAACAATAAAGCTAAATAAACAAAAAGAACAGAGAATAAAAAATGCAAGTTCTGATAAAAAGCTAGGTTAAATTTGTCTCAGCTGTTGGTGTTCACCTTAAATTTGTCTCAGCTGTTGGTGTTCACCTTTGATTTTCTTTCTAGATCTGTCTCTGTTTTTTTTTTTCCCTCTGTTCCACATCTTACTGTCTTACTCTTAAAAAAAAAAAGAAACAACAAAAAAGGCCCCTGCTGGGTTTTATGCCTACCCAGCTGGTTTCACAGATCTTTATCTACAGGTGGTGGGGGGTTGGAATCTGTTTTCCCTTTCCACTGGTTCCACAAGGAAGGAGGCTAAGTCTGGGCTACAATAATCACAGCTGCCCAGTTTCCAGCTCACACCTCAGAGCACTGTGTGGCCTATACTCTCCATTCTGCACAGTTGCACTGGCCTGGTGCCAATAAACCATGTCACTTTGCACCCCTTTGATCAGTCCATGAGGGGCACTGTGTGGGAGCAAATCACACCCACAATTGTCTTTCCTTGGTGGCCTGGCAGCTGCACTTGAAAGGTCCCTGAAGAGGACACCTTAGTTTTCCTTTAGAAAAAAAAGTCTCTTTGGGCACTTCTGCCACTTGGAGATCCTGCCCAGCCTTCTACACACTTCAACTCTCTGGCAAATTCAGTCTCAGTCACAACCAGTTGTGGCCCACCTTTTTTCCCAGTTCCATGTGCATCCAAGACCCTCCCCCCAATCTCTGGCACTGTACTAGCTGCTGACCACTGCACCAGCTTAGGTGTTTTGCCAGCTGTGTGTGTACCTGTGTGCTTTTTTTTCCCTTTGAGACTTTATGCATTTCAAGCCTCTCCTGGCATGGGTCTGTGATTACCAATTACCACATCCTGGGAGGGGAGGGAGTTGTTATGCTGTTATCACTAATCAGGCTTTCCCTCAATATTGTCCCATGACAGATGCAGTTTCTGGTGCCATGTCCAAGGACTTTCCCTGTCTGCCTATTAAACCTCTTTACCACCAATTTTGAAGTGTTCTTTGCATACTTTGGCCTCCAAACTTCATACCTGCTAAGATTCTGTTGTCTGGTATCTGTGTCCTTTGGAAGATCAGCTAAGTGTCCCAGTTGGGTGCATGAACAAGTGAGCTCAGCTCTCATCTACTTTGCCACCATCTTCTCTCCTCCTATTTTTATATTTGTGATGTCACTGGTGGAAATGGGGTCCTTTCACAGATCCACAGAAACAGCATTTACAGGATTTGCATATGGGAGGATGAGATGTAGTAGTTAAGATTTATTGCAATAAAAATAAAAGACTGCCCCCTGGTTCATCTCATCTCCATCCAGCTCCTCATCTCCACCAACACCTCATCTCCATCCATCCAGCTGTGGAAGAGGCCCAGCCTTATATTCACCAAGCCCAGAAGGGCCAGGGTCCAGATATTTTCTACCATCAGTTCAGTCCATACCAAATTTAATTCAGTTCATTCTCTGTCCCCACACAGTCAGTTTAGTCTCTGTCTCCAGCTGCACTCTGGCTGTGCAGCATTGCTGTAGCCAGGCTCACAATTGAAGCCCATGCTTGGAGCCCATGATTGGGACTATGAAGCTTCCCAACCTATACTTGGAGTTCATGATTAGGCTTGTGCGGTTGCTAGGCCTGCATGACTGCTATGGAGAGACAATGCACAGATGAACACATAACAAGAGGTCTTTGCTAAGCTTTGATGTTATTACCTCAGGCTTTCAAACTGACCAATCTCCCAAAACTCTGCAGTCTTGTGCTGGTCCTCCCACCCCAACAAATGCATTTTCTAGATCTTTGTGGGCTGGGGCTGGGTCCTTTTATCAATCTGGTGTTTTTCCCAGATTAGACATCTCACCTTTGTTGGCATCTTGATGACTTCTTCCTCAAAATAGAAAGTCCTATCTCTACCATCTTGGCTTCTAGTGCACATGTGTTCAGCAGAGGAATTCTCCTCATTCTCCCCACAATAATCCCAGTACCAGGTAGATAGTTGTTATCCAGGGAGATTCTTCCTTCCTACTTGGGGTTAAGAAATGGAGGGGTATTTATCCCCTTGGTGAAGCAATGTGGCTATCCCCTGGAGTATGTGAAGCTATAGTTTCCAACCTAAGCTTTGCCAGTTTTGTTCCCTTTTTTATTAATATCTAGCTACATACATTGACATTTCTAAGTTTAATTTTTAAAGCCTAAGGTCATATACTCTATTATCCTGTTCCCACTCTTGGAGCTTGGGGTAGGAATGTGGGTTTGGTGTGTGGTAGTTTCCCAAGGACAATAAGGGAGCTTTTATCAGGATAAAAAGGAATGGTTGCTGGGAGGCAAAAAACAACAGCATTCTCCCCAAATTCTCCTTGTGCAGGAAAACCACCTTCCTTCTCTCCTCTTCTCATCTTCTCCATCCCCTCAAAAATCTCCCCGTTCCCTGACTGAGCAATGCATCAGCCTGATCTCTGGAAATCTGAAAATAAAGTTATAAATAATACATGACTTCCCTGAGGATCTTGTCATTTAAAAGAAGAGTTTAATATTCCAAATAAAATTCTGTTGAAGGAAAGTTATTTTTTGTTAGGATTTTGTGCAGTTTTGTTTATATGTATGTTTGTTTTGTATTTTTTTATGTTTTTATTTATTCATTTTATTATCATTTTATTGTACAGTGCCCTTTCCTGTGCTGGTTGGCTTCTCAAAACACCATTTCAACCCACAACTTCTAAAGAGGAAAACCCATTATATTAAACTTTAGCTGGTCAGGCTGATTTGAAGTTCCATAGGATTTTCTTGGGCCTCTGTGCATCCTACTGGCAATGCCAGGTCTTGACTGGATCCACATGTCAGAACATGTCAGTGGAAGCCATTCCTTGACTACATTCTGGTCAATGTCAGAGTATGTCAGCAGAAGCCAGATTCTGGCATGCATGAGTCTGCAGAATGAAGCACATAACTAGTAAAGCAGAAACCAGGGAAGATGGCACAGGGATGCTCTTGGCACCCAAAGAGGATTATCTCACAAGCTCAGCTGTTCCTAGAAATGCAGAATATCTACTACAGTTTAAATCTGCCCCATTAGGAACTGTAGAGGATCCTATCTTCAGGACACACCTGACCTGATAGAGCATTGTATATTAGAATTTGAAGGAATCCATTGGCATCTCTAAGTCAACATACATGGTTTAGAAAGATTCAAAAGTCAGAGTTGGGCAAGGAGGCTTGGGAATATGATACTCTAATACTAATTATATGTTTTCCTTCTGCACTAACCACATCCATTTTCATACCTCAATTGAAAACTGAAGCTGATACCACAGAGTTTGTCATTGGTCTGCTAGTGCAGTTAGTAGTTCATTGTGGTTTGCTTACAAATGCAAACCACCTATTTCTAGCTATTTCACTCCCTCAACTGTTCTACTCAAGTCTAGAAGGCTATTATTCTTAGTGTGCAATGTTTGCGGTGGTCCTAAATAGTGGTTCTGCTAACTTTTGTTACACTTTTTATCTACAGCTTCAGACTAACCATAAATATATCCAAACCACTTGTATCATTGAAACATACTTTCACCAATCTTTTCTCTCCCATTCAGGGCACATACATGCTTCAACCGATTGGATCTTCCACCTTATCCCTCATACTCCATGTTGTATGAAAAGCTGTTAACAGCAGTAGAAGAAACCAACACGTTTGGACTTGAATAAAGAAATAGAAATTTTCCTGACATTTTTCTGCGCAGTGACATCACCTTTTCTGGGAAAATTCCCCTTTCCTCTCCCCTGAATCAATTTTCCTTTCCTATTGGTACTTCATGATTTTTATTTTGAAACCAAATCAGGATTGGCAAAAGCTGTGCATGCAGAACTGCCTTCTTCTAAGATCTAACCTTCAGATTTATCTCCTCTATTTTCAATGAACTGCTAGCCTGAATGCAATATTTAAAAAAAAAAAGCTCTCTCAATGTTTGTGTATATCTTCATATACCTCCATTACCAACAATTAAATATAAATTCTAGTTATGCTACACTTGACAAAATGATAATAAATGTTTACTTCTATTTATATAATTTAAGGGAAAATTTGAGCATTAAGTATTCCAAGCTTTTATATACTTATGTCTTCTGAGCAGCACCACCATTTTTTTATAATTTCTAACAACTAATTCCAGAGCTAGGAGCTGATCAACTCTTTCTTTCCCTCCCACTCTACTTTTCCTTTTGCATAGTAATCATGCTAAAACAAAAGCAGAAAATTCAAACTTTTATACATTCAACTCATAACTTATTTGTGGCATCAGTCCCATCAGCTGGAACTAGCATAAATATATGGTACAAATATTAAACTTTCCAACCAATAATAAGAGCAAGAAAAACAACCTCTGCTGATACAACACAGTGCATCCCAATCATTGTAGGGATTGTGGCTCAACAGTTTTGAGAAAACTAGAATGAGCATACCCTTCATGAACACTCACCATATAAGAAGGACAAACTTGTGCACATGTCCTAGAAAGATATCTCATTATGTGGTTATTATAAATGACAAGGCTTCTGGCCCCATTGTGTTTTATTCAATGTGATGAAGCAAACAGGAAAAAGAAGGAAATGTTAGGTTGGTTTGAATACTTAGGTTCTATAGTGTTTTGTTCTGTTTGCCTTGTTTAATGTAGCTACAGTTCTCCTACACATAGGAAAAATAGGTGTAGATAATTTCATGATTTCTGTTAAAGCTATGTAATTATTTGCATGGCAAAAAAATTTTTATTTTAATTTGAATGTTGGTTTTTCTGATGTATGTTTTTATTTTTCTTCATTATGGTGTTCATTTTTTTTCTTGTTTTAACATATGTTGTTCAAGTACAGTTGCCTGCCTTTTCCCCCAACCTCTCCTCCCCCACTCCAGCTATCCTCACTTCCCTCTCTTGATTCCACCCCCCTTGGTTTTATCCATGTGTTCTTTATACATGTTCCTTGATGATCTTTCCCCCTTTCCCCCCTCATTATCCCCTGTCACTTCCCCTCTGATTACTGTCAGATTGTTCTTAATTTAAATGTCTCCAGTTATATTTTGCTTGCTGTTTCTTATTTTATTTTAATTGTTCAAGGACAGTTTTCTGTCTTTTACTCCTATCCTAGCCCACCCTCCTAGCCTTCCCTACCTCCCTTCCATTCCCATCCCCCCCCCCCAGTTTTTGTCCATGTGTCCTTCAAACTTGTTCTGTAAACCCTTCCCCTTTTCCCCTGAAATTCCCTCCCTTCTCCCCTATGGTCACTGTTAGCCTGTTCTCCACCTCAATGTCTTTGGTTATATTTTGCTTGTTTGTTTTTTTTGTTGTTGTTTAGGTTCCTATTAAAGGTGAGATCATATGGTATTTATTATGGTGTTCAAATTCCTTTACATCTGATTGTCCACAGGGACCACACTAAATAAGAAGCTGCAGATAGTGCTGGTGCTTAGTAGAGATTGAAGGCAATATAATACTTGTATATTTGTAGCAATTATTCTAAGGCAGAAACCTATCACCTCAAAGCACATTGTTTTGTGTCAAAATAGACATCTAGTTTATTTTAGCATTCAGTAAAGAGACATCTCACAAAAGGTAGTGTTTTAAGAAAAGCAATTGCAAGCTCCAAAGATGTTCAAATCTCTCAAACACATTTGGAACATACTCAAACATAATGATCTTTTGCTCTTTTTCTAACTTTGTTATCCATGTTGTTTGAAATATGTCATTAATGGAAGTGTTTTTCTTCACTGGGAAATAAGAGCTAAAAGGGCTCCACAGCTGAAATGCCACATTTTTTGTATATAGTATACAAGAAAAAAAATGTGAGAAATGTTAACTTCATACAAAGCAATGCCTTGTTCTCATTATATCAGGCTGTGTCTAAATAGTACATTAATTATGTTCTCTACCCCCAATATGAAACATTATTTTAGTAGGAATTATTTGCAATTCCCAGCACTCTACCTACTGTGTGCATTTTGTGAATGACAGGATGTATATGTTAAAGAAATTTATCTTACAGTTGTTATCTATAAAGAATGTTTACCAAGATAGAATGAAATAAGTGTTATATGAAATTTGGGGACCTGTAAAATTTATTATATATTTATTTTTTATTGTTGTTCAGTTGCCCTTGTCCCCATTTACTCTCCATTACTCCTCCCACCATTACTCTCCCCTGCCCTACCTTCCCCCATCTTCTCCATTTAATCTTTGCCCCCCCCCCCCATTATTTTTGTCCATGGGTCCTTTATCCATGTTCCTTGATTCTTCCCCATCTTTCCCCTATTATCCCCTTACCCCCTCCCTTCTGGTCACTGCCAGGTTTTTCTTTAGTTCCATGTCCCTGTTTCCATTTTGCTCACATGCTTATTTTATTGATTATGTTCCTCTTATACACAAGATCATATGGTATTTGTCTTTTACCACCTGACTTATTTCACTGAACATTATGGATTCTCATGGAGCTACTATAATTTGTTTATAAAATCAGGACATAAAAATATGCAAATCATTTCACCATTGTAATGTTTGAATATATAACATAATACTACTATTGTAATTCTCTTTTAATACTTAGTCATTTTTTCTTTAACAGTAGGTTATTTTTGTGCAAGTCAATATTCTGGAACTTCTAGTATGGGAGACATCTATTATTTTTAGAACTTGATCTTAGAAGTATATATACTCATTAATTCAAACATTCCATTTTTTAACAGTTATATTATTTTTAAAGCATTGGAAAGGGAGAAAGGTGTTAAAAATGGAACCTTTCCTAAGGAGCTTTAAATTTACATAAATGTATAATTAACCTACTGATTAGATTAATTAATATTTTTGTACCTATATGCAGAAGGAACAAGGCATCTGGATATTACATATAGATAAATGATTTGGTCATAACAAGTTTTTCAAATAACTTTTTCATACCTGCCCTTACCCCCATTGCCATGAGCCAAGATATATCCCACAAAGCATTACAGAAACAATGTGCATAAAGGTGTAAAATCATAAAAAGAAACTCTGATGTCAATGTCAGCTGAAACAATGCAAAGCTTGTATAACAGGGTCCCAGATTTCATTAAAGGCTGTGATAGAGTCCTTAAGGAATAAAAACAAGAAGAACATGAGCACAGGTAATTGTTACAGAGAGATTATTTTTTTCTATCCCACAATCTATTTCCTTAGTTAATAGCTCCTTGTTTATAAGGCTAATTTTTAAACTATGTACAATTTTTTATTATATATTTAATAAAACATCTATAAGAATAAATTATGTTATTAATTTCACCAGGTGGATATGTAAACCAAACAAATTATATAATTCAATGCAGAAGGCAGATCTATTTGTTACCACTGGCATTTTTTAAAGATTAAAGTATGAGTTTTCTCCATGATATATCACAAAATTAATCACTTATATACAACAATTCCTCTAAAACAAGATCTTTCAGAGCTTTTAGTAAGAGCATATTCCCCTTAATTGAGGGACAAACAAGACATTAAATAAGATAATACATGCTAAAATTTGAAAAATGCTTCTAAAATACTGTAAGTATCAAAATAATAATTTTCCTGACTGTCACACTTTATTTTGTCATGTGGAGGTGATAATCCTAAAAGTAGAAATTGACTCTGTAGGATCAGAAGTATTCTAAATCTACTGAGTTATTTCTAAATTCCTGTATATATAAGTTGACAAAAAAATTTAACCATCACTATTGCAGCACAATTTTTTGGATGACAATGAAAATTTAACAAAGATATATAATTTTGACAGGCTTCAAATATGAAAAGATCTAAATATTTTCCCTTTATGACTATATATGTCCTTTAACAGTAGGTGTATTTTTTTGGAAGTCAATGAGCTGGACTTTCCAGGATTATTAAAACATTACATTTATGACATTGTCAGTCCATGTGTCAAACCATGTGTCCAAAATTTGAGTTCAGAAAATTTCTCAGTTGTCACAAATGTTTTCCCAGTCAAGATGAAACACACTGAAATAAAAGTAGCTCAACTTTCACATAACAACTGTGGTGCTTTTATTATTATTATTATTTTATTGTTATTATTATTATATGTACATTATTATTTATTAAGATTACTACTTCAACTCTATAACATAAAAATTTGGGATAAATATCCCAGCCCCCATAAAGTCAAAAAATATAAAATACTATTTTCCTATTAGTGACATATAGTCACTTTGCTCCAATAGAAAAACATAGGTGTCTACAGATAGTTTACAGAGTAAATGTAATTCCATTAGCTTATTTCCTGCAGTTTTTAATTTATCTAGGGAATATCTATAAATATTTTGTTAAAAGTCTTTGTTCTTATCAATAGCAAGAGAAGTCCACATTATTGGGCTGATTATGCTTACACTGACAAATGTCATGTAATACTCAGGCTGAGCTTTCTCTTTCCTCATACCACCTTCAAGGAATGTCAATAAACTCATTTTGGTATGGCATTGTGTGTGCTCCTTGTTGTAAATGGATGTCTAGGATAACACTTTGTATTCTGTCCATTCTCTTGTTGAATACAAGCAATAAAGCAACACAGAAGGCTACCAGCTGCTATGATTAAGGACCCATGAAAAATTATTTATCAAAAATCATAGGGGAGAAGAAGATGGCAGTAAAGTAGGTGGCAGCTGAGCCCACTTTCTCGTGTATCCAACTGGGACACTTAGCTGATCTTCCAAAAAACAAAGTGAATACCCAATAATTCTAAGCAGATTAAAATTTGGATATCAAAGTGTGCCGAGGATGCTTCAAAATGGGTGATAACAAATATTTTTTCATATTACTGTTATTCCAAATCCCACACAGCACCCTTTCCTGGTCTTAATCCATTTCACCAACTTCCTGAGCTTTATTACTGTTGTAAACTTTACTTTCTCTCACACTATGCCATACTCCTATCCCTTAATCTCACTATTTCTCCTCACTCTAACCTCACATAAGGGCTATTCTTCCTTAAGTCATCTCACATTCTTTCCCCTCTCTTATAAGAGTATTATTTCCTTTTGACATTGTCTAAACAGTGGCTGGTTGGGTGAAATACCATGGTTATTGCTGTACTTATCCAAGGTAACTCCTATCTGTTCATTATTTGTTTGTACTAAAAATACCATAGAATACTCTATACATGTATTACTCTTTTTAGCCCTCCCTAGTCCTTGATCAGTTAGGTGAGGAATTTTATTTCATTTTTCCCCACTGTCAATCTAGGCATTAGTCCTTCCTCTTATTAGTTTGCTTCACCCATCCTCTCAAAATTATTTTTCTTTATTTTAGACATCTTATATTCACTTTTTGCTTTTGTACAATATTTTATTCCCATTCCACCTTTATTAAACTTCATTCAGCTGTCATGGCTATCACTGCTGTGCTTTTTTTGCAATTCTGTTCCTCATGGTCCAGTACCTTTCCAACTTTACTTCAAACCTCAAGGTATACCAGTCCCTTTTCTTATACCATTGTTACCATTGCCCTTCCTTGTTTTACTTACATTTTGAATTATGTTCTCTTACATTATTCACCTTGGTTCTATCCCTACTCTTATCAATTCTCCTGCATCTCACCACGGAATAATACTTTTTCTTCTTTTAGCCATCTCATATTCCATTTGTCATATCTTATAATATTTGCAATCTTTCTTAAACTTTATGAATCTTCGCTAAATTACACTTGAGATTGCTGATGTGGTACATTCTATTGGCATAAGTCTAGTTGTCTAGTAATACTGCTTGGTTAACCAACACCTGTACAACAGCATACAAGACAGTATGGAAGCTGTGACTACCAGTAAGCCCACTGGAGGGGGAAACCTACCAACAAAGATGCCACCACCAAGTTCAATAAGAGAGACTTTTTCCCACACAAATGGGAAAAAGTGCAACCCTAGAGTATCCAGATAAGGAGATCAGTGAGAATGAGAGCCACACTAACATTCTCCCAGGACCAATCTGGAATTACAACTAAACTGTGGAGAAAACACCTAAAGAAAACCTGAACAACAGTGAAAAAGAAGCCTTATGATCTACAACAGACAGAAGATTCAGCTTCAGCACAACCTGAATGCACCTGCAAAAAAGCATACAAAACATGATGGACATAAAGACAATCAACCAGCTAGAGGGAAGAACACACCAAATAATGACTTCAAAACAATTAAAACTCAATTACATCTAGAGAGCCAACATAAATAGCTAAGGGGAATTGCAAGAGCACCAAGTTCAGAAAATCAAGGAGACTGTATCACTGAATCTCACAGGTTTCCAACCATAGAAATGCACACCACAGTCTCAGGGAGGCAGAGCAGATCAATTTAAGAAGCAGAAGCAAACAACAAGAGTCTGACAAACATGGGGGAGACAAATAAACAATGCCAAATAAAAAAAAAGGATGAACCCCCAGAAAGCATGCTAAATGAGATAGAGGCAAGTCAACTATTAGATACTGAGTTTAAAGCAATGGTTATAAGGAAGCTCAGTGAGCTCAATGAAAATTACCAAAAACTACAGGGAAGCTATGAGGAACTTACTGCAAACTATATGAAAAATGACATAGAAACTATCAACAAGCCAAGAGAAAATGAAGAATACAATTTCTGAATTGAAGAACACAGTAGAGGAATAAAAAGCAGGATAGATGAATCAGAGGATCAAACCAGAAGCTAGAGGGAAAGGTAGAAAAAAAAGACTCCCAGAAAGAGCAAAAGCAGGAAAAATACTAAAAAAGAATGAAGAGAAGTTAAGGGAACTGAAGAACAACATGAAGCATAATAATATCCATATAATAGGGATATCAGAAGGGGAAAAAGAGGAGCAAGAGATAGAAAACTGATTTGAAAAAATGATGGAAAATGTCTCTAGTTTCATGAGAAAAAAAGTCACACAAATACACAAAACACAGATAATCACAAATAAGAGGAACCCAAAGAGGCCCACTCCAAGACTAATCATAGTTAAAATGGCAAAATTCAAGTACAAAGAATCTTAAAGGTAGCAAGGGGGAACAGGAAGCAACATACCAGAAAACCCCAATAAGCTAGCATCTGGCTTCCAAAGGAAAAACTACAAGCCAGAAGTGAATGGCAAGAAATATTCCACCAATAAAAATAAATGATCTGCAACCAATACTACCCTACCCAGCTAAGCTCTCAATTAAAATGGAAGGTGAAATAAAGAGTCTCCCAGACAACAGAAGTCTGAAAGATTATACCTTCACCAACCCAGCACTGCAAGATATGCTAAAGAGGCTGATTTAAATGAAGAAAATGAGTGGGACAGAGAGAGAAACACAGATAAAATGGGAGTAAAATGGCAATAAATAAGTACTTATCAGTAATAATCTAAAATGTTAATGTATTCAATGCTCCAATTAAAAGACATAGGGGAGCTAAATTCATAAGAAAAAAATGACACACACATATGCTGCCTACAAGAGACCCACCTCTGAAAAAAATATCTATGCATACTGAAAGTACAGGGTTGGAGAAACTATTCCATGCAAATTGACAGGGGGAAAAACTTGGTGTAACAATAATTACATCATACAAAGGAGACTTCATAACAAAAGTCATCAAAAGAAACCCAGAAGGACACTTCATAATACTCAAGGGAAGAATCCATCAAAAACATATAAACATTATAATTATATATATGCCTAACATAGGAGCACCCAAATATATAAGGGAAACCTTAGAGGACTTCAAGAAAGTTATAGACAAAAATATGCTAATACTAGGGAATTTTAATGCCCCACTGTCAAAAATGAATAGATCTTCCAAACAAAATATCACCAAGGATATTTCGGCATTGAACAATGTCCTAGATCAAATGGACTTAAGTGACATATATACAACCTAGCATCCCAAAAACACAAAATACACATTATTTTCAAATGCACATGAAAAATTTTCAAAGATAGACCACATGACATGACACAACACAAGCCTCAACAAATTTAAAGAATTTGACTCAGCATAATGCTTTCCAGTTCCATCCAAGCTGTTGCAAAGGGTAAGAGCTCCTTCTTTCTTTCTGCTGCATAAAATTCCATTGTGTATATGTACCATAATTTTTGATCCATTCATTTACTGATAGGCACCTAGATTGCTTCCAACTCTTGGCTATTGTAAATTGTGCTGCTATGAACATTGTGGTGCATAGGTTCTTTGCAATTGGTGTTTTAGGGTTCTTAGGATATAATCCTAGCAGTGGAATTGCTGGGTCAAAAGGCAGGTCCATTTTTAGTTTTCTGAGAAAATTCCAGGCTGTTTTCTATAATGGTTGTACCAGTCTGCAATCCCACCAACAGTGAACTAAGGTCCCCTTTTCCCCAAAACCTCTCCAACATTTGTTGTTTGTTGCTTTGTTTATGATAGCCATTCTGACCAGTGTAAAGTGGTATCTCATTGTGGTTTTAATTTGCATCTCTCTGATAGCTAGCAATATTGAGCATCTTTTCATGTGTCTCTGGATCATTTGTATGTCCTCCTTGGAGAAGTGTCTGTTGGAATATGTATCAAGCATTTTCTCCTACCACAAGGGTCTGATACTAGAAACCAACATAAAGCAAAAAACTCAAAAAAAACTAGAATTTATGGAGATTGATTAGCATGCTTAAACAATGAATGGGTTTATAATGATGTCAAGAAAGAAATAAAAAATTTTCTGGAAGCAATGAAAATGAACTCACAACAGTATAAAATCTAGAAGACATAGTGAAGGCAGTCCTGAGATGAAAGTTTATAACTATACAGGCCTATCTTAAAAAGATGAAGACATTTCAAATAAATAACCTAACCCTTCGTCTGCAAAAACTGGAGGAACAAGAAGAAGCAAAGTCCGGAGTGAGCAGAAAGAAGACAAAAAACCCAGTTATAAAATGGACACAAGACTTCAACAGACACTTCCCCAAGGAGGTCATACAGAGAGCCCAGAGAAACAAGAAAGGATGCTCAGCATCACTAGCCATCAGAGAGATGCAAATTAAAAGCACAAGGAGATACCACCTCACACCAGTCAGAATGGCCAACATAAACAAATCAACAAACAAGTGTTGGAGAGGATGCAGACAAAAGGTAACTCTAATGCACTGTTGGTGGGAATGCAGACTGGTGCAGCCACTGTGGAAAACAGTTTGGAATTTCCTCTGAAAACTAAAAATGGAACTGCTTTTGAACCAGCAACTCTACTGCTGGGATTATACCCTAAGAGCCCTGAAACACCAATCCGAAAGAACCTATGCAACCCAATGTTCATAGCAGCACAACTTACAATAGCCAAGTGCTAGAAGCAACCTAAGTGCCCTTCAGCAAATGAATGGACCAAAAACTATGATACATTTACACAATGGAATACTATGCAGCAAAGAAAAAGAAGGGCTCATACCCTTTGCAACAGTGTGGTTGGAACTGAAGAGCATTATGTTAAATAAAATAAGCCAGATGATGAGGGACAAATACTATATGCTCTCATCTTTAACTGGAACACAATCAACAAAAGAAAAAGCAAACAAAATATAACCACCATCATTGGCATTAAGAACAATGTAACAGTAGCCATCTGGGAGAGGAGAGGGGACATTGGAAAGAAGAGTTTTCAGGAACTACTATAATGGACACATGGACAAAACCAAGGGGGAGGGTGGGGAGAATACACAGACAACTGTAATTGAACAACAATAACATAATTTAAATTAAAAAAGGAATGGAAATTAGAAAATGAACCCCATTTACTACAGCAAGAAGAAAAATAAAGTACCTAGAAATAAACCTAACCATGGAGGTAAAAGACTTCTACGCAGAAAACTATACAACACTGCAGAAAGAAATTAAGGAACATACAAATAAATGGAAGCAAATGCAGTGTTCATAGATTTGAAAAATTACCATCATAAAAATATCTACTTACGCCAAGATGGAGGCATAGGTGGAGACACTGTGCTTCCTCACACAACCAAGTTTAGAGACAACTAAATATTAGCAACAGAAAACACAGCCAGAACACAGAATATTGAACTTTTCGAAAGTCTGATAACAACAAATTCTTCAGCCTGACCGGTAAGAGGGGTGAAACCAGCAGCTGACAGAGTGGGGTAGCACAGGAAAACTCGGTCGGACGAACTCAGGCAGCGGAATCCAGGCTCAGGGCTGGACCTGGTGGGCAACTCAGCAAGCAATCGCAAGGAAACAGCAAGGGAGCAGGGCTGCGGGTTGACTGTGGTCGTGCATTCATGTGTGGATAGACAAATGAGGGAGTGGGCGATTGGACGAGAGCCAGCAGCCCCAGCGGCAATCGGCAACGGAGGGCTCTGCCATTTCCCCACTCTAACCCTGCCTCCACATACAGCATCATAATCCAGCAACCTAAGTGGCCCTGCCCCGGTGAAGAACCTAAGGCTCTGACCTTCACCCAGCTGCGAGAAACCAGAGAGGGGGCCACCATTTCCCCACTGTGACACCACCTCCACATACAGAGTCACAACCCAGTGACCTGGGAGTCCAAGGCTCCACTCCTCAGACTTAATGGGCGCAAACAGGCCAAAAATGGCTCAAGAAGATCTCAAAGCCCTAGAGCCTATAAATCTAAGTGATGAAGAAATAGCAAAACTCTCAGATGCACAGTTTAAAACACTGGTGATTAGGATCCTCACAGAACTGGTTGATTATAGCCACAAATTAGACAAACACATGAAGGCGAAACTAATTGAAATGAATGGAATTACACAGGAAACGAATAGCGATGAAAAGGAAACTGGGACTCAAATCAATGGAGTGGACCAGAAGAAAGCAAATAATGGCCAAACAGAAAAGAGTCAAGAAGCAAGAATTCAAAAAAATGAGGAGAGACTTAGGAACCTCCAGGACATCTTTAAACGCTCCAACATCCGAATTATAGGGGTACCAGAAGGGGGAAAGGCACAGCCACCAGTGGAAAACTTATTTGAACAAATAATAAAGGAGAATTTCCCCAATCTGGCAAAGGAAATAGACTTCCAGGAAATCCAGGAAGCTCAGAGAGTCCCAAAGAAGTTGGACCCAAGAAGAAACACACCAAGGCACATCATCATTACATTAGCCAAGATTCAAACGAAGGAAAGAATCCTAGAAGCAGCAAGAGATAAGGGGACAGTCACCTACAAAGGAGTTCCCATCAGACTGTCAGCAGATTTCTCAAAAGAGACCTTACAGGCAAGAAGGGGCTGGAAAGAGGTATTCCAAGTCATGAAATCTAAAGACCTACAACCACTATTGCTCTATCCAGCAAAACTTTCATTTAGAATGGAAGGACAGATAAGGTGCTTCTTAGATAAGATCAAATTCAAGGAGTTCATCATCACCAAGCCCTTATTATATGAAATGTTAAAGAGACTTACCTAAGAAAAAGAAGTTAAAAAAACATGAACAGTGAAAGGACAGCAAACTCACAGTTATTAACAACGACACCTAAAACAAAAGCAAACTAAAAGGACAGCTAGATCAGGGTGGAAACATAGAAATGAAGATCTCAAGGAGGGTTAGCAACAGGGGAGTGGGAGGAGGAGAAGGGGGGAGAAGGTACAGAAAATAAGTAGCATAGACAGTAGATAGAAAATAGATGGGGGGACAAGAATAGTATGGGAAATATAGAATCTAAAGAACTTGAGACACATGGTCATAAACTAAAGGGGGGAATGGGGGGAATTGGGGTTAGGGTAGAGGGGAATAGGACAACTGTAATGGCATAATCAATAAAAAATAAATATAAAAAATATATATGTATTGGATAAAATACTTAAATATAATTGTGACATAATAAAATTCCTAGAAGACGACATAGGTAGAAAATTTTCAGATTATTAATGCAGCCATATTTTCACCTATATGTCCTTTATGGCAAGAGATATAAAGAAAAGTATAAATGATTGGCACTACATCAAATTAAAAGATTTCTACACAGCTAAATAAGAAATCAGCGAAATAAAAAGAGAGCCAGCCATATGAGAAATTATATCTGCCTATGATAGCTTGACCAAGGGTTTCATCTCAGAAATAAATTTTTTAAAAATCACACAACTCCACTCCAGGAAAACAACCCAATTAAACAAAAATGGACAAAGGATCTGAATAGACACTTCTCCAAGGAGGACATGCAGATGGCCCTTAGTTATATAAAGGATGCTCAGCATCAGAATCCATAAGACAGATGCAAAATCAAACCAAAAAGAGATACTATTTCACACTGGTCAGAATAGCTACCATTAACATATCAACATAAAACAAGTGATGATGCGATTGTGGAGAAAAGGGAACTGTTGGTGGGAATGCAGACTGGAGCAGCCTCTGTGGAAAACAGTATGGAGTTCTCTCAAAAAAACTAAATGTGGAACTGACTTTCGATGCAGCCATCCCACTGCTGTGATGATACATTAAGAATCCTTAATCATCATTCAAAAGAACCTATGCACCCCAATAATCATAGTACTACAATTTACAATAGTCAATTGCTGGAAACAACGTAATTGTGCATTGGTAATTGACTGGGTTGAAAATATTTGGTATATTTGCACAATGTAATACTACACTGCAGAAAGAAAAAAGGAACTCCTACTCTTCATGACACCATAGGTGGAACTAGAGAACATTAGGCTGAGTGAAAAGAACCAGGCATTGAAAGGCAAATACCATATAATCTCACATATAACTAGAAAATGCAACGAAGCAAACAAGGGAGCAAAATATAAACAGAAGCATAAAAATAAAATGCAAACTCACAGTGACCAGAAGGTAGGGGTAGGGGTATAATGGGGGAAAGAATAAAGGATCAAGTCAAGGAACATGTATAAAAGACCCATGGACAAAGAAAATGGAGGGGATCATTGAACATGTGAAGTGGGGTTTGGGAAGGGCACTGGAGAGTAAAGAGGTGAGGATGGGGACAACTATAACTGAACAATAATAAAAAAAATAATAAAAATTTGAATGGTGGGAAGATGGCGATGAAGTAGGATGGAGCTGATTCTCGCTCCTGTACTCATGGGTGAAAATCCTGGCAGATCTATTGAGAAACAGCACAATAAACCATCGGTTACCCAGCATTTATGAAATTAAAAGACCAGAGATTGTGACCGATGCTGAAACACCAGACAGCGGCAGAGTCAGCTACTGGAGCTGGGACACACATGACCCCTGTGCTGCTGCCATAGCAACAGGCCTGGGAGCCAGGGAGTCAGGTACAGGAGCCGGACACTCCAAGCCCCTGTGACAGTCCTGGGTGCCAAAGGAGTCAGGTACCAGACCTGGGACATTCTCGGCCCCTGTGCCACTGCCATAGCTATGGACCTGGGCAACAGAAGAGTCAATTGCAGGAGCTGGGACACTGGAGTCCCTTGTGCCGCCACCACGGAGACGGGCCTGGGTGGCGGGGAGCAGCTACAGGAGCCAGGACATTCTCAGCCCCTGTGCCACTGCCATAGCAACGGAGCTGGATACCAGGGAGTCAGGTACGGGAGCCAGGACACTCCAAACCCCTGTGACGGTCCTGGGCAGCAGCAGAGGAGTCAGCTATGGGAGCCGGGACATTTTCAATGCCTATGCCACTGCCATAGTGACAGGTCTGGGTGCCAGGGAGTCAGCTACCGAAGCCAGACAATCGAAACCCCTGTGACGGGCCTGGGCACCAGAGGAGTTAGCCACAGGAGCCGGGACATTCGTGGCACTTGTGCCACTGACGTAGTAACAGGCCTGGGCATTTCAGGAGGTGGCTACTAGAACCGGGACATTCAGCAGTGGTAGGCGACCAATGCAGGAACCAGCACGAGGACCAGCGTGAGAGTAGGTGGAGATTAAGAACATCAAGAAACTTCAAGGAGCCCTGGCTGGTGTAGCTCAGTGGATTGAGCGTGGGCCTGCGAACCAGAAAATCGCAGTTCAAATCCTAGTCAGGGCACATGCCTGGGTTGCAGGCCAGTTCCCTGCAGGCCAGTTCCCAGCAGGGGACACACAAAAGGCAACCATACATTGATGTTTCTCTCCCTCTCTCCTTCCCTTCCCCTCTCAAGATATATAAATAAAATATTTTTTTAAAAAAAGAAACTTCAAGGAGTCTGTACCACTGAACTTCACAAGGATCATACCACAGAAGTTCCCACCATAAAACCAGATTTCAGAAAAGATCATTTTTAGAAGCTGAGACTAACAAGAAGAGTCTCAAACAATGGGAAGACAAAGAAACAATCCCCAAATGAAAGAAAAAACAGAAACGTCAGAAAGAATGTTAGATGAAATAGAGGCTAATCAACTATCAGATATTGAATTCAAAGCACTGGTTATTATGAAGATCAAAGAGCTCACAATGAGCTACCACAAACTACAGGGGAACTACAATGATCTCATTGTAAACTACAACAACATGAAAAAGGAAATAGAAAATATCAGCAAGGGACAAGAGGAAATGAAGAATACAATTTCCCAATTGAAGAACACAGTAGATAGTTTCAAAAGTAGGATAGATGAGGCTGAGGATCAGATAAGCAAGTTGGAAGACAAGGTAGAAAGCATCTTACAGAAAGAGCAAGAAAATGAAAAGAGGCTCAGAAAGAATGAAGAGGGATTAAGAGAAATGCAAGACAATAAGAAACGTAATAATATCCGAATAATAGGAATACCAGAAGGAGAAGAAGAAGAACAAGGGATAGAAAACGTATTTGAACTAGTAATGAGAGAAAATTTCCCTAATTGGATGAGAGAAAAAGTCACACAAATCCAGGAATCACAGAGAGTCCCAATCAAGAGGAACCCAAGGAGGTCCACTTCAAGACACATCATCATCAAAATGGCAAAATTCCAAGACAAAGAGAGAATCTTAAAGGCAGCAAGGGAGAAAAAAGAAGTAACATACAAGGGAGGCCCCAAAACGTTAGCTACTGACTTCTCAATGGAAACACTCCAAGCAAGAAGAGAATGGCAAGAAATATTCCAAGTAATGAGAACCAGAGGCCTACGACCAAGGCTACTTTACCCAGCAAGGCTCTCAATCAAGACAGAAAGCCAAATAAAGAGCTTCCAAGACAAAAGAAGCCTAAAAGAATACGCCTCTACCAAACCAGCTCTACAAGAAATACTAAAAGAACTGCTTTAAAGGAAGGAAGGAAAAGAGGGAGACAGAGAGGAACACAGGTACAAAAATGGCAATGAATAAGTACCTATCAATAATAACCTTAAATGTAAATGGATTAAATGCTCCAATTGAAAGACACAGAATAGCTCAATGGATAAGAAAGCACGACCCACACATATACTGCCTACAAGAGACTCACCTCAGGACAAAAAGACCATCACAGACTAAAAGTGAAAGGCTGGAAACAAGTTTTCCAAGCAAATGGACAAGAAAAAAAAGCTGGGGTAGCAATTCTCATATCACACAAAATAGACTTCACAAAAAGGGCCATAAAGAGAGACCCAGAAGGTCACTTCATTATACTCAAGAAAAGAATCCACCAAGAAGACATTAACATTGTAAACATATATGCACCAAACATAGGAGCACCCAAATATATCAAGAAAATCTTAGAGGACTTCAAGATATTGACAGCAACACAATTATAGTATGGGGATTTTAACACCCCACTATCAAAATAGGAAAGAGCTTCCAAACAAAATATCAACAAAGATAATGAGGAATTAAACAACACCCTAGATGAAATGGACTTAACTGATATATATAGAGCCCTTCATCCCAAAGAAGATAAATACACATTCTTTTCAAATGCACATGGAACATTTTCAAAGATAGCACCACATGATAGGACACAAAACAAGCCTCAACAAATTCAAGAATATTGAAATCATACCAAGCATCTTCTCTGACCACAAGGGACTGAAATTGGAAACCAACCCCATAGAAAAAAACCCAAAGCACCCAAAATCATGGAGACTGACTGGTATGCTATTAAAAAACAAATGGGTCAAGAATGAAATTAGGGAAGAAATCGAAATGTTTCTGGAAACAAATGAAAATGATCTCACAACAACCCAAAACTTATGGGACACAGCCAAGGCAGTCCTGAGAGGGAAGTTTATAGCAATACAGGCCTACCTAAAGAAGATAGAAACATTTCAAACAAACAACCTAACCCTACACCTGCAAGAACTCGAGGAACAACAACAAAGACAGCCCAGAGCAAGCAGAAGGAAGGAAATAACCAAGATTAGAGCAGAATTAAAAGACATAGAAACAAAAAGCACAATTCTAAGGATCAGTGAATCCAGGAGTTGGTTCTTTGAGAAGATAAACAAAGTAGACAAGCCTTTAAGTAGGCTCATCCAGAAAAGAAGAGAGAGGACACAAATAAACACAATCAGAAATGAAAGAGGAGAGATTACAACTGATACCACAGAAATAGAAGGGATTGTAAGAAATTACTATGAAGAATTGTATGCCAAGAAATTTGAGAACCTAGGGGAAATGGACACATTTCTGAAAAATACAATCTTCCAAAACTCAGTGAAAAAGAAGCAGAAAAACTAAATACACCAATAATAGCCAAAGAAATTGAAGCAGTAATCAAAAAACTCCCATCACACAAAAGCTCTGGACCAGATGGGTTCAAAGGAGAACTCTACAAAGCATTTAAGGAAGAGCTAACCCCTATTCTTCACAGACTATTCCAAAAAATCCAAAAGGACGGAAAACAACCAAACTCCTTTTATGAAGCCAGCATCATCCTAATTCCAAAACCAGATAGAGACACAACAAAGAAAGAAAACTTCAGGCCAATATCACTGATGAACATAGACGCTAAAATCCTCAACAAAATATTGGCAAATCGCATCCAACAATATATCCAAAAGATCATACACCATGACCAAGTGGGATTCATCCCAGGGATGCAAGGATGGTTCAATATTTGCAAATCAGTAAATGTAACTCATCACATAAACAAAAGCAAAGACAAAAACCACATGATCATATCGATAGACACAGAAAAAGATTTTGATAAGGTACAAAACCCATTGATTATAAAAACACTCTGCAAAGTGGGAATTGAGGGAACACTCATCAGTATAATAAAGGCCATATATGAGAGACCTACAGCCAACATCATACTCAATGGGAAAAAACTAAAAGCTTTCCACTAAGATCAGAAACAAGACAAGGATGTCCACTTTCACCACTTCTATTCAATATAGTATTGGAAGTTTTAGCAACAGAGATCAGGCAAGAAAAAGAAATAAAAGTCATGCAAATAGGAAAGGAGGAAACAAAATTGTCACTGTTTGCAGATGACATGATAGTCTACATGGAAAATCCTATAGACTCTACCCAAAAACTGCTTGAACTAATTAATGACTTTGGCAAAACAACTGGTTACAAAGTCAGTACCCAGAAATCAAAGGCATTTTTGTATACTAAAAATGAATCAGCAGAAGCAGAAATCAAGGGGAAAATCCCATTTGATATAGCAAAAAGAAAAATAAAATATCTGGGAATAAACCTAACCAAGGAGGTAAAAAACCTGTATGCAGAAAACTACACAGCCCTGAAGAAAGAAATCAAGGAAGACACAAACAAATGGAAACATATACCTTGTTCATGGATTGGAAGAATTAACATCATCAAAATGTCCATACTACCCAAAGTAATATACACATTCAATGCAATACCTATTAAAGTACCAATGGCATATTTCACAGATATAGAACAAACACTTCGAAAATTTATGTGGAACCACAAACGACCCTGAATAGCAGCTGCAATTTTGAGAAAGAAGAACAAAGTAGGAGGGATCACAATATCTGATATCAAACTGTATTACAAGGCCACTGTAATCAAAACAGCCTGGTACTGGCATAAAAACAGGCACATAGACCAATGGAACAGAAATGAGAGCCCAGAAATCAGCCCAATTCTCTACAGTCAATTAATAATTGACAAAGGGGGCAGTAACATAAAATGGAGTAAAGATAGTCTCTTCAACAAATAGTGTTGGGAGAACTGGACAGCTACGTGCAAAAAAATGAAACTTGAGCACCAACTTACACCATATACCAAAATAAATTCAAGATGGATAAAAGACTTAAATATAAGCTGTGACACCATTAAAGTCCTAGAGGAGAACATTGGCAAGAAAATCTCAGATATTGCACGCAGCAACTTTTTTACCAATATGTCCCCTAGAGCAAGGAATATAAAGGAAAGAATAAACAAATGGGATCTCATCAAAATGAAAAGCTTCTGTGTGGCTAAAGAAAACAGTATTAAATTAAAAAGACAACCAACTGTATGGGAAAACATATTTGCCAATGATACCTCAGACAGAGGTTTAATCTCCAAAATATACAAAGAACTTACATGACTCCACTCTAAGAATATACCCAACCCAATTAAAAAATGGGAAAAGGACTTGAGCAGACACTTCTCCAAGGAGGACATACAGAACATCCAGAAACACATGAAGAGATGCTCAAATTTGTTAGCTATCAGAGAGATGCTAATTAAAATCACAATGAGATACCACTTTACACCAGTCAAGATGGCTATCATAAACAAAGCAACAAACAACAAATTTTGGAGTGGTTTTGGGGAAAAGGGCACCTTAGTTCACTGTTGGTGAGATTGCAGACTGGTACAACATTTTGGAAAACAGTATGGAATTTTCTCAGATAAATAAATATCAACCTGCCTTTTGACCCAGCAATTCCACTGCTGGGATTATATCCTAAGAATCCTAAAACATCAATATCAAAGAACCTATGCACCACAATGTTCATAGCAGCAAAATTTATAATAATAGCCAAGAGTTGGAAGCAACCTAGGTGCCCATCAGTAAATGAATGGATCAAAAAATAGTGGTACATATACACAATGGAATTCTATGCAGCAGAGAGAAAGAAGGAGCTACTACCCTTTGCAACAACATGGATGGAACTGGAAAGCATTATGCTAAGTGAAATAGGCCAGGTGTGGAAAGACAAATACCATATGATCTCACCTTTAACAGGAAGCTAAACAACAAAAAAACAAACAAGCAGAAAAAAAAAAAGACAGTGAAATAGAGAAGAAGGGGACAGAGACCAGAGGGGAGAGGGAAGGGAAGTTAAGGGGAAACAAGGGGAGGGACTTGGAGGAACAAATAGAAAGGACACAGGGACGAGAAGTAAGGGGGTGGAAATGGGAGGGAGGTGGGGAGCAAGGGGCGGGGGAGGCTGGAATGGGAGAAATAGACCAAAAAACAGTACTTGAAAAATAACTAAATAAAATTTAAAAAATAATAATAAAAATAATAAAAATTTGAAAACATTGACCCCCAAAACCAAAAACTTTTCATTAATAGGGAGAAGTGTTCTTGGTGTATTACCTGCTTATAAGCAAATCTATGGTTAAGAACAAACAAAAAAAGAAAAAAACAAGCAAACCATGGACTTGTGAAAAGAGTGACACCTCCTATAAAAGATCCTCAAGCAGGTCCTTCAGGAGACTGGAAGACAACATCATCTTACAAGATTGTAGCTCAATGCATGTTATCGCATCGAGTGAAAATTTGAAGATTTTCTAGAGACACAGCTTGTGGAAATGGGAGACAATGATATTTATGCTGTTGACCTTTTGTAAACTTAGGCTTATGTTTCTGTTAATGTCTTAATTTTTTACAAAAATACTTAAAATTAAAAATATATATTAAAAATAAAAAGCTTAAATCCCAAGTTGGTAATGATGGTGAGGTAGGTGGGAGTGGAACCCAGTTTTCCCCGTGCTCAGCTGGAACACCTAGCTAATTGTCTGAGGAACAGAGTTAACAGCCAATGGAATCCCAGCTTATATGAAGTTTGGAGGCAAAAAAAATTGCAGAGGCCATTGAAAAACAGATGGTGAGGAGATTGCACTGGGATGGTAAGGTCCTTGAGATCTGGTCAGGACCAAGACTGATGTGGCCCCCAGCTTTGAGCCTGCCACAGGGTACAGGGAAAAGAGTTAGGTCACCAGATCCCTCCCCTACTAGAGCAGGGAGTGCAGCCCAGCACCAGGAGATACCTGGTTGCTGGAAGCTTCTGGGGAGAATAGAGATGGAGTGGGAGATACACAGAGGTGGTACACATCTGCTGGGACTGTGGGCACTGGCACCAGAGAAATTGAGGTTCCAATCAACACCTGGAGAGGGGAGGAACTGGGTCATGTTGGACCCTGACTTGGATAGTCACCGGACTGGTTGGAAAGTTGGGCTGTGTGAAACGACATGAACTTGTTAAGAACAGTGTGCAGCTGCTTTGTAAGGAACTCTCAAGCAGTGGCTAGTTTGCCTTGAGGGTGATTTGAGCTGCTTGTACCCAGAGACTGAGTGGCTAAGTGGAACCACATGCCCAAGCTTGTCTAACACTGTCTGCCCTGACAGTGATTGGAGCCACGCACCTGAGACTGAGTGACGGAGTGAAGCAGAGTGCCTGAGATTGACTCACGCTGTGCACCCAGAAACTGAGTGCCTGATTTGAGCCTGGCAGCTCACAGAGGACCTGGGCGTAACTGTGAATATTGCAGCCCAGACCTGATCCCCATCTCTCCAAACCATAAGAAGAAGAAATGTGAAGGAGCCCAGCCCCCATCTTCCTGTGGCATCTAGGAAGATCAGCACAACTCACTGAACAGGTTTAAAGACAGCAGGAGGCTTAATATTTTATTTTTCTTTATTTTTTGTTCCTTTTCCTTTTTCCCCCTTTTTTTCCTTCCCCCAAGGGAGACAACAAGACATGGAGTAATGAAGTGTGCTGAGACAGATCAAGAGGAGGAGCACAAGGCTAACCCTAAAAACTGAGAAACTGAGACAAATGTCACTTTGCTATCCCATAGAGCTGGAATTTTACTGATTATGTGTATTATTATTATTTTTCATTATTTTTACCACTTTCATATTATTAGTATTTATTTTCATCCGTTACGTTTGCTTTTTCTTGTTTTATTTCTCTGTTTAATTGCATTATTTAACTGGTTTTCCTTATTCTCTCTGTATTGTATTTTACTTTTTCTTCTTTCACTTCACCCATGTTCCAATAACACACAATTCTTTATCAGGTATTTTCTATTCTGGTTATCCAAATCATATATTTCTTGTTATATTATTGTTGTTCCAGTACTATTGTAAATGATTGATATTCCATACAATTGTACATAACACGCAGCAACCCTCTCTGGTCTTAGCCCTCTTCACTTTAATCCTGAGCATTATTATTATTGTGATTAATTCTATTCTCTCTCACATTCCATCTACTTTCTATCTTTTATGCTCACTACATCTCATCATCAAATTTTGCAGAAGTGCTCTGTTTTCTGAATTGAGCTCACAATCATCCTCCCCTTTAACAAGAGTCTTGCCTCTTTCACCTTTTATTAAAAGTGGCTAATTAGGTGAAATACCACAGTTAACGCTATACTTATCCAAAGAATCTCCTATCTCTTCTCTATTTTCTGATCCTTTACATCCCATAAAATACTCTCCTGCTTTCTTAATACATTTTGCCCACCCACTATCACTGATCACATACAAGAAAAAGTGGGAGCTGTGAACTTCACTATACTGGCTATAGGAAAAGAAAAACACCAACAAAGAAACTCCCAAAAGGTAAAACCCCAAGTACATCAAGAGAGCCCACACAAACAGAAGAAAGACAAATCTAGAGTGCTAACCAAGGAGATCAAAGAGACCAAAGCATTGAACCCCACAGAATTCCTACCATAGAAGTTCACCCTACAAAGATAGCTAGCAAAGCAAACTATCAGGACGTGCACAAACAAAAACAGTCACCTAAAGTAGGGAGACAAAAAATGAATATGCAATCAAAAGGAATGGAACACTCCCCACTAAAAGAGCTAAAAGAGATAGAGGTAACCAAACTATCAGATACAGAATTCAAAATAATGGTTATAAAGATGTTCAAGAAAATCACACACGACTACAAGGAACTGAGTGAGAACTACATCAGCATTGAAAAGGAAATAAAAACTATAAACAAAAACCAGGAAGAAATGAACAATAAAATGTCAGAAATAAAAAACACACTAGAAGGAATTACAAGCAGACTAAATGAAATTTCAGAGCTAGAGGAAAAAGTAGAAAAAATACTCAGATAGAGCAAGAAAAGAAAAAGAGGCTCAGAAAGAATAAAGAGGGGTTAAGGGAAATGCAGGACCACATGAAACATAGTGATATCCATATAATAGGGATACTAGAAGGGGAAGAAGAACAGCAAAGGATAGAAAACCTGTTTGAAAAAGTAATGATGGAAAATTTTCCTAATTTAATGAGAGAAAAAGTCACATAAATACAGGAAACACAGAGAGCCCCAATCAAGAGGAACCCAAAGAGGCCCACTTCAAGACACATCATAATTAAAATGGCAAAATTCCAAGACAAACAGAATTGTAAAAGCAATAAGGGAGAAACAGGAAATAACATACAAAAGAGCCGTGATAAGACTAACAGCTGGCTTCTAAATGGAAAAGCTCCAATCCAGAAGAGAATGGCAAGAAATATTTCAAGTAATAAAAACCAGAGGCTTAAAACCAAGATTACTTTATCAACAAAGGCTCTCAATTGAAATGGAAAGCCAAATAAGGAGCTTCCCAGACAAAAGAAGTCTAAAAGAATACACCTCCACCAAACCAACTTAGCAAGACTTTTTAAAGGGACTGCTTTAGAAAAGGAAGAAAAAAGAGAGAGAGAGAGGAGAACATGGGTACAAAAAATGGCATAGAATAAGTACCTGACAATAATAAACTTAAAGGTAAACAGTCTAAGTGCTCCAATAAAAAGACATAGAAGACCTGAATGGCTAAGAAATCAGGACCCACACATATGCTGCCTACAACAGACCCATCTCAGAACAAAAGACTTACACAGACTGAAAGTTAATGGCTGAAAACAAATATTCCAAGCAAAAGAACAGGGTTGAAAAAACCAGGGTAGCAATACTAATACCAGACAAAATAGACTGCAAAACAAGGACCATAAAAAGAGACCCAGAAGGTCACTTCATAATACTTAAGGAAGAAAAGAGTCCATCAAGAAAACCTAAACACTGTAAATATATATTTACCCAAATAGGAGCACCCAAATACAAAAAGAAAATCTTGGAGGACTTTAAGAAACATATTGACAGCAACACAAATATAGCAGGAAATTTCAACACCCCACTGTCAAAAATGAATAGATATTCCAAACAAAATACCAGCAAAGACATTGCAGCATTGAACAATGTCCTAGATCAAAAGAATTTAATTTATATAAAGAGAGCCTTTCATATCAAAGAAGCAAAATACATATTCTTTTCAAATACACATGGAATTTTTTCAAAGATACACCACAAGATAAGACACAAAACAAGCCTCAACAAACTCAGTAAAATTGAAATTATATCAAGCATTTTCTCTGACCACAAAGGACTGAAGCTAGAAACCACCCTCAAGGAAAAAACTCAAAAACATTCAAATTCACGGAGATTGAATAGTATGCTATTAAATAATCGATGGGTTAAGAATAAGATCAAGAAAGAAATCAAAAAGTTTCTGGAAACAAATAAAGATGAACTCACAACCCAAAACTTATGGGACACTGCAATGGCAGTTCTGAGAGGGAAGTTCATAGGCATACAAGACTACCTTAAAAAGATAGAAACATTTAAAATAAACAACCTCATCCTACATGTACAAAAACTTTAAGAACAGCAACAAACACATCCCAGAGCAAGTAGAAGGAGGAAAATAATCAAGATCAGAGAAGAATTAAACTACATAGAGACTAAAAGCACAAATCTACAGATGAATAAGTCTAGGAACTACTTCTTCTAAAAGAGAAAAAAAATATTGACAAGCCTTTAAGCAGACTCATCAAAAGAAAAAGAGGACACAAATAAACACAATCAGAAATGAAAGAGGAGAAATTACAACTGAGAACACAGAAATACAAGGATTGTAAGAAATTACTACAAAAAAACAGCGTGCCAAAAAAACTGAAAACCTAGATAAAATGAGCACATTCCTAGGAAAAATAAAACAAAACACTTTTCCAAAACTTGATGAAGAAGCAGAAATCCTGAACATACCAATAACAGCAGACAAAACTGAAGAAGTAATCAAAAAACTTCCATCACACAAAAAGCCTGGAGAGGAAGTTTTCACAGAAGAATTCTGTAAAGCATTCTCCTGTGCTCCTTAAAGCATAAGGAAAAGTTAACCCCTATCCTTCATAGACTAAATAACCCAAGAAGGTGGAAGAATCCCCAAATCTTTTCTATGAAGCCAGCATCATCCTAATCCCAACACAAGATAAAGACACAATAAAGAAAACTTCAGACCAATATCGCTAATGAACATAGATGCTAAAATACTCAACAAAATGCCAGCAAATTGCAACCAGCAATACATTAAAAAGATCATGCTCCATGACAAAGTGGAATTCACCCCAGGGATATAAGAATGGTATAATATTTGCAAATCAATAAAGGTAATACTTCACATAAACAAAAAAACAAACAAAAATCACATAATCATACCAACAGAAGCCAAAAAAAGTATTCGATAAGGTACAGCACCCATTTATAATTAAAACACTCAGAAAAGTGGCAATAGTGGGAGCATTTCTCATTATAACAAAGGATATATAAGAGAGACCTACAGCAAACATCATACTCAGTGGGAAAAATCAAAAATCTTTCTAAGATTAGGAACAAGACAAGGTTGTCCACTTTCACCAATGCTATTCAACATAGTGTTCAAAGTTCTAGCCACAGTAATCTGTTGGGAACTGCTCTGCCTGGTTTTGGGAGTTGTAACTTTCCCCCAAGGTTAAGGCTGAGTGAGTGACCTCCAGAATATGAGCCACTAAAAAAGACAAAGCTTGTCTCTGCTTCATCCCCTGCCACCAATGCTTGGTCAGTTAGTCTATGACAGGAAAAACCCCTGGGGGGGGGGCAACCTAAGCCAGACATAAGCACTTCGGAGGCCATCATGGAAGGACTCAGGGGCTGCAACAAAGAGGGAGTGATGGACTCTTGCCCCCCAGTCTATTCCGACATAGCCCGAGTCCCTCTTTCTGTCTGGCAGAAGCGCTTCCTGGCTCTAATCCACTTAACCCTAAAAACCTATGATGGGGGAGGTAGTGCAGCCCCTTGCTGGCTAGAGCAGAACCTGGGGTGATCAGGCATAAGGAAGATTTTCTAAAAGTCCTGTGAAGCCTGTTTTGCTAGGACTGCTTTCATTCATACGATAAGGGTCCAAGCAGGAAATGAGTATGTCTGCCAAAGTTTTCACAACCCCCTTACCTGACAGACATTGACTCAGACTAAGCCCTCAGATTTCTTTGAAATGTTATTTACTACAGGCAGTAATCTGTATAGACTGTATTCCTGTGTATTACAACCTAATAAAAACTGTTGAGGAAAAGGTCCTGGCCTTTCTCCTCTGAGAGACTGGCCACCTCTCCTCCCCAAACAGATCATGTCATGGCAGTTTCACTTTCATCCATGGAGGATGGGGGGACTTTGTGGGCAAAGTTGCCCCCACAGTAATCAGACAAAAAAAAAAAAAAAGAAATGAAAGGCATCCAAATTGGAAAGCAGGAAGTAAAACTGTCATTGTTTGCAGATCACCGGATTGTGTACATAGAAAATCCTATAGACTCCACACAAAAAAAGCTTGACCTAATAACTTTTGCTGAATTCGTGAAAACAGCAGGATACAAAGTCAATATTCAGAAATAAAAGGCATTTTTGTATATCAATAATGAAATATCGGAAACAGAAATCAGGAAAAATGTCCCATTGGATATAAACCTTATCAAAGAAGTAAAAAAAAAAAAACCCTGTACTCATGAAACTACACAAAACTGAGGAATGAAATTAAGGAAGACAAACTAATGGAAGTATGTACCATGCTCATAGATTGGAAGAATTAACATCATTAAAATGTCAATACTACCCAAAGTGATTTATAGATTCAATGCAATACCTATTAAAGTACCAATGACATATTTCACAGATATAGAACAAACACTTCAAAATTTATATGGAACCATAAATGACTCTGAATAGCTGCAGAAATTTTGAGAAAGAAGAACAAAGTAGGAGGAATCACAATACCTGATATGCAACTGTATTACAAAGCCAGTGTAATCAAATAGCCAGTTACTGGCACAACAACAAACATGTAGACAACGTAATACAATAGAGAGCCTAGGAATAACCCAAGTGTTTATGGCCAATTAATATTCAACAAAGGGTATAGCAGCATAAAAATGGAGCAAAGACTCTTCTACAAATGGTGTTGGGAGATCTGGATGGATCATGCAAAAAAATGAAACTTGATCACCAACTTACACCACACACAAAATAAACTCAAGGTGGATAAAAGATTTAAATATAAGTTGTGACACCATAAAAATCCTAGAGGAGAACATAGGCAGGAAAATCTCAGGCATTCCACACAGCAAAGTTTCCACCAATATTTCCCATAGAGCAAGGGACATAAATGAAAGAATAAACAAACGGGATATCATCCAAATAAAAAGCTCCTGCACAGCTAAAGAAAACAGCATTAAAATTAAAAGAGAACCAACTATATGGGAAAACATATTTGCCAATGGTACCTCAGACAAGGGTTCAGTCTCCAAAATATATAGAAAACTCACATGACTCCACCATAAGAAGACAAGCAAACCAATTTAAAAATAGGCAAAGGACTTGAACAGACACTTCTCCAAGAAGGACATACAAAGGACCCAGAGACACATGAAAAGATCCTCAACATCACTAGCCATCAGAGAGATGCAAATTAAAACCACAAGGAGATACCACTTCACACCGATCAGAATGGCAACCATAAACAAATCAACAAACAAGTGTTGGAGAGGATGTGGAGGAAATGGAACCCTAGTGCACTGTTGGTGGGAATGAAGACTGCTGCACCCACTGTGGATAACAGTATGGAATTTCCTCAGAAAACCAAAAATGAAATTGCCTTTTGATCCAGCAATTTCACTGCTAGGATTGTATCCTAAGAACCCTGAAACTCCAATCCAAAAGAACCTATATCCTTCTTGGAGACGTGTCTATTCAGGTCTTTGACCAATTTTTTAATTGGATTTTTGTCTTTCTGAAATGGAGTCTTGTGAGTTTTTTATATATTTTGGAGATCAGACCCTTGTCTGAGGTATCATTGTCAAATATGTTTTTCATACAGTTGGTTCTCTTTTCATTTTAATGCTGTTTTCTTTAGCTATGAAGGAGCTTTTAAATTTGATGAGGTCCCATTTGTTTATTATTTCTTTTACAACCCTTGCCTTAGGGACAAAACATGGAAGATGATGCTGCATGGAATGCCTCATACTTTCCTGGAGATTTTCCTCTAGTACTTGTATGGTGTTTTGACTTATATTTAAATTTTTTATCCACCTTGAACTTATTTTTGTGTATGGTGTAAGTTGGTGATCAAGTTTCATTTTTTTGCATGTAGCTGTCCAGCTCTCCCAACACCATTTGTTGAAGAGGTTATTTTTGCTCCATTTTCTGCTTCTTCCCCCATTGTCAAATACTAATTGAACATAGAGACTTGGGCTTATTGCTGGGTTCTCTATTCTGTTCCATTGGTTTATGTGTTTGTTTCTGTGCCAGTACTAGGCTTTTCTTTTTCATTACAGTGGCCTTCTAATACATTTTAATATCAGGTATTGTGATCCTTCCTACTTGGCTCTTTTTTCTTAAAATTGCTGTAGTTATTTGGGTTCATTTATGATTCCATATAAATTTCTGGAATCTTTGATCTGTATCTGTGTAACACGTCATTGGTACTTTAATAGATATTGAATTGAATCTATAAATCTCTTTGGGTAGTATCAACATTTTGATGATGTTAATTCTTCCAATCCATGAGCATCATATATACTTCCATTTGTTTGTGTGTTTCTTAATTTTTTTTTTGTTCAGCTTTGTGTAGTTTTCTGAGTACAGGTCTTTTATCTCCTTGGTTAGGTCTATTCCTAGGTACTTTGTGTTTCTTTCTTACTATATCAAATGGGAATTTTTTCCTAATTTATGTTTCTGATATTTCACTGTTAGTGTAAAAAGATAGCTTTTATTTTTTAATATTGACTTTGCATCTCACTGTTTGGCCAAATTCACTTATTTGGTCAAGTAGTTTTTCTGTGGAGTCTATAATATTCTCTGTGTACACTATCATGTCATCTGCAAACAATGAGAGTTTTCTCTCATTCTTTCCAATTTGGATTCCTATTTTTTTTTCTTGTGTGATTGCTGTGGCTAGGACTTCCAATACTATGTTGAATAACATTGGTGAAAGTAGGCATCCTTGTTTTGTTCCTGATCTTAGTGGAAAAGCTCTACGTTTTTGCCCATTGAGTATAATGTTTCCTGTAGGTCTCTCGTATATAGCCTTTATTATGCTGAGGAATGCTCCCCTTATTGCCACTTTTCTGAGCATTTGAATCATAAATGGGTGCTGTACTTTATCAAATGCTTTTTTGGCATCTAGTGCTATGATCATGTGATTTTTGTCTTTTTTGTTTGTTTGTTTATATGATGTATTATGGTTTTTTATTTGCAAATATCTTTAAATATATTTTATTGATTATGCCATTCCAGTTGTCCTATTTCCACCCTTCATTCCCCTCCACCCTGCACACCCATCCCCTACTATTCCCCCTTTTGTTTATGTCCATGTGTCAAAAGTTCTTTAGATTCTATATTTCCCATACTATTCTTGCCCTCCCCACTGTCTATTTTCTACCTACTGTCTATGCTACTTATTCTCTGTACCTTCTCCCCCTTTCTCCTCCTTCCACTCCCCTGTTGCTAACCCTCCATGTAATCTCCATTTATATGGTTCCATTCCTGATCTAGCTTTCCTCTTAGATTGCTTTTGTTTTAGGTGTGGTTGTTAATAACTGTGAGTTTACTGTCCTTTCACTGTTCATATTTTTTATCTTCTTTTTCTTAGATAAGTCCCTTTAACATTTCATATAATAAGGGCTTGGTGATGATGAACTCCTTGAACTTGACCTTATCAGAAAAGCACTTTATCTATCCTTCCATTCTAAATGAAAGTTTTGCTGGATAGAGCAATCTTGGCTGTAGGTCTTTGGATTTCATGACTTGGAATACTTCTTTCCAGTCCTTTTTTGCCTGTAAGGTCTCTTTTGAGAAATCAGCTGACAGTCTTATGGGAACTCCTTTGTAGGTGACTGTCCCCTTAGCTCTTGCTGCTTCTAGGATTCTTTCCTTCATTTGAATCTTGGCTAATATAATTATGATGTGCCTTGATGTGATCCTTCTTGGGTCCAACTTCTTTGAGACTCTCGGAGCTTCCTGGATTTCTTGGAAATCTATTGCCTTTGCCAGATTGGGGAAGTTCTTCTTCATTATTTCTTCTAATAAGTTTTCCGCTTGTGGCTGTCCCTCTTTCCCTTCTGGTACCCCTATAGTTCGGATGTTGGAATGTTTAAAGACGTTCTGGAGGTTCCTAAGCCTCTCCTCATTTTTGTTTTTTTTTTAATTCTTGTTTCTTCATATTTTTCTATTTGGTCATTTTTTTCTTCCTTCTGGTCCACTCCATTGATTTGAGTCCCAGTTTCCTTTCCATCACTATTGGTTTCCTGTGCATTTCCATTCATTTCAATTAGTTCAGCCTTCATATGTTCCTCTAATTTATGACTGAAATCAACCAATTCTGGGAGCATCCTGATCACCAGTGTTTTGAACTGTACATCTGATAGGTTGGCTATCTCTTGGTCACTTAGAAGCACTGGCTCTGGGCATTTGAGCTGTTCTTCTTGAGCCATAATGATTTGGTCTGTTCACACCTGTTATGTATGAGAGGCAAATCCTTAGGTGTTTACTGGGGCGGGGCGACCCAGTCACTGCCTTGTGAGGCTGTATGTGGGGGCGGGGTCAGAGAGTTACAATGGCATTTGTTTTGCTCTCTCTCAAATTTTGCTTACTCCCATCTGCTGCTTCCCACAAGCAAACCGGCCCCCTCTGGTGCCGGTTCCTGGGTGTGTGGGCCTGTGTACCCTCCAGGACAGTTGGGTCTCTCCAACAAACTCTCTGTGAGCCTGGGAGCTTCTCCTGGTACCTTGACCCTGAAAGTCTTTCCAATTGGTGCTTTCAAGCTCTAACTCCAATCCCTGGGGCCCTAACCTGAGCGGTCTGTCTCACTACTCACTGCTTCACTTGGGTTATCTGCACACAAATGTGAAACCACGGTCAGCCAGCTGCCTTGCACCCTCACCGGCTCTGCTCGTTGCCACCCCATGCCTGGGATCTGCCAACTGTGCCTTCACTCCTGTGTCAATCCAGCTGATCTCTCCTAACCGACCCCACTTTGCTGCTGACTCTGCCCCTCTTACTGGTCTAGCTTAATGGTTCATTGTTGTTGGACTTTCTTACAGTTCAATTTTCTGTGGTTTGGCTGCGCTTTTGTTACTAAAACTTTGTTGTCTTTAAACTTGGTTGTGCGAGGAGGCACAATGTTTACACTTATGCCTCCATCTTGGCCGGACATCCTGATTTGCAAATATTGTGCCATCCTTGCATCCCTGGGATGAATCCCACTTGCTCATAGTGCATGATCTTTTGGATGTATTACTGGTTGCAGTTTGCTGGTATTTTCTTGAAGATTTTAGTATCTGTGTTCATCAGCGATATTGGCCTGAAGCTTTCTTTCTTTGTTGTGTCTTTATCTGGTTTTGGGAATAGGATGGTGCTGGCTTCATAAAAAAGAGTTTGGGAGTCTTCTATCTTCTTGGATTATTTGGAATAATCTGTGAAGAACATGAGTTAGCTCTTACCGAAATGCTTTATAGAATTCTCCCATTAAACCTTATGGTCAAGGGCTTTGTGTGTCATAAGCTTTTTGATTGCTGCTTCAATTTCATCTGCTGTTATTGGTCTGTTCAGGCTTTCTGCTTCTTCTTCACTGAATTTTGGAAAATAATATTTTTCTAGAAATTTGGCCACTTCACCTAGGTTTTCAAATTTCATGGCCTAGAGTCCATTGTAGTAATTTCTTACAATCCTTTGTATTTCTGTGGTGTCAGTTGTAATTTCTCCTCTTTCATTTCTGATTGTGTTTATTTGTGTCCTCACTCTTTTTCTCTTGATGACTCTGCTTAAATGCTTGTCAATTTTGTTTATCTTTTTAAAGAACCAGCTCCTGGATTTATGAATACTTAGAATGTGCTTTTACTCTCTATGTTGTTTAATTCTGTTCTGATTTTGTTTATTTCCTTACTTCTGCTTGCTCTGGGCTGTCTTTGTTGTTGTTCCTCGAGTTCTTGTAGATGTAGGATTAGGTTGTTTGTTTGAAATTTTTTTTTAGGTGAGCCTGTATTGCTATGAATTTCTCTCACAGTACTGCCTTTGCTGTGTCACATAAGTTTTGGGTTGTTGTGAATTCATTTTCATTTGTTTCCAGAAACTTTTTCATTTCTTCCCTAATTTCATTCTTAACCCATTCATTGTTTAATACCATGCTATTCAATCTCTATGAGTTTTAGTGTTTTTGAGTTTTTTCCTTGAGGTTCATGTTTAGTTGCAGTCCTTTGTGGTCAGAGAAAATGTTTCATATGATTTCAACTTTGTTGAATTTGTTCAGGCTTATTTTGTGTCCTATCATGTGGTCTATCTTTGATAATGTTCCATGAGCATTTGAAAAGAATGTGCATTTAGCGTCTTTGGGATGAAAGTCTCTCTCTCTCTCTCTCTCTCTCTCAACTCTATTTGACCATGATTATTGTTCAATATCTTGGTTGATATTTTGTTTGGAAGATGAGTCCATTTTTGACAGTAGGGTATTAAGATCTACTATAATTGTTGCTGTCAATACATTTCTTGAAGTCCTCCAAGATTTTCTTTATGTCTTTGGATGCTCCTATGTTGGGTACATATGTATTTACAATGTTTCTCTTTTTGATGGGTATTGCTAATCCAGCATTTTCCCCTTTGTCCATTTGCTTGGAATATTTGTTTCAAGCCCTTTACTTTCCAGTCTGTGTAGGTATTTTGATCTGAGGTGGGTCTCTTGTAGGCAGCATATGTGTTGGTCACGCTTTCTTATCCATTCAGCTCTTCTATGTATTTTGATTGGGGAATTTAATCCACTTAAATTTAAGGTTCTTATTGATAGGTACTTATTAATTGCCATTATTATGCCTGTGTTTTTGTCTCTTTCCATGTTTTTCTTCCTGTCTTAAAGCAGACCCTTTAGCATCTCTTGCAGAGCTGGTTTGGAGGAGGTATATTATTTGAGGCTTCTTTTGTCTGGGAAGCTCCTTATTTGGCTTTCCATTTTAATTAGAATCTTGCTGGATAAAATAGTCTTTGTTGCAGGCCTGTGGTTCTCATTACTTGGAATATCATTTGCCATTTCCTTCTGCCTTGGAGGGTTTCC
The DNA here is from genome assembly GCF_021234435.1 of Artibeus jamaicensis. Lineage (NCBI taxonomy): Eukaryota > Metazoa > Chordata > Mammalia > Chiroptera > Phyllostomidae > Artibeus > Artibeus jamaicensis. The sequence continues at coordinate 7,829,575 of NW_026521717.1, read as the reverse complement.
ACTGAGAAGTCAGTTGCTAGTCTTATTAGGGCTCACTTGTATGTTACTTCCTGTTTTTCTCTGCTACATTTAAAATTCTGTTTGTCTTGTAATTTTGCCATTTTAATTATGATGTGTCTTGAAGTGGTCCTCTTTGGGCTCCTCTTGATTGGGACTCTCTGTGTTTCCTGTATTTGTGTGACCTTTTCTCTCATCAAATTAGGGAAATTTTCCATCATTACTTTTTCAAACAGGTTTTCTATCCCTTGTTGTTCTTCCCCTTCTGGTATCCCTATTATATGTATATCATTATGTTTCATGTTGTCCAGCATTTCTCTTAATCCCTCTTCATTCTTTCTGAACCTCTTTTCCTTTTCTTGCACTTTTTGGGTGTTTTTTTTTTTTACTTTGTCATGCAGCTCACTGATTCGAACCTCTGCTCTGTTGAGCCTACTTTTGATTCTTTCTACTGTGTTCTTCAGTTCAGAAATTTTATTCTTTATTTTCTCATGGCACTTGTATATAGTCTCTATTTCTTCTTTCACGTTTGTGTAGTTTGCAGTGAATTCATTGGTGTTTTCGTGTAGTTTTTGACAATTATCTGTGAGCTCATTGAGCTTCCTTATATAAGACTATTGCTTTGGTTATCAACCAATGTCTGATAGTTCACATGCCTCTACTTCTTTTTTCTATTTAGTTATTTTTCAAGTACAGTTTTTTGTCTATTTTTCCCATCCCAGCCTCCCCTGCCCCATGTCCCCCCTCTTCCCATTTCTACCCCCCTTAGTTCTCGTCCCTGTGTCCTTCCTATTTATTCCTCCAAATCCCTCCCCCTTTTTCCCCTTAAATTCCCTTCCCTCTCCCCTCTGGTCGCTGTCCCCTTGTTCTCTATTTCACTGTCTTTGTTTTTTTTTTCTGCTTGTTTGTTTTTTTATTGTTTAGCTTCCTGTTAAAGGTGAGATCATATGGTATTTGTCTTTCAGCACCTGGCCTATTTCACTTAGCATAATGCTTTCCAGTTCCATCCATGTTGTTGCAAAGGGTAGTAGCTCTTTCTTTCTCTCTGCTGCATAGAATTCCATTGTGTATATGTACCACTATTTTTTGATCCATTCATTTACTGATGGGCACCTAGGTTGCTTCCAACTCTTGGCTATTATTGTAAATTTTGCTGCTATGAACATTGTGGTACATAGGTTCTTTGATATTGATGTTTTAGGATTCTTAGGATATAATCCCAGCAGTGAAATTGCTGGGTCAAAAGGCAGGTTGATTTTTATTTATCTGAGAAAATTCCATACTGTTTTCTAAAATGTTGTACCAGTCTGCAATCCCACCAACAGTGAACTAAGGTGCTCTTTTCCCCAAAACCACTCCAACATTTGTTGTTTGTTGCTTTGTTTATGATAGCCATCCTGACTGGTGTAAAGTGGTATCTCATTGTGGTTTTAATTTGCAACTCTCTGATAGCTAATGATATTGAGCATCTTTTCATGTGTTTCTGGATGTTCTGTATGTCCTCCTTGGAGAAGTGTCTGTTCAAGTCCTTTTCCCATTTTTTAATTGGGTTGGTTATCTTCTTAGAGTGGAGTTATGTAAGTTCCTTGTATATTTTGGAGATTAAACCTCTGTCTGAGGTATCATTGGCAAATATGTTTTCCCATACAGTTGGTTGTCTTTTTAATTTAATACTGTTTTCTTTAGCCACACAGAAGCTTTTCATTTTGATGAGATCCCATTTGTTTATTCTTTCCTTTATATTCCTTGCTCTAGGGGACATATTGGTAAAAAAGTTGCTGCGTGCAATATCTGAGATTTTCTTGCCAATGTTCTCCTCTAGGACTTTAATGGTGTCACAGCTTATATTTAAGTCTTTTATCCACCTTGAATTTATTTTGGTATATGATGTAAGTTGGTGCTCAAGTTTCATTTTTTTTGCATGTAGCTGTCAAGTTCTCCCAACACCATGTGTTGAAGAGGCTATTTTTACTCCATTTTATGTTACCGCTCCCATGGTCGAATATTAATTGACTCTAGAGAGTTGGGTTGATTTCTGGGCTCTCTGTTCTGTTCCATTGGTCAATGTGCCTGTTTTTATGCCAGTAGCAGGCTCTTTGGATTACAGTGTAGGTATTGTGGTCTCTCCTGCTTTGTTCTATCTCAAAATTACTGCAGCTATTTAGGGTCATTTATGGTTCCATATAAATTTCTGAAATGTTTGTTATATCTGTGAAATAAGTCACTAGTATTTTAATAGGGATTTCATTGAATCTACAAATTGCTTTGGATAGTGTCACCATTTTGATTATGTTAATTCTTCCATCCATGAGAATGGTACAAGCTTCCATTTGTTTGTATCTTTCTTCATTTCTTTCTTCAGTTTTGTGTAGTTTTTGAGTACCAGTCTTTTACCTCCTTGGTTAGGTTTATTCCTAGGTACTTTATTTTTCTTGTTGCTATACCAAATGGGATTTTGTGTTCTGATATATGTTCCTGATATTTCATTGTAGATATACAAAAATGGTTACTGAATCATTTGATTACTGAATATTGACTTTGTATCCTGCAGTTTTTCCAAATCCACTTATTAGATAGAGTGGTTTTGGGGGGAGTCTATAGGATTTTCCATGTACACTATCATGTCACTTACAACAATGACAGTTTTGTCTCACCCTCTTTAATTTGAATTTCTTTTATTTCTTTTTCTTGTGATCATTGAGGCTAGGACTTTCAATACTGTGTTAAACAGAAGTGGTGATGGCATATACCCTTGTCTTGTTCCCAACCTTAGTAGGAAAGCTTTTAGTTTTTGCCCACTGAGTATGACATTTGCTGTAGGTCTCTAATATATGGCTATTATTATGTTAATGTATGCTCCCTCTGCTCCCACTTGGCTTAGTGTTTTTATCATAAATAGGTGATATAGCTTATCAAATGCTTTTTCTGCATCTATTAATATGATCATGTGATTTTTGTCCATCCTTTTGTTTATGTCATGTATTTTGTTTGTTGATTTGGCAACACTGTACCATCCTTGCATCCCTGGGATGAATCCCAGTGGAGCATACAGTATAATTTTTTTAATATATTGCTAGAGTGGTTTGCCAAATTTTTTGAGAATTTTACTTTCTATGCTCATCAGGGGTATTGGCCTGTAGTTTTCTTACTTTGTTCTGTTTCTATCTGATTTTAGGATTAGATTGATGTTGGCTTCATAAAAAAAGTTTGGGAGTTCTCCCTCTTCTTGAATTTTTTGGAATAGTCTGTGAAGGATATTAATTATCTCTTCCTTAAATGTTTTATAAAATCCTGCTGTGAAATTGTCCAGTCCAGGGCTTTTGTGTGTTGGAGGTTTTTAGTTACTATTTCTATTTCATCAGCTCTTTTGGTTTATTCAGGGTTTCTGCTTCTTCTTCATACAATTTTGGAACTTTACATTTTTCTAGAAATTTGTTCACTTCAGTCTGGTTTTCAAATTTCCTGGCATACAGTTTTCCATAGTAATTTATTATAATCATCTGTATTTTTGTGATATCAATTGTAATCTCTCCTGTTTCATTTCTCTTTTTTTTTCATTTTTTAGACTTTTCCCTTTTTTTATTGTTCAAGTACAGTTATCTCCATCCCCCACCCCACCATTCCCCCTACCATCCCCCTTAGTCCTGTCCATGTGTCCTTGAAAGCACTATGCTAAGTGAAATAAGCCAGGCATTGAAAGACAGATACCATGTGATTCTACCTATAAGTGGAACCTTATCAGCAAAACAACAAGCAAGCAAAATATAACCAAGGACATTGAAATTGAAAACAAACTGACAGAACCAGAAGGCAATAAGAGGGGTAAAGAAGGATGAAGGGGGAAGTGTTTTCAGGAACAACTATAAAAGATACATGAAAAAATTCTCTTCTGGATTTTGTTTCTTTGGTCCTCTTTATTTCTTATGAGTTTGCTTAAGGGCTTATCAATTTTGTTTATCTTCTCAATGACTAAACTCCTGGATATATTGATTCTTATAATTCTTCTTTTAGCCTTTATGTAATTTAATTCTGCAATGATCTTGTTTATGTCCTTCCTTCTATGTGCTCTAGGCCAACTTTGTTGTTCCTCCAATTCTTGCAGATATAGAGTTAGGTTGTTTGATTGCATTTTTTCTATCTTTTCTAGGTAGGCCTGTATCTGTATGAACTTCTGCCTTAGGACGGCTTTTGCTGTGTCCCCTAAGTTTCAGACTGTTGTAAGTTCATTTTCATTTGTTTCCAGTAAATTGTATTTCCTCCTTGACCTCATTATTAGCCTATTCATTGTTTAATAGCATTCATTGTTTAATACTCAATCTCCATGAATTTAAGTGTTTTTTAGTTTTTTCTTGGAGGTCTATTTCTTGTTTCAGGACCCTGTGGTCAGAGAAAATGCTTGATATGACTTCAGTTTTCTTGAATTTATTGAGGCTTGTTTTGAGTCCATGGAATATTATCTCTGAAAATGTTCTATGTGTATTTGAAAAATGTGTATTTTGCTTGTTTTAGATGACAGCTTTGTGTGTGTATATGTGTGTAATCTATTTGATCTAGGACATTGTTCAGTGCCACAATATTCTTGTTGATATTTCTGTGGAAGATCTATCCACTTTTACAGTGGCATGTTAAAACCCCCTACTATAATTATGCAGCTGTCTATATCTTTCTTGATATTCTCCAAGATTTTCCTCATGTATTTGGGTGCTCCTATTATGGGTGTATATATGTTTATTATGTTTATGTCTTCTCCACAGATTCTTCTGTTGAGTATTATGAAGTATCCTTCAGTGTCTCTTTTTATAGCCCTTGTTTTTTAATCTACTTTGTATGATATGTAATATGGCTTCCCTGGCTTGTTTTCCCTGCCTATTTGCTTAGAATATATATTTACAACACTTCACTTTCAGTCCCTGTAGGTCTTTTGTTATGCAGTGAATCTCTTGGAGGCAGCATATGTGTTAGTCATGTTTTCTTATCCATTCAGTTACACTATGTTTTTTGATTGGAGCATTTTATTCATTTATATTTAAAGTTATTTTTGCTAGGTACTTATTCATTGCCATTTTACTTCTTTTCTACTTGTGTACCTTTCTCTCTCTCTCACTTTTTTATTTCCTTTACTTAAGGTAGTTCCCCTGGCATATCTTAGAGGTAGGTTATTTTAACCTTCTTTTGTCTGGGCAACTCTTTATTTCACCTTCCATTTTAAGTGAGAGCCTTCCTGGATAGAGCAGTCTTTGTTGCAGTTCTTTGTTTTTTATTACTTTGAATAATTATTGCCAATCTCTTTTAGCTTATAATTTTCCTGTTGAGAAGTATGCTGCTAGCCTTATTGGGGCTCCCTAGTATGTTAGCTCCTGTTTCCCCCTTACTCTCTGTAGGACTCTATCTTTGTCTCTGAATTTTCCATTTTAATTATGATTAATTGTAGAATGGGCCTCTTTGGGTTCCTCTGGTTTGGGACCCTGTGTGCTTTTTGGATTCATGTGAATTTTTCTCTCATCAAATTAGGAAGTTTACCATTATTACTGTTTCAAACAGGTTTTCAATCTCTTGCTCTTCTTCTCCTTCTGGTATATCTATTATATGTATATTATTATGTTTCATATTATCCTGCACTTCCCTTAATACCACCTCATTCTTTTTTCATCTTTTTTCTTTATCTTGCTATTTGGGGGAGTTTTTTTCTACCTCATCCTCCAGCTAACTGATTCAATCCTCTGCCTCACCTAGCCTGCTTTTGATTCCTTCTATTGTGTTCTTCAATTCATAAATAGTATTCTTCTTTTCCTCTTGGTTCTTGTTGATAGTTTCTATACCATTTTTCATGGTGATATAGTTTGCAGTAGTTCCTCATAGTTTGCCTGTAGTTTTTTGGTAATTCTCAGTGAGCTCATTGAGCTTTCTTATAACCATTGCTTTAAACTCAATATCTCATTGTTGACTTGCCTCTATTTCATTTAGCATTTTTTCCCAAGGATTCCTCCTTTCCTTTCATTTGGGGTTTGTTTCTTTTTCTTCCCACTGTTATAAGACTCTTCTTGTTTGCCTCTGCTTGTTAAATTGTTCTCTTTTGACTCCCTGAGTTTGTCATGTGAACTTCTATGGTAGGAGACCTGTGAGGTTCAGTGGTGCAGTCTGCTTGATCCTCTGAACTTGATGCTCTTGGGGTGCCACTTATGTTGGGTTTTGATGGGGTTGTAATTGTGTTTTTATTGTTATTGCATCATTCTTTGGTGAGTCCCTCCCTCCATCTGGTTAATTGAGGGTCAGTTCACCCACCACATCTTTTATGCTGCTGTGCAGGTGCTACCAAAAGAAAACCACATGGCCAGGGATCAAAACCACATCTGCAAAAATATCTCACCCCTGCAATCTCAGTATCAACAGCAAATAAACCAGTATTAATAAGTGTGAAAAGGGATTGACTATTATAAGAAGAGAGATATACTGTAGTATAAATTGTAGTGATTTAATGTGTACAAACTTACTTGACAAGAAATGAATGTTAAAAAACTATGCAGGAAAGAATATTTCACTAATCATGGAGAAGATCACATTGGTATTCATCTAGGTACCATCTAGTAGTTACTACTGTTTTTTTCTTCACTGATCTTCCCTTAGTGATGACAGATATTGACCCCAGCTAAGCTTAGACAGCCTACTCTGAGAATGCCAGGATGTACTCTCTGTTGTCACCTTCAGTTTTTAATCGTCACTCTTCACTCAGCAATGAGGCTTAAGTTGCATAGAGTGGGGTGATTCCTTCCTTGGGTTGGGGCTGTTTTTTCCCCCTTGGGCTGCTGCTGCTCCAAGGGGAGTGGTTTGCCTGAGCACAATGGCTGCTGCCATTTGGGTGATGACTCAGCTCTCTCCACTCTCTCTCCAAAGCTTCCATCCCCAGTCTCACCTCAGGTGTTCCTAGCTCACTCTGCTCCAGCTCTCGTCTTTGCCAGAATCTTGGGTAAGTGACTGCTAATGAAAATTTTTGTGTTGGTCCTTAAAATGCCTCTGTGAGTCTCCAGCCTTCCATCTTTGGCAGTAAGCAACCCTGCCTCTTTTTGCCCCAGTTGTTATCTTGTAATTTTGGACTCAGTTGTTATAGGCTGGGGATCCTAGCTGAGGGTTTAGACCTCATTCTTCTCAGGGGGATGTAACCTGCCACTTAATTATCCCTCTGGCAATGCCTCCCTTGAGCTATCAGCCAGCTCTGTTGAGTCTCCATCACACTCCTTACCAGACAAGTTGTGCTGATGCTGCTTCTTCTGTCTGTCTGAGGTTATAAGCTAGTGTTTTTCAATTCTCCAATATCCTTGTGAAATCTTTGTTGGAAAATTCTATACGCTGATGACAATATGGTGTTAAAATTCCTTACAATGAATTTTTGCTGCCTATCTTTCTTGAAGTCTTCTAAGACTTTTTCTATATATTTTCTGCTCCAAAGTTCAGTGCATATATGTTTACAAGGGTTATATCTTTTTGATGGATTGTTTCCTTAACTATTTATAGTGTCTTCTTTGACTCTTTTTATTGCCTTTTTTTTGAAATCTATTTTGTCTAATATGAGTATTTCTACCCCAGCTTTCTTTTCCTGTCCTAGTGCATGAATTTTTTTCATCGCTTCACTTTCCATCTGTGTAGATATTATGTTTCAAAGTCAGTCTCTTATAGACACATATATGTGGACTCTGTTTTCTTATCCATTAAGCTACACTATGTCTTTTGATTGGAATATTTAATCCATTTACATTTAAGGTTATCATTCACAGATAGTTGCCTACTGCCATTCCCCTTTGTGCCTGTGTTCCTCTCTCTCTCCATCTTCTTAAAGCAGTCCTTTTAGCAAGTTCTTGCGATGCTGGTTTAGTGGAGATAGATTCATTAAGCCTTTTTTTTTGTCTGTGAAACTCCTTATTTTGCCTTCCATTTTAAATTAAACTCTTGCTTTGTACAGTATTCTTTTTTTTAAGATTTTATTTGTTTATCTTCAGAGGGGAAGAGAAGGAGAGAGGGAGAAAAACATCAATGTATGGTTGCCTTTCATGTGTCCCCTGCTGGGAACTGTGCTGCAGGGAACCAGCCTGCAACCAAGGCATGTGCCCTGACTGGGAATCGAACCATGATTATCTGGTTCTCAGGCCCATGCTCAGTCCACTGAGCTACACCAGCCAGGGCTTGTACAGTACTCTTGATTGCAGGTCTTTGCTTTTCATTCCTTAGAATATTTCTTGTAATTCCCTTCCAGCTTCTAGTATTTCTTTTGAATAACTAGCTTATAGCCTTATTGGGGCTCCTTTATATGTTAGTAGCTCTTTCTCCCTTGCTGTCTTTAATATTCTCTTGTTGTCTTTAAATTTTCTGTTTTTATTATGGCATGTCTTGGAATAGGCCTATTTGGATTTTATCTTGATTGGGATACTTCAGATTCCCAATCTGGGATGTCCTGGATGTATATGAGTTTTTCTCTCATCAAGTTCTAGAAGTTTTCTGTCATTTTCTCAAACTGTTTTGCTATGCCTTGCTCTTCTTCTCCTTCTGGTATTCCTATGTTATGTATAGTATTACACGTAATGTTGTCCTGCAACTTCCATAAACCCTCTTCATCTTTTTTAGTCTTTTTTTACTTTTGTTCCTCTGTCTGGGTATTTTTTCTTCCTTGTTATCCAGCTCACTGATTTGATCCTCTACTTCAACTATCCTGCTTTTAATTCTTTCTATCATGTTCTTCAATGTAGAAATTGCATTCATCATTTCCTCATGTGTTTTATTGATAGTTTCTATGTCCTTATTAATGCTGGTGTAGTTCACACTAAATTCTTTGTAGCTTCTCTCTCTCTCTCTCTGTAGTTCTTTGAGCTCATGGGCTATCCTCCTAACCATTGTTTTGAACTAATTGTTTTGAACTATTTACCACACTTTCTGTGTATTCCTCCTTTCCTTTCAATTGTGGGTTGTTACTTTGTCTCCTCACATTAGGGGAGACGCTTCTTGTTTTATTCTGCTTCTTTCATTGATCTGCTTTGACTCCCTGTCTTTGAGGCATGAACTTCTATGTTAGAATACCAGTGAACTTCAGTGATTCAGTCCCTTTGATATCCTGGACTTGATGCTTTTGGGATGGCCTTTATGCCATTTATGTTGGCTCCCTAGTTGTAATTGGGTTTTGATTGTTGTATCATTCTTTGGTGGATCCTTCCCTCTGTCTGGCTGACTGAGAGTCACTCCATCAACCTGTCTAGTATGCTGTTGTGTGGGTGCTGCCAGAACAAAACCATCAGTCAGAGAGACAAACCCACACCCCCCAAAAATAAGCCCTATCCACCATTCACACTATCAGTAGCAAACGAGCCAGCATTAATGAGGGTGTAAAGAGATTAAAACTATTATTAAAAAGAGAAACAAATATGAGATGATTAACTGAAAGAAAAATTATTTTGAGAGTGTAACGGGAGAAGCAATAATAAGAGCAGAGAATCAGAGCAAGGTGAAGAGGGAAATAAAATTTACATCATAAATTTTTTTAAAAGGTAGAATGGAGCAAGAGAAGGGAAGCATAAAGTATTAGGTTTAAACAGAAATTTAAAAGCATAAAGAGAAAGAGAAAAGAAAAATGAAAAAACAATAAGTAAATAAATAAACAATAGGAATCAAATTGGCAAAAAAGATACACCACACCACTATCAACAACAATTTACCTAAAATTAATATAGGTGTTTGGAGAGTGAGAGGTGAACAAGAAAGAAAGAAGCTTAAGACATGTCTAAAGTAAAGGGAAGTGATTTTCAAATGGTAGAGGGAGAAGTATTACTATGAGTGAGAAATGAAAACCAGGCTTAGACAGACAAAAATTAAAAATTGAGATGAGAAACAGAAAGGGCAGGAAGAAGGCAAAATAGAGTAGGAAAGGGTAACAGTAAAATTAGATATTTTCAATATCAAAATAATGAAGATCTAGAGATAAAGTGGAAGAAATGCAACAAAAGCACCCTATCCTCAACCATCGAGCAAAGAGTGATAAGGGTGGAGTGAAAACACAGGTATTCTAAGAACTGAAAAAGAATGTGAGATAATCAATGACAAGAACAATACTTTTGAGAGCCCGGACGAGGGGAGAAATAGAGTGCAGAATGGAAAGAAGCTGTAGCATGAACAAAAACAAAATTTAAAAAGAAAACAAAAAAAGGAAGAAGAAGGTGAAATGGCATTAAAGAAGGGAGAGGTTAAATACAAGATTGAAATAAACTATCACATAAAATCTAGTGACTTTAGATGAATAAACTTTATGGATAAGAAATGAATGTTAGAGGTTGAGGAGGAAGATGGTGACAGAGTAGGATGGAACTCCACCTCCCCGTACATGTGGGTGAAAAGCCTGGCCAAGCTACTGAGAAACAGTGTAATTAAGTAATAGATCCCCAGCATTTATGAAGTTGGGAGAGCAGCGATTGTGAAAGATGTTGAGATTCCGGTCAGCGGCAGGTTAGTGGTGCATAGAGGAGTCGAGTGGAGTCTGAAACGGCCGTGGGGCCGGCACCCGCTGGCCTGGTGGCCCCAGTGCTACAGCCACTGCAGCGGGGCTGGGACCGGTGCAGGAGGCGTCCCCCTCGGGAGCGTGGGTACCAAGCAGCCAGGTAGGCAACCAGCACAGGGCAGCAGTGTTCTCCATCCCCCCCCCCCCCCACCAATCCAGGCAGCGCCAGGCAGAGGCCTGTGTGACTGAGTTTACACAAAGAACAGGGAGCAACAAAAACAAAGGGCCGTGTTCATCTGCAGAATTTTTGGTTGCCAGCCCAGAAGAATTGAGAGGACTCTGTGGTTGCCAGCCCCGGAGAATTGACGGATGCATTGTTGCCACGGGTCTGGCTGGGGATTGGGCTGGGAAGAAAGGCAGGCTGTCTAGGGAGGCTTTTTTATTATCATTATATCTTTTTTGAAAGTTGACTGAGGTGCTCTCCTGCGACGGCATGACTTGCTTACCACCCAGCCTGGCAGTGAGGAAGTATTGCGCCACAGAGCAAGGGAATCAGGCAGCCTGGTGGGAGAGCTGGCACCCACATCCCAGTCTAGCAGCCCGGCTGGAGCGCGCTGGCAACACAGCCCACAGAGAGGTCCTGCTGCAACCAGAAAAACCAGTTTGGACAGTTTAAAACAAACAGGGGGTGGTTTTGTGTTTTGTTTTGTGGGTTTTTTTTTTAAATAATCTCATTTATTTTGAATTTTATTATTGCTTTATCTTTCAATACTTTGATCCTCTTCTTTCTTTTTTTCCGTTTTAGTCCTTCTTCCCTTCTTCCCAAACTTACCGCTTTTTCCTCCCTTCTCCTGCCTTTTTTTGTGCTGTTTCCTTTTATTTGTTTGTTGCTGCATATTTGTATTATTTTTCTTTCATTATTCTCACTTCTCTTATATTCTAACAGTATCTTTGTATTCCTCCTCCTCCTGTATAGGCTTCTTAGTCTTGGAGGGTTATATTGTATTATCTGACAGGTCTCCTCTGTTCTTTCCTCCACAATCTATTTCTAATTTTCTATACCTTATGCCTCTTGTTTTCCTTTAGCACACCACCCGAAGCTCTACACTCCCTATTCAGACTGATCTCATAGAGTTGATCACAGGATTGTTGCTCTAATAATACTGTAAATAATAGCTGTTCTATATACCTGTAAACACTTCGCAACTAATCTCCTAGATCTTAGCCCACTTTACAAATTCCTGAATTCTATTACTGGAGTAATTACCTCTATTTGCTCACACAATACACCTATCTACTATTCCTTACTCTCAACTTAACTCAAAATCTGACCATCTGCAACCTCACTGCTTTCTAGTATCAACTCATAAGCCTTCCCTCCCCAACAAAAAGCTCATCTTTTGTCCATTCTTTTGTAAAAGTGGCAAGTTGGGTTTAAGATTACGGCTAACATTATATATAGCCTAAAGATCGTCTACCTCTTCCCTACTGGATGTGATTGCAACTATCGTAAAATACTCTTATGCTGTCAAAAACCATTCTGCCTCTTGCTCCAACTGATTACACACACACGAAAAAAGGAGTAGGTGGAAATGGAGAACATCAAGACACCAGCAGGAGCCTGCACCACTGAAATGCACAGGTATTCTACCACAGAAGTTCACACCATAAACCCAGGGAGTCAGAACAGACCAATTTTAGAAGCTGAGGCTAACAACATGAGTCTCAAAAACAATGGGAAGAAAAAGAAACAATCCCCAAATGAAAGAAAAGGAGAAAAGGAAGAGCCCTCAGAAAGAATGTTACATGAAATAGAGGCAAATCAACTATCAGATATTGAATTCAAGGCACTGGTTATCAGGAAGTTCAAAGACCTTACAGTGAGCTACCAAAAAATACAGGGGAGTTACAATGAACTCTCCGGAAACTATATCAACATGAAAAAGGAAATAGAAACTATCAGCAAGGGACAAGAGGAAATGAAGAATACAATTTCCGAATTGAAGAACACAGTAGAAAGTTTCAAAAATAGAATCAATGAAGCAGAAGATAGGATCAGCGAGTAGGAGGACAAAGTAGAAATGATCTCACAGAAAGAGCCAAAAAAAGAAAAGAGTCTCAGAAAGAATGAAGAAGGATTAAGAGAAATGCAAGACAATATGAAACCTAATAATATCCGAATAATAGGAATACCAGAAGGAGAAGAAGAAGAACAAGGGATAGAAAATATATTTGAAAAAGTAATGAGAGAAAATTTTCCTAATTTGATGAGAGAAAAAGTCACACAGATCCAGGAAATCACAGAGAGTCCCAGTCAAGAGGAACCCAAGGAGGCCCACTTTAAGACACATCATCATCAAAATGGCAAAATTCCAAGACAAAGAGAAAATCTTAAAGGCAGCAAGGGAGAAAAAAGAAGTAACATACAAGGGAGCCCCAATAAGGTTAGCTACTGACTTCTCAATGGAAACACTTCAAGCAAGAAGAGAATGGCAAGAAATATTCCAAATAATGAGAACCAGAGGCCTACAACCAAGACTACTTTATCCTGCAAGGCTCTCAATCAAGATAGAAGGCCAAATAAAGAGCTTCCAAGACAAAAGAAGTCTAAAAGATTATGCCTCCACCAAACCAGCCTTACAAAGAAATACTAAAAGGACAGCTTTAGGGAAAGGAAAGAAAAGAGGGAGACAGAGAGGAACACAGGTACAAAAATGGCAATCAGTAAGTACCTATCAATATTAACCTTAAACGTAAATGAATTAGATGCTCCAATCAAAGACACAGAATAGCTGAATGGATAAGAAAGCATGAACCACACATATGCTGCTAAAAGAGACCCACCTCAGGACAAAAGACCATCACAGACTAAAACTCAAAGGCTGGGAACAAATTTTTCAGGCAAACAGACAAGAAAGAAAAAGCTGGGGTAGCAATTCTCATATCAGACAAATAGACTTCAAAAAAAGGGCCATAAACAGAGACCCAGAAGGTCATTTCATAATACTTAAGGGAAGAATCCACCAAGAAGACATGAACATCGTAAATATATATGCACCCAACATAGGAGCACCCAAATATATAAAGAAAATCTTAGAGGACTTCAAGAAAGATATTGACAGCAACACAATTATAGTAGGGGATTTGAACACCCCACTATCAAAATAAGACAGAACTTCCAAACCAAATTCAACAAAGACATTGCAGCATTAAAGAACACCCTAGAGAAAATGGACTTAGCTGATATATATAGAACCCTTCATCCCCAAAAAGCTAAATACACATTCTTTTCAAATGCACATGGAACATTTTCAAAGATAGACCACATAATAGGATACAAAACGAGCCTCAACAAATTCAAGAAAATTGAAATAATAACAAGCATCTTCTCTGACCACAAAGGACTGAAACTGGAAAAGAACTCCAAAGGAAAAAATCCAAAACACCCAAAGGCAGGGAGACTGAATGGTGTGCTATTAAACAACGAATGGGTCAAGAATGAAATTAGGGAAGACATCAAAGAGTTTCTGGAAACAAATGAAAACGATCTCACAACAACCCAAAACTTATGGGACACAGCCAAGGCAGTCCTGAGAGGGAAGTTTATAGCAATACAGGCCTATCTAAAGAAGATAGAAACATTTCAAACAAACAACCCTACTCTACATCTGCAAGAACTTCAGAAACAATAACAAAAACAGCCCAAAGCCAGTAGAAGGAAGGAAATAACCAAGATCAGAGCAGAAATAAATGACGTAGAGACTAAAAGCACAATTCTAAAGATCAATGAATCCAGGAGTTGGTCTTTGAAAAGATAAACAAAATAGACAAGCTTTTAAGTAGGCTCATTAAGAAAACAAGGGAACGAACACAAATAAACACAATCAGAAATGAAACAGGAGAGATTACAACTGATACCACAGAAATACAAAGGATTGTAAGAAATTACTATGAAGAACTGTATGCCAAGAAATTTGAGAACCTAGGGGAAATGGACAAATTTTTGAAAAATATAATCACCCAAAACTCAATGAAAAAGAAGTAGAAAACCTGAATAGACCAATAACAGCAAAGGAAATTGAAGCAGTAATCAAAAAACTCCCATCACACAAAAGCCCTAGACCACATGAGTTCACAGAAGAACTCTACAAAGCAGTTAAGGAAGAGCTAACCCCTATTCTCCACAGACTATTCCAAAAAATCCAAAAGGATGGAAAACTCCCAAACTCCTTTTATGAAGCCAGCATCATCCTAATTCCAAAACCAGATAGAGATACAACAAAGAAAGAAAACTTCAGGCCAATATCACTGATGAACATAGATGCTAAAGTCCTCAACAAAATATTGGCAAATCGCATCCTACAATATATCCAAAAGATTATACACCATGACCAAGTGGGATTCATCCCAGGGATGCAAGGATGGTTCAACATTCACAAATCAGTAAATGTCATTCATCACATAAACAAAAGCAAAGACAAAAATCACATGATCATATCAATAGATTCGGAAAAAGCTTTTGATAAGGTACAGAACCCTTTTATGATTAAAAAAAACACTCAGCAAAGTGGGAATACAGGGAGCATTTCTCAACATAATAAATGACATATATGAGAGACCTACAACCAACATCATACTCAATGGGAAAAAAATAAAAGCTTTTCCACTAAGATCAGGAACAAGTAAAGTTTGTCCATTTTCACCACTTCTATTCAATACAGTATTGGAAGTTTTAGCCACAGCGTTCAGACAAGAAAAAGAAATAAAAGGCATCCAAATAGGAAAGGAGGAAACAAAACTGTCATGGTTTGCAGATGACATAATAGTGTACATGGAAAATCCTATAGACTCTACCCAAAAACTGCTCAACATAATAATTGAATTTGGCAAAACAGTAGGATTCAAAGTCAATATCCAGAAATCAAAGGCCTTTTTTTATACTAACAATGAAACAGCAGAAGCAGAAATCAAGGGGAAAAAATCCCATTCAACATACCAAAAAAAAAAAAGATAAAATATGTGGGAATAAACTTAACCAAGGAGGTAAAAGACTTGTATACAGAAAACTACACAACCCTGAAGAAATCAAGGAAGACACAAACAAATGGAAACATATACCATGTTCATGGATTGGAAGAATTAACATCATCAAAATGTCCATATTACCCAAAGCAATTTACAGATTCAATGCAATACCTATTAAAGTACAGATGACACACTTCACTGACAAAGAAAAAACACTTCAAACATTTATATGGAATGATAAACAACCCCAAATAGCAGCCACAATTTTGAGAAAGAAGAACAAAGTAGGAGGGATCACAATACCTGATATCAAAATGTATTACAAGGCCACTGTAATCAAAACAGCCTAGTACTGGCATAAAAACAGGCACATAGACCAATGGAACAGAACAGAGAGCCCAGAAATAAATCCAACTCTCTACACTCAATTAATATTTGAGAAAGTGGGCAGCAACATAAAATGGAGTAAAGATAGCCTCTTCAACACATGGTGTTGGGAGAACTGGACAGCTATGTGCAAAAAAATGAAACTTGAGCACCAACTTACACCATAAACCAAACTAAATTCAAGGTGGATAAAAGACTTAAATATAAGCTGTGACACCATTAAAATACTAGAGGAGAAAATTGGCAGAAAAATCTCAGATATTTCAGGCAGCAATATTTTTAATGATATGTCCCCTAGAGCAAGGGATATAAAGGAAAGAATTAACAAATGGGATCTCATCAAAATAGAAAGTTTCTGCATGGCTAAAGAAAACAGTATTAAGATAAAAAGAGAACCAACTGTTTGGGAAAACGTATTTGCCAATGATACCTCAGACAAAGGCTTAATCTCCAAAATATACAAAGAACTTACATGACTCCACTCTAAGAAGACAAGCAACCCAATTAAAAAATGGGAAAAGGACTTGGACACTTCTTTAAGGAGGACATACAGAGGATCCAGAGACACATGAAAAGATGCTCAATATTGCTAGCTATTAGAGAGATGCAAATTAAAACCACAATGAGATACCACTTTACACCAGTCAGAATGGCCATCATAAACAAAGCAACAAACAACAAATGTTGGAGAGGTTGTGGGGAAAAGGGGACCCTAGTTCACTGTTGGTGGGATTGCAGACTGGTACAACCACTATGGAAAACAGTATGGAACTTTCTAAAAAAACTAAAAATGAATATGCCTTTAGATCCAGAAATTCCACTGTTGGGAGTATATACGAAGAACCCTGAAACACCAATCCAAAAGTACCTATGGACCCCAATGTTCATAGCAGCACAATTTACAATAGCCAAGAGTTGGAAGCCACCTATGTGCCCAGCAATAGATGAATGGATCCAAAAGCTATGGTACATTTACACAATGGAATTCTATGCAGCAGAAAAAAGGAAGGAGCTCCTACCCTTTGCAACAGCATCGATGGAAATGGAAAGCGTTATATTGAGTGAAATAAGCCAGGTGGTGAAAGACAAATACCATATGATCTCACCATTAACAGGAACCTAAACAAAATAAACAAGCAAGCAAAATGTAACCAAAGACACTGAAGTACAGAACAGGCTGCCTGGGACAAGAGGGGAGGGGGAGAGAATTTCAGGGGAAAAGGGGAAGGATTCACAGGAACAAGTATAAAGGGAAGATGGACAAAAACTAAGGTGGGGGGGAAATGGGAGGGAGGTGGGGAGCACTGGGGGGTGGGCTGGGATGGGAGTAAAATACAGAAAACTGTACTTGAACAATAATTACATTTTTAAAAAGAATTAAAAAAACAAAAAGACAAATGTTACATGATCATATGAATAGATGCAGAAAAAGTATTTGATAAAGGTAAAGCACCCACTTATGATTAAAAAGTACTCATCAAAGTGGGAGTAGAGGGAGAATTCCTCAACATGACAAAGTCCATATATAACAAACCTACAGCCAGAATCATACTCAGCAAGCAAAAAATAAAAGCTTTCCCGCTGAGATCAGGAATAAGACAGGGATGTCTGCTGTCAACATTTCTATCCAATGTAGTATTGGTAGTCCTAACCACAGCAATCCGACAAAATTAAAAAGGAATAAATGCATCCAAATTGTAAAGGAAGAAGTAAAACTGTCACTGTTTGAAGATGATATGATAGTGTACATAGAAAACCCTGTAGACTCCACCAAAACACTACTCGGCATAATAAGCTAATTTGGCAAAACATCAGGGTTGAAACTCAATATTCAGAAATCAAAGGCATTTTACACACCAACAATTAAATATCAGAATCAGAAATCAAGAGAAAAGTTCCATTTGATATAGCAACAAGAAAATTATAGTACCTTGATGCGTGCACTGAGCAGCAGTGCCCGCAGCATCATGGATGAGACATGAGACAAATTCACATGGACTGCTAAGTCCTGTGGAGCAAAAGGGCTGGCACAGCTACTCCCTCAAGGTGGGAGAGCCTTTGAATAGCTTGGCCACCCTCTCAAGGGGAAAGTGGCTTGGAGCAGCCTGGCAACTCTCTCTCAAGGAGGGAGAGAGTGCGCTGACTCTTGACTAGACAGCCTTTTATCGTTTTGGGGTTTTTTTTTGCACAGGACTTCAGGTACAACTAATTAATCATTGTCATGCAGTAAACAGTAGATAGTATACAAAGAACCATTAGGTCCTTTCCTAAGTCAGGGTCTGTCAGCTAAAAGGCTACAGAACTTTGGGAACATAAACTCTTTTCCTGCTTGGGCCTTTATCATTTAACTAAAAGAATTCTAAGCAAAGCATGCTTCACAGGATTGTTAGGAATTCTTTCCTTTGCCAGATCAACCAGGGAACTTGCCATTCCCAGCACAGGGCTGCACCACCTTCCCCATCACAGGTTTTTAGGCTTAAGTGGATTAGACCCAGGAAGCACTTCTCCCAGAGGACATGGGGACTCAGGCTTCATCAAAGCCAGGGAACGAGGGCCCATCACCCCTTTCTGTTGCAGCCTCCCTAGTTCTTTCATGACAGCCTCCCAAGTAATTGAGTCTGGCCTAGGTTGCCCCTTCTCTGAGGGGTCTCACCTGTCTCTGACCATCTGACCATACTTTGGGGGCAGGGGGATGAAGCAGAAGCAGAGTTTGCTACCAGAGACAAGCTTTGTCTCTTTGTGGCTCCCATTCCAGAGGTTGCTCACTCATCCTTATCTATAGGAGGCAGTTACAATTCCTGAAACCAAGCAAAGCATTTCCCAAACAGTACCTAGGAATAAACTTTACCAAGGAGGTGAAAAACCTGTATTCAGAAAACTACACAATAATGAGGAAAGAAATTAATGAAAATACAAAGAAATGGCAACATATATTGTGTTCATGAATTGGAAGAATCAACATCATCAAAATGTGCATATTACCTAGAGAAATTTATAGATTTAATGCAATCTTTCACAGATATAAAACAAATGTTTCAAAAATTTATATGTACCATCAAACCACCCTGAATAGCCTCAGCCATTTGAAGAACCATGAAAAACTAGGGGTGATCACAATACCTGGCATCAGACTATATTACAAGGCCACTAAAATCAAAACAGTATGGTACTGGCACAGGAACACACACACACCCCAATGGAACAGAACAGAAAACCCAAAAATAAACTCATGTCTCTATGGTCAATTAATATTTGAGAAAGGGGGAAGAAACATAAAATGGAGTAAAAAATAGCCTCTTCAACAAATGGCGTTGGGTGATCTGGACAGCTACATGCAAAGAAAAAAAAAAAGAAAGAAAAAGGAAAACTCAAACACTAAACTTACACTATACACAAAAATAAATTCAATGTGGATTAAAAAAACTTAAAAATAAGTCTTGACCCCATAAAAGTGCTAGAAGAGAATTGAGGTAAGAAAAATTTCAGATATTTCACACAATAATATTTTCACTGATAATAGAGCAAGTGATATAAAGGAAAGAACAAACAAATGAGAATTTAGGAAAATAAAGAGTTTCTGCACAGCTACATAAAGCATCAGCAAAATGAAAAATGAACCAACCATGTGGAAAAATATATTTGCAAATTATACCTCGAACAAGAGTTTGATCTCCAAAATGTATGAAGAACTCACACAACTCTACTCCAGGAATACAACCCAATTAAAAAATGGGCAAAGGTGTTGAACAGACACTTCTTCAAGGAGGACATACAGAAGGCCCAGAGACAAATGAAAAGATGTTCGCCATTGTTAGATACCAGAGAGATTCAAATTAAAACCACAATGAGATGCCACTTCACACCAGTCAGAATGGCCATCATAAACAAATCAGTGTTGGTTGGAATGCAGACTGGTGAAGCCACAGTGTAAAACAGTATGGAATTTCCTCAGAAATCTAAAACTGGAACTGCCTTTTGACCCGGCAATTCCACTGGTGGGATTATACCCTAATAACCATAAAACACCAATCCAAAAGAACCTATGTACCCCAGTGTTCGTAGCACAATTTGCAATAGCCAAATACTAGAAGCAATCTAAGTGCCCATCAGTAAATAATGGATCAGAAAACTATGGTACATTTACACAATGAAATAATACACAGCAGAAAGAAGAGGAGCTCCTATCCTTTGCAATAACATGGATGGAACTGGAGAGCATTTTACTAAGTAAAACGAGCCAGTCAGTGAAAGAGAAATACCATATGATCTCACCTATAAGTAGAACCTAATCAAACAAACAAACAAACAAACAAGCAAAACACAACCAGAGATATTGAAATAAAGAACAACCTGATAATAACCTTAGAGGAGGGAGGATGGGAATAATGGGGGACCATCAAGGAACATGTGAAGGACAAAGCCAAAGGGCTGTGTTTAAGGTTGGGAAGAGGGGATGGATGGGGTTAGGGTGGTGTGAAAATGGAGACAATTTTACTTGAAAAACTATCAGGGGTAGGTGCTTAGGATGGCTGTGGAGGGGGTGGGGGAAATGGAGACAACTGTACTTGAACAACAATAAAAAATAAAAAAATAATATACAATAAAATCAATAATAAAAATTTAAAAATAAACTCAAAAAAGAAAAACAATAAAAATAAATAAACAAAAATGTAATGAATTTGTGAAATGCTTTTCAGTATATATAAAAATTTTTATTTCACTCCTTAGCTCTATTAATTATAGCTCTGATTCATTATATTAATGGAGTCCCTAATATTGAACCATTCCTGGCATAAACCTTACTTAATTACTGTTAATAGGTTAGGCAAGTGTAAGTTGAAGTAACAAATGGCCCCCAATCTTAGGTGCTAATAAGTATTTGTTAGCATACTACATATCTCATACTACATATCTCATTATGAGTCAGCTGTAACTCTGACACACACCATCTTCATTCCAGAACCAAAGTCCTTGAAGTAGCCATCATTTAGAACATTACTGATCTTAGGGAAGAGAGAAAAAAGAATGTGAAGAACCACAGGCTGACACTTAAAACTTTTACTCAGAAGTTTTGCCTGTCACTGCCACTCACAATTTATTGTTCAAAAACAAGTCACATGGTCACATCTAAATTTAACAAGGCAGGGATGTATAATCATTCTATAAAGAAGCATCAGTCTGGCCAAGATGGAGGAGGCATAGGTGGAAATACTGTACCTCCTCACACAACCACATTTAAGGACAACAAAGATTTAGAAACAAAAACACAACCAGAACAGACAGAAAATTGAACTGTACCAAAGTCCAACAACAACAAACCATTAATCCAGACCAGTAAGAGGGGTAGAGCTGGCAGCCAGCAGAGAGGGGTTCCAGCAGGAAAAGGCTGTGGTTGGTGGCCCAGGCATGGGGAGGAAACCAGCAAACCCAGTAAGGTGCACAAGGCAGTTGGCTGACCCCGATCTTATATTCGCGTGCAGATAAACCAGGCAAAAAATGAGCAGTGAGACAAACTGCCCAACCCAGGGCCCCAACTATGGGAAACAAAGCCTAAAAGCACCAATTGAAAAAACTTTCGAGGGTTGAGGTGCTGGGAGAGACTCCTAGCCTCACAGGAGAGTTCGCTGGAGAGGCCCATCGGGTCCTAGAATGTACACAAGCCCACCCACCTGGGAACCAGCACCAGAAGGGCCCAATTTGCTTGTGGGAAGCTGCAGAGGGGACCAACATCTGAGAGTACAAAGCAAATGCCATTGCTCCCTCTCTCACCCCGCCCCCACATACAGCATCACAACCCAAAAACATGGGTGCCCCCCCCAGTGAACACCTAAGGCTCTGCCTCTCATATGTAACAGGCATGAACTGACCTAAAAAGGCTCAATCAGAAGAACAAACCAAAGCCCCAGAGCCAATACTTTTAAGCAACCAAGAGATAGCCAA
Organism: Artibeus jamaicensis; assembly: GCF_021234435.1. Lineage (NCBI taxonomy): Eukaryota > Metazoa > Chordata > Mammalia > Chiroptera > Phyllostomidae > Artibeus > Artibeus jamaicensis. Next base: position 7,807,755 of record NW_026521717.1, on the reverse strand, counting down.
CCTATTAGATGCACAATTCAAAACACTGGTGATCAGGATGCTCACAGAACTGGTTGATTTTGGTCACAAATTAGGTGAAAAAAATGAAGGCCACAATAAGTGAAGTGAAGAAAAATGCACAGAGATCCAATATTGACTGTAAGGAAACTGAAACTCAAATCAATGGAATGGACCAGAAGGAAGAAACAACCAAACAGAAAAGAATGAAGAAACAAGAATTCAAAAAATGAAGAGAGGCCTAAGGAACCTCCAGGACATCTTTAAAAGTTCCAACATCTGAATTATAGGAGTACCAGAAGAGGAACAGGAAGAGCAAGTGGAAAACTTATTTGGACAAATAATAAAGGAGAACCTCCCCAATCTGGCAAAGAAAATAGACTTTCAGGAAGTCCAGGAAGCTCAGAGAATCCCAAAGAAGTTGGACCCAAGGAGGAACACACCAAGGCACATCATAATTGCATTACCCAAGATTAAAATGAAGGAGAGAATTCTTGAAGCAGCAAGAGATAAGGGGACAGCTGATTTCTCAAGAGAGACCTTGCAGGCAAGAAGGGGTTAGAAAGAAGTATTCCAAGTCATGAAAAGTCAAGGACCTACATCCAAGATTGCTCTATCCAGCAAAGTTTTCATTTAGAATGGAAGGGCAGATAAAGTCTTCTCAGATAAGGTCAAGTTCACGGAGTTCATCATCACCAAGCCCTTATTATATGAAATGTTAAAGGGACTTATCTAAAAAAAAGAAGATAAAAAATATGAACAGTGAATGGACAGCAAACTCAGTTATTAACAACCACACCTAAGACAAAAGCAAACTAAATGGACACCTAAAACAGGAGTGGAGCTACAGAAATGGAGATCACATGGAAGGTTAGCAACAGGGAAGTGGGAGGAAAGGTGGGGGAGGTACAGAGAATAAGTAGCATAGACAATGGGGAGAAAATAGGGGGAGGGCAAGAGTGGTGTGGGAAATGTGGAAGCTAAAGAACTTATGAGACGTGGACATGAACTAAAGAGGGGAATGTGGGGGGAGGGGTGTGCAGGATGGAAGGGAATGAAGGGGGAAATGGGACAACTGTAATAGCATAATCAATAAAATATATTTAAAAGGAGCATCACAATATTTTGTGAAAAATAACACAACATACCGTGCATTATAAATTTTGCAACAACATTTATGAGGCATACTGATACACAGTTTTTCACCTTATAAAAAGAATCTGAAAGTAAAAACACATACTTATTACTGCAAAGTAACTAACTAATACAGTAGCTAACTTTAAAAGATAAGTATTTTGTGTTGTGGGGGGAAACTAATATCTGCCTTGAAGACTTTATAACAAGTCACTTAACATATGACATGTGATCTGTGATACACACCTGTGTTTGAGAGTGTGTAGTCAATGCTGATATGGCTGCCCCAGCACCCATAATGAGGGCTGGCCAGAAGTAATGCATATTGTTTTTGGAATAGATTGTAACTCCTTTCTTATTTCCTTTTGAGAGTGGCTTTTTGTCCTGTGATTGTTTCTTGACCTTTTCTTTCTGCGTGTACACACTGAGGTAATGTAGCTCAGAGTCATGTGTAGGACACATGCCTCCTCTGTCTGGGACCCCTTAATAATGAGCCTTAAACTGGAGTTGGTGCAGTCTCTCTCACACCGACCTGACACCATCAGGGCCCTCCCCTGTAATGTGAGTAACAAACATCATGTCCACATCTGCTAGAGCTCTGGTTTTTTTGAATATCAGGGACACTTAAGCAGCTCCTCAGTTTGGATCTCCCATGTTAGAGAGAGCTATGTTTTTAATATTATCATCTCTCACTTTTCTACCTTGTATCACAAAATGCCATGTCATCTGTACACATTCCTGACAGTACTTTTAGCTGAGCAATTCTGATGAAGACAAGCCTGGACTATGAATAGGTTACTAAGGAGGTGATAATTTTCTTTTGAGTAGAGATTGGAGGTTTTCCTATCACGTTCCTGCTTTTTTCTTTACCTGCCCCTCCTGATCAAGTCTCCTGTGTGTACAGGATCTTTCGCCTAGAAATCCCAACAAGGAGTATAAACATCACCTCACCTGTAAGTCAGGCTACTGTTAAATATTTACTCATATTGTTTCATATGGATTAATTGAAAACATCAAATGGTGAAGGGGGCCTAAGGCTGCTTGCCTAGAGACCCTCTAGAGTTCTGGCTGGTGTAGTTCAGTGGATTGAGTGCTGGCCTTCGAATCAAAGGGTTTCTGGTTCGATTCCCACTCTAGGGCACATCCCTTGGTTGTGGGTTAGGTCCCCAGTAGGAGGCATGCAAGAAGCAGCCACACATTGATTTCTCTCCTTCCCTTAACCTCTCTAAAAATAAAGAAAGAAATGAGAGAGAGAGAAGAAGAGAAGAGAAGAGAAGAGAAGAGAAGAGAAGAGAAGAAAAGAGAAGAGAAGACCCTCCAGAGCTGCTGTCTATTGAGCATTTCCCTTACTTTTTCATTATGCCATAAGACAGAGACCACTGTTTGTCAAGTACTGGCTGTTTCATTTCACCTTTGTGGTATGCAACTTGACCAAAACTGGGAGCAATAAAACCTTGTCTTATCAGGTATTATTAAATCTATTAATTACAAAATGGAGAACGGTGGGAGAGATGAAAGCAGGAAGCCAATTATAGATAAATAGAACAAATGGTAGTAAAATTTGTGATTTATTTGAAAGTGATACAGTACGCATTCAACATGCTATCTTAAACCTTTATTAACAGTAAAACTATATATTTACTGTCAAATCTAAGATGGCCACAAGCTGCATGCAAAATGTTAATGCCTTTGATTCAAATTCTACACAAACAAAACTGTCACTTCCTTATATTTCACAACAAAAGGCCCACCCAGGTCCTGATTTTTTATGATTTTTCCATAACAAGAAAAGAACTAGCAAGCACTAAAAGGAAGTGAAAGTTGTTAGAGAACAGTCAGGTATGAAGCAATACATAAAGTGACATATACAAATAGAATAGTATGTAACTGTTAAAGAATAAACTGCCACAAAGCTGTTTGTAGTGTTCTAACATTTATTTTTAAGTTTTCTTTCATTTATAAAAATCTTTATTGTATTTTCCATTACCATTTAGTTCCTCTATACTCTCTTCCCTCAGCAACCACCATGCTGTTGTACATTTCCATGAGTCTTTTTTCCTTTTTGCTCAAACCCTCCACCCACTAAACTACCTCCCACAGCTGTCATACTGCTCTTCACCTATGAGTCTAACATTCATTTTTAAAAGATTGTGCATATTGTGATATTTACCAATAAATACTGGCAAAAGTTCTCTCAGGAAGTGAGACTTCTTACAGAGTAATCTATTCAAAGAACATATTTTTATTTTTTAAACAGGAGAAAATCAAAGTTTAATACATGCACATGGGGAATTGACATAAGTATGTCACAAAGAAATATTTGTAAAGAAACTCCACCAAAGAAATGACTTCTGACCATTAACAGCCTTATACTCTACTAGCATATTTAAACTTAATTGTTTTGAAAAGTTTCTCTTCAATAAATATTAAGAATGCAGGAAAGTAGCTCATGAATGTCCTTTATTGGAGACAATTATTGCATTAAGCCTGTAATACCAAGAGGGTTAAATTAGCCTTTTCAAAGCAAAGGTATCAGATTTCTGACTTCTGTAGGCTCTGGTGCTCAGAGCGAAGAAAGAGCTTTGGCTTCATAATATAGTCATATTATAAAACTAACGTGGTTATTTAGAAAACAGAGGATAGGAACTTGTTAACTTTTATTTCTTTTCTTTTTTAAAGTACATTTATTGATTATGCTATTAGAGCTGCCCCATTTTTTCTCTACCTTTTATCACCTCCCACCCTGTACCCACCCTTTCTCCAGCATTACCTGCCTTTTTCATGTCCATGAGTTCATGCATATGTGTTGTACATATATGTTCTTTGGTTTCTCCATTTCCTATACTATTCTTAACCTCCCCCTATTTTCTACATACCAATTATGCTTCTTATTCCTGGTGTCTATTCCCCCACTTTACCCCCTTCCCCTTCCTGATGATAATCATCCATGTAATCTCCATTTCTGTGATTCCATTCCTATTGTACTTTGCTTAGCTTGTTTTTGTTTTTTAGGTTCAGTTGTTGATAGTTATGAGTTTATTGTCATTATACTATTCATAGTTTTGATCTTCTTTTTCTTAAATTAGTCCCTTTATCATTTTATATAATAAGGGCTTGGTGATGATGAACTCCTTTAACTTGACCTTATCTGGAAAGCACTTCATCTGCCCCTCCATACTAAACGATAGGTTTGCTGGATAGAGTAATCTAGGTTGTGAGTCCTTACTTTTCATGACTTTGAATATGTCTTTCCAGCCCCTTCTTGCCGGTAAAGTTTCATTTAAGAAATCAGCTGATAGTCTTATGGGCACTCCTTTATAGGTAATTCCTTTTCTCCTGCTGCTTTTAAGATTCTCTCCTTATCTTTAATTTTAGGTAATTTATTTATAATGTGTCATGGTATGATCCTCCTTAGGTCCAAATTTTTTGGGACTCTCTGAGCTTCCTAAACTTCCTGGAAGTTATTTCCTTCACCAGATTGGGGAAGTTTTCCTTCACTATTTTTTGAAATAAATTTTCAATTTTTTACTCTTCCTCTTCTCCTTCTGGCATTCCCATGATTCAAATGCTGGAATGTTTAAAGTTGTCCCAGAATTTCCTCAGCCTCTCCTCATTTTTTTGAGTTCTTGTTCCTTTATTCTGTTCCAGTTGAATGTTTACTTCTTCCTTCTGTTTCAAATCCTTGATTTGAGTCCCAGTTTCCTACCCTTCTTTGTTGGTTTCCTGTATATTTTGCCTTATTTTACTTTGCATAGCTTTCACTTCTTCCTGTATTTTGTGTCTCTAGTCCATCATTTCTGTGAGCATCTTGATTACCAGGGTTTTGAACTCTGCATCTAATAGGTTGTCTATCTCCTCACAGCTTAGTTTTTTTCTTCAGTTTTGAACTGTTCTTTCATTTGGGTCATATTTCTTTGCTTTGGCATACCTGTTACATTGTAAGTGGCAGAGCCTTAAGCATTGGCCAGGGCAGGGCAACCTATGTTGATGTGCTGCGGTGCTGTATGCAGGGGAAGAGTCAGAGAGGGAACAAAGATGCTTGCTTGGCTCTCGCCCTACTTTCAGTCACTTCCCATGTTACCCACAAGCAAATTGGGCCCTTCTGGTGCTGATTCCTGGGTGGGTGGTTTTGTATACATTCTAGGACCCTATGGGTCTCTCCAATGAACTCTTCTGTGAGGCTGAGAGTTTCTTCCACCTCCACAACTCCCACAGGATTTACAGCTATAGGTTTTGAGGGTTTAGTTTCTCATTCTCTGGAACCCTCATTGCATGGTCTGTCTCGTTCCCCAGTTGTTCCTCTCAGCTTATCTGCACACGATTGTGGGACCATCTTGTCCACCAGCTGCCAATTTGTCTGCCTGTTCTGTCACCTTGCCATGCATCCTTTCCACCCCAGCTACCCATCTCCACCCTCCTATCAGTCAAGGTGAATGTTTCTTCTTTAACTCCTTGGTTTTCAGACTTCCACACAGTTTGCTTATCTGGAAGTTCTGGTTGTTTTTTGTTTTTAAATATGTCATTGCCCTTATTTTGGTTGTGTAGGGAAGCAAAGCATATCTACCTAGGCCTTCATGTTGGCCAGACATTCCTAGGACCTGTTAACTTTAAACTAACTCTTATGTTTTACATGTGCTTATGTACACAAATTTTTAAGCTTTCAAACTGTTTGTAGTAAAGCAGTTATTTTGTACATTTTCAGTTGGGCAGACAGTTACTAAAACAGAAATAAAATAAAAGAACAATGAAGCAAGAAATTCCAAAATGAGAATATCCACAAGCTACTTAACAATATGAATTCAGGATAGAGTGACCAAAACAAAAGGCTTCTTTGGTCAACAAAAGGGGGGGCATATACTAAACCTGACAAGCTCAGGGGATATCTGCATGATTGCCTTATGAACTCAAGACCTAAAGTAACCACTCAGTATGATCTGAAATTCAAACTTTCTAAGTAAAAGCAGGTTATGCAGACATGTCCTAGACTACAATTTTCCCTATCAAAAGTCAATCTTTACCTTACTTAAGCCTGTCTATTGTCTTTTTTTGTATCTACAATAACACACCTTTGGAATGTCAAATTTCCTTTTACCAGACCCCTCAAAAAGTACAAGCACTGCACCAGAACTGAGACTACAAATCCCCTCATTGTTATTGTTATCATGTTAATTGCTGACTGTTAACTCTCCTGTACCCCAACCTCTGTAAAAGAAGCATATGTCCATCATTTTACTTTTTATCAACACCAGAGGTTTCCATGCTTTGTTTTCTCCTGCCACCCCAATCTATTGTTAATGAATTTCATGTAACCTACTTATGCCCCTTCCTTTGATTATGTATAAAATAAGGGACAAGACTGCTATTTTCTAGAGCATTTTCTCAGTTTGTTGAGATTTTTCTTTGTGACTGTTGTCATCAGTTTTGCTCAAATTAACTCATAAAAATTCTGCAGGTTTGGATGTTTCTTGCGTTGACACTTCTTCCTGGGCATTCTAATATTGACAAATAAAAACCTCTTTAGTAAATCTCACCCTTCTCATCAATAACACTGAAAACCATGGGGCGCTGTAGGGCAAATGGAGTAATTCAGGCTCCCTCATATGGATATCTGGGAAACTGGGACTTAGCATTGTTTTTATAACTGTGCTTAAGGGTCCACATGTACAGAATCAAGGTCTGCTATATAACCAGTGATAGGCTATGTTGGCCCCCAGATGGCTTTGTATGGACTTAGTATATAAGGGAGTCAGGACTTTCCAAGGTGTTACTCATAGCTTGTGGCAATCGTGGATCACTCCACCTCGGTTAAAGGCCCATCAGACATCCTGACAGCTCCATGCATTTCCTTCCATCTGCCCAAATCCAGGGTGAACCTGCTTGGCCTTGAATGGGGTGCAGGACAATTGGCACAGTTGGCAGGATTTGTTGCAGTATGGTAGGGAGCCAAAGGGACCTCCAGAGAGGGGACTAGAGGGGTGGCCTGCCACCAATAAGTGGTACTCAGTGGCATGGCTCCTTGAAGCTTGGGCTCCTCTCTGCCCCCCACCCCTCACGCAGCACTGGCCCAATGTTAGTGTAGAGAAGGCCCTGTTGGTGGTAGGGGAGACTCTAGAGAAGCCAAATGTCCTGGCAGACGTGGAGGTGGTGGGCTGGGTGTTTCTTAAAACTTTGCAAGCTGTGGCAGAGACTGAGCCTTATAATGCAATGAAGTTATGAGGGCTCTGAGAGGCAGCAGAAGCCTTGGAGGCTCAGGTCCGTGCCCTAGAGGAGGACCAAGGACAGCAGAACTGTGGTGGTCCCCTCCCTCATGGTAGTGGATCATTTGGAGGAGGGAGAAAGAGGAACTGAGTCCCCTCTGAGCCCACCTAGTAGTGATACAGAAAATGAAATCACAGCAGCCTATGGAACCTGGGGGGAATCCAGCTAGCCCCGCCGAATGGTTCAGCATGCAACATACCATCCCTATATGCAGGCTGAGATAGTAGATCCGGCGAAGCAGTTTCAGCAGCTGCCCAGGGAGCCCTTGGTAGTGTGGCTCCTCCACCTTAGGGATTTCGGGATGGATAGTATTATGTGTATTGATCATGAGATGGAAAAGTTGTTTTCCATTATGACTCACCCCTCCCCGCAACAGTGGCTGCAAAATAGCCAGTGAAATGGAAGGGGGCAGGGATCTCATTCTTGGTTAGAATGTGTCATGGCCACTGTCACACAGTCTGGACAGATGCAGAGGTGCCAGATACTGTGAGCAAATGGCTGTCCTATACAGACTTACTGCAGATTCTATAGGAGTTGGGCATGGTCCAGGCCATGTTTAATCTTAATACTCGTGGCCTTGATGATGAATGTTTTATGGCAGGAATGAAGGATCTGATGCCGCAGCATGTCCCCTCTGCCTCTTTTGGCTCCCTTATGACTATTTTGGCCACATGTGTTGGCCAAATCTGTATTAATGATGTCACCACAATGGTGGCAAATCTTGGAGAGGCAGAGAGTCAGAGGCAGCAGAAAGGAGTCTGGACAGTATCTTGAGTCCCCTTTGTCTCTCAGGCCAAAAACAACACCATGAGGGTGACTAGGACTTAAATGTTGTTAGATCTTTTGGGAACTGGAGTGGATCAAAATAAGATTGATGGGAAGTCAAACACCTACTTATTAGAACTGTGGAAACAGTTGCAAGCTGACCAACATTTCCTGCAGCCCAAGAAAAAGGAGGCAACAGGGAAACCTGGGGGGTATGCAGCAGGAGGCTCATCCTGTGCATCTGGCAGACCATCTGGCTATGCCAACCTTGCAAGAAGAAGAAGGAAACATCCTTTGGCATTTTGAATAGAGGGAGGGCCAAGGGACTCACCTACAGAGGATGGATGGGGACTGGAGGCCACGTGTACAATTGGCTATCCACTGATCCCCTACAAATGTCCAGCAAGTCCTGGCTCTACTAGTCACAGGGGCAGAATATACTCTCTTGTATGAAAACCCTGACAAGTTTCCAGGGCCTGAGGTCTCTACTGATGGTTATGGCAGGCCAAAGTGTAAAGGTGAAGGCCATGCAGCTTTCCCTGAGTATTGGGGGATTGTGCCCCCATTAATATATTGTATATGTGCCCCCCATTCCTGAGTATTGGGATCAATGCCAATCCTGGGCATTGATGTGCCTCAAGGATTGTAAGCTGCAAACCACTGCAGTAAAGTTCTGCCTGAAAGTAAGAGTGGTAAAAGCCATCATGCAGGGGCATGCTGAGCTTCCTCTCATTCAGTTACTGTCCTGGTGACGAGTGACAGTGGTTAAGCAGCTCCAGCTGCCTGAGGGCCATGAGGAGGTAATGGGAGAGTTGGAAAAGGTAGAGATAATTAGGACTACCCACAATCCCTTCAATTTTCCTGTGTCACCAGTGAGAAAGCTAGCTGGCACATGGAGAATGACGGTAGATTATCAAGAATTAAATAAAGTCATTCCCCTAATACATGCAGCAGTCCCTTCTGTGATGAGCTTGGACTGAATAACTAATGAGCTGGGAATTTACCACTTCATGGCTGATCTAGCAAATGCCTTTTTATCTGTGGATGTTGCTCTGGTTTGCTTTCACATGGGAAGGCCAATAATGGACCTTTATAGTGCTCCCTCAGGGGTATTTACTCAGCCTGATCATTTGTCACAGGCTTGTGGCAGATGTCCTGGTCAAGTGTCCATGGCCCACCACAGTGAGCCTTTTTTACTACACTGATGGTATTTTGCTAACCAGTGATTCTCCTATAGAGTTAGAGAAGGCAGTCCCACAAAGTATTGCCACACCTGAAGTCATGTGGCTGGGCAGTCAATGAGGCCAAGCTGCAAAGGCCTGGAATATCTGTAAAACTCTTGGGGGTTGTCTGGTCAGGTAAGACAAAAGTAATCCCCAATGCAGTGATAGATAAAATTCAGGCGTATCCTACCCCTACCACTATGAAGCAGCTCCAAATGTTTTGGGGCCTGCTTGGGTACTGGAGAGTACTTGTGGCTCACCTCACTTAAATTGTTCACCCCTTGTATGCTTTGGTTAAAAAAGGAACAAACTGGCACTGGACTCCGACCTTGGAGCAAGCATTCCAAGGAGCAAAGCATATTGTTAAACATGCTCAGGCCTTGCATTCTTTGGATCCTGCCAGACCTTGTGAACTAGTAGTGCATGTGACATAAGACTCTTGGTGGGGTCTTTGGCAGAGATTGGTACAGCTGTGTCAACCCCTGGGATTCTGGTCCCAACTATGGAAGGGAACAGAGGTATGGTACTTCCTGATTGAAAAGCAACTGGTGGTAGTGTATGCTGCCTGTTGACCATAGGAGCTATAACAGAAACTGCCCTCATGACAGCAAGGGCCACTTACCCCCTTGCTGGGTGGGTCCAAGACTGGATGACCAATCATCACAGTGGGATGGCCCAGATGTTCACATTGGCTAAGTATGGGGCTTATCTGCAACAAAGGTGTACTTTGTCAGCTAGTCCCCTATGGGCTGAGTTGCAGGAAGTGTGAGGCCCTGTCACCTATCTAGATGAAAATTCTACTGCTCCTACCACATCAGAAGTGGAAGCTAACCACTTCCGTGAAGGGTAGGCACCTCTTCCCTCAAATGTGTGGTATACTGATGGGCCCAGCAGAGGGCAGACCATTTACCAAAGACATACCAATCTTGTTTGACACTGTAGTCAGTCAGAGTGGCCAGTGGGCAAAACTGTAAGCCTTTTGTCTCATGATTGCAAACAAAGTGCTGCCCCTGACTATTTGCACAGATATTTGGGCAGTGTACCAGGAAATAACGTTATGGATCTCTGCATGGCATACAAATAAATGAATGGTTATGCATAGGCCATTATGGGAGCAGGCCCTGTGGCAAGACCTATAGGAATTAGGCCACCAGAAGCAAATCACTGTATATCATGTATATCATGTGACCGGGCATGCACCCCTAGCCTCCCATGGGAATGATGAGGCTGATACTCTAGACAAGGTGCTATGGCTGGGAACGGTGCCTCCCAGCCCATCAAGAAAAGTAGCCCAGTGGCTACACTGTCACCTCTTACATGCTTGACAGACCATGTGGTCTATGATCAAAGCTTAGGGGTTAACTGTCACTTTAGCAGAGGTACAGAAAGCTTGTGAGACCTGTGTTGTCTGCTTGCAAGAGCATCCCCAGATGCCTCTGGAAACTACTGGGCAGATGGTATGGGGACAAGTATTGCTGACAGTGGCAGCAGGTTAATGTGATTGGACCCCTGCCTAGTTCAGAGGGGTTTCAGTATGCAATCACATGTGTGGACACGGCCACCAAACTCTTGGTTGCATACCAGGCATGCCACCTGGATCAAAAAGTGGTGATTGCTGCTCTGGGGCACTTACACTCTATCTATGGGAGACCCTTGATCACTTGAAGTGATAGAGGGACACACTTTACAGGGGCCTTGGTGAAACAATGGGCCCAAGACATCTAATTGCCTGGAAGTTCCATGTGGCCAATTACCCCAGAGCTGCCAGGATGATTGAATGGCATAATGGCTTACTGAAGCAAGACTCACAAGCCATGGCTGCCACCCTTACATTGGGGGGTGGGAGGCCTGGATGAAATGCTTATGGACTGTCCTCCAAACTCTGAGAAGATTTGGAGTGGGTGGCCAGCTCCAGTACTCCACCGGACTGCAACTCCAATTCAGCTACAAGTACAGACTAGGGAAGCTTTGCTAAAACTGGGGTTGGGGGAACAAGGAAATATCCTGTTGCCTGCCCCTGAATGCCACGTCCTCTTCCAACCATGTTGTTTGACAATTTCCGGGCATGGAGGATTCGAGTTCAAGGAATTCATCTCCCCAGAGGAGAATGTGGCATCCAAAATGAGTTAACAATTGGCTATTTTAATTATTTTACTCTTGCTACTGAGTATAGACATTGAACTGTACTTACTTATTCCTGTGAAAGTCACCCAAGAGGAGGGAACAGTTCAGGGGAAAACATTAGTATTCCCCATAAAACTGCCTGAAAGGATAGAAAAATCTCCAGATTCTCCTCTCCCTTATACAGGGGAGTACGACAGCCAGGGTAATATAATTATTAACCATAAAGGAAAACATGTCAAGTTGTATAAATTACCCTGGTTTGAGCAACTTAAATCCATCAGGACTGCCATGGTGTACCAGAAATAAGAAAAACAAGTTAGATCTCTTAAATCAACAGTTAAATCCAGTTAATAAAGAACCAGGTTGTTGTTGCAAACACAGGCTGTGCTGCCAACAGTTGAGGGAATGGAAGAACAGATTAGAGAGACTTTCCGACTACTGTTCCTTACCCACAGTTACAAAGGGTCTTCCAAGAAAACAAGTAAAAACTATATAGACCCCTGCCCACAGCCCAGGGATATGGTCAGGATGGTTTAGATGCATCTGCAAGGCAGAGGCAACTGTGGCTGGATTTCCTGTCTATCTCTCCTTACATATTTGTTCTGATAATCAAAAGGTGGTGGGATTGTTAGACACTTATATTTCAGGTTCATTGATTAGCATAATTCCTGTGAAGTTGTACAAAATAATTTCTTGACCAGAGAACAAAGTTCCCTCTAATGAAATAATCCCTGAATGTTTGGAAGTTGTTGGAGTAACAGAATATGCATCAATTGGACAAAGAAATTAAAAAAGGGCTGGTTAACTATTACAAACTAAACACGTAGAAACAGTTACTAGAAAGTCAGTTTATAGTACACAGAGAAACATTTTAGACAGAAAAGGATAGCTAAGTTAGACATCATAAAGGCCTTATAATAAATTTCCTATTACCTCTACTCAATCTAGCGTATCCTTTTGCCCCGTGATAAATTCTGAGAAACTTTAATATACAATTAAGATATTCAAATTCTGTACATACAGCTACTTCTAATTATCTGATTAATGGCTCTCCTGGTCAAAATAATCTTTGTTTATTATAACTGAATCTATGGGAACTTTCATATTTTTCCTGGTTACCTTTGTATTGATTTTTTCTGCTTAACTGATTATGCTACACTGCAAATGTTAATCACTACCTAAAATGAAAATATAAAAACCTGCTTGTACTTGCAATAAACAGAACAGAGCTTCACTGTCCTTTGAGGCATTTTGTCTGTTACCCATTGCCGATGCCTTACCCACCTTTGGGAATCCCTGGACTCTGCTGCGGCTGGTCCGCAGCACCTGAGGGCCTGGAGCATGGACAAATTGCCACTTGGACATGGACTTGAAAGATAAAGGCCTCCTACATGCGTTGGGTAGCTTTTGCTGCTCCTTGGGAACAAGAGGTAGAAACTTGCAAATAGTAGTACCCTGGATGATTGGGACATGACTCCCAATCTTAAAAGTGACATACACAGAGCCAGCAGACCATGAAACACTTCCCCACAACTCCTTTGTGATATCCCTATGACCCATTATGACTTGTCCACTCTTATTGCAAGTAGGTGCTGGATCCCTAGTCAAAGTGAGAAAAGTATGGTGTTTGTGCCCAGGGAGGCCCCCTCGGCCAGAAACTTGCTTGTACCTTGCCTGAGGGTTGTAATTTGCCATTGTTAGTACAATAACTGTTTTGTCTTTTCGCCCACAGGATACAAACTAACACCTTAGTTGACTAGGTATATACCTAGGCCTCAGTGGCTAACCAATCAGCATGCTGAATCTACACTGAATCCCCTTAGCACGGTGCCAGCCTCCCATGGTGCATCCCTCTGGCTTCCATAGCAAATTGGATTTGGTTATGACACCAGTGGAACAGTGCACATTCCTGGTGGACCACAACACTGGCGCAGAGCAATGGTCTGACCAGCCTCAGCCATTAGTTGGATACACCATATGGGATGACTCATGTTGGCTCATGGCTGAGACCATGGAGTTGGCTGGACCAGCCCTGCTCTGTATTGAAAACATCAAAGGACAAGCCCAAGTAGGCTGGACTCCAATAGGTCTGTGTCAGAAGCATACTCTTATGCATTACCAGGAGGCACAGAATAACTTGTGGGCTGCAGTTCCCACTGGGGCCCTCTGGGTGTATGGCTAATATGGGTGGCCTTACTTGCCTGGAAATTGGACTTGCCATTGTACCTGGGGGTGGCCTCATGTTCCTGAGTTCATAAAACTCTTATGAACCAGCCCATTGGGAAGCATTTAAGGCGCAACACTGGATAAAGCATACCCCTGATGGTACTACCCATTTAGCCATCTTTTCTCCTCAAGCTGCTTCTATAGTCACTAAGGCTGAGATAACGGCTTTGGCTTTGTACACTGCTCCTGTGTTAAATGCAACGCGATTCCTTGAGCCTCTTAAATGAGGAAGTGTATCGAGAAAAGTTGCCCTACAAAATAGCATGGCCTCAGACATGCTTGCTGCATCACAAGGCAGGGTATGTGCCCTAGTTGGGGCTGAAAGCTGTGTGTGCACTCCAGATATCCAGTGAGACCCATGCTATGGAACACCTAACAGGTGATCCCCTGAAGGAATGCTGGGCATCCTTAACTACTGAATGGTGGTGGGTCCTTGCTGTCTTGGGCAGCAGTGCTTCTGTTCTGGTTGCTTGCTGTTGCAGCTTGTACTGCTACTGCAGCATTTGGGTGCAGAGCTCTTCTCTTGCTTGCTAAAGGATCCTTGTGGAAGACATCCCTTACACAGATTATATGGTGAGGAACCCTGAAGTGGTGGAATGAAGGGAAAATGGAATTAGTCGGGCTCCCAGACCCGGATATTCCAGGAACCAGGACTTAGCAGTGTTTCTACAACTGTGCTTAAGGGCCCACACGTGCAGAATCAAGGTTTATCTGTTATATAACCAGTGATAGTCTACACTGACATGCAGCCGGCTTTGTATGCACTTAGTATATAAAGGAGTTGGAATTTTCTGCGGTGCAACTCATGGCTTGTGCTGTGTGTGGACAGCCCCACCCCGGAATAAAGGCCTGTCAGATATCCCAACATCTCTGGCATTTTCTTCTGTATGCCCAAGTCGCGTGGGAACCTGCCTGGCCTTGAACAACTGCAGGACAGGAGTGTTTGGGGCACGAAACAAAATGAGGTGAGAACAAGCAAAATTCAAGAAACATTTTATTAATACTGGTGATTTTACTCAGGTTTTTGTACAGAGAACTTTCAAATAATTATAAACTTTGAGTAAATGTTTGTCTGATTAAATAAAACATTAATAGCATTCCTTATGGTCAAATTAGAATTAAAACAAAACTATCAGATGCCAGCATATATAATCATCCCTCTTGATGACTAGAAAACTGAATCAAAGTCATGGAGGGTACATGTTAATGAGGGTAGCCTATGCTTGGAGAAAGCTGGGTCTTTTCAATATTTACTCCTTGTTTACTTCATCACCATTCTCCTTTCTGAGCTTGAACATGGGAATCTGCTGACCATCCTTGAGCTCTAAGAAGACCTCTTGAAGATGCCACCTGATAGAAACCAAAAGTAATCCAGAAAACACTGGCAAATAAAGGAAATAAAGCTCTAGCCAGATAGCTCAGTTGGTTGAAGCATCATCCCAATATGCCATAGTTGAAGGTTGGATCCCCAGTCAGAGAACATACAAGAATCAGTCAATGAATGCATAAATAAATAAATGGAACAGCAAGTCAATGTTTTTCTCTAAAATTAATGAAAAAGTAAAAAATGAAGTTGTTTGAATACTGTCTTCAAATTTTAAAGACTATTTTATGATATAAATTTAGGTTTACATAAAGTTTTAACATTTTATTATAGGTTCTCCTTACTTAACCAGCATCACTGTTGAGGCAAGTTTAATAGTAAAAGGTTGATGGGTGAATTAAAGGGGCACCAGGAAAGAGAAGGAGCAACTTATTCCCCACTTCCTAATTCACTCTGACCTTCAATTAGTGAAGGCCAACTTCTCCACTAACACCAGGCGTTGGAGCCAATGAACCTAGGGGGAGGCACATGGGAGCTGCCTAAGGGCTGTCTGTCACTTTTATCCTGGGGAATTACAACACATCCTGGCTAAATAGCTAACATCTCTGAAAGAAGCTTGGCAGGAGTGCTGAGTAAATATAGCTATGACAACTAGATAAGAAAAACAAATTAATGGGGTGGAAAACTTATATAAAAAATGTATTGAATAATCCTAGAATAGGAAACCATATCTTTATTTGTAATGATTGAGGCAGTAGTTTTAGAAGCTGTAACATTATCAAAGACCAACGCTGTACGTGTAAAGTTCTTGAAATTCAGTAGACTAAGGAGTGGACACTGTGGCAGATTGCACTGGATAAAATGTCTGAACTAAGCTCAGAGTCAAAACACTGGCTTGCTGCCCAGGCTATGAAACTTTTCAAACTTTGAAGAAGTACTTCATATTACCAAAATTATGTAACTACAAATGAAAATGGGAATCGGGACTGTTTCCATCAGAAGGTTCTTCTGTTCCTCCATACCCACCCATTTTCCCATAATACCTGTTAAAGGGGGCATCTCTGGATGAAATAACATAAAGATGGCCCTCTGACCTGGATCCAGAGACAGGAATCTTCAACTGTGGATGTAAAATGAGATATGTTACTGTCCTCTTAAGAGATGACAAAATGATACTTTCTAGCGCTAACCCTATAAAAACTAGAGAAAAACCTGGAGAATTCAGCTGGTTTTCTATCTGGCTTCCTCCAAATGTCCTGCCTCTCTTTGGATGGTTTGGTGAGGTCAAGGGCAGCCCTCTTATTTGGCAAGGAGACCTTATGTGCCAAAACTAAATGCTCTGGGAACTTGCAATGATTATTTCAAAATCCAGTTAATATCAAGAACATGCTAAGTGAAAGAGCCTTACCCAACAGTCTATAAAGCATGATTCCATGTTCTAGAACAGGTAAGTACACTGGGAAAAAATATCAGAAAAGCGATTGCCTCTCCTGGGGCTGAAAGATGTGAGAAGGAACCAACTGGGAACAGAATGAGCAAGTTGTAGGGTGACGGGAGCTGTCCACATCTAGATAAGGGCTTGCACTGTACTTGTTAAAAATCAAATAGTACACTAAAATTTGTACCTTTCACAGAATGTAAATTTTACCTCAAAAAATGGGGCTCTAAACAAATATTAAACTCTAGTTAAATGATATACATGCTTACTCATATTTTGGTGAGTTTTAACAGCTGACTTATAAAAGAAGATATAAGAGGACTTCTAGGCAAGATGAAGCTATGGATAGACAAACTGTGCTTCCTTGCACAACCAAAATAAGGACAACAAAAATTTAGAAACAAAAAAAACACCAGTATTGACAGAAAATTGAAGTATATGGAAGTCTGACAACCAAAGAGTTAAAGTAGACACATCATCTAGACCATTAGGAGGGGTGGTCTTAGGAGGGGTGGAGCCGGGTGGCCTGGCAGAGAAGGGTCGCAGCAAAAAAAAAAAAAGCGGTAGCTGGCAGACCCTGGGCCCAAGGCACCAGGCAGAAGACTCCGGGTATGCAAGGTGGCAGCGGGTGGACCCAGGTGGTCCCACATTCATGCACAGATAAACTAGGTGAAACTGGGGAGTAGGACAGACCAGGCAACCCAGGGTCCCAGAGCAGGGAAATAAAGCCTCAAAACACCAAATGAAAACAACTGTGGGGGTTGAGGTGCCAGAAGAGACTCCCAGCCTCACAGGAGAGTTCACTGGAGAGACTCACAGGGTCCTGGAGCATACACAAACCCGCCCACATGGAAATCAACATCAGGAGGGCCCAGTTTTCTTGGGGGAAGAGGGGGAAGTGACTGAAATCCAGCAGAGAGTGGAGCAAGTGAGATTGTTCCTTCTCAGACCCCTGCCCCACATACAGCATCACAACCCAGCAATGTGGATTGCCCTGCCCTGATAAACACCTAAAGCTCTGCCCCTCACTATGTAACGGATGCATCAAGACAAAAAAAAAAAAAAAAATGGCCCAGATGAAAGAACAGATCAAAGCTCCAGAAAACATACCACTAAGCAACGAAGAGATAGCCAACCTATTAGATGCACAGTTAAAAGCACTGGTGATCAGGATGCTCACAGAACTGGTTGAATTTGGTCACAAATTAGATGAAAAAATGAAGGCTACACTAAGTGAAATGAAGGAAAATGCACAGAGATCCAATAGTGACTGGAAGGAAACTGGGACTCAAATCAATGGAATGGACCAGAAGGAGGAAAGAAACAACCAAACAGAAAAGAATGAAAAAACAATTAAAAAAAATGAGGAGGCTTAGGAACCTCCAGGACATCTTTAAATGTCCCAACATCCTAATTATAGGGGTACCAGAAGGGGAAGAGAAAGAGCAACAAGTGGAAAAATTATTTGAACAAATAATAAATGAGAACCTCCCCAATCTGGCAAAAAAAAAAGACTTCCAGGAAATCCAGAAAGCTCAAAGAGTCTCAAAGAAGTTGGACCCAAAGAGGAACACACCAAGGCACATCATAATTGTATTACCCAAGATTAAAATGAAGGACAGAATTCTAGAAGCAGCAAGAGATAAGAAAACAGTCACCTACAAAGGAGTTCCCATCAGACTGTCAGTTGATTTCTCCAAAGAGTCCTTGCAGGCAAGAAGGGGCTGCAAAGAAGTATTCCAAGTCATGAAAGACAAGGACCTACATCCAAGATTGCTCTATCCAGCAAAGCTTTCATTTAGAATGGAAGGGCAGATAAGATCAAGTTAAAGGACATCATCATCACCAAGCCCTTATTATATGAAATGTTAAAGGGACTTACCTAAGAAAAAGAAGAGAAAAAACAGGTACAGTAAAATATAGGAAGTTCACAATTATTAACAACCACACCTAAAACAAAGACAAAAACAAACTAACAAACAACTAGAACAGGAACAGAGCCATAGGAATGGAGATCACATGGAGGGTTATCAACAGGGGAGTGGGCCGGGGAGGAGGGGGGAAGGTACAGAGAATAAGTAGCATAGATAGTAGGGAGAAAATAGACAGGAGGAGGGTAAAAATAGTATGGGGAATTTAGAAGCTAAAGAACTTATAAATAACACACATGGACATGAACTAAAAGGGGGGAA
This sequence comes from Artibeus jamaicensis, assembly GCF_021234435.1. Lineage (NCBI taxonomy): Eukaryota > Metazoa > Chordata > Mammalia > Chiroptera > Phyllostomidae > Artibeus > Artibeus jamaicensis. The sequence goes on along the minus strand of NW_026521717.1, from coordinate 7,789,074 downwards.
TGTGAGTGGGAGAGGGTGCGCAGGGTGGAGGGGAACGAAGGGGGGAAATGGGACAACTCTGATAGCATAATCAATAATATATATTAAAAAAAGATATGATACAGCTGGAAAAGATGAACTGGCATTCCATGCAATCAATGTAAATAAATAAGCTTCAAAACTAAATTTAAATAAGCTCTTTACATTTGAATGAATGTTAACTAACTAGTTGTAGATATCAAGTTTAAATAAGTGGTGAAATAAAGCTGAAATAAGTGGTGGATAACTACTACTAGTTAGTTCTTAACCAGTTAAAGATAGGGGCTTGAGCACAAACATTGCATTCCCTGCCACATCAATTGTCTAAAATAGAAAAAACATGAAAATAAATTTTTGTAAACAATTTTAATAGATCTCAAGTAATCCCTAGTGACAGTTTTACATGGTAGCTTTACCTATCCCAAATCCTTACTGCAGCTTCCTCCCAGACTCTCTCTGGATTCTGGTGGCCACCTCCTCTCCTTCAGGAGGCACCTAGCCTACAGTCATCTGGGGGGAGCATGTTACCTGGGCATCAGCAATGTCCACGAAGTTGTACTTGTCAGTGAGATGAAGATAGTGAATGTTGAGAGGAGTGCCTAGAGCTTCCAGAGCCTCAGAGTGGCTATGCAGCTGCTCCAATGCCAACTGGTAATAGGAAGCCCTGGAAAAAGTTTCTAAGTGGGAAAGACAATTGTTTTATTTTTGTTGTTATTTATTGAACTTGGTTCGGTACACTCTCTGTAGATAGTTAAATGATACAATTCATGTGCAACAGGGAAACAGAAACAAATATGAAAGTTATGGATGGAAGAATAAGGGACAACCTACTCTAAACCATCCATTTTAGAGACTCCAAAACAAAAGTCTACAAAATCAGGATCTGTGAAGATGTGGCAGATGATACTGGGCAAGATACTTAACTTTTCTGTGCCTCATTTTTTTCATCTCTGATTTCTTCATCTAAGGCAGCGGTGTGAAACTCATTTTCACCAGGGGCCACATCAGCCTGGCAGTTGCTTCAAAGGGCCTAATATAATTTCAACTCCTTAACAGTTAGGGAGTAGTTACACTTATACAATTCGAAAATTACATTTGACCCTCTGAAGCCAACCATGAGGTTGATGTGGCCCCCGGTGAAAATGAGTTTAACACCCCTGATAAGGGGTTTGATCAGATCTTCACTAACGCTCCTGTGGTTCTCAAGACCTAGGATACCATGATTTGCTAAAAGTGACAATGCTAGTTCAAGGCAGAGCTGGGGCCAGAATCTATGACTAACTTCTAAACACTGCTTCTTTCATTAAGATGAAGGTCCTGATAAACCAGCATAAAACATACCACAACATCAATAACAAGAAAACCCACAGGCCAGAAATAGAACATTAAAATACCAGTCTTCAAGTTTACAGATTTATGTAGACATCTTATGCAGATAAAACATATAACCTGCTTTGTTTCAGGTACTGTTCTTGGCCCAAAGTCTAACAGGAACTCCAGGAAACACCTCCCTAAAGGTGTATGGTACTAGGCAGAAACAAAAGTAGGCTTCCCAAGGAAGGTTTCTGGCTTGACAAGAAAAAGCTTCCCTCTTATATACCCAACCACATAAATAAAAGGGAAAGGCACTTTGAGACTAAAGAGGCAAAAAAGAAAAGACCCCTCCTGTTCTGCTTCTCAGACGTGCAACTGCAGGGGATGCTATTGATGGAGGAACTCAAGAATTAGAAAATTTTAGTTTTAAGTAACTATTAATAAGGTTAATAGGCTTAGTAACTAATTAATGCATGTACAAAGTTACTGTTTCAGGAACTGAAAATATGACCCACCCTGACTCCAGGAGACCACAAGCAATTTGACATTTATATGTCACAGGAGAACAGCAAGCAATCAAGTGGTATCTGAGGCACTGTGCTCCAGGGAGAGATATTCCACAGTTCAGGACACAGATAAAGAACCATCAGTCAATGGAAGCTTTTATCTGATTAACCTTTTTCCTTAATCCCCAAATCCTTACGTATGCTTCTTTTTCTGTGAATTCCAAATCCTTTACCTATACTTTTTTCTCCTTACAAGAGTTTGGCTTGAAATGTAAGATGGTCTTTTAGGAAACATAACCCACTGTTCTCTCAAATTGCCAGCTATCTGAATAAAGTCTATAACAATTCAATCCCTGTCTCTACTTATTTTATTGGTTCTAGTAGTGACAGGCAACATGAATGCCAACTTTTCTGGTTTCACTGTGGGAATGAAAAATGTGCCAGCCTTGACAGGAAAAGGAGTAGCAGATGCTGGGTCCAGACAGTTGAACTTTATTGAGGATTTCCATGCCTAGATATTGTTCTCAATATTTCATGTATCTTAATGATTCTCTCCATCTCACAGGCTGTGAGATTTATTTTCACAGGTTCATGCATAAACGCTAATATTAACACTCATCACACAGATAACTGAGGCACAGAAAAGTAAAGAACTCCTCTATAAGCCACACAACTAGTCAAAAACTGGAGCTGAGATTCAACTAATTGGCTGCAAGACTAGCTGGGCTGTCTATTGGCTGACTCCAGCTTCCTAAGGGGGAAAGACTGTGAATCTCCCAACCTGTAAAATGCACCCATTCTTGTCTTGTTTTGCCTCTACTCCTTTGACAGAAGGGAAAGGATGTTGAACTACTCCAGTCTGAATTATCCCTGGGAATGCTCTTCCTAGGTCAGCTCTAAACTCAAGGGCCTCTGGGCCAACTGAAAGAAGGTCAGAAAGAAAGGTTGGAAAGGAGACCATGTTCTCTTTGGCTGACTGTTGGTGATTCTAACATTCTGGCAGGAAGTGAAAATGCTATAGAGTCAGGGTGAAGATGCAAGCTGGGAGGGCGTGAAGCTTCAAAGAAAGTCATTCTGAATAAAAACTGCTGCTGCTTCACAAGTTGCAGCAACTAAATGACCTTAAATGTCCCAGTTGCTCACAATAACTGTGGCTTGTATTTACAAATTCAAATTTCAATGCAGTGGGACTGGAAGCCACATTTATCAAGATTTTCCATTCTGGACTCTCCTTTCATTTTCTACTCTTACCAGAGACATCCCTTGCTCAGGGTCCCCTCCTTCACTACATCAACATTAAAGAATGGCAGGGCAAATAGGCTGAGAACACTTGAGAAATACAACCAGTTTTCCTCACCTGTAAACCATCTGGTATTCCACCTTCTCTATGTTCTTTATATAATCTCAGAAATCTTGGATCTCCTGTGCCTATCCCAGTTTTTACAATGCTTCTGGTGCAAACAAACTGGGTCCTTTTATTTGAAATTGAGCTTCCTAAGAAAATTGGGATTATAGGATAAGAAGGAAACTACAGGGAATGGAATGGTATACAGGTTTCTAAAAATAGCCCTCTCCTACTTTCTTCTTTACAGAAAGCATCTGAAGTATTTCCTATGATGGAGGAACAAGGATAAGAGAGGTAGGAGGAGGCCATGCCTCAAGCAGTTTGCTGGATACTTACTTTGTACAAGGTAATACACAAGGGCACAGCCCCCACTAGTCATCACACTGGTAAAAAAGACCAGTTTTCCCAGAGGCACTGGCATCCTGATTCCTAGAAATTTAAAAACAAAAGATGTCAACTTATTGTTAGATTCAGGTTTGTATGAAGGGCCTTTGCCTGGGCTAGGTCCCAATGGGTAAAAATAAAGCAAAGAATAAACTAGCAAGGGGCCACCTTTCCTCTTTTCCTTCCTTTTAGAATACCAGGGCTGGTCTGAAGCCAAAGCAAAAGTGCCGTTCTGAGGACTAAATCCAGAACCTAGGCCATAGGGGTATGGCTGAGCACAGAGCAAGCACTCAGTACAGCCCTAGGTATGTATGGAGGGTTAGCCCAGAATTCTTATCTTGCTCCAGATCACATTTAGTCATCACCTTGTAAAACAGATACATGATAGGAGGCAGTTTATAGTTGAGGGCAGAACCCAATCTGTATGCCAAGTCCTGCATTACCCTGGAAGCACAGCCAGGAAGCAAAGCCACTTTGTGTCATGTCAGCTGATAAACAAGAAGCTTATCCTTTTCAGCAATAGCTAATCTTGTGAGCTTTCAAATGGGCCCAAATGGTCACTGACTGCTTTCTTTCATATCTGGAAGTGTTCTATCCCTGGGACTACTGTGAGGAAAAACTCAGTTCTTTTTGCTCACACAGTAAAGCATTACAGATCAACAAGTCAGTCAGCATACTAGTAAAGGAGGATTTATTAGTAGCATGTCCTCAGGGAAGAGAATGGGCCTTGCTAAGGTGGAAGAGAAGGGAACAAGCAAAAGCGAGAGCAGCAAGGCATCTGGTCCTTTGTCCTGTGGATTTATAGTTTACGGGATGGTGTCATGGAGTTACACATTGACTGGTGGGTAAAGGTGGTGCCAGCTTCCCCTGGGGGGACATGACCACCTAAATGTAGGTATGTGTGGAGGGTTAGCCCAGAATTCTTACCTTGATCCAGTCCACATTTAGTCAGTCACTTGTTGTAAAACAGATTACATAATAGGAGGCAGTTAATTAAAGTTGAGTTATTCCACTACTTTCCATATGAACAACTCTAAACCTACTTTTGCCCCACCCTGTATTTATTAAGATGGTTTTCCAACAGTTGGAAATACTATAAAGTGTCTTGAAGAAGGAGTGGGCACCTTTTTCTAATTTGTGCTTATGAATGAGAAGCAGGCTGGTTAGTGTGACCAGTGATGTGCACCAGTAAAGGAAGCAATACCCAGGAAGTGGTCAGCTCTGCCTGGAGGGGATCAGCAAAGGAAACTGACTCTGAGCCAAGAAAGGTGAAGGAGTGGAGGAAGGGCTTCACATTAGTAGATAGAGCAAGAAAAGACAGAGGGGCAGAAGCAAGACCTGCAACACTGTGAAGATCTGGTGGGGAGATATAGGAAATGAGTTTGAAAATGGAGGCTATCACTGCTATGAAAGGCCATGCACCCTGCTGGACAAAACCGTGCAAGTGAATGGATTCTGACAGGAAGAGAAATGACACAGGAGACCCAGACAGGAGACTTCTGTATGTATTAGCAAAGGTAAGAGCTAAGACCTAGGTAGTAAGAGTGGATCAAAAATGACAGTTTCTTAAAATGTTTAGGATAGTTCTTATTTATTTGCTAGTATGTACACCAGCTTATTCCAAGAAGGATGACAGGGCATATACGGATACATACATTAGAAGAGAAAAAATAAATAAACAGATGAGGAAATGAAGACAAGTGGAAAATAATTTTAAGAGAAACACTGTTGGGGTAAAGTTAGTGCACAAAATTAAGCACTGTCATGCACTAGACATTTCTTTAAGGTAGCCACAGATTTGACACTGAGTTTCATACCTTCCCAGCAGAAAGGAGAGACTGAACAGCTGGTAGGTCCACAATGTCCACGGGGTAATGCAAATCAGCAGCTGAGGAGGAATATGACATTTCCTAGCAATACACCAAGTTTGAAAAAGATCTTTTTCATTCTTCCTTAGAAAAGGATTCTCTGAAGTGGCAGGTGTTGCAAACAAAACCCTCAGTATATATTTTTTAAGTTCACAACTTTCAAATGACTATTTTTTATAATATCCTATAGTGAAAGCCACAATCACTGTCCAAGAAAAAAATAAACAGAATTTTACAAGTAGCCAAAACAGTGGAGACAGTGGCAAGATCTGAGGGGCTATCTTGATTCAATGGGGAGATGAGATAGTCATGATCCACCTGGTCTCCATGTATCAAGAGAGGTCATGAGCTTGGGACAAGAGGGCAAAAAAAGAGGCCCTGTCTGAGCCTTTTTATTACTAGCTTCATTTTACCTGCCCCATCAGCTGTCTTGAATCAACAGTCCTCAGTCGCTCCTGAACTTCATGAAAAAAATATTTCAAAAAGGCACAATAGAGAACTACAGATAGATTTTTAGGCTCCTTCAGGAAGGGTATATTTTAGAAGTAAGCTTTTGACAAGAATTGAAAAATATAAATTTCACGTGAAAATCTGCAAGAAGCTCATATTCAATTAGTCTACTATACAGCGAATTAAAGGAAGACTTTTTGATTTACAGTTAATCAAGAGGAAAGTATTGCAACCCATTTTATAAAACAGCTGTTTTTACACACAAAGGGTGACTCAGGCCCCCAAAGACCAATGGTTTAAAATTTTATTTTGAAGTACTAAATCCCTTTCTAGAGCCAATGTGCTGCATAAGCTGGCACAGGGTAGAGGCTCCTCATGTTTGTTGCCCCTGGAGCCCCTGATTAGATGAAGAAATTGCAGGTAGATTCACTAGGGGGTTCACTATGGTGTTGAACACAGGATTTGAATCACAGGCAGAATCTGACCAGGGAGGGTAGAAGCAGTAGGTGGTGGGATCTCAACCTGGGCCACACATCAGAATCCACTGAAAAGCTTAAAAACAAAACAACAACAACAACAACAACAACAACAAAACCCCACCAAAACCCAGGGCCACATGACAGACTCTTAAAATAGAATCTAGGCAGGTGGGATCTAAGCATAAGTGTTTTTTAGCCTCCTCAGCTGATCCTAATATGCAGCCAAGCTTAGAAACCAGTGGTCTACAAGAAGCACAGAAAGTCAGGGCATGTCCCAAAGACTGATCAGGTGATCCCTTAGGGCAGGGGTGTCAAACTCATTTTCACCAGGGACCACATCAGCCTTGTCACTGCTTTCAAAGGCTGAATGTAATTTCAACTCCTTAACTACTCCTTAACTGTTCAGCCCTTAACTGTTCAGCCCTTTGAAGGCAACCATGAAGCTGATGTGCCCCCCCCCCGCCCCCGTGAAAATGAGTTTGACAACCCCAACTTAGGGGTCCCGGGAAGTTATAGAGTAGAAATAGTTATTCCTCTATCTGTGCCACACACAACACTTAAATCCACAATATCTTGAAAGATTTAAGAGCCTGTGGCAATATGAAACAGATGTCTTCCCAGGGATTCTGACACTGGGCTAGAGGCACCACCTTAGGGGGCCAGGTCAGATGACGGGAGCCTCAAGTAGAGATTTGCCAGTCCCTGATATAAAATCCTTGTTTAATAAGAGATGAGCTCAGAAGACCCTCTCAGCAAGATACTCATCCTTAAACCTAGTTGTGAAAGATGAACCAAACTACACATAAAAGTCCTTGATTTACAGGTGGCATGGTTTTCTCACATTGTATTATCTCTGGTATTGAGCTATGTCTTACAAGCTGGGTCAACTAAAGTAATTTTTTTCTCTTCACCACTACACCCAAATTGTTAAAACCATGGTTCATTTTAAAATGCTAGAAGTGGGCATAGTGGCAACTCAAGTAGGAGGAAGGCCACAGTCCTGTTCATGAACCCAGGGGCCTATGACCTTCCCAGCAGTACTATTAATATATTAACACACTTTTACTATATTAAATAATATATTAAATTTAATATATTAAATCTTTTAATTTATTAAAAGAACTGTAGTTCTTTTCTAACTCTGCTAGGCAGACCCACTCCAGGCATACTCTACCCATCTGCTTCATTTTCTCTGGGTGACATGGCTAGCCTACCTTGACCCACATCTGGGAACTATTTGGGCCAGGCACAATGCAGGATAATTTATATGCACTAATACCATTTCTTATAATAAATATGAAAGGACAGGTATTATTCTTGTCTTTTTTGAGACAGGAAAAAAGCCTCTAAAACAATTGTGAAACTTATTCGTGGGTCATTCCACAACAGAGCTATTACACTGCCATCTGACTCCAGAGGTCTTGATCTCTCCACTGAGTGATAAAACCCATGTTACAGACCATAAATTTCAGAACAATTAGCTTCTCAAACAGATGGTATGTGCTGTCTTAAAGCTATTCCAAAGGTTCACACATGCCATTTGAGGAAAATCACAAGACTCAGAAGTAGTTTTAATCAATATATTCCTAAGTTACAATTTTAGAGGTCAAGAAAAAACAAAGAGATAAAAAATCGACTTAGAGACTACTGGGAGGAGAAGCAGAGATAGATCTTCCCTATTTGTTAAATGACACTGCCCACTGCTACTACCATCTGGCCTTTATAAAATCAAACCATAACGGGAAAGGAAAGGGAGGGAATTATGCTTAAGAAAATAAAGATGAAAAAATTAAGGTAGTAAAAATTAAAATTAGTATGAAAGAATAATAAGAAATACAACCAACTGTGGCTGGTGTGGCTCAGTGGATTGAGCACTGGCCTGTGAACCAATAGTTTGCTGGTTCAATTCCTACTCAAGACACAAGCCTGGGTTGCAGGCTAAGTCCCTAGTTGGGGGCACAAGAGGCAACCACACATTGGTGTTTCTCTCCTTCTCTTCCCCTCACCTTAAATAAATATTTTTTAAAAAGAAACACAACCAAAAAAAACAGAAAAAAGTTAAAATTTAAGAAAAACTATGACTAGCAAAATAAAGAAATAAAAGAAGGCTAAAATCTTTGAAAGAGTAAAATGCATTATATTTAAGATAGGAGACAAAACAACTGAAACAGAAAACAAAAAGATAAAAACATGCAAGTAAATATAAAGGAATATGTTTTTTTTATTTTTTTTTACATTTTTTTATTGATTATGCTGTTACAGTTGCTCTATTCCCCCTTCATTCCCCTCCACCTTACCCCCCCGTCCCCACCATTACTCCCCTTTTAGTTTATGTCCATGTGTCTCAAGTGCTTTAGATTCTATATTTCCCATGCTATTCTTGCACCCCCTTCTATTTTGTATCTACTGTCTATGCTACTTATTTTCTGTACCTTCTCCCCACTTCTCCTCCTCCCACTCCCCTGTTGCTAACCATCCTTGAGATCTTCATTTCTATGTTTCTACTCCTCATCTAGCTGTCCTTTTGGTTTGCTTTTGTTTTAGGTGTGGTTGTTAATAACTGTGAGTTTGCTGTCCTTTCACTGTTCATGTTTCTTTCACTTCTTTTTCTTCGATAAGTCCCTTTAACATTTCATAGAATAAGGGCTTGGTGATGATGAACTCCTTGAATTTGATCTTATCTAAGAAGCACTTTATCTGCCCTTCCATTCTAAATGAAAGTTTTGCTGGATAGAGCAATCTTGGTTGTAGGTCTTTGGATTTCATGACTTGGAATACCTCTTTCCAGCCCCTTCTTGCCTGTAAGGTCTCTTTTGAGAAATCTGCTGACAGTCTGATGGGGACTCCTTTGTAGGTGACTGTCCCCCTAGCTCTTGCTGCTTCTAGGATTCTCTCCTTCATTTTAATTTTCACTAATATAATTATGATGTGCCTTGGTGTGTTCCTTCTTGGGTCCAACTTCTTTGGGACTCTCTGAGCTTCCTGGATTTGCTGGAAATCTATTTCCTTTGCCAGATTGGGAAAATTCTCCTTTATTATTTGTTCAAATAAGTTTTCCACTGGTGGCTGTGCCTTTCCCCCTTCTGGTACCCCTATAATTCGAATGTTGGAGCATTTAAAGATGTCCTGGAGGTTCCTAAAACTCTCCTCATTTCTTTGAATTCTTGCTTCTTGACTCTTTTCTGTTTGGCCATTATTTGCTTTCTTCTGGTCCACTCCATTGATTTGAGTCCCAGTTTCCTTTTCATCGCTATTGGTTTCCTGTGCAATTCCATTCATTTCAATTAGTTTCGCCTTCATATGTTTGTCTGATTTGTGGCTATAATCAACCAGTTCTGTGAGCATCCTGATCACCAGTGTTTTAAACTGTGCGTCTGAGAGTTTTGCTATTTCTTCATTGCTTAGATTTATAGGCTCTGGGGCTTTGAGATCTTCTTGAGCCATTTTTTGGTCTGTTCACGCCCTTTAAGTGTGGGTAGCGGAGCCTTGGACTCCCAGGTCGCTGGGTTGTGAGGCTGTATGTGGGAGCGTGGTCAGAGCTGGGAAATGGCAGCACCCTCTGCTGTTTTGCACAGGTGGGTGAGGAGCAGAGGGTTAGGTGGTTCACCAGGGCTGGGCCACTTAGAGTCGCTGGGTTATGACGCTGTATGTGGATGTGGGGTCAGAGCAGGGAAATGGCGGCGCCCTCCCTGCTGCTTACCGAGGGGACCCGCTGGGTCCTGGTCCAATCGCCCACTCCCTCACTTGTCTATCCGTGCACCAATGCATGACCACAGTCAACCCGCAGCCTGAGTCCGTCTGACCGAGTTTTCCTGTGCAACCCCACTCCACCAGCTGCCGGTTTTGCCCCTTACTGGTCAGGCTGAAGAATTTGTTGTTAACAGACTTCAAAAAAGTTCAATTTTCTGTGTTCTGGCTGTGTTTTCTGTTGCTAATATTTAGTTGTCTCTAAACTTGGTTGTGTGGGAAGGCACGGCTTATCCACGTATGCCTCCATCTTGGCGGAAGTCTAATGGAATATTTTTAAAAATTAAGAGAACTTAAATGTTCTCACCCCCAAAATAAAAAAAAAAACCAAAACCAAAAAACAGATAAATATGTCAAGTGATGGATTTGTTAATTAACTATATTAGTGAAATCCTTTCACAATGTACACGCGCATCAAATAATCACAATGTACACTTTAAATATCTTACAATTTTGAAGATGGCAACAGAGTAGCACGGAGCTGACGCTAGCTCCTGTACTCATGGGTGAAAATCCTGGCAGATCTATAGAGAAACAGCACAATAAACCATCGGTTACCCAGCATTTATGAAATTAAAAGACCAGAGATTGTGACCAACGCTGAAACACCAGACAGCGGCAGAGTCAGCTACTGGAGCAAGGACACATGCGGCCTCTGTGCTGCCGCCAGAGCAACAGGCCTGGGAGCCGGGGAGTCAGGTACGGGAGCCGGACACTCCAAGCCCAAGTGACAGTCCTGGGCGACAGAGGAGTCAGGAACCGGAGGTGGGACATTCTTGGCCCCTGTACCGATGCTACTGGCCTGGGCAACAGAAGAGTCAGTTGCAAAACCTGGGACAACGGAGGCTCCTGTGACGCCGCCATAGACAGGGGCCTGGGCGCCGGGGAGCCAGCTAGGGGAGCCAGGACGTTATCAGCCCCTGTGCCGCTGACATTGCAATGGGACTGGAAGATGGGGAGTCAGGTACGGAAGCCGGGACACTCCAAACACCTGTGACGGCCCTGGGAGACAGGGGAGCCAGCTACGGGAGCTGGGACATTCTCAGCCCATGTGCCACTGCCGTAGTAACGGGCCTGGGCGCTTGAGGAGGCTGCTACTGGAGCCCGGACATTCACCAGTGGTAGGCAACCAACGCAGGGACCAGCGCGAGGACCAGCGTGAGAGCAGGTAGAGACGGAGAACATCAAGAAACTTCATGAAATCTGCACCACTGAACTTCACAAGGATCATACCACAGAAGTTCACACCAGAAAACCAGAGTTTCAGAACACATCAATTTTAGAAGCAGAGACTAACAAGAAAAATCTCAAAAAAAGGGAAGACAAAGAAACAATCCCCAAATGAAAGAAAAAGAAGAAACTTCAGAAAGAATGTCAGATGAAATAGAGGCTAATCAACTATCAAATAGTGAATTCAAAGCACTGGTTATTACGAAGTTTAAAGAGCTCACAGTGAACTATCAGAAACTACAGGGAAAGTACAATGATCTCTCTGCAAACTACATCAACATGAAAAAGGAAATGGAAACTATGAGCAAGGGACAAGAGGAAATGAAGAATACAATTTCCGAATTGAAGAACACAGTAGAAAGTTTCAAAACTAGGTTAGATAAAGCAAAGGATAGGATTAGTGAGTTGGAGGACAAGGTAGAAAGCATCTCACAGAAAGAGCAAGAAAACGAAAAGAAGCTCAGAAAGAATGAAGAGGAATTAGGAGAAATGCAAGACAATATGAAACGTTATAATATCCAAATAATAGGAATACCAGAAAGAGAAGAAGAAGAACAAGGGATAGAAAACGTATTTGAACGAGTAATGAGAGAAAATTTCCCTAATTTGATGAGAGAAAAAGTTACACAAATCCAGGAATTACAAACAAGGAGGCCCACTTCAAGACACATCATCATCAAAATGGCAAAATTCCAAGACAAAGAGAGAATCTTAAAGGCAACAAGGGAGAAAAAAGAAATATCATACAAGGGAGCCCCAATAAGGTTAGCTACTGACTTCTCAATGGAAACACTCCAAGCAAGAAGAGAATGGCAAGAAATATTCCAAGTAATGAGAAACAAAGGCCCACAACCAAGGCTACTTTACCCAGCAAGGCTCTCAATCAAGATAGATGGCCAAATAAAGAGCTTCCAAGACAAAAGAAGCCTAAAAGAATATGCCTCCAACAAACCAGCTCTACAAGAAATACTAAAAGGACTGCTTTAAGGGAAGGAAGGATAAGAGGGAGACAGAGAGGAACACAGGTACAAAAATGGCAATCAGTAAGTACCTATCAATAATAACCTTAAATGTAAATGGATTAAATGCTCCAATCAAAAGACACAGAATAGCTACATGGATAAGAAAGCATGACCCACACATATGCTGCCTACAAGAGACCCACCTCAGGACAAAAGACCATCACAGACTAAAAGTGAAAGGCTGGAAACAAGTTTTCCAAGCAAATGGACAAGAAATAAAAGCTGGGGTAGCAATTCTCATATCAGACAAAATAGACTTCAAAAAAAGAGCCATAAAGAGTGACCCAGAAGGTCACTTCATAATACTCAAGGGAAGAATCCACCAAGATGATATTTAACATTGTAAACATATATGCACCAAACATAGGGGCACCCAAATATATCAAGAAAATCTTAGAGGACTTCAAGAAAGATATTGACAGCAACACAATTATAGTATGGGGATTTTAACACCCCACTATCAAAAATGGACAGATCTTCCAAACAAATTATCAACAAAGATATTGTGGCATTAAACAACACCCTAGATGAAATGGACTTAACTGATATATATAGAGCCCTTCATCCCAAAGAAGTTAAATACACATTCTTTTCAAATGCACATGGAATATGTTCAAAGATAGACCACATGACAGGACACAAAACGAGCCTCAAAAAATTCAAGAAAACTGAAATCATACCAAGCATCTTCTCTGACCACAAGGCACTGAAATTGGAAACCAACCCCAAAGAAAAAAACCCAAAGCACCCAAAATCATGGAGACTGACTGGTATGCTATTAAACAATGAATGGGTCAAGAATGAAATTAGGGAAGAAATCAAAATGTTTCTGGAAACAAATGAAAATGATCTCACAACAACCCAAAACTTATGGGACACAGCGTAGGCAGTCCTGAGAGGGAAGTTTATAGCAATACAGGCCTACCTTAAGAAGATAGAAATATTTCAAACAAACAACCTAACCCTACGCCTGCAAGAACTCGAGAAACAACAACAAAGACAGCCCAGAGCAAGCAGAAGGAAGGAAATAACCAAGATTAGAGCAGAATTAAATGACATAGAAACTAAAAGCACAATTTTAAGGATCAATGAATCCAGCAGTTGGTTCTTTGAGAAGATAAATTAAATAGACAAGCCTTTAAGTAGGCTCATCGAGAAAAGAAGAGAGAGGACACAAATAAACACAATCAGAAATGAAAGAGGAGAGATCACAACTGATACCACAGAAATAGAAGGGATTGTAAGAAATTACTATGAAGAACTGTATGCCAAGAAATTTGAAAACCTAGAGGAAATGGACACATTTCTAGAAAAATACAATCTTCCAAAACTCAGTGAAAAAGAAGCAGAAAATCTAAATACACCAATAACAGCAAAAGAAATTGAAGCAGTAATCAAAAAACTCCCATCACACAAAAGCTCTGGACCAGATGGTTTCATAGGAGAATTCTACAAAGCATTTAAGGAAGAGCTAACCCCTATTCTCCACAGACTATTCCAAAAACTCCAGAAGGATGGAAAACTCCCAAATTCTTTTTATGAAACCAGCATCATCTTAATTCCAAAACCAGATAGAGACACAACAAAGAAAGAAAACTTCAGGCCAATATCGCTGATGAACATAGATGCTAAAATCCTCAACAAAATATTGGCAAATCGCATCCAACAATATATCCAAAAGATCATACACCAAGACCAAGTGGGATTCATCCCAGGGATGCAAGGATGGTTCAATATTCGCAAATCAGTAAATGTAATGCATCACATAAACAAAAGCGAAGACAAAAATCACATGATCATATCAATAGATGCAGAAAAAGCTTTCAATAAGGTACAATACTCATTTATGATAAAAAACACTCAGCAAAGTGGGAATACAGGGAGCATTTCTCAACATAATAAAGGCCATATATGAGAGACCTACAGCCAATATCATACTCAATGGGAAAAAACTAAAAGCTTTTCCACTAAGATCAGGAACAAGTAAAGTTTGTCCATTTTCACCACTTCTATTTAATACAGTAATGGAAGTTTTAGCCACAGCAATCAGGCAAGAAAAGGAAGTAAAAGGCATCCAAATAGGAAAGGAAGAAGCAAAATTGTCACTGTTTGCAGATGACATGATAGTGTACATGGAAAATTCTATGGACTCTACCCAAAAACTGCTCGAACTAATTAATGAATTTGGCAAAACAGCTGGTTACAAAGTCAATATCCAGAAATCAAAGGCATTTTTGTATACCAACAATGATCAGCAGAAGCAGGAATCAAGGAAAAAATCCCATTTGATATAGCAAAAACAGAAATAAAATATCTGGGAATAAATCTAACTGAAGAGGTAAAAAACCTGTATGCAAAAAATTACACAGCCCTGAAGAAAGAAATCAAGGAAGACAGAAACAAATGGAAACATATACCTTGTTCATGGACTGGAAGAATTAACATCATGAAAATGTCCATACTACCCAAAGCAATATATACATTCAATGTAATACCTATTAAAGTACCAATGGCATATTTCATAGACAGAACAAACACATCAAAAATTTATATGGATCCATAAACGACCCCGAATAGCAGCTGCTCTTTTGAGAAAGAAGAACAAAGTGGGAGGGATCACAATACCTGATATCAAAATGTATTACAAGGCCACTGTAATCAAAACAGCCTGGTACTGGCATAAAAACAGGCACATAGACCAGTGGAACAGAACAGAGAGCCCAGAAATCAACCCAACTCTCTACAGTCAATTAATATTCGACAAAGGGGGCAGTAACATAAAATGGAGTAAAGATAGCCTCTTCAACAAATGGTGTTGGGACAACTGAACAGCTACGTGCAAAAAAAATGAAACTTGAGCACAGACTTACACCATACGCCAAAATAAATTCAAGATGGATAAAAGATTTAAATGTAAGCCGTGACACCATTAAAGTCCTAGAGGAGAACATTGGCAAGAAAATCTCAGATATTGCACGCAGCAACTTTTTTACTGATATGTCCCCTAGAGCAAGGAATATAAAGGAAAGAATAAACAAATGGGATCTCATCAAAATAAAAAGCTTCTGCATGGCTAAAAAAACAGTATTAAATAGCAAGACAAGCAACTGTATGGGAAAACATATTTGCCAATGATACCTCCCACAAAGGTTTAATCTCCAAAATATACAAAGAACTTACTCGACTCCACATTAAGAAGACACCCAACCCAATTAAAAAATGGGAAAAGGACGTGAACAGACACTTCTCCAAGGAGGACATACAGAACATCCAGAGACACATGAAGAGATGCTCAATATTGCTAGCTATCAGAGAGATGCAAATTAAAACCACAATGAGATACCACTTTACACCAGTCAGGATGGCTATCATAAACAAAGCAATAAAAACAAATGTTGGAGAGGGTGTGGGGGAAAAGGGGTCCTTAGGCCACTGTTGGTGGGATTGCAGACTGGTACAACCATTATGGAAAACAGTATGGAATTTTCTCAGAAAAATAAAAATTGACCTGCCTTTTGACCCAGCAATTCCACTGCTGGGATTATATCCTAAGAATCCTAAAACATCAATATCAAAGAACCTATGCACCACAATGTTCATTGCAGCACAATTTACAATAAGCAAGAGTTGGAAGCAACCTAGGTGCCCATCAGTAAATGAATGGATCAAAAAATTGTGGTACATGTACACAATGGAATTCTATGCTGCAGAGAGAAAGAAGGAGCTACTACCTTTTGCAACAACATGGATGGAACTGGAAAGCATTATGCTGAGTGAAATAGGCCAGGTGCTGAAAGACAAATACCGTATGTTCTCACCTTTAACAGGAAGCTAAACAACAAAACAAACAAGCAAGCAGGGAAACAAAAAAAACAAAAAAAAACAAAGACACTGAAATAGAGAACAAGGGGACAGTGACCAGAGGGGAGAAGGAAGGGAAGTTAACGTGGAAAAGGGGGAGGGATCTGAAGGAACAAATAGGAAGGACACAGGGATGAGAACTAAGGGGAGTGGAAATGGGAGGGAGGTGGGGAGCAAGGGGCGGGGGAGGATGAGATGGGAGAAATAGACAAAAAACTGTACTTGAAAAATAACTAAATAAAATTAATTAAAAAAAAAAATCTTACAGGCAACAAGGGGCTGGAAAGAAGTATTCAAAGTCATGAAAGACAAGGACCTACATCCAAGATCACTCTACCCAGCAAAGCTATTATTTAGAATGGAAGGGCAGATAAAGTGCTTCCCAGATAAGGTCAAATTAAAGGAGTTCATCATCACCAAGCCCTTATTATGTGAAATGTTTAAGGGACTTATCTAAGAAAAAGAAGATCCAAACTATGAACAGTAAAATGACAACAAACTCACAACTATCAACAACTGAACCTAAAACAAAAACAAACTAAGCAAACAACTAGAACAGGAAGAGAATTGTAGAAATGGAGATCACAGGAAGGGTTATCAGTGGGGAGGGAGAGAAGGAAGAATGGGGGAATAGGTACAGGGAATAAGAAGTATAAATGGTAGGTAAAAAATAGACAAGGGGAAGTTAAGAATACTACAGGAAACGGAGAAGCCAAAGAACTTATATGTACAATCCATGGACATAAACTAAGAAGGGAGGATGCTGGTAAGGGGAGGGGTGCAGGGTAGAGGGAGATAAAGGGGAGAAAAATAAATGGGACAACTGTAATAGCATCATCAATAAAATATATCTAAAAATAAAATAAAAAAACCCCATAACTTCTAAAAAAAAAGACATGTGTGTTGACAAAAATCTTGATAATTTTTTATTTTTAATATACAAAAATAAATAGTATTTTTATGGCTGAAAAAAAATCTCACAATTTTAGTTGCCAATGATACCTCAATAAAAATGAAAATGAAAAAAAAAAAGAGGTGATTACATAAAAGAAGGAAGTAATTGTCACTGTTTGCAGATGACATGATAGTGTACAATAGAAAACCCTATAAACTCCCCCCAAAACTACTCAACCTTGTAAGTGAATTGGGCAAACCAGCTGGATACAAAGTCCATACTGAGAAATCAAAAGCATTTTTGTACAACAATGAAATATCAAAAAAAATCAATTTGATTTAACAAAAAAACACAAAGTACCTAGGAATAAACTTTACCAAGGTTTCTCTACTCAGAAAACTACACAACACTGAAGAATGAAATTAAAGAAGATACAAATAAATTCCAATCCACGGTTATGGACTGGAAGAATTAACACCATCAAAATGTCAATACTATCCAAAGCAATTTCTAGATTCAATGCAGTCCCTATTCAAATGCCAATGACATATTTCACAGTTATAGAACAAACCTTTCTAAAATTTATATGAACCATAAATGACTCCAAATACCTGCAGCAGTTTTGAGAAAGAAGAACAAAGTAGGAGGGATCATCATACCTGATATTAAACTATATTACAAGGCCACCATACCTGACATCAACTATATTACAAAGCTACACAATAATAAAAATAGTCTGGTACTGGCATAAGAACAGACATATATATCAATGGAAGAGAAGAGAGAAATAAACCCAAGTCTTTATGGTCAATTAATATTTGACAAAGAGAACAGAAGTATAAAATGGAGTAAAAAATGGCCTCTTCAACAAATGGTGCTGGGAGACCTGGACAGCTACATACAAAAAAAATGAACTCAACCACCAACTTACATCATACACAAAAATAAACTCAAGGTGGATAATAAAATATTTAAATATAAGTAACGACAAAGTCCTAGAGGAGAACACAGGTAGGAAAATCTCAGATATTCCATGCCACAACATTTTCACTATGTCCTGTAGAGCAAAGGACAGAAAGGAAAGAATAAACAAAACGGAACTTCGTCAGGATAAAAAGCTTCTACACAGCTAAAGAAAACATCAGCAAAATGAAAAGGGAACCAATCATATAGAAAAATATATTTGCAAATGATACCTTGTACAAGGGTTTAAATCTCCAAAATATATAAAGAACTCATACAACTCCTTTCCAGGAAGACAACCCAATTAACAAGTGGGCAAAGGACCTGAACAGACAATTCTCTAAGGAGGACATACAGAGAGGGACCAAAGACATATAAAAGGGTGCTCAGCATCACTAGCCATTTGAGAGACACAAATTAAAACCACAATGAAATACCACTTCACACTAGTCAGAATGGCCATCATATCCACATCAACAAACAAGTGTTGGACAGGTTGTAGGGAAAAGGGAAACCTAGTATACTGTTGGTGAGGATGCAGACTGGTGCAGCCACTGTCAAAAACAGTATGGAATTTCCTCAGAAACCTAAAAGTGAAACTGCCTTTGACCTGGCAATTTCACTGTTGGGATTATAACCTAAGAATCCTGAAACACCTATCGAAAGAACCTATGCACTGCAATGTTCACAGCAGCACAATTTATAATAGCCAAGTGCTGGAAGCAATCTAAGTGCCCATCAGTAAATGAATGAATAAAAAAACTGTGGTATACTTACACAATGGAATACTATGCAGCAGGAGGAAAGGAACTCCTCCACTTCTCATCAGCAAATATGGAACTGGAGAGCATTATGTAAGTGAAATAAGCCAGCTGGTGAAAGATAAATACCATATGATCTCACCTATAAGTAAAACTTAATCAATAAAACACACAAGCAAGAAAATATAATCAGAGACAGTGAAATAAAGAACAAACTGACAGTAACCAGAGGGGATGTAGGAGAGGGATAATGGGAAACATAGGGGATCAATTTTCATGTATTAAGAACTCATGGACAAATCCAAAGGGGGTAAGAATTGAGGGTGGGAGGTGGGGTTTGGTGAGACAGGAGAAAGTGGTGGCAGGAAAGTGGAGACAACTGTATTGAACAATAAAAATAAAAATAAAACCCGAGCATGTTAAAAAATGGACTAAGGATAAGGACATTTATTAAAAGATATACAAATGGCCAATAAGCGCATGAAAAGATGTTCAACATCACTAACCATCAGGAAAATCCAAATCCAAAGCACAATGAGACATAATTCATACCCAGTAGGAAGGCTAGAATAAAAGAGAGGTATTGACAAGGGTGTAGAAAAATCAGAAATTTCACACACTGCTGATGGGAATATAAAATGATTCACTGGCTCTAGACAAGTCCAGTGATTTCTCAAAATGTTAAATGTAGAGTTACCATATGACCCAGCAATTCTACTCCTAGGTAGAAACATGAAAACATGTTTGCATAAAAACTTATACATGAACATTCAAAGCAACATTAGTCATATTAGCCAAAATAACCCTAATGTCATCAACTGACCAATGGATAAATGGTGCTGTATCTATACAATTTACTATTATCTAGTGATAAAAAGGAATGAAGTACTGATACATGCTACAATATGAATGACGTAAATGTTAAGTGAAATAAAACAATCAAAAAAGACTACATACTGTATGATTTCATTATATCAATTTTCCAGAATAGGCAAACATATATAGACAGTAAATCAGTAGTTACATAGAGCTAGGACTGCAGTGGGGTAGTGGAGGAAATCAGAAGAGACTACTAATGTGTTCAGGGTTTCTTCTGGGGGTGATGAAATTGTTTTAAATTGGATCATAGTGTAAAACAATATATGCATTGTATATAATGTTATATACATATAAAGCAAGCCACATGAAAATGCAGTTGGAGTTGCCATCCCACCTTGTATGTATCATGCCTCAAATCTTGCAACGTTATAACAGCAAAATAACCCTTAGAATGGGCTGAATGCAACATTGTGCCCCTAAAAACCACAAAGATAACAGGAAAGCAGATATTATGACTACTGGAATGATGACATCTGAACTAAAAGTTAAAAATACTGTTCAGAATTAGCATCATTATGTAACTTTTCTGCACCAACAGAAATGCCTTCCTCCTACTGATATAATTGTTCCCCTTCCCTTTCTCATAAATACCCCTGGGCTCCCACCTGAATAAATGCTTCCCCAATAGCTACTCTTCCATCACAAATAAATGCTTCTTACCTCTGACTCTGAAGGCCTTTTATTTTTAAGCTAACAGTGTTGATACATACAACTTAGTAAATGTACTAAAATAAAATCAATGTACATTTTAAATAGGTTAATTCTGTTGTACATGAACTACCGTACATCTCAAGCTGTTATTATTTATTTATTTATTTATTTATTTATTTATTTATAAAGAACTGTAGATTGTGGTTGTTGCCCATTACATCCTCAGCTCCAGAATACTGTTTGGAAATACTAGGTATTCAACAAATTCTGACAAAATGGAAACATAAATTTCAAAACGTGGATAAGCCATTATAAAACTGTCATATCCACAGTAATGAAATTACTGCAGGCTGACATAAAGGGAGTACAAAACGTGTACAAATTCGTGTTTTCCTGAAAGGACATAAGGCTGAGAAATTCAGCAGAACCAAGAACCTGACGCATATTAAGCCATGATAAGGACTTTGTATTACCTTGAGTCTAGGGGAAGGCCAGTAAGATTTTGAGCAGAAAAATTACACAAACTTTTTAAAATGTGCTCTTTAAACGACGTAATAGAGTAGCTACTTCTATCCAGAGGTGAAGTAGACCTATTGCATACCTTCAAGTAGAGTAATATCCCTCAGGTGAGAATGGGAGGAGGGGGGAGATAGGTGAAGATACAGGAGTATCAAAATGTAAGACTTTTCATAGATTTTTAAAACATTACACTCAGTAATATTTTACATTATACATACACCATTCCCTAATAAATATACATATTTATACATAAATACACATATACACCATAAATATACATACGCCATTCCCTACACTGAAAATCACTTTTACAGACAGCTCCTGTATGGAGCTCAAGTGTGACTCCCACAAAAATTAGTATGACCACTTGGCCAGAAAATTCTACAATCATCTGGGTAGGGTCATTCTCACAGTGCAGTAATTTAGGACCACAAAGAAAGTGCCCAGTTCCTCCTGTTCTGAAGGACTCCAACTCTTTACAAATGTGCTCTTGGGGCTGCTTAGCAAGGACTGCAGTACAAGGTGAAGGAAGGCAAGCTACACACGGCTTCCTAACTCTGGGGCGCAGAAGCCCTTAGCCGCCCCGCACGGCGCGGAGCCCGACCCCGCCCCCAAAGTGCCGACGTGCGTCCAGGCTGTGGCGCAAGCCATCCCGAGGTGACCCAAAGGAGCCTTCCCTTGTACCAGCCCAACCCTAGGGAATAAAACCTTTCTCCCCTAGGAAACTTTACCTAGGGAAACAGGTATCAGGCCCGCCGCGTAAGTTCTAGTATAACCGCGGGAAGTAGAGTGGGCGGGAAAAGCCTGCAAGCCGGACACTCCCTGTGCGGAGCAGTCGAGACTTCCGGCGTCTCCTCCTCCAGAGTCTAGAGCATCAGAACATGCGAATATCTTGCCTAGAGTGGACGCGAGCCGAGCGTGGGGAGTTTACTTGGTAGAGATTGCCCGGATTGCCGGGCTTCAGCTTTCTAGCTTCTTGGGCTTACGCTGGGTTCGTGGCAGATCTCCGCTTTTTGTTTTCTGGGGTCCAGTAGGCCTCAACATACATTCAGTCCAACAGGGCTTGCGGAGGAATTTGAAACCACGGGTTTATTTTGCTCCTCTCTGGGATCACGCCTTGGATGACCCCCAAGTACAATAAACCACGGACCATCTAATCCCCCCTCCCAAACTCTGGCGCTGAAGTTCATCTTGCTCCTTCTGGCTGAAAACTTGGCAAAAATAAAATTACTTTTATTTACTAAATATTTCTTAAATATCTACCGTAATCCAGGGAATGCAGGGGTAAGAAAAAAACTGAAATGGTTTCTCTTCTCATGGAACGTAGTAGTAAAATGGGTAACAATAGTATTTACCTCATAGATTTGTTATGAGGATATAAAGTACTTAGAATTAGTGTCTGGCACTTTGTAAGTGCTCAGTACACATAAGCTATTAGTATTTGAATATTGGTCATTCCATGATCCTCATCATTACTACTATTATTCACTTTTTTAGTGTCAAGCTTAAAGTCCAAATACATTTGCTCCATGAAGCAATGAGTCTCGTAATTTGTGGGTCACCTATATCATATTTCAAAATCAGACTAATCAAGTTAACTTTTTAAGCTGTTGATCACATGTCTATCAAGAAAAAAAGATTGTGTACTTGTAGTCTGTATGGTATTGATATATTATGCATACTATATACAACTGTCCTAATACATAGAACTTTAAAAAGATAGATGAGATAAAAATGTATATAAAAATTGTTATTTTATTTCCATGCAACAAATAGGTTGCTGTTCATATATTCTGTCACTTTGGAGTCTAATGGCTAAGTGAGCAGATTATAACAGGGGCCCATCATTAAATTATTACTCCTCAGAGTAGTTCTTTTACAAATAATACAAACTAACTGTATTTGAGATTCTTGAACATAAGGAATATTTGAATCATGTCTTACATAAGAGGAAATGAAGAAACAAAATAGATATATATTGAGTAATCTACATTGATCCAACAATATTGCAATGCCTTACACCAAACTTAATATTTTACAGAATAGATCAACTAACAAAAAGGTTATGAGATTTTTGTATAGATATACTTCATACAAATTTTATGAAAATAAATCCTGAATCAATCAGCTCTGGTATGATACCAGAAATAGAAGCATATTTACTTTGTATGTAAAAGAGGATAAAATAGGATTTTCTGACTGTTTGAAAACTCAGAATTTACATTTCTATCACTACACTTAAATCTGCTAAAGTTTGATTTAAAATTTTAATATGGCTTAAAAAATACTCTTATAGTGAATAATGTGCTATGTTTCTACCCAATATTTATTCCTCTCTTACCCCCATGTAACATAACCCATTTTTGGTCAGATAGCCACCCAGTTCTCAGTATCAGAAATCACAGTGATCAAGAGATGAACAAGTCAAGAGATGAACAAGTGATACAAGTTGGTTGAATCAGACTGAAGGAAAAAAACTTCCATTTCATACTTAGGATAAAGTTTCTAATACATTATCCCCTTGACATGGAAACATCTAGTCCACATTGCCACTGGAAAACATCTTGCCAACCACAAGGGAATAAAGCTGCTTCTGAGGACAACTAAATGAAATGATGAGATATTCCAGTCAGAGAAATACAAATACCATATGATTTCACTTATATGTGGAATCTAATGAAGAAAATAAAGTAGAAACATATTCATAGACACTGAGAACACACTGACAGCTGTCAGAGGGGAAGAGGGCTGGAGGACTGGATGAAAAGGGTGAAGGGATTAAGCAAAGGAAAAAACTCATAGACAAAGACAACATTATGGTGATTACAAGAGGGAAAGGGATAAAGGGATAAAATAAGATAGAATGAGACTTGACTTGAGATGGTGAACTCACAATGCAATAAACACAAAATACATCACACAATTGTACATGAAGCCCATCTAATTTTATTAACCAATGTCACCACAATAAATTCAATAAAATTTTTGAAAAAAAACATACATTATTCCATACCTGAAATTCACCCTATTTCTGAAATTCTGGTAGGGATAGTTGTGGGGGCGACTTCTCTGCAAGTCATCCCAAGTGCCATGGACACGAGAATAAATATGGCCGAGACATGCTGAGATCTGTTTGGGGTGGAGACATGGGCTGTGGTCAGTTTCTCAGAGGAGACAAAGGCCAGCAGTGGCCAGTTTCTCTGAGGAGAAAAAGGCCCCAAGCGCCTTCCTCCATAGCTTTTTGTCGGGTTGTAATACATAGAAATACAGGGCAGCAAAGGATCAAACAGTTGATAACACTTCAAAGATTATCTGAGGGCTTCAGAGTCTGAGTCAGTATCTGTCAGGAAGAGAGTTGCAGAAACTTTGGGAGACATACTCATTTCCTCTCTAGCACTCTTAGCAGAGCAGATTTCATGCATTTATCAGCAAGTCTTTGTGATGCCAGATTTTTCCCCAGGACACGCTCTAGGAAGGCAAGGAGCTGCACCTCTCCCCAACAGGTATTCAGACTTCAGGGGATTAGAGCCAGGAAGTGCTTCTCCCAGAGAACATGGGGACTTGGGCTTTGTCAAAGCCGGGGGCGAGAGTCCATTGCTCTTTGTTGCAGCCCCCCCCCCAGGTCCTTCTATGAAGGCCTCCCAAGTGATCGAGTCTGGCTTAGGTTGCCCCCCGCTGTTCTTACCCGCCATTGACTTCTGACCAACCTTTGGGGGCAGAGAGAGGAACTGAGGCAGTATTTGCTACCAGAGACAGGCCCACATTCCAGTGGTTGTCCCTCTCACCCTTAGCCACAAGGGGTAGAGATACAATTCCTAAAATAGGCAGAGTGGTCTACAACAGATAGTAATATGCTTACTTATTATTTTCTTATATGGCATGAATATTCAATGAGTGAAAATAGTGCTGGTAAGATTGTAAGTGTCAACAAATATTAGTTATTAAGTCAGCTTGACAGGGATTTTACTTATAGCCAAAAGTGTCCTATTTAATACCTACTCTCACTCTTTCTTATACTAAGAAAAGGATTTATTTTGCTCCCTTTTGACTTCTAAGCAGCCAGAGAATAGCTGTTGAAAAGAGGAGGGTCTGTGTATAAGGGGTATTATTAAGTGGTAAAATGGCCACTTTAAGAAATGTGCTGAATAACAGCAGGATCCAATCCAATTTTTCCAATCCATCTTTTAGCAGTGCCCTACAACTATCAAATCTAAATGGATTTACTACATGTAGTAGTTGGATACTTGAAGGCATCATTTTCTTCATACTAACATTTCACTACCTTACTAAATTGCTTGTTGTTTGGGGTTGATTTTTTTAGATTTTATAGGATTAAAATAATATTATTAAAACAGTTTTACCTACTCCTTTTCAAGTTTTATGCCTCTGAATTATGATATCTAGTAGCTTTGCCTAATATTTTCAGTAAAAATTTAATAACAGTGATGACAGTGGTCCTCCTCTTATTTCTACCTATAACAGAATACCTACAGAATTTTCCAATTAAGCACACTGCTAGTTTTAGGAACTGAATTAGATATTTTTTTATCATGTGAAAATATACCCTAGGGTTTTGAAGCAAAAGAATACAGAAGACTCTTCATACTGTCCAGTAAGGACATGCTATAAGTCGAAGGAGAAATACCCTGAGTGTGGTGCCTGTAGCAGTGGAGAAACCAAGTTGCCACTTGGGAACTCCCTCCCATTTCAGAGCAAGGGGTCCTAGACCCACACAGGGATCTTAAACCCTAACTGGGAAATATTGGTAAGATATACAGAGTCTGGGAGATCCAGGCTACACATACACAGTGAGAAACACATCCATAAAGGTAATGCCACCGTGGAGAATTCCAAATAGGGATTCGACCTCCTAAAATAATCAGGTTGCTGCACCTGAGTCTGTCAGAGGCACTGGCAGGCAGGCTGCAGCCAGCGATGACCATGACAGACATTTTGCTTTTTGAGGAGGATGCATGTGCAGAGAACCAGACGCTGACTCGATACTGTAGTATGAGTATCACATAGAGTCTTTTTTAAAAGGAGCTGAAAAGTGGCTGGGCAAAGACCCTACACACAGCTGCTCTTCCAGGAAAGCGACCCGATTGAAAGTGCAGTTTTTTTCCCACTGAATCCAGATGGGCAAGGAGTTAAGAGAGATGTATGACAAGAGGTTTGCTGGGTGGCCAGCTTGGCTAGCAGATTGAGTGCTACATAGAACAGAGTTCTCAACTGTGTCTCCTGCAGAGTTAGTGGGCTGGAGTTGAGCACCAGAGATTCTTTGCAACCATGCAGACCCGAGCCCCACCACAATGCAGAGTAAATATATCTAAGAAGGGAAGGGCATGACTATCTGCCTCCTGTGGAACAGTCCACCCCAGCTCAGAAGGCCCCTGCTGGGGGCATATCCTCAGGGGAAAGAAAGGGAGACCCCAGGGGCACCTTTCTGAAGTTTTTCAACTGCAACAAGACGTGCTGGTTCCTTAGGCTCTATTCCACTGAAAGCAATGAATAGAGAGTCAGAAATTAGCAGCAAGGGGAATTCAGGGTCCTGTCCAGCCTCTGCTCTTAGGCACAGCTGACAGATCCGGGAGTAAAGACCTGACCCTTTTACACAGATTGACCTCTCACATGAAATAGACAGGTAATTCATCAAAAACTATACATTATTGGAAATAATGGGACAGAGCAAGACATGTGGTACAGGGGTGGGAAAATACACACACCATGTTCCCTGAAATCTGAACGATGCCTTCAAAGGGAATATCTGGAGGCCCCTACATCATAACCATACCAGAAGCCCTCTTAGAAACATACAGGTCAGCAGCAAGGCTAAGACTAACAGCAGGACCATAGATAGAGGCAGGTGGATGTGGTAGCTGCAGCATTTTTGGATGTTGGATGACCAACCACTGAGCCTTGTGATGACAAAAAGCCAGCAGGGCAGAGCAATGAGGACTCACATGCAGCCACGACAAGGAGACAGTCGCAGGCTGTGAATCATTTGTAGCCTCAAACAGGCTGCTTAGAGCTAGATAGTGATGATGTCTGACATTCCCAGAGTCAGATCCAGAAGGAAAGGCCTACAGCAAATCACTGGACTTTGCCGAGACCAATTCCACCTCCTTCCTTTTGCACTGTTTGAATGTTTTTTTCTGTTTTGCATATATTTTTGACATTTTTCTTTTTCTTCTATTTTGTTGCTATTATTCACTATCGTTTTTTAATCTTATATTTTACTCTTCCATTCTCCTGTGCTACTTTGCTTATTTCCTTTCATTTTTTATGTTCTTATTTTTTTAACTACTTTGTTTTTGTTCAATTATAGTTGCCTGCATTTTCTCCCCACCACTCCCACCCACTCCAGCCAAACCAACCTCCCTCCCTTGCTTTCACCCTCTCCTTTGGTTTTGTCCATGTGTCCTTTATAGTAGTTCCTGAAAACTCTTCTCCCCACTCTCCCCTTCCCCCTCCCCTCTGGCTATTGTTAGATGGTTCTTAATTTCAATGTCTCTGGTTATATTTTGTTTACTTTTTTCTTTTGTTGATTATATTCCAGTTAAAGGTGAGATCATATGGTATTTGTCCCTCACCACCTGGCTTATTTCAGGAACTCCTCCTTTCTCTCTGCTTATGTTCTTATTTTTGTTTCAAAATTTATTTTTCCTTCCCTGGTTGGTGTAGCTCAGTGGATTGAGTGTGGGCCTGTGAAGCAAAGGATCACAGTTCGATTCCCAGTCAGGGCACATGCCTGGGTTGCAGGCCAGTTCCCAGTGGGGGACACATGAGAGGCAACCACACATTGATGTTTCTCTCCCTCTCTTTCTCCTTCCCTTCCCCTCTCTCTGAAAATAAATAAGAAAAATGTTTTTAAAAATTTATTTTTCCCTTTCTTTGCCTCATTACTGTTCTGTACTTTTATTATTTTCTCTCTATTCTTTCAAAATTGTTTTCTTTCCTTTAGTCATTTCATATTATTTTTCTCTCTCTCATACTAATTTATACTCTTTCCCCCTTGATTAATCATGGTTCATGTTCATTGATATTGCTGTTATAATTATTTATTCTTTATTTTTTCCTATTCATTCAACATTTTTATATCAAATCTCATACTTGTCTTACTCAACTTTTGTCTTCTTCCTTCCCTTTCTTACTTTTGGTTAAATTTTATTTTTCTGCCCTTCTTTGCCTTGTTTCGATTCCTTACTCTTGTTGTTTTTTTCTTACTTTATCCTCTCAAGCTCATTATTATTTCCTTTGGTCATCTCGTATTTTTTATGTCATAATATTCTTATTCTCTTTCCACATTTGCTGATCTTAGCTCTTTGATACTTAATATTGCTGTAGCTGTTGTTTTCCTCAATTTTATGCCTTGTAAAAGGCAAATTTTTTATGCCTTTTTATGCCATAAAAAGATAAAAATTAAAATTTTTTACAATTTTTAATTTTTTTATTATTACAAGCCTCATATTTTACTCTTCCCATTTCTTGCTCTAGTTTGCCTTCTTCTTTCTTATTTACATTTCAGATTTTATTTTTTCATTTTCTTCACCTTGTTTTTATTCCCTACTCATTGTTTCTCTTCCTTCTACCCTCTCAAGATCAATTTTCTTTTCTTTGGACATTTCCTATTCTTTTCTATCTATCTGATTATATCCTTATTAACTTACCACCTTTATTGAATTGGTCACTTGTTGATGATGCTGTCATTGCAGTAGAGTATGTTTGCTGGTGAGGGCTTGTTTTTTGTGTTGTTCTGTTTTTTCCTGTCAGCATATATAAAACAGCACTGTACCACTCAGTTCCACAGAACTCCTACCACAGAAGGTCACTCCATGAAGACAGAGTCAAAACATAACAATTTAATACATATAAACAAAAGAGTCATCTAAAATAGGGGTACAAGGAAACCATCCCAAATCAAAAGGAAAGGAGAAATCCCTTGAAAAAAAAAGGCTAAATGAAATTGAGTCAAGTAATCCATCAGACCTAGAGTTCAAATTAATGGTTATAAGAATGCTCAAAGAACTTAGTGAGATCTACAAGGAACTTAGTGGAAACTACATCAGCATACAAAAGGACATAGAAACTATAAATAGAAATTAGGTGAAAAGGAAGAATACAATATATGAAGTGAAAAATACACTAGAAGAAATAAAAAAACAGGCTAGCTGAAGCAGAGGACCAAATAAGTGAGTTGGAAGACAAGGTAGAAAAAAGCACCCAGTCAGAGCAACAAAATGCAGACACAAAAAGTACAAAGATAGTTTAAGGGATTGTGGGGACTACATAAAACACAAAAATACTGGCATCATAGGGATATCAGAAGAAGAATAAAAGGAGCAAGGGATAGAAAACCTGTTGGAAAAAATAATGAGAGAGAGCTTCCTTAACTTGGTGATGAAAAAGTCACACAAGGTCAGGAAACACAGAGGTCCCCCTTCAAGATGAATCCTAAGAGGCCAACTCCAAGACACATCATAATTAAAATGGGTAAATTTAAAGACAAAGAAAGAATCTTAAAGGCAGCAAGGGAGAAACAGCTAGTAACATACAATGGAGCTCTAATAAAGCTATCAGCTGATTTCTCAACAGAACTACTACAAGCCAGAAGAGGCTGCCAAGGAATAATCCAATCCAAGTGATGAAAAGCAAGGACTTACAACCAAGACTACTCTATCCAGCAAAGCTCTCATTCAAAGTGGGAAGAGAAATAAAGAGCTTTCCAGAACAATAAAAAAAGGCTACAAGAGTACAGCTCCACTTAGCCAGCTCTGCAGAAGATGCAAAAAGGACTACTTTAAGAAAAAAGAAAGAGGAACACAAGGACAAAGGAAAAGTTGAAATAAATATGTACTTATCAATAATAATCTTATGCTGGCTGGCATAGCTCAGTGGATTGAGCATGGGCCTGCGAACCACACAATCACGGTTCGATTCCCAGTCAGGGCACATGCCTGGGTTGCAGGCCGGTTCCCTGCAGGGCAGTTCCCAGCAGGGGATGCATGAAAGGCAACCACACATTGATGTTTCTCTCCTCCTCTCCTTCCCTTCCTCTCTCAAAGATAAATAAAATCTTTAAAAATTTTTAAAAAATTTAATAATAATCTTAATTGTCAGTGGTTATATTCCTTATTCAAAAGATGTAAGGTAGCTGAATGGATAAGAAAACATGATCCACATATTCATATATGCTAACTACAAGAGACCCATCTCAGAACAAAGGATTCACACAGACTAAAAGTGAAGGGATGGAAAAATATCCCATGCAAGTAGACATGAGAATAATAGATGGCTGTCCAGCATTCAGAGCTGCCGTGGGTCATCCAGGCTCACAGCAGATGTCATCCAAGCATCCTACTTTACTAAATGTCTCCTGCCCCTCATTGTTTTTCTTTCACTTGACCTTTAGTCACTCTGATTATCTTTGAATTCTATAAACTGTTTATTATTTTCCATGCTTTTAATTTTATTTTTGTCACGTATAACCCAGCTATTGGTTTTAAGGTTTAAACACTATGGGTACAGGTTTTTTGTAGAATTTTGATATTAATATCTCTTAAAGAGAATGTTTTAGGGGTTCTCAGGTAAGAGAGATAAATATGTTTTGCATTTTTCTGGAATTATGTACTCTTCTGTATTACTGCTTTGAATTGCTAATTTTTATGATTAAAATCCTGTTTACAATAAAATTTTTTTTTCAATTCTTATATCAGACAAAACAGATTTCAAAACAAAGGCCATAACCAAAGACAAAGAAGGCCACTACTTAAAACTTAAAGAAGCAGTCCTACAAAAGGATATAACCTTTGTAAACATATATGAACCTCCCAAGGGATCTCTCTACAACTCCAATGGTTGGGGCCCCTTATTATCTACCTTTTGTCGATTTAAATGTTTCTCTATCAGTATGTTAAAAGAATTATCACAATTAAGAAAACTGTAAGTATACATGGCCAGCATTATCAGATTCTGGGAGAGGTTTCCTGGCTCCCCTTTTTTTGTTTGTTAAGAAGAGTTTCAAAAGTATGATGGGCACATTCAATAATTGCTTGACCTGTGGGATTATAAGGGATGCCTGTTTTGTGTTGAATTCCCCATCTTCATAGAAAATCTGGAGTGGATTGGGCTGTGTACCCCAGTCAATTATCAGTTTTAACTTGTTGTGGACAGCCCAGATGGCTAAAAGCCTCAAGCCAATGGGCCTGCACCTGCGTAGATGATTTGCCATAAGGGCAGAAGCATGTAATCCTTCAAGCAAAGTATCAGTAGAGACATGAATAAATTTCAACTTCCCAAAAGGGGAGTAATAGGTGACATCAGTTTGCCAGATTATTTGTGGCTCTAAATCTCTGGGATTAATTCCAATAGAGGGCAATGCTTTACCTAAGGCCTAGCAATCTGGACATTCCTTAATAATTTGTTTAGCCCAAGAACGTGGAAGTCCGAACTCCTTGCAAGGTGCATAACTGTTTTGATGAAAAACTTGATGGGCAGCAACAGCCTTTTGAAAGTATCTACTATGCTTACTAGAGCATCAGTTCAGTCATTGCCCTCAGACATAAGACCAGGAAGGCCTGTATGGGAACACATGTGAATAACAAACATAGTAACTGTTCCCTTTTATCTAACAAAATTTTCAAGGTTAAAAATAGACTGAGTAGAGGAGGTTCAATGGACCCCTTAAGGAGAGCCTGGTTTATATGAAGGAGAGTATATACAGTATAACCAGAATCACAAAACAGGTTTAAGGGCTTGTGAGGCTACTGTTGGAGAACCATAATGGCTCTTGAGAGCTTGGCCTGTTGAGTGGAAACATGACTAAGAAATGCAATGTTTCCACTCCTCGTTTTCTTGCCAGGTGATGGCAGCTTTCCCTGTTTTCCCTGAGCCATCGATAAAAAAAAAAAAAAAAACGCTCCTTGCTTTGGAGATGGGGGTCTTACTAATTTTCTCTTTCAGATGAATGTTGAGAACTGGGATTTTTGTAATAATTTGTCTGAGGGTAGGCTAATTTCTATTTTGCCAACAAAATCTGTGACAGCGCACTGAAATTCCAGAGATTGACTGGACAGCTGTTGTAAATAGATTTGGGTAAGCATGGGGTGAATGACGGTTGGATCAGGGCCAAAAAGTTGTTGAGTTCTCTCACGTCCTTTAATAATAAGCTGGTATAGAGCTGTAATATAAGTGGTAATAGTACACTGAGGCTGATGAGAGAGAAATAACCATTCTATCATGCCTAACTGAGGTAATATTTGACCAATTAATCACATGGGGATACCTAGAGTTGGAAAGCAGAATAGCCTGATGGGAAACTGGCAGCCAACTCTTGTGAGCTCTCTTGTATTAATACATTGATTGACAAGGTCTAATTATTGGAGAGTCTGGGGGGACAAAGTTCTAGGGGAATTTAGGTTGGAGTCTTCTTTTGAGGTATCAAATGAATGAGTAATCTGGTGGGTAGTTGTAGGGGACTGGTTTGTTTTAGTCTGGCAAATGCGACTCATCTTTGTATGGAAAACCTATAGAAGCAAAGTGGTGGGCAGGAGCCAGACCTTCAAACTGAGTTTTTCCATGGGAATTAGGCCTAGAAGATGCATACAGACTGTTATGGATTGCTTTTGCTAAAACTCCATCACCCTGGTCTAAAACAACTAATGTATATTGTCTATCTTCAAGGTAATTTCCAAAGCCTGTTTGAATTTTCCCAAGGACAGAGCTGATCAGCTTGCTGCCATTCCCTTCTGCATGTTATTTTCATTTCCTTGATTGTACCTAAAATGTAGACAATAATATTCTATGTAATAGATTGTTGTAGACTGCTCTGCCTGATTCTAGGAATTGTATCTCTACCCCTTGTGGGTAAGGGCGAGGGACGACCTTTGGAATGCAAGCCTCAGGACACAAGGCTTGTCTCTGGTAGCAAATGCTGCCTCAGTTTCCTCTCCCTGCCCCCAAAGCTTGGTCAGAAGTCAATGATGAGTAAGACCCCTCAGAGAAGTGTCAACCTAAGCCAGACTCGATCACTTGGGAGGCCTTCATGGAAGGACTGGGGGGGGGGGGGCTGCAACAAAGAGCAATGGACTCTCGCCCCAACCCCCCCCCCCCCCCGTGCTTCCTGGTTCTAATCCCTTTAGCCTGAATACCTGTTGGGGAGGGGTGTAGCTCCTTGCCTTGCTAGAGCGTGTCCTGGGGAAAAATCTGGCATCACAAAGATTTCTTTTTTAAAAAATATATTTTATTGATTATGCCATTACAGTTGTTCTATTCCCCCCCTTCATTCCCCTCCACCCTGCACACCCCCTCCCCCACCGTTCCCCCCTTTAGTTTATGACCACGTGTCTCAGGTTCTTTAGATTCTGTATCTCCCCTACTATTCTTGCCCTCCCCCTATCTAT
The DNA here is from genome assembly GCF_021234435.1 of Artibeus jamaicensis. Taxonomy (NCBI): domain Eukaryota; kingdom Metazoa; phylum Chordata; class Mammalia; order Chiroptera; family Phyllostomidae; genus Artibeus; species Artibeus jamaicensis. The sequence continues at coordinate 7,755,784 of NW_026521717.1, read as the reverse complement.
TTTCTACCTTTATTTTCTGTACCTTCTCCCCCCTTCTTCTTCTCCCACTCCCCTGTTGCTAACCTGTGAAATCTGCTCTGCTAAGAGTGCTTTCATTCATATGTTAAGGGTTCCAGCAGGAAATCCTAAAACTCCGTTCCTGACAGACTCTGACTCATACTAAGCCCTCAGATATCTTTGAAATGTTATCAACTGTTTGATCCTTGCTGCCCTGTATTCCTGTGTATTACAACCCAATAAAAGTCCCTGGAGCAGAGAGCTCAATGCCTTTTTTCCCCTGAGAAACTCGCCACTGCTCTCGGCCTTTTTCCTCTGGGAAAAAAATGGCCACTTCTCCTCCCCAAGCAGATCACACCATATCTCAGTCAGGTTTACTCTCATCTGTGGCAGCTGGGGGGACTTGGGAGGAAAGGCATCCCCACACTAGATTATAAATCCTTCTTTGATGTAAGACCTGAGAAAAACAATAAAAGGTTGTCTCAGCCTCTGTTAGTGGCCAACTTGGAGTGGCCTCTTGGAGTGGCCAATATTGGCTAGAAATTACAGAGACATCTGTACCCATAGCTAGTAGGCCATGGAAGGTTCTGTCTTTGATTGTTATTCCTAAAAGAGGTTTATTTAATTTAATGGGGGTGGTCCAAAAAACAGATTGGTTATTAGTATTACCGAAGACTCCTTCCCCTCTCTTAATATTTTGAGCATTTGGCAATGTATAGGAAGAAGAAGTTGGGCTACACGAGTTTGGGCAAGAATGACATGATATCCAAAGGCTCTGATCATAATTTTGATTTCTCCCTGATAATCAGAATCAATTACTCCATACTGGACTAAAATTCCTTTAGTGGTAATGCTAGACCTTCCTAAAATCAATCCAACAGTGCTCTCAGCCAAAGGTCCCTATACCCCTGTAGGAGCTATAAGGATTTTATCCTGTTCTTTTAAGGTGAATTCTTGGGTAGTGTCCAAGTCCAACCCTATGCTCCCCCTTGTGGTGACTGAGATCAGTGACTGCGTATGTTCCTGAGCCCAGAGCAGTTCATTGCCGATGCGGGTATAATACCTGTTATAGTCCAGAGCACTATGTGGCCCTCTGCCTATTTCCCTGAGGTGGGACCGGTTTGCCATTTTTATCATATTGGGACCTACACTCTCCTCCCCAATGTTTATCCTTGCCACATCATGGACAGTCTTTACTGGGCAGATTCTTTAGACTATTCTGCTGTCTGTTCTGGCACAGGTCTGCCACAACTGAAGCATTTAATTTCCCCTTTTATGGCAGCCACTAGCAACGTGGCTCGATGTTGTTCTGTGCCTATATTTTGGCAAGCCTTGATACATTTATTAATACTAGTGGTGGTTAATTTGAGAGGACTGAATACAGCCTTACAATCATTATTTGCATTTTCCTAAGTCAGTTGTAATAAAAGGGTCTCAGCTGCTTCCTGATTCTCAACCTGTTTTAGAATTGCTCCTTGGAGTTTATCAACAAAATCTAAATAAGCCTTTGTTGGTTCCTTGCCAAAGATTAATGAAGGAATCTGGCCCCCGGGCTCTAGCCTCCGGGGCTAGGGTGGAGGGGGGGGGGGCGCTTATTTAGGGCACAGAAAGTAGCCTTGCAAGAAAGCTTGAGGGTCAATTTTTGCCTGCCCTTCTGCAGATTCATATTCCACAATTCCATGAAGCATGTTAAACTGGACTGGATTACCGCTGCTGTCAGTTTCTGCTGCTTGGTGGCAGCAGCATTCCATATATTCCCTGAATGTCACACAGTAAATTGGGCAGTCAGGAGCACAGTGCTCCTTTCTTTCTTTAAACAATCAATTTAAATTCTTGCTGAGTAGAATCCTTATGATATAACAACATTAGAGATCTCATTCCATTTACCAGAGGTTTAGCAAAACATTTTGAGACTGAGACTGAGCCATTCCTTTAGAAACAAAAACAAAACCCGAAGCAAAGACAAAATTTAAGCAGACCAGTATTTTCAAACTAGATCCTCTAAGAGGAGGGAGTGAGACACTAGCCTTAAAATCTTATCTCATACCACCTGGTGCTACAAATGACCCTGACAAGATTTGAATGGCATGAATCCCAAATAACAGAGACATTATCTCACATTAACTAGTACAGTGAATAACTTTTAAAGCTTAGATGGCACAGCCCAAATGATATGGGAAACTTTGAAAAACCTCTGTTTAACCTTTATTTGCCCAGACCCCAGGCGCCCTAGAGAAAATGATGGGGCCATCTGGGAGGGCGGGTGGCCAGATAGTGAGGACTGGAAATGAAGGGAGAGGTCCCAGGAGACCTTTGCTCACCCAAGACCCCAGGCGCCATAGGAGAACAATAAGGCCATCTAGGAAGAGCAGATAAAGCAGATAGCCGGATAGTCACTAGGACTAGGGCTAGCACCCCCGCAGATAGAACCAATTTTCACATTTAGCCTTTGAACTCTGCTTCTGCCCCGAAGATAGAACTAATTACCGCCTTCTGCTTCTGTATGCTGCTTTGCCACGTAGATAGGAAGACCCCTAATCTATATATTCCCCAAGAATCCTTTGTTCAGGGCTCAGAATTTGGAGACTGACTCCCCTGGGCCTGTGCCCGTAAAAAGGAATAAACTTCGTACTCCAGAATCCCTCTGTGTCTGGTCGCTTCATTTCCCGTAACACAAATTGCAGAGGCAGAAGATTCTAGGGTTATACAAAACAACAAAGATCAAACCAAGTTTCCCCAAAAGACAAGAAAGCAAACAGCCCTGGTTCCATTTATCTAATGCAAAACAGCCATAAGATTGGCAGCCCTGGAAGAAATCCCCTTTCCCTTATCTTACACACAGGTGGCATAACCAAACAGCTCTTGGTACCGCTGGTCCCTCACATGGAACGAAAGGTACCAAATCCCATTGTCTGGGTGTGCCTGGCCATGGCAATGGCTTGCAGCCTCTGTCTGTGTTTGGGAAGCCAGATGTAGGAGAAACTCCATCCAGCAGAATCCTCCCCTCCTCTGTAAATGGTAGATAAGTCATCCCGGACACAATCTTGCTGTTCTGATGGGAAACAGGGTCACAATTTCCTCTAGGAGAACACCCTGAGCCCTTCTCCCAAATGGCTTTTATTGGGAATGGTATGTATAGATGTATACATGCATTGCTCATCAATCAAAGTCAAAAAGGCTATAGTCATACAAAAACATGTATCAGGCTATAGTCATATAAAAACATGTATTATAGATAACAATTGAAGGAACACAGGGATTTGTCTTAAGTCAGGGTCTGTTAGTAATGCCAATACCAGAAGGTCTTTAAGATGTATTTCATGAGATAAAGAGTTTACTTTTTTAAAACTTTTTTATTGATTATGCTGTTACAGTTGTTCTATTCCCCTTTCATTCCCCTCCACCCTACCCCCCCCATCCCCACCATTACCCCCCTTTAGTTTATGACCATGTGTCTCAAGTTCTTTAGATTCTATATTTCCCATGCTATTCTTGCCCTCCATCTATTTTCTATCTACTGTCTATGCTACTTATTTTCTGTATCTTCTCCCCCCTTCTCCCCCATCTATTTTCTATCTACTGTCTATGCTACTTATTTTCTGTACCTTCTCCCACCTTCTCCTCCTCCCACTCCCCTGTTGCTAACCATCCTTGAGATCTTCATTTCTATGTTTCTACTCCTCATCTAGCTGTCCTTTTAGTTTGCTTTTGTTTTAGGTGTGGTTGTTAATAACTGTGAGTTTGTTGTCCTTTCACTGTTCATGTTTCTTTCACTTCTTTTTCTTAGATAAGTCCCTTTAACATTTCATATAATAAGGGCTTGGTGATGATGAACTCCTTGAATTTGATCTTATCTGAGAAGCACCTTATCTGTCCTTCCATTCTAAATGAAAGTTTTGCTGGATAGAGCAATCTTGGTTGTAGGTCTTTGGATTTCATAACTTGGAATACCTCTTTCCAGCCCCTTCTTGCCTGTAAGGTCTCTTTTGAGAAATCTGCTGACAGTCTGATGGGAAGTCCTTTGTAGGTGACTGTCCCCTTAGCTCTTGCTGCTTCTAGGATTCTCTCCTTCATTTTAATCTTGCCTAATGTAATAATGATGTGCCTTGGTGTGTTCCTTCTTGGGTCCAACTTCTTTGGGACTCTCTGAGCTTCCTGGATTTCCTGGAAGTCTATTTCCTTTGCCAGATTGGGGAAATTTTCCATTATTATTTGTGCAAATAAGTTTTCCACTGGTGGCTGTGCCTTTCCCCCTTCTGGTACCCCTATAATTCGGATGTTGGAGCATTTAAAGATGTCCTGGAGGTTCCTAAGACTCTCCTCATTTTTTTGAATTCTTGCTTCTTGACTCTTTTCTGTTTGGCCATTATTTGCTTTCTTCTGGTCCACTCCATTGATTTGAGTCCCAGTTTCCTTTTCATCGCTATTGGTGTCCTGTGCAATTCCATTCATTTCAATTAGTTTCGCCTTCATATGTTTGTCTAATTTGTGACTATAATCAACCAGTTCTGTGAGGATCCTGATGACCAGTGTTTTAAACTGTGCATCTGAGAGTTTTGCTATTTCTTCATCGCTTAGTTCTATGGGCTCTGGAGCTTTGAGATATTCTTGCGACATTTTTGGTCTGTTCTGGCCCTTTAAGTGTGAGGAGCAGTGCCTTGGACTCCCAGGTCGCTGGGTTTTGATGCTGTATGTGGGGGCGTGGTCAGAGCGGGGAAATGGTGGCGCCCTCTACGCTGCTGCAAGGGGGACCGCCCACTCCCTCGCCTGTCTGCTCGTGCACAAATGGGCGACCACAGTCAACACGCAGCACCGCTTCCCCGCTGTCTCCTTTGCGGTCGCTCGCCTGGTGGCTCGCTCGGTCGCTCACTAGGTGCAACCCTGCGCCTGGATTCTGCATGCGTCTGGATTCTGCGCCTGAGTCCGTCTGACCGAGTCCTCCTGTGCAACCCCTCACCAGCCGCTGGTTTTCGCCCCTTACCAGTCAGGCTGAAGAATTTGTTGTTAACGGACTTCCGAAAAGTTCAATTTTCCGTGTTCTGGCTGTGCTTTATGTTGCTAATATTTAGTTGTCTCTAAACTTGGTTGTGTGAGAAGGCACAGCACATCCACCTATGCCTCCATCTTGGCGGAAGTTCCCTCTGCCCATTTTTTAATTGGGTTGTTTGTCTTTCTAAAGTGGAGTCATGTGAGTTCTTTATATATTTTTGAGATCAAATCCTTGTCTGAGATATCATTGGCAAATATATTTTCCCATATGGTTGGTATGCTTTTCATTTGAATACCCTTTTTTTTAGCTGACCAGAAAATTGTATTTTGATGAAGTCCTATCTTGTTTATTCTTTCCTTTATGTCCCTTGCTCTAGGGGGCCTATCAGTGAAAGTATTGCTGTGTAGAATATCTGAGATTTTCCTGCCTATGTTCTCTTCAGACTTTTATGGTGCCATGATCTATATTTAAGTCTCTTTATCCATCTTGAGTTTATTCTTGTGTATGAAAGAAAGAAGGAGCTCCTACTTTTTGAGACAGCATGAATGGAAGTGGGGGCATTATGCTAAGTGAAATGAGCCAAGTGTTGAAAGACAAATACCATATTGTGGGGGCAACTTTGCCAGGAAGTCCCCTCGCCCACCACGGATGAAAGTGAAACTACCAAGACATGATCTGCTTGGGGAGGAAAGGTAGTCAATATCTCACAGGAGAAGGACCAAGAACCTCTTCTTCAATGGCTTTTATTAGGTTCAGAATACATAAGAAGACAGGTAAAGCTCATCAATCAATGCCAGGTGGAAAGGATCAAACAGTAGATAACATTTCAAAGAAATTTAAGGGCTTAGTCTGAGTCAGTGTCTGTCAGGTAACGGGGGTACAAAAACTTTGGGAGACATACTCATTTCCTGCTTGGACCCTTATCATATGAATGAAAACACTCTTAGCAAAGCAAACTTCACAAAACTTTGTAAATTCTTTCTTATGCCCGATCACCCTGAATCCCGCTCTAACCAACAGGGGATGCACTGCCTTCCCAGTCATAGGTTTTTAGGCTTAAGTGGATTAGAGCCAGGAAGTGCTTCTCCCAGATGGAATTGGAGACTCAGGCTATGTCAGAATAGTTGGCGGGGGGTGAGGGTCCATCACTCCCTCTTTGCTGCAGCCCCCCCAAGTCCTTCCTTGAGGGCCTCCCAAGTGATTGTGTCTGGCTTAGTTTGCCCCTCCTCTGAGGGGTCTTACTTGTCTCTGACTAACCAACCAAGTGTTGGGGGCAGGGGATGAAGCAGAAGCAGCGTTGCTGCCAGGGAGAGAAGCTTTGTCTCCTTAGTGGCTCACAGTCCAGAGGCCGCTCACTCAGCCTTAGCCATGAGGGTAGTTACAACTCCTAAAACCAGGCAGAGTGGCTCCCAATACCATATGATCTCACCCATAATTGGAACCTAATCAACAAAACAAGCAAGCAAAATATATTCAGAGACATTGAAATAAAGAACAAACTGACAGTAACCAGAGGGGGTGGAGAAAGGGATTAACTGGGGAAAGATAGGGAAGAGTCACTGAGGAACATGTATAAAGAACCCATGAACAAAGCCAAATGGGGTAGGACTGAGGTTGGGAGATGGGGGTGGGTGGGGCAGGGAGAGTGGTGGTGGGAAAATGGAGATAACTGTGCTTAAACAATGATTAAAAAGATAAATATTATTAAATAAATAAATTCTGGGGTTTTTGTGTCCCCCCTCATAGTAACAGGAGTCTTTAGCAGGGAATAATTTATGCAAAACTGCTGGGTCATCTGTCTCCTATGGCCCAATGTTCTAGTAAGTATATTGCCTGGTAATAAATTTTCTTATATTATATGGAGTTGCCTGCTTTAACTTTTAGTCTGAAGATATGTTCTCATTAAATGGGGCTTTATATCCATGCCCCACCATCAGACAAATGGCCAACTATCTACAATATGAAAAACAAAATAGGCATGAGTGAGAAGAATGTGTTGTGTGGGTGAGAGCAGGGGCCAGAGCCCATTGTTCCTGGTTGGGGAAAGCCCACTGTCTCTGAAAGAAATCCCAGGCTGACTATCTACCTTTATGTGGGGAGTATGGCTTACATACTAGATGATTATAGTCCAACTTGTAAGTTGGGGTTACACCCTGAAAACACCTATTGGCCTTATGTGTTTGTTTGAAAAAGTGTGCATTACACACTATGCAAGGAAGGAATATGCATGGCTGCAGCTGTGGGATGGTCCCTGTTATGGGCATTTGAATGGCCAACAACATCCAGATAGAGGTTGAAGACAAGGTTAAAGACAGAAATGTTAGACCCAAAACTATAAAAATCCTAGAAGAAAATATAGGGTATAAAAATCTCAGACATTGCTCATGGGAATATTTTATCTGATGTAGCTTCTCAGGCAAGGGAAATAAAAGAAGAAATAAGCAAATGTGATTACATCAAGCTAAAAGTTTTTTCACAGAAAAGGAAACCATCAACAAAATAAAAAGAGAGCCCACAGAATGGGCGAACATGTTCACTGATGCATCTGATAAGGGGTTAATATCCAAAATTTATAAAGAACTTATGAAACTCAACACCAAAAAAAATACAATGAATTGAAAAATAGGAAAAGGACCTGAATAGACACTTCTCCAAAGAGGACATGTAGATGGCCAATGGTCAAATGGAAAGATGCTCAATCATATGAGAAATGCAAATGAAAACCAGAATGAGATATTTTATCACACCTACACAATGGCTATCATCAATAAATCAATAAAGAAGAAGGCAGAGTAAAGGGAACCCTCATGTACTGTTGGTGGGAATACCGATTGGTGCAGCCACTATAAAAAAACAGTATGGAGTTTACTAAAAAAAAAACAAAAAAAAAAAACAAGCAAAACTGAAACTGAATTATGATGCAGTGATTCCACTTCTGGGACTATATCTGAAGAAAACCAAAAACACTAATTCAAAAAATTATATGCACCCCTATGTTCATTGTAGCACTATTTATAATAACCTAAGTTAGCAGCCCAAGTGTCCAGCAGGAGATGAGTGGATCAAAAAGCTGTGGTACATTTACACAGTAGAACACTACTTGGTCATAAAAAAGGAAATCTTACCTTTTGTGAAAGCATGGATGGACCTAGAGGGTACTATACCAAGTGAAATAAGCCAGTTAGTGAAAAACAAATACCTTATGATTTCACTTATATGTGGAATCTAATTAACAAAATAAATTAACAAACAAAAATAGAACAGACTCATAAATAGAGAGAACAGACTGGTAACTGTCAGAGGGGTTGGGGATTTGGGGGGTTGGTGAAGAGATTAAGAAAAAAATGACTTAGACCCATTCAACAGTATGGTGATTACCAGAGGAGGGTGAGAGCAGATGGAAGAGGGTAAAGGGGGTTAGTTACAGAAAGAGACTTGACTTTGAGTTGTGAACACACAATATACAGATGATGTATTGTAAAGTTGTATACCTATAAACTATAAAATTTTATTAAACAATGTGACTCCAATAAATTCAGTAAAATTTTTTTCATTTTCTAAATGTTTTCTTTATTTTTAAGTATATTGTATTGATTATGTTATTACAGTTATCCCAATTTTCTCCCTTTGCCCCCCTCTGCCCAGTACCCTGCTTCCCTCAAGCAATCTCCCTCCCCTCTTACTGTATGTCCATGGGTCATGCATATAAGTTCTTTGGCTTCTCCATTTCCTATATTATTCATGACATTCCCTTCTCTATTTTGTTCTGCCAATTATGCTTTTTAATCCCTGCACCTTTTCCCCCATTCTGCCCCTTCTCTCTTCCAGCTGATAACCCTCCAAATGATCTCCATAACTATGATTCTGTTTCTATTCTAGTTTGCTTAGTTTATTTGGTTTTTATTAGATTCAGTTGTTGATAGTTGTAAATTTGTTGCCAATCTACCATTCATAGTTTTGATCTTCTTTTTCTTAAATAAGTCCCTGTAACATTTCATGTAATGACTTGGTGATTATGAGCTCCTTTAGCTTTACCTTATCTGGGAAGCACTTTATTTGCCCTTCCATTCTAAATGATAGCTCTGCTGGATGGAGTAAGCTAGGTTGTAGGTCATTGCTTTTCATTACTTTGAATGCTTCTTGCCAGTCCCTTCTTGCGTTGGGGACCACTCTGTGTGGTTTCTGAGACTGTAGCCCTATGAGAGCAAGCCCTGAACAGGGCTAGCAAGTCTCCCTGGAAAACGAGGTAAAAATGAGGTAAAAATGCAGGTGGCAGGCATGACTTGACTCTAACAGCAAGGGTTCCTATGGGAATCAGGCCTGAAATGTACATTTTGTCCTTTGAAGATTTCTCTGCCTGGTATAAACCTGTTAATATAAACTGGATGTTTAATTTCAAGGCATAACAAGTAAACTCCTTAACTCATGAAACATTCCTTAAAGACCCTCTAGCATCAACATGATTAACAGACCTTGCCCTACAACAAATCTCTGTATTCCTTCGATTGTTATCTATGGATAATACCTGTTTTTGTATGACTATAGCCTTTTAACATTGACCGATGAGCTGTGCCTGTATGCTGTATACACCTACACACACTATTCCCAATAAAAGCTGTTTGGGAGAAGGGCTCCAGGCATTCTCCTTCAAAGCAACCCGCCCTCACCAGCACAACAAATTAAAATGGGCAGTGGACAGAGGGACCATCAGTTCACCAGCTGGTGTGAAGGACCGACCAAAAAAAAAGACACAGAAACAACAAAAACCCAAAGACAATCTCAGAGCCAACATAAAGGACAGCCCAAAACCGACATGCTGGGAAGATCAAGAAGACTATAACACTGAATCTCACAGGTATTACACCACAGAGGTTCACACCATCAATCCAGGAAGCAAGAATAAATCAATTTAAGAAGTTGAAGCTAAAAGGGAGAGTCTCACAAACAATGGGAAAACAAAGAAACAACACCCCAATGAAAGGAAAAGAGGAAGCCTCAGAAAGAATGCTAGATAAAATAGAGGCAAGTCAGCTATCAGATATTGAATTCAAAGCACTGGTTATCAGGAAGTTCAAAGAGCTCACAATGAGCTACCAGAAACTACAGGGTAACTACAATGAATTCACTGCAAACTATATCAAAATGAAAAAGGAAATAGAAACTATCAGCAAGGGCCAAGAGGAAATGAAGAATACAATTTTGGAGCTGAAGAACACAATAGAAGGAATCAAAAGCAGGATGGTTGAAGCAGAAGAATGGATCAGTGAGTTGGAGGACAAAGTAGAAAAAAAAGCCCAGAAACAGCAAGAAAAGAAAAAGGGGCTCAGAAAGAAGAAAGAGGGAATAAGAGAAATGCAAGACAATATGAAACATAATAATATCCAAATATTAGGGATACCAGAAGGAGAAGAACAAGGGATAGAAAATCTATTTGAAAAAGTAATGATGAAAAACTTCCCTAATTTAATGAGAGAAAAAGTCACACAAATCCAGGAAACATAGAGAGTCCCAATCAAGACAAACCCAAAGAGGCCTACTTCAAGACACATCATCATTAAAATGGCAAAATTCCAAGACAAAGAGAGAATCTTAAAGGCAGCAAGGGAAAAACAGAAAGTAACATACAAGGGAGCCCAAATAAGTTAACTGATGACTTCTCAATGGAAACAATCCAAGCAAGAAGAGAATGGCAAGAAATATTCCAAGTAATGAAAACCAGAGGTCTGCAACCAAGGTTACTTTATCCACCAAGGCACCCAATCAAGATAGAAGGCCAAATAAAGAGCTTCCAAGACAAAAGAAGTCTAAAAGAATACATCTCCACCAAACCAGCTGTGCAAGAGATGCTAAACAGATAGCTTTATGGAAAGGAAGGAAAAGAGGGAGACAGAGAGGAACAAAGGTATAAAAATGACAATGAATAAGTACCTATCAATAATAACCTTAAATGTAAATGGATTAAATGCTCCAATCAAAAGACATACAATAGCTGAATGGATAAGAAACCATGACCCACACATTTGCTGCCTACAAGAAACCTAACTCAGGACAAAAGACCAACACAGATTAAAAGTGAGGGGCTGGAAACAAATTTTCCAAGCAAATGAACAGGGAAAAAAAGCAGAGGTGCCAATACTCACATCAGACAAAATAGTCTTCAAAAAAAGGGCCATAAAGAGAGACGCAGAAGGTCACTTCATAATACTCAAAGGAAGAACCCACCAACAAGACATAAACATTGTAAATATATATTCACTCAACATAGGAGCACCCAAATATACAAAGAAAATATTAGAGGACTTCAAGAAAGATATTGACAGCAACACAATTAAAGTTGGAGATTTTAACACCCCACTTTAAAAAATGGACAAATCTTCCAAACAAAATATCAACACAGATATTGTGGAACTGAACAACGTCCTAGATGAAATGGACTTAACTGATATATATATAGAGAGAGAGCTCTTCATCCCAAAGAAGCTAAATACACATTCTTTTCAAATGTACATGGAACAGTTTCAGAGATAGACCACATGCTGGGACACAAAACAAGCCTCAACAAATTTAAGAAAATTGAAATCATCCCAAGCATTTTCTCCAACCACAGGGGACTGAAACTGGAAACCAACCCCAAAGGAAAAAACCTAAAACACCCCAAATCAAGGAGATTGAATAGCATGCTATTAAACAACAAATGAGTCAAAAAATGAAATTAAGGAAGAAATCAAACAGTTTCTGGAAACAAATGCAAATGAACTCCCAACAACCCATAACTTATGGGACACAGCAAAGGCAGTCCTGAGAGGAAAGTTCATAGCAATACAGGCATACCTAAAAAAGATAAAAACATTTCAAACAAACAACCTAACCCCACACCTACAAGAACTTGAAGAACAACAACAAAGATAGCACAGAGCAAGTAGAAGGAAATAAATAACCAAGATAAGAGCACAATTAAATAACGTAGAGACTAAAAGCACATTTTTAAAGATCAATGAATCCAGGAGCTAATTTTTTTTAAAGATAAACAAAATTAAAAAGCCTTTAAGCAGGCTCATCAAGAAAAGCACAGAGAGAACCAAAATAAACAGAATTTGAAATGAAAGAGAGATTACAACTGACACAACAGAAATACAAAGGATTGTAAAAAATTACTATGAACAACTGTATGTCAAAAAATTTGAAAACCTAGGTGAAATGGACAAATTTCTAGAAAAATATAATCTTTCAAAGCTCAATGAAGAAGAAGCAGAAAATCTGAATAGACCAAATAACAGCACATGAAATTGAAGCAGTAATCAAAAATCTCCTGAAGCACAAAAGCCCTGGACCAGATGGTTTCACAGAAGAATTCTACAAAGCATTTAAGGAAGAGCTAACCCCTATTTTCACAGGCTATTCCAAAACTGCAAAATTATGGAAGACTCCCAAACTCTTTTTATAAAGCCACCATCATCCTAATCCCAAAACCAGATAAAGATACAACAAAGAAAGAAAACTTCAGGACAATATGGCTGATGAACATAGATGCTAAAATCCTCAACAAAATATTGGCACACTGCATCCAACAATACATTAAATAGATCATACACCATGACCAAGTGTGATTCATCCCAGTGATGCAAGGATGGTTCAATATTCGCAAATCAGTAAATGTAATACCTCACATAAAGAAAAGCAAAAAAAAAAAAACTCACATGATCATATCAATAGATGTAGAAAAAGCATTTGATAAGGTACAGCCCCCATTTATGATAAAAACACTCAGCAAAGTGGGAATAGAAGGAGCATTTCTCAATGTAATAAAGGCCATACAGGAGAGACCTACACCCAACATCATAATCAATGGGCAATAACTAAAAGCTTTCCCACAAAGATCAGAAAGAAGACAAGGCTGTCCACTTTCACCACTCCTATTCAATGTAGTATTGGAAGTCTTAGCCAGAGCAATGAGACAATAAAAAGGGATAAAAGGCATCCAAATTAGAATAGAGGAAACAAAACTGTCACTGTTTGCAGATGACATGATAGTGTACATGGAAAATCCTAGACTCCACCAAATAAGTACTCAACCAAATAAGTGAATTTAGCAAAACATTAGGATACATAGTAAATATTCAGAAATCCAAAGGCATTTTTGTATATCAACAATAAAACAACAGACAGAGGAATCAGGAAAAAAATCTCATATGATATAGCAACGAGAAAAATAAAATACCTATGAGTAAACCTTACCAAGGAGGTAAAAGACTTGTACTTGAAAAACTACACAACACTAAAGAAAGAAATTAAGGAAGACAGAGAAAAATGGTTACTGATACAGAAGACACAAACAACTGGCTACTGATAAGACACAGTAAATATACCATACTCATGGATTGGAAGAATTAACATCATCAAAATGTTCATACTATCCAAACCAATTTATAGATGCATTGGCCTTCATAACCAGATCAATAAACGACAAGTGTTGGAACAGTTGTGAAGAAGAGGGAACCATAGTACACTGTTGGTGGGAATGCAGACTCACGCATAAAGTTTCATTAAAAAAAAAAACAAATGGATTTTCTTTATAAAACTAAAAATGGAACTTCTTTTTGTCCTGGCAATTCCACTGCTAGGAGTATATCCTAAGAACCCTCAAACACCAATTCTAAGGAACCTATGCCCCAATGTTCTTAGCAGCACAATTTACAATAGCCAAGTGCTGGAAGCAACCTAAATAGCCATCAGTAAATTAGTGGATCAAAAATCTATGGTACATTTACACGATGGAATCCTATGTAGCAGAAGGGAAGCACATAGATCTGGAGAGAATTATGGTATGTGAAATAATTGAGGCCATGAAAGACAAATGCTATATGATCTCACCTATAAGTGGAACCTAATCGACAAAACAAATAAGCAGGCAAAATACAACCAGAGACGTGAAAATAAAGAATAATATGACATGGCTGGGAGGGAGAGGAGAGGGGGATAATGGAGGTTACAAACAGAAGGGGCAAATAAAGGAACAGGAATAGATGACTCATGAGTGTGGAAAATGGGCAGGACTGACTGTAGGAAAGATGGGAGATAGGGTAGGGGTAACCAATGGGAAAAAATGCAGGACAACTGTAACTGAACAACAATAAATAAAAATTTTTTAAAAGGAACCATCCGTAAAATAAAAAGGGAACTGACTGTATGGGAGAACATATTTGCCAGTATTACACTGGATAAGGGTTTGATCTCTAAAATATATAAAGAATTCATGTGGCTCAACATCAGGAAAACAACCCAATTGAAAAATGGGCAAAGGTCCTGAATAGACACTTCTCCAAGGAGGACATTCAGATGGCCCACAGACAGATGAAAAGATGTTCAACATCACTAGCCATCAGAGAGATGCAAATTAAAACCACAGTGAGATATCACCTCACACCTTTCAGAATGGCCATCAGTGATAGATCAATAAATAGCAAGTGCTGGCAAGGCAGCAGAGAAAAGGTAACCCTAGTGCATTGTTGGTAGGAATACAGAAGGGTACAGCCTGTAGAAAACAGTATGGAATTTCCTCAGAAAACTAAAAATAGAACTCTGCCTTTTAAACCATCAGTTTTGCTGCTGGGAATATACCCTAGAATCCTGAATCACCAATTCCAAAAAACTTATGCACCCCTATGGTCATAGCAGCACTGTTTACAATAGTCAAGTGCTAGAAATAGCCTAAGTGCCTATCAGCAAATGAGTGATAAAACTGTGGTACATTTACACAATGGAATACTATGCAGCAAAAAGTAAGAAGGAACTCCTTGTGACAGTATGGTTAGAATTGGAGATTATTATGCTAAGTGAAATAAGCCAGTCAGTGAAAGAAAAATGCCATATGATCTCACCTATAAAAGGAATCCAAAGATCAAAATAAACTAACTCACAACATAGAACCACAAGTATGGAAACATGGAACAGACTGCAAGTGAGCAGCGGGGATGGGGGAAGGTGATAAGGTGAAAAAAAGGGGAGGGACTAAACAAAGAAGATATATGAATGACCCACAGACAACAGTTTGGAAATTGCCTGTGAGAGAGGGTGCTGGATGAATGCAGAAAGGCAAAGGGGGGAAAATTGGGACAACTGTAACAGTATACTACTAAAATAAAGAATAGAGATTCAAAGGAGCAAAGAGAGTATTTGAAGAAATACTGGCTGAAATTTTATGAGAGATATAAATGTTTTCTAGAAACTCAATGAATTCCAGGTAAATAAACTCAAAAAGAGCCCCGCTGAGACACATAGTAATCAAAAATTTAAAAGGTGAAAAAAGAAAGAAAATCTTTTTTACATTTTATTTTTACTTTTGACACAATTACATATGTTTCCAGTATCCCACTTTTCCCCTCTCCACCCAGCCTCTGCCCCCCCCTCCTTTTACTCTGGTCATCAGCACACTGTTGTTTGTGTCCATGGGTAATGCATATATCTTCTTTGGCTCATCCCTTAAACTTCTATTCCCTCTCCCCTTCTCTCTGACTACTGTAACTGTTCCATATAGCCATGCCTCTATTTTTATTCAGTTACTTGGTTTATTTTGTTCAGTATATTTCACATATGAGAACATATGGTATTTGTGTTTCTCTGGCTGGCTTATTTCACTTATCATAATAATCTCCAGGTCCATCCATGCTGTCACAAAAGGTAAGATTTCTTCTTTTTTATGGCCATGTAGTATTCCCTTGTGTAAATGTACCATGGCTTTTTTATTCACTTACGTACTGAGGGACACTGGGGCTATTTCCAGACCTTGGCTATAATCATAGGGGTACATACATTTTTTTTTAAATTGGTGTTTCAGGATTCTTAGGATATATTCTCAGAAGTGCAATCACTGGGTCAAAAGGCAGTTCCATTTTTAATTTTTTGAGGAAACTCCATGTTTTCCACAGTAGCTGCTCCAGCAGTGTAAGATGATTCCCACCAGCAATGCTCTAGGGTCTCCTTTTCTCAACATCTTGCCAGCACTTGATGTTTGTTGATTTATTGATGGTAGCCATTTTGGCAGGTGGAGGTGCTATCTCATTGTGGTAATCTTGAAAGGGAATCTTGAAAAAAGAGAGGGAATCTTGAAAAAAGCACTAAGGTAGTGAAAGGTCACATGCAAGGGATCCTCAATTAAATTACTGGATTTCTAATCAGAAACTATGGAGACCAGAAGACAGTGGGGAGATGTATTCAAAGTGCTTAAAGAAATAATCTCAATCAAGAATCTTATATCTAGTCAAATTGTCCATAAAAAGTGAGGAAGAAACTAAGAGAGATTTCCAGATAAACAAAAGCTGAGTTTCTGACCACTAAATATGTCTTGTAAGAAATACTCAAGGTAATCCTGCAAGAGGAAATAAAAGGACACTACACAGTAAATCAAAGCCATATGAAGAAATAAGATCTCAATAGTAACCAGAGGGTAGGTGGGAAGGAATAATGGAGGGAAAAAGAGGGAAAAGATGATCAAAGAACATGTATAAAGGATAAATGGGTAAAACCAAAGAGGGGTAGGATAGAGAGTGGGAGGTAGGGATAGCTGGGGTCGGTGGAGTGGTGGGGGAAAAATGGAGATAACTGTACTTGAACAACAATAAAAAGTGACTTAAATGTTAGACTCGAAACCATGTAAATCCTAGAGAAAAAAAGATCTCAATAAAGATAAATTTTGCATTGGCCAAAAGGTTCATTTGTTTTTTCTGTAACATGGCTCTAGTAGTGCTTAGTTATCTTTAACTTCATTCCAAACAATTTTGTTAGATTGCATTGTGATATCTGTCATATCAGTGTGTATTTTTTAAAAAGTATAAAAATTAATGAGTTTTTGTGTAGCCATTTAAATATCGAAGATTGAAGAATATATACAACATTTTAAGCATATTATGCTTTATTATTTCAAAAAAGGTAAAAACACAACTCAAAAACTAAAAAACATTTGTGCAGTATATGGAGAAGTTGCTGTTAACTCAGCAGTCCCCACCCTTTCTGGTACTAGGGACCAGTTTCATGAAAGACATATTTTCCATGGATGGGGTGGAGAAAACAGGAGGTAGATGTCAGGTGGTAATGTGAGCAAAGCTTCACTAGCTTGCTGGCCTGATGCTTACCTCCTTCTGTGCAGTCTGGTACCTGTCAGTGGCCTTGTGGACCCCAGCTCTAACTGATGCAATGTGTCAAAAGTGGTTTGCAAAGTTTCCTGCTGAAGACTTCTCACTGGATGATGCTCCATGGTTGAGTAAACCAGTTGAAGTTGATAGCTATCAAATTGAGACATTAATTGAGAACAATCAACATTATACCATGCAGGAAATAGCTGACTTATTCAAAATATCCAAATCAATAAAGCTATTGGTGAAAATGAAAAATATGTCTTTTATTTTATGGAAGAAACTATAGAGACTTTTTAACCAACCCGATATAGTGGCAATTAAAAAGTTAATATTACTCTGGATGTTGTAGCTCAGTGGATGGAGCACGGCCTGCAAACCAGAGGGTTGCCAGTTCAATTCCTAGTTGGAGCACATGCCTGGGTTGTGGGCCAGGTCCCCAGTAGGGGGTACCTGAGAGGCAACCACACATGCATATATCTTTCTCTCTCTTTCTCCTTCCATTCCCCTCTCTCTAAAAATAAGTAAGTAAAATATTTTTTAAAAACTTGATACTATTACAACAATGATTTGTAGTTGTACTTTTGTTTCTATGTTACTTAGCAGACTAGTATATATTGAAATATTAATATAAATGCTAGTATTACTATAATTTTGGTTCATAAACCCAAAACTTATTTTCTACGTAGTTTAAGGGACTGACACATTTCAAATACTTATTAGTTTATGTTTGGAGACACATATTGTGTAAAGATACAATTTTGTGACATCAGCAACTGAAAGAGGTGGGAATAGAAGTATAAAGAAGCAGAGTTTTTCTGAGGCAAATGTGATAACCACTACACTACAGAAATTCCTAGAAGCAGAGTTTTTGTATGTTATTGAAGTTAAGCTAATATAAGTTAAATTATAGTTTCAAGAACATTGAAACTATAATAAGGAGCCAAATAAGTGTCCTTCAGTAGACAAGTGGATAAAACAGCTATGGAACATTTACACAATGGGATACTAGTTGGCCATAAAAACAGAAAATTTTACCCTGTGTAGCAGCATGGATGAGCCTGGAGAACATTATGCTAAGTCAAATAAGCCAGTCAGAGAAAGACAAGTATCATATGATCTCATTCATATGTAGAATCTAATGAACAAACTGAACTAACAAGCAAAATACAGATAGACTCACAGGTACAGAGCAGGGTAACAGCTCTGGGAGCAAGGGTTAGGGGGCGGAGGGATCAAGCAAAAAAATAAAAAAGGGAAAGAATTCATGGACACAGACAACAGTGTGGTCATTGTAGGAGAAAGAGGGGTGGGTGGAAGTGGAAGAGGGAATGGGGGGATAAATGGTAATGGAAAAATACAACAAAATTAAAAATAACAATAAATAATATAAATGAATAAATAAAAATAAAAAAAGAACCAAACAAAATTTCTGTTACTGAAGACTGAATAAAAAATAAAAAAAAAAAACTAGTTACCTTAGGGTATACAGCAGACAAAATGAAAGAAATAATTAATGACATACATGATAGAAATCTAGAAGTGACTTAGGTGGAACAAGATAGAATTTTCATAGAAAAAATATATACAATAACTATCTGATTCCAATGGAAAGAGTAATATAAGAATACTGGGTATACCAGAAGGTGAAGAGTGGGAGACAGGAATAAAGAGCCTATTCAAACAAATAAGTGACAAAAACTTTCTAAACTTTGGAAAGTACTGGATTATTATATGCAAGAAGCTAGCAAAGCACCTAATTATTTCCATCCAAAAGAATTTCTTTAAGGCACATTATATTGAAAATACCAAAAATTAATAATGAGAACCCTGGTTGGTGTGGCTCAGTGGGTTGGGTGCCATCCTGCAAAGCAAATGGTCATCAGTTCAATTCCTTGTCAGGGCACATGCCTAGGTTGTGGGTTCGGTCCCTGATTGGGGTATGTACCAGAGGCAATTGATCTCCCACATTAAACTTTTTATCCCTCTCTTTCTCCCTATCTTCCCCTTTCTCTAAAAGAAAAAAATTAATGACAAGGAAAGAATTTTCAATGCATCCAGGAAAAAAGAAATCCCATTAGATTAGCATGGTATTTCTCAGCAAAAATCCTCTAAGCTAGCAGGGAGTAGATTCAAATATTCAAATTATGCTAAGAATATTATGCTAAGTAAAATAAGCTAGTTAGTGAAAGACAAATACTACATGATCTCACTTATACGTAGAGTCTAATGAACATAATTAAACTAGCAAACAGTATAGAAACAGGAGCAGAGATACAAAAAAGAGACTGACAGTGTCCAGAGGGGTGAGGAAGACTGGATGAAAAATGGTGAAGGGATTAATCAAGAACATTTATGCATAACCCAAAGACATGGACAATGGTGTGGGGACTGACTTGGGGAGGGTAGAGGGTGGAGCTCCTAAATAATAGTCCAAGAAAGTGACATTCACAATAGCAGGTGTAGTAATAATTATGTCTGACAAAACAGGTTTCAAGACAAAAAAGAGTGACAAGAAACAAAGATTAATACTTTCATAATGATAAAGAGGATAATGCATCAAAAATATACCACTTATCAACATATATGCACTCAGGAGCAACAAAATATATAAAACAGAACTAAAAGGGAGTAACTTACAAAAACACAATCTTATTAGGGGACCAAGATACCCAACTGACATCTATAGACAGATCATCCCAACAGAAAATCAATAAGAAAATATTAACCTTAAGTGACACATAAGACCAAATGGACAAAATTGGTATTTATAGAATCTTTCATCCTGGAACATGAGAATACAAATTCACTAGCACAAATGGAAAATTCTCAAGTATAGCCCATATATTTGGATGGAAAGCTAGCCTCCACAATTTTAAGAAGATTGTAACCATACCAAACATATTACCTGAATATAGTGCTTTAAAACTGAAAATCAACTGCAAAAAGAAAGCAAAACCCTTACAAATATGTGTAGATTAAAGAACATGATACTAAACAATGATTGGGTCAAAGAAAATAGAAAAGAAGAGATCAAAGTATATGTAGAGTAAAATGAGAAAATAATGACATTTCAAATTTTGAGGGATATAGCAAAAGCAGTAATTAGAGGGAATATCGCTAAAAGCCTATTTCAAGAAACAAGCAGAATTTTAAATAAATAACACTATTTCCTTAAAGCACTAGGAAAAAAAAGCAAAGCCCAAAGTAAGAAGAAGAAATAAAACAATGAAAGTTAAAACAGAATGAAAGTAAATGGAGAACAAAAAGGTAATAGCAACAATGTAACAAAAAGTTGGGTCTTTAAAAAGAATAAAGTGACAAAACTTTGGCTAGATTCACTTAAAAAGTTTCAAATAAACAAAATCAGAAATGAAAGAATAAGCGGACTAAATGGTAATGAAAAATATACAATAAAGATTTAATTTTAAAGAGCCCTGGCTGGTGTGGCTCAATGGTTTGGGTGACTGCCCACCTGTGAACCAAAAGGTTGCCAGTTCAATTCCCGGTCAGGGAGCATATCCGGGTTGTGGGCCAGATCTCCAGTGGGGAGCACATGAGAAGCAAACACACACTGATGTTTCTCTCTCTCTTTCTCCCTCCCTTCCCTTTTCTCTAAAGTAAATAAAAATATTTACTAAAAATATTAAATTAAAAAATAAAATGAAAGTAGAAAAGTTATGATGAACACCACAGAAATACAAATGATCATATGAAAATACTATATATCACTCAATTTGCTAACCTAAAAAGAAATGGATAAGTTCTTAGAAAAATCATAAAGAACTGAAGATCAAAATGGATTGATCAACAGCTAGGAAATTGAAGCAGTCATCAAAAACCTTTTAAAAAGTAAAAGTCCAGGACCAGATGGCTTCACTGGAGAATTCTACCAAATATTCAAAGAAAATTTAATACATAGACTTAGAAATAAAGAATAAACTGACAGTGATGAGAGGGGGATAATGGTGGAAAGAAGGGGAATGGGCAAGGAAAGGAACATGAATAGAGGACTCATGGGCACAGACAATAAGGAGGGATTGACAGTGGGAGTGGGGGTAGGGGATTGGGGTAAGCAATGGGGAAAAAGGTGGGACAACTGTAAGTGAACAACAATAAGTTAAAAAGTAAAAAAATAATTAAAAAGAATTAAAAGAAAAGTTTAAAAGACTGAAAAAAGAAAAATGAATACCTATCTTTTTCAAAATCTTCCACAAAACTGAAGAAGAGGAATACTTCCTAATTCATTTCATGAGGCCAAAATTACCCTCAAACTAAAACCTAGCAAGAACAACACACACCAAAAAAGTTACAGACCAATATCTCTAATGAATATAGACGCAAAAACTCTAAACAAAATACTAGCAAGTGGAATCTAACAATATAATAAAAATATAATATATCACAATCAAGTGGGGGTCATTCTACCTTAACAAATTAAGATGAGACATGACCTTAACAAAGGAAAGGATAAAAATAATATGATCTTACCAAATGGATGCAAAAAACCATTTGACAAAGATGCAACATCCATTTATAGTTAAAACACTTAATATAGTTGGTATAGACTAAAAGTACCTCAGCATAATAGAGGCCACATATGGCAAACCCTTAACTAATATACTGAATAATAAATAGCTAAAAGCTTTTACTTCAATATTAGAAACAAGAAAGGATGCCCAGTCTCACCACTGTTATTCAACATAGTCCTAGAAGTCACAGCCAGAGCCATCAGGGAAGAGAAAGAAACAAAGGCATTCAAATCGAGAATGAAGATGTAAAATGGCCCTTTTTGTAGATGACATAATTCTTCATAAAGAAAAATGTAAAGACTTCATCAAAAAGTTGCTAGAAACAATAACCAAATACAGTAAATTTGCAGGATATGAAATTAATATACAAAAATTTATTGTGTTCCCATATAATAACAATATAATTTCACAAAACAAAATTTAAAAATTTCACTTGAAATTGCCACAAAAAATACTTAGGTATGAACTAACAAAGGATGTGATATACCTATACACTAAAAACTACAAGACATTACAGAAAGAAATTGAAGGCACAAAAAGATGGAAAGATATTCTATGATCTTGAATTGTGAGAATCAACATAATTAAAGTGGTCATATTACTGAAAGCAATATACAGTTTAAATACAATCCCTATCAAAATTGCAGTGGCACTTCTCAGGAAAACAGAACTGAAAAATCACCAAATTTCTATAGAATCACAAGAGAGCCTAAATAGCCAAAGCAATCTTGAGAAAAAAGAACAATTCTTGGAAATATTACACTTGCTGACTTCAAATTATACTATATATCTATAATAATAAAAACAATATGCTATTGACAGTAGAACAGACACACAGATGAAAGAAACAGAAACCAGAGCCCAGAAATAAACACACAGGTATATGTGCAAATAATTTTCAACCAAGAAGCTAGAAACACAATGGAAAGAGGAAAGTCTCTTCAATAAATGGTGCTGAAAAAAATTAGAAAGACAAAGGCATAGAATGAAGCAAGACTGCTATTGGCATCATACACAAAAATTAACTGAAAATTGATCAAAGACCAAAACATAAACCCTGAAATAATTAAATACATAAGAGAAAAATAGGTACTAAACTTACAGATCTTGGTTTCAGAGATGATTTTATTAATTTGACCTCAAAAGGCAAGGGAATTAAAAGCAAAAATAAATAATAAGTGGGACTATATCAAACTAAAATGCTTCTGCTTACAAAAGAAACTGTGAACAAAACCAAAAAAGGCAAGCAACCAAGTGGGAGAAGTTATTTGCAAACGATACCTCGGACAAATGTCTAATATCTAAAATATGTAAGGAAGTTATACAAATCAATAACAACAAAAAACAAACTACCCAATTAAAAACATGCAGAGGATCTCAACAGACACTTTTCTCAAGAAAACATAAAAATGTCCAACAGATATATGAAAAGATGTTCAACTTTAGTGGCTATCAGAGAAATGTAAATCTGAAGCACAATAAGGTATTACCTTACACTTGTTAGTATGGCTGTTATCAACAATACAAGAAATAATACGTTTTGGAGAGGATATGAATAAAAAGGAAGCCTCACACACTGTTGATGGGGATGTAAATTGGTATAGCCACTATAGGAAACAGTATGGATGTTTTTCAAATAATTAATAGAGCTACAATGTGACCCAGCAATTTCTTTCTTATTTCAAAAAATTGAAAACAGTTAGTTGTAAACATATGTGTACTTCTATGTTAATTGTATTATTCATAGTAGTAAGACATGGAATAATCCCAAGCATCTTTCCATGGAAAGATAACTGGATAAAAAAGATGTAGTAGACATATAGAATGAGAAACTACTCAGCCATAAGAAAAAAATAAAATACTGCCATCTGTGACAACATGAAAGGATCTTGAGAGTATCATGCAGAGTGAAAAAAAGGCAAGAATAATGATTCTATTCATGCGTGAAAAATAAAACAAAAAGCAAATGAACAAAAATAAACAAATAAAAAACTCATTAACACAGACAACAGTATGGTGGGTACCTGAGGAGAAGGAAGGTGGCGGAGGCAGAAGAATATAAAGGGGGTCAAATATATGGTGATGGAAGGAGACTTGATTTTGAATGGTAAACACACAATACAATATACAGATGATGTATGATAGAATTGTACACCTGAAATCTATATAATTTTATTAACTGATGTCACCCCAATAAATTCAATAAATTAAAAATATGTTGTATTATAATATAGTATACTTGATACTCAATCTTACTAATCAATGTCCATAATTTAATAATTTAATTAAAGTAAATTACTTAACTTACTTTAAATCCATAACTTAAGTAAAATTTTAAAAACACTGATAAAAGCTATAACAGAAAAGAAATAATATGATGACAGAAGTCTCTCATCCATAATTACTTTAAGTATAAACAGATTAAATTTTACCATCAAAAGACAGAGATTGTAAGAATGGATAAAAACACAGGATCCAACTATATGCTATCTAAAAGAGATTCACTTGAGATCCAATACCAACAGATTAAAAGTGAAAGGAATGAAATATTGTCAATGCAAGTAATAACCAAAAGAGAACAAATGTGGCTATATCAGTCAAAATAGACTTTATATTTAAAAATTTTGCAAGAGACAAAAAGGGGCATTATATATTAACAAAGGTTCAATATAGCAAAAGATATAACAAAAACAAACATTCACCCACCACCTAGTAGCAAACCATAAAAAAATGTGAAGCAAAACAGACAGAGCATAAGAAAGAAACAGTTCTACAATAATAATTGGGGACATTGATACCTTACTCTCCCTCTCTCTTCCCCACCTTCCTCTGTCTCTGAAATCAAAACAGGTCCTCCAGTGAGGGTTAAAAGAAAAAAAATTACAGGAGCTGGAAGGTTAAGAGAACAGTTAGCCTATTAATAGCTGTGGACTAGCTCTGACAAGTCTTTCACATTCACATGTATTTGTTGGAATTTAGGAGTAATTTCCAGATGGCTATGTCTGTGATTATTCAAAAGAGAGAACAGCCAGGTAGCTTGCAACTTCAGGAGCCTCCACTTCTTTACACATGAACTTTACCTTTGTGTTGTGAACACCGCTGCTTCTATCCCAGAACTAGCCCTACTTCACCGTCTCCCTTCCCCTTTTGTATAACTAATGTAAATTTCTTCAGAACAGCTTGCATATTTCTCCCCACTACTTGATGTATACAAACGCTTGCAAAACTCTTAGATGTTGGATATGTCTTTTCTGCCTAGCCAAGCTGCTGATAATTTACACTGCATGCCTCAGGACCAATTTCCTTTTTTCGCCAGCAATGGTCCAGACCTTTCTTTTGAAAAGACTTTCACCTTTAGGAGTTAAAAATTTTGTTGTTTAATACACTCACTACCACTCACTGCTGCCAAGCAGGGCGCACAGACCCGGACGGGGGCACAGCTAAAACCAAAACACAGTCATGCTGATAACCAGCTCTGGGAGTCCACTGTGAACGGAAATAGACCCGCCTTTCCACAAAGGGATGTGAGGCAATAATCCCTTCCCTTAACACGTTTCCTGCTGTCTCTTGTGCGCTCCGTGGCCTGCAGCCCCACCTCCTCCATCTACGCTGCCAATCCCAGTCGGTTCCGGGCTTCCGGCTTCCAACTCCCTCCACTAGTCCAGCAGTGGTGGAGCCTGGAAGCTGCTGGAGAAACCTGAGCTTTGTGACCAGCGGCAGGTAAGTCAAGTGCAGGAGAGTGGGGCTCGCTTACGACTTTCATAAAACTCTCCTGCAGGAGCTTGAAAATGCAGCAGGATACCGGTGCTGCTAGGCCAGGTCTGGGCCTCCGCCTGGACTCCCTGGCTCAGCCTCAGCCCTGTTTGCCTCGACCTGCCTGGGCCTGGCGGCCAGGGATCAAGATGTGCTGCCACAGGGAAGTGCATTCTAAAATTAAAGCATTATGCTGAGTGAAATAGGCCAGGTGCTGAAAGACAAATACCATATGATCTCACCTTTAACAGGAAGCTAAACAACAAAACAAACAAGCAAGCAGAAAAAAAAAAAACCAAAGACACTAAAATAGAGAACAAGGGGATAGTGACCAGAGGGGAGAAGGAAGGGAAGTTAAGGGGAAAAAGGGGGAGGGATTTGGAGGAACAAATAGGAAGGACACAGGGAGGAGAACTAAGGGGGGTGGAAATGGGAGGGAGGTGGGGAGCAAGGGGCGGGGGAGGCTGGGATGGGAAAAATAGACAAAAAACTGTACATGAAAAATAACTAAATAAAATTAATTAAAAAATAAAAATAAATAAAATTAGAGTGATGCCAAAAAAATAAAGTAAACCTAAGAAAAACTATTAAAAAAATTAAATCTGTACTTCATTTACAAAATGTTATAGTTTCGGTTCTAAGTTAGACATAACTCTGTTGCTGCGTCCTTTGGCATAGGCAGTCTAGGAGGTTGTTTTTGATGGAGTGGCTGATTCTATGGAGGCGTCTCCAATTTAAGATGCGGACTAAGCTCACGGAATATGAGGATATGCGAGGGAGTTTGGGAGTTCTACTCCGTTAGCAAGCAGACTTGACCAAGACATCTCTCCTCGCCTCAGTTTTGTCTTTGTAAACTGGAAAATATTACGCATTTCATAGACGTTGTTGCGAGTGTTTACGTAAACTAAGTGCACTCTGGTAGAAACTGAGAGTGAGTTCCCAGCAACAATAGGGATTTTACACACAGATATTTCAAATTACTGATACCCTGAAATGTACCAGATTGAAACTAAGGTAGTTTACAACAGAACCACATAGAATTGTAATAAAGAAATATAAAAAATATAAGTAGATATTGGGAGCAGAGACAATTTAAGAACAGTAGATAATTGGGTGGGGGGAAAGAAAGTGTATTGGTGCTATCAATAGACCTTCTGTGATAATGGAAATTTTTAATATTTCATTAACTTTATTTATTTATTTAAAATTTATTTATTTAATTGTTGTTCAAGTACAGTTTTCTGTCTTTTACTCCCATCCCAGCCCACCACCCCAGTGCTCCCCACTTCCCTCCCATTTCTACCCCCCTTGGTTTTTGTCCATGTGCCCTTTATACTAGTTCCTGTAAGCCCTTCCCTTTTTGCCTGAAGTTCCCTCCCCTCTCCCCTCTGGTGACTGTCAGCCTGTTCTCTATTTGAGTGTCTTTGGTTATATTTTGCTTGCTTGTTTATTTTGTTGTTTAGCTTCCTGTTAAAGGTGAGATCATATAGTATTCGTCTTTCACTGCCTGGCTTATTTCACTCAGCATAATGCTTTCCAGTTCCATCCATGCTATTACAAAGGGTAGGAGCTCCTTCTTTCTTTCTGCTGCATAGAATTCCATTGTGTAAATGTACCAGGGTTTTTGGATCCATTCATTTACTGATGGGCACATAGGTTGCTTCCAGCTCTTGGCTATTGTAAATTGTGCTGCTATGAACATTGGGGTGCATAGGTTCTTCTGGATTGGTGTTTGAGGGTTCTTAGGATATAATCCTAGCAGTGGAATTGCTGGGTCAAAAGGCGGATCCATTTTTAGTTTTCTTAGAAAATTCCACACTGTTTTTCATAGTGGTTGTACCAGTCTACAATCCCACCAAAAATGAACTAGGGTTCCCTTTTCTCCACAACCTCTCCAAAACTTATTGTTTGTTGCTTTGTTTATGATGGCCATTCTGACCAGTGTAAAGTGGTATCTCATTGTGGTTTTAATTTGCATCTCTTTGATAGCTAGTGGTATTAAGCATCTTTTCATGTGTCTCTGGATCCTCTGTATGTCCTCCTTGGAGAAGTGTCTGTTAAAGTTCTTTGCCCACTTTTTAATTGGTTGCTTCTCTTCTTAGAGTGGAGTCATGTAAGTTCTTTGTAATTTTGGAGATTAAATCCTTGTCTGAGGTATCATTGGCAAATATGTTTCCCCATACAGTTGATTCTCTTTTTATTTTTATTTTATTTTTTAAAAATATATTTGATTGATTACGCCATTACACTTGTTCTATTTCCCCTCTTCATTCCCCTCCACCCTGCACACCCCTTCCCCCAACATCCCCCCTTTAGTTTATGACCATGTGTCTCAGTTCTTTAGATTCTATATTTTCCCTATTACTCTTGCCCTCCCCTCTATCTATTTTCTACCTACCACCTATGCTACTTATTTTCTGTACCTTCTCCTTCTCCCACTCCACTATTGCTAACCCTCCATGTGATCTTTATTTCTATGGTTCCACTCCTGATCTAGCTGTCCTCTTAGTTTGCTTTTGTTTTAGGTGTGGTTGTTAATAACTGTGAGTTTGCTGTCCTTTCATTGTTCATCTTTTTTATCTTCTTTTTCTTAGATAAGTCCCTATAACATTGCATATAATAAGGGCTTGGTGATGATGAACTCCTTGAATTTGATCTTATCTGAGAAGTACTTTATCTGTCCTTCCATTCTAAATGAAAGCTTTGCTGGATAGAGCAATCTTGGTTGTAGGTCCTTGGCTTTCATGACTTGGAATAATTCTTTCCAGCCCCTTCTTGCCTGTAAGGTGTCTTTTGAGAAATCAGCTGACAGTCTGATGGGAACTCCTTTGTAGGTGACTGTCCCCTTATCTCTTGCTGCTTCTAGGATTCTCTCCTTCATTTTAATCTTGGCTAATGTAATTATGATGTGCTTTGGTGCGTTCCTTCTTGGGTCCAACTTCTTTGGGACTCTGAGCTTCCTGGATTTCCTGAAAGTCTATTTCCTTTGCCAGATAGGGGAAGTTCTCCTTTATTATTTGTTCAAATAAATTTTCCACTGGTGGCTGTTCCTCCTCCCCTTCTGGTACCCCTATAATTCGGATGTTGGAGCGTTTAAAGATGTCCTGGAGGTTCCTAAGCCTCTCCTCATTTTTTTGAATTCTCATTTCTTCATATTTTTCTGTTTGGTCATTTTTTTCTTCCTTCTGGTCCACTCCCTTGATTTGAGTCCCAATTTCCTTTCCATCACTATTGGTTTCCTGTGCAATTCCCTTTATTTCAATTAGTTTAGCCTTCACTTGTTCCTCTAATTTGTGACTAAAATCAGCCAGTTCTGTGAGCATCCTGATCACCAGTGTTTTGAATTGTGCATCTGAAAGTTTGGCTATTACTTGGTTGCTTAGACTTATCAGCTCTGAGGTTTTGAGTTCTTCTCGAGCTATATTTTGGTCTGTTCATGCCATAAGTATGAGGAGGTGAGCCATAGGTGTTCACCAAGGTGGGATGACCAGGGTCGCTACGTTGTGACGCTGTATGTGGGGGCGGGGTCAAAGAGGGGCAATGGCGGTTCCCTCTGCTGCTTCCCACCGCTGGGGCCTTCGCAGTCTGTCTCACCGCTTGCTCCTTTGCTGGTTTATCTGCGCACGAATGTGTGACGGGGGCAGCCCGCCGCCTTGCACCCTCACTCGGTCGGGTCCGCCCACTGCTACCCCACACCTGGGGTCCGCCCACTGCTGCCTGTGCACCTGGCTCGGGGGATCTTTTCTGCCCAACCCCACTCTGCTGCTGGCTCTGCCCCTCTTACCGGCCTGGCTGAATGGTTTGTTGTTGTCAGACTTCTGTCTAGTTCAATTTTCTGTGTTTTGGCTGCATTTTTTTGTTATTAAACTTTGTTGTCTTTAAACTTGGTTGTATGAGAAGGTATATTGTTTCCACTTACACCTCCATCTTAGTGGAAGTCTGATTCTCTTTTTATTTTAATACTGTTTTCTTTAGTCCTGCAGAAGCTTTTTATTTTGATGAGATCCCATTTGTTTATTCTTTCCTTTATGTCCCTTGTTCTAGGGGACATATCAGTAAAAAATGTTGCTGCATGAAATATCTGAGATTTTCCTGCCAGTGTTCTCCTTTAGGACTTTAATGGTGTCATGGCTTATATTTAAATCTTTTACTCACCTTGAATTTATTTTGGTGTATGGTGTAAGTTGGTGCTCAAGTTTCATTTTTTTTGCATGTAGTTGTCCAGTTCTCCCAACACCATTTGCTGAAGAGGCTATTTTTACTCTGTTTTATGTTGCTGCCCATATTAATTGACTATAGAGACTTGGCTTTATTTCTGGGCTCTCTGTTCTGTTCCATTGGTCTATGTGCCTGTTTTTATGCCAGTAACAGGCTGTTTTGATTACAGTGGCCTTGTAATACAGTTTGGTATCAGATATTGTGATCCCTCCTATTTTGTTCTCCTTTCTCAAAAGTGCAGCTGCTATTCGGGGTCGTTTATGGTTCCATATAAATTTTTGAAGTGTTTGTTCTATGTCTGTGAAATATGCCATTGGTATTTTAGTAGGTATTGCATTGAATCTGTAAATTGCTTTGGGTAGTATGGACATTTTGATGATGTTAATTCTTCCAACCCATGAACAAGGTATATGTTTCCATTTGTTTGTGTCTTCCTTGATTTCTTTCTTCAGTGTTGTGTAGTTTTCTGCATACAGGTCTTTTACCTCCTTGGTTAGGTTTATTCCTAGGTATTTTCTTTTTCTTTTTGCTCTATCGAGTGAGATTTTTTTCTTGATTTCTGCTTCTTCTGTTTCATTGTTGGTATACAAAAATGCCTTTGATTTCTGGATATTAACTTTGAATCCTGCTGTTTTGGCAAATTCGTATATTTGGTCCAGCAGTTTTTGGGTAGAGTGTATCAGATTTTCCATGTACACAATCATGTCATCTGCAAACAGTGACAGTTTTATTTCCTCTTTTCTGATTTGGATGCCTTTTATTTCCTTTTCCTGCCTAATCGCTGTGGCTAAAACTTCCAAAACTATATTGAATAGAAGTGGTGAAAGTGGACAACCTTGTCTTGTTCCTGATCTTAGTGGAAAAGCTTTTAGTTTTTTCCCATTGAGTATGATATTGGCTGGAGGTCTCTCATGTATGGCCTTTATTGTATTGAGGAATGCTTCTTCTGTTACCACTTTGCTGAGTGTTTTTATCATAAATGGGTGTATACCTTATCAAAGGATCTTTCCGCATCTATTGATATGATCATGTGTTTTTTGTCTTTGCTTTTGTGTATGTGATGTATTACATTTACTGATTTGCGAATATTGACCATCCTTGCATCTCTGGGATGAATCCCAGTTGGTCACGGTATATGATCTTTTTAATGTATTGTTGGATGCGGTTTGCCAACATTTTGTTGAGGATTTTAGCATCTATGTTCATCAGTGATATTGGCCTGAAGTTTTCTTTCTTTGTTGTATCTCTATCTGGTTTTGGAATTAGGATGGTGCTGGCTTCATAAAAAGAGTGTGGGAGTCTTCCATAATTTTGGAGTTTTGGAATAGCCTGTGAAGAATAGGGGTTAGCTCTTCCTTAAATGCTTTGTAGAATTCTCCTGTGAAACCATCTGGTCCAGGGCTTTTGTGTGATGGGAGTTTTTTGACTACTGCTTCAATTTCATATGCTGTTATTGGTCTGTTCAGGCTTTCTGCTGCTTCTTCATTGAGTTTTGGAAGATTATATTTTTCTAGAAATTTGTCCATTTCCTCTAGGTTTTCAAATTTCTTGGCATACAGTTGTTCATAGTAATTTCTTTTTTTTAATTCCTGAACTATGTGCAGAGGGACCCCCAAAGCCACATGGTTTCCCCCCTCGCCAAAGCCACATGGTTCCAACCCACCTGGCTGCCCTGCCTGGGTTTATTTATTTATTTTTTTAATATATTTTTTTATTATGCTGTTACAGTTGTTCTATTCCCCCCCTTCATTCCCCTCCACCCTACCCCCCTCACCCCACCATTACCCCCCCTTTAGTTCATGACCACGTGTTTCAAGTTCTTTAGATTCTATATTTCTCATACTATTCTTGCCCCCCATCTATTTTCTTTTTTTTAATATTTTATTCATTTATCTTTAGAGGGGAAGGGAAGGAGAGAGGGAAACATCAATGTATTGTTGCCTTTCATGCATCCCCTGCTGGGAACTGGCCTGCAGGGAACTGGTCTGCAACCCAGGCATGCGCCCTGACTGGAAATCGAACCGCGATTGTCTGGTTCCGAGGCCTGTGCTCAATCCACTGAGCTACACCAGGTTCACAGTAATTTCTTTTATTTTTTATTTTTTATTTATTTTTTTAAATTAATTTTATTTAGTTATTTTTCAAGTAAAGTTTATGTCTATTTTTCTCATCCCAGCCTTCCCCGCCCCTTGCTCCCCACCTCCCTCCCATTTCCACCCCCCTTAGATCTCGTCCCTTTGTCCTTCCTATTTGTTCCTCCAAATCCCTCCGCCGTTTTCCCCTTAACTTCCCTTCCTACTCCCCTCTGGTCACTATCCCCTTGTTCTCTATTTCAGTGTCTTTGTTTTTTTTTTTTTTTCTGCTTTCTTGTTTGTTTTGTTGTTTAGCTTCCTGTTAAAGGTGAGATCATATGGTATTTGTCTTTCAGCACCTGGCCTATTTCACTCAGCATAATGCTTTCCAGTTCTATCCATGTTGTTGCAAAAGGTAGTAGCTCCTTCTTTCTCTCTGCAGCATAGAATTCCATTGTGTATATGTACCACCATTTTTTGATCCATTCATTTACTGATGGGCACCTAGGTTGCTTCCAACTCTTGCCTATTGTAAATTGTGCTGCTATGAACATTGGGGTGCATAGGTTCTTTGATATTGATGTTTTAGGATTCTTAAGATATAATCCCAGCAGTGGAATTGCTGGGTCAAAAGGCAGGTCAATTTTTATTTTTCTGAGAAAATTCCATACTGTTTTCCATAATGGTTGTACCAGTCTGCAATCCCACCAACAGTGAACTAAGGACCCCTTTTCCCCCACAACCTCTCCAACATTTGTTGTTTGTTGCTTTGTTTATGATAGCCATCCTGACTGGTGTAAAGTGGTATCTCATTGTGGTTTTAATTTGCATCTCTCTGATAGCTAACGAAATTGAGCATCTCTTCATGTGTCTCTTAATGTTCTCTATTTCCTCCTTGGAGAAGTCTCTGTTCAAGTCCTTTTCCCATTTTTTAATTGGGTTGGGTGTCTTCTTAGAGTGGAGTCGTGTAAGTTCTTTGTATATTTTGGAGATTAAACCTTTGTCTGAGGTATCATTGGCAAATATGTTTTCCCATACAGTTGGTTGTCTTGCTAATTTAATACTGTTTTCTTTAGCCATGCAGAATCTTTTTGTTTTGATGAGATCCCATTTGTTTATTCTTTCCTTTACATTCCTTGCTCTAGGGGACATATCAGTAAAGAATTTGCTGCATGAAATACTGAGATTTTCTTGCCAATGTTCTCCTCTAGGACTTTAATGGTGTCACGACTTACATTTAAGGCTTTTATCCACCTTGAATTTATTTTGGTGTATGGTGTAAGTCTGTGCTCAAGTTTCATTTTTTTGCACGTAGCTGTCCAGTTCTCCCAGCACCATTTATTGAAGAGGCTATTTTTACTCCATTTTATGTTACTGCCCCCTTTGTCGAATATTAATTGACTGTAGAGAGTTGGGTTTATTTCTGGGCTCTCTGTTCTGTTCCATTGGTCTATGTGCCTTTTATACCAGTACCAGGCTGTTTTGATTACAGTGGCCTTGTAATACAGTTTGATATCAGGTATTGTGATCCCCCCTACTTTGTTCTTCTTTCTCAAAAGAGCAGCTGCTATTCGCGCTCGTTTATGGTTCCATATAAATTTTCAAGTGTTTGTTCTATGTCTGTGAAATATGCCATTGGTACTTTAATAGGTATTGCATTGAATCTGTATATTGCTTTGGGTAGTATGGACATTTTGATGATGTTAATTCTTCCAATCCATGAACAAGGTATATGTTTCCATTTGTTTGTGTCTTCCTTGATTTCGTTCTTCAGGGCTGTGTAGTTTTCTGCATACAGGTCTTTTACCTCCTTAGTTAGGTTTATTCCCAGATATTTTATTTCTCTTTTTGCTATATCAAATGGGATTTTTCTCTTTATTTCTGCTTCTTCTGTTTCATTGTTGGTATACAAAAATGCCTTTGATTTCTGGATACTGACTTTGTAACCAGCTGTTTTGCCAAACTCATTAATTAGTTTGAGCAGTTTTTGGGTAGAGTCTATAGGATTTTCCATGTACACTATCATGTCATCTGCAAACAGTGACAGGTTTGCTTCCTTCTTTCCTATTTGGATGCCTTTTATTTCCTTTTCTTGCCTGATTGCTGTGGCTAAAACTTCCAATACTATATTGAATAGAAGTGGTGAAAGTGGACAACCTTGTCTTGTTCCTGATCTTAGTGGAAAAGCTTTTAGTTTTTTCCCATTGAGTATGATATTGGCTGTAGGTCTCTCATATATGGCCTTTATTATTTTGAGAAATGCTCCCTGTATTCCCACTTTGCTGAGTGTTTTTATCATAAATGGGTGTTGAACCTTATCAAAAGCTTTTTCCGAATCTGTTGATATGATCATGTGATTTTTGTCTTTGCTTTTGTTTATGTGATGTATTACATTTACTGATTTGCGAATATTAAACCATCCTTGCATCCCTGGGATGAATCCCACTTGATCATGGTGTATGATCTTTTTGATATATTGTTGGATACGATTAGCCAATATTTTGTTGATGATTTTAGCATCTATGTTCATCAGTGATATTGGCCTGAAGTTTTCTTTCTTTCTTGTTTCTCTATCTGGTTTTGGAATTAAGATGATGCTGGCTTCATAAAAAGAATTTGGGAGTTTTCCATCCTTCTGGATTTTTTGGAATAGTCTGTGGAGAATAGGGGTTAGCTCTTCCTTAAATGCTTTGTAGAATTCTCCTGTGAAACCATCTGGTCCAGGGCTTTTGTGTGATGGGAGTTTTTTGATTACTGCTTCAATTTCTTTCGCTGTTATTGGTGTATTTAGATTTTCTGCTTCTTTTTCACTGAGTTTTGGAGAATTGTATTTTTCTAGAAATGTGTCCATTTCCCCTAGGTTTTCAAATTTCTTGGCATACAGTTCGTCATAGTAATTTTTTACAATCCCTTGTATTTCTGTGGTATCAGTTGTAATCTCTCCTTTTTCATTTCTATTTGTGTTTATTTGTGTCCTCTCTCTTCTTTTCTTTATGAGCCTACTTAAAGGCTTGTCTATTTTGTTTATCTTCTCAAAGAACCAACTCCTGGATTCATTGATCCTTAAAATTGTGCTTTAAGTTTCTATGTCATTTAATTCTGCTCTAATCTTGGTTATTTCCTTCCTTCTGCTTGCTCTGGGCTGTCTTTGTCGTTGTTCCTCGAGTTCTTGCAGGTGTAGGGTTACGTTGTTTGTTTGAAATGTTTCTATCTTCTTAAGGTAGGCCTGTATTGCTATAAACTTCCCTCTCAGGACTGCCTTTGCTGTGTCCCATAAGTTGTGAGTTGTTGTGAGATCATTTTCATTTGTTTCCAGAAATGTTTTGATTTCTTCCCTTATTTCATTCTTGACCCATTCGTTTTTTAATAGCATACCACTCAGTCTCCATGATTTTGGGTGCTTTGGGTTTTTTTTTTTTTTGAGGGGTTGTTTTCCAATTTCAGTCCCTTGTGGTCAGAGAAGATGCTTGGTATGATTTCAATTTTCTTGAATTTTTTGAGGTTTGTTTTATGTCCTATCATGTGGTCTATCTTTTAAAATGTTCCATGTGCATTTGAAAAGAATGTGTATTGAGCTTCTATGGGATGAAGGGCTCTATATATATCAGTTAAGTCCATTTCATCTAGGGTGTTGTTTAATGCCACAATATCTTTGTTGATAATTTGTTTGGAAGATCTGTCCATTTTTGATAGTGGGGTGTTAAAATCCCCTACTATAATTGTGTTGCTGTCAATATCTTTCTTGAAGTCCTCTAAGATTTTCTTGATATATTTGGGTGCCCCTATGTTTGGTGTATATATGTTTACAATGTTAATGTCTTCTTGGTGGATTCTTCCCTTGAGTATAATGAAGTGACCTTCTCGGTCTCTCTTTATGGCCTTTTTTTTGAAGTCTATTTTGTCTGATATGAGAATTGCTACCCCAGCTTTTTTTTCTAGTCCATTTGCTTGTAAAACTTGTTTCCAGCCTTTCACTTTTAGTCTGTGATGGTCTTTTGTCCTGAGGTGGGTCTCTTGTAGGCAGCATATGTGTGGGTCATGCTTTCTTATCCATTGAGCTATTCTGTGTCTTTTGATTGGAGCATTTAATCCATTTACGTTTAAGGTTATTATTGATAGGTACTTATTCATTGCCATTTTTATACCTGTGTTCCTCTCTGTCTCCCTCTTATCTTTCCGTCCCTTAAAGCAGTCCTTTTAGTATTT
Organism: Artibeus jamaicensis; assembly: GCF_021234435.1. NCBI lineage: Eukaryota > Metazoa > Chordata > Mammalia > Chiroptera > Phyllostomidae > Artibeus > Artibeus jamaicensis. Next base: position 7,719,888 of record NW_026521717.1, on the reverse strand, counting down.
CTTGTAGAGCTCATTTGGTGGAGGCATATTCTTTTAGACTTCTTTTGTCTTGGAAGCTCTTTATTTGGCCATCTGTCTTGATTGAGAGCCTTGCTGGGTAAAGTAGCCTTGGTTGTAGGCCTCTGGTTCTCATTACTTGGAATATTTCTTGCCATTGTCTTCTTGCTTGAAGTGTTTCCATTGAGAAATCAGTAGCTAACCTTATTGGGGCTCCCTTGTATGTTATTTCTTTTTTCTCCCTTGCTGCCTTTAAGATTCTCTCTTTGTCTTGGAATTTTGCCATTTTGATGATGATGTGTCTTGAAGTGGGTCTCCTTGGGTTCCTCTTGATTGGGACTCTCTGTGATTCCAAGATTTGTGAGACTTTTTCTCTTATCAAATTAGGAAAATTTTCTCTCATTACTCGTTCAAATACCTTTTCTATCCCTTGTTCTTCTTCTTCTCCTTCTGGTATTCCTATTATTCGGATATTATTACGTTTCATATTTTCTTGCATTTCTCTTAATCCCTCTTTATTCTTTCTGCGCCTGTTTTCATTTTCTTGCTCTTTCTGTGAGATGCTTTCTACCTTGTCGTCCAACTCACTAATCCTATGCTCTGCTTCATCTATCCTACTTTGGAAACTTTCTACTGTGTACTTCAATTCGGAAATTGTGTTCTTCATTTCCTCTTGTTCCTTGCTGATAGTTTCCATTTCCTTTTTGATGTTGCTGTAGTTTGCAGAGAGATCATTATAGTTCCCTTGTAGTTTCTGGTAGTTCACTCTGAGCTCTTTGAACTTCGTAATAACCAGTGCTTTGAATTCACTGTCTGATAGTTGATCAGCCTCTATTTCATCTAACATTCTTTCTGAAGTTTCTACTTTTTCTTTCATTTGGGGATTGTTTCTTTGTCTTCCCATTGTTTGAGACTCTTCTTGTTAGTCTGTGCTTCTAAAATTGATCTGTTCTGAAACCCTGGTTTTATGGTGTAAACTTCTGTGGTATGATCCTTGTGAAGTTCAGTGGTGCAGACTCCTTGAAGTTTCTTGATGTTCTTCGTCTCCACCTAAACTCACGGTGGTCCTCGCCCTGGTCCCTGCGTTGCTCGCCTACCACTGCTGAATGTCCTGGCTCTAGTAGCCGCCTCCTCAATCACCCAGGCCCGTTACTATGGCAGCGGCACAGAGGCTGGGGATGTCCCGCCTCCCGTATCTGGCTCTCTCTGCTGCCCAGGGCCGTCACAGGGGTTTGGAGAGTCCCGGCTTCCGTGCTTGACTCCCCGGCATCCAGGCCTGTCGCTATGGCAGTGGCACAGGATCTGTGAACGTTCATAGTAATTTCTTACAACCCTTTTTATTTCTGTGGTATCAGTTGTAACCTCTCCTCTTTCATTTCCGATTGTTCATTTGGGTCCTGTCTGTGCTTTTCTTGATGAGTCTGCTTAAAGGCTTGTCTATTTATTTTTTCAAAGAATCAGCTCCTGGATTCATTGATACTTGGAATTGTGCTTTTAGTCTCTGTGTCATTTAATTGTGCTCTGATCTTGGTTATTTATTTCCTTCTTCTTGCTGTGGGGTATCTTTGTTGTTGTTCCTCAAGTTCTTGTAGGTGTGGGGTTAGGGTGTTTTTTTGAAATGTTTCTATCTTCCGTAGGTAGGCCTGTATTGCAATGAATTTCCCTCTCAGGGAAATCTCCTCTGTGTCCAATGAGTTTTGGGTTGTTGTAAGTTCATTTTCATTTGTTTCCAGAAACTGTTTGATTTCTTCCCTGATTTCATTCTTGACCTATTCGTTGTTTATAGCATGCCATTCAATCTCCATGATTTTAAGTGTTTTGGGTTTTTTCCTTTGGGTTTGGTTTCTAGTTTTAGTCCCCTGTGGTTGGATAAAATGCTTGGTATAATTTCAGTTTTCTTAAATTTGTTGAGGCTTATTTTGTGTCCTATCATGTGGTCTATCTTTCAGAATGTTCCATGTGCATTTGAAAAGAATGTGTATTTAGCTTCTTTGGGATGAAGGGCTCTATATATATCAGTTAAGTTCATTTCATCTAGGGCATTATTCAATTCCACAATATGTTTTTTGATATTTTGTTTGGATGATCTGTCCATTTTTTAAAGTAGGGTGTTAATATCCCCTACTATAATTGTATTGCTGTCAGTATCTTTCTTGAAATCCTGTAAGATTTTCTTTATATATTTGGGTGCTCGTACGTTGGGTGCATATATATATTTACAATGTTTATGTCTCCTTGGTGGATTCTTCACTTGAGTATTATGAAGTAACCTTCTGGGTTCACTTTATAGCCCTTTTTTTTGAATACTATTTTGTCTGATATGAGTATTGCTACCTCGGCTTTTTTTTCCCTGTTTGTTTCCTTGGAAAATTTGTTTTCAGCCCTTCACTTTTAGTCTGTTTAGGTCTTTTGTCCTGAAGTGGGTGTCTTGTGGGCAGCATATGTGTGGGTCATGCTTTCTTATCCAACAGCTCTTCTATGTCTTTTGATTGGAGCATTTACTTTTAAGGTTATTATGGACAGGTACTTATGCAATGCCATTTTTGTACTTTTGTTCCTCTCTGTCTCTCTCTGTTTCTTCCTTTCCTTAAAGCAGTCCATTTAGCATCTCTTGCCCATCTGGTTTGGTGGAGGTGTATTCTTTTAGACTTCTTTTGTCTTGGAAGCTCTTTATTTTTCCTTCTATCTTGATTGCAAGCCTTGCTGGGTAAAGTAGCCTTGGTTGCAGGCCCCTGGTTCTCAATACTTGGAATACTTCTTGCCACTCTTCTTGCTTGGAGCGTTTCCATTGAGAAGTCAGCAGCTAACCTAATTGGGGCTCTCTTGTACGTTTTTTCCAGTTCCTCACTTTCTGCCATTAAGATTCTCTCTTTGTCTTGGAATATTGACATTTTAATGATGATGTGTCTTGAAGTGGGCCTCTTTGGATTCCTCTTGATTGGCACTCTGTGTTTCCTGGATTTGTGTGAGTTTTTCTCTCATCAAATTAGTGTAGTTTGTCATTATTACTTTTTCAAATAGAATTCTATCCCTTGCTCTTCTTCTTCTCCTTCTTTTATCCCTATAGTTCTGATATATTATGTTTCATATTATTTTGCATTTCTCTTAATTATTCTTCCTTCTTTCTGAGCCTCTTTTTCTTTTCTTGCTCTTTCTGGGAGTTTTCTTCTACTTTGTCCTCCAACTCACTTCTCCGATCTCCTACTTCATCCATCCTGCTTTTGATTTTTTTCCACTGTGTTCTTCAGTTCAGAAACTGTATTCTTCATTTCCTCTTTTCCCTTACTGATAGATTCTATTTCCTTTTTCATGTTGATATAGTTTGCAGTGAGTTCATTGTAGTTCATCTGTAGTTTCTGGTAGCTCATTGTGAGCTCTTTGAACTTCCTGATAACCAGTGCTTTGAATTCAATATCTGATACTTGGCTTTCCTCTATTTCATCTAGCATTCTTTCTGAGATTTCTTTATTTCTTTTTGGGGATTGTTTCTTTGTCTTCCCATTTTTTGTGAGACTCTTCTTTTTAGCTTCAGCTTCTTAAATTGATTAGTTCTGGTTTCCTGGGTTTATGGCGTGAACTGTGGTATAATACCTGTGAGATTCAGTGGTGTAGTTTCCCCAGCTCACTGGTGTTGGGCTGTTGTTTACGTTGGCTTTGTATTTGTCTTTGAATTTTGGTTGTTTTTGGGTCTTTCTTTTGTGGGTCCTGCCCATCAGATGGTTAGCTGATGGTCCCTCTGTCCACCACATCTTGTAATTTGTTGTGTTGGGGAGGGCAGGTTGTGTTGAAGCTATTTCTTCTGTCTATACAAGATTTTGAGGATTCTCTTTTGCTCTTGTTGAGTTGTTTTTACTGGCTAGTTTCTCCACTAATTAGTTGTATTTCCTGATAGGTCCTGGATTGAGGTTTGTGTGGTTTCCACTCCCTCCTTCACCTTCTTCTGTTGTTATCTGTTGGGGGTTCATTTGTTGTTGGGTTTCCTCTTCCACTGGGTATCCTGGTGTTCACCGCTTCCGCCTACTCTTCTTTCGTGGTTACTTGGTGAGGAAGGCAAAATGGTTTATGACAGCAGGAGAGTATTCTATGATATTTACAGTAGGAGCCGGTAGAGAAGGGATAGGAGATCTTTTGGCTATGTATAGTGATAACTGTGATCTTCAACCCAACTAGCCACTTTTAAGAAAGGATGGACAGAAGATAAGACTCTTGTTGGAGGGGAAAGGCTTTTGAGTTTGATCTAGAAAGCAGTATAGTTGTGGCAGGTCAGATTTTGAGGTAAGGTGAGAGTAAACGATAGTAAATAGGTGTAGAGTGTGAGAGAATAGAGTTAACCACTGCAGTAATTGAGTTCAGGAAACTTCGAAGTGGGCTAAGATTTGGGAGGGGTGTTGTAAAGTATTTACAATTATATAGAACAGCTATTATTTACACTAATATTAAAGCAACAATCATATGACAGACTCTGTGTGATCTGGATAACATGAGTATGGGGTATAGAACTTTGGTAGTGTGCTTAAGGAACACAAGTGACACGAAGTATAGAAAATAGGAATATACTGCGGAGGAGAGAACAGGGGAAACCTGTCAAATGATACAATATAACCAGCCAAGGCAAAATCTATTCAGAAAGAGGAGGAATGCAAAGATAGTATTAAAATAATAGATGTAAGAATAATGAAAAAATAATAATAGAAATATGCAGCAACTTGTAGCTTCTCTGCTATAGCCAAGTGAAAATTGTCTTGCTGTCTCTACTGTTGGGATGCCCCCTCTTTGGGTCCAACTCTGGTCTTTTCTCAGTTCCAAGTTGTTTGTGTCACTTGTGGGTAAAAGGAAAAGGAAAGGCAGGAGAAGGAAGAAGCAATAAGTTTGGAAAGAAAGGAAGAAGGAATAAAACAAGAAAGAAGGAAAGGGAGGAAAAGGGCATTGAAAGATAAAACAATAATAAAATTAAAAAATATAAATGATTACTTAAAAGAAAAATAAAAAACATTTATTGTTGGTTTCAAACTTGTGAAACTGGTTTTTCTGGTCTCCCTTGCTGCAGCAGGCTGAGTAGTGATTGGTGTGGCCTTTTTCCCTTCCGGATATCTACTCAGCCAGTCCTGGGACCACTCTCCCAAGAGCCAGTCTAGAGTGTCTCCCCAGAGCTCCATGCAGTGGACTCAGGACTTTTTCATAGCACTCTTTCCCCGGGGGTCATCCCCATGGGCTGGGGTGTGGGTGCTTGCTCCCAGCCAGGCTGCCTGGGTCCTGCTGGTTGAGCACGAACCCTTCCCAGTGCTATGGGAGAACACAAGGCCTTCTGCCCAACCTCAGGTCACTGCCAGGCTCGGTGAGGAGTTGGCTGAGCGGCTGTCACAGGAGGAGCCTTCAAACAGTTTACTTTTTGATAAATTCCTCCTAATCAAATCTGCTGCTCAGTACAGCCCAATTCTCCAGCCAGACTGGTAACTATCGGCATCAGAGCCTGACACTGTGCATCTCAATTCTCCCAAGCCAGTGACCACGGACTCCTCGGGTGATCATGGCCCTTTTGTTGGCCTCTTTGTCCTTATTCCCCTCTTTGCAACCTCAAGCAACCAGGTCACTTCCAGAGTTGCCCAGACCCTGCTTGGCTGGGGAGGGAGGGAGCTGATGCCCTGACTCTTTCCCAAGGACCCTGCAGCAGGCCTTTGGCTCCCAAAGAGTCTGTGGTAGACCCAGCACAGGGTGCCACCCCTGTCTTCACACTGGTCCCAAGGACCCTACTGTCCTGCAACCGTCCTCTTACCATCTGGTTTTTCAGTGTCCGATACAATTTCTGGTCTCTTATTTTCATGTATGCTGGGCTACTGTTGGCTCTTTGCTCTGTTCCTCTGTAGATTGGTCAGGTTTTTTCCCATGTGTAGGGGGATGTGGAATCCACTCTGTCCTACTCTGTCACCATCTTCCCACTTCTCATTAACTTAATATTTAAATATCACATCTCTAGTGGCTACCTTATAGGACAGTTCATGTCTATATTGTTTGTAGTTAAGTTTCAAATTTGTCTCTAGGAAGATAAACTTGATCAGTTGCATAGTTCTTACCATTTGAAAATAAGTCATACTAGCATCTTCATTCATCCCTCAAATATTAATGGCCTTGAAGGAAGCAGAGCTGGAAATTTCTCTGAGTTTCATTATTAGAGCCCCTGGGTATATTGTTAGGTGAATATCTATTTCAGTTGATAAATTGGGGCTGGAAGGGATGGGATCAATGGTATGGCATAATTTATAACTTTTTTAGAGTTTAATTATTAATACAAATGTTAACCTTTACAGGAAAATTAAAAATATATAGATATGCAAAAAGAAACTTAGAGACATAATTACTGTTAATATTTTGATGTATATATTTCCAGGCTTTTGTCCCATGTAATCTTTTCATTTCCCTTGCCAGGCCCTAACTTGCATAAGCGTCCAACCTGTGGCGAGGGTGACTATGAATGTGGCCCAACACAAAATTGTGAATTTACTTAAAACATTATAAGACTTTTTTTGTGATTACATGTTGCAATATATTTAATGTGTGGCCCACAAAACTCTTCTTTTTTCCTGTGTAACCCAGAGACACCAAAAGGTTGGACACATTTGGAAATTATCCAGCTTCTTCCATGGAAGGAAAATCCAGTGTGGGGTCTAGGGTCAGTTTACCTTTAACATCAGATCTCTCAGGCCAGTGCCTGGCTTCAACTGAGAAGATTACTGTCTTTCTAATACTTTCCCATGCTTCTGCCAGTGGCCTGGGTATGGGACTTTGGGGCAATGATTATAGGCATCTATCTGTGAGTATTTTAGAGAGGAGGAAGGTCTGTTACGGCTGTGTTTCATTCTGCAAGATGAGTAATCCAGGGTTTCTCAACCTTGACATAAATTGAAATTTAGGGTGGATAACTCTTTGTTATGAGAGGGCTATCCTGTACATTACAAGATATTTAGCAACATTTCTGGTATATTTCCTTTTCTTCACATATTGACACTGGTAAATGTCAGTTGAGAGCCACTGGGTCATTGGAAATCACAAAATTATTGCTGTCATGCTTTAAAGAAATTGGTTTTCCAATTTGCATGTGGGAGAGACAGAGCAGCTTAACAATAACCCACAACCTTGGGACCAACTACACGTGGAAGAGAGAGATCAAAAGAGAGGCATCACTTAAGGTGAGGAAAATGTTTAGACCTGGTCTATGAATTTACTGAGATTTTGGTGGTCAGGCATATCATTTAGGATCCCCACAGGAAGAAGCACAAAAATGAAAAGAATTTTTGTGCGAACTGCTTATAGAAGAGTGGGTAGCATTTAGAAAACCAGCAAGTGATGGTGGGTCACCCAGGGAAGAGCATCACTGGGGAGCTATCCCCACCCCAGTCTGAAGTGGCAAGGAAGGGTCTGTGGTACTAGAGCTTGGGGCTAGAGGGGAGGAAATTGGAGCATTAGAAGAGGGGCTGCCCTCCAGGGCTGCTGTGGTATTGGCAGAATGCGTCCATTGCCAGAACAGCAGCCCAGCAGGATAGGGCAAGTGTGGGGTGGGTAAGTACCTCTCTTACCCCCCTGTCTGGCCTCTCTTTCCCCTCCTGTTCCCACTGATCTATACTGGCCAAACCCAAGTGAAGGAGCCTTGGGTATGCAGCCTGGGGAGGTCAAACAACCTCTTGAGGGTGTGGGAATGGAGTAGATGGAGAACCACTATCAGCAAGTGATCTAATATCTTCCTGACTCCGCAAAATGAAGGTTTGGGGCTTTCACTTATTAAGGGATACTTTGGCAGTAAAAGGAGATAAACATTGAACATTTGAACATTTTTTGTTCAAAAACAAAAAATGTTTTTTTTTTAGAAAAAAGCACATACACTTGTAGACCACTGCTGTTTTGACCTCTGGTTCTGTTTCATGCAGCAATGCCAGGTCATACTGTTTTAGTTACTGCATGATTGGATTTTTCAGTTCTACTAAGGTATAATTGACCCCAGAGATTCTAAAATATTTCACTTGAATAGTGTGACAATAGATGGATACATTGCCAATACCATTGTCAAGGAACTTACCCCTTATGTATTCTATGAAATCTACAGTTTCAGATCTATGTTCAAGTCTTTATATTTTGAGTTAATATTTGTGTCTGGTTTAAGATAGGTATCCAGAGGGTCATTCTGCATGTGGCTACTAGTTTTCCAAATACCATTTATTGAGAAACTATTCTTTCCTGATTTTATATTCTTGACTCTTATCAAAAATTAATTGGCCATATATGCATATGTGCCTGTGTTTATGCCAACACAATGCTGTTTGGATAATGGTAGCTTTGTAATAGAGGTGGAAATCAGGAAATCAGTGGTGCTCTGCTTTGTTCTTTTTCATGGTTGCTTTGGCTTTTGGGTCTTTTATGGTTTTATACAAATTTAAGGATTTCTTTCCTTTTCTAAGAAGAATTTAATTGGAATTTTGATAGGGATTGCATTGAATTTGTAGATTGCTTTTGGTAGTATGAACATTTTAATAAACATGAGCTCTTTTACTTCATGAGCACAGAATATATTTTCATTTATTTGTTTTCTTAAATTTCTATAATCAGTGTCTTATAGTTTTCAGTTTTTAGATATTTCACCTCTTTGGTTAAACTTATTTCTAAGTACTTTTTATTATTGTTATTCAAATACAGTTGTCTCCCCAACTCCCCCACCCCCCACCCATCTCCACCTCCAACCCTCAATCCTAGCCTCTTAGCTTTGTCCATGTGTCCTTTATACATATTCCTTGATGACCCTTCTGCTCTTTTCCCCCATTATCACCCCCTCTCTGGTTACTGTCAGTTTGTTCTTTATTTCAGTGTTTCCAGTTTTATTTTGCTCGATGTTTGTTTAGGTTGCACTACAGGTGAGATCATATGGTATTTGATTTCACTGCCTGGCTTATTTCACTTACCATAATGCTCTCCAGATCCATCCATGCTGTTACAAAGAATAGGAGCTCCTTTCTTTCTTTATGCCGCATAGTATTCCATTGTGTAAATGTACCATAATTTTTTGATACACTTATTTACTGATGGGCACTTACGTTGCTTCCAACAATTGACTGCTTTAAATTGTGCTGCTGTGATCATTGGTGTACATAGATTCTTTTCAACTGATGTTTCAGGATTCTTAGGGTATAAGCCCAGCAGTGAAATTGCTGGGTCATAAGGCAGTTCCATTTTTAGTTCGAGGAAATTCCATAGTGTTATCAACAGTGGCTACACCACTCTGCATTCCCACGACAGTGTACTAGGGTTCCCTTTTCTCCACAACCTCACCAACACTTGTTTCTTGATTTGTGTATGATGACCATTCTGACTGGTGTAAGTAGTATCTTATTGTGGTTTTATTTGCATCTCTCTGCTGGGTTGTGATGCTGAGCATCCTTTCATATGTCTCTGGCCCCTCTGTATGTCCTTCTTGGAGAAGTATCTGTTCAGGTCCTTTGCCCATTTATTTAATTGGGTTGTTTGTCTTCTCGGAGTGGACTCATGTGAATTCTTTATATATTTTGGAGATCAGACCCTTGTCTGAGGTATCATTTGCAAATATGTTTTCTCATATGGTTGGTATGTTTTTCATTTTACTGCTGTTTTCTTTAGCCGAGCAGAAGCTTTTTATTTTGATAATGCTCTGTTTATTCTCTCCTTTATGTCCCTTGCTCTAGGGGATATATATTGTGAAAATATTGATGCACAGAATAGCTGAGATTTTCCTGCCTGTGTTCTGCTTTAAGACTTTTATGTTGTTACAACTTACACTCTTCTAACCACCTTGAAATTATCTTCGTGTATGCTGTAAGTTGGTGTTTGAGTTTCATTTTTTTGCATTTAGCTGTCCAGATCTCCCAACACCATTTGTTGAAGAGGCTATTTACACTCCATTTTATGCTTCTGCCCCTTTTGTTGAATATTAATTGACCTTAGAGACTTTGGCTTATTTTTGGGCTCTCTGTTTTGTTCCATCGATCTATGTGTCTGTTCTAATGCCAGTACCAAAGTTTTTCGATTACCTTGTGCTTGTAATATAGTTTGATATTAGGTATTGTGATCCCTCCTACTTTGTTCTTTCTCAAAATTGTTGCGGCTATTCGGGGTTGTTTATGGTTCCATATAAATATTGAAATATTTGTTCTGTATCTGTGAAATATGTCATTGGTATTTTAATAGGGGTTGCATTGAATCTATAAATTGCTTTGGGTAGTATGGACATTTTGATGATATTAATTCTTCCAATTCATGAGCATAGTACATACTTCCATTGTTCGTGTCTTCCTTAATTTCTTTCTTCAGTGTTGCATAGTTTTCTGAGTATAGGTCTTTCACTTCCTTGGTTAGGTTTATTCCTATATAGGAATAAACTTTATTTTTCTTGTTGTTCTAGCAACTTGGGATTCCTGATTTTGGTTTATGATATTTTGTTGTTGGTATATAAAAAATGCCTTTGACTTCTGAATATTGATTTTTGTAGAACACTGTTTTGCCAAATTCATTATTAGATTGAGAGTTTTTTGGAGGCATATATAGGGTTTTATATATATACTATCATGTCATCTGCAAATAGGGACAGTTTTACTTCTTTCTTTCCAAATCAGATGCCTTTTATTTCCTTTTTTGTCTGATTACTGTGGCTAAGACTTCCAATATTATGTGAATAAATGTGGTACAAGAGGACATCTTTCTCTTGTTCCTGATCTTAGTGGGAAAGCTTTTAGGTTGTTGGCTGTAGGTTTGTTGTATATGGCCTTTATTTTGTTGAGGCATGTTCCCTCTACTCACACATTGCTGAATACTTTTATCCAAAATGGGTGTGTACCTTATCAAATGGTACCTTATTGGCATCTACTGACATGATCATTTGACTTTTTTCCTTTTGTTTATGTGATTTATTACATTTATTGATTTGAGAATATCATACCATCCTTGTATCCCTGGGGTGAATTCCACTTGATTATGGTGAATGATCTTTTTAATGTGTTGCTGGATGCGGTTTGGCAATATCTTGCTGAGGACCTTAGTGTCTATGTTCATCAGTGATACTGGCCTGAAGTTTTTTTTCTTTGTTGTATCTTTATCTGGTTTTGGGATTAGGGTGATGCTGGCTTCATAAAAAGAGTTTGGGAGTCTTCCAGGTTCTCATATTTTTTGGAATAGCCTGAGAAGGATAGGGGTTAGTTTTTTCATAAATACTATATAAAATTCTCCTGTGAAACCATCAGGTATAGGGCTTTTGTGTGCCAGGTGTTTTTTGATTACTGCTTCAATTTCTGTTAATGGTCTGCTCAGGCTTTCTGCTTCTTCTTCATTCAGCATTGAAAGATTATATTTTTCTAGAAATTTCTCCTTTCCCCATGGTTTTCAAATATCTTGACATACAATTATTTATAGGTATTTCTTACAGTTCTTTGTATTTCTGTGGTATCAGTTGCAATGTCTCCTCTTCATTTCTGGTTTTATTTATCTGGGTCCTTTCTATTTTTTTTTTCTTGATGAGTGTGTTGACAGCTTCCTGATTTTTTTTTTTTCAAAGAACCAGCTCCTGGATTTATTGATCCTTAGAATTGTGCTTTTAGTCTCTGTGCCATTTAATTCTGTTCTGATTTTGGTTATTTCCTTCATTCTACTTGCCCTGGGATTGTTTGTTGTTGTTCTTCCAGTTCTTGCATATGTAGGGTTAGGTTGTTTATTTGAAATATTTTAATCTTTTTTAGGCATGGCTGTATCAATGTGAACTTCCCTCTTAGTACTGCCTTCACTGTGTCCCATAAGTTTTGCACTGTTGTGTGCTCATTTTTATTTCTTTTCAGAAACATTTTGATTTCTTCCTTGATCTCATTATTAACACATTCATTGTTCAATATTATACTATTCAACCTTTATGAATTTGAGTATTTTGAGTTTTTTTCCTTGAGGTTGGTTTCCAGTTTCAGGTCCTTTTAGTTGGAAGAAATGCTTGATATTATTTCATTTTTCTTGAATTTGTTGAGGGTTATTTTTTGTTCTATCTTGTGGTCTTTCTTTGAAAATGTTCCATGTACATTTGGAAAAAAACATGTATTGCAAACATGTATTTGCTTCTTTGGGATGAAAGGTTCTATATATATCAGTTAAATGCACTTGATCTAGGGCATTGTTCAATGCAGCATTATCCTTGTTGCCATTTTGTTTGGAAGACCTATCCATTTTTGATGGTGGTATGTTAAAATCCCCTACTATAATTGTGTTGTTGTCATTATCATTCTTGAAGTCCTCCAGGATTTTCCTTATATATTGGGTGCTCCCCTGTTGGGTGCATATATGTTCACATATTTTATGTCCTGTTGAGGGATTCTTCACTTGTATGAAGTGCCCTTCAGTGTCTCTTTTTATAGCCTTTGTTTTGAAGTCTGTTTTGTCTCATATAAGTATTACTACCCAAGATTTCTTTTTTCCTGCTCATTTGCTGGGAATATTTTTCCAGTCCTTAACTTTCAGTCTTTGTAGGTCTTTTTTTCTAGGGTGGGTCACTTTGTAGGCAGCATATGTGCAGGTTGTTTTCTTACCCACTCAGCTACCCTGTGTCTCTTGGTTGGAGCATGGATCTATTCACTTTTAAGGTTATTATTGATAGGTACATAGTCATTGCCCCCCTTTGTACTTGTGTTTCTCTCTTTCTCACTTTTTTTGTTGCTCTTCTTAAAGCAGTCACTTTAGTACAGGGGGTCAAACTCATTTTCACTGGGGGCCACATCAGCCTTGCGGTTGCCTTCAAAGGCCTGAATATAATTTTTGAACTGTATAAATGTATCTACTCCTTTTCTGTTAAGGAGTTGAAATTACATTCAGTCCTTTGAAGGCAACAGTGAAACTGATGTGGCTCCCAGTCAAAATGAGTTTGGCACCCCTGCTTTAGCATGTGTTGCAGTGCTGGTTTTGTGGAGGTGTATTCTTTTAGTCTGCTTTGTTTGGGGAACTCCTTATTTCACTTTCCATTTTAATTTAGTGCCTTGCTTGGTAGAGTAGTCTTGGTTACAGGCCTTTGCTTTTTGTTACTTGGAATACTTCTTGCATGTCTCTTCTGGCTTGTAGTGTTTCTGTGGAGAAATCATCTGCTAGCCTTATTGGAGTTCCTTTGCATGTTACTTCTTGTTTCTCCTTTGCTGCTTTTAAGATTCTGTCTTTGTCTTTAAAGCTGGGTGTTTTAATTATGATTTGTCTTGGAATAGGCCTCTGAGTTCTTCTTGATTGGGACCCTCTATAATTCCTGAATTTGTATGGATTTTCCCATTCCAGGTTTGGGAAGTTTTCTGTCATTATTTTTTGAAAAAGGGTTTCTATCTCTTGCTACTTTTCTTCTCCTTCTGGTATTCCTATGATGCAAATGTTGTTGCTTTTCATATTATCTTGTAGTTTCCTTAAGCTATCTTTATATTTTTTGATCTGTTTCATGCTGCTGCTCTACCTGGATGATTCTTTCCACCTTGTCTTCCACTTTCCTAATTTGGTTTTCTGCTTTATCCAGCCTGATTATAATTCCTTATAGTGTATTTTTTATTTCAGAAATTATATTTTTCATTTCTTCTTCATTCTTGGTTATAGTTTCTATTGCCTTTTTCATAGTGTTGTAGTTCCTTCTCACTTCCTTATAGTTGCCTGTGAGTTCCATGAACATCCTTATAACCATTGTTTTGAATTCTATATCTGATAGTTTGCTTACTTCCATTTCATTTAGCTCTTTTACTGGGGAGTCTTGCATTCCTTTTGACTTCAGGTTCTTTTTTTGTCTCCCCATTTTAGGTTAATCTTTTTGTTTGTTTCCGTGATTCCTAATGCACTGCTTTGCTAGCTATCTTTGTAGGATCATCTTCTGTGGTAGCAATTCTGTGGGACTCAGTGGTGTGGCCGCTTTGATCTTTTCTGGATGCTTTGGGGTTTCCCTTCCTTTTGTTTGTGTGGCTCTCTTATTGTACTTGAGATTTACCTGTTTTTGTCTCCTTGTTGGTGGGTTCTCCCTTCCAGTGGCTTTAGTGGTATTCACAGCTCCCACTTTGTTTTTTATATAATTAGGAGCAGAGTGAAGGTGAAATTGAGTAAGACAACAGGAGAGTATTCTATGGGACTTAAAGTACTAACAGGTAGAGAATAGCTAGGAGATCTGTTGGAGAAATACAACAATTATGATATTTTACCCAGTTTGCTACTTTTTATAAAAGGAGAAAAAGAAAGAAGACTTGTTAAAAGGGAAAAAGAATGTGAGCTGAGTTTAGAAAACAGAACATTTATGCACGATTAGATAGTGAGATATATTGAGAGTAAGAGATAGAAACTAGTCATAGTGTGTGAGAGAATAAAGTTAACCACAACAGTAATAAAGCTGAGGAAGATGATGAAATGGATTAAGACCATGGTAGGTTACTATGTGGGATTTGGAATAAGAATAATATGTTATGGAATGTATAATCTGAATAAAAAGAATAAAAAGTAAAAGACCAAGAATAGTGTGTTGTTAAAATATGAGTGAAGTGAAAGAAGAAAAATTAAAATGCAATATGAGAGAATATAAAACCAATGAAATCAAACAAACAAAATTTAAAAAACTAAACGGAAAGAAGACATAAAAAATATAACAAAATATTTAAGTCTTTTCTCCACCTTGAATTTATTTTGGTGTATGGTGTAAGTTGGTGCTCAAGTTTCATTTTTTTGCACGTAGCTGTCCAGTTCAACCAAGACCATTTGTTGAAGAGGCTATCTTTACTACATTTCATGTTACTGCCCCCTTCATCCAATATTAATTGATTGTAGAGAGTTCGGTTTATTTCTGGGCTCTCTGTTCTGTTCCATTGATCTATGTGCCTGTTTTTATGCCAGTACAATCCTGTTTTTATAGCAATGGCCTTGTAATACATTTTGATATCAGGTATTGTGATCCCTCCTACTTTGTTCTTCTTTCTCAAAAGAGCAGCTACTATTCGGGGTCGTTTAAGGTTCCATATAAATTTTTGAAGTGTTTGTTCTATGTCTGTGAAATATGCCATTAGTACTTTAATAGCTATTGCATTGAATCTGTAAATTGCTTTGGGTAGTATGGACATTTTGATGATGTTAATTCTTCCAATCCATGGACACGGTATATGTTTCAATTTGTTTATGTCTTCCTTGATTTCTTTCTTCAGTGTTGTGTAGTTTTCTGCATATACGTCTTTCACCTCCTTGGTCAGGTTTATTCCCAGATATTTTATTTTTGTTTTTGCTATATTGAATGGCATTTTTTTCTTGATTTCTGCTTCTTCCGATTTATTGTTAGTATATAAAAATGCCTTTAATTTCTGGATATTGACTTTGTAACCTGCTGTTCCACCAAATTCATTTATTAGTTCTAGCAGTTTTTGAGTAGAATCTATAGGATTTTCCATACACACTATCATGTCATCTGCAAACAGTGACAGTTTTGTTTCCTCCTTTATGTTTTGGATGCCTTTTATTTCCTTTTCTTGTCGGATAGCTGTGGCTAAAACTTCCAGTACTATATGGAATAGAAGTGGTGAAAGTGGATATCCTTGTCTTGTCCCTGATCTTAATGGAAAAGCTTTTAGTTTTTGCCCATTGAGTATGATGTTGGGTGTAGGTCTCTCATATGTGGCCTTTATTATATTGAGGAATGTTATTTCTATTCCGACTTTGCTGAGTGTTTTTATCATAAATGGTTGTTGTCCCTTTTCAAAAGCTTTTTTTTAAAAAAATTAATTTTATTTAGTTATTTTTCAAGTAGAGTTTTAGTCTATTTCTCCCATCCCAGCTTCCCCCGCCCCTTGCTCCCCACTTCCCTCCCATTTCCACCCCCCTTAGTTCTCGTCCCTGTGTCCTTCCTATTTATTCCTCCAAATTCCTCCCCCTTTTCCCCCTTAACTTCCCTTCCTTCTCCCCTCTGGTCACTATCCCCTTGTTCTCTATTTCAGTATTTTTGTGTTTTTTTTTCTTTTCTGCTTGCTTGTTTGTTTTGTTGTTTAGTTTTCTGTTAAAGGTGAGATGATATGGTATTTGTCTTTCAGCACCTGGCCTATTTCACTCAGCATAATGCTTTCCAGTTCCATCCATGTTGTTGCAAAAGGTAGTAGCTCCTTCTTTCTCTCTGCAGCATAGAATTCCATTGTGTACATGTACCACAATTTTTTGATCCATTCATTTACTGATGGGCACCTAGGTTGCTTCCAACTCTTGCTTATTGTAAATTGTGCTGCTATGAACATTGTGGTGCATAGGTTCTTTGATATTGATGTTTTAGGATTCTTAGGATATAATCCCAGGAGTGGAATTGCTGGGTCAAAAGGCAGGTCGATTTTTATTTTTCTGAGAAAATTCCATACTGTTTTCCATAATGGTTGTACCAGTCTGCAATCCCACCAACAGTGAACTAAGGACCGCTTTTCCCCACACCCTCTCCAACATTTGTTGTTTGTTGCTTTGTTTATGATAGCCATCCTGACTGGTGTAAAGTGGTATCTCATTGTGGTTTTAATTTGCATCTCTCTGATAGCTAACGAAATTGAGCATCTCTTCATGTGTCTCTTAATGTTCTCTATTTCCTCCTTGGAGAAGTCTCTGTTCAAGTCCTTTTCCCATTTTTTAATTGGGTTAGATGTCTTTTCAGAGTGGAGCTGTATAAGTTCTTTATATATTTTGGAGATTAAAACTTTGTGTGAGGTATCATTGGCAAATATGTTTTCCCATACAATTGGTTGTCTTTTTAATTTAATACTGTTTTCCTTAGCCGTGCAAAAGCTTTTTATTTTGATGAGATCCCATTTGTTTATTCTTTCCTTTATATTCCTTGCTCTAGGGGACATATCAGTAAAAAAGTTGGTGCGTGAAATATCTGAGATTTTCTTGCCAATGTTCTCCTCTAGGACTTTAATGGTGTCACGACTTACATTTAAGGCTTTTATCCACCTTGAATTTATTTTAGTGTATGGTGTAAGTCTGTGCTCAAGTTTCATTTTTTTGCACGTAGCTGTCCAGTTCTCCCAACACGATTTGTTGAAGAGGCTATCTTTACTCCATTTTATGTTACTGCCCCCTTTGACTGTAGAGAGTTGGGTTTATTTCTGGGCTCTCTGTTCTGTTCCATTGGTCTATGTGCCTGTTTTTATGCCAGTAACAGGCTGTTTTGATTACAGTGGGCTGTAACACAGTTTGATATCAGGTATTGTGATCCCTCCTACTTTGTTCTTCTTTCTCAAAAGAGCAGCTGCTATTCGCGCTCGTTTATGGTTCCATATAAATTTTCGAAGTGTTTGTTCTATGTCTGTGAAATATGCCATTGGGGCTTTAATAGGTATTGCATTGAATCTGTATATTGCTTTAGGTAGTATGGACATTTTGATGATGTTAATTCTTCCAATCCATGAACAAGGTATATGTTTCCATTTGTTTGTGTCTTCCCTGAATCTTTCTTCAGTTCTGTGTAGTTTTCTACATAGAGGTCTTTTACCTCCTTGGTTAGGTTTATTCCCAGATATTTTATTTTTCTTTTTGCTTTATCGAGTGGGATTTTTCCTTGATTCCTGCTTCTGCTGATTCACTGTTGGTATACAAAAATGCCTTTGATTTCTGGATATTGACTTTGTAACCAGCTGTTTTGCCAAATTCATTAATTAGTTCAAGCAGTTTTTAGGTAGAGTCTATAGGATTTTCCATGTACACTATCATGTCATCTGCAAACAGTGACAAGTTTGCTTCCTCCTTTCCTATTTGGATGCCTTTTATTTCCTTTTCTTGCCTGATTGCTGTGGCTAAAACTTCCAATACTATATTGAATAGAAGTGGTGAAAGTGGACAACCTTGTCTGGTTCTTGATCTTAGTGGAAAAGCTTTTAGTTTTTTCCCATTGAGTATGATATTTGCTGTAGGTCTCTCATATATGGCCTTTATTATTTTGAGAAATGCTCCCTGTGTTCCCACTTTGCCGAGTGTTTTATCATAAATGGGTGTTGTACCTTATCGAAAGCTTTTTCCACATCTGTTGATATGATCATGTGATTTTTGTCTTTGCTTTTGTTTATGTGATGTATTACATTTAGTGATTTGCGAATATTGAACCATCCTTGCATCCCTGGGATGAATCCCACTTGGTCATGGTGTATGATCTTTTTAATGTATTGTTGGATGCGATTTGCCAATATTTTGTTGAGGATTTTAGCATCTATGTTCATCAGCGATATTGGCCTGAAGTTTTCTTTCTTTGTTGTGTCTCTATCTGGTTTTGGAATTAAGATGATGCTGGCTTCATAAAAAGAGTTTGGGAGTTTTCCATCCTTCTGGATTTTTTGAAATAGTCTGTGGAGAATAGGGGTTAGCTCTTCCTTAAATGCTTTATAGAATTCTCCTATGAAACCATCTGGTCCGGGGCTTTTGTGTGATGGGAGTTTTTTGATTACTGCTTCAATTTCTTTTGCTGTTATTGGTGTATTTAGATTTTCTGCTTCTTTTTCACTGAGTTTTGGAAGATTGTATTTTTCTAGAAATGTGTCCATTTCCCCTAGGTTTTCAAATTTCTTGGCATACAGTTCTTCATAGTAATTTCTTACAATCCCTTCTATTTCTGTGGTATCAGTTGTAATCTCTCCTCTTTCATTTCTGATTGTGTTTATTTGTGTCCTCTCTCTTCTTTTCTTGATGAGCCTACTTAAAGACTTGTCTATTTTGTATATCTTCCCAAGGAACCAACTCCTGGATTCATTGATCCTTAGAATTGTTTCTATGTCATTTAATTCTGCTCTAATCTTGGTTATTTCCTTCCTTCTGCTTGCTCTGGGCTGTCTTTGTTGTTGTTCCTCGAGTTCTTGCAGGTGTAGGGTTAGGTTGTTTGTTTGAAATGTTTCTATTTTCTTTTTTTTTTTTTTAAGATTTTATTTATTTATCTTTAGAGGGGAAGGGAAGGAGAGAGGGAGAGAAACATCAATGTATGGTTGCCTTTCGTGCATCCCCCACTGGGAACTGGCCTGCAGGGAACCTGCCTGCAACCCTGGCATGTGCCCTGACTGGGAATCGAACCGCGATTGTCTGGTTCGCAGGCCCGCGCTCAATCCACTGAGCTACACCAGCCAGGGCTTGAAATGTTTCTATTTTCTTTAGGTAGGCCTGTATTGCTATAAACTTCCCTCTCAGGACTGCCTTCGCTGTGTCCCATAAGTTTTGGGTTGTTGTGAGATCATTTTCATTTGTTTCCAGAAAAATTTTGATTTCTTCCTTAATTTCATTCTTGACCCATTCGTTTTTTAATAGCATACCACTCAGTCTCCATGATTTTGGGTGCTTTGGGGTTTTTCTTGAGGGGTTGTTTTCCAATTTCAGTCCCTTGTGGTCAGAGAAAATGCTTGGTGTCATTTCAATTTTCTTGAATTTTTTGAGGCTCGTTTTGTGTCCTATCATGTGGTCTATCTTTGAAAATGTTCCATGTGCATTTGAAAAGAATGTGTATTTATCTTCTTTGGGATGAAGGGCTCTATATATATCAGTTAAGTCCATTTCATCTAGGGTGTTGTTTAATGCCACAATATCTTTGTTGATAATTTGTTTGGAAGATCTGTCCATTTTTGATAGTGGGGTGTTACAATCCCCATACTATAATTGTTTTGCTGTCAATATCTTTCTTGAAGTCCTCTAAGATTTTCTTGATATATTTGGGTGCCCCTATGTTTGGTACATATATGTTTACAATGTTAATGTCTTCTTGGTGGATTCTTCCCTTGAGAATAATGAAGTGACCTTCTGGGTCTCTCTTTATGTCCCTTTTTTTGAAGTCTATTTTGTCCGCTATAAAAGTTGGTACCCCAGCTTTTTTTTCTAGTCCATTTGCTTGGAAAACTTGTTTCCAGCCTTTCACTTTTAGTCTGTGATGGTCTTTTGTCCTGAGGTGGGTCTCTTGTAGGCAGCATATGTGTGGGTCATGCTTTCTTATCCATATAGCTATTCTGTGTCTTTTGATTGCAGCATTTAATCCATTTACATTTAAGGTTATTATTGATAGGTACTTATTCATTGCCATTTTTGTACCTGTGTTCCTCTCTGTCTCCCTCTTATCCTTCCTTCCCTTAAAGCAGTCCTTTTAGTATTTCTTGTAGAGCTGGTTTGGTGGAGGCGTATTCTTTTAGGCTTCTTTTGTCTTGGAAGCTCTTTATTTGGCCATCTATCTTGATTGAGAGCCTTGCTGGGTAAAGCAGCCTTGGTTGTAGGCCTCTTGTTCTCATTACTTGGAATATTCCTTGCCATTGTCTTCTTGCTTGGAGTGTTTCTATTGAGAAGTTAGTAGCTAACCTTATTGGGGCTCCCTTGTATGTTACTTCTTTTTTCTCCCTTGCTGCCTCTAAGATTCTTTCTTTGTCTTGAAATTTTGCCATTTTAATGGTGATACGTCTGGAAGTGGGCCTCCTTGGGTTCCTCTTGATTGGGACTCTGTGTGATTCCTGGGTTTTTGTGACTTTTTTCCTCATCAAATTAGGCAGATTTTCTCTCATTACTCTTTCAAATACGTTTTCTATTCCTTGTTCTTCTTCTCCTTCTTGTATTCCTAGTATTCGGATATTATTACGTTTCATATTGTCTTGCATTTCTCTTAATCCCTCTTCATTCTGTTTGAGTTTCTTTTCATTTTCTTTTTCTTTCTGTGAGATGCTTTCTACTTTGTCCTCCAACTCACTAATCTGATCTTCTGTGTCATCTGGTCTCTTTTTAATGCTTTCTACTGTGTTCTTCAATTCAGAAATTGTATTCTTCATTTCCTCTTTTCCCTTGCTAATAGTTTTCATTTCTATTTTCATGTTTGTATAGTTTGTTGTTAGATCGATGTAGCTCCCCTGTAGTTTCTGGTAGCCATTGTGAGCTCTTTGAACTTCCTGATAACCAGTGCTTTGAATTCAGTATCTGATAGTTGTCTTGCCTCTATTTCATCTAACATTCTTTTTGAGGGTTCCTTCTTTTCTTTCATATGGGGATTGTTTCTTTGTCTTCTCATTGTTTGTGAGACTCTTCTTGTTAGCCTCAGCTTCTTAGATTGATGTATTTTGACCGGTTTATGGTGTGAACTTCTTTGGTGGAATGCCTGTGAAATTCAGTGGTACAGTCCCTTTTGGTTATCCTGTGGTTCTCTGCTTCCACCTACTAAAGTATGCAGCAACTTGTGGCTTCTCGACTACAGCAAAGTCCAATTTGTCTCTCTGACTCTACTGTTGGGAAGCCTCATCTATTGGTCCAACTCTGGTCTTTTTGTATTTTCAAGTTGTTTGTGTGTTGTCCGGTTCCTCCGTGACTGTCAATATTTCTGGTCCCTTATTTTCATATATGCTGAGCAACTGCTGGCTGCCTGGCTTCTCCTCCACCAATCAGATAGGTTTCTCTCCCTTGTGTACAAGCAACTGGAATCTGGTCCATCCTACTCGTTGCCATCTTGAAAGTCCGAAGGTTTTCTCTGTTGAGACATAAAGAAAATCCTCAATGACTGGTGAGTTCCCTGGAGGCACATGGCAGGGGTGTGTAGTGGCAGTCTAGAGAGGCAGCGTGCTGTCACTGGAAGCCTGCTCACAGGTCACAGCATCCTTCCTTTTTTCCGGAAGCAAGACAGAAAACCTCCACCACAGATGTACCCTATTTGGCATCTATAGAGTTTTGATTACTGTGGCCTTGTAATATAGTTTGATATCAGGTATTATGATCCCTCCCACTTTATTCTTCTTTCTCACAATTGTGGCAGCTCTTTGTGATCGATTATGGTTTCATATAAATTTTTGAAATGTTTATTGTGTATCTGTTAAATATGTCAATTGTGGTTTTTTTAAAAATTTATTTATTTATCTTTAGAGGGGAAGGGAAGGAGAAAGGGAGAGAAACATCAGTGTATGGTTGCCTTTTGCGCACCCCCTGCTGGGAACTGGCCTGCAGGGAACCGGCCTGCAACCCAGGCATGTGCCCTGACTGGTAATCGAACCTCGATTGTCTGGGTCGCAGGCCCGAGCTCAATCCACTGAGCTATACCAGCCAGGGCTGTCATTTGTGTTTTAATAGGGATTGCATTGAAGCAATAAATTCCTTCGGGTAGTGTGGAGATTCTTATGATGTTATTTCTTTCAATCCATGAACATGGTATGTATTTCCACTTATTTGTGTCTTTCTTAATTTCTTTCTTCAGTGTTGTGTAGTTTTCTCAGTACAGGTCTTTTACAACCTTGGTTAGATTTCTTCCTTGGTAATTTATTTTTCTTGATGCTATAGCAAATGGGATTTTTTCCAGATTTCTGTTTCTGATATTTTGTTGTTGGTGTATAAAAATGCCTTCTATTTCTGAATATTGACTTTGATTCCTGTTGTTTTACCAGATTCACTTATTAGGTCGATTAGTTTTTTTGGTGGAGTGTGTAGGGTTTTCTATGTATACTTTCATGTCACTGCAAAGAATGACAGTTTTAGTTCCTCCTTTCCAGGTTGTTAGGTGTTCAAAGTGGACATCCATGTGTTATTTTTTTAATATAATTTTTTTAATTTAATTATTTTTCAAGTACATTTTTCTGTCTTTTACTCCCATCCAGCCCCTCTCCCCCGTGCTCCTTACCCCATGATCTTAGTGGGGAAGCTTTTAGGGTTTGCCAATTCAATATGATGCTGGCTGTAGGTTTCTCATATGTGGCCTTTATTATGTTTTGGTATGCTCTCTCTAATCCCACTTTGCTGAGTGTTTTTATCCTAAGTGGGTGCTATATCTTATTAAATGCATTTTCCCCATCTATTGATATGTTCATGTGATTTTTGTCTTTCCCTTTTTATGTGATACACAATGTTTATTCATTTGTGAATATTGCCCTATCCTTGCATCTCTGGAATGAATCCCACTTGATCATGATGTGTGTCTGTTTCATATATTGCTAGATGTGGTTTGCCAGTCTTCTGTTGAGTATTTTGGTGTCTATGTTCATCAGCGATGTTGGCCTGTAGTTTTCTATCTTTGTTGTGTCTTTATCTGGTTTTGGAATTAGGGAGATGCTGGCTTCATAAAAAGAATTTGGGAATTTTCCATCCTTCTGGATTTTTTGGAATAGTCTGTGGAGAATAGGGGTTAGCTTTTCCTTAAATGCTTTGTAGAATTCTCCTGTGAAACCATCTGGTCCAGGGCTTTTGTGTGCCAGAACTTTTTTCATTATTCCTTTGATTTCATCATTTCCTATCAGTCTGTCCAGGCTTTCTGGTTGTTATTCATTCAGTTTTGGGAGATTATACTTTCTAGAAATTCGTTCATTTCACTTAGATTTTCAAATCTCTTGGCATATAATTGTTCATAATAATTTTTAAAAATTCTTTGTATTTCTGTGATATGAGTTGTAATTTCTTCTCTTTCATTTCTGATTTATTTGGATCCTCTCTGTTTTTTCTAGATGAATCTGCTTACAGGCTTATAGATTTTGTTTATGTTTTTAAGGAATCAGCTCCAGGATTTATTGATCTTTTGTATTTTACTTTTAGTCTCTTAGTCGTTTAATTCTGCTCTGATATTGGTAGTTCCTTTCTCTCTGGGCTTTGTTTATTGTTGTTTCTCCAGTTCCTGTAGCTGAAGGGTGAAGTTGTTTATTTGAATTGTTCCTATCTTTTTTTAGGTAGGCCTGTATTACTATGGACTTCTGTCTCCATACCTCCTTTCTTGTGTCCCATAAATTTTGGAATGTTGCATGTTCATTTTCATTTCTTTTCTGAAACATTTTGAATTCTTCCTTGATCTCTATATGAACTTGTTCATTGCTTAATATGATGTTTTTCAGTCTTTACAAATTTGAGTGTTTCTGAATTTTTTCCTTAAGGTTGGTTTCTAGTTTTAGTCTTTTGTGGTTCAAGGAAATGCTTGAAATGATTTCAGGTTTCTTGAATTTGTTGAGGGTTGTTTTGTGTTCTCTCATGTGGTCTTTCTTGAACATGTTCCATGAGCATCTGAAAAGAATGTGTATTTTGCTTCTTTGGGATGAAAGGTTCTATATATATCACTTAAGTCCATTTGATCTAGAGCATTGTTCAATTCTGCAGTATCCTTGTTTATATTTTGTTTGGAAGATCTATCCATTGTTGACAGCGGGGAGTTAAAATCCCCTAGTATAAGTATATGGCTGTCTATATTGTTCTTGAAGTCCTCCAAAATTTCTCTTATAAATTGGGTGCTCCCGTGTTGGGTGCATATATGTTCACATATTTTATGTCTCATTGGTGGATTCTTCCCTTGAGCATTACGAAGTGTCCTTCAGTATCTCTTTTTATGGCCTATGTTTTGAAGTCTGTTTTGTCTCATATAAGCAATGCTACACAAGATTTCTTTTCCCTGCCCAAATGCCGGGAATGTTTTTCTAGCCTTTCCTTCCAGTCTTTGTAGGTCATTTTTTCTGAGGTAGGTCTCTTTGTAGGCAGCGTATGTGCAGGTTGTTTTCTTATCCTTTCAGCTACCCTATGTCTTTTGATTGAAGCAGGGAATCCATTAACATTTAAGGTTATTATTGGTAGGAACTTATTTATTACCTGTCGTCCTCTATCTGTAACTCTTTTCCTCCCACTTCTTATGGCAGACCTTTTTGCATATCTTGCAGTGGTGGAGGTGTATTCTTTCAGCCTTCATTTGTCTTAGAAACTCCTTATTTTGCCTTCCAGTCTGATCAAGAGCCTCTTTGGGTAGAGTAGTCTTGGTTTCAGGCCTTTGCTTTTCATTATTTCAATATTTCTTTATTTTATTTTATTTTATTTATTTATCTTTAGAAGGGAAGGGAAGGAGAGAAGGAGAGAAATATCAATGTATGGTTGCTTCTGATGCATCCCCTGCTGGGAACTGGCCTGCAACCCAGGCCTGTGCCCTGACGGGGAATCAAACCATGATCTTGTGGTTCGCAGTCCCGTTCTCAATCCACTGAGCTACACCAGCCAGGGCTCATTATTTCAATATTTCTTATCATTCTCTCCTGGCTTGCAGTGGGTCTGTTGAGAAATCAGCTGCTAGCCTTATCGGAGCTCCTTTGTATGTTACTTCTTGTTTGGTCCTTGCTGCTTTAAAGATTCTCTCTTTATCTTTAAAACTTGATGTGTCTTGGAGTAGGCTTCTTCTGGATCATTTTGTTTGGGACCCTGTGTGGTTCCTGAACTGAGTGGCTTTTCCCTGTCCTGGTTCAGGATGTTTTCTGTCATTAGTTTTTCAAAAGGGGCTTCTGTCTATTGCTCCTTTTCTTCTCCTTCAGGTATTCCTATGATTCATATGTTGTCCTGTTTTGTGTTATCTTGCAGTTCCTTTAAGCAATCTTCATATTTTTTTAGTCTTATTTTATGCAGTTTCTCTACCTGTGTATTTCTTTCTACCTTGTCTTCCAGCTTACTAATTTGGTCTTCTGCTTCATCCAGCCTGTTTGTAATTTCTTGTAGTATGTTTTTTATTTCAGAAATTGTGTTCTTTCTTTCCTGGCTCTTGTTTATAGTTACCATTTCCATTGTTGTAGTTCTCACTCAGTTCATTGTTGTTTTCTGTGAGTTCCTTGAGCATCGTTGTACCCCATTCTTTTGAATCCTATATCTGATAGTTTACTTGCCTCCATTTCATTTAGCTCTTTTACTGAAGAGTCTCCATTTCTTTTGATTTCAGGGCCTTTTTTGTCTCCCCATTTTAGGTGAGTCTTTTTGTTTGTTTCTGCATTTCCCAATGCTGTGCTTTGCTAGCTGTGTTTTTAGAGTGAACTTCTGTGGTAGGAATTCTGTGGGACTCTGTGGTGTGGTCTCTTCAATCTCATCTGGATATTCTAGGAATGAATGCTCTTTCTTCTGTTTGTGTGAATTCTCTTGTAGTACTCATGTTTTACCTATTGGTGGGTCCTTTGTTGGTGGGTTATCTCCTTCAGCGGGTTTGGGTTTACTGGTATTCACAGCTCCCACCTTATCTGGTATGTATTCTGAGGCAGGTCAAAGGTGGAGTGGGTTGTGACAGTGGGAGAGTATCCTATGGGCTTTAAATTACCAACCAGTAGGGAAGAGATAGGAGTTCCCCTGGAGATCACAGCAGTAACAGTGATATTTCTTCCAACTAGCCACTTTTTTTAAAGGTGAAAAAGAGATAAAAGTCTTATAATAGCAGAAAAAGAATGTGAACTGACTCCAGGAAGCAGAGCACGTATTCAAGGTTTGATGGTGAGATATAGTTAGAGTAAGGGCTAGAAAGTTCACATAGCATTGGAGAAAATAAAGTTAACCACTATGAAGATAGTGAAATGGACCTAGACCAGGGAAGAATGCTTGTGGTATTTGGAACAACAATCATATAAGAAGTAATTTATGATCTGAATAAAAAGAATAAAAAGTGAAAGGCCAAGAGTAAAATGTTATTGGGATACAAGTGAAATAAAATAAGAGAAATTAAAATGCAATATGAAAGGGAGAACAAAGAAAACTAGTCAAACAATGAAATCAAAGAAAGAAAGAAAACTCAATGGAAGGAAGAAAAATTAAAATTAAAATAATAACAGAAATAAAAGTAAAAAATAAAATGCAAGTTTTGTAGACCAGCAAAGTGAATTTTGTCTCACTTGTTGGTGTTAGCCCTCTGATCTCTCTTTGGATCTGTCTTTGTTGCTTTTTCAGCTCCAGGTTTTATTGTCTTACACTTGGAGGGGGATAAAAAAGCCCTCTTTTGTCTTTAAACCCTGGAAGGGATTTCTGCTGGTATTCTTGGAAGCTGTAGGCAGAGGGGGGCTAGGATCCATTTTTTCCCTTTTTTGTGGTCTGCACTGGGGGCTCAGTCTGGGCTACAATATTCACAGGTGTCCAGCCTCCAGCTGAAGCCCTCAAAGTGGTTTGCGGACCCTATGTTCCATATGGATCAGGCCTGTGCCTTTAATCTACTTCATCGTAACCCCTTTGATTAGTCTCTGAGGTGCGCTGAATTGGAGGAACTGGCACCCCTCCTCCTTCTTTGCTGGCCTGGGAGCTGTGCACATGCAGAATCCCTTCAGGGATGTTTAGTTCCCTTATTGAAGTCTCTCTGGAGATTGCTACCCAATTGAGCCCCTGCAGCTACACTTTCATCAATCCATAAGGCGCCCTGATTTGGAACAAATCTCACCCCTCCTCCTCTCTCTTTGCTAGCTCTGCAATGGCATGTGACAGCTCCTTGCACAGTGGCTGAGAGACTTTTTTTTTAGTGAATTCTTTTTGGTTTTGGCTGGCTCTTCTTAAGAAGCTCCTCACTTTTCACACAGCCCAACTCTCTGACCAGTTCAGAGACTATTTGGGTCAGGGTCATTTACCACCCAACTCTTCTGTCTCCAGGTGTCACCTAGCTCCCCAATTTCTCTGGTACAGTGCCAGTGGGAGAATACCTCCTCTGAGTGCCTCCCACTGTGTCTTTTTACCCCCATCGACTTCAGGTATTCAGCTCTTCCCTGGTGTGGGAGTGGCTTCCATGCTTTGGGAGGGGAGGGACCTGCAAAGTTACAATTGCCAGTCATCTTTCTCCACCACCAGGTAATGGTTTTTTTAACTTTATAGTGAACCAGTGCAGCATGACCTGCCCTTTGTCATGAGGTAATAATTCAGGAACAAACTCAAGATTCTTCTTTATCTGTTTTCTTTGTTTGTTTTGTTTTTTATTTAAAGAACAGGCTACTCCTAGAGAATCATACCATATATTCCTTGACAGGAAGAATTATCATGAATCCTAATTTCATTTATAAGTTTCATGCTACCATAGCACAGTTCCAGTGGATATTTTTTAACTTAACAAAGATGTTCCAAAATTAATCTGGAGGTCTGAGCAAGCAAGATTGCTAAGAACACTCCTGAGCAACTTAAAAAGAAAATTGAAATGATCAGATGTCAAAACATATAGTAAAGCCACAGTCATGTAAATAATATATTAGAACCATCAAATAGAGGTTCATGACAGAGCAGAGGCAGTAAAAAAAGAATATTCATATTCATAAGATTTATATATGAATCATGGTATGGAAGGGAGGAAATAGTGGATAAATTATTTGGGAACAAGACTTTGGGGAAAGTAGTCTTATGTCATATACTAAAATATAAATTAGATTGATTAATTGTCAAAATGTAAATAAGTAAAAAGTTAACAATCTAAAAGTAAATAGATATGTGCTATAAATTTTTGTAAGCATAATACCAAAACTGAGAAACTTAGAACTTTTTAGTTTTTGGTTATTTAAATATTAAAACTTTGAAATAAACAAACTTAAAATTTTTAATTGTAAGATTGGGTCTTACATCTTTTAGAATATCTTGAAATGCAGAATAAAGTTATCCCAGGGTTCTGTTCAAACTTCAACTGGGGTTGGCTGGACAGTAGGGAGATAGGGAGAAAGAGATGTGGGATGGGCAGGGATCGTGTTGAATGGTAGAACAAGATTTTATCTGGCTTTGGATTACTGCAGCCCTTGATGTGTCATCTTATTATAAGGGGTGTTAAATTATAATGGGAGGGGAAAGAGCATGGAAAAGATCTGGCCAGGATATTGCAATTGAATGTATTCCCAGGCAGTAGACCACTGATATCTAATACATTAGAATTTCTAGGTAAGATTCTTTCTCATGCATCTTTATCTCTCCAAATTGTTTTTTTTTTTTCTGTCTGTTTTATTTTGCTTTCTCCAAATTCTGCGAGAAAGAGGTAAAGTTCTTAGGTAATGTTTTGTAGGCTATTTTTCATAGGAAAGCTTTCCTGAAAGTTCTCATTAGAAAGAGAAGACAAGCAGTAGTAATGTTTCTGCAGGGACAAAGGACTCAGGGAAATTTAATGATTTCCTCCTCAAAGTAGTTTTTTAGGGGCTAGAAATGGAAATAGGAAGCAGTAAGTGGTACAATTGTTAGGCCAGAGTTGCATGCATTTGGACTTTTAATAGATGTTGCTCAACTGCTCTCAGTAGAGATGATGCCCATCTGTGGATCCCAGTAATATCAGAGACTGTATTCCTCCCCACACTTTGACCAACACAGTGTGGCACACACTGGCACACATCTTTTTCAGTCTGATCAAACATCTTGATGAAATCTTAATTTGTTGCATTTAGTAATTGTGACTAAGGTTGAGCATTGTTTCACCTGTTTTAATGTTCATCTGAATTTCCTATTCTGGGACTCAGAGAACACCTTATTGCTGAAACAGAACTTTGATTTGAAGTTCCAACTGTTCGGTCTACAAATGAGGAACCTGTTTGGTTATGGTCACTTGGCTAGTTTTTTACTGAAGCAGGACCAACCACAACAGCGCCCTTCTTATTTATTGCAAAAGCTCTTTGGGTGACAATAAGACAGAATCTTTAAAGGTCTCTGTGGCAGACTAGGGTTTGTTTCTAGAAGTAGAAAGTGTGGAAATTATATTCAGTGTTACAATGCTTGACTGTAAGGCCAAGTGCTTTTACCCACCTTGAACTTCAGGTACCTCGTCTGTGAAATGAAATTAATATTAACCTTTTTTTGCCAGGGTTTCAAGGATCAGGGTTAATGTATATGAAGTAGCTGACACAAGTAGGCTAACCACTGTTAATCACCATCCTTTGTTCAAGGGATACTTAACAGCTGTAAAAAGAAAGAACCCTTACCCTTTGCTACAACAAAGATGGACCTGGGGATTATTATGCCAAGCAAATAAGCCAGTCAGAGAAAGACAAATATTATATGATCTCATATGTGAAATATAAGAACAAAATAAAGTGATAAGCAAAATAGAACAAGAGTCATGGACACGTGGAACAGACTGACAAATCTCAGAGGGGAGGGTGGGGTTGGGTAAAAGGAGGTGAAGAGATTAGCCAAAAAACATACATGCATAGCCCTTGGACACAGACAATAGGGTGGTGAAGGCCAGGGGAAGGGAGGAAGGGGCTGGGTGAAGGTGGGCAAAGGATCAGGGGAATGTGGGACAACCAGAATAGTGTCAACAATAAAAAAAAGAAGTAAAACATCACACCCCTACTGACTCCCAGAGGCCTGAGAAGAAAGCTTATCCACTTAGGGTTTGTCTTCTAGAAAGTTCCCTCTTTGCAATTTCTAGGAAACATTAAACAGTTCTAGATTACAAAAGGAAAGAGTCTGTGTGCAGACCAGGCTTTGAACCACTCTCAAGTAGGAAGGAGAGATGGGAAGAGAAATGGGAAGGGAATTACTGAAAACATTATTTTTAACACACAGCCCAGACGATCACCCCAGGTGTTTTTAGGATTGCCAAGACTGAAGGTTTTTCTCAAGTGTTATTTCACCATTATTATTCATGTTAATCATCACTATGCTTAACCCTTTCTATATTTTGAAAGAGAATAGATCAAATGCAGAACTGGGTCCAAGGACAAAGTCTGCCACAGCCTTCCCTTCCCAGACACTATAGAAAGCCCTCTCTCCTCTCCTGTAAGGTCTGAGCAGTAATTTTCTTTATTATTTTGGATATCTTCCATAGGTGGAAGAGCTGAAGAGCCATCTTTAGTCATTTCTTTTTCACCTCTGGTTACCCACTCACTCTGCTGTTGTCTGCTCAGGTCTTAGTTAAAATAAAGTGACAATTCTAACAGTTCTAAAAAATGAAGGAGAAAGTTAATTGTTAAGGGCCACTGTTCTACTTTTAGTTCTAGTGTTTTTTTTTCCAAGTGTGGCTCTCTGACCATCTTTACATGACCTCTTGGATCCCTGTTAGAAATGTAGTTTCTTAGCCTCCCCTCCCCTGTAAACTTTCTGAATCAGAATTTCTGGGGGTAGATCCCAGAAATATACCCATTTTCAAAAAGCAGTTTCAGGAGTACATTAAAGTTTGGAACTATTGTAATTCCTTACTAGTTTATTATTTCTCCTGTTTCCCCTTAACTTTTATTTTTCTTTCCTCATTCCTGCTTTCCTCTTTGCTCCCTTCTTCCTCCTCTTTAATGCCAAGCATTCAGAATAAGCTGTTGAACAATGATACCTCAAATATAATAAATTTAAGTCCCCTGGAAACTCAGCTAGGAGGGAAAAAGAAAAAGTATATAATTCTTACTGCCATACCTGTCCCCATTAAAGAACTGTTTAATGGAAAGGATTTTAGTTTTTGCCCATTGAGTGTGATGTTGGAGTAGGTCTCTCATATATGGCCTTTATTATATTGAGGAATGCGCCCACTTTGCTGAGTGCTGGTACAACCACTATGGAAAACAATATGGAATTTTCTAAGAAAACTAAAAATGAACATGCCTTTTGACCCAGCAATTCCACTGTTAGTCGTATATCCTAAGAACCCTGAAACACCAATCCAAAAGAACCTATGCACACCAATGTTCATAGCAGCACAATTTACAACAGCTAAGAGTTGGAAGCAACTTAGATGTCCATCAGTAAATGAATGGATCCAAAAACTATGGTACATTTACACAATGGAATTCTATGCAGCAGAAAGAAAGAAGGAGCTCCTACCCTTTGCAATAGCATGGATGGAACTGGAAAGCATTATGCTGAGTGAAATAAGCCAGGCAATGAAAGACAAATACCATATGATCTCACCTTTAACAGGAAGCTAAACAATAAAACAAACAAGCAAGCAAAATATCACCAAAGACACTGAAGTACAGAGCAGGCTGACAGGGACCAGAGGGGAGAGGGGAGAGGGGAGAGAATCACAGGAGAAAGGGGAAGGATTCATAGGAACAAGTAGAAAGGACACATGGCCACAAACTAAGGTGGGGGGGAATGGGAGGGAGGTGGGGGTGCTCTGGGGGGGTGGGCAGGGTTGGGAGTATAAGACAAAACTGTACTAGAACAATAATTAAATAAATCTAAATAAATTAAATACATATATATGTATATTAAATTTAAAGAATCTCTAAAAAAAAGAACTGTTTATACAAAGCTAGCCTCTCTGAGCGCCAATTTTGGGAAGTGCACCATTCTTTTAAGTACACAGGGGCATAACATTCACAGCTAGTCTTTCAGTGTAGGAGATGGACCTTGGGGATTGGAAAGAGAAGTGTCACTGACATGATGTCCCAGGGTAGTCAGCCACCACCAGCCTCAGAATCAGACACTGGCCTGAGTACCTTCCTGGAGGGCTCAAAGTGGTCAATAGGACAGGAAACACTGGGGTTGGGGGAGTGTGGGTGCAAAGGGAGTGCCTGCATGGAGTTTGGGACAGGTGCCACCAGGGTCCTGAACATCTGCTTTTGTCTTTACAGCCAATGAAAGAAGAGATCATGATGAGTGCAAAGGTGAGTTCTTGAAAATACCAGTTTAAGGAATGTTTTTCTTGCAATATTCCTCATTTCTTATTCATAGTGTCTTCTCTCCCTACAAAGCTTTCAGAAACATCAGCACAAACTTGAAAACATTTCCCCTTTAACCTGCCAACACATATCTGGCTCTGGGTGATATGGGAAGAATTAGGCCCTTAATCTTATATATGTCTTTCCTTCTTCACTTAGATAATAATTTATCTACCACAGTTAAACCTGAAATAACACTCATGGGCTGGGAATGGCACGGACAGTGGCATGTGGAGGGCACTGGGCCCAGAACCCTGCTTCATGTTATTCTGGGGACACTTGTTTCTGCTTCATAGAACCTTTCTCTGTATCATCTTCTTGGTTGTCTCACTTCCTCTGTACCTGTTCCTTAATCCAATGAGATATCTAGGAGAAAGAGATGGCTTCCTTCACCTCTTTCATAAGAGTGTCAGCCTTTTTTCTTGAAGACCCACTAAATGCCGTCTTAGGTCGTACTGGCAAGCATTAGGTCACATTCCCGTTCCTGGACCAATTACTGTTTCAGAGGAGCTAGTATTTTGCCTATTGACTTACACTAAGCAGGCCCATCCTGCACTCCTCTACCACTGGGCTGGATATAGGAAGAAGAAAGGAAGATGGATGTGGGGAATGGATACATTGGATTCATTCCAAGACATTTCTGGTGAAAGTGTACCTCTCTTTATGCTCTGAGTTGCAAACTCTGCTGCCTATTCAGACCTTGCACTGACTCCCTAATTACCTCCTTTACCAGCCACATTGTTTACCTCATTTCTGCTACCTCTTTCTCATTAATATTTCAAAATGCTTTAGTTTTTTTCCAGAAAACAACACATGGCATTTTATCATTACTTGTAACTCTTTTTTTCTCATCCCCTGCAGAGGTAGCTCCTTGAAAGAGATGTCTGCAGCTAATCTCCACATTCCCCTCTCCTCAAGTCATTCTTAACTTGCTGCAGTCTGGGTTTGGCCCCTAATAAAATTCATCTTAAATATGTATATATTTTAAATTTTAGTTTTATAATAATACAAATACACATACCTAGTAGAACTTAAAAGCTGCAAAACATAGTAAACATTCATAAGTAAGCACTTCTACTAACTTATCCCTACAGGAGATCACTTCTGTTAAGTACTTTCTGGTGCTTCTGAATGAATGTTGATGTTTTAGAAGTTCTGAAGAAAGAGTATAAACTTTGCATTAGTGTTAAGCTTATAGAACCTGGCTCAGTAACAGTTTCATCAGTCATTAGTTACCTTTTCTGTCCTATAATTTTGACGTTTTCTTTTTTCATGGATTTTTCCTCTGTATCTTTCAAAAACATTCTCAGATCTTAGGTCCCCATTTAAATATTCTCCCTTCTCTTCTTCCTTAAACACCCATATTTGTGTGTGTGCATGCCCATTACCACCCACTGACTTCCTTTTTATATCTGATCCCATTGCAGTTTGACTTGGTTCTCATTGTTCCACTAAAACTTCTCAGTTGAGGGTCACCAGTGGCATCCATATTGCCAAATTTAGTGGAAACCTTTTCTTTGAAGCATTTCACACTATTAAGCTCCTGAAAGTGTCCATGACACCAGGGTTTCTACTTGTCCCTCTAGTGACTTCTGCTCAGACTCTTTGTGTCCTCTTTTCTCTGCTTCTTAAATATTTATGTTTTCTAGAGTGCTTCTTTCCCTGCCCACTGTCCTTGGGAACTCAGCTGATCCTGTAGCTTTTATTAGTCAGTTGTATGTTTAGGATATCCTAAATGGATCTGTTTAACCAAGTTTGTTTTTAATCCTCATTTCTAGATCTATACATCTGGAAGGCTGGATTGCTCATGTTCATTTAAAGGTTTCACAGGCCCCCCAACTCATTATAACCTAAGTTGGACTTGCTGTTTTACATGTGTCCCAAATATGCTTATCCTCATTGGACCTTCTCAGGGAAGGGCACCACTGCCCTCTGTTTACCTGGCCTAAAAGCTGAATGCCACTCCCTAACCCCCCACTTCTTCACACTCCATGGTGTAAATCTTGTTATTTCTTTGATTCAATCAATCACCAGAATTTATGTAACAACATACTATGCCACACTCCAGATTTGGCTTTGTGGATGTAATGGTAAAATCTCTCTCTCTGTCATATATCTACTATCTATATCTATAAGTATACTTATAGATATAGATAGATAGGGTATTTATACCCATGTAACTTACTGAACTAATGAGACCATATCTTTCAAATATATCTGTTTCTTACTTTACTTTCTGCTTACTCATTACTTCCCTAATTCTGTACTTACTTTATTTGTCTTATCCTCCTCTAGGTCATTCTCTTTCTGTTTTTGAGTGTAGAGGAATAGACACAAAGGGTACTCTGCAGCCCCAGTTCAGGACACCTCATTTTTCTAGATCTGTGCAAGGCAATTCTCTTATACTTATATTCTTATTCCTTTCTCATTATCAGGCCCCAAAGCCAGCTGTTCTCATGTAAATGTTTACCTTTTTGTTTGCATATATTGGTGAAAATGTATTATTTTTATACATATACTTTTGACAGTCACATACAGTAAAACTAACTTTTTATGGTATATAGTTCTGTGAGTTAAAATACATGCATGTTATACCTATCAGTATAACAAAATTCAGACCCTCCAAAACATTCCCTTCTTTTGCCCCTTTGTTGTCACACACATTGTGTGATAATTCTTTAATTTAAATAATTGTATTGTGTTACAGTTTATATATTATTCTCTTTAATTTTTCTATTCAGCACTGTGTTTTATGCTTTAACATGGCAAATCTACTGTCCAGTGATCCATGATATGTATCCATTTAATCCTGATAAAAAGCCTATTATCAAGATGCTGTAACTATCTCTCTTTTGTAAAGTAAGAGAATGACGTTTAAGTAAATTGTTCTAAGTCACAGGACATTAGGGGCAGAACATGGAATCAAGTTCTGATGTTTCTGACTTCATGAATGTCTTTTTGTTGTTTGTATTCAGCTAATCCTATTCATCCTCTTAAAATGTCATTCTACTGTATGAAAAGTTTCTTAGAGCTTTCTCTCTGGGAGTAACACCTCCATGTTGTGAATTCCTATTACCTTCTATCCTTTCTTTTTTGGTTATCCTCTATTCCCTAACTTTGAGTATAGCTGTCTGTGTGCCTTGTACATTTTATTTTTTTATTTTTATTTTTATGATATACTGTCATTTATATTTATTAGTCATTGAACAAAATATTTTGGAAGTTTATTATAAAAATATGCCATCAAAGATCAACAAATAAAAACTAAGAAAAACAAAAATGCAATGAATAATCTTAAACCCAAAGGAGAAGATACAATAAAATGCTTATGACAGGATCACTATATCTATAGAAAATAAAGTGTTTTTTTAAATTTTATTAGTTATTTTTCAAGTACAGTTTTTTGTCTATTTTTCCCATCCCAGCCTCCCCCACCCCCTTGCTCCCCACCTCCCTCCCATTTCCACCCCCCTTAGTTCTCGTCCCTGTGTCCTTCCTATTTGTTCCTCCAAATCCCTCCCCCCTTTTCCCCTTAACTTCCCTTCCTTCTCCCCTCTGGTCACTATCCCCTTGTTCTCTATTTCAGTGTCTTTGTTTTGTTTTTTTTTTTTTCTGCTTGCTTGTTTGTTTTGTTGTTTAGCTTCCTGTTAAAGGTGAGATGATGTGGTATTTGTCTTTCAGCACCTGGCCTATTTCACTCAGCATAATGCTTTCCAGTTCCATCCATGTTGTTGCAAAAGGTAGTAGCTCCTTCTTTCTCTCTGCAGCATAGAATTCCATTGTGTATATGTAGCACCATTTTTGGATCCATTCATTTACTGATGGGCACCTAGGTAGCTTCCAACTCTTGGCTATTGTAAATTGTGCTGCTATGAACATTGGGGTGCATAGGTTCTTTGATATTGATGTTTTAGGATTCTTAGGATATAATCCGAGGAGTGGAATTGCTGGGTCAAAAGGCAGGTCGATTTTTATTTTTCTGAGAAAATTCCATACTGTTTTCCATAATGGTTGTACCAGTCTGCAATCCCACCAACAGTGAACTGAGGACCCCTTTTCCCCACACCCTCTCCAACATTTGTTGTTTGTTGCTTTGTTTATGATAGCCATCCTGACTGGTGTAAAGTGGTATCTCATTGTGGTTTTAATTTGCATCTCTCTGATAGCTAACGATATTGAGCATCTCTTCATGTGTCTCTGAATGTTCTGTATGTCCTCCTTGGAGAAGTGTCTGTTCAAGTCCTTTTCCCATTTTTTAATTGGGTTGGGTGTCTTCTTAGAGTGGAGTCGTGTAAGTTCTTTGGATATTTTGGAGATTAAACCTTTGTCTGAGGTATCATTAGCAAATATGTTTTCCCATACAGTTGGTTGTCTTGCTAATTTAATACTGTTTTCTTTAGCCATGCAGAAGCTTTTTATTTTGATGAGATCCCATTTGTTTATTCTTTCCTTTACATTCCTTACTCTAGGGGACATATCAGTAAAGAAGTTGCTGCGTGAAATATCTGAGATTTTCTTGCCAATGTTTTCCTCTAGGACTTTAATGGTGTCACGACTTACATTTAAGTCTTTTATCCACCTTGAATTTATTTTGGTGTATGGTGTAAGTCTGTGCTCAAGTTTCATTTTTTTGTAAGTAGCTGTCCAGTTCTCCCAACACCATTTGTTGAAGAGGCTATCTTTACTCCATTTTATGTTACTGCCCCCTTTGTCAAATATTAATTGACTGTAGAGAGTTGGGTTGATTTCTGGGCTCTCTGTTCTGTTCCATTGGTCTGTGTGCCTGTTTTTATGCCAGTACCAGGCTGTTTTGATTACAGTGGGCTTGTAATACAGTTCGATATCAGGTATTGTGATCCCTCCCACTTTGTTCTTCTTTCTCAAAAGTGCAGCTGCTATTCGGGCTCGTTTATGGTTCCATATAAATTTTCAAAGTGTTTGTTCTATGTCTGTGAAATATGCCATTGGTACTTTAATAGGTATTGCATTGAATCTGTATATTGCTTTGGGTAGTATGGACATTTTGATGATGTTAATTCTTCCAATCCATGAACAAGGTATATGTTTCCATTTATTTGTGTCTTCCTTGATTTCGTTCTTCAGAGCTGTGTAGTTTTCTGCATACGGGTTTTTTACCTCCTTAGTTAGGTTTATTCCCAGATATTTTATTTTTCTTTTTGCTATATCGAATGGGATTTTTTTCTTTATTTCTGCTTCTGCTGATTCACTGTTGGTATACAAAAATGCCTTTGATTTCTGGATATTGACTTTGTAACCAGCTGTTTTGCCAAACTCATTAATTAGTTCGAGCAGTTTTTGGGTAGAGTCTATAGGATTTTCCATGTACACTATCATGTCATCTGCAAACAGTGACAGTTTTGCTTCCTCCTTTTCTATTTGGATGCCTTTTATTTCCTTTTCTTGCCTGATCGCTGTGGCTAAAACGTCCAATACTATATTGAATAGAAGTGGTGAAAGTGGACAACCTTGTCTTGTTCTTGATCTTAGTGGAAAAGCTTTTAGTTTTTTCCCATTGAGTATGATATTGGCTGTAGGTCTCTCATATATGGCCTTTATTATTTTGAGAAATGCTCCCTGTATTCCCACTTTGCTGAGTGTTTTTATCATAAATGGGTGTTGTCCCTTATCGAAAGCTTTTTCCGCATCTATTGATATGATCATGTGATTTTTGTCTTTGCTTTTGTTTATGTGATGTATTACATTTAGTGATTTGCGAATATTGAACCATCCTTGCATCCCTGGGATGAATCCCACTTGGTCATGGTGTATGATCTTTTTAATGTATTGTTGGATGCGATTTGCCAATATTTTGTTGAGGATTTTAGCATCTATGTTCATCAGCCATATTGGCCTGAAGTTTTCTTTCTTTGTTGTGTCTCTATCTGGTTTTGGAATTAAGATGATGCTGGCTTCATAAAAAGAATTTGGGAGTTTTCCATCCTTCTGGATTTTTTGGAATAGTCTGTGGAGAATAGGGGTTAGCTCTTCCTTAAATGCTTTGTAGAATTCTCCTGTGAACCCATCTGGTCCGGGGCTTTTGTGTGATGGGAGTTTTTTGATTACTGCTTCAATTTCTTTTGCTGTTATTGGTGTATTTAGATTTTCTGCTTCTTTTTCACTGAGTTTTGGAAGATTGTATTTTTCTAGAAATGTGTCCATTTCCCCTAGGTTTTCAAATTTCTTGGCATACAGTTCTTCATAGTAATTTCTTACAATCCCTTCTATTTCTGTGGTATCCATTGTAATCTCTCCTTTTTCATTTCTGATTGTGTTTATTTGTGCCCTCTCTCTTCTTTTCTTGATGAGCCTACTTAAAGGCTTGTCTATTTTGTTTATCTTCTCAAAGAACCAACTCCTGGATTCATTGATCCTTAAAATTGTGCTTTTAGTTTCTATGTCATTTAATTCTGCTCTAATCTTGGTTATTTCCTTCCTTCTGCTTGCTCTGGGCTGTGTTTGTTGTTGTTCCTCGAGTTCTTGCAGGTGTAGGGTTAGGTTGTTTGTTTGAAATGTTTCTATTTTCTTTAGGTAGGCCTGTATTGCTATAAACTTCCCTCTCAGGACTGCCTTGGCTGTGTCCGATAAGTTTTGGGTTGTTGTGAGATCATTTTCATTTGTTTCCAGAAACGTTTTGATTTCTTCCCTAATTTCATTCTTGACCTATTCGTTGTTTAATAGCATACCATTAAGTCTCCATGTTTTTTGGTGCTTTGGGTTTTTTTCTTTGGGGTTGGTTTCTAATTTCAGTCCCTTGTGGTCAGAGAAGATGCTTGGTATGACTTCAATTTTCTTGAATTTTTTGAGGCTCGTTTTGTGTCCTATCATGTGGTCTATCTTTGAAAATGTTCCATGTGCATTTGCAAAGAATGTGTACTTAGCTTCTTTGGGATGAAGGGCTCTATATGTATCAGTTAAGTCCATTTCATCTAGGGTGTTGTTTAATGCCACAATATCTTTGTAGATAATTTGTTTGGAAGATCTGTCCATTTTTGATAGTGGGGTGTTAAAATTCCCCACTATAATTGTGTTGCTGTCAATATCTTTCTTGAAGTCTTCTAAGATTTTTTTGATATATTTGGGTGCCCCTATTTGGTGCATATATGTGTACAATGTTAATGTCTTCTTGGTGGATTCTTCCCTTGAGAATAATGAAGTGACCTTCTGGGTGTCTCTTTATGGCCTTTTTTTGAAGTGTATTTTGTCCGCTATGAGAATTGCTACCCCAGCTTTTATTTCTTGTCCATTTGCTTGGAAAACTTGTTTCCAGCCTTTCACTTTTAGTCTGTGATGGTCTTTTGTCCTGAGGTGGGTCTCTTGTAGGCAGCATGTGTGACCTAATCTGTGTCTTTTGATTGGAGCATTTAATCCATTTACGTTTAAGGTTATTATTGATAGGTACTTATTCATTGCCATTTTTGTACCTGTGTTCCTCTGTCTCCCTCTTATCCTTCATTCCCTTAAAGCTGTCCTTTTAGTATTTCCTGTAGAGCTTGTTTGGTGGAGGCATATTTTTTAGACTTCTTTTGTCTTGGAAGCTCTTTATTTGGCCATCTATCTTGATTGAGAGCCTTGCTGGGTAAAGTAGCCTTGGTTGTAGGCCTCTGGTTCTCATTACTTGGAATATTTCTTGCCATTCTCTTCTTGCTTGAAGTGTTTCCATTGAGAAGGCAGTAGCTAACCTTATTGGGGCTCCCTTGTATGTTATTTCTTTTTTCTCCCTTGCTGCCTTTAAGATTCTCTCTTTGTCTTGGAATTTTGCCATTTTGATGATGATGTTTCTTGAAGTGGGCCTCCTCGGGTTCCTCTTGATTGGGACTCTCTGTGATTCCTGGATTTGTGACACTTTTTCTCTTATCAAATTAGGGAAATTTTCTCTCATTACTCATTCAAATATGTTTTCTATCCCTTGTTCTTCTTCTTCTCCTTCTGGTATTCCTATTATTCGGATATTATTACTTTTCATATTGTCTTGCATTTCTCTTAATCCCTCTTCATTCTTTCTGAGCCTGTTTTCATTTTCTTGCTCTTTCTCTGAGATGCTTTCTACCTTGTGCTCCAGCTCACTAATCCTATGCTCTGCTTCATCTATCCTACTTTGGAAACTTTCTACTGTGTACTTCAGTTCGGAAATTGTGTTCTTCATTTCCTCTTGTCTCTTGCTGATAGTTTCCATTTCCTTTTTGATGTTGCTGTAGTTTGCAGAGAGATCATTATAGTTTCTGGTAGTTCACTGTGAGCTCTTTGAACTTCGTAATAACCAGTGCTTTGAATTGACTGATAGTTGATCAGCCTCTATTTCATCTAACATTCTTTCTGAAGTTTCTGCTTTTTCTTTCATTTGGGGATTGTTTCTTTGTCTTCCCATTGTTTGAGACTCTTCTTGTTAGTCTCTGCTTCTAAAATTGATCTGTTCTGAAATCCTCGTTTTATGGTGTAAAGTTCTGTGTTATGATCCTTGTGAAGTTCAGTGGTGCAGACTCCTTGAAGTTTCTTGATGTTCTTCCTCTCCACCTACACTCACGCTGGTCCTCGCGCTGGTCCCTGCATTGATCACCTACCACTGCTGAATGACCGGGCTCTAATAGCCGCCTCCTCAAGCACCCAGGCCCGTTACTACGGCAGCGGCACAGAGGCTGGGAATGACCTGGCTCCCATATCTGGCTCTCTCTGCCACCCAGGGCTGGCACAGGGGTTTGGAGTGTCCCGGTTTCCCTACCTGACTCCCCGGTGTCCAGTCCCGTCGCTATGGCAGCGACACAGGATCTGAGAATGTCCCGGCCTCTCTAGCTGGCTCCTCAGGGCCCAGGCCTGTCTCTATGGTGGCGTCACAGGGGCCTTTGGTGTCCCAGCTCCTGCAACTGACCCTTCTGTTGCCCAGGCTGGTAGCTATGGCATCGGCACAAGGACCGAGAATGTCCCCGCTCCGGTTCCTGACTCCTCTGTCTCCCAGGACCGTCACAGGGGCTTGGAGTGTCCGGCTCCCATACCTGACTCCCGGGCTCCCAGGCCTGTTGCTCTGGTGGCAGCACAGGGGCCGCGTGAGACCCAGCTCCAGTAGCTGACTCTGCCGTCTGGTGTTTCAGCGTCGGTCACAATCTCTGGTCTTTTAATTTCATAAATGCTGGGTAACCGATGGTTTATTGTGCTGTTTCTCTGTAGATCTGCCAGGATTTTCACCCATGAGTACAGGAGCTAGTATCAGCTCCATCTTACTCCGTCGCCATCTTCCCAGCATCCTGTTGTATAGTTTTCTGAGTACAGGTTTTTACTTCCTCAGTTAGGTTTATTCCTAGGTAGTTTATTTTTCTTTTTGCTATATCAAATGGGATTTTTTTCCCGATTTCTGTTTCTGATATTTCATTGTTGGTTCACAAAAATACCTTTTATCTCTGGATATTAACTTTGTATCCTACTGTTTTTCCAAATTCAGTTATTAGGTCAAGCAGTTTTTTGGCGGAGTCTATAGGATTTCTATGTACACTATTATGACATCTGCAAACAATAACAGTTTTGTTCCCTCTTTTCCAATTTGGATACCTTTTATTTCTTTTGCTTGTCTGATTGCTCTGGCTGTTACTTCTAATACGATGTTGAATAGAACCGGTGAAAGTGAACAAGACAAGGCGACTAATCTTAGTGGGAAAGATTTTATTTTTGACTATTGAGTACGATGTTGGTTGTAGGTGCCTCCTACATGCTGTTACTGTCCTCCCTGTATCCTGTAGCAGGTGCTGGGCCTGGGGTGTAGCAGCCTTGGTCCCTGGGCAGATCCCAAGGACCTTACTGTCCCAGCGCACTCTCCTCACTGTCTGTTTTTCAATGTCCTCTGCAATTTTTTGCCTCCAGACTTCATATAATCTGTGATTCCATTGGCTGTTCACTCTGCTCCTCATAAGATCAGCTAGGCGTTTATGTTGGGGACAGGAAGAACTGGGCTCCACTCCCACCTACTTCACCGCCATCTTCCTGTCTGGTTGCTTTTATTTTATCTATTCACTTCATTCTTTTTCTGGCAATTTCTCTTCTTATTTTTTCTTGGGAATTTTTTTTGTCTGCCTATTCTATTTATGAGTATTAGGTAGATCTGCCACAACTTCAGACTTTTTATGATGAAGGTGTGTTGTTGGACCCCATGGCACAATCCTCTAGATCACCTGACTTCTCTGATCAAGTAATGTTTATTGTGTGTTATGTGCACCTTTTATTGTTTTTGAGGCTTCAGTACTGTTGGCCCTTCTGTTGGTTGAGTTAACCTTCAGGCTGGGTGACTATAAGGGTAAAA
Organism: Artibeus jamaicensis; assembly: GCF_021234435.1. NCBI lineage: Eukaryota > Metazoa > Chordata > Mammalia > Chiroptera > Phyllostomidae > Artibeus > Artibeus jamaicensis. The sequence goes on along the minus strand of NW_026521717.1, from coordinate 7,677,291 downwards.
TTCATTCACCGTATATGAAATGTTGTGCAGGGGCTGGTCCCCGAGGTGTAGTTGTTCCCAGCAGGTTCTTGTGCCTTTTGGAGTCTCCTTTTGGGGTTGTCACTCATGTGCCTAATTAGGCTGAGCTCTGGGGTGGTCTGAAACCCACCACTGGTTGTATTAATTTTGGATCCATTTGGGAGGGGCTCAGCTACATGTCACTGTCAGACATTGTGTGTAACCATACTTGGGCTACCTGTCTGTAGCAACCACGTTATTCACAGGTTGTTTCTGCATCTACTGGACTTGAGTGTGCATAGGAGGGACCCATCTGTGTAAAAGGATTGGCTTCTTCTAGTTTATAGTTGGGGGCACATCTGTAAAAGGACTGAGGTTCTCTGAGGCATATCTTTACCTATCAGATACTTTTCTGCCCCTGAGGTTGTCTGATCTTTCTCCAGAGCCTTCCCAAGAGAGAATGTAGAATGAGCCCAGGCTAGCCAAGATAGTCTAATGGGTTTTCTATTTGGGGATCATGCGGTCAGGCTCTCAATGAGGTGAAAGTAGCCCCTGTTCCAAAGCCAAACCCCTCAGGTCTCTGATGAAGTTTCCAGTGCTAGTTCTCCTTAGGGGTGCTCTCTGCAGGTTCAGGGTGTATACAGCCAGATATCCTCTTTGCAGGAGTAAGCTCAGGTACCCTGAGCTCAAGGAACTAAAGTCTTCCTTGGGGATGGTATTGGTCGAGGCTAACCACTTCATCCTGGTCTCAATAGCCTCTGAGAGTCATATACTTTAAATGCCTTCATTGTGAACCACTGTATGTTTCCCATGTGGGTCTTTAACCTGCAGTGGTATGCAGCATTTGGAAGGACTGATCAGTCTTCCAATGGGGGTGGTGCCTGCAAGCCTGCAGAAGGTAGGGCGGGTACTTCTTCACCTTCCTGGTATAGCACAAGCTGAAGCTGCAGGGAAGCATAGATCTGTCTCTCTGTAATGTGGCCACATCACCCAGCACACACCTTCTGGCTTCTGAACAGAAGCCTTTCTGGCAGACAGTTTGAAAATTCCAGGTCTGCATGGTTCCCTGTTCCCCCTACACCATGGAACCAAGTAGGACAGGGCTGAATATTAACTCTGCTTGGCACTCTGATTTCTTTACATGGCTGGTCTCAGTAGGGCATGTCAGAAAATTCCAGACCCACAAAAGCTCCCAACCCAGTAGGATGGGGCCAGAAGTCCCAGCCTTGCTTAGATCCTCTGCACTGGCAAACTTAGCAGGATGAGGCTGAAAGTCCCTGCCCTGTGCAGCTCCCTTGTGCTAATGAACTAAGTAGGATGAGGCAGGTCAAGTCTGTCAGTCGGGGAGTTAGGGGCAGCTGTGCACTGGTTGTGGGGAACACTGGTTCTCTTTCCTAAACCACACACTATATAGTCATTGTTTGTGTTTCTGCTAAAAGCCTCCCCAGAAAATAGAGGTTCCCTAAAAGTCTTTGTTGGGTGTAGCCAGCAGACCACTTCACAGGACCTAAGTATGGCTGTCTGTCCTCCCAGCAGTCAGAGTCCAAACTGTGAACTCCCCTGGCTAGGGCTATAACAATAGGGGTGTTGTCCCTGGTAGGGTGCAGTTTGAGTCTCCAGTGTATACTGAATCCAAAATTATTTCCACTGTCAGATACTAAGCAGACTCTTGTTCCCCTATCTGTTACTCTGGGTTGGGGATCCCTACATGGATTGGGACCACCCTTAGAGAGAGGGACTTCTTCAGTTATTTTATTCTTCTGGCTTTTCAGCTGCTGGCTGCACCTGCATGCAGGGGCTAGCCCTTTCTGCATCTCTGTCCTTCTTACCTGTCTCTGTGGGTATTCTTCTGTAATCTTTGTGGTTGTATTTTAGATCAGCTAGCCTTCAGTTGGTTTTTCAGGTTGATTGCTCTGTAATTTAGTTGTAAACCTTGTATGGGACTAGGAGTAAGAGGGTATGGCTTCCACCTACTCTGCAGCCATTTTCAAATCCCCCAACTATAGCTTTTGTTATTCATTTATCTGCTGAGAGGGACTTAAGGTGCTTCCAAATCTTATCTACTGTAAATACGGCTGCAGTGAACATAGGGGTGCATATATCCTTTCAAATGTTTCATGTTTCTTTGTATGTATTTCCAGAACTGTAATCCCTGGATCATAAGGCACTTCCATTTTAAATTTTTTAAAGAAACTCGATACTGTTTTTCACAGTGATTGCACCAGTTTGCAGTCCTACCAACAATGCATGAGGGTTCCATTTTCCCCATATCCTTGCCAAAACTTGTTTGTTGATTTTTTTGATGATAGCCATTCTGACAGGTATGACATCATTGTGGTTTTAATTTGCATTTCTCTGATGATTAGTAACATTGAGCTTTTTTCATATGTCTATTGGTCATATGTATGTTTTCTTTGAAGAGGTGTCTATCATATCCTTTGCCTATTTTTCATTGGATTTTTTGTTGTCATTGCTAGTTATATAACTGCTTTATAAATAGTGGATTTTAACCCCTTATCAGATGAGTGAGTAAGTTCTCCTATTCAGTGGATTGCTTTTTCATTTTGTTGATGGTTTCCTTTGCTGTGCAAATCTTTTTAATTTGCTATAGTCCCAGTTGTTTATTTTTCTTTTGTTTCTCTTGTCTGAGGAGATATATCAGAAAAAAACATTGCTAAAAGAAATGTCTGAGATTTTACTGCCAATGTTTTTTTCTAGGAGTTTTATGGAAGATGTCCAAGTCTTGATCCTTTGAATTGTCCAGCTGTGGACAGTAGGAACAATGAGTTTCAGGCAAGGGAACAGGATTTGCTGACATAGAAGTAGGAAACAGTCATGTGTGTTCTGCATACTTTCAAGTTGCTTGGAAAGTCAGAAACCTACAGTTACATGGTGGAGGACATAACTTGGAGGTGAGGCATGAGAAACATGCTGGAGCCAGGTTGTCGAAGGTCATCTGTTTTTTTGTTTGTTTGTTTTTAAGAACTTGGATATTTTTCTCTCTTTTGTTGTTGTTTTTTTAAAAAGATTTTATTGATTTAGTTTTAGACAGTGGGGAAGGGAGGGAGAAAGAAAGGGAGAGAAACATCAATGTAGGGTTGCCTCTCATGCCCACCCCCCCATTCTTAGCATTGGGTACCAGGCCCACAACCCAGTTACATGCCCTGATTGGGAATCGAACCATTTGGTTCGTAGGCTGTCACTTAATCCACAGAGCCACACCAGCTAGGGCTGTTGGTGTTTTAGATCAGTTTGGGTTTCTGTAATAAAGTCCCATAGACTGGGTGGCTTATAAACAACAAACATTTATTTCTTATGGTTCTGGAGACTAAAACTCAGATATCGGGCTATCAGCATGGTTGGGTTCTAGTGAGATTCCTGTTATAGTTTGTACACTGCTGACTTTTATACCCTCACAGGAGCAGAAAGCAGAGAGAGGAAGCAAGTTCTGTTGTGACTCTTATAAGGACACTAATCCTTTTCCTAAGGGCTCTAACCTCATGATCTCATCTAATCCTATGTACCTCTCAAAGTTCTCACTTTTAAATGTCATCATATTGGGGAACAGTGTTTGATGTATCAAATTGGTATATGAAATTCATATCAATATGAATTTTCCAACTGACAGTCACTAACAGTTGGAAAAATAAGGGCTTAAAGCAGGAAAGGGTCTTAATTTTCATGTTAAGCAACTGTTCTGGTAATCCTTTCAGTGGTCCCCAACCTCTGGGCCTTGAGCTAGTACCAGTCCAGACTCGTTAGGAACTGGGCCACACAGCAATAGGTGAACTTGAATGCAGTGTGCTTGAATCACCCTGAAACTATCCCCCCGCTCTAGTCCATGAAGAAATTGTCTTCTACGAAACTAGTCCTTGGTGCCAAAAAGGTTGGGGAGCGCTGCTTTGGATAACACACAGGAAAGGTGAGATTAGAAGCAGTTGGTGACTAATGACATTGTGAGGCAGGAGGTAAAGAGGTTGTGGACCAAGAGTAAAATAGTGGACACAAGAAGAGTGGTAGAATCAGTGGAAAATGGTGACAACTGGGTGGCAAAGGTAAAGGAAAGGGGCAAATCTGGGGTGACATGTTTCCGTGCTCAGAGACATTTAAGAACTGGGTTGAAGGAATGTGTAGAGATAGTTTTAACCAGTTTGGACTATGTTGAGTTGCTGTATAACTTTAAAAGTCTTTTTGATTTTTCACTCTAATACTATTCACATTCAGCCTCCAGCAGTATACCTAAATAATAAGTAATCTACCACAGTAGAATGGGACTAAAGTTGGTTAAAACTCAGAAAACTACATTATACTGCAGAAACTAAGGTGACGTCTCATGGTTTGTCCATTTTCCCTATATACCTGCATCTTACTAAGTATCTGTAGCCTCTGAGTGACTCCTGGATGTATCGAAGTCACTTGTCCACTGGATGAAGGATTCAGAGAGACAGAAATGCCAGACCATGGCCTATGTATGGCTTAAAGTGGAGAATCTCTCATCATTGGAGAGGTGGCAGTGTAAGTGGAGAGCCAAATAAGAGGTGTCTTTTCCATGGATGACAGGTGAGAGCACTTGCAGAAATATGAGATCTTTCTGGAAAAAGTCCAGCCATTGTTAATATAATGAGAACAGTTTACAGACATCGATGTAACCTGGCAGCCAAGGAGAGGGGACTGGAATGTGCCTCTGTGAAAAATGATGACTTCACTGTACTAGTCGGTGGGGGCAGTAGATGCCGTTGAATGAGCATGAGTTCTGTGTGGCCATTGTATTCAAAGTGACCGAGCGCATAGAGCAACTGATCTGCATCATATTTTGCATCAAGATTGAACATTCCTCTATAGAAACTATTCAGAAGGCCACAGCTATGTGCAAATGGTGATTCACAGCTTCATCATGACAACGTGCCCGCTCATGTATCAAGTTTCATTCAGAGTTGTTTGAAAAAGCATTAAATCCAGATGGTTCAAACCCCTTATGGTCCAGGTTTGGCGTGCTGCAACCTCTGGTTTTTTCCCAAACTAAAATCACCTTTAAAAGGGAAGAGATTTCAGACTGTCGATAAGATTCAGGAAAATAATTGAGCAGCCAATGGCAATTGGGAGAACTGTGTGAGGTCCTAAGGTGCTTCCTTTGAAGGGGGCTAAAACATCATTGTCCTATAAACATTGTTTCTTGTATTTTGTATGTTCTTCAATAAATGTCTATTTCTCATATTACATGGCTGGATACCTTTTAGACAGACCTTGTATGTTTTAGATGGAGCTGACTTCTCTGTGAACGTGTATTTTAGGGAGTGTCTTACCCCATGCTTACATGCTGCAGTTTGTTGCGTATTCTGGATTGGCTCCTTTTTTTGCTTGTCTTGACCATGACTCACTCTACCAATATGCCTTTTTTTTTTTTTTTTTTTTTTTTTTTTTGCTATTTGCTGCTAGATCCCTGGATTGTTTTTAAATCCTATCTCGGTTTCTTATGTTTTAGCCTGAGAAGAAGTTTGGCGTGGTGGTGGTTGGTGTTGGCAGAGCCGGATTGGTGCGAATGAGGGACTTGCAGAATCCACATGCTTCCTCAGCATTCCTGAACCTGATTGGCTTCGTGTCCAGGTGGCTCACATTTGCTTTATGCTTCATAATTCATTGGAAGCCCAGTGGGATGGAATAGGCCTTGGGACAGAGATTTTCCATACCTGGGAAAGAGAGGACCAGCTCTAGGGGTTATTCCAGAGAATTTTTCTCAGGGTCATTCCCACAAGATCTCAAGCTTGGATGGGTGTGAGAACTGAAGAGTGCTAGGCTATTTCAGCTGGGATATACATTGAGTCAATCTAGAAGGTACTGTAAAAGCAAAGGCAGGGGAGAGGGAAGATGGTGACGGAGGAGGAGGGAGCAGATTCCACTTCCCCCTACACACAGGAGAAAAACCTGGCTGATCTACAGAGCAAACACCCAACAGTACCCCCAGCATATATGAAAATAAGAGACCAGAGAATAAGGTCCCAGGGACCAGCACAGGAACAGGGATGGCTATAGCCTCAGGCCTGGCACCCTGCGCTGGGCCTGCCACAGAGTCTTTGGGAGAGAGCTGGGTCAATTGCTCCCTCCCTCCCCAGCCAAGCAGGGTTTGAGCAGAACCGGGAGAGACCTGGTTGCTTGAAGTTGCAGAGAGGGGAATAAGGACAATGGCAAACACACAAGGACCATGATCACCCATGGTCGCCAGCTTGGGATAGTTGAGAGCCCTGCAGTGATGCGCACTGACCCTGATAGTCACCGGTCTGGCTGGAGAATTGGGCTGTACTGAGCAGCAGACTTGAGTAGGAGGAATTTCTCAAAAAGTAAAACTGGGGAGTTTTCCTGCAATAGCTGCTCAGCCTACTCCCCATCCAGCCAGGCAAAAGGCCCTGTGTTCTCCCATAGCACTGTCACTGGGAAGGGTTCTCACCTAAACCTACGGGACCCAGGCAGCCTGGCTGGGTGCCCACACACCTGCACACCAGCCCATGGTGATGACCCCTGGGGAACGAGTGCTCTGAAGAAGACCTGGATCCTCTGCATGGGGCACTGGGGAGAGGCTCCAGACTGGCTCTTGGGAGAGTGCTCACAAGACTGACTGAGTACACATCAGGAAAGGAGAAAGACCAATTGGAATTGCCCCTCAACCTGCTGCAGCCAGCAAGATCAGAAAAACCAGTTTGGCCAGTTTGAAAATGACAAGAGGTGTTTTCTATTTTTTTTTAAGTAATCTTTTACTTTTTAATTTTCTTATTCTATTATCTTTCAATACCTTTTTCCTCTCTTTTCTTCTTTCTTGTTCTATTTCTTCTTCCTTTTTTTCCAATTTTATCTCTTTTTCCTCCATTCTCCTACCTTTTTCTTTTCATTTACCCACAAGTGAGACAAAAAACTCAGAACTGTGAAAGGATCAGAGTTGGACCCAAGAAAGGGGCGTCCCAACAGTTGAGACAGTGAGACAGATTTCACTTTACTATTGAAGGGAAACTATAAGTTACAGCATATTTGTATTATTTTTTCATTATTCTTACATCTTTTATTTTAATAGTATTTTTGTATTCCTCTTTTTCCTCTATAGTCTTCTTTGCTTGGCTGGTTATATTGTATCATTTGAGAGGTTTCCCCTGTTCTCTGTTCCAAAGTGTATTGCTAATTTACTATTCTTCACGTCACTTTGTATTCCTTTAGCACACTACTCAAAGCTCTATACCCTTATTCATGTTATCCAGATCACATAGATTCTGTCATATGATTGTTACTCTAATATTATTGTAAATAATAGCTGTTCCATACAATTGTAAATACTTCACAACACCCCTCCCGGATCGTAGCCCACTTCACAGCTTCCTGAACTCTATTACTGTAGTGGGTAACTCTACTCTCTCACACAGGACACCTATTTACTATCCTTTACTCTCACCTTACCTCAGAGTCTGACCTCCCACAACCTCACTGCTTTCTAGATCCAACTCAAAAGCCTTCCCTCTTCAACAAGAGTCTTATCTCCTTTCCATCCTTTCTTAAAAGTGGCTAGTTGGGTTGAAGATCGTGGTTAACACGATACAAAGCCAAAGGATCTCCTGTCTCTTCCTTACCGGCTCCTACTGTAAATATCATAGAATACTCTCCTGCTGTCATAAACCATTTTGCCTTCCTCACCAAGTAACCACAAAAGAAGAGTAGGAGGAAGCGGTGAACACTAGGATACTTGCTGGAAGAGGAAACCCAACAACAAAGGAACCACCAACAGATAACAACAGAAGAAGGTGAAGGAGGGAGTGGAAACCACACAAACCTCAATCAGGGACCTATCTGGAAATACAAGTAATAGTGGAAAAACTACCAAGTACCAACAACTCAACAAGATCAAAACCTTGAATACATGGAAAAACTAGCTTCAACACAACCTGCCCTGACCAGCACAACAAATTACAAGATGTGGTGGACAGAGGGACCATCAGCTAACCAGCTGGTGGGAGTGACCCACAAAAGAACGACCTAAAAACAAAACCCAAAGACAAACACAGAGCCAACGTAAATGACAGCCCAACACCAGTGAGCTTGAGAGGTCAAGGAGACTACACCACTGAATCTCACAGGTATTACACCACAGAAGTTCACACCATCAATCCAGGAAGCCAGAACAAATCACTTTAAGAAGCTGAAGCTAGCAAGAAGAGTCTCACAAACAATGTGAAGACAAAGGAACAATCCCCAAATGAAAGGAAAGGAGCAAATCTCAGAAAGAATGTTAGATAAAATAGAGGCAAGTCAACTATCAGATATTGATTCAAAGCACTGGTTATCAGGAAGTTTAATGAGCTCACAATGAGCTACCAGAAACTACAGGGGAGCTACAGTGAACTCACTGCAAAGTATATCAACATGAAAAAGGAAATAGAAACTATCAGCAAGGGCCAAGAGGAAATGAAGAATACAGTTTCTGAACTGAAGAACACAGTGGAAAAAACCAAAAGCAGGATGGATGAAGTAGAAGATAGGATCAGTGGGGTGGAGGTCAAAGTAGAAAAAAACACCCAGAACAAGCATGAAAAGGAAAAGAGGCTCAGAAAGAATGAAGAGGATTAAGAGAAATGCAAGACAATATGAAACATAATGATATCCGAATAATAGGGACACCAGTAGAAGAAGAGCAAGGGATAGAAAACCTATTTGAAAAAGTAATGAAAAACTTCCCTAATTTAATGAGAGAAAAAGTCATACAAATCCAGTAAAGACAGGGGGTCTCAGTCAAGGTGAACCCAAAGAGGCCCACTTCAAGACACATCATCATTATAATGGCAATATTCCAAGGCAAAGAGAGAATCCTAAAGGCAGTAAGGGAGAAACTGGAAATAACATAGAAGGGAGCCCCAGTATGGTTAGCTGCTGACTTCTCAATGGATACACTCCAAGCAAGAAGAGAATGGCAAGAAATGTTCCAAGTAATGAGAACCAGAAGCCTGTGACCAAGGCTACTTTACCCAGCAATGCTCTCAATTAAGATAGAAGGCCAAATAAAGAGCTTCCAAGACAAAAGAAGTCTAAAAGAATATGCCTCCACCAAACCAGCTCTGCAAGAGATGCTAAAGGGACTACTCTAAGGAAAGGAAGAAAAAGAGAGACAAGGAGGAATAGAGGTACAAAAATGGCAATGAATAAGAATCTATCAATAACAACCTTAAACATAAATAGATTAAATGCTCCGATCAAAAGACATACAATAGCTGAATGGATAAGAAAGCATGACCCACACATATGCTGCCTAAAAAAACACCCACCTCAGGACAAAATACTTAAACACACTAAAAGTGAGGGGCTGGAAACAAATTTTCAAAGCAAATGGACAGTAAAAAAAAAGCCAGGGTAGCAATACTCATATCAGACAAAATGGACTTCAAAACAAGGGCCATAAAGAGAGACCCAGAAGGTTAGTTCATAATACTCAAGGGAAGAATCCACAAAGAAGACATAAACATTGTAAATATATGTATGTACCCAAGGTAGGAGCACCCAAATACATAAAGAAAATGTTAGATGGCTTGGAGAAAGATATTGACAACAACACAATTATAGAAGGGGATTTTAACACCCCACTTTCAATAATGGACAGATCTTCCAAACAAAATATTGTGGCATTGAACAAAGCCCTAGATGAAATGGACTTCACTTACATATATAGAGATGTTCATCCCAAAGAAACAAAATACACATTCTTTTCAAATGCACATGGAACATTTTCAAAGATAGACCATATGATAGGACCCAAAACAAGCCTCAACAAATTCCAGAAAATTGAAATCATGCCAAGCATTTTCTCTGACCACAAGGGACTGAAACTGGAAACCAACCCCAAGGGAAAAAACCCGTAACACTCAAAATCATGGATACTGAATATGATGTTATTAAACAATGGATGGCTCAAGAATGAAGTTAGGGAAGAAATCAAAACGTTTCTGGAAACAAATGAAAATGAACTGATAACATCCCCAAACTTATGGGACACAGCGAAGGCAGTCCTGAGAGGGAAGTTCATAGCAATACAGGCCTACCTAGAAAAGATAGAAATATTTCAAACAAACAACCTAACCTTATGTGTACAAGAATTTGAGGAACAACAACAAGACAGTCCAGAGCAAGTACAAGGAAGGAAATAACCAAGATCAGAGCAAAATTAAATGACATAGAGACTAAAAGCACAATTCTAAGGATCAATAAATCTAGGAGCTAATTTCTGAAAAGAGAAACAAAACTGACAAGCATTTAAGCAGGCTCATCAAGAAAAAAAGCGAGAGGACCCAAATAAACACAATCAGAAATGAAAGAGAGATTACAATTGATATCACAGAAATAGAAAGGATTGTAAGAAATTATTATGAAGAACTGTATGCCAAGAAATTTGAAAACCTAGGTGAAACAGACAAATTTCTAGAAAAATATAATCTTCCAAAACTCAGTGAAGAAGCAGCTGAAAGCTTGATCTGGCCAATAACAGCAGATGAAATTGAAGCAGTAATAAAAAAACTCCCATCACACAAAATCCCTGGACCAGATGGTTTCACAGGAGAATTCTACAAAGCATTTAAGGAAGAGCTAACCCCCATTCTTCACAGACTATTCCAAAAAATCCAAAATGATAAAAGACTCCCAAACTCTTTTTATGAAACCAGCATCATCCTAATTCCAATATCAGAAAGAGACCCAACAAAGAAAGAAAACTTCAAGCCAATATTGCTGATGAACATAGATGCTAAAATTCTCAACAAAATAATTGGCAAACTATATCCAACAATACATTAAAAAAATCATACACCATGACCAAGTGGAATTCACCCCAGAGATGCAAGGATGGTTCAATATTCGCAAATCAGTAAATGTAATACATCACATAAACAAAAACAAAGACAAAAACTACATGATTATATCAATAGATGCAGAAAAAGCTTTTGATAAGGAACAGAACCCATTTATGATAAAAACACTCAGCAAAGTGGGAACAGAGAGAGCATTCCTCAACCTAATGAAGTCCATATACATGAGATCTAGACCAACATCATACTCAATGGGAAAAACTAAAAGCTTTTCACTAAAGATCAGGAACAAGGTAAGGATACCCACTTTCACAAGTCCTATTCAACATAGTATTGGAAATCTTGGCTACAGCAGACAAGACATAGAAATGAGAGGCATACAAATTGGAAAGAAGGAAGCGAATATGTCATTATCTGCAGGTGTACATGATAGTGTACATAAAAAATCCTATAGACTCCACCTAAACACTGTTCAACCTAATAAATGAATTTGGCAGAATAGCGGGTTACAAAGTCAATATCCACAAATCAAAAGCATTTTGTATAACAGCAATGAAACAGCAGAAGCAGAAATCTAGAAAAAAATTATCATTCAATATAGCAAAAAGAAATAGAAAATACCTGGGAATAAACCTAACCAAGGAGGTAAAAGATCTGTATGCAAAAAACTACACAATATTGAAGAAATAAATCAAGGAAGACACAAACAAATGGAAATATATCCCGTGTTCATAGATTGGAAGAGTTAACATCATCAAAATGTCCATACTACTGAAAGGAATTTACAGATTTAATTCAATACCTATTAAAGTACCAGTGGCATATTTCACAGATATAGAACAAACACTTCAAAAATTTATGTGGAACCACAAACGACCCCGAATAGCAGCTGCACTTTTGAGAAAGAAGAACAAAGTAGGAGGGATCACAATACCTGATACAAAACTGTATTGCAAGGCCACTGTAATCAAAACAGCCTGGTACTGGCATAAAAACAGGCACATAGACCAATGGAACAGAACAGAGAGCCCAGAAATAAACCCAACTCTACAGTCAATTAATATTCGACAAAGGGGGCAACAACATAAAATGGAGTAAAGATAGCCTCTTCAATAAATGGTGTTATGAGAACTGGACAGCTACATGCAAAAAAAAAAAAAAAAAGAAAGAAACTTTTGCATCAACTTATACCATACATCAAAATAAATTCCGGGTGGATATAAGACTTAAATATAAGCCATGACACTATTAAAGTTCTAGAGGAGAACATTGGCAAGAAAATCTCAGATATTTCACACAGCAACATTTTTACTGATATGTCCCCTAGAGCAAGGGACATAAAGGAAAAAATTAAGAAATGGGATCTCATCAAAATAAAAAGCTTCTGCAGGGGTAAAGAAAACAATATTAAAGTAAAAAGAGATCCAACTGTATGGGAAAACATATTTGCTGATGATATCTCAGACAAGGGTTTAATCTCCAAAATATACAAAGAACTTACATGACTCCACTCTAAGAAGACAAGCAACCCAATTAAAAAGTGGGCAAAGGACTTGAACAGATGCTTCTCCAAGGAGGACATACAGAGGATCCAGAGACACATGAAAAGATGCTCAATACCACTAGCTATCACGAGAGATGCAAATGAAAACCACAGTGAGATACCACTTTACACCAGTCAGAATGGCCATCCTAAACAAAGCAACAAAGAAGTGTTGGAGAGGTTGTGGAGAAAAGGGGACCCTAGTTCTCTGTTGGTGGGATTGCAGACTGGTACAACCTCTATGGAAAACAGTATGGTATTTTGTAAGAGAACTAAAAATAGATCTGCCTTTTGACCCAGTAATTCCACTGCTGGGATTATATCCTAAGAACCCTCAAACACCAATCGAAAAGAACTTACACACTCCAATGTTCATGGCAGCAGAATTTACAGTAGCCAAGAATTGGAAGCAACCTATGTGCCCATGAGGAAATGAATGGATCCAAAAACCCTGGTACATTTACACAATGGAATTCTATGTAGCAGAAAGAAAGGAGCAGCTCCTACCCTTTGCAACTGTATGGATGGTACTGGAAAGCATTATGCTGAGTGAAATAAGCCAGGCAGTAAAAGATAAATACCATATGATTTCACCCTTAACAGGAATCTAAACAACAAAACAAACAAGCAAGCAAAATGTAACCAAAGACCCTGAAATAGAGAACAGGCTGACAGGGACCAGGTGGAAGTGGGGAGGGAATTTCAGGGATAAAGGGGGTGGTTTACAGGAACAAGTATAAAGGACACATGGAGAAAAACTAAGGGTGGTGGAAATGGCAGGGAGGTTGGGAGCACTGGGGTGGTAGGCTGGGATGGGAGTAAAAGAAAACTGTACTTGAACAACAATTACAATATATAAATTAAAAAAATAAAAGGAAAGGCAGGGAATATGAGCATAGGGAGTACACAAGTTGGGCTGGCTTGAAAGAAGGCTTTAGGTATGCAGAAGTTAAATATTATATCAGTTATTATAACAGCTATTTATGCAGTATCTCTGAACTTTATAAGCCTTACCAACTATTTGACATAGATACCATAACCGTTATCAACTTAAATTTATAGATAAAGAAACTGAGCCACAGGAAGTCTGAGTAATTTGTTTGCCCTTACACTTTCGTAAGAACTGAATTTACATCCAGGTCTATTTGATACCAAAGCCCATCTTTTAAAATCCTTTCTCCTTTGATATTTTGAGCCCAGCTTGTATGCTTCATTTCTCTTCTATAACCAACCAAAACCAAACATATGACCATGATTATTATTTCTTTCCCCATGTTCAGGTGTTTCCTCCACCCCCCCACCATTTCCTCTCACACAGTACTTACCAGATCAATGCTGTGTAACATCATTTATCAATATTAAGTGTGCCCTAGATGTAGGCATTATGTTGACCGAGGAAACATGGTGAGCAGGGTAGGCATGTCTCTACTTTTCAGTGCTTTAGGGAAATCAAATACATAAAGCATAAATAACTATGTGATAGTTCACACAGATTTTTAAATAATTTATGGGACCTGTTGTCTTTCAGTTTGCCTGTCTCAAAACCTGTTTTTTCCTTTAAGGATTTAAACTGGTATTTCGGCCAGTAGGGAGACTCAGAAGTGCTGGGCATATGCTGTTGGTCAGTCTCAGCGAGATTATAAAGGAGCTGCACACAAATGTGAGATCAAAGTTACTATCAGCCATAGTATGACTCTCATTGCACTCCTATTTGATGCTCTGATCAAGTGTGATGAAGTAGAGCTCCTTTTTCTGTAAGTCCCTGTCTTATGCCAACTGGCTGTCATTACTAAAGCAGTGGTAATTCCTAAAATACCTAGGTCATGTGGGAAGATAGCCAGCTTATACTCACTGCTTTACCACACCCCTGCCATTATCACAGTTCCTCTTCTCATACACCCTGTTCCTCATGGCCTAAGCCCTGCCTTCTCCCCAGGAAGACTTTACTGAAACTCTAAACTAGATGTTCCCTGCATTCCATGAATCTCCTACATGTATTCCAGGCCAACATTTCTTATGTTACATTTGTGTTGTTGTTATATCAATATATGCATATGTGTATCTTCCTCTTTTTTTTAAGACAGCTCATTGGAAGCTAAGGACTTTTAGTTCATTCTCCCTATAGTGCTTAGCACACATTTGGCAAACAGTAATAATTGGTCAAATTGAGCAGAGTAGATGGAGTGGCCCCCATAGGAAGAAATCTATCATACTATCTTTTGGCAGCCAAACTTGCATAAATGCTCTCTGCGCTGTAGCTTGAGTGGAGTTCTAAGCTAGCTGAGAGCCTTCTGCTGCTGCCCTATCTCCTCTGTGACACCCATCACTCCAGCCTCTGCACTAGGGTAGTATGCTGATGACCAGGGTTCTCAGTTCCTGTAAATCAAGGGTTCCTTCTTACTTTGTAAGAGTCAACACAATTAGGATTCCAGTCCTGCCTCTGCTACTGGTTAGCTATGGCAGCTACTTCTTCCCAGGGCTTTCTCAGTTCACTTGTAAAGGAAGCAGTGATACCTACCTTCCATTTGATCATCACAAGACCATGAAGTATGTGAAGGAGGTTGAAGTCATACAGCACTTTGCAACCCAAAGGTGTTAGTATATTGCATTTGAGCTGGTTTGGTAGGTATAGTTTTGGGTCAAGTACTTGGGGCTGGCAGTGATTATAGAGATTATTCCTCTTGAGATAAAGAATCAATTATTTTTAGTTTAGATATAAAGTAATTTAAAGACTCCCACATCATACAAGCCATTAGCAGTAATATCAGCACTCAACGACAGCTCCTTTGACTTCAAACCTGAGGCTGTTTTTCACTACATCATGGAAAATGCCCTGAAAATGGAGGGAGGAAATTAATTTCTTCGTCTCTAGAAGCTTATCATTAGGACCTTGTTGGGAAGAGGGAAGAAATGATGCTCATTTATTCTAAGCCAATGTTCTGCCTACATTTAAGGGTTATTTCTGTTATTTTCAAATAGGCGAGAGCTCAAATGCATTGACGAAGTCCAGCAGATTTCTTTGGAAGATGCTCTTTCTAGCCAAGAGGTTGACGTTGCTTATATCTGCAGTGAAAGTACCAGCCATGAGGACTATATCAGGTAGGTTACAATGCAGGCAGTTTTTGCCTTGCATAGTAGTACAGGACTATAAAAGTGACTGGCAAGCTGATGTCTCAGGGATCTTAATGCTATATCAAATGAAACTAAAACAGTGGATCCATGATATTTAAAATTGTCAAATGTTGAAAACTCTTGCTATTGGTTATAAAGGTATATGGAAATGAATGTAGTAAAGCTAATGTTTATTTAGTACACTATAATTTTAAGCATTAGGAACATTAAGAATTAAAGTATATTATTTTTGGTAAAAAATTTACAGTAATTTGAACAGTGTTTGCCTTTTTGTCATCATATAACTTAGGATGTAGAGCCAATGTCTTTTCTCTGCCGTGGTGAATTGTCATATTTTTTTCTAAGTTTGGATAAGCTTCCAAAATTTTATCCTTTACACTTTAAACATTGTAAAATATCTCTCAGAGTTCCTTTAATATGACATTTTTCATCCATGAAATAAGGAAGTAGTTAAGTGGTGGTATCAGAGAGAAGAGATGACATTGTTTATAAAGCAAGAGAAGCAATGTGTCCCCTGCCTTCCCTTTGGAGGAAAAGGCTAGAGCCCTTCAAGCATTTGGTGAATTTGAGCATGGAAGGAGGACCTGGTAGAAAACAAGGCAATGCCAGCTATCTCCCTGAATCTTAGATTTCCTTCTAGGTTCCTATGTTAAACTACATCTGCTATGCCCTAGGAGTAAGTTGCTCCTTCTTTACCATGTGAACTGTTGTGTGGACAGAAGCCCCTTTTTTTGGTTTTCCTTAACCTTATTTGGTGCCAGAGTGTGTTTTCTTTAAAAAAGTATTCATGTAATTCCCGTGCTTCTACTGTTGACCTTTGAACAATACAGATTTAAACAGCATAGGTCCACTGATGTGTGGAGTTTTTCAATAAATATATTGTAAATGTTTTGGAGATTTAATATAATTGAAAAAACTTGCAGACAAGCTGTATAGTCTATAAAGTATCAAAAAAACTTTAAAGGTATGTCATAAATGCATTATGAAGATAGTAGTCTATTTTATCATTCATTACCATAAAATACACAGAAATCTATTATGAAAAATAAAAAGTTATCCAAATTAGGCACACAAACACAACCATATATGGTACCATTAGCAGTTGAGAGAAATGTAAACAAATGTATCAATGCAATAATAAATCATAACTGTATAAAATTAACTATAGTACATACTATATTACTAGTACATACTATATTACTGTAATACTTTTGTAGTCACCTCCTGTTGCTTTTGCAGTGAGCTCAAGTATTATGAGTATCCACTAAAAATGCTGTGTGACACTAACCACCTGCAGCTGAGCTGTATGTGTTTTTCTAGTAAGTTGCATATCACAGTAAAAAGTGATTCTTTGCAGTTTTCATATACTTTTCATTGTGTGTAGTACGACACAGGTTTGCAAACCAAGTGTCACTAATTGGACCCACACCAAGTTTCACTAATGATGCTGGAAGTACTCCCAGAAAGCTGAGAAGAGTTAAGACATTATAACTGCAGTGGCAGTTGCCTGCCATTTCAAGATAAATTAGTCCAGCAAAAAGATCATTGTGGAAAAAGAAAAATTTGGGAAGCTGTTGCAGTATGTGCAAAAACCTTCACTTTCTGTGAAGTATATTTTTCCCTTGTATTGAAAGTGATGAAATAAAACCAGAGGCATGGATACATGGAACATACTGACGTATCTCAGAGGGATGGTGGTCGGGGAACTGGGAGAAATTAGCCAAAGAACGTACATGCATATATGCATAGTTCATGGACACAGACAGCAGTGTGGTGAAGGTTGGGTGAGGCAGGGGCTGAGTGGATGTAGGCAAATGGGGGAGAAAATGGGGAACATTATAGTAGTGTCAACAATAAAAAAGGTAAAAACAGTGCGGGATTGTTATAAGAAAGGCATGCCTATAGACTCTAATATGATTTGAAAAAAAGTTTGTTATTGTATGACAACTAAAAGGAAAAGGAATGTGAAGGATCTAAAGCTAGAGAATTTAATGCCAACAAAGGAAGGTTTGATAAATTTAGGAGGAGGTTGGCTTTAAAAATGTCAAGATAGCAGATAAGCAGCTTCTACCAAGAGGCGGCAGAGAAGTTTTTAGATGTCATTGGGTAGAAAAGATATCTACCTGAAAAGGTTTGTGATGCAGATGAAAATGCCATATTCTGGGAAAATACAATGTCACAAAAGGACATTTGTTAGTAAGGAAGAGAAGTGAGCATCAGGATTTAAGGGAAGAAGGGATAGGCTAACTCTGCCCATTTGTGAAAGTTCATCTGTTTATGATCAGGATTGCTTTTATCTATAAAGCCTGCTAATCCCTGAGTCTTGAAAGTAAAAGTCTTTTGGTTGTACAAGAAGGCATGGACAATAAGAATTATTTTCCTGTATTGGTTCTATTGACATGTTGTCTCTTGCCAACTCAAGAAGTACCTTGCCAATAAATGACTGCCTTTTAAAGTTCTTTTCATTTTGGACAATGCCTTTGGACACTTAATAACCCCATGAACTCAACATCAGAGGCACTAAATTGGTCTACTTGACCCCAAACATGACATCTCTAATTCAGTCTTTAGATCAAGGAGTCATAAAGATCTTTAGGCTCATTTTATATTGTACTCTATGGAAAGGATTGTCAATACTATGGAAGAGAACCCCAATAGCAAGAATATCATGAAAGTATTGAAAGATTACACCATTGAATATGTTATAGAAAAAAGCTGTGAAATTCATCAAGCCTAAAACAGTAAATTTTTGTTGGAGCAAACTGTGTGCATTTGTTATGCATAACTTCACAGAATTTACAACAGAGCCAATCAAGAAAACCATGAATCTTCCGCCAAGATGGAGGCATAGGTGGATGTGCCATGCCTTCTCACACAACCAAGTTTAGAGACAACTAAATATTAGCAACAGAAAATACAGCCAGAACACGAAAAATTGAACTTTTCGGAAGTCCATTAACAACAAATTCCTCAGCCTGACCGGTAAGGGGCGAAACCAGCGGCTGGTGAAGCGGGATTGCACAGGTCTCGGTCAGCCAGACTCAGGCGCAGAATCCAGGCGCAGGGTTGGACGTAGTGAGCGACCCAGCGAGCCACCAGGCCAGCGACCGAGGGGGAGACAGTGGGGGAGTGGTGCTGGGTGCTGCGTGTTGACTGTGGTCGCGCATTTGTGCGCGGGCGGACAGGCAAGGGAGTGAGCGGTTGCACCGGGCCAGCGAGTCCCCGCGGCAAGTGGCAGTGGAGGGCGCCGCCATTTCCCTGCTCTGACCCCACCTCCACGTACAGCGTCATAACCCAGCGACTCTGAGTGGCCCAGCCCAGGTAAACCACCTAAGACGCTAATCCTCACCCAGCTGTGAGAAACAGCAGAGGGGGTTGCCATTTCCCCGCTCTGACCACGCCCCCACATACAGCATCAAAACCCAGCGACCTGGGAGTCCAAGGCTCTGCTCCTCACACTTAAAGGGCCAGAACAGACCAAAAATGTTGCAAGAATATCTCAAAGCCTCAGAGCCCATAGATCTGTGATGAAGAAATAGCAAAACTCTCAGACGCACAGTTTAAAACACTGGTCATCAGGATCCTCACAGAACTGGTTGATTATACCGACAAATTAGACAAATATATGAAGGCGAAACTAATTGAAATGAATGGAATTGCACAGGACACCAATAGCAATGAAAAGGAAACTGGGACTCAAATCAATGGAGTGGACCAGAAGAAACCAAATAATGGCCAAACAGAAAAGAGTCAAGGAGCAAGAATTCAAAGAAATGAGGAGAGTCTTAGGAACCTCCAGGACATCTTTAAATGCTCCAACATCCGAATTATAGGGGTACCAGAAGGGGGAAAGGCACAGCCACCAGTGGAAAACTTATTTGAACAAATAATAAAGGAGAATTTCCCCAATCTGGCAAAGGAAATAGACTTCCAGGAAATCCAGGAAGCTCAGAGAGTCCCAAAGAAGTTGGACCCAAGAAGGAACACACCAAGGCATATCATAATTACATTAGCCAAAATTAAAATGAAGGAGAGAATCCTAGAAGCAGGAAGAGCTAAGGGGACAGTCACCTACAAAGGAGTCCCCATCAGACTGTCAGCGGATTTCTCAAAAGAGACCTTACAGGCAAGAAGGGGCTGGAAAGAGGTATTCCAAGTCATGAAATCCAAAAACCTACAACCAAGATTGCTCTATCCAGCAAAACTTTCATTTAGAATGGAAGGACAGATTAAGTGCTTCTCAGATAAGGTCAAGTTCAAGGAGTTCATCATCACCAAGCCCTTGTTATATGAAATGTTAAAGGGACTTATCTAAGAAAAAGAAGTTAAAGAAACATGAACAGTGAAAGGACAACAAACTCACAGTTATTAACAACCACACCTAAAACAAAAGCAGACTAAAAGGACAGCTAGATCAGGAGTGGAAACATAGAAATGAAGATCTCAAGGAGGGTTAGCAACAGGGGAGTGGGAGGAGGAGAAGGGGGGAGAAGGTACAGAAAATAAGTAGCATAGACAGTAGATAGAAAATAGATGGGGGGGCAAGAATAGCATGGGAAATATAGAATCTAAAGGAATTGAGACACATGGTCATAAACTAAAGGAGGGATAATGGTGGGGATGGGGGGTAGGGTGGAGGGGAATGAAAGGGGGAATAGAACAACTGTAACAGCATAATCAATTAAAAAATTTAAAATAAAAAAAAATAAAATTTCATGAGGCAAAAAAAAAAAAAGAAAACCATGAAAGAGATGTTGGATATGGTAAATAAAGTGGGTAGATGGGTGAAAACCTTTAAGATACGGATCTTGGAGAAATTCAAGAGCTAATAGACACCACAGTAGAGTAATTAACACAAGATGACTTGATGGAGAAGAGTGCGTCTGAACCAAAATGATGAGGAAGAAGACAAAAGAAGCACTGCCAGACAAAAGATTGATATTAGACAATCTTGCAAAAGGGTTATAATTTATAATTATTCAGGACTGCTTTTGACTTTTTTGATAGGTATCCTTGTGTGACATGGATACTGAAACTAAAACAGTGGAAGAACACTAGGATCATATAAAAACATTATTAGAAAAAGGAAAAAGCAAAATATCAGGTAGAAATAACAGTGCTTCTCCTGCCTCCCCTTCTACATCCTCTACCTCTTCCACCTCACCACCATTGAAACACAACCAACCCCTCCTCTTCCTCTTTCTCAGTGTACTTAATGTGAAGATGATAAGGATGAAGATTCTTATGATGATCCACTTCTACTTAATAGTGAATAACTATCATCATATTATGCAGTAAATAATCATATTTGTTTTATATGTGTGTCTTGTAAAAATCTAGTAACTATTTGGCAAGAACTGTATGAGATTTACTTTGTTTTTGCTATCATAATTATCACATAAGTATTCATTATGTAGAACTTTATTTGTATGCATATAGATAGACTTTTCTTACCTAAACATAAGGTGACCTCACTCATAATTGGAGAAACTGCCTATCAGCCTAGTATCACAGCTAAGTGATTAAACAATGTAAGAGTATTTCTAATACTGCCTTATGAATAAGACTAATGCAGTGTAGACATAGAAATTTTATAATAATTTATTCATTAGCATAGCTGAGGCTCTCATGAAGCAGCTGCACCAATTACATTAGTATACCATAAACCAATCATATTGCTGCTGCTTCATTGTCAATGCTTGAATCATTATGTTTGTAAATAAATATGAGTTTTGTTTTCTCATTATGCTTTCATTTTTGATGTCTGGTGTTTGTAATATGTATAATATCTATAATACTTTTATCATGTCTGACAATATTGATATAGGTAGTGACAGATTATGATTTATAAACAAACAACATAAACACAGTGTCAATAAATACAGTAAAATACATAAGGTATTTTCTCTTTCTTATGATGTTCTTAATATTTTTAATTAAATTTATTGGAGTGGCATTGATCAATAAGATCACATAGGTTTCAAGTATATGTTTCTATGATATGTGATCTGTATATTGCATTGTGTACCAGCCACACAGATTCAGATAATCTTTCATCATGTATTTGTCCTCCTTTACCCTTTACTAGCACCAGACACCCTTTCCTCTAGTAACCACCATACTGTTGTCTGTGCCTATGGGTTTCAATTTTATACCCATATATGAGTGAAATCTGGTTCTTATGGTTCATATGGTTCTTAGCTTTTTCTCACTGACTTATTCTGCTTAGCATGATATTCTCAAGGTTCAGCCATGTTGCCGCAAATGAAAGTATTTCATCCTTTCTTATGGATGAATAGTATTCTATAGTATATGTAGACCACATCTTCTTAATCCAGTCCTCTATTTAAGGACACTTTTGTTGTCTCCATATCTTCGCCACTGTGAATAATGCTATAGCGAACATAAGGGTTCATATGCCTTTTTGTAAAAGATTTTATTTATTTATTTTTAGACAGAGGGGAAGAGAGGGAGAAAAAGAGGGAGAGAAACATCAATGTGTGGTTGCCTCTTGCACACCCCCCTACTGGGGGCCTGGTGCACAACACAGGCATGTGCCCTGATCAGAAATTGAACTGATGACCCTTTGCTTTGCAGCCCAGGCCTCAACCCACTGAGCCATACCAGCCAGGGCAGGGTGCATATATCTTTGTGAATACATATTTTTAAGTTTTTCAGGTAGATACCCAGAAGAGGCATTGCTGGGTCATATGGTAACTCTATTCTTAATATTTTAAGGAACTGCCATACTGTTTTCTGTAGTGGCTGTATCCACTTACATTCCTACTGGCAGTCGATGAGGGTTCCTTTTACTCCACGACCTCTCCAACATTTGTTATTATGTGTCTTATTGATTATAGCCATTCTGACAGGTGTGAGGTGGTATCTCATGGTAGTTTTGGTTTGCATTTCCCTAGTAGCTAGTGAAGTTGAACATCTTTTCACATATCTCTTGGCCTTTTGTATGTCTTCGTTTGAGAGGTGTCTGTTCAGGTCCTCTGCCCATTTCTTAATTGGATTGTTTATGTTGAGTTGTATGGACTCTGTATGGTTTGGATATTAACCCCTTGTTGGAGCTGTTGTTTGCAAATACCATCGCCTGTTCAGTTGTTGCCTTTTGTTTGATTGTCAGTATCTTTTGCTATGCAGAAGCTCTTAAGTTTAACATAGTCCCACGCATTTATTTTGGTTTTTACTTCTTTGTCTCTAGGGTCTAATCTGTAAAATGTTCTCTATGACCAACATCCATAAGTTCAGTACCTGTGTTTGTTTTTTTCTGTGTATCTACTTTATTGTTTCAGATCTTATATTTAGGTTTTTGACCCATTATGATTTAATTTTTATTCATGATGACAAACTGGAGAGTAGTTTTTTTTCTTTTGCATGTGGCTTTACTGTTTTCCCAGCATGATTTATTGAAGAGGTTTTCTTTCCTCCATTTGTGTTTTTTGCTCCTTTGTCAAAAGTTATTTGACCATGTACATGTGATTTTATTTCTGGGCCCTCAGTTCTGTTCCATTGGTCTCTGTGTCTGTTTTTTCTGCTAATAACCATGCTGTTTTCATTGTCGTAGCTCTGTAGCATAATTCGAAGTCAGGCAATATGATACCTCTGGCTTTGTACTTTTTTCTTAGGATGGCTGTGGCTATTCAGGGTCTTTTGTGGTTCTGTACAAATTTCATGATTTTTTTTTGTTTTTTGAAATAATATTGGGATCTTTTTAGAGAGTGCATTAAAAATATATATAGCTTTGGGTAATATGGCCATTTTAACTGTTGATTCTTGCAATCTATGATCATGGAATATATTTTCATTTCATTATGTCTTTTCTAAAAAAAATGATTTTAAAGAGAGAGAGGAATGGCAGAGAGGAATGAAGGAGAGAGAGAGGAAACATGGATTGATTGTTCCACTTATTCATGCATTTATTGGATGATTCTTGTACGTCCCCTGACCAACACTCAAACCTAAAACCTTGGTGTTTTGGGACAATACTCTAACCAAGTATTCAGCCAGGGCTCATTGTATCTTTTTATTTTTTTTTATTTTGACAGTTTTATATGCTTAATCGACATGTTGGATATAAGATAAACAAACATGAAACCTACAATTTAACAACAAACAACAATTATTTCCACTATTATTAAGTGATGTACATCAATAACATTACATAACCTACACAACATAGAGCATGCACATCCAAGAAGAGTAGCATATTCTTTTATACTTCTTGTATCTCTTTTTTAAAATTTTTATTTAGTTAGTTTTCAAGTACAGTTTTGTTTATTTCTCCCATCCTAGCCCACCCCTCCCCCATGCACCCCACCTCCCTCCCATTTCCACCCCCCTTAGTTATTGTCCCTGTGTCCTTTATACTTGTTCCTCTAAATCCCTCCCATTTTCTGCCTTAAATTCTCTCTCCTCTTCCCTCTGGTCGCTGTCCCCCTGTTCTCTATTTCAGTGTATTTGTTTTTATTTTGCTTGCTTGTCTGTTTTTTTGTTCAGCTTCCTGTTAAAGGTGAGATCATATGGTATTTGTCTTTCAACCCCTGGCTTATTTCACTCAGCATAATGCTTTCCAGTTTCATCCATGCCGTCACCAAAGGTAGGAATTCCCTTTTCTTGCTGGGTAGTATTCCATTGTGTAAATGTACCACAGTTTTTGTATCCACTCATCTACTGATGAGCACTTAGGCTGTTTCCAAATCTTGGTTGTAATAGTACTGCTATGAACATGGGGATGCATAAATTCTTTTGAATTGGCGTTTTGGGGTTTTAGGGGGATATTCCCAGCAGTGGAATTGCTGGGTTAAAAATCAGTTCCATTTTTAAGTTTTTGAGGAAATTCCATACTATTGTAAATAGAGATTTCACTAGTCTACATTCCTACCAACTAGGGTGGCCTTTTCTCCAAATCCTCTCCAGTACTTGTTGTTTGTTGATTTATTAATAATAGCGATTTTGGCAGGTATGAGGTTATATGTCATGGTGGCTTTAATTTGTTTGTCTCTGATGGCTAGTGATGTTGAGTGTGTTTTCATCTGTTTATGGGCTATCTGTATGTCCTCCTTGGAAAAGTATATGTTCAGGTCCTTTGACCTTTTTTAAAAATTGGATTGTTTGTCTTCCTGGTGTTGAGTCATATAAATTCTTTATATATGTTGGAGATGAAACCCACGTCCAATGTATTGTTGGCAAATATGTGTTGAAGTACTTTTCTTCTATACTCACTTCATTGAGTGTTTTAATTCTTAATGGATGTTGTATCTTATCAAGTGTTTTTTCTATATTGATACGATTGTGTTTTTTATCCTTTGTTTTGTTAATGTGGTATATTACATTGGTAAGTTCGCACCCGACTTGATTGTGATATGTTATTATTTTCATTGAATTCTGTTTGATTTGGTAATGTTTTGTTTAGGAATTTTGTATCTATATTAATTAGAAATGATGGTCTGTGATTTTCTTTTCTTGTGTTATCTGTGCAGACATTTGAATCAGGGTTATTTGGGCCTCATAAAATGTGTTAGGTTGTTTCAATTTCCTAAATTTTGATTGGCTTATTTATATTATCTAATTCACCATAATGCAATTTGGAAACATTCTATATTTCTAGGAACTTTTTTCTTAGAAATTTGAAATTTCAATTTGGTGGCATATAGTCTTTCATAGTGTTCTAGAATGATCCTCTACTAGATAATATATTTGATGTCTGGAGTAGCTTCTCCTTTTGCATTTCTGATTTTGTTTCTATGAGGTTTTTTCTCTATTTTTCTTAGTGAGTCTAGCCAGTGGTTTGCCAGTTTTATTAATAATTTCACAAAACCAGCTCTTTGGTCTATTACTTTTTTGTACAGTCTTTTTGTTTTCTATTTCATTCAATTTTGCTCTTATTTTTCTTTTTCCTTTCTTCTACCAACTTTAGCTTCCCTTTGTTTTACTTTTTCTTGTTCTTTAAGATGTAATGTTCAGTTATTTACTTGGGATTTCTGTTGTTTCTTGAGATAGACCTATAATGTTACAAACTTCCCTCTTAATACTGCATTTGCTGCAACCTAGAAGTTTTGATACATCATATTGTCCTTCTCATTTTTCTTTCTTTATCTTTTGATCTCACTTTTAATTTCTTCTTTGACAAATTCATTTTTAATAGTAAGTTGTTTAAACTTGATATATTTCTGTGCTTCTTTACTTTCTTTTTGTAGTTGATTTTTAATTTCAAAGCATTGTGCCCACAGTCTTGCTGTGTTTCATTCTTCTTCAATTTGTTGAGACTGTGATGCAGCATAAGGTCTATTTTTGAAAATGTTCTGTGTGCACTGTAAAAGAATGTATAGTCTGGCATTCTGAGATGAAAGGCTCTATAAATGTCTATTATGTCTCTTTGCTCTAATGTGTCATTTCTGTATATATTTCTTTATTGATCCTCTGTTTAGAAGATGTGTCTATAGCTGTCAAAGGATTGTTTAGGTTTTCTACTATGATTGTGTTTTTTTGTCTGTTTCTCCCTTTATTCCTATTTTTATTTACTTTACATATTTTGGTGATCCCATATTGAATGCATATATATTGAGAAGTATTATGTCTTCCTGGTGTAGTGTCTCCTTTATCATTATAAAGCGTCCATCTTTGTCTATTTTTACCTTTACTACCCTGAGATCTATTTGTCAGATGTAAATATGGCTATACCTACTTTTTATGGATGCTATTTGTGTGGAGAGTCCTATTTTACCCTTTCATGTTAAGTCTCTATCTTTGCATCTTGGATGTGTCTCTTGAAGGTCACATATGTTTGTTAGTTTATTTCCAGGATGCTAGTCTTTTTCTTTATATTCATTGATGAGTTCAGCCCATATACATTTAGGGTAATTACCGATGTATGAGTACTTCTTGTAAATCTGTGTGTTTGTTTTCATTTTGTTTCTGGTCACTCTGTGCCTCCATTGGTTCTTATTCTTTGTGTTTCTTTGTGTTGTTTTCATTTGGTGGTATGCCATGCTTCTTTCTTTTGGTTACTCTTATTTTGAGTTATTTGTTTTATTTTGTGTGTGTGTGTGTGTGTTTACCATTAGGCTTATGAAAAAGAAAATGTTATATGTACAATAGTCCTTTTTTCTTTGGAATGAGACTGATCTTCATCATTATTTGCAAATTCAGACTCTGACTACCGACTCTTCTGTGTTTTTGTTGTCAAAAAATCATCCCTTTTTATGCCACATATTTGTTGGTGATCTTATTCCTCATTTTGTGACTTTTTGAGTATTCAGTGAAGTTTTCTTGGTGATAAATTCAGTCAGCTTCTTAATGTCTTTATTTTTCCTTCATATTTAAGAGATAATTTTGATGGATATATCATTCTTTGCTGGTAATTTCTTTCACTAGTTTAAATATGTGGTTCCACACTTTACTGGCCGTAGAGTGTCTGCTGAAAAGTCTTATTACAACCTAATGGACTTTCCTTTAAAGGTTTCCTTCCTGTTTTCTTCTTTTCCCCTAGATACCTTGGAAAGTCTTTTTTTTTTTTTCTGTCATTAATTGACCACAGTTTTAATACAGTGTGCCTTGGAGAAGGACTGCTTGGATAGAGGTAATTTTATATTCCCTCTGCTTTTAAATTTGAGAATCCAGCTTATACCATAGGCTTGAGAAGTTCTCATCAACTATTTGTTTGAAATAGCTATTTCTCTTTCTACTCTCTTCTCCTTGTATACTTACTATTCTTATGTTGCTCTTTTTAAAGTATATTTTATTGATTATGCTATTACAGTTATCCTAATTGTTTTCTGCCGTTTATCACCCTCTGCCCTATACAACCCCATCCTCCTGTATTCCCTCCCACCCCTTAATATCCATGAATTGTACATGGAAGTTTTTTCCTATCTCAGTTTCCTATATTCTTTTTTCATTGTTCAGAGTTAAAATTTTTATTTTACTTTTTAAAATTCTTTTATTATTGTTCAAGAACAGTTGTCTACATTTACATCCCACCACTGCCCCATGCTACAGCTATCTCCCTCTCCCTCCCCTATTTCCACCCGCCTTGGTTTTATCCATGTGTCCTTTAAAGTGTTCATGAAAGACACTTCCTCCCTTCCCCTTATTCTCTCCTCCCTCCTTACCTCTGCTTACTGTCAGATTGTTCTTAATTTCAATGTCTCTGGTTATATTTTGCTTGTTGGTTTGTTTTGTTGATTAGGTTTCACTTGAAGGTGAGATCATATGGTATTTGTCCCTCACTGCCTGGCTTATATCACTTAGCATAAGGCTCTCCAGGTTCATCCATGCTGTTGAAAAGGGTAGGAGCTCTTTCTTTCTCTGCTGCATAGTATTTCATTGTGTAAATATACCATAGTTTTTTGATCCATTCATTTGCTCATGGATGCTTAGGTTGCTTCCACCACTTGGCTAATGTAAAGTGTGCTGCAATGAACATTGGGATGCATTCGTTCATTTGAGTTGGTGTTTCAGGGTTCTTAGGATATAATCCCAGCAGTGGGATTGTGGGGTCAAATGGCAGTTCTGTTTTTAGTTTTCTGAGGAAATTACATACCATTTTCCACAGTGGCTGCACCAGTCTCTGTTCCAACCAACAGTGCACTAAGATTCCCTTTTCACCACATCCTCTCCAACACTTTTTGTTTGTTGATTTGTTTATGATGGCCATTCTAACAGGTGTGAAGTGGTATCTCATTGTGGTTTCAATTTGCATCTCTCTAATGGCTAATGAAGCTTAGCATATTTTCATGTCTCTATGCCCACTGTGTGTCCTACTTGGAGAAGTGTCTGTTCTTTTGCCCATGTCTTTATTGTTTTTTTTGTATTCCTGGAGTGGAGTCCTGTGAGTTATATATTTTGGAGATCAAACCCTTGTCCGAGGTAAAATTTGCAGATATGTTTTCCCATATAGTTGGTTTTCTTTTCATTTTAATGCAGTTTTCTTTAGCTGAGCAGAAGCTTTTTTATTTGCTGACTTTTTGTTTATTTTTTTTCCTTATGTCCCTTTCTTTAGGGAGCATATCAGTGAAAATACTCCTGTGTGGTATACCTGAGATTTTCCTGAGAATGTTCTCCTCTGGGATTTTTATGGTCATGGCTCAAATTTAACTGTTTAATAGACCTTGAATTTTTTTTTGTATATGGTGTAACTTGGTGTTTGACTTTCATTTTTTTTGCATGTAGCTGTCCAGATCTCCCAACACCATTTGTCAAAGAGGCTATTTTTACTCCATTTTGTGTTGCTGCCCCCTTTGCCAAATAGTAATTGATTATAGATACTTGGGTTTATTTCTCGGCTCTCTGTTCCATTGGTCTGTGTCTGTTCTTATACCAGTACCAGACTGTCTTGATTACTGTGGCCTTGTATACAGTTTGATATCAGGCATTTTGATTCCCCCTACTTTGCTCCTCTTTCTCCAAATTGCTGCAGCTGTTCAAGGTCATTTATGGTTCCATATAAATTTTTCAAATGTTTGTTTTGTATCTGTGAAATATATCATTGGTACATTAATAAGGATTGTGTTGAATCTATTAATTGCTTTGGATAGTATGGACATTTTGTTGATGTTAATTCTTCCAATCCATGTGCATTGGACATGCTTCCATTTGTTTGTGTCTTCCTTAATGTCTTTCTTCAGCATTGTATAGTTTTCTGAGAACAGATCTTTTAACTCCTTTGTAAAGTTTATTCCTAAGTACGTTATTTTTCCTATTGTTGTAGCAAATGGGATTTTTCCCCTGATTTCTGATTCTGATATGTTATTATTGGTGTACAAAAATACCTTTGATTTCTGAATATTGAATTTGTATCTTGCTGTCTTGCTAAATTCTCTTACTAGGTTGAATAGTTTTTGAGTAGTATGTAGGATTTTCTATGTACACTACCATGTTATCTGCAAACAATGACAGTTTTGCTTCCTTCTTTCCAATTTAAATGCTTTTTATTTCTATCTCTTGTCTGCTGTGGCTAGGATTTCCGATACTGTGTTGAATAGGACTGGTGAAAGTGGGCATCCTTATCTTGTTCCTGATCTTTGGGGAAAGACTTTTAGTTTTTGCCTATTGAGTGTGATGTTGGTCTAGGTCTCTTGTATATGGCCTTTATTAGGTGGAGGAATACTCTCTCTGTTCCCACTTTGCTGAGTGACTTAATCATAAATGGGTTCTCTAGATTATCAATGCTTTTTCTACATCTATTGATATGATCATGTGAGTTTTATATTTCATTTTGTTTATGTGATATATTACGTTTATTGACTTGCAAATATTGTACCATCCTTGCATCCGTGGGATGAATCCCACTTGATCATGGTGTATGATCCTTTAAATGTCTGCTGGATGTGGTTTGTCAATATTTTGGGGGGTGGGTTTTAATGCCTATGTTCATCAGTGATATTAGCCTAATGTTTCCTTTTCTTGTTATGTCTTTATATGGTTTTGACATTAGAAAGATGCTAAGTTCATATAAAGAGCTAAGTTCATATAAAGAGTTAAGTTCATATAAAAAGCTTTTCCATCTTCTTCGGTGTTTTGGAATAGCCTCTTGGGAAGAAAGGTTAGTTAGCTCTTTCTCAAATGTTTTGTAAAATTCTTCTATGAAACCGTCAAGTCCATGTCTTTCATGTACTGGGAGTTTTTTGATTACTGCTTCAATTTCATCAGCTGTTACTGGTCTGTTCAGGCTTCTGCTGCTTCTTCCTTCAGTTTCGGAACATTATGTTTTTCTAGAAATCTGTCCATTTCACCTAGGTTTTCAAATGACTTGACAATATTTCTTCATAGTAATTTCTTACAATCCTTTGTATTTCTGTGGTATCAGTTGTACTCTCTCCCCTTTCATTTCTGATTGTGTTTATTTGGGTTCTCTCTCTCTTTTTTTTCTTGATGAGCCTGCTTAAAGGCTTGTTTATTTTTTTATCTTTTCAAAGAACCATCTTCTGGATTTATTGATTCTTAGAACTATGCTTTTAGTTACTAAGTCATTTAATTCTGCTCTGATTGTGGTCATTTCCTTTGTTCTACATACTCTGGGCTGTCTTTATTGTTGTTCCTCCAGTTCTTGTATTTGTAGGGTCAGGTTGATTATTTGGAATGTTCCTATCTTTTTTTAGGTAGGCCCGTATCACCATGAAGTTCCACCTCATTACTGCATTTGCCGTGTCCCATAAGTTTTGGATTGTTGTGTATTCAGTTTTTTGTTTTTTTTTTTTATCCAGAAACTTTTTGATTTCTTCCTTGATCTCATTCTTGACCCATTCATTGTTGAATAGGATGCTATTCAATCTCCATGAGTTTTAGTGTTTTTGAGTTTTTTTTCTTGAGATTGGTTTGTAGTTTCATTCCCTTGTGGTCAGAGAGTATGCTTGATTCGATTTCAGTCTTAATGATTTTTTTAGGCTTTTTTTGTGTCCTATCATGTGGTCTTAAAAAATGTGCCATTTGCATTTGAAAAGAATGTATATTTTGCTTCTTGGTATGGAAGGCTCTATGTATATAAGTTAAATTCATTTCATCTAGGAAATTGTTCAATGCCACAATATCTTTGTCGATATTTTGTTTGGAAGATCTGTCCTTTTTTGACAGTGGTGTGTTAAAATCCCCTACTGTAATAGTGTTCTGTCAATATCTTTCTTGAAGTCCTCTAGGACTTTCTGTATGTATTTGGGTGCTCCTATGTTGGGAGCATTATATATTTACAATATTTATGTCTTCTTGATGGATTCTTCATTTGAGCATTACGAAGTGACCTTCTGGATCTCCTTTTAAGGCTCTTTTTTTGAAGTCTGTTTTGTCTGATATGAGTATTGCTACCTTGGCTTTTTTTCCCTGTCCGTTTGCTTGGAAAATTTGTTTCCAGCCCTTCACTTTTAGTCTGTGATGGTCTTTTGTCCTGAGGTGGGTCTCTTGTAGCCAGCCTAGGTCTGTGTCATGCTTTCTTATTGGCTCAGGTCTTCTGTTTCTTTGTTTGGAGCATTTAACCCATTTACATTTAAGGTTATTATTGATAGGTACTTATTCATTGCCATTTGTTTGTATCTGTGTTCATCTCTCACTGTTTTTCTTTCTTTTCCTAAAGCAGACCCTTTAGCATCTCTTGCGAAGCTAATTTGCAGGAGGTGTATTCTTTGACGCTTCTTTTGCCTGGGAAACTCCCTATTTGGCCTTCCATTTTAATTGAGAGCTTTGTTTGGTAGAGTAGTCTTGATTGCAGGCCTTTGTTTTTTATTACCTGGAATATTTCTTGCCATTCTCTTCTGGTTTGAAGAGTTTCCATTGAGAAGTCAGCTGATTATCTTACCAGATCTTCTGTGTATGTCGCTTCCTGTTTCTCTTGTGCCATCTTTGAAATTCTATCTTACTTGGTATTTTGCCATTTTAATTATGATGTGTATTGAAATGAGCCTATTTGGGTTCGTCTTGATTGGGACTCTGTATTTTCTGGACTTGTGTGACTTTTTCTCTCATTAAATTAGGGAAGTTTTTCATCATTACTTTTTCAAACAGGTTTTCTATCCCTTGTTCTTCTCCTTCTGGTATCCCTATTATTCAGATATTATTATTTGTCATCTTGTCCTGCAGTTCCCTTAACACCTCTTCATTCCTTCTGAGTCCCTTTTCCTCTTCTTGCTTGTTCTGGATGTTTTTTCTACTTTGTCCTCCACCCCACTGATCCTATCTTCTACTTCATCTATCCTGGTTTTGATTTTTTTCCACTGTGTTCTTCAGTTCAGAAATTCTATTCTTCATTTCCTCTTGGTCCTTGCTAATAGTTTGTATTTCCTTTTTCACATTGATATAGTTCTCAGTGAGTTCATTGTAGTTTCCCTGTAGTTTTTGCTAATTCTCTGTGAGTTCATTGAGCTTCCTTGTAACCATTGCTTTGACTCATTATTTGATAGTCGACTTGCCTCTATTTCACTTAGCATTCTTTCTGAGGCCTCCTCCTTCCCTTTGTTTGGTGTTTATTTCTTTGTCTTCCTATTTTTGTGAGACTTCTCTTGTCAGCCTCTGCCTTTTAAATTGATTTGTTCTGACTTCCTGGGTTTGTAGTGTGAACTTCTATGGTGGAAGACCTGTGACATTCAGTGGTGCAGTCTCCTTGATCTCCTGAGCTCACTAGTCTTATGCTGTCATTTATGTTGGCTGTCTGTATGTCTTTGGATATTGATTGTTGTTAGGTCTTTCTTTGGTGAGTCTTTCTTTCCATCTGGTTAACTAAGTGTCACTGCACCTACCATGTCTTATATTCTGTTGTGTGGGTTCGGACAGGTATTGTTGAAGTTGATTCTTCTGTCTGTCCATGTTTTTGCAAATTTCTCTCTGACTATTGTCTGTTGTTTGTATTGGGTAATTTCTCCACCATTTGTTTGTAATTCCAGATTGGTACTGTGTGGAGGTTAGTGTGGCTTCCACTCAATCCTTCACCTTCTTCCATTATTATCTGTTGGTGGTTCCTTTGTTGATGTGTTTTCTCTTACTAGCAGGTATATTGGTGTTCACAGCTCCTACCTACTACTGTTTTATGTGATCAGTTTGAGGAGGAAGGCAAAATGGATTAAGACAGCAAGAGTGTATTCTATGGGGTTTAAAGGCCAACCCATAGAGGTGAGATTGGAGATCATTTGGATATGTATAGTGTTAACTATGATATTTCTCCCAATGAGCCACTTTTTGAAGGGGTGGAAAAAAATAAGACTCTTGTTAGAGGGGGGAAGGATCGTGAGTTGGATCCAGAGAATAGTGAGCCTGTGCGAGGTGAGATTATGAGATATAGTGATAGTAAAGGATAGAATGATAGAGAATAGAGTTAACCACAACAGTAATAAAGTTTCAGAAGACAGTGAAGTGGGCTAAGATCCAGATGCTTTGTAGTCTACAATTGTATGGAACAATAATTATTTACAACAGTAATATAAGAAAATCATATGACAGAATCTATATGATCTGAATAACAAGAATAGGAAGGTGGTGACCTAGAGTAGAGTGCTGTTGGAACAGAAGTAAAGCGATAGGAGGAAACTTAAAAATACACTATGAAAGAGAGAAGAAGGAAAACAAGTCAAAGAATGCAATTAAACAAACAAGACAAAGAAAACTAAACAGAAAGAAGAGAAATTAAAACTAATAAAGTAAAAGAAGTCAAATAATGAAAAAGTAATAATAATGTAAATAAACAGTAACTTGCAAGTTCTTTGGAATATCAAAGTGAAGTTTGTCTAAGTTTCCCGGTTGTTGTGATGATCTGTCTTTGGGTCTAGGTCTGATCCTTTCACACGCTGATGTCTCACTACTGGGGGGGAAAAAAAGGAAAGCGTCTTGCTGGCTTTTTACCAGCAAAGAGAGTTCTGCTTGTCTTCCTTACTGCAGCAGGCTGTGGGGGGTTGATTTTTGCTTTTCTTCCTTCCTGTGGTTTTACTCAGATGGAGGCTAGGTCTGGGCCACACTCTTCTCAGTTGCTCAGCCTCCAGCCCATTTCCTCAGTTCACTGCCTGTCCCCCAGTGCCCTTCTGCACCAGGCCTTCGTCTTCAGTCTACTAGTTGTGCTGTCCTTGAAGTGCACCAATTAGGTGCATTTCACACAACACCTTCTTGCTCTTTGCTGTCCTATGTGCTAGGGACTGTCAAATTCTCTTCAGAAGAGTTTGGCTCCCCCAGTAAGTAAAGTCTTTTTGACGACTGCTAATTCCAGGAGTCCTGCTGCTCTTCTCTGTAGGGGGATGCCTCCTCCTTCTTCTTATTGAGCCAGTTCAGCCCCATTGGGTGGGAGCATTGCCATGGCTGTCCAGGCGGGTGTGGGCGTGTGCCTCTGCTGAGACAGACACGGGTGCACGTGGCCTCTGCTGCTGTCTGGGGGGGAATAGGGGAATGGCCACAGTTGCGGCAGCAAGGGCTGGCCCATGGCCAAGGCTATGGCAGCTGCAGGAGCAGCTGCTATGGAAGAACTCCCTAAACAGCCACTGAGAGCCTCTTCTTTTTTTTTCCTTTTAAAATAAATTCTTCCTATTCAGGCCTGTCATTCCAAACAAGTGCCCAGCCTCTGTCACAGTCCAACTTTCCAACCAGACTGGAGAGTATCCAGGTCAGGGTCCATGACAACCCAACTATTCTCTCTTCTCTAGGTGTCACCTGGTACCAGTTTCTCTGGTAATGATCCAGCCAGTGTCTACAGTGTCAGTGTGGGGAAACTCCCCTGTGCATTTGCCACTTTGTGTTTATTCACACTAGCTACTTCAAGCATCCAGGTCCATTATAGTGCTGCTGTATCCTCCCTGGTTTTCAGGGGAGGGAGCCATTGACCTGGCTCTCTTCCAAGAATCACAAGGCAGGCCCATCATGGGCCAGTCCTGGGGCTGCAGCCACCCTAGATCCCACACTGGTCCCAGGGGCCTTATTGTCCCAAAGCAATCTCCTTACCATCTGATTTTACAATGTCTTCTACAGTTTTAGGCCTCCAACCTTCATATAAGTTGGGATACCATTGGCTGTTCACTCTGTTCTTCAGATCAGCTAGGAGTTCCACCTGTGTGCAGGGGGAAGTGACTCTGCTCCCACCTATCCCACCACCATTTTCCCTCTCTTGTCCTATACTATTTTTAACCTTCCCCTATTTTATGCCTAACAACTATGCTTCATATTCCCTGTACCTCTTCCCTTCATTTTCCCCCTCTGCCAACCCATTAGTAACCCTCGTTGTGATCTCCATTTCTGTGATTCTGTTCTTGTTCTAGTTCTTTGCTTAGTTTCGGGGGGTTTTTCTTGTTGTTTTTTAGGTTCAGTTGTTGAAAGTTGTGTTTGTTGTCATTTTACTGTTTATAATTTTTGTTCATCTTCTTTTTCTTAGATAAGTCCCTTTAACATTTCATATAATAAAGGCTTGGTGATAGTGAACTTCTTTAACTTTACTTTATCTGCAAAGCACTTTATCTGTACTTCCATTCTAAATGACAACGTTGCTGGATAAAGTAATCTTGGATGTTGGTCCTTGTCTTTCATGACTTTGAATACTTCTTTCCAGTCCTTTCTTGCCTGCAAGGTTTCTTTTGAGAAATCAGGGGACAGTCTTATGGGCATTTCTTTGTAGGTAACTGCCTCCTTTTCTCTTGCTGCTTTTAAGATTCTCTTTTTATCTTTAATCTTGGGTAATGTAATTATGATGTGCCTTGGTGTGTGCTTCCTTGTATCCATACTACATTTCACTTAACCATTAAAGATTGGACTTAATGCCACTGATACTCTGTGTTCCTCCCTGCTAAATGGATTACTAGGCACAAACTGATTTTTCCCATCTTCTGGCTGAGCCCCTTTGTTATCTCCCATCTGTGAGGCTGTGTCTGTGGCCTGGCTAGGTATTTTTCTCTTCTCATCTCTTTAGTTTGTTCCCCCATTCCCACTTTTAGATGTTTCAATGTGTGTATCTCTCAAGTGTGTTTATGTATTGAGCAGGGAGTTCTTCATTGAAATATAGCTGTTCAGATTATTGTAACTTCAAGGGAGAGACCAAAGAGGATATCCTGTGCCATCATTCCTCTTACATCACTCAACATTTTTTCTCTTGCTATATTTTTGTAATAATACAGTGTATAATTCATGTAAAACTCAAAATATGTAGTAATCAGCCATTTATATTGTCAGGAAGACTTCCAGCCAACAATAGACAATTAGTACTTATAGGGAGTCAAAAGTTATAAAAATTTTTCACTGTGCGGGAAATATTTGTGCCCTTACTGTGTTGTTCAATAGTCAACTGTAAATGTTTATACCATGGAATATTTAGAGAATAAATTCAAACTTCTAAGCACAGTATTCTAAATCCTTCACATTCAGGTTCCCAGTAATAATATGACCCCATTTATCTCTACTTCCTACTTCCTATAGCCCACTCCCCTGCCATGCTGTAATTCTTATTATCAACTGAACAATGCCTCACAAAATGCCTAAATGCCTGCATGTCCTACTCAGTGTGAAAAATGCTTATTCTATTGTACCTGGAAATATTTACTCATAATTTAAGAATTAGTTCAGTTGTTAGTGAAATATTTTCAGACTGCCTCAGACAGAGCTAGCTGCCATGGGGTTTGTAGTCTTCATTTATATAGCTATCATGTGTTATCAAGTAATTTAGCTGTTAATATGTCTTTATTCTCCAGAATAACTGGTAAATAGTACCTAGTTGAATACATTAATAGATGAATAAATTAATGTTTAAATTAACCAACTACAAGGGCTTTCTTTTATATTATAGTTCAAAATAATATAATTTTTAATTCATCTGCATCCTCTGTTTTTTCCCGCACTCTCATAGCACATGTACACACAGAGACTTTTGTTCATTTATAACTTTATGTACTTTGTCATGCAAGGCATTTTAATGAAGGTTATTTGAAGTTTTGTTTTTTTTCTGTATGTGTCTCTTGTTTTTAAAGACAATTCCTTAATGCTGGCAAGCATGTCCTTGTGGAATATCCTATGACACTGTCTTGGAAAGCAGCTCAGGACCTGTGGGAGCTAGCTGAACAGAAAGGTGATGTATGTTCTTTCTGTCTGTCTAGAACATAGACCCCATACTAAGAGGTATTGCCATTAAGATTTCTGTGATGTCATCTTTATCCTTTAAAGTTTAACATCATCAGATATATTATTGGCTCAAAAGGATCCTAGCACTTCTCCCTTCGTAGTGTAGGCACATATAAGGGGATGTGTGGAGGACCAACAGGGCAGAAGGATGGGAGGGAATTTTCATACTTTTGTTTGAGACTTGTTAGCTTCTGTTACTCAAATTAAAATATGAATTAGTTTTCACTTATAGTAATATCATGATAGTGTTTTAGTTTTATTCATGTGATATTTATATTGCTAATAGAAAAACGCTCAAATTAATTATTTTATATTCATACTTTGTAATTTTGTTGTATTTTAACAACACCATTTTTATTGTTATATGCCAGGAACTTGAGAACTCTGATATGCACTTCATATATTATTTGTCTTAATTTTCCTAGAAGTTCTTAGAGATAGTTATTTTCTGTAACTTAAAGATAGGTATCCATAGTTCAGGAAAGGTAAATTATTTGTGCCAGGACAAAAAACTAGTAACATGACTACTAAATGGGAGATGAAATTTTGAATTCAATTCTTATGTTTTCTGGTGTTCACATTTGTTCTTCTGAATCATCTTCTATGCCAGAGATTTTTTTGTTGTTGCTATAGTAACTGGACATGTCCCTCTATGGAAGCAAGTAGAATTAAATAAAATGTTTAAGGATGAAAGGAGCCAATTAAATGAATTTTGGATCACAGTCTCCTTTTTTCCAACATTTCCTATGGAAAACATTTAATATATGAAAAAAGCATGGTGAATAGTTATAATGAAAATCACTAATGAAAACACCTTGTGGAGATTTCAGGAATGAAAGCAGCAAAGTAGGTGGGAGCTGAACTCAATTGCTCCTAACTGGGTTAGGTGCACCCAACTGGGACACCTAACCAATCTTCTGCAGAACAGAGTGAACAGCCAATGGAATTCCACCTTATATGAAATTTGGAAGCCAGAGATTGCAGAGGACTTAAAAACAGATGGTAAGGAGATTGCATAGGCCTACAGGAAGGTTCCTGGGACCTGCAACAGGACCGTGGCTGCTGATGGAGTTTTGGAGGAGAGCCGGAGAAACAATTGTAACATCCAGAGCAGGAAAGCCAGTCCTGCACCAGGAGAGACCGGAATGCTTGAGGTTTCTGTGGTGATAAAGATGTAATGGGAGGCCCACAGAGGTGGTTTTTCCTGTTTGGTTTAGGGTCATTGTCTGGGACAGTACCAGAGAAATTGCGGAGCTGGGTGATACCTAGAGATGAGATAAGAGTTGAGTCGTGACTGATTCTGACCCAGATTGTCTCAGGACTGGTCAGAGAGGCAAGCTGTGTGAAAAGTCAGGCACTTGTTAAGAACAGCTGGCTGCTACCAAGGGGAATTTGCTAAAAAAAAAAAAGGTCTCAGCCACTGTGCAAGGAACTCTCATGCTGTGGCAGGGCCAGTGAAGAAGGAGGAAGAGGGGCACGATTTGCCCCAAATCAGGGCACCTAATGGACTGATCAAAATGGGGCAGCAGGGACTAGGAGTTACAGTCCCCAGAGAAACTTAATTTAAGAGAGGAGCTAAATAGACCTGAAGGGACTTTGCCTGTTCACAGGGCCCAGGCCAACAAAGAGGGAGGAGGGGTGCAAGTTGTTCCCACTAGGTGCACTTCACGGACTAATCAAAGCATGGCACAATGAGGTGAATTAAAGGCACCACTGGACAAGAGGATATGGACAGTGTGGTCTGCTCAGTGCTCTGAAGGCTTGGGTTAGAGGCTGGACACCTCTGAATATCATAACCCATATGGATATCCTAAGGTAGAACCACAAGAAAGGAAAAACAACAACAAAAAAACAGACCATTGCCCCTCTGCCTGAAGCTTCCAAGATAAGCAGAACCTGCTTGCCGGGCTTAAAGTCAGCAAGAGGCTTTTTGTTTCTCTTTCAAGTGTAATACAATAAGACCTGGAGCTGTGAAAGGAACAAAGGCAGATCCAGAGAGAGATCAGAAGGGTAAGGGCAATAACTGAGACAAAGTTCCCTCTGCCATCCTACAG
Organism: Artibeus jamaicensis; assembly: GCF_021234435.1. Lineage (NCBI taxonomy): Eukaryota > Metazoa > Chordata > Mammalia > Chiroptera > Phyllostomidae > Artibeus > Artibeus jamaicensis. The sequence goes on along the minus strand of NW_026521717.1, from coordinate 7,638,172 downwards.
AGCTTGCATTTTATTTACTTTTTTAATTTTTATGTTTTTGTTATTTAATTATTTTTTTTTTAATTTCCCGTACTTCCATTGAATTGTCTTTCTTTCGTTTTTTTATTTCATTGACTGGTTTTCCTTGTTCTCTATTTCATATTGAATTTTAATTTCCTTTACTTCATTAGAATTCCAACAATACACTACTCTTGGTCTTTTAATTCTTATTTTTTTATTTATATCATATACTACTTTTTATCATGTTTTCGTGGTTCCAATTCCCACACAGCACCCTTCCCTGGTCTTGGTCCATTTCACTGTCTTCCTGTACTTTATTACTTGTGGTTAACTTTACTCTCTTGCATACTATGCCAACTTTCTAGCCCTTACTCTCACTATATCTCATCATCTAACCTCGCATAAGTGCTCTGCTTTCTGGAATCAGCTCACATTCTTTCCCCACTCTAACAAGAGTCTTATCTCTTTTTCACTCTGTATAAAAAGGGGCTAGTTAGGTGAAATATCATGGTTATTGCTATACTTCTTCATAGATCTGCTATCTCTTTCGTACTTGTAGATACTTTAAATCACATAAAATACACTGCCACTGTCTTAATCACTGTCTTAATCCATTTCCCCTTTGCCCAGAGCTTGGTCACATACAAATAAGGTGGGAGCTGTGCATACCACTAAATGCACTGGATGAGAGAACCCACCAACAAAGGAGCCACTAACAGGTAAAACCCTAGAACAACGAGAGCTAACACAAACAGAAAAAAGGACAACTCTAGAGCATCCAGACAAGGAGATAAAAGAGTCCCTGAATCCCACAGAACTCCCACCATAGAAGTTCACCCTACAAATACAGCTAGCAAAGCAGAGCACCAGGAATTGCAGAAACAAACAAAAAGACTCACCTAAAATGGGGTGACAAAAAATAACCTGCAATCGAAAGCAGCTAAAGATTCCCCACTAACAGAGCTGAATGAAATGGAGGCAAGCAAACTGTCAAATATAGAATTTAAAAGAATGATTATAAGGATGTTTAAGGAACTCATAGACAACCACAAGGAACTGAGTGAAAACTACAACTGTATGAGAAATGAAATAGAAACTATAAACAAGAACCAGGAAGAAATAAAGAATATAATTTCAGAAATAAAAAAATGTACTATAAGGAATTACAAGCAGGATGGATGTAGCAGAAGACTGAATTAGTGAGCTGGAAGATAAACTAGAAAGAAATACCCAGGTAGAGCAGCAGCATGAAAAAAGACTAAAAAAGTATATAATGATAGATTAAGGGAATTGCAAGACAACATGAAGTACAATAACATTAAAATCCTAGGAATACTAGAAGGAGATGAAAATTAATAAAGGGATAGAAAGTCTGTTTCAAAAAATAATTGCAGAAAACTTTGCAAACTTGGAGGCAGGAAATACCAAACAAGTTCTGGAAGCAGAGAGGGGTCCTAATTAAGATAAACCAAAAGAAGCCAACTCAACACACATTATAATTAACCTTCCAAGTTTTAAAGACAAACAAAATCTTAAAAGCAGCAGAGACAAATAAAAAGTAACATACAAAAGAGTTTGATAAGGCTAGCAGCTTTTTTCTTAACAGACACACTGCAAGCCAGAATGGCAAGAAATATTCCAAGTACTGAAAAGCAAAGCCCTACAACCAAGAGTGCTCTACCCAGCAAGACTCTCAATTAAAAATGGAAAGCAAAATAAGAAATTACCCAGACAAAAGAAGGCTGAAAGAAGACACCTCCACCAAACTGCAACAAATCCAAAGAGACTGCCATAACAAGAGGAAGAAAAACAGAGATAGAGGGCCATATATATAAAGAGGGGAAATGAATAAGTACCTATCAGTACCTACCTTAAATGCTAATGGATTTAATGCTACAATCAAAAGAAATGAAGCAGCTGAATGGGTAAGCAAACATTACCCATAGTTATACTGCCTACAAGAGATCCACTTTGAAAAAAAAAAAAACCTACACAGACTGAAAGTGAAGGGTTGAAAAAAATATTCCTAGCAAATAGACAGGAAAAAAAGCTGGAGTAGCACCCCTTAGACAAAATGTACCTCAAAACAAAAGCCATATAAAAAAACACCGAAGGAATCTTCATAATACTGAAGGGAATTTTCCACCAAGAAGACCTGAATATTGTAAACATATATACAGCTAACATAGGAGCATCCAAATATATAAGGAAAGTCTTAGAGGACTTCAAGAAAGATACAGACAACAACACACTTATATTAGGGGATGTTAACACCCTGCTGTCATGAATGGACCGATCTTCCAAACACAATATCAACAAGGACATTGTGGCCTTGAACAATGCCCTAGATCAATTGCACTTAACTAATATATAGAGAACCTTTCATCCCAAAGAAGCAAAATACACATTGTTTTTAAGTGTACATGGCTCGTTTTCAAAGATAGACCACATAACAGGACAAAAACAAGCCTTAACAAATCAAGAAAATTGAAATCATATCAAGAATTTTCTTGGACCACAATGGTCCGAAACTAGAAACCAACCTCAAGGGAAAAACTCAAAAACACTCAAATTGGTTAAGATTAAACAGCATGCTATTGAAAAATGAATGGGTTAAGGATGAGATCGAGGAAGAAATCAAAATGTTTCTGGACAAATGAAAAGGATCCACACCACAGTCCATAGCTTATGGAACACAGGACAGGCAGACCTGAAGGAAAAGTTCATAGCAATACAGGCCTACCTAAGAAAGATGGAAATATTTCAAATCAACAATCCCTACAGCTCCAAGAACTGGGAAACAACAACAAACAAAACCCACTTCTAGTAGAGGGAAGGAAATAACCAAGAACAGAGCACAGTTAAACAACATACAGACTAAAAGAATAATCCAAAATACTGTTGAATCCAGGAGCTGTTTCTATAAAAAGGTAAAGAAAATTGACAAGCCTTTTACCAGAGTCAAGAAAACAAGAGGACCCAAGTAAACACAATAAAAAATGAAAGACAGGAGAGATTACAATTGATACCATAGGAATACAAAGGATTGTAGGAAATTGTTATGAAGAACTATATATACTAAGAAATTTGACAATGAGGGTGAATGGACAAATTTCTAAAAAATATATAATCTCTCAAAACTTAATAAAAAAGCAGAAAGCCTGAACAGACTGATAACAGCTGACAAAAATCAAAACAGTAATAAAAAAACCCTGCAGCACACAAAATCTCTGGATCTGATAGTTTCACAGGAGAATTTATCAAAATGTTTAAGGCAGAACTATCCTCTGTCCTTCTCAGACTTTCCAAAAACATCCAGGAAGAGAGAATACTCCCAAACTCTTTTTATAAAGCAAGCATCATCCTAATTCCAACATCTGATAAAGACACAACAAAGAAAGCAAACTACAGGCCACTATTGCTGATGAACATAGATGCAAAACTCAAGAAAATAGTGGTAAACTGCATCCAGCAATACAGTAAAAATATCATACACCTTGATCAAGCAGGATTCATCCCAGGGATGCAAAGATGGTATAGTATTCACAAAACAATAAATTTAGTATATCACATAAACAAAGTAAAGGCAAAGATTACATGATCATATAAATAGATGTGGAAAAACCATGCAATAAGGTACAGCACACATTTATGACAAAAATACTTAGCAAAGTGGGAGTCTTGGGAGCATACCTCAGCATAATAAATGCCATATGTGATACATATAGCCAACATCATTCTCCAAGGGCAAAATCTGTTAACTTTCCCACTAAGATCAAGAACAAGGTAAGGATGCCTTCTTTTACCTCTTCTGTTCAATATAGCATTGGAAGTCCTAGGCACAACAGTTGAACAAGAAAAAGAAATGAAAGGCATTCAAATTGGAAAGGAGCGCAAAAAACTGTCACTTTTTGCAGATGACATGATAGTATACATACTATCATGGAGTCTATAGACTCCACCAAAAAACTACTCAACTTAATAAATGAATTTGACAAAACAGTGGGATTCAAAGTTTGTATTTAGAAATTGAAGGCATTTTTATATACCAGCTATGAAAGATCATAATAAGGAATTAGGAAAACACATTTGCTGTAACAAAAAGAAAAATGAAGTACCCAGGAATAAACCTTACCAAAGAGTTAAAAGACCTGTACTCAGAAAACTACACCACACTGGAAAATAGGAAATTAAGGAAGACACCAATAAATGAAATCATATACCATTTTCATAGATTGAAATAATGAACATCATGAAAATGTACATTACCCAAAGTTATTTGTAGATTTAACACAATCCCTATTAAAATCCCAATGGCATATAGATATATCAATAGATACAGAACAAACATTTCAAAAATTTATATGGAACTTTATATGGTTTGAATAACTGCTGCAATTTTGAGAAGGAAGAACAAAGTAGGAAGGTTCACAATACCTGATATCAAAGTATATCACAAGGCCACTGTAATTAAAACAGTTTCGTACTGGCATAAGAACAGACACATAGAACAATAGAACGGAATAGAGAGCCCTGATGTAAACCAAGTCTCTATGGTAAATTAATATTGGATAAAGGGGGCAGAAGCATTAAATTGAGTAAAAACAGCCTCTCTAACAAATGGTGTTGGGAGATCTGGACAGCTACGTGCAAAAAAATGAAACTTGATCACCAACTTAACACCATACAGAGAAATAAATTCAAGGTGGATAAATGACTTAAATGTAACTTACAAAAACCGTAAAAATCCTAGAGGAGAACATAGGCAGGAAAATCTCAGGCGTACCACACAGAAATATGTTCACTGATATGTCCCCTAGAGCAAGAGACATTAAGGAAAGGGTAAACAAATGGGCCTTTGTCAAAATAAAAATGTCTGCACAGCTAAAAGAAAACATCAGCAAAATAAAAACAGAGCCAGCCATATGGGAAAACATATTTGAAAATGATACTCCATACAAGACTTTAGTCTCCAAAATATATAAAGTACTAACATGACCCCTCTACAAGAAGACAAACCAATTAAAAAATAGCCAGAGGACCTAAACAGACATTTCTCCAAGGAGGACATAGAGAGAGCCCAGGAGTTACAAAAGGATGCTCAGCATCACTAGCCATCAGAGAGATGCAAATTAAAACCACAAGGAGATATCACTTTACACTCTCAGAATGGCTGTTATAAAGAAATCAACAAACAACAAGTGCTGGAGAGGTTGTAGAGAAAAGGGAACCCTAGTGCACTATTGGTGGGAATACAGACTGGTGCAGCCACTGTGGAAAAAAGTAAAAATGGAACTGACATTTGACCCAGCAATACCACTGCTGCAATTATACCTTAAGAATCCTGAAAAATCCATTGAAAAGAACATATGCACCCCAGTGTTCATAGCAACACAATATATATGATAGCCAAGTGTTGGAAGCAACCTAAATGCTCACCAGTTAATGAGTGGGTAAAAAAAAAAACTATAGTATATTTACACAGTGGAGTAGTATGCAGCAAAAAGAAAGAATGAGCTCCTATTCTTCTTGACAGTATGGATGGAACTGGAGAGCATTATGCTAAGTGAAATAAGCCTGGAAATGGAAGACAAATACCAAATGATCTCACCTTTAAGTGGAACCTAATCAACAAAACAAACAAGCAAGCAGAATATATCCAGAGATATTGAAGTAAAGAACAAACTTGCAGTAAACAGAGGTGGCGTATAATGGGGTAAATAAATGAAAGGTTATTAAGGAACATTTATAAAGGACACATAGGCAAAGCCAAAGGGGATAGATTTGAGAGTAGGAGGCAGGGATAGTTGGTGTGGTTGAGGCATGGTGGGTTGAAAATGGAGACAACTGTACTTAAACAAGAATAAAAAAAAAAAAGCAACTTGTTTTTATCAACAATGTAGGCCAGCCACACTTCATTGAAATTCATCATGTCTTCTTTAGCCCTGGGCTGTGCTCCTGTAGAATAGAGGTAATCTTTCCCCTTCTTAGTTCCACCAGGTAAACTTAAACCCTTTCAAAAACTCAGTAGATATCCAGTTGATGTTTTGTGAATATATAGCTGGATGAAGGAGTATTGAAATGATTGAGGAATTTTGAGGTCATCACCTTTCTATAATATATGTCATGCAACAGATGTCCATGGATAAAATACCAGATTGCAGTGTATGTCCCACATATTTCTTGCTAATTACAAAAAAAAAACCCTCACTGAACAATAAATAGTTTTGCCATTACCATCCTAATCAAATGATTGCTAAATGGATTTTTCTGACATGAAGCCATCTGGATGATGCATATAGCATTGACCATAAAATTAAAATGTAAATTAAAGTTTCATTTCACAGGAAATATAGGGATAAAGGAGATACCAAATTATAAGATCAAACAAACTAGAATGTGGAATAGTCTACCAGGTAAAAGGCCAAGTTATTTTTAGGAAAATATCCTTAATCTAGTGACTTTCTTCCAATGGAAATGAGGGGAAAAGACTAAGTTTACAGTGGAGAAACCAGACAGTACCTGAGCCAGGTGAACATGATATAGTAACAAGTCATGTTAATGGAATTTACCCTTGATATGTGATAAAATGGTTCAGTACCTTTTTTTAAACCCATAACCCCAATCTGGTTATGAGAAAAATATCAGAGGTGCAAGATGGTGGCAAAGAAGCTAAGAAGCTAGTAGCTCCATTCTGTTTCTCCTAAAACCAGACATGTCTTCTAGCCAAAACACAGAACTGTCCACTAGAGTCCACCAGTGAAGAGTGAGTGAGAGCATCTGTGAGTGAGCACATACATGGACAAGAACACAGGACGTATATGGCAGTGGGCAAGAATTAGTCAAAATAGGAGTTGGCGGACTAGGCTCTCCAAGTGGAATCACATGGCTTCCCAGCCCAGCACTTGTGGCTGGATATAGTCAGGGTGGCTGCAGATTGGCTCAGGAGCCATGAGCTATTGGGACAGAAAGAGAAGGCCTGGGAGATGCAGGCTTCAGAAACGGCACTGTCGAAGGAGGTCTGCTGAAGCTGAAGATCACTGGACGGAGACGGATCAGCACTCTGCCACCAACCTGTGTCATAGTATAGCTTCAGACCTCTTCCAAAGCTATCCATAAAAAATCTAGAGAGAAACTTTTTCCAATACTGTTGGGGACTCTGAAAGGTGATGGCCAGCTGTGTCCCTGAGAGACTGATTTTTGGGAAGGAGGAGCACATGCAGAAGAGGCCCCCAAGAGACCAGTGCTGCAGCATGTCAGCCACGAAGTAACCATTTTAAAAGGGGAGCTAAGGCAAAACCTGTGACTTGGCAGGAACCTGGGGTTCATACACAAGTGCAAGCAGACACAGCAGCTCTTCTAATGAAAAACTCAGAAATAGAGTCACATCGAAGGAGCTGTAGGACTCAACCCAGCATGGCTCATGAGCAGGGGAATGTTCAGAATAGAGAATTTGGGTCTAAACCTCCTGAAAGAGAGCAGCAGGCTTGGGAATGAAAGTCAGGAACTGAACACCTGTGATTTGCTGCAGCCAGCCAAATCCCTTCATAGGTGACCCCAACTCCCATCTGTGGGATTACAGGCTCTACAGATCAACAAGGTTGGCCTCAGGAGTCTCCTGCTGGATACATTTCCACAGGGAAAAGAAGAAAGAGTTCTGACAGGTCCCTTCACCAAACACTACAAGCTACACAGTTCCTCATGCCAGGATGCCCTCTATTTTCTCTCCTGCATAGCTTTTCAACATTCAATTCTTGTCCTTCAAGTTTGGGCCTAATTTATCACCAGATTTTATATTACAGTTTACTTCAAATCTCATATTTCGTTCTACCCTTCTTTTACTCTATTTTACCTTCTTCCTCTGATTTGGACACAGGCCCACAGTGTCCACATCATTATGCATGAAAAGAGACATTCACATGGACTACCAAGACGAAAGAAGGAAAAGGGACAGCATGGCTTTTTCTCTCAAGGGGAGCAAAAGCTGTGGCCCTTGCCATGACCAGCCTTTATTGGGTTTCTCTGCACATTACAAGATGGTCCTCATTTACTATGCACAGGTTGCTTCAGGTGATTACCTTTCACAGAAAACAAAGGAGCCAAAGCCACTCATCACATCACAGAAGAGGGATATTTGCAAATGAAAAGGCCAAAAGTGATTGAACTGGTTATATTTGTCCTTGGAAGGTTTAGCATGGATTTTAGGAAGTTATTTTGCAGTAAATGTTTGCCACAAATCTGGGTGAGGGAGTTTTTAGCAAAAAGCAAGATTCAATGTGGCCTAGGCACATTGCACACCTGATTCCCCATGGGAGAACCTATCCATGGGTGTGGGTCCTATGCATCACTGAGTGGGAACTGGGCCCACGCAATGCAGAATGGTCTCCTACATTTCTTGTTTTTGTTTTACATTTTATTTTCCCATTGCTATGACTTCTTTCTATTCCACACCCTTACTATTTCTCCCCTCCAACCTCTCAAAACAATTTTAGCTTGTCATTAGTCATCTTATGTTCTTCTTACCATTCTTAAAATACATTTATTTTCTCTCCATTTTAATCAGACTTTTCCTGTTGATTGTGCGTAAGATGGTTGTGGTTGCATTTCTTCAATTTTGTTTCTAGATAGTCACTATTTTTGTATTTCAAATGTCAAATTTTACTATTTCCCTCTCCTACTCCATTCTGCCTTTTCTCCACTTTTTCTGTATTCCCTAATCTTATTATTGCTTCTCCCTCTATCCTTAAAAAAATCATTTATCTTTCAATTAGTCATCTCATACTCATTTTTCCTTTCTTATAATCTTAATGTATTTACACCTTTATTAATATTGGCTTAATTGGTGTTGATATTGTGATTGTGGGTGAGGGTTATTTTTGCAGTTTGGGTGTGTTTTCTGAGCAGTTTGGTTTTGATTTGGCAGGACCTGGACCACAGTATATAAGAAGTGGTGGGTAGAGTGATTCAGTTAGCCAGCCAGAACGAAGGACCCACCAAAGAATACCCAACAAGACCCAAAACCCAATTACAACAAGAGATCCCACATATATGGCACAAAGGGCATCCCAAGAACATCAAGTTCAGGAAATCAAGGAGACTGCACTATTGAGTTCCACAGATCTCCTACCATAGAAGTTCACACCATAAAGACAGGGGGTCATAAATTTGATATGCAGAAACAAACGAGGAGTCTACTTAATTGGCGAGACAAAGAAAGAACATCCAATCAAAAGTAAAGGAGATATCCCTAGAAAGAGTGCTAAATGAAATAGAGGAAAGCAAACTATCAAACATCAAATTCAAAATAATGGTTATAAGGAGCTCACTGAGAACTACAAGAAAGTGCGGGGAAGATACAATGAACTAACTGCAAACTACATCTGCATGTAAGAGGACATAGAAACTAGCAATAATAACCAGGAGGAAATGAAAAATACAATATCTAAAATGAAGAATACAGTAGAAGGAATTAAAAGTGGGTTAGATGAAGCAGAGGGTTGAATCAGTCAGCTGGATGACAAGGTAGAAAAATCCAAAGAGCAACAAAAGGAAAAAAGTCTCAAGAATGAAAGGGGTTTAAGAGAGGTGCAGGACAACATGAAATGTAATAATATCCATATGCTAGAGATACCAGAAGGAGAAGAAGAGGAGCAAGGGATGGAAAACCTGTTTGAAAAAGTAATGACAGAAAACAACCCTAACTTACTGAGAGAAAAGTCACAGGAGTCTAGGAAGCCTGAGGGTCCCAATGAGGATGAACCCAAAGGTGCCCACTCCAAGACATATACTTAAATGGCAAAATTCAGAAACGAAGAAAGAATCCTATAGGCATAAGGGAAAATAGCTAGTAACATACAAGGGAGATCCAATAAGACTAAATTGTCAAAAGATACTCTACAAACCACAAGGGAATGGGAAGAAATATTCAAAGTAATGAAAAGCATAGGCCTACAACCAAGATTACACTGCCAAGCAAGGCTCTCATTTAAAATAGAAAGTGAAACAAGGAGTTTCCCAGAAAAAAGAAGGCTAAAACAATACATCTCCAGCAAACCAGCAGTGCAAGATGTGATAGAGGGACTGCATTAAGATGAAGAAAAGAGGAAAGAGCGAGGAACACAAGTATAAAGGGAAAAATGGCAATGAATAAGTACCTATCAATCATAACTTTAAATGTAAATGGATGAAATGCTCTAATCAAAAAACATAGTTTAGCTGAAAGGATAAGATAACCTGACCCACAAATATGCTGTTTACAAGACCCACATCAAAATAAAATATCTACACAGAGTGAAAATGAAAGGATGAAAAAAGTTATCCAAGCAAATGGACCTGAAAAAAAAATGCTGGGATAACAATATAAGTCAAAATCGATTTCAATAAAAGCCATAAAAGAGACAAAGAAGGACAGTCCATAAACCTTAAGGGAAAATCCACCAAGAAGTTGTAATTACTATAAATATATATGTACCTAAAATATCAGTACCTAAATATATACAGAAAGCTTTGAGGACTTTCAAAAAGACAGCAACACACTCACAGTAGGGATTTTAACACCCCAATGTCAACAATAGATCTTCCAAACAAAAAATTAAAAGTGATATTTTGGCACTGAACATACTGTGCATCAGTGGACATAATTGATATGTATAGAACCTTCCACCCCAAAGAACTAACATTCTTTTCTAATGGAGTCTTTTCAAAGACAGACTACAAGTAGGTCACAAAACAAGCCTCAAAAAATGTGAAATCATATCAAGCATTTTCTTGGACATAACAGTCTGAAACTAGAAACCAACCTCAACAAAAAAACTCAAAAACACTCAAATTCATGGAGACTGAAAATCTGGTATTATATAATGAATGGGTTGACAGTAAGTTCAAGGAGAAATCATAAAGTTTCTAGAAACAAAGGCAAAAAAACATACAACAGCCCCAGACCAAAGAAAGGGACACAGGGAAGACAGTCCTATGAGGGAAGTTCATAGCAATACAGCCCTACCTAAGAGAGATTAAAAAAAATCTCCAACAAACAACCTAATCTTACATCTGGTAGAACTACAGGAACAGCAACAAACAAAGCCCAGGTCAAGTAGAAGGAAGGAAATATTCAAGATTAGAGCAGAATTAAATGACACAGAGACAAAAAAAAAATTAAAGAATCAATCTCAGAACTGGTTCTTTAAAAAGAGAAAATTGACAAGCCTTTTACCAAAGCCTTTTATCAAAGAAGGAACTGACTGATGTATAAATTTTAAAAAAGGATAAAGCCCAAATAAATAAAATCAGAAATGATAGGAGAAATTACAACCAATATCACAGAAGTATAAAGGATTGTAAGAAATTACTACAAACAACTTTATACCAGAAAATTTGACATCCTGGGCAAAATGGACAAATTTCTAGAAACATATCTTTTAAAACTTAATCAAGAAGTGTGAAAGCCTGAATGAACCAGTAACAGCTACTGAAATTGAAGCAGTAATAAAAAAAATCTTATCACACATAAAAGCATGGGGTGGATGGTTTCACAGGAGAATGTTACCAAACATTTAGGGAAGAGATAACTCCTATCCTTCTCAAACTGTTCGAAAAAATTCAAGAAGTGGGAAGACTCCCAAACTCTTTTTATGATGCCAGTATTATACTAATACCAAAGCCAGGTAAAAACACAACAAAGAAAACTACAGGCCAATATCTCTGATGAACTTTGATGCTAAAATCCTCAAAAAAATAATTGGCACACTGTATCAAGCCCTGCCTTAAAATGGTCATACACCATGATCAAGTGGGATTCACCCCAGGGATGCAAGAATGGTACACTGTTCACAAATCAGTAAATGTTATACACCAGATAAATTAAACAAAAGACAGTAATAGCATGGTCATGTCAGTAGATGCTGAAAAAGCATTTTATGAAATACGGCACCCATTTACAATAAAAATACTCAGCAGTGTGGGAATAGAGGGAGCAAACCGCTACATAATAAAAACTATGTATGAGAAACCTATAGCTGACATTATGCTCAATGGAAAAAACTAAAAGCTTTTCCCCTGATCAAGAACAAAACAAGGGCCCTGGCTGGTGTAGCTCAGTGGATTGAGCACAGGCCTGCGAACCAGACAATTGCAGTTCAATTCCCAGGGCACATACCTAGGTTGCAGGCCGGTTCCCTGCAGGCCAGTTCCCAGCAGGGGACGCACAAAAGGCAACCATACATTGATGTTTCTCTCCCTCTCTCCTTCCTTTCCCCTCTAAAGATAAATAAATAAAATCTTTAAAAAAAAAAAAGAACAAAACAAGGGTGTCTACTTTTACCACTTCTATTACCACAACTCTCATACAAGAAAAAGAAAAGGCATCCAAACTGTAAAGGAAGAAGTATAATTGTCATTGTTTGCAGATGACGTGATGGTGTACATAAAAAACCCTATAAGCTCCACAGAAAAACTGAACAACCTAATAATTGAATTTGGCAAAACAGCAGGATACAAAGTCAATAATAGATTGAAGGTATGTCTGTATACCAACAATGAAATATCAGACACGGAAACTCAGAAAAAAAATTTACTATAGAAACAACAAAGTAGGAGGGATCACAATACCTGATATCAAGCTATATTACAAGGCCATGTTAATCCAAACAGTCTGGTACTGGTATAAGAACAGACATGTAGAATAGAGAGCTCCCATATAAACCGATATCTTTATGGTCAATTAGTATTTATCAAAGGTGTCAGAAGCATAAATGGAATAAAAGTAGTGTTTTCAGTAGTGTAAGGTCAGATAGGTACACGGTAAAAAATGAAAGTAGACCACCAATGTACACCACATACCAGAATAAACTCAAGATGGATAAAAGATTATAAGTTATGACCCCATTAAAGTCCTATAGGAAATTATAGGCAGGAAAATTTCAGATATCTCATACAGCAATGTTTTTGCCAACATGTCTCCTAGGACAAGAGATATAAAGGAAAGAATAAACAAAGGATCCTATATCAAGTCAAAAGGTTTTTGCATGGCTAAAGGAAACATCAACTAAATGAAAAGGGAGCCCACTGTATGGGAAAACATATTTTCAATAATACCTCGAACAAGTATTTAATCTCCAAAATTATATATATAGTCATTAGGACTCTACAGCAGGAAGTCCAATAATCCAATTTAAAATTGGGAAAAGGACCTGAACAGACAGTTCTCCAAGGAGGACATACAGAGGGCCCAGAGACATGAAAAATGCTCAACATCATTAGCCATCAGAGAATCACAAATTCAAACCACAATGAGATACCACTTCACAAGAGTTAGAATGGCTATCATTAACAAATCAACAAATAGCAAGTGCTGGACAGGATGTGGAGAAAAGGGAACTCTAGTTTACTCTTGGTGGGAGTGCAGACTGATGAAGCCACTGTATATGGAAATCAGTATGGAATTTCCTCAAAAAAAAAAAAAACAACCTAAACTGCCTTTTGGTCCAGTGATCCCACAGCTGGTATAATACCCCAAGTATCCTGAAACACCAATTAAAAAGATGCACCCCTATTTTCATAGCACCTATTTTCATTATTTAAAACAATAGCCATGTACTGGAAACAGCCTAAATGCATAAATCCGTAAATGAGTGGCTCAAAAATCTGTGGTGCATTTTCATAATGGAATACTAAGCTACAGAAAGAAAGAAGGAATTCCTACCCTACAGGACTGTGTGGGTGGAACTGGAGAGTACTATATGAAGTGAAATAAATCAGGTGGTGAAAGACAAATACCATATGATATCACCTATAGGTGGAACTAAATGAACAACAACAACAAAAAGTGAGCAAAATAGAATCAGAGATATGGAAAGAAGGAACTGAGGGACAGTAACCAGAGGGGATTGAGGTAAAAGGGTAAGGTAGGGGAAGAGTCTAGTTAAGTAACATGTATAAAGGACCCTTGGACTTGGACAACAGGGTGGGGATTTACTGTGGGAGTAGGGATTGGGGCTGCACAGAGTAGGGGAGAACAACCAGAAAAAAATTGGTCCAATTGTAATAGAAGAATAAAACATAATCAGATAAATCCAAGTTGAGGCTCATTCAAGAGAATAACTCACTAGTACTGTTTACAACTGTCAGGGTCATTAAATACAAAGAAAGCCAGATAAATATTCGAACTTGATAAATTACTAAGTAAGATCTGATGGTGTAGCATTCTAAAACAGAAAAAGCACATCATGTAAAAACTAAGGAAACTTGAAAAAATAGACTTTACTTAATTTTGAATGAGCTAAAAACAATAAGAAAATAATTAGAATTAATGTTACTTTGGAGGCTTAGTATTAGCTTTTTTACCAAACAGAATCTGGGTGAATATGTACAGATTATGAATGACTTTACAAAAAAAGTAAGTTCTTAAAAATGAAAATGACCTTTATTCTCTTAGCAAGTATTTATGACTCCTACTTGAATATTCTTTAAGCAGGTTTTTATATGTGAACTGTGGGGGATCTCCAGCTAACAGTTTCTCCCAGTTGTGGATGAAAAGAAAGGAATCCTACCAGACACAATCTCTTGTTCTGGAGGGAAAGGGAGTGGCGATTCCTTCTAGTGGAGAATGCCCTGAGCCCTTCTCCAAAATGGCTTTTATTAGGATTGGAATGTGTAGGGGAATATAGCATACATGCATAGCTTATCAGTCAATGTCCAAAAGGCTATAATCATAAAAACATTATCTACAGATAACAATTGAAGAAATACAGAAATTGTCTCTAGTCAGAGTCGGTGAGACGTGCTGAGACATGCTGATGCCAGATGGTTGTAAAGGCATATTTCAGGAGACAAGGTGTTCACTCCTTACGCTTTAACTTAAACATCTGGTTTATATCAACAGGGATACCACAAGGCAAAGCAAGCTTCAAAGGATACAATGTACATTTCAGGCCTGATTTCCTACGGGAACCTTCGGTGTTAGTGTCTGGTCATGCTTGCCACCTGCATTTCCTGGCATTCCAGGGAGACTTCCTAGCCTCTTTCAAGGCCTGCTCTTGCAAGGCTACAGTCTCCATAACCCCACAGAGCAGTTCCCAACAGTAAACTTTATGTATGAGCCCTTGTGCACGATAATAAGGATAACAATGAGATGACTTGTCTTTGAGGAGCCCACATTACTAAATATTCACAGCTACCAAGGTTTATTAACTTAGCTGCTGAAAGCTGAAAGTAAATTGTATAAGTAACTAGCATTTACATTGTAGTCTAGGACTAATACTCTTATTAAATAGGACATATCTAAATATTACATATATTATTTTGAATGGTAGAAGTTAAGGATAATTTGGGAGTGATGTTGGCAAAGTAGTGGAATGTGAAGTGCCAGGGCCTCATTCACACGTGGAGAAATTGTCTTAATATATCAACCAAAATGCCTTAGTAAAAGCTAGAGAAATCAGGTAAGTGGTTAAAGAACCAAAGGCAAGCACAAAGCCAATATGAGCCTCATTAAAACAAGAAAAAAAGTTCATTGTGTTTGCTTGTTTTAACCTACCCATCCCTGGTGCCACATGATTTAATCAGTAGAAAACTCCCACTTCTGCCTCAGAGGGGAGTGGAAAAGGAAAGTGGCCTGTGTATATAATGTTCTGGACTTTCATGGTGCTTGCTGCTTGAGGGACTGGTTTCTGTCTTTCTGACTCAAGAGTGTTGAAGGAAATGTTACTATAATTTCTCTTTAAAAATTATTCTTATTGAATTTATTGGGGTGAAATTAATTATTTAAATAATATAGATTTCAGCCATACAATTTTATAATACATAATCTTTATATTGAATTATGTGTTCATCACCACAAGTCAAGTCTTTTTAATCACCATTTATCTCCCCTTTATCCTCTTAAATTCCCCCCAAACCCCCATCTCTCTGGTAATCACCATACCATTGTCTATGTCTATGAGGATTTTTTGTTTTTGCTTAATCCCTTCACCTTTTTTAATCAGCCTCTAACACTCCACCCCTCTGACAACTGTCAGTCTGTTTTCAGTGTCTGCGTTTCTATTTTTTCATTAGATTTTTCGTTTATTACATTCCACATATAAATGAAATAATAAGGAGCTTGTCTTTCTCTGACTGGCCTATTTTACTTAGCATAATACTCTCCAGGTCCATCCATGCTGTCACAAAAGTAAGATTGCCTTTTTTTCTCCCTGTGTGTTATTCCATTATATAAATGTAACACAACTTTTTTTCCACTCATGTTCTGATAGGCATTTGGACTATTTCAAAACCATGGCTCTTATAAATAAAGCTGCAATGAACATAGTGTTACATATATTCTTTCAAATTAGTGTTTTGGGTTTTTTGGTTATATACCCAGAAGTGTAATTGCTGAGTCACAAGTCAGTTCCACTTTTAATTTTTTTAGGTAACTCTATACTTCTTTCCAAGTACCTGTACCAATCAGCATACTTACCAGCAGTACAGGAGTGTTCCCTTTTCTCCACATCCTGACCAACAGTTGTTGGTTAATTTATTTATGGTAGTCATTATGACAGTTATGAGGTACTATTTCACTGTGGTTTTCATTTTCATTTATGTCACTAAATAAAAATTTATAGGCATTTATTATTAGTAGTAACATTATTTAATTAATGTCACTAATCTATTAGTGACATTTCATATGTTGCCATGTCTGTGAAAGTAGTGTCTATTCAGGTCTTTTGTCCATTTTTTAATTGGATTGTTTGTTGGTTTTGGTGTTCAGTTTTATAAGTATTTTTTTTAATTTGGATATTAAACATATATCAGATATATTATTGGGTAAAATGTTCTCCCATTCAGTAAGTTGTGTTTTGATTTTGTCAATGGGTTCCTTTGCTGTGCAAAATATTTTTGATGTAGTTCCCTTTATATATTTTTCTTTATTTTTTTAACTTTTACCTATGTATTTATTTTAACTTCATTTTTACTGTTCCCAGTATTATGTATGTCTCCATCACCCCCATTTTCCATCTCTACCCAGCCTCCAGCCCCTCATAATTCTGGCCATTATATGTATGTATGTATGTGTGTGTGTGTCTGTGTGTGTGTGTATATATGTATGTGTATATGTGTATATGTATATGTATATATATTCATTATATTTTTTGTTTAATGATTGTTCAAGTACAGTTTTCTGTCTTTTACTCCCATCCCAGCCAACCACCCCAGTGCTCCCCACCTCTCTCCCATTTCCATCCCCTTTAATTTTTGTCCATGTGTCCTTTATACTTGTTCCTGTAAATCCTTCCCCTTTTCCCCTGAAAGTCCCTCTCCTCTCCCCTCTGGTCCCTGTCAGCCTCTTCTGTATTTCAGTGTCTTTGTTATATTTTGCTTGCTTGTTTGTTTTGTTGTTTAGCTTCCTGTTAAAGGTGAGACCATATAGTATTTCTCTTTCATTGCCTGGCTTATTTCACTCAACATAATGATTTCCGGTTCCATCCATGCTGTTGCAAAGTATAGGAACTCCTTCTTTCTTTCTGCTGCATAAAATTCCATTGCGTAAATGTACCATAGGTTTTGGATCCATTCATTTACTGACAGGTACCTAGGTTGCTTCCAACTCTTGGCTATTGTAAATTGTGCTGCTGTGAACATCGAGTGCGTAAGTTCTTTTGGATTGGTGTTTCAGGGTTCTTAGGATATAATCCTAGCAGTGGAATTGCTGGGTTAAAAGGCATATTCATTTTTACTTTTCTTAGAAAATTCCATACTGTTTTTCATAGTGGTTATACCAGTCTGCAATCCCACAAAAATGAACTAGGGTTCCCTTTTCTCCACAACCTCTCCAACAGTTCTTGTTTTTGCTTTGTTTATGATGGCCATTCTGACTGGTGTAAAGGGGTATCTCATTGTGGTTTTCATTTGCATCTCTCTGATAGCTAGTGGTATTGAGCATCTTTTCATGTATCTCTGGATCCTCTGTATGTCCTCCTTGGAGAAGTGTCTGTTCAAGTCCTTTTCCCATTTTTTAATTGGGTTGCTTGTTTTCTTAGTGTGGAGTCGTGTAAGTTCTTTGTATATTTTGGAGATTAAACCCTTGTCTGAGGTATCATTGGCAAATATGTTTTCCCATACAGTTGATTCTCTTTTTATTTTACTTGTTTTCTTTAGCCATGCAGAAGTTTTTTATTTTGATGAGTTCCCATTTCTTTATTCTTTCCTTTATGTCCCTTGCTCTAGGAGACATATCAATAAAAATGTTGCTGCATGAAATATCTGAGATTTTCTTGCCAATGTTCTCCTCTAGAACTGTAATGGTGTCATGGCTTATATTTAAGTCTTTTATCCACCCTGAATTTATTTTGGTGTGTGGGGTAAGTTGGTGCTCAAGCTTCATTTTTTTTTCACATAGCTGTCCAGTTCTCCCAACAGCATTTGTTGAAGAGGCTATATTTACTCCATTTTATCTTACTGCCTCTTTTGTGGAATATTAATTGCCTACTAATTGCCTGTTAATTGCTTGGGTTTATTTGTGGGGTCTCTGTTCTGTTCCACTGGTCTATGTGCCTATTTTAATGCCGGTACCAGGTTGTTTTGATTGCAGTAGTCTTATAATACAGTTTGGTATGAGGTATTGTGATCCCTCCTATTTTGTTTTTCTTTCACAAAATTGCAGCTGCTATTCTGAGTTGTTTATGATTTCATGTAAATTTTTGAAGTGTTTGCTCTATATCTATGAAATATGTCATTAGTACTTTAATAGGTATTGCATTGAATCTGTAAATTGCTTTGGGTAGTATAGACATTTTGATGATATTAATACTTCTGACCCATGAACACAGTATATATTTCCATTTGTGTCTTCCTTGATTTCTTTCTTCATTGTTGTGTAGTTTTCTGCATACAGGTCTTTTACCTCCTTGGTCAGGTTTATTCCCAGATATTTTCTTTTTCTTTTTGCTATATTGAATGGGAGTTGTTTTTGTTTTTTTTATTTCTGCTTCTGCTGTTTCATTGTTGGTATATAAAAATGCCTTTGATTTCTGGATATTAACTTTCTATCCCACTGTTTTGCCAAATGCAGTTACTAGGTCGAGCAGTTTTTGGGTAGAGTCTGTAGGATTTTCCATGTACACTATCATGTCATCTGGAAAAAATGACAGGTTTGTTTTTTCCTTTCTGATATGGATGTCTTTTATTTCCTTTTCTTGTCTGACCACGGTGGCTAAAACTTCCAATACTATATTGAATAGAAGTGGTGAAAGTGGACATACTTGTCTCGTCCCTGATCTTAGTGGAAAAGATTTTAGATTTTGCCCATTGAGTATGATGTTGGCTGTAGGTCTCTCGTATATTGCCTTTATTATATTGAGGAATGCTCCGTCTATTCCCACTTTGCTCAGTGTTTATATCATAAATGGGTACCTTAGGAAATCTTTTTCTGCACCTATTGATATGATCATGTGATTTTTGTCTTTGCTTTCACTTATATGATGCATTACATCTACTGATTTGTGAATATTAAACCATCCTTGCATCTCTGGGATGAATCCCACTTGGTCATGGTGTATGATCTTTTTAATGTATTTTTGGATATGGTTTGCCAATATATTGTTGAGGATTTTAGTGTCTATATTCATCAGTGATATAGGCCTGAAGTTTTGTTTCTTTGTTGTGTCTTTATCTGGTTTTGGAATTAGGATGATGCTGGCTTCATAAAAAGAGTTTGGATATTTTGGAATAGTCTGTGAAGAATAGGGGTTAGCTGTTCCTTAAATGCTTTGTAGAATTCTCTTGTGAAACCATCTGGTGCAGGGCTTTTCTGTGACAGGAGTTTTTTTTTATTACTGCTTCAATTTCATATGCTGTTGTTGGTCTATTCAGGCATTCAGCTTCTTCTTCATTGAGTTTTGGAAGATTCTATTTTTTCTAGAAATCTGTCCATTTCACCTAGGTTTCCAAATTTGGCATACAGTTCATGGTAATTTTTTATAATCCTTTGTATTTCTGTGGTGTCAGTTGTAATCTCTCCTGTTTCATTTCTGATTGTGTTTATTTGGGTCCTCTTTTTTTCTTGATGAGACTTCTTAAAGGCTTGTTGATTCTGTTTATCTTTTCAAAAACCAGCTCCTGGATTTGTTGATCCTTAGAATTGTGCTTTTAGTCTGTATGTCATTAATTCTGCTCTGATCTTGGTTATTACATTCCTTTTACTTACTGTGGGCTGCCTTTGTTGTTGTTCCTCGAGTTCTTGTACGTGTGGTGTTAGGCTGTTTGTTTGAAATGTTTCTATCTTTCTCAGATAGGCCTGTAATGCTATGAACTTCCCTCTCAGTACTGCCTTCTCTGTGTCTCATAAGTTTGGGGTTGTTGTGAGTTCATTTTTATTTGTTTCCAGAAACTTTCTGATTTCTTCCCTAATTTCATTCTTGACCCATTCATTGTTTAATAGCATGCTATTCAATCTCCATGATTTTGAGTGTTTGGGTTTTTTCCTTTGTGGTTGGTTTCCAGTTCCAGTCCCTTTTGGTTGAAGAAAATGCTTGATATGATTTCAATTTTCTTAAATTTGTTGAGGCTCATTTTGTGTCCTATCATGTGGTCTATCTTTGAGAATGTTCCATGTGCATTTGAAAAGAATGTGTATTTAGCTTCATTGTTATGAAGGGCTCTGTATATATCAGGTCCATTTCATCTAGGACATTGTTCAATGTCACAATATCTTTGTTGATATTTTGTTTGGAAGATGTCCAATTTTTAAAGTGTGGTGTTAAAATCCTTACTATAATTGTGTTGCTGTCAGTGTCTTTCTTGAAGTCCTGTAAGATTTTCTTTATATATATTTGAATGCTCCTATGTTGGATGCATATATGTTTATGATGTTAATGTCTTCTTGGTGTATTCTTCCCTTGAATATTATGAAGTGACCTTCTAGGTCTCCATTTATGGCCCTTTTTCTGAAGTCTATTTTGTCTGATATGAGTATTACTACCCCAGCTTATATTTTTTCTGTCCTTTTGCTTGGAAAATTTGTTTTCAGATTTTCACTTTTAGTCTGTGTAGGTCTTTTTCCTGAGTTGGGTCTCTTGTAGGCAGCATATGTGAGGGTCATGCTTTCTTATCCATTCAGCTGTTCTGTGTCCTTTGAATAGAGCATTTAATCCTTTTACATTTAAGGTTTTTGTATTTAGGTACTTATTCATTGCCATTTGTGTAGCTGTGTTCCTAGCTGTCTCTCTCTTTCCCTTCCTTTTTTTAAAGCAGTCCTTTTAGCATCTCTTGCAGAACTGGTTTGGTGGAGGCATATTGTTTTAGACTTCTTTTGTCTTGGAAACTCTTTATTTGGCCTTCTATCTTGATTGAGAGCCTTGCTTGGTAAAGTAGCCTTGGTTTCAGGCCTCTGTTTCTCATTACTTAGAACATTTCTTGCCGTTCTCTTCTTGTGTGGAGTATTTCCATTGAGAAGCCAGCAGCTAACCTTAATGGGTCTTCCTTGTATGTTTCTTCCTTTTTCTTTGTTGCTGCCTTTAATATTATCTTTTTTTTTTTGTAATTTTGCCATTTCAGTGATGATGCTTCTTTAAGTGGGCCTCTTTGGGTTCCCCTTGATTAGGACTGTGTGTGTTTCCTGGGGTTGTGTGACTTTTTCTCACACCCAATTAGGGAAGTTTTCAAATAGGTTTGAAATTTACCCTAATTACTTTTTCAAATAGGTTTTCTATCCCTTGCTCTTCTTCTTCTCCTTCTGGTATTCCTATTATTCAGATATCAATATGTTTCATACTGTCTTGCATTTCTCTTAATCCCTCTTCATTCTTTCTGAGCCTCTTTTCCTTTTCTTGCTGTTTCTGGGTGTTTTTTTCTACTTTGTCCTCTAACTCACTGATATGATCTTCTGCTTCATTGATCCTGCTTTTCATTCCTTCTACTGTGTACTTCTGGTCAGAAATTCTATTCTTGATTTCCTCTTAGCCCTTGCTGATAGTTCCTTTTTTGTTTTTCTTGTTTATATAGTTTACAGTGAGTTCATTTTAGTGCCCCATAGTTCCCCTGTAGTTTCTTTTTAATTTTGATATAGTTTGCAGTGAGCTCATTGTGAACTCTTTGAACTTCCTGATGTCCAGTGGTTTGAATTCAGTATACAATAGGTGACTTGCATCTATTTCATCTAGCATTTTTTTCTGAGATTTCCTCTTTTCTTTTTGTTTGGGGATTGTTTCTTTGTCTTCTCATTGTTTGTGAGACCCTTTTTGTTAGTTTCAGCTTCTTAAATTGATTTGTTCTGGCTTTTTGTGTTTATGGTATGAAGTTCTGTGGTACTTCATAATACTTGTGAGATTCAGTGGTGTAGTCTCCTTGATCTTTCCAGCATGTTGGTCTTGGGCTGTCCTTTACATTGGCTTTGTTTTTGTCTTTGGGTTTTGGTTGTTTTGGGGTCTTTCTTTTGTGGGTTCTTTCCACCAGCTGATTAACTGACCATCCCTCTGTCCATGACCGGTTTTAATTTGTTGTACTGTAAAGGCAAGTTGTGTTGAAACTAGTTCCTCCATGTGTACAAAGTTTGGCAAATTCTTTTTTGCTCTTGTTCAGTTGTTTATACTGGGTAGTTTCTCCACTATATAGTTTTATTTCCAGATAGGTCTTATATTTAGGTTTGTTTGGTTTCTACTCTGTCCTTCACCTTCTGTTGTTATCTGTTGGTGGTTCCTTTGTTGTTGGGTTTCCTCTTTCAGTGGGTATCCTGGTGTTCACTGCTTCCACCTACTCTTTTTTGTGATCAGTTGGAGGTGGAGGCAAAATGGTTTATGACAGCAGAAGAGTATTCTATGATATTTACAGTATGAGCCAGTAAAGAAGAGATAGGAGATCTTCAGGTTACGTATAGTGTTAACCGTAATCTTCAACCCAACTATCCACTTTTAAGAAAGGAATGACAGAAGATAAGACTCTTATTGAGAAGGGAAGGCTTTTGAGTTGGATCTAGAAAGCAGTGAAGTTGTGGCAGGTCAGATTCTGAGGTAAGGTGAGAGTGGAGGATAGTAAATAGGTGTCCTGTGTGAGAGAATAGAGTTACCCACTACAGTAGTAGAGTTCAGGAGATTGTGAAGTGGGCTAAAATCTGGGAGGGGCGTTGTGAAGTATTTACAATTGTATGGAACAGCTATTATTTACACTAATATTCGAGCAACAATTATATGGCAGAATCTATGGATTTGGATAACAGGAATAGGGGGTATAGAACTTTGAGTAGTGTGCTGAAGGAACACAAGTGACATGAAGTATAGAAAATTAGCAATACACTGTGTAGGGGGGAACAGGGGAAACCTGTCAAATGATACAATATAACCAGCCAAGGCAAAGAAACCTATACAGAAAGAGGAGGAATACAAAGGTAGTATTAGAATATAAAATATGTGATAATAATGAAAAAAATAATATAAGTATGCAGCAATTTGTTTTTTCTCTGCTATAGCAAAGTGAAATTTGCCTCACTGTCTTAACTTTTGGGATGCTCCCTCCTTGGGTCCAACTCTGGTCTTTATGCAGTTCCAAGTTGTTTGTCTCACTTGTGGGTAAAAGAAAAATAGGAAAAGAGGGCAGGAGAAGGGAGGAAGAAGTGATAACTTTGGAAAGAAAGGAAGAAGGAATAAAACAAGAAAGATGGAAAGAGAGGAAAAGGGTATTGGAGATAAAACAATAATAAAATATAAGAAAATAAAAGATTACTTAAAAAAAAAAGAAAAGGAACATCTGTTGATTTTAAACTGGCCCAACTGGTTTTTCTGGTCTTGCTGGCTGCAGCAGGCTGAGGGGCAATTGGTATGGCCTTTCTGTGAGCATGTTCCTAAGAGCTAGTCTGGTGCCTCTCCCCAGTGCCCCACGAAGGGTATCTAGGTCCTCTGCAGACCACTGTTTCTCCAGGGGTAATCATGTGGGTTGGGTGTGGGTGTGCACACACTGGGGCAGGCTGCCTGGGTCCCACGGAATCAGGCAAGAACACTTCCCAGTTCTGTGGGGAAGCACAAGGCCTTCTGTCCTACCTCAGGATCTCTGCCAGGGTGGGTGGGTACCCAGCCAAGCAGCTGTCATAGGAGAATCCTTCACTTTACTTTTTAAGAAATTACTCCTTAAGAAAGCATTCCCTCAGTTCAGCTGAATTCTTCAGCCAGATCACTGGCTGTCAAGTCAGATCCCAACACTGTGCCTCTCAGTTCTCCCAAGCTGGCGACCATAGACTGTGAGGTGATCGCGGGCCCTTTGTCTTTATTCCCCTCTCTGCAACCTGAAGCAACCAGGCCTCTCCCAGTGATGCCCAAACCTTGCTTGGCCTGGGGGAGGAGGGAGTTGATGACCTGGCTATTCCCCAGTGACTCTGTGGCAGGCCTGAGGCTTTCAAAGAGTCCATGGTAGACCTGCTGGGCACTGGATACCAGGTGCAGGCCAAGGCTGCCACCTCTCTTGTCTCCACTCTGGTCCCTGAGACCCTGCTGTCCTGCAGCCGTGTCCTTACTGTCTGGTTTTTCAGTGTCTGCTACAATTTCTGGTCTCTTATTTTCATATGTGCTGGGGAACTATTGGCTGTTTGCTCTGTTCCTCCATAGATTGGCCAGGTTATTCTCCCATGTGTAGGGGGAGATGGAATCCACTCTGTCCTACTCTGTTGCCGTCTTCCCCCCTTACTTGCATATATGTATTTTTGGCTAATCCCTTCACCTTCTTTCAGTCAGGCCTTGTTTCCCTCTTCCATCTGAAAACTGTCAGTCTGTTTCATGTATCTGTACCCCTGTTTTTATTTCATCAGTTATTTTTTTATTAGATTCCACGTACAAGAAAGATCACATGGTCTTTGTCTTTCACTGACTGGCTTATTTCACATAGCATAGTAATCCCCAGGTTAATCCACGTTGTTACAATAGGTAAGATTTCCTTCTACTTTATGGCCAGGTAGTCATTCCATTGCATAAATATACCACATATTTTTTTATTCACTCATCTACTGATAGGTACTTGGGCTGTTTCTAGATCTTGGCAATTACAAATAATGCTATAGTGAACATGGGGTGAATATATTCTTTTAAAATAGTGTTTTGGAATTTTTTTGGATATATTTCCAGAAATGGGATCACTGAGTCAAAAGGCAGTTCCATTTTTAATTTTTTGAGGGATCTCCATAATGTTTTAAACAGTGGCCACATTGTTATTCATTTTCACAGTCTTGTTTTTCTCCCTTTAGGACATATGTCAGAAACAGTATTGCTATCAGAAATGTCCAGGGTTATACTGACAAAGTTTTATACTAGGAATTTTTTGGTGTTGGGTGTAACATTTCAGTCTAACCATTTTGATTTTATTCTTTTTATGGTGTAAGAAATTGGTCTAGTTTCAAGTTTTTGCACATATATGTCCAAATTTCCCAAAACCATTTATGCATTGGATTCTAGGTTGGAAATTGCTAAGGACATATATGTCCAAATTTCCCAAAACCATTTATGCGTTGGATTCTAGGTTGGAAATTGCTAAGGGCAAAGAGAGCACCAGAGAGACTACAGTAATGTAGATAGATAAGGGGGCATGGAACAAAAAAGTGCAGGATCTTGAGTCAGGGAAAAACTTCTTTAATTTGGAAATTACATATATAAGCCCAGAGACATAGATTCCCAGGAAAGGTTTGATAGACACCTCTCCCTAAAAATATTTGCCTGGCAGAGTGGTAAAAGTCTTCTTCTTTACAAATCTAAAGACTTGGAAATATGGCTGTTTTTTCCAATATTCACATCCCAACAAATGATCACAAAGAATACAAAGTAACAGGAAAATCCACCAAAGGAAAAATAAATTTTCTGACAAATATTTCAAAATAACTGTCTAAAGGTTGTTCAGTCAGCTTAAAAAGAACACAGATAAGTAAATAAAACCAGGAAAATAATTCATGAGCAAAATTAAAATATAGCAAAAAAGAGATACAAACTATTAAAAAAGTACCAAACAGAAATTCTAGAGCTAAAGAATATCATAACTGAATTAAAAAGCCAGTAGATACAGGAAAATATTTGATAAGATACATTTATTTATGATTTACACACTTAATAAGATAGGTTTAGAAGGAAATTAGCTTAACATAATGAAGGCAATAGATGACAACTTCTTAGGCAATATTGTACTCAATGGTGAAAAACTGAAGGCTTTTGCTCTAAGATCAAAAACAAAAAAAGAATGTCCACTCTCACCACTCCTGTTCAACATAGTACTGGAATTCCTATCCAGAGCAATTAGGGAAATGAAATAAATAAAAGCCATGCACATTGGAAATAAAGAAGTAAAGTTAGAATTTTTTGAAAAAAAAAAGAATTTTTTGCAGATGACTTGTTTTTTTTATATGGAAAACCCTAAAGACTCCACCACAAAACTGTTAGAAACAACACAGTAAAGTTGCAGGATAGAAAATCAGTGTACAAAAATCCACTGCAGTTGTATAATACTAATAATGGAATTTTAGGAAAACATTGGAATAGCAAATTCTTTTGCAGTTTTAACAAAAAGTATAAAGTACTCAGGAATAAACGTAATGAAAGATGTGAAGAATCTGTATGCTGAACAGAGAGAAAGAAGGAGCTCCCCTTTGCAACAACATGGTTGGAACTGGAAATCATTATGCTGAGTGAAATAGGCCAGGTGTTGAAAGACAAATACCATATGATCTCACCTTTAACAGGAAGCTAAACAACAAAACAAACAAGCAAGCAGAAAAAAAAAGACACTGAAATACAGAACAAGGGGACAGTGACCAGAGGGGAGAGGGAAGGGGAATTTAAGGGGAGAAAGGGGGAGGGATTTGGAGGAACAAATAGGAAGGACACAGGGATGAGAACTAAAGTGGGTGGAAATGGGAGGGAGGTGGGGAGCATGGGGCGGGGGAAGCAGGGATGGGAGAAATAGACAAAAAACTGTACTTGAAAAATAACTAAATAAAATTAAGGAAAAAATCTGTATGCTGAAAACTACAAAGTTGTATTAAAAGAAATTGAAACAGACACAATGAAATGGAAAGGTATTCAGTGTTCATGAGTTGGAAGACTCAACATAATTAAAATGTCCTTAATGCCCCAAGCAATGTGCACTTCTAATGCAATCCTCATAAAAATTCCAATAGCATTTTTTAAACAGAAAAAAATCCTATTTGAATAGAATAACAAAATACCCCAAATAGCCAAAACAAACCTGAGACAAAAAGAAGGAAGCCAGAGGCATCACACTACCTGATTTCAGATTATGCTACAGAGCTTTGATCAAAACAATAATATTGGTGGAAAAACAGACATATAGACTAATGGAACAGAATTCAGAGCCCAGAAACAACCCCGCATATAAAGGGGTCTGCAAAATAGCTTTATTGTTAATACAATGCAATACTTATACAATAATTGATAAAAATTACAAAATTAATGTTTGTGTCCCAAAACTGTATACTTACTCTTGCCTTCCCCTGTATATAAGCAAATAATTTTCAACACAGAAGCCAAAAACATACAGTGGAGAAAAATACTCTTCAATAAATGATGCTGGGAAAATTGGAAAGCCATGTGCAAAACAATGAAACTAGCCTGCTGTTTGTCTCCATAAACAAAAATTAACTCAAACTGGATCAAAGACTTAAATATAAGATCTGAGACAATAAATGACAGAAGAAAACATAGGTATTAAACCTACACACTTTGTCTTAGCATTTTATGAATTTAATCCCAAAGGCAAGTAAAGAAAGGGAAAAATATATGCATGGAACTGTGTCAGACTAGTTTCTGCATAGCAAAAGAAAACCCAACAAAAATTAATATAAACGACCTAATCAGAGAAGATATTTGGAGACATCGTATCTGTCAACTAGTTAACATCCAAAGTATACTTTATATAAAGAACTGATACAACTCAACACCAAACAGTCCATTTAAAAAGTGGGCAGAGAACCTGAATAGAAACTTCTCTCAAGAAGACATATAAATGGCCAACAGATATAAGAAAAGATGCTCAATTTAACATATTATTAAGGAAATACAAATCAAAACTACAATGAAATACTATCTTACACCGGTTAGAATGACTTCTTATTAACAAGAAGGTAATAACAAGTGTTAGAGAGGGTGTGGAGAAAAGGAACACTCACTGCTGGAATGAGTGGATATGTAAACTGGTATGGCCACTATGGAAAGCAGTATAGAGGTTCCTCAAAAATTAGCAATAGTGTTATCATGTCACCTAGCAATCCTTCTTCTGGATATTTTTAAAAAATGAGAATATTTATTTGCAGAGATATATGCACCCCAGTGTTCATTGCAGAATTATTCATGGTGGCCAAGACATAAAGACAACTGACATATCCTTGGATAGATGATTGGGTAAAGAAGATATGGTACATACATACAATGAAATACTTACTACTCAACCATAAGAAAAAGTGTATTACTGCCATTTATAACAAATGGATCTTGAGAATATCATGCTAGGTGAGATAAGTCAGAAAGTCAAGAACCATATGATTTCTCCAGTTTGGGAGGAGGAGTAAGTGGAAGTTATGCTAACCTCCTCTCAAGAGCAGTCTGGAATTACAACTAAATTGTAAAGAAAATATCCTGAATAACCAGCTCAACACTAGCTGGAGAGAAGCCTTTTCTTTTTATTTTCATTTTTTAAAACTTATTTATTTATCTTTAGAAGGGAAGGGAAGGAGAGAAGGAGAGAAATATCAATGTGTGTTTGCTTCTGGTGCGTCCCCTGGTGGAACTGGCCCACAACCCAGGCATGTGCCCTGATGGGGAATCGAAGCGCTACCTTTTGGTTCGTAGGCCCGTGCTCAATCCACTGAGCTACACCAGCCAGGGTGAGAGAAGCCTTATATAACCAAGGACGGATGGAAGAAACCACTTGACCACAAGACTGGTAAGGATTGTGGAAGAAGCATGAGAAGGCTGGCTGGGCTCCAGTGAGCAGCAGCTGAAGTTCCACAGGGCTTTAAGTGGAGGGAGATTAACTCTGAGATGTGTGGAGCCTAAACCCCAAGCTGGACTCCCCAGCATATAACACTGAGGCAGAAAAGGAACCAAGATAACACAGAGCTGTGAAAAGCCAGGGAAAGATGGCTGGAGACTCAGTCTTTTAAAGGGTCAATACAAAATTTTGTTTGCAGCTACCTATCGCGGGCTGCAGCAGAGGGAGTTCAGAGTGGACTACAGACACTTGATGAAATTCTGGGGTTGGAAACTATGCAGGGAGAACTGAAGGAACAGCTGCCAGGATTCCTGTGCTGAGTCATTCCCCATACTGCAGAAGCCACTTTCCTCAGGCAGAGCACTCTCTTCCAAAATGGCATCAGCCTGAGGAGAAGCAATAGCCCTGCCTGCAGGAAATACTCTGCTCCACCCTGTGGAGCTTAAACCATACTGCTGATTACAGCTCGATTAGGTGAACAACTGATGTGTTAAACAGCAGATCAGGTAAACAACTAAGGAGGAAAATGGAAAGAAGCAGGCAAGATGGGAAGAAAAAGAAACATTCTAAATGAACAAAATTTAGAGTAATGATTATCAGGATACTGAAGAGCATGAAAATAAAGGAACGGAAACCATAAAAAAATGACCAGTCAGACAAAAGAATGCAAACCTGAAATAAATAATCTGGAAAGAATAAACCGTGGGTTAGAATAAGCAGAGCATCAAATCTGTGATTTGGAAGGCAAGGTAGAAAAAAAACACTCAGAGCAGCAAAAACAATTTAAAAAATGAAACATGCTTAAGAAACATTTTGGTCAACATGAAGTGTAACAACATCCATATCATGGGAATACCAGAAAGCAAAGAGAGCAAGCAAGGGATCAAGAACCTATTTGAAGAAATGACAGAACTTCCCCAATATGGTGAAGGAAAAAGACACAATTCCAGGAAACTTGGAGAGGCTCAAACAAGTTGGACACAAAGAGGCTTTCACTGAGACACATCATAATTACAATGACAAGGTTTGAAGATAGGGAGACAATTCTACAGGCTGCAAGAGAAAAGCAGGTAGTTACATTCAAGGCAGTACCAATTAGACTGTCATCTGATTACTCAACAGAAACATTTCAGGCCTGAAGGGAGTCACGTGAAATATTCAAGGTGATGAAAAGCAAGGATCTACAACCAAGGCTGCTTTACTCAGCAAGGCAATTATTTAAAATCAAAGGGGAGATGCAGAGTTCCCAGGTAAGAAAAAGCTAAAGGAGTTAACATGTTAACACCAAAACTGGTACTGTAACAAATGTTAAGAGGGCATGTTTTAAGGAGAAGAGAGGAAAAACAAAACAGGAAAATAGCCTAACAATAAAATGCCACTACATATGTATCTACCAGTAATCACCTTAAATGCTCCATACAAAAAAGTTACAGTAGGTGAATGGATAAGCAAACACAGCTTCTTCATGGCTAAAGAAAACACTAATAAAGTGGAAGGGCAGCCAAGCACATGGGAAAACATTTGCCAATGGTACCTCAGGCAAGGGTTTGATCCCCAAAATACACAAGGAATTCACAGGACTCCACTCCAGGAAGACAAACAGTCCAGTTAAAAAATGGGCAAAAGACCTGAACAGAAATTGCTCCAAGGAGACATACAGAAGGCCCATGGGCATATGAAAACATGCTCAACATCACTAGTCATTGGAGAGATGAAAATTAAAACCACAATGAGATACTAGTCAGAATGGCTGCCATTAGCACATCAGCAAACAACAATCCTGGCAAGATTGTGGAAAAAAGGGAACTCTAGTTGACTGTTGGTAGGAATGTAAACTGGTGCAGCCACTGTGGAAAGCAGTATGGAATTTTCTCAGAAAGCTGAAGACGGAACTGCCTTTCAAGCCAGCATTGCCATTGCTAGGACTATACACTAAGAATCCTGAAACACCAATTCAGAAGAACCTGTGTACCCCAGTGTTCATAACAGCATTATTTACAATAGCCAAGTGCTAGAAACAGCATAAGTGCTCATCACTAAATGAGTGGATCAAAAACCTGGTACATTTATACAATGAAATACTACACAGCAGAAAGAATGAAGGAGCTCCTCCCCTTCACAACAGTAGATATGGAACTGGAGAGCATTATGTAAGTGAAATAAGCCAGGTGATGAAAAACAAATACCATATGATCTCAGCTATGATTGGAACTTAACAAAGCAAATGAGGGAAATAGAACCAGAGACTTGGAAATAACAAAGGGAAAGTAACAGAGGGGATAGGGGAGAGGGGTAGCGGGGAGAAGGAAGGTGAATGGGCAAGCCAAGGAACATGAATAGGGGACTCATGGGCATGGACAGTGGGTGGGGGAATAGACTGTGGGAGTTGGTGGGAGGGAGACATGGCAGGATAGAGCAATGGGGGAAAAGGTGGCACAACTGTAACTGAGCAATAATAATTTAAAAAAACAAGAGCTATATATATGCTGCCTCCAAAAGACCCATCTCATATTGAAAGGTACACACAGACTAAAAGTAAAATGATGGAAAAAGATATTTCATGCAAATAAAAATAAAACCTCAAGTTGGAGTGCTTATATCTGACAAAATAGACTTCAAAATCAAGACTATAGAACTATATAATGATAAATGGGACAGTCCAACAAGAGGATATAACCTTACTAAACATTTATGCACCCAACATATGAGTACCTAAATATATAAAGAAAATCTTGATGCACATAAAGGGAGAGATCAACAGAAATACAGTCATAGTTGGGGATTTTAACACCCCATTGACTTCATTAGATAGATCTTTCAGACAGGAAATCAGCAAGGTGACAGTAGCCTTAAATGACATACTAGATCAATGGCTTTACTTATATCTTCAGAGCATTTCACCTCTAAGAAGCAGAATATACATACTTTTAAAGTGCACAAGTTATATTTTCTGGTAGAAACCACATGTTAGAACATAGAATAAGTCTCAGTAAATTTAAGAAGATTTAAATCATACCGAGCATCTTCTCTGACTCCACTACTCTGAAACTAGAAATTAATGAGAAGAAGAACACTGAAAAAACTCACAAAGACATGGAAGCAAAATAATGTTATCGACAATAAATGTGTCAATATGGTCATGAAAGGAATCAAAAGATGCCTTGAAACAAATGAAAATGAGGCCATAACAATCCACAATCCTGTGGGACATTGGGAAAGCAATCTAAGAGAGAAATTCAAAACATTACAGGCCTGTCTCAAAAAGCTGGGGGGGGGGGGCTTGAAAAAGAACAAAGCCCAAAGTGGGTAGAAGGAAGGGAATAATAGAGATTAGAACAGAAATAAAACAGAGTATAAAAATTGATCAGTGAATCTAAGAGATAGTTTTTTGAAAAGAGAAACAAGATTGACAACACTTTAACCAGACTCATGAGTAAATATAAAGAACCCAAATACATAAAATCAGAAATGAAACAGACATAAATGACACCAAAGAAATACTAAATTTTATTTATTTAAAAAAGTATTATGAACAATGACATGCCAACAAACTGGACAAAATAGCTAAACTCCTAGAAGCATACAGTTTTCTAAAACTAAATTAGGAAGAATCAAAGAATCTGAATAGACAGATTTCACCTAGCAAAAAGCGAAGGAGTAATAAAAAAGCTCCCCAAAAAACAAAAGCTCTGGACCAGATGCTTCACAGGTGAATTTTACTAAACATTCCAAGAAGAACTAATAACTCTCAAAACTATTTTATGAAATTCAATAGGAGAGAAGGCTTCCAAAGTAATTTTGGGGGGCCAGCATTATCCTAATTCCAAAGCCAGAGAAAGACACTGCAAAAAAAAAGTTATAGGCTACTATCCCTGATGAGCATAGATACTAAAATCCTCAATAAAATATTAGTAAACTGGATAAAGCAGTGCATCAAAAAAATCACACAACATTATCAAGTGGGGTGTATTCAGGGAATGTAAGGTTGATACCATATTTGCAAATCAGTAAATGTGATTCACTACATAAAGTGACGGATAAAAATCACAGTGATCATATCAATAGATACAGAAAAAGTATTTGGTAAAATCCAGCACCCATTTATGATCAAAACTCGACAATCTGAAAGCAAAGGGAACATACCTAGACATAGTAAAGGCCATATACAAAAAATCCACTGCCAGCATATACTCAATGGGCAAAAACTACAAGTGTTTCCCTTAAGATTGATAACAAGACCGGGATGTCCACTTTTCACCTCTTTTATTCAACATAGTACTGGAAATTCTAGCCAAGCAATCAGACAAGAAAGAGAAATAAAAGGTATCCAAAGTAGAAAGAAGTAATCCCGTCTTTATGTTTAGATGATATGATACTGTACATAGAGAACCCCAAAGATTCCACCAAGAACCTTCTAGAATTGATAATAAATTCAGCATCATGGCAGGATACATTAATACCCAGAAATCAATTTCAGTTTTACATACCAATAATGAACTGACCAAAAGGGAAATTAAAAAAACAGTCTTACTGACAGTTGCTTCGAAAAGAATGAAATATATCAGAATAAACCTAACCAAAGATGTAGAACACTTGTACTTAGAAAATTATGACAGTGACAAAAGAGAAGATACAAATAAATGGGAGCCCGTACCATGTTCATGGATACAAAGAAATAACATCATTAAAATGTCCATACTACACAAAGCAATGTATAGATTCAACCCAATTGCTTTCAAGATTCCAATGACATATTTCACAGCACTAAAATAAGTATTTCAAAAATTTCTATGGAATTCCAAAGGACATTTTTAATTCCCAGGACAGCAACAACAACCCTGAGAAAGAACAGAGTTGGAGGAGTCATGCTTACATAATAGCAAATAATACTATAAGGTCGTAGTAATTAAAACAGCATGATACTGGCTTCAGAAGACACATAGGTCAATGGAAAAGAATAGAAAGCTCAGATATATGCCCATACCTTTATAACTAATTAATATTCAATAGAGGAAGCAAGCAACTGCAATGGCCTGAAGATAGCTTATTCAATAAATGTTGGGGAAATAGGACAGATATGTACATAAAAATTAAACTAGACCACTTTCTTTTACCACAAACAAGAATAAGTTCAAAATGACTCAAAGATTTAAATATTAGACCTGAAATTATAAAAATCCTAGAAGGAAACATAGACAGTAAACTCATGCATTCCTTGTAGCAGTATTTTATTGGACATATCTCTGAGGGCAAGGAAAACAAAAGAAAAATTAAACAAATGTGACATCAAACTAAAAAGTTTTTGCATGGCAAAGGAAATCATCAACAAAATAAGATCACCCAAAGAATGAGAACACATTTGCTAATACATGTGATAGGGGGTTAATATCCAAAATTTAAAAAGTACTTACAAAACTCAGCACCAGAAGAAAAATGAAGGTGGTGGCAAAATAGGTGGGTAAGGAATCTACTTCCCCCTGCACATGGGGGAAGCACCTAGCTCTGAGGAACAGAGTGAACAGCCAACAATATTCCAACATATATAAAGAGTGGAGACCAAAAATTGTAGAGGACATTGAAAAATCAGATGGTAAGGAGAGTACTTCAGGACAATAAGGTCCCTGGGTCCAGCATCGGTACCAGGGTGGGTGCAGCCCCATATCTGGTGCCCACCAGGTCTGCCACAAGGTTCTTGGGAGAGAGCCAGGTCAATGGCTCCCTCCCCCCACCTGCCAAACAAGGTTTGAGCAGCACCTGGAGAGACCTGGTTTCTTGGAGTCGCAGGGGGAAAGTAAGGACTAAGTGGCAAACACACAGGGGCTGCGTACACCCACTGAGACTGTGGATGCCAGATGGAGAGAGTTGGGCTGTGATGGACCCTGACCTGGATAGACCCAGGTCTGGGTGAAGAGTTGGGCTGTGTGACATGCCAGGCCCTTGTATGGAGCAGCAGGCTTGAACAGGAGGAATTTTTCAAACAGAAAAAGTGAAAAAAGAGGCACTTGGTGGCTGTTTGGGGAATTCTTCTGCAGAAGCTACCTGGCCTCCTGCATCCCTAACCCTGCCCAGTTATGCAGCGATCCAGTAGTGGCATGAAAGGCCCTGCACTCTCATTCAGAAGCCCCAGGGACAGTGTGCACCGGAACCTGTGGGACCAGTGACTGCCTGTCCCAGTAACATAGGCCAAATGCTCATGACCACAGCACTGGGAGGGAGTGCATCTGACCTTGCAGGACCAGAGGCTGGCCATCCCACTACACTCGCAGTCCTGGGGTGGAGCGTGCCTTACCCCTCTGCCCAGAGGCACCTTGGACCCAACCCCTGCGCCCTGGGGGAAGCATCAGAGGAGGCGCACACCTGCATTTGCAACAGCAGGCAGGGCAGCACCCCTGCTTTGCAGGGCAGACTGGCTCTATAAGAGGAAGGTGAAGTCCCCTCAGAGAACTGTAAGGCTCAAGGAGTCAGCATTCCCCAGAAGGACTTAATTCAGTATTGGGGGAGCCAGAACTAGCCTGAAGGGACACTGAGAGTCCCTAGCATCTAGGACAGCAAAGAGCGAGAAGGGGTGTGTGAATTTCCCCTAATTGGTGAACCTCAAGGCCAGCGCAGCTGGTGGACTGAAGGCATAGGCTGGGTGCAGAAAGGCACTGGGGGCCTGGTAACAAACTGAGGAACTGGGATCAAGGCTGGGCAAGTGCCTTGAAGGGAGAAAATCTAAGCTAATTCACTCTCAGCCTACTGCTGCAACCAGAAAGAGCAGCAGAACTGGCTTGGCTGATTTGAAACCGGAAGGAGGCCTTTTTTTTTTTTTAAGTAATTTTTTAAAACTCCTTTCTTTATTTCCTTTTTTCTTTTTTCCTTTCTTTCCCTTTTCATCTATTCTTCCTCCTTCTATTTTTATTTTTATTTTTAATTTTTAAATCCCACAAATGAGACAATAAAACCTGGAGCTGTGAAAACACCAGAGGTGAACCCAAAGAGGGGGCATCCCAATAGGTGAGACAGTGAGACAAATTTCACTTTGCTACTACAGAGAACCTAGAAGTTAATACATATTTATATTATTATTTTTCATTATTTTTACATTTAATTTTTAGTATTTTTCTATTTCTCTTTCTGTTTAGTCTTCTTCACTTGGCTTGTTAAATTGCATTGTTTGACTGGTTTCCCTTGTTCTTTCATCCTGTATTTTTAATTTACCATCTTTCGCTTCACTTGTGTTCCATTAGTACACCAGTAGGCCCTATACTTCCCATTCTTATTATCCAGATCACATAGATTCTGTCATATGATTGTTGCTGCATTATTACTGTAAATAATTGCTGTTCCATACAGTTGTTATACTACACAGCATTCCTCCCAGGTCTTCACCCACTTTACTGTTTCCTGAACTTTATTACTGTTGTGGTTAATTCTATTCTCTCACACACTATACCTATTTTCTATTTTTTGCTCTCACTTACCTCATAATCTGACTTCCCACAAGTTCACTGCTTTACATACCCAGCTCATAATCCTTCTTCCCCACCATAAGAGTCTTGTCTTCTTTCTACCCTTTTTTAAAAAAATGGCTACTTGGGTGAAATATCATGGTTACCACTATACATATCCGAAGGATCTCCTATGTCTTCTCTATGGGTTGGTACTTTAAATACCATAGAATACACTCCCACTGTCTTATACCAGTTTGCCTGCCCCCTCAAAATGATCACAAAACAGAATAGATAGGAGCTGTAAACATCAGGATATTTGCTGGAAGAGTAAACCCACAACAAATGAACCACCAGCAGATAACAACAGAAGAAGGAGGGAGTAGAAGCCACACTAACTCAACACAGGACCTATCTGGAAATACAACTAAATGGTGGAGAAATTACTTAGAACAAACAACTGCAGAAGAGCAAGAGAGAATCCTCAAAACTTTGTACACATGGAAGAACCACCTTCAACACAGTGTACCCACACCCGCACAACGAAATACAAGAGGAGGTGGACAGAATGACCCTCAGTTAATAGACTGGAGGGAATGTCCCACAGAAGAAAGACCTAACGACATTCAAAACCCATGCCATATTCAGAGCCAACATAAACAACAGCCCAAAACCAATGAGCTTAGGAGATCAAGGAGACTATACCACTGAATCTCACAGGTCTTCCACCACAATAGTTCACACCCTAAACTCAGGGAGTCAAAACAGATCACTTTAAGAAGCAGAGGTTAACAAGAAGAGTCTCACAAACAATGGGAAGACACAGAAACAATCCCCAAATGGAAGGAAAAGAGGAAGCCTCAAAAAGAATGCTAAATGAAATAGAGGCAACTCAACTATCAGATATTGAGTTCAAAGCAATGGTTATCAGGAAGTTCAGTGAGCTCAGAGAGAATTACAGAAAACTTCATGGAAACTACAGTGAACTAACTGCAAACTATATCAACATGAAAAAGGAAATATAAACTATCAGCAAGGGCCAACAGGAAATGAAAAATACAATTTCTGAACTGAAGAATACATCAGAAGACTCCAAAGCAGGTTCGATGAAGTCCAGGATTGGATCAGCAAGCTGGAGGATAAGGTAGAAAAAACATCCAGAATGAGCAAGAAAAGGAAAAGAGTCTCAGAAAGAATGAAGAGGGGTTGGGGAAATCCAAGATAACATGAAACTTAATAATACTTATATAAGAGAGATAGCAAAAGGACAAGAAGAAGAGGAAGGGATAGAAAACCTGTTTGAAAAAGTAATGATGGAAAACTTCCCTAATTTGTTGAGAGAAAACATCACACAAATCCAGAAAACACAGAGATTCCTAATCAAGAGGAACCCAAACAGGCCAACTTCAAGACACATAATAATTAAAATGACAAAATTCTAAGAGGATAGAATCTTAAAGACAGGAAGGGGAAAAGAGGAAGTAATATACAAGGGAGTCCCAACAAGACCAGCAGCTAACTTCTCAATGGAAATGCTCCAAGCCATAAGGGAATGGCAACAAGTATTCCAAGTAATGAGAACCAGAGGACTGCAGCCAAGGTCACTTTATCCAGCAAGGCTCTCAATTAAAATGGAAAGCCAAATAAGGAGCTTTACAAACAAAAGAAGCCTCAAAGAAACTACCTCCTAAAAACCATCTCTGGAAGAGATGCTAAAGGGTTTGCTTTAAGAACAAGAAGAATAACAGTGAGAGAGAGAAAGCGTGAGAGAAGCACAGTTACAAACAAATGGCAATGAATAAGTACCTATCAAGAATAATCTTAAATATAAGCCCTGGCAGGTGTAGCTCAGTGGATTGAGCTCGGGCCTGCGGACCACACGATCGCAGTTTGATTCCCAGTCAGAGCACATGCCTGGGTTGCAGGTCAGTTCCCAGCAGGGGACGCATGAGAGGCAACCATACATTGATATTTCTCTCCCTCTCTCCTTCCCTTCCCCTCTAAAGATAAATAAATAAAATCTTAAAAAAAAAAAAAACCTGGCTGGCATAGCTCAGTGGATTGAGCACGGGCCTGCGAACCACACGATCGCAGTTCAATTTCCAGTCAGGGCACGTGCCTGGATTGCAGGCCAGTTCCCAGCAGGGGACTCACGAGAGGCAACCATATATTGATATTTTTCTCCTTCTCTCCTTCCCTTCCTCTCTAAAAAATAAATAAATAAATAAAATATTTTTAAAAAAGAATAACCTTAAATATAAATGGGTTAAATGCCCCAAGATATACAATAGCTGAATGAAGAAGAAAACATGACCCACAGATATGCTGCCTACAAATGACCCACCTCAGAACAAAAGACCCATGCATACTAAAAGTGAAGGACTGAAAACAAATATTCCAAGCAAATGGACAAGGAAGAAAAGCCAGGGTAACCAAACTCATATTGGGCAAAATAGACTTTAAAAAGACAACCATAAAAAGATCCCACAGGTCACTTCATAATACTCAAGGGAAGAATCCATCAAAAAGACATAAACATTGCAAATATATATGCACCCAACATAGGAGCACCCAAATGCATAAAGGAAATTTTGGAGGACTTCAAGGAAGATATAAACAGCAACACATTTATACTAGAGGATTTTAACACCCCACTGTCAAAAATGGATAGATCTTCCAAAGAAAATATCAACAAAGATATTGTGGTTTTGAACAATTCCCTAGATGAAATGGACTTAATTGATATATAGAGAGCCTTCATGCCAAAGAAGCAAAATATTCATTCTTTTCAAATGCACATGGAACATTTTCAAAGGTAGACATAAAATGAGCCTCAACAAATTTAAGAAAATTGAAATCATATCAAGCATTTTCTCCAACCACAAGGGACTGAAACTAGAAACCGACCTCAAGGAAAATACCCCCAAACACTCAAAGTCATGGAGATTGAATACCATGCTATTAAACAACGAATGGGTCAAGAATAAAATTAGGGAAGAAATCAAAACCTTTCTGGAAACAAATGAAAATGAACTCACAACAACCCCAAACTTATGGGACACAGGGAAGGCAGTCCTGAGAGGGAAGTTTATAGCAATACAGGCCTACCTAAAAAAGATAGAAACATTTTAAATAAACAACCTACCTCTTTGCCTACAAGAACTGGAGAAACAACAAAGACAGCCCAGAGCAAAAAGAAGGAAGGAAATAACCGAGGTCGTTCTTTGCAAAGATAAACAAAATCGACAAGCATTTAAGCAGGATCATCAAGAAAAAAAAAAGGCCCAAATAAACGCAATCAGAAATGAAAGAGGAGAGATTACAACTGATACTGCAGAAATACAAAGGATTATAAAAATTATTATAAAGAGCTCTGTTCCAAGAAATTTGAAAACCTAGGTGGGGTAGACAAATTTCTAGAATAATATGATCTTGCTACACTCAGTGAAGAAGAAACAGAAAGCCTAAATAGAGCAATCATAGATGATTAAATTGAAGCAGCAATTAAAAAGGTTTTGATGGATAGAGTGCAGGCCTGCCAATTAAAGGATCGCGGTTCGATTCCCAGTCAGGGCACATGCCTGGGTTGCAGACTGCTTCCCTGCAGGCCAGTTTCCACCAGGGGATGCACGAAAGGCGACCATACATTGATGTTTCTCTCCCTCTCTCCTTCCCCTCTATAAGTAAATAAATAAATAAAATCTTAAAAAAAAAAAAAAAGCTTTTGACACACAAAGCCCTAGACCAGATGGTTAAACAGGAGAGTACTACAAAGTTTTTATGGAAGAGCTAACCCTTATCCTTCACAGACTACTCCATATAATCCAAGAAGATGGAAGACTTCCAAACTCTATTTTTAGGAAGCCCATCATCCTAATTCCAAAACCAGATAAAGACACAACAAAGAAAGAAAACTTCAGTCAGGCTAATATCACTGATGAACATAGAGGCTAAAATCCTCAACAAAATATTGGCAAACTGCATCCATCAAAACATTAGAAGGATTATACAGCATGATTAAATGGGGTTCACCACAGGGATGGTAAAATATTTCCAAATTAATAAATGTAATACAGCACATAAACAAAATGAAAAAAATATTACATGACCATATCAATAGATGTGGGGAAAAAAGCACTTGATGAGGTACAGCACACATTTATGATAAAAAATACTCAGCAAAGTTGGAATAGATGTATCTTTCCTCAACATAATAAAAGCCATATATGAGAGACCTATAGCTAACATCATACTCAATGGGCAAAATCTTAGAGTTTTTCCACTAAGATCAGGAACAAGACAATGATGCTTGCTTTCACCACTGCTATTCAAGGTAGTAGTGGAAGTCCACAGCAATCAGATAATAAAAAGAAATAAAAGGCATCCAAATTGAAATGGAGGAAGTAAAACTGTCATTGTTTGCATATAACATGTAGGAAATGTAGACTCGACCAAAAAACTACTGGACCTAATAAATGAATCTGGCAAAACAGCGGGATACAAAGTAAATACTCAGAAATCAAAGGTGGTTTTGTACACTGACAGCGAAATATGAGAAACAGAAATCCGGAAAAAATCACATTTGTTATAGCAAAAAGAAAAATAAAATACCTAGGAATAAACCTAACCAAGGAGGTAAAAGACTTGCATGCAGAAAACTACACAACACTGAGGAAAGAAATTAAGGAATACACAAATGCAAGCACATACCATGCTCATGGATTGAAAGAATTAACATCATCTAAATGGCCATATTACCCAAAGTGATTTATAGATTCATTGCAATTCCTGTTAAAGTACCAATGACATATTCCACAGATGTGGGATACATATTTCAGAAATTTATACAGAACCATAAGTGACCTCAAATAGCCGCAGCAATTTTGAGAAAGAAGAAAGCAGGAAGGATCACAATACCTTATATCAAACTGTATTACCAGGCCAGTGTAATCAAAACAGCCCAGTACTGGCATAAAAACAGACACATAGACCAATGGAACAAAACAGAGAGCCCAGAAATAAGCCCAAGTCTGTACAGTCAATATTTGACTAAGAGGGAAGGAGCATGAAATCAAGTACATATAACCTCGTGAACAAATGGTGTTGGGAGATCGGGACAGGTAGATGCAAAAAAAATGAAACTGGATCACCAGCTTACACAATACACAAAAATAAATTCAAGGTGGATAAAACACTTAAGTATAAATCATGACAACATAAAATTCCTACAGGAATACTTTGGCAGGAATATCTGACACATTCCATGCAGCAACATCTTCACTATTATGTCCCCTAAAGCAAGGGACATAAAAGAATTTATAAATGGGGCCTCATCAAATTAAAAAGCTTCTGCAGAGCTGAAGAAAACAGCATTAAAATGAAAAGAACCAACTATATGGGAAAACATTTGCCAATGGTTCCTCGAACAAGGATTTGATAAAATATATAAGGAATTCGAGGACTTCCGCCAAGATGTAGGCAGAGGTAGAAGCACTGTACCTCCTCACACAACCAAGTTTAAAAATAACAAAGTTTTAGCAACAAAAACGCAGCCAAAACCACAGAAAATTGAACTATACAGAAGTCTGACAACAACAAACCCTTCAGCCAAACCGGTAAGAGGGACAGAGCCAG
Source organism: Artibeus jamaicensis (assembly GCF_021234435.1). Classification (NCBI taxonomy): domain Eukaryota; kingdom Metazoa; phylum Chordata; class Mammalia; order Chiroptera; family Phyllostomidae; genus Artibeus; species Artibeus jamaicensis. The sequence goes on along the minus strand of NW_026521717.1, from coordinate 7,596,167 downwards.
CAGCAGAGCAGTCAGGCAGGAAAGAGCCACTGGACTGACCCTGGCGCACAACCCAGGCACACAGGCAGCCGTGGGCAGATCCCTGGTGTGGAGTAGCAGCAGGCAGACCCACTGAGGGTGCAATGCATTGGATCCACTGAGGGCTGACCGAAGTCACATATTCGGGCACAGATAAACCAGTGAAGGAGCGAGCAGTGAGACAGACCATGCAGGCTCCAGTGGCGGGAAGCGGCAGAGGGGACGCCATTGTCCCTCTCTGACCCTGCCCCCACATACAGCGTCACAAACCAGTGACCTGGGTGGCCTCTTTCTGACCTGCCCCCACATACAGTGTCACAAACCAGCGACCTGGGTGGCCCCGCCCTGGGGAACGTCTAAGGCTCCGCTCCTCATATGCAACAGGCATGAACAGATCAAAACATGGCTCAAGAACAACTCATAGCCCCATAGCCGATAAATCTAAGCGATGAAGAAATAGCCAAACTTTCAGATGCACAGTTCAAAACACCAGTGATCAGGATTCTACTTAATTGTAGAAAAGGTAAAATGTTCTACCCTTGCAATAGTATGCTTGGATTTGGGGAACATTATGCTAAGTGAAGTAGCCAATCAGACAAAAACAAATACCGTATGATTTCACTCATATGTGGCATCTAATGAACAAACTGAACTCACGAGGAAAAAGGAGAACAGAATCATAGATGAAGGGCAGGATGACAGATATGGGCTGGGGGTGTTAGGGTTTGGAAGGATTGAGCAAAGAGGAAAAAGGACTCATAAAAACAACAGTGTGGTGACTGCTGGGAAAGGGAGTATATAGGGACTAAATGGTAATGAAAAAATACTATAACAATTAAATTTTAAAAGAAGCATATAATTCCAGTCAACTGTGGGATATAAAACTGAAAGCCACAAGTGATCAAAATGAAACAAAGAAAATACTTAGACAAAGACAACAGTATGATCATTACTAGAGGGAAGGTGGGTTGGAGTAGTAGATGGTAATGTGGGTGAAATATGTGGTGGTGGAAAGAGTTGACTTAGGTTGTTGGGCACACAATGCAATATACTGATGATGTATTATAGAATTGTCCACTTGAAACTCATGTTATCTTATTAGCCAATATCACCCCAATAAATTAAGGTAAATGTTAAAAAAAGTTATGTTAATGTCTGCCAGTAATTTGGCAAACCTGTTTGAGTACCATATTTACTTAATATAAAGTCATAGATATAATATGCTTTTGGAAAGTTTTATATTTTATAACCAGAGTTGAGGGTGCTAATGTGTTAGTCATGACAAACCTCAGCTAATGGCAGATTCATTGTTCCTTGACCAGAGTAACTTTAAAATTTATATCCAAAGGAAAAAAATAGACATGTACTGACAAAAGATTGTCTTAATTTACATCATATTAATTTTAAAATGTACTAAACAGATTAATTAAAAACCTAAAACTGTAAAGATCTCAAAGGTAAAGAGTTTCTGGACATTGGCATGGCAATTATTTTTTGGATGTCACAGCAAAAGCATAAGAAACAAAAGCAAAAATAGATAGGTAGGATTTTACAGTACAAAAAAAATCTGCAAGCAAAAGGAGTGAGTCAACACAGTGAAAAGGCAACATACAGAATAGGAGAACATATTTGTAAATTACATGTGTGGTAGTAAGGGGTTAATATCCAGAATATATTAAGAACTCTTACATGATTACAAAATGTGCAGAGGACCTCTATAGACATATCTCCAAACAAGATGTATAAATGGTCTGCAAGCATGTGGAAAAATGCTCAGTATCAGTAATAAGAGAAATGCAAGTCAGAACCTCAGTGTATCTTCGGCCCTCTATTAGAGTGGTCATTATTTAAGTTTTAAAAAAGTAGAAAAATAACAAGTGTTGGTGAAGAATTGGACAAATTGGAACCTTTTGCAGTATTGGTAAAAATAAAAAATAGTGCAGCCCCCATGGGAAAAAATATAGAGGTTTCTGAAAAAAATTGCAAATAGTATTATCATATGATCCTACAATCCCACTTCAGGGTATATTGGTACTTAATACTAAGAAAATGGTTAATGGTTAGTATGGTTTATTCAGGTGGTGGAATACTGCAGGCTCTAAAAATCATGAAGATTGTTATTGTCATAAGAAAAGGCATAAGGCTAAATTCAAAATGCAGATTATAAAACTATATGATGGCATTTAAATATAAATACAGATGTATGGACAATTTACTTCATACTGGTTATTTCTTAGTAGTGGCAGTTTGGGTGATTTTACTTGCTTGTATTTTTCTGTATTTTGAAGTTTTCTTTATGTAATTAACATAATTTGTTTTAGTACTATGGAATAAAATAAATCATTAAATAAGTGTAACAATTTGCATTCACAGTATAATCCCTCAAAACAAAAACAGTCAAATTTTATTTTTTAAAGATTTTATTTATTTTTAGAGAGAGGGAATGGAGGGAGAAAAAGAGGGATGGAAACATAGATGTGTGGTTGCCTCTCATGCATCCCCAACTGGGGACTTGGCTCACAACCTAGGCATGTAACCTGACTGGGAATCCAACCAGTGACCCATTGGTTCACAGGCTGGCACTCAGTCCACTGAGCCACACCAACAAGAGAAGAAGCAAATTTTTAAAAGCTAAACATAATTTGAAAAAATTTTTCTAAAAAAGTTTAAATATTTGATGTAAAAAAGGAAGAAAAATCTTAAGATGTTTAAGAAAGAGAAAATATATTTATGTTATATTCTGTTGTCAGGGCACGGAATTATTTTGTGGCACCAACTTATTTGGTAGAGGATTAAATTATAAAGATGAGGATCTCATTTCAAATAAGAGAGAATTTTCAAGAACCACAACTGCTCAGACGTATTTATCCATAATAGCATTGAAAACATTCCCAGCGTTGACTCATTCAGTTGACTCATTCAGTTGACTTAGTGCTTTTCCTCTAAGATTCAGGTCAAGACAAGATGCCCACTTTCAACACTATATGCTTTTTAACATAATAGTAGAAGCCAAAGCTAGAATAATTAAGCAAGCAAAAGAAATAAAAGGCATCCATATAAGAATGGAATAATAAAATTGATTATGTTTGTAGATGAGAAGATCTTATACATGTAATGCCTTAAAGACTTCATCAAAAACTGTTATATTCAGTAAAGTTGTAGAATACTAAAGCAACACAGAAAAATCAGTTGTATTTTGATACACTAACAATCATATCTGAAAGAGAAATTAAGACAGAAAACTACTTGAACAACAAAATATATTTAAAAAAATAAATCCCATTTACAGTATAATTCAAAATAAGAAACAAAAAACCAATTTAGGAATAAATTTAATGAAAGAGGTAAAAGACCTGTACACTGGAAACTCTTTAAGACATTGATGAAATGATGAAATCAATCAAGAAGACACAAATACTGGAAATGTATCCCATGTTCTTGGGTTGGAAGAATTCATATTTTTAAAATGACCATAGTGTCCAAAGCAATCTACAGATTTAGTGCAACCCCTGTCAAAATCGCAATGGCATTTTTCACAGAAATAGAAAAAGAAACTTCTGAAATTTATATAAAACCACAAATGTCCTGAAATAGCAAAAAAAATATAGAGAATAGAAAAACAAAGTGTAAGCATCACAGTTCCTGATTCCAACATATACAGAGCTATAGTTATCAGAACAGTATGGATGTTGACATAAAAACAGGCAAACAGCAGTGGAACAAAATAGAGAGCCCAGCCATAAACTCCTTTATTTTTGCCATAGGACAACAAGTACACCCAATAGAGAGTCTCTTTAGTCAGTGCTATTGGGAAAACTATATTCACATGAAGAGAAATAAACCTGGACCTGTACTCTTACTACCAATTACAAAAAATTATCTTTATATGTATCAAAGACAAATGAAGCCATAAAAAAGACTTTCCTGAAACAAACTTTTAGAAGAAAACAGGGAAAAATCCCTGAGTCCTTGACAGTGGTTTTGGCAATGATTTACTGGATAATATCCAAGGTGCACAGGTAATGAAAGCTAAAGTAAACAAATAGGTTTACATTAACCAAAAGAGCTGCACAGCAGAGGAAACAAAAAGTTGAATTGGCAACCTACAGAATAAGAAAACTATATGTATAAATATACATGTAGCATATATATAAGGGATCATATAGATATATAATGGAATATATACATGTATGTATATATGGACATATAAGGAGTTAATGTCTAAAATATAAGGAAGTAATAAAACAAATAGCAAAAAAGATAATCACAGTAGAAAATAGGCAGAAGAAGAATACACATTTCCAAAGAAGATATACAGATAGCAACACATACATTAAAAGCTGCTCAGCATCAATTATCATCACATAAATACAATCAAAAATGAAAGTGAAATTTCACCACACATTTGTATGGCTGTCATCAAGAAGGTAAGATAATAAGAGTTGGCAAGCATGTGAAGAAAACGCAACCCTGGGGTACTGTTAGTGGAAATGTAAATTGATGCACCCACTATATGGAAGAATATGGTGGGTTTTCAAAATATTAAAAACAGAACTACCCTATGATCCAGCAGTCCCACACCTGAGTATATATCCAATGGAATTGACATCAGTATATTGAAGAGATATATGCACCTTGTGTTCATTATAGTATTGTTCACACAATAACTGAGAAATGGAAACAATCCAAATATACTTCCATGGATGAAAGGATAAAAAATAATGGGACATATGTATGAGATCTTTTCAAAGTACCAAGTCATGTCATATGAAAAATAGAGACATTTATTGAATAAGATACAAGAAACTTTGTACATAAGATAAAGACACCTCAGTCCCCTTCAAAGTAGTCACCTTGGAACCTCATACCATCAGCAGCCCTGTCATATTTTCCTGAATCTCATTAATGTCCAAAAATCTCTTCCCTTTCAAATGTGATTTTAGTTTTGGTAAGTTAAAAGTTGCAGGGCACCAAATCTGGGTTGTAGGGAGTCTGAGTCACCTGGGTGATTTGGTGTTTCGCCAGAAAATGCCACACAAGACATGATGCCTGAGCAGGCACATTGTAGTGATTAAGCTGCCAATCACCAGTTGCCCATAGCTGTGGTCTTCTGAATCATCTGAATAGTTCTCACAGAGGAATGTTCAGACTTAAACAAAATTTGATGAAGATTTGTTGCTCTACTTGCTCAGTCATTTTGAATGTGATGGACACACAGTACATGTGCTCACTCAATGGCACCTGCCACCCCCACTGTCTAGTACAATGAAGTCATCATTGTACATACTTGCACATTCCTGTTCACTCTCCTTGGCTGCCAGATTATACTGATGCCACACAAACTGTTCTTGTTATATTAACAATGGCTGGATTTTTCCAGATGGACTTCATATATACAGGGTGGGACAAAAGCACGTTTATAGTAGTTCATATGGAAAATGATACAATGATTAGTAAATAATAGAATAAACTCTTTCATGTTCTCAGAACCCAACCCTGTACAAATAAATGTTATTCAGCCACAAGAAAGATAGAAATTCTTTCATTTGCTACAACATAGATGAACTTAGAATATGTTATGCTAAGTGAATAAAGCCGGAGAAAGACAAATTCTATAGTTTCACTTGCATGTAGACATATTTTATAGTTTTACTTGCATGTAGACTCTAAAAAGATAATAAAATCCCCAAGATTTTGTAGAAACAAATCAAAACAGTAGTTGCTTGGGGCTGGAAGGGAAAATAGGGTAGTATAAGAAAAAGGGTACAAATTACCCATTATAAGTTCTGAAGATGTAATGTCAAATGGTAATTATATTTAATAATATGGTATAATTGCAAGTTACTGGGAATAGATATTAAGCTTTCTTATTACACACACACATAAAATGTTGACTGAGATAATGGATGTGTTAAGTATCTTGATTTTCATAGTCATTTCACAATGTACATATATGTATATCAAATCAATAAGTTATATACTTTAAATGTTTACAATTACATTTTTCAGTTATTCCTCAACTTAAAAAAGACAAAAAAACTAGGGAAATACACAGATGCACACTACAGTCTAATCATTGGGCCTCATTTAAAATTTCCCAGTTTTCCTAATGTTATTTATAGCAAAATGATTTAGTTTAGAATCACATATAGTCTTCAGTTGTCATGTCACTTTTATAATGTTCCTAACTTTTGGTTTGCCTGGTGTTTCTTCATGATTATATTTGGCATATTCATCTTTTATAAAAATATTGTGGAAGTGGTCTTGTGTTCTTTGTATTGCATCCTATCAGGTGCTATTTTAATTTGTTCATTAATAATGACACTGTTTGATTAAGGTGGTGTTTGGCAGGCTGCTCCAATGAAAGCTTATTTCTCCCTTTATAATTAATTATTATTTTGTGGGGAGTTTGAAACTTGGTAAATATTATTTATTATACTTTCTGATTATATATTTATATTAGTATGGATTCATGGCTTCCTTTTATAGTCAGTTTTCATTATTTTGATACTCAATTTTTCATATTTGGTCAATGGGGACTTCTTCATGCTACCTCTTGTTTTGTTATGTTTCTGTTATTCTTTGAGCAATTCTTTGCTTTCTTACATAAAATGGTTTATGTTCAGTGTATGCTATTTCTGCCTCAGCCCTACAATTAGACTTTCTTCACAGAGCCATAGTTCATTTAGTGGTGAATGGCATTTTAATTAATATTTTAAAATTTTGAGATATAATCGACTTGTAACATGTTAGCTTCAGATATACATAATAATTATTTGATATTTATATATATTAAAGTGATCACCATAATAAGTCTAGTTAACATACATTATTACATATAATTACAACTTTTCTCCTATGAAACTTTTTTTTAATTTAATTATTTTTCAGATACTTTTTTTTGTCTATTTCTCCCATCCCAGACCCCCCTGCCCCGTCTCCCCACCTTCCTCCCATTTCCCCCACCCAGTCCTCATCCCTGTGTCTTTCATACTTGTTCCTCAAAATCCCTCCCCATTTTTCCCCTTAAATTCCCTTCCCTCTCCCCTCTGGTCACTGCCCACTTGTTCTCTATTTCAGTGCCTTTTTTTTTTTATTCTGTTTGCTTGTTTGTTTTATTGTTTAGCTTCCTGTCAAAGGTGAGATCATAAACTTTTAAGATTTACTCTTAACAACTTTCAGATATACAGGTAGATAATGATTATGGTCACCATGCTGTACATTACATTCTCAAATGTATTTATTTTATAACTGGAAGTTTGTACTTTGGTCACCTTTACCTATATTGCTCATCTGTTACCTCCCTCCTCTGGCATCCACCAATCCCTTCTCTGTAATGTCATATAGATGACATTATTCTATGTCTATTCATATAGACATAGACATATAGACATAGACATATATATGAGATCACATTTTCTTTATCCATTCATCCATCAGTGGACACTTAGATTCTTTCCATGTCTTGGCTATTGTAAATAATGCTGCAGTGAATGTAGGGTTGCATATATTTTTTTGAAGTTAGTGTTTTTCCTTCAGATAAATACCCAGAAGTGGAATTACTTGATCATGTAATATTGGTTTTCTGAAGAACTTCCATACTGCTTTTTTCAGTGGCCGCATAAATGTACATTTGCACCAACATTGAAGTAAATGGTATTTTGATGCCAGGATTTGTATGCAAGCCCTGGCCACATAGCTCAGTTGGTTAGAGCATTGTCCCTATATGCCAAGGTTGTGGATCGATACCCAGGTGGGGCACATACAAGAATCAACCAATGACAACATTTAAAGAAAAGGAATCAACCCATGGACACATAAATAAATAGATCACTGGGTTAGTGTTTCTCTTTCTCTCCTAGAACAATAAATTTTACAAAAGATTGTAAGCTAGGTGTGCTCAATGCTTTTGCTTTTTAAGTTTTTTGCTTCTAAGTCCTTTCAGTGAAGTGATCTGGGAATATATGTATATGAATATATGTACATGTGTGTGTATTTGTGTATATATGTGTATATGTGGTTGCCATATTTTTCACAAGAGAATTGAGTGAATGAAAGAAAAACAAAGATGTAGTTGAAAGATATAAAGTTTCCTTAGTGACCATGGATATGGATATAGAAATACAGAAATAGAAATATAGAAATGATGCTAGAGGGAATATAACATACCCTGAAACATAGTTTAACTACCCAGGTACCCAATGTCCCTTCATAAATATGCACATATGGACAGTCATCCACAGAAGAGAAATTACACTTATTATAAGAAGCTTTGTTTGCCATTACTTATGGATTAGGGAGTGGGTGGGAGGGATCTTACTCTCCCACATGTTGATTTCTCTGGAGTCTCAGAAGACATTCCTGCCCACTTAGTGAGATGCAAATCAAGCCTACCACATTCTGCAGTATTTTCTGTGAGTCTGGGTTAAGCAAAAGTTGATGTTCCAGGAGTATCTTCCAATGACCCAGAATTCTGTTTGTGTCAGTGAAAGTGTAAACCATAAACACATTTTTCAGTTCTAAAATAGCTTGGGTATTTTATGAAATGTCTAGCTTAGAAATAAAAAGGCCATTAGAGAAAAAAATTTTAAACAGGTTTCCTTTAGAATTCAAAATGTTTGTTATGATTATAAAGGTTTTATCTTCCCTCCAACCTGAATAATTTAGAAAGTCATCTGGTTCTTCCAGTTCATTCAAATAAAGTCTAATTTTAGCTCATCTCCTTTAATCTCAACAATCTCTTTTCTTCTTTTTGTGTCTTAGATTTTTATGCTGCCCTATTCTCTTCTGTCTGGAACAGTCAACTGTTTCTCAGATATTTGCCTAGTCTCATACTGTCTTTGAGGCAGGTGGATATTATCTCACTTTCTTAGATTTTTATTCCTGTTGTAATTTTAGAATTGGCACTACCTACAGCTGGGGTATGTAAGACTGTAGTAGTCAACATAGTGGTTTCAAGAGCTATATGTACTATGCAGGAGGAAAACAGATTTACGCTCTGGGATGCACAGCTATACACAATTGCTCATGACTGAATTTTTATTCCATTCTTGTGTTGACAGGGAAAGTCTTGCATGAGGAACATATTGAACTCTTGATGGAAGAGTTTGCATTCCTGAAAAAAGAAGTTGCTGGGAAAGACCTGCTCAAAGGGTCTCTTCTCTTTACAGGTCAGTTTTCGGTGTGATCACAGGTCATGTGTAACTTGTGAGGCCAGAATGCCAGCCAGGTTGTTTCCCAGCTCTCTGGGATATGAGCTTTAATTTATTTTTACTAAAGACTGTGATTGAGGGCCAGTTTAATTTGTTATGCATCTACAAACAATAAAAATATCAATTTTTCTTTCTTTTTTCAAATGAGATTTAATTGCTCAGTGGGACTTGAGTAAAAAGTGTAATAGAAATCTTAAGCATCATTATGCCACTGTTCCAATATGCTAAGTAGAATTTTCCCTCTTGAAATGTTAACAAGCTGGAGATTATTTTTCAACAGTAAGTCCAGCTTCTCTTTCTAAGAAGGATAGAGGGGAAGGTTCTTGGAGAGTAGAACATACCTCTCCTTGTGGAGCAAATATATGTGCTAGTCTTCTTTTTCCTCCCACAAATTGCAAGGACATTGACTATGGCCAAAATATTTGATCTTCCATATCTTTGGCTATTTAGTTTATATTGGTAATTCTTTGAGCACTTCCGTTAGTAATAGGAAATGAGCATCCTGGAGCCTCCTACTCTTGAAGTCACCCGTGGATGACTCCTTATCTGGCTACCTTCCTGAGGATTTCATTAAAGAAATGAAACCCTGACAAGGCCTGGCATCATTTTTTTTCTATTTCTGTATTACATATCTATGTGAAATCAGATTTTATCTGTATACATTAGCTATGATATTATTACATAAATGATTGATAGAGTACTATATATAGGAATCCAGACCTTTTCTTGTTAGACACTAAAGAGATTTGCAACAGTGTAAAACAATGTGACCTTAGTGGATTTGTTTCTGTTTAGAAAAATATGTATACTTTCATAAAAAAATACTTTTTGTATTATATGAGGGGGGAACCCCCCCAAATCAGAATTATCTTATTGAGAGTGGGCCTCTTGTAGTATAGGCTTCCCATGCTAGGTGAGTGTTCTAGGAACCCATCTATATCAGTGTACCAGATGGCATTGTCGTGAGAGACTGCATTCAGCTTCAGTGAATTTTTTTTGAAGACTCTTTCAGTGTGTATGCGCATTTCATGAAGGGTGATTAGTAGCATACCTGCCCACACTGCACTGAGTGTTTAGCAGTTTTTGAACAAAACTGGTATAACTCCCATGCCCCACCCTCCCTATTCACCATATCTTGCCCCAAGTGACATTTTTTTGTTTCCCTGGATGAAAAAAGTCCTCAAAGGGAAACATTTTGCCTATGTGGGAGAGGTGAAACAAAAAACAACAGAAGCACTAAAGACATTAAAATCAGTGAGTTCAAAAATGATTTGAGCAGTGGAGAAAGATGTCTCAATAGATGAATTGCATCAGTTGGAGAACACTTTGAAGGTGGCTGAAGTTTAAACATGTCAGCTATTATTAGAAATAATATTGCAGTGAACATAGGGCTCCTTATTTTCTTTTTAGTTGGTTTTTCAGGATTTTTAGGATGTATTCCCAGAAGTGGGATTGCCGGGTCAAAAGGCAATTTCATTTAAATTTTTGAGGAAACTCCATACTGATTTCCATAGTGGCTGTACCAGTCTGCATTCCCATTGACAGTGTGCTACAGTTCTCTTTTCTCCACATCCTTGCCAGCACTTGTTGTTTGTTGATTTACTAATGAGAGTAATTTTTTTCTTTTTTAAGTATATTTTATTGATTATACTGTTACAGTTGTCCACTTTTTTTCTCTCCTTTATCCCCCTCCATCCTCCACTACCCTCCTTCTAACATTCCCCTCTCTTTAGTTCATGTCCATTGGTTGTACATAAAAGTTCTTTGGATTCTCCATTTCCAATAATATTCTAAACCACCCCTGTCTATTTTGTGCCTACCAATCATGCTTCTTATTCCCTATACCTTTTTTCCCCATTCTTCCCTCTCTCTCCCCACTGATAACCCTACATGTGATCTCCATTTCTGTTATTCTGTTCCTGTTCTAGTTGTTTGCTTAGTGTTTGTTTTTGTTTTTCTTAGGTTCAGTTGTTGATAGCCATTTTTATTTTTATTATTTTTTTAAGATTTTATTTATTTATCTTTAGAGGGGAAGGGAAGGAGAGAGGGAGAGAAACATCAATGTATGGTTGCTTTTCATGCATCCCCTGGTGGGAATTGGCCTGCAGGGAACTGGTCTGCAACCCAGGCATGTGCCCTGACTGGGAATCGAACCGCGATTGTCTGCTTCGCAGGCCTGTGCTCAATCCACTGAGCTACACCAGCCAGGGCTTGATAGCCATTTAAAAAAAAAATATGTCTATTGATGGCCTGGCATTGTTAAATTGAAAACCTTCCATTTCTTCATGAGTTTTCATGAGAATATAGTGGACCCTCATTTCAAAATCTGTCTTTATCATTTAAAATAAGGTAGTGAGAGCCCTGTCTGGTGTAGCTCAGTGGACTGAGTGCAGGCCTGCAAACCAGAAGATTGCGGTTCGATTCCCAGTCAGGGCACATGCCTGGGTTGCAGGCCAGTTCCCAGCAGGGGACGCATGAGAGGCAACCATACATTGATATTTCTCTCCCTCTCTTCTTCCCTTCCCTTCTAAAGATAAATAAATAAAAATTTAATAAAATAAAATAAAATAAGGTAGTTAGAATTGTGGTAACAAATAATAATAATATCTATTAATCTCTGCAAGGAACTGTGCTAAATATGTGGCATGCATTATTTCATTTAATGCATGTTAATAAATACTTCATAAAACCTAGCATATGCATGAACATGAAATAATATATGATACCTCCAACTTTTGTTTTTCTTTCTAAAGATTAATTACATGGCTATTCAGGGTATTTTTTGGTTTCATATAAATAGTAGGATTATTTGTGGAAAATGTAGTATTTTGATAGGGATCTCATTGAATTTGTAAGTTACTTTGGGCAGTGTGGACATTTCAACGATTTTAATTCTATCTATTCATGAGCATGGTGTATGCATGCATGCATTTATTTCTGTCTTCAATTTCCTCAGTGTTTTATAGTTTCCTTTGGTTAAATTTATTGGTAGGTATATTATTTTTTGGATTCAATTAGTTATGTTATTCTTTAGATGTAATGTTGTTTTTGAATATAAATTGGATTGTTCTGATAGTTTGTTATTGGTAAATAAATTATAATCAATTTATAAATATTAATTTTATATCCTGTAAATTTATAAATTCCTTTATCAGTTCTAATAGTTTTTTTTACTTTTATGTACTCTTTATTTACATAAGTATACATCTCAAAGTTGCTTGAATTTTTGAAAGTTCTGTGATCATTTCATGCACAGTAAAATTTGTGTAGTACAAATTAAACACAGTTTTATTTATTGATTGATTATTTTTATAATTGTTTTATTATTCAAGTATAGTTGTCTCCATTTGCCCCCCACCATGCCTTCCTACCCCACGCATCTCCGCCTCCCTCCCTCGAGCCTCCCCCTTTTGGCTTTGTCCATATGTCCCTTGTACATGCCTTGATGGTCCTTACCATATTTTTCACCATTATCTCTTTGCCCCCTCCCCTCTGGTTACTCTGATTTTGTTCTTTATTTCGATGTCTCTGGTTATATTTTGCTTGCTTGTTTGTTCTGTTGATTAAGTTCTGCTTAAAGGCAAGATCATATGGTTCACCACCTGGCTTATTTCACTTAGCATAATGCTCTCTGGATCCATCTAATAGTTTTTTTTCTGTGTTTAGTATTTATATAGTATTATGCCATCTACAAATAATGAGAGTGTTACATCTTCCCTTCCAGTTGCATACCTTTATTTATTTTTCTTACCTGATCACTATGACTAGGACTTGCAGTACTATGGTGAATAAAAGTTGTGAAAGTAGTTATTCTTGTCTTGTTTCAACTCTTGAGAAAAACGCTTTCACTGTTGAGTCTGATGGTAGCTGTGGACTTGCCATATGAGATCTTTATTATGCTGAGGTATTTTCTGTCTATTCCCCCTTTGCTGAAAGTGTTTATGATAAATGGACACTGGATTTTTTCAAATTCTTTTTTGCAACTGTTGGTATTATTATATGATTGTTATCTTTTGTTTTTATGTGGCATATTATTTTAATTGATTTGCAGATAGCGAACCATTCTTGCATCCCAGGAATATATCCCACTAGATCATGGTTTATGATCTTAATATACAGCAGAATTAGGGTTACTAATATTTCATTGAGTATTTCTGCACATGCTGATTCCTGTGGAGGTGAGTTTGTGTATGTTCTAGAACCTGGTGGGTCTCTCCAATGAACTCTCCTGTGAGGCTGGGAGTTTCTCCCACTACCACAACCCCCACAGGTTTTTTCAGTCAGAGGTTTTGCAGTTTTATTTCCCCATGCCAGATCCCTGGGTTGTGCAGTCTGTCTAGCTGCCCAGTTTTCCTTCTGGTTTATCTGCAGGCAAATGTGGGACCTCCTGCTCTGCCATCTGCCACCTCGCCCAGTCTGCTAGCCACTTCCTTGCCCACCCTGGTTCTCCAGCCACTGCCTTGTCATGAGTCCTCTCTACCCCAGCTGCCCTGTTCCACCCCTCCTACCAGTCTAAATGAATGTTTTTCCTTTAACTCCTTCATTGTCAGACTTCCATACAGGTCGATTTTCTGTCCATTTCTGGTTATTTTTTGTTTTCACATTTGTTGTCGTTTTGGTTGTAAGAGGATGCAAAGTCTATCTACCTATACCTCCATCTTGGCCAGAAGACCCCAATTTGTACTTCTTAATCCCCTCACTCCTTCATCCATTCTCCAACACCCCCCTCTCATCTGACAACCATCTGATAACTAACTTCTTCTGTATTGCTGCTTTTAAGACTCTCTTTCTTTAACCTCTGGCATTTTAATTATGATGTGTCTTGGAGTGGCCCTCCTTGCATCCATCTTGTTTGGGGCTCTCTGTATTTCCTGGACTTGCATGTCTATTTTCTTCACCAAATTAGAAAAGTTTCTTTCACTGTTTTTTTCAGATAGATTTCCAATTTCTTACTCTTTTTCTTCTCCTTTTGGCACCTCTATGATGCAAATGTTGGGCCTCCTGAAGTTGTCCCAGAGGCTGCTTATACTATACTTGTGGTTTTGGATTGTTTTTCATCTTGTTGTTCTGATTGGTTGTTTTGGTCCCTTATGTTCCAAATCATTGATTTGATTCTCCGCCTCATCCACTTTACTGTTATTTCCCTGTAAATTGCTCTTTATTTAGATTAGTGAATTCTTCATTTATTTTTGTAAACTTTTTTATTGATTATGCCATTACATTTGTTCTATTTCCCCTCTTCCATTTCCCTCCACCCTGCACACCCCTCCCCCACCAGTCTCCCCCCTTTAGTTCATGAACACGTGTCTCAAGTTCTTTAGATTCTATATTTCCCATACTATTCTTGCCCTCCCCCTATCTATTTTCTATCTATTGTCTATGCTACTTATTTTCTGTACCTTCTCCCCCATTCTCCTTCTCCCACTCCCCTGTTGCTAACCCTCCATGTGATCTTCATTTTTCTAGCTGTCCTTTTAATTTGCTTTTGTTTTAGGTGTGGTTGTTAATAACTGTGAGTTTGCTGTCCTTTCACTGTTCATCTTTTTTATCTTCTTTGTCTTAGGTAAGTCTCTTTAACATTTCATATAGTAAGGGCTTGGTGATGATGAACTCCTTGAATTTGATCTTATCTGAGAAGCACTTTATCTGTCCTTCCATTCTAAATAAAAGTTTTGCTGGATAGAGCAATCTCGGTTGTAGGTCTTTGGATTTCATGACTTGGAATACTTCTTTCCAGCCCCTTCTTGCCTGTAAGGTCTCTTTTGAGAAATACGCTGACAGTCTGATGAGAACTCCTTTGTAGGTGACTGTCCCCTTATCTCTTGCTGCTTCTAGGATTCTCTTCTTCATTTGAATCTTGGCTAATGTAATTATGATGTGCCTTGGTGTGTTCCTTCTTGGGTCCGAGTTCTTTGGGACTCTCTGAGCTTCCTGGATTTCCTGGAAGTCTATTTCCTTTGCCAGATTGGGGAAATTCTTCTTTATTATTTGTTCAAATAAGTGTTCCACTTGTTGCTGTTCCTCTTCCCCTTCTGGTACCCCTATAATTCGGATGTTGGAATGTTTAAAGATGTCCTGGAGGTTCCTAAGCCTCTCCTCATTTTTTTGAATTCTTGTTTCTTCATCCTTTTCTGTTTGGTCAATTTTTTCCTCTCTCTGTTCCACTCCATTGATTTGAGTCCCAGTTTCCTTTCCATTACTATTGGTTTCCTGTGCATTTCCATTCGTTTCAATTAGTTTAGCCTTCATATGTTCCTCTAATTTGTGACTATAATCAACCAGTTCTGTGAGCATCCTGATCACCAGTGTTTTGAAGTGTGCATCTGAAAGTTTGGTATTTCTTCATTACTTAGATTTATTGGCTCTGGGGCTCTGAGTTGTTCTTGAGCCATGTTTTGTTCTGTTTGTGCCTGTTAGGTACGAGGAGAGGTGCCTTGGTGTTTACCGGGGTGGGGCCATCCAGGTCACAGGTTTATGACGCTGTATGTGGGGGCAGGGTCAGAGAGGAAGCAATGGCGGTCCTCTCCACTCGCCCAGTCCACCTCACTGCTTGCTCCCGCCTGCTTATCCGAGTGCAAATGTGCAAGTCTGCTCCCCTGCGCCAGTCACTGGGGCCTGCGAGATCTGTCTCAACGCTCGCCTCTTCACTGGTTTATATGTGTGCAAATGCATGACTGACTGCAGACAGCCAGCAGCGCCTCTTCCCTGGGTTCCACCTGTAGCTAGCCCGCACCTGGGATCTGCACCCCCGGCTGCCTGTGCACCGCCCAGATCTTTTTTGCCCAACTGGCTCTGCTGCTGGTTTCGCCCCTCTCACCAGTTTAGCTGACTGGTCCGTTGTTTCCGGACTCCGTATTCGATTTCCTGTGTGGTTTGATTGTGTTTATTGTTAAAACTTTGTTGATTTTAGATTTGGTTGTTCCCACCTGTGCCTCCATCTTGGCAGAAGTCCTGAATTCTTCATTTCTGACTGGATCGTTTTTATGCTGCTGAGGTCCTCACTAAGTTCCTTGAGCATACTTATGACCAGTGTTTTGAACTCTGCATCTGACAGATCGCTTAACTTCATTTTGTTTGGCTCTTTTTCTGGAGTTTTGATCTGTTCTTTCATTTGGGCCACATTTCTTTGTCTCCTTGTTTTGACAGCCACCCCTATGTTTGTTTGTGTATTAGGTAGAGGTGCTTTGACTCTGTCTTGGTAGTGTGGTGTAATGTAGTAGGTGTCCTATAGGGTCCAGTGGCAGAGTCTTCCTTATGACCAAGCTGGGTACTTGAGGTATGACCTTTGTATGGGCTGAGTACACCCTCCTCTTGTAGTTCAGACTAGGTGGTTGTTGGCAGATGAACAGGAAGAATTTACTCAGGCCAGTCCGTTGCAAGGATTGGTTGGGACCACAGGTCACCAACATCTATCCTCCATGGAGGATTAGCTTTGCAGCAGCAGGGAAGTAGTGCTTCAACATGGTCTGTAGCTGTCTACTGGGTGCGCTGGCCCTGTTGGTACAGACCAAGTCAGTTCCCACCTGTGTTTTGCCAGGGGCACTCTGCCTGAGCTATAAAGCAATTTGACATGGCTGCTACTTCTGCTGGACTTAGGGATTCCCAGGCAAACCAAGCTGTGAATCTAATCTGGCTGCTGCTGGTGCCAGTCTTGTGGCTCACTAAAGCCACCTATCACTTGTTTGATAGGATTTAGGAGGTTTTGAGGCACAAGTCAAGACCAGCCATCCATATGGAAAAGCAGTTTAGACAGGCATATAATTTGGGTGTGGCAGTCTCTGAGGAACTCCAAGATGGATCATACAGTGTTAGCCAGGTTGGTGGAATCTCAGATATGGCACCAGCCAACTGACTTTGTGTGGGGAGGGTTTAGCAAAGGGGCAATAGCCTCTGCTTGCCCTGATGCCAAGGAGAAACATTTCAGTTTCTCCTTATATACCACTAGGACCTTTCAAGTTGCTACCCTGGTGCTTGAGCTCAAGGGTGTGAGTCTGAGTAGGTGACTCCATGTGTGGGTTCTTGAAGAGAAACTGCTTGGGCTTCAGAAGTTTCTTCCATGGACATGGTCCCCTCTGGTTTTTGTAGCCAGAAGTTGTGGGACGTCTTTTCCTAGCACTGGAATCCTGGGCTGGGGGGCCTGCTGTGGGTCTGGGACTCCTCATTCCCGAGATATCCCTCCTGAATTTTTATCTACCACACATGGGTATGGGACCAGCCCATTCTGCATCTGCACCCCTCCTACTAGTCTGGATGTGGTTCCTTTAATTCTCTACTTGTCAGACTTTCATTTAACTTGATTCCTGACAGTTCTGAGTGATAGTTGTTCTATATTTTAGTTGTAATTTTGACGTGGTTGTATGAAGAGGTGAGCCATGTCTGCCTATGCTGCCTTCATGACCAGAAGTCTCTCTGGTCATGAAGAGAGACTTCTTTACTCAGTTTGGGAAGATTTGTATGAATTCAGTCTGGGTTAAATTTGTATGAATTTAACCATTTCTGCCACAATGTCTAATTTGTTGTCATATAATTTTTCATAAAATTTTCTTACAATCTGTTGTAATTCTGTGGTGTCAGTTGTCACTTGACTTTTTTCATATCTAATTTTGTTTATTTGGGTTTTCTCTAATTTTTCCTTGATGAGTTCGTTAAAGATTTATAAATTTTTTAAATCTATTTAAAAAACCACCTCTTGGTTGCATTGATGTTTTGTATTTTTTTAGACTTTGTTTCTTTTACTGTTGCTCTGAACTTTATTATCTCCTCTTTTCTGTTCATGTTGACCCCTGTTTGCTTCTGTTTTTTAGTTTCTTAGGTGTAAGGTTAGATTGTTTACTTGAGATTATTCTTGCTTTTTGAAATAGCCCTGTATTACTCTATGTTTTTATCTTAGAAGTACTCTGCCTTTGTCCCATATATTTTAGGTTAGTGTTTTTATTTTTATTTGTCTCAAGGTATCTTTTTATTGTTTCCCTTATCTTGCTGTAAACCCACTCGTTATTTATTAGCATGTTATTTAGCCTCTTTATGTTTGTGTTTTTTAAGGGTTGTTTTTTTTTAGTTTTTTCTTGTAATTGATTTCTAGTTTCATACCATTGTAATGGAAAAAGATGCTTGATATGATTTCATTCTTCTTAAATTTATTGGGACTTATTCTGTGGCCTAATAATGTGGACTCCATCCAGTGGGGTCTGTATGTTGTGGATGCAACGAACAAATTCACATAGACTGCAGAAGTCCTGTGGAGAAAAAGGGATGGCATGCCCACTCTCTGAGAGAGAGGGCTCCTCGACACTTGACAGGCTTTTATTGGCTTTCTGATAGCGTACATCAAAGAAGGTTCTCATTCATTATGCTCAGGTTTATTTTAGGTGATTAATTTTACAGATAACAAAGGAAAGAATATTATTGATTACTTCTTGCAGATTAACAAGGAAAAAATGTTGAAATGCAGGGGAACAATTACAGTAATTGGTCTGGTTACACTTCAGTCCTTGGGAAAATTAACACAGACTACAGGAAGTT
Organism: Artibeus jamaicensis; assembly: GCF_021234435.1. Classification (NCBI taxonomy): domain Eukaryota; kingdom Metazoa; phylum Chordata; class Mammalia; order Chiroptera; family Phyllostomidae; genus Artibeus; species Artibeus jamaicensis. The sequence goes on along the minus strand of NW_026521717.1, from coordinate 7,577,415 downwards.
ACTTTAAAATAAGCAGTAAACATTTTCTGATTCAATTCAGGGTGAGGGGGTTTAACAAGAGCAATCTTCAAAGCAGCCCTGGTTTCCCACAGGAAAGCCAGTCCATGGGCTTGGCTTCCTGTGTGCTGACTCGCACCTCTCATTTTCCAATAGTGCTGGGCTACATTTGCCATTCCACGCAGATAGGTTCCCTATAGCCTAATATTGGGTATATCCTTGAAACTGTTTCATGTTTGCTTCAAAAGAATATATATTCTGCTGCTTTGGTGTGAAATGCTCTAAAGTTGTCAATTAAATTTAATAGTTTAATGTGTCATTTAAGGTCAGTATTTCCTTGTTTTTTGTTGGGATGATCTATCCATTAATGTCACTGGGGTGTTAAATTCCCCTTATATAACTGTATTACCACTAATCTTTCCCTTTATGTCTGTTAATATTTGCTTTTTATATTTATGTGCTTCTATGCTGGGTGCATAGGTGCTTACAAGGGTTATATATTTTTGTTGGATTGATCTTCTCGTCATTATGAAATTTTCTTCTTAGCCTCATTATAGACTTTATTTTAAAATCTACTGTTGGATTGATCTTATTGTTACCGAACAAGAGGAGGTCGTCCGAGGGAGGGGCAATACAATATTCGGCCCACCTAGGGATGCCCAAAACTGCTGTACAACAGGGGCCCCTCCCAAAAACCAAAATACTGAAATCTACTGGGCCCTTCTGTCCGCCGCCAATTGGAAAGACATCTCTTAATGCCAGAGATTTGTGAAAAGGAAACAAAATGTTTATTTAATGCTATTCAGGCCTAATGCCTCCACTAAAATATTAAAGTCCTTTAGGTTGTACACCTACACCCACACAGCGTTCCCTTCCCTCTGTCCCAACTCCGGGTACCGTAAATCAGGAAAAGAGCACACGTCTGTGTTGCAGGCCGCTGGCACCGTCAGCTGTGTCACTGTGCAGGCAGGATCTCAAGTTAATCCAAAGTACTGTGGTACCCTCTCATGGTCCACTGGCAAGAGTCCTTTGTACCCAGTTCCAGTCAAAGTCTCTCTTGCTTTTCAGGCCACGCGGCCAAAGGGGGGCACCCCAAAGCCGCGTGGGCCTCTTCTACCAAAGCTGCAGGAGTCCACACTCCACCAAAAGCATGTGGCTGTCTTCTTCACCTGGCTGCAGGGATCTCCATTCTGGCCAAGCTGCGTGGTTTTTCCCTTTCACCTGGGAAAGAGGGGGTCTGCACCCTGCCAAAACCACGTGGCTCCCTCTTTCACCTCACCAAGAGGGGGTCCTCACTCTGCTGAAACCGCGTGGCTCTCTCTCTCTCTCATCTGGCCAAGCGGGGACCCTTCATGTCTCGGAGCTAGTCTTTTCCAAGCTCCCACCCAGGCCATCTCACTCCGGAGCGCAGCCCCTAGTTTCCATCTTGAGTCCCCTAGTTCCTTCCTCAGTCCCTGCTAGTTCCTTCTCCCTCAGGAGAACAGCTCATAGATCCCATCTTGAGTCCCAGCTACTACCTTCTCCCCTCTGCCTCCTTCTTCCTGGCCCCAAACTTGGCCACAGCTATTTAACATATCTATGAAACCAGTTAAAGGTTATAGATATGTTAAATAACCATTCCTCCAGAGGTTAGCTCCAAAACTGTTGCTATGCAAAATAGCTCTCAATGGCCTGGCTCCATTCATCCCTTCCCCCTGGGGGGGGGGGGGGCAGTGAGGACATCTTATATGCCTCTCCAATATTTCTATACACTTTGAATTCTGGACACCATTCCAAATCTTTTTTTTGGGGGCCCCCCTGGCTGCACCCTGTATCATTATCATTAAGAAATTTCTTAGTCTCTTGTTGTAGACTTCATTTACAGACTTATCTGTTATGTCTGATATTAAGTATTTCTACTTTAGCTTTTTAAAATTCCATTTGCATGAAATATTTTTCCATACCTTTACTTTCAGTCTGTGTATGTCTTTTGATGTAAAGTGTGTGTCTTATAGGCAGCAAATATATGGGTCTTGTTTTCTCATCCCTCCTGCCCCCTGTGTGTTTGACTGTGGCATTTAATCCATTTACATTTAAATTAATTATTGATAGGTATGTAGTCATTTCCATTTTTGTTATTTATATTTTCACTATTATTTTCCTTCTACTTAAATTCCTTTAATATGTTTTGTAATATAGTTTTGTGGCAATGAACTTTTTATGATTTTCTTATCTGGGAAGCTCTTTATCTTGCCTTCAAATCTATATTACAGCCTGGCTTGGTAGAGTACCTTAATCGTAGGTCTTCGCTTCTTTTCACTTTGATTATTCTGTGACAGTCACTTCTGCCCTGTATATTTTCTGTTGAAAAATTAGCTGACAGCCTTACTGGAACTCTCTTAACTACCCATATTTTTTTGGACTATAAGATGTACTCCCTCCCCTTGACCCCAAATTTGGGAGGAATAATGGTTGTTAATGCTGCCGTTGAGTTCTGTTTACATTTACATTGGTGAAATATTATGTTATTTATGTTATTAAATATTTTACCACATTTTTTGCTTCAAAATTTTTTTTCTATTTTCCTCCTCTAAAGCCTGGTTGTGTCTTACGTTACAAAAAATACAGTAACTGTTTCTTCCTTGCTGCTTTTAAGATTTTCTGTCTTTAATTTTTGGCATTTTAATTATGATTTGTCCATACCTGGGCCTTTTAAGATTAATCCTGTTTGGGACTTTTCTTTGCTTCCTGAAGTTGTATGTGTATTTCCTTTACCAAGTTAGAAAAGTTTTCTATAATTATTTCTTCAGTTAAATTTCAGTCTTTTGCTATCTTCTCTTTCTGCTTCCTCTCTTGATACAGGGTGCAGCCAGGGGGGGCCCCCAGAAAAAGATTTGGAATGGTGTCCACAATTCAAAGTGTATAGGAATACTGGAGAGACATATAAGATGTCCTCACTCCCCCCCCCCCCAGGGGGAAGAAAGAATGGAGCCAGGGCCATTGAGAGCTATTTTGCATAGCAACAGTTTTGGAGCTAACCTCTGGAGGAATGGTTATTTAACATATCTATAACCTTTAACTGGTTTCATAGATATGTTAAATAGCAGTGGCCAAGTTTGGAGCCAAGGAGAAGGTAGTGGATGGGGACTCAAGATGGAACTAGCAGGGACTGAGGATGGAACTTGGGGGACTCAAGACGGGAACCAAGGGCTGCTCTCCTGAGGGAGAAGGGCTTGGACTCAGAATGTAACTAGGGGCTGCGCTCCGGAGTGAGAGAGCCTAGGTGAGAGCTTGGAAAAGACTGGCTCCAGGACATGAAGGGTCCCCGCTTGGCCAGATGGGAGAGAGCCACGCGGTTTCAGCAGAGTGAGGACCCCCTGTTGGTGAGGTGAAAGAGGGAGCCACGTGGTTTTGGCAGGGTGCGGACCCCCTCTTTCCCAGGTGAAAGGGAAAAACCACGCAGCTTGGCCAGAATGGAGATCCCTGCAGCCAGGTGAAGAAGACAGCCACATGCTTTTGGTGGAGTGCAGACTCCTGCAGCTTTAGTAGAAGAGGCCCACGCGGCTTTGGGGTGCCCCCTTTGGCTGCGGGGCCTGAAAAGCAACAGAGACTTTGACTGGAACTGGGTACAAAGGACTCTTGCCAGTCGACCATGAGAGGGTACCACAGTACTTTGGATTAACTCGAGATCCTGCACAGTGACACAGCTGACGGTGCCAGCGGCCTGCAACACAGACGTGTGCTCTTTTCCTGATTTACGGTACCCGGAGTTGGGACAGTGGGAGAAGGGAGCGCTGTGTGGGTGTAGGTGTATACCCTAAAGGACTTTAATATTTCAGTGGTGGCATTAGGCCTGAATAGCATTAAATAAACATTTTGTTTCCTTTTCACAAATCTCTGGCATTAAGAGATGTCTTTCCAATTGGCGGCGGACAGAAGGGCCCAGTAGATTTTAGTATTTTGTTTTCGGGAGGGGCCCCTGTTGTATAGCAGTTTGGGGCATCCCTAAGTGGGCCAAATATTGTATTGCCCCTCCCTTGGACCTCCTCTTGTTCGGTAACACTATGATGCACATGTTGGTATACTTGATGTTGTCATAAAGGTCTCCTTATCCGTCCTTATTTCATTTTGGGTGGGCTTTTTTTTGTTTGTTTGTTTGCTGTTCTGATTGAATGTTTTATCTTATCTTGTTTTCCTAATCACCGATATGAACCTGGGCTTCTTAATCTACTGTTGATTTTCTCTAATATGTTCATTTCAGGTATTGTATTCTTCATTATTGACTGGTTTGTTTTTTGTATATTTTCTCTCTTCCTTGTTTGTTTACTATCTCTTTGTTGAAGTTCTGACTAAGTGCATTGAACATCCTTATAAACAGTATTTGAACTCTGCATCTGTTAGATTTTCTGTCTCCATTTAAGTTCTTTTTCTGGAGTTGTGTTCTGATTTTTCTATTTGGGACATATTTTTCTCCTCATTTGTGTGGTCTTTCTGTATTTGTTTCTATGTGTTAGGTTGATCTCCATTTCCTGGTCTTGGCAAAATGGCCTTATGTAGTATATGTGCTTTGGGGGCCCAGTGGTACAATTTCCCTTGTCACTTGGTCAGGTTCTCTAGTGTGTCCTTTGTGTGGATTGTATGGGCCCTCATGTTGTAGTTCAGTTTTGCTGTTATGATATCAGTTGAAGGAGGGGTTGACCACAGGAATGGCTGTGACTATAGCAAATTGACGGTTGTGCAAGTACTGACCCCATAGAATAGAATTTGCTTTAGCAAGGCTCTGCTGCCTGCTGAGTCTACTCTTTAGGTTTGGCATTTGTGGAGCTGGTTGAGTGGTGCTCTGTTGTGATCTGAACCTGGCCATTGGGTATGTTGTTTCTGGAACCTTTTGGAAGGGACTCTGGTTCAAGCCAAGGTCAGCCAGCTGCTGCCTCTGTCCTGTTCATGGCTGCCTGGTAGGAGGTACAAAGTGATCTGTAGAATGTTGCCACCTGTGTTTGGCTTGGAGGTACCTGGGAGAAACTAAGAGAACTGACACCAACTTCCACTAGATTTTTCTTAAAGCAGCTTAGCAAGCAATAGCAGGCATGTTGGGGCCAGATGCTACTTGTTTGGTATTTTTGAACTTTAGAGATTTTTTAGGAAGATGCATACATGAGCTGAGGCAGTCAGTTTGTTTGGAAAAGCTGCTGGAACAAGTCGGGCCAGAAGTGTAATTTGGCTGGGTCTGAACTCAGGGAATCACCAGGCAAGGGTGATTGGTGTTAGGCAGATTAATGGGTATCATAGGTATTGTATCAATCCTGCAGGCTGGGTGTGGGGAGTGCTTAACAAAGGAACAATGGTGTCTGCCCCACTTCTGTCCCTGTATATAGCTGCCCTAATCCCTGACTCTCCTCACCTCACCTCAGCTTCTCCCTTTATGTCTCTGGCATTTTTCAAGCTGCTACACCAGTGTTGGAGCTCAGAGCAAGTAAGCTTAAGAAAGTGAGTTTGTACATAGGTCTGCAAAAGCCCTCTATCTTACTCAGCTGCCATCCTCACTGGATTTTAGAGCCAGAAATTTTAGGGACTTTTATTCTGTCTCTGGAGCCTCAGGCTGCACAGCCTGGTATGGGGCTGGGACTCTTGCTCCTCAGGTGTTCTCCACAGCTGAGATATACCTTCCATTTTTTAACTGCCACAATATGGTTATGGGGCCTGTTCATACCTTGGCTATGCCCCTCCTACCAGTCTCAAGGTGACTTTTTCTTTATTTCCTCAGTTACAACAGTTATGTTCAGCTAGTCTTCATGTGGTTCTCAATGATAGTGGTTCTGTAATTTAGTTGTACCTTTGATGTGTTCATGGGAGGAGACCAGCATAGCAATTACTCCACTCTCTTGAGCAGAAGTCATTTTTTGCTTTTATTTGTAACTTATCTTTTAAAAAACATATTGATAATTATTAATTGTTTAATTCAGCATCAAAATGATAAGAAATCTTTGCTTTTTAGAGCAACGTAATAAATAGGTATAAAGTCTTTTAAATCTAGGTTATGTATATAATTTAGGTTGGGGAAGAGGAGGAACTGTATCTTAACTAGATTTATCACATCGATACTCTTGAATATACTTTTGTTCTAGAAATAATGAAGGCTAAGAAGACAACACTGTCAATTTTCTTGATATTGACATAGGTTATAGGTATTATAGTATTCTTCACAGTTATGAAACTTTTACTTTTTGTGATATATACAGATAGTTATATGATATTTATAGGAACATAGGCTTGAGGAACTAAATATGTTGGTTTCTCTTTTACTTCTTCAAATCACTAACTGAAGAGGATATATATGTATGTGTGTATAAGTATATGTTTATATACATACACATGCATTTTAGAAGCCTGTAACATTTTAATTTTCCCATGGAGTAGATTGACTGCTATTTCCAAGAAAATGTTTTATTATACTAACAAAACTAAATTTAATAAATAAGAAAAAATTGACACCTTTGTGACAGAATTTTATATTCAAGCACCTGAGTTTTCATTAATATTATTAGGTATTTTGCACATTAAGATAAGATTGTATTGTCCTAATTACCCAGCCACATCTGATTACTCCATGCCACACCCATGTACATGCTACTCTGCTCTCCGGCTCTCAGTTCTTTATTTCCCAGTTCCCAGAGTATTTGTGATTCTCCACAGCTGGCCCATTGGAAGAAGAACGGTTTGGCTTCCCCGCATTCAGTGGCATTTCTCGCCTGACATGGCTAGTCTCTCTCTTTGGGAAACTTTCTCTTGTGTCTGCCACTTTGGAAGAGCGAAAGGAAGATCAGTACATGAAAATGACTGTGTGCTTGGAGACAGAAAATAAACGGTAGGTTGTCAGAAACCATGATTAGAAAGAAACTTGAGGACATCCTCCTGTGTTTCCAAGGATCAATATAAAGGGAACCTGGTAGGCCTAGACTCTTAGCCCCAATTCTGAAAGGAATGTCTACTTCTGCAAACAGAACAGAGATTTCTGAGGTACTGAGATTTCACTTATATTGCCTTATTTCATCCTCACAGCAGCCCTATGTAAGGGAAATAAGATCCCCTTGACTAGTAAGTAAAGAGAGACTTACAGAAACTGAGCAGGTTGCCTAAGCCATACAGGTAAGCAATATCAGACCTAGTAGCTTCTGTGGCCTGATATTCTTCCAAAATTTTATTATAAAAGTTTCACACATATGTAAGTTGAACAAATTTTGCAGTGAACACCCATACAAGTACTGGCTAGATCCTGCCATTAACATTTAACCTTGCTTAACACATGTCCAAATATTCATCTCTCAGTGTGACCAAAATTTAAGGTTCTATTCTTTTTTAGTTTTATCCTCACCATACTGTAATACTGTTCCCAGAATATTCTTGTTCTCTAATTTTTATAACAAGTCTTTTTCAACAAAAGCACATATATAACTTTCTTTTAAAAGCATTTCAGCTGTGTAAAATATTTAAAACAGCAAAGGTTTTAGAGTTTCTGTGTGTGTTTCCAGGTAGGTGGCTCTTTTGGTAGTAAAATAAACAGACCATTCTGCATTTTTAAAAAAAGAACAGTGAATGATACCCTGAATGAAGCCTGATATCCATTTTGAGGAGTAACCTCATTTCTAGGGAAAGGCAGAGGTAACAAATGAAGGTGAAACTATTATAGAGCTTGGATATGCTGCATATGGAATGCTAACAATGGTGGCCCATGGCTCTTATGCTGGCCATGTAGAATTGCAGCCATATTTGTACATGTCCACCTGCAGGTGCTATCCCCTATGTTCAGAGCCAAAGATACCTCAAAGTGCTATAGCACTACAGGGAAGGGGAAACTGGAGAGGTCAGATCATGCCTGTTAGAGGTAGAGGTGCTTTGCTCAGTCTTAAAGTTTGAGTAGGAGTTACTCAGAAAACAAGATGTGAAGAAAGCAGAAGCTGACTCTTTTTATTGTAAAGGTGAGGCAAGCATTGGGTGGATGTTGGGACAGATAACAAATAACATATTATAATATCTTAAATTCATATAGTACTTTCACCTTTCAAATTGCATTTTTAATGTCACCACAACCACCACGACAACATAGGTAAAGTTGTATACTCATTCTTGCTTTTTTACTGAATAGGAAATAGGGGTAGAGGAAACATTCTGACATTTTGTATTCCCTCAAATTATAAAACTATGTTATATGGAAGGATATGAGAAATTTTCTTAGGTGGATTGGAGTATTTTTAATATTTCAAATTATTTTTATTTGGTATTAAAGCAGTTAATAAGGAACATTAACATTAATCTTTGTTATCACATTCAGGAATGTAAAGGCTATACCGTGATTTTTCTAAAGTAGCTGTAGGCTGAAACTAATACAGTGTTACTTGTCAACTCTACCTCAATAAAACAAACACAAAAGAAAAAACACCCCCCAAAACTAGCCAATAAATTAATTTTTAGTAGAATGTACACCATCTTTTTGATAGTTGGTAATAAACATCAAACATTTATTTTTGACAAAAAATATTTATTTTTTGGAAATTTGAGTGATAACAAAAAAATTAGTTGATAGATTGAACACCTTACTAGTTTACTAGTTTAATTTAATTGCTCTTTACCAGAGTCTGCCTGAGGTGAATGTAAATTTTTGATTTATGGGTTAGTATTGATTCATATATGGATCATTTTAATGATTTCCAGAATAGGAAACTTACTAAACTACAATTCTTTGCAGCAGATTGGTCCCTACATGGTTTACGTATGCTGTGGTAGAGTGCTATGTGACATAGTAAAGCCTTTTTATTCTGTGAATGCAGCTCTGGCTTCTGACTTTGCCTGGGAAGAATGCTTTGGAATTTCTGGGTCTCTTTCCTCTTTTTTGCCCAAAGTTTATCTTAATTTTCAGGCTAAATTTATAAGTAGATATCTTTCCAGATCTTATTACTATATATTAGGTACCTCTGTCAGTTGTTTCCAGACACACTTTTTTAATTACAGCTATCTTCAAGCAACAGAGTGGAATGGAGCAAAATCACAGGAAAGGAGGAAGGAAGGTGGGGAGGCATGATTTACAAGGGTCACAGTAAGAGAACTAGCAAGACAGGGAACATTATTCAAAACCTTGTTGTATAGGACTTTGCCAAGATGGAGGCATAGGTGGATACGCTATGCCTTCTCACACAACCAAGTTTAGAGACAACTATATATTAGCAACAAAAAACACAGCCAGAATACAGAAAATTGAACTTTTTAGAAGTCTGATAACAACAAATTCTTCAGCCTGACCCCGTCATAACCCAGCAACCTGAGTGGCCCTGCCCTGGGGAACCACCTAAGGCTCTGCTCCTCACCCAGCGGTACACGAAACAGCACAGGGGGCCTCCATTTCCCCGCTCTGACCACACCCCCACATACAGCCTCACAACCCAGCGACCTGGGAATCCAAGGCTCCACCCCTCATACTTAACCCGCGAACAGACCAAAAATGGCTCAAGAAGATCGCAAAGCCCCAGAGCCTATAAATCTAAGCGATGAAGAAATAGCAAAACTCTCAGACGCACAGTTTAAAACACTGGTGATCAGGATCCTCACAGAACTGGTTGATTATAGCCACAAATTAGACAAACATATGAAGGCGAAACTAATTGAAATGAATGGAATTTCACAGGAAACCAATAGCGATGAAAAGGAAACTGGGACTCAAATCAATGGATGGACCAGAAGAAAGCAAATAATGGCTAAACAGAAAAGAGTCAAGAAGCAAGAATTCAAAGAAATGAGGAGAGTCTTAGGAACCTCCAGGACATCTTTAAACGTTCCAACATCCGAATTATAGGGGTACCAGAAGAGGGAAAGGCACAGCCACCAGTGGAACTTATTTGAACAAATAATAAAGGAGAATTTCCCCAATCTGGCCAAGGAAATAGACTTCCAGGAAATCCAGGAAGCTCAGAGAGTCCCAAAGAAGTTGGACCCAAGAAGAAACACACCAAGGCACATCATAATTACATTAGCCAAGATTCAAATGAAGGAGAGAATTCTAGAAGCAGCAAGAGCTAAGGGGACAGTCACCTACAAAGGAGTTCCCATCAGACTGTCAGCAGATTTCTCAAAAGAGACCTTACAGGCAAGAAGGGGCTGGAAAGAGGTATTCCAAGTCATGAAAACCAAAGACCTACAACCAAGATTGCTCTATCCAGCAAAGTTTTCATTTAGAATGGAAGGACAGATAAAGTGCTTCTGAGATAAGATCAAATCCAAGGAGTTCGTCATCACCAAGCCCTTATTATATGAAATGTTAAAGGGACTTATCTAAGAAAAAGAAGTTAAAAAAAGATGAACAGTGAAAGGACAGCAAACTGACAGTTATTAACAACCACACCTAAAACAAAAGCAAACTAAAAGGATGGCTAGATCAGGAGTGGAAACATAGAAATGAATATCTCAAGGAGGGTTAGCAGCAGGGAAGTGGGAGGAGGAGAAGGGGGGAGAAGATACAGAAAATAAGTACCATAGACAGATAGAAAATAGATGGGGGGGGCAAGAATAGTATGGGAAATATAGAATCTAAAGAACTTGAGACACATGGTCATAAACTAAAGGGGGAAATGGTGCGGGCGGGGGGTGCAGGGTGGAGGGGAATGAAGGGGGAAACAGAACAACTGTAATGGCATAATCAATAAAAAATAAATAAATTTAAAAACCCTGTTGTATAAGTGATAGTATTAGCTAATATCTTTCAAGCACTTGCTATGTGTTAGGTACAGCCCTAGCCCTTTTATAGGGATTTTCTTATGTAATGTTTATACAAACTCTCTGAAGTAGACATTATTTTCAACTAGGGAACTGAGGCCCATGTTAAAAATCTTGCCAACGGCACAGAGCTAACAAGTAATTGAGTGAGAATCACATTTAATCACTTAGGCAGCCTGTCTCCAGTCCCCAAATAGTCATACCTTCTCCCCCAAAATACACAAGGACATGAGAAAGGAATACCATGGAAAACAAACCTTATCTTATTTCTTATCTCTCAGTGAGATAGGTCCCAGAATTACTCGGGAAATTTTAGTGTAACTTAATTTCCAAGCCCGTGTACTTTGTATTTAACCAGTTTTCCAACTTTCCAAAAATAAGCATCAGAATGTTTTTTTCAAACCAAATCTTATGTGGACAGCCAATATATAGGAGACGTACAAATTTCAACTCCTGTTGAAGCCAGTTGATAAAAGCCAAAGCCATCCATGGCCTTGCCTACTTGTCCTTCAGGGCTAGGGAAAGAACACTGTTTGAAAATTACCAGCCCCCCCCACAGTTCTTGCAGACATGTGCTAGCACTAGGAATGAGGATGTGGTTGAATATACCTTCCTTTAGAGGGTGAGAAGTAAGAAGCATTTTTACAGGTAGTCACTGCCCAGGTTGATGAATGCACATGTAAATGTGCATGTAAATGTTTTTACAGAGAGGAGAAGCAGAAAAGCTGTCTGTAAATTCAAGTTTGTGTTTTTGGTTAGAATACCTGAAATTAGGTGCTGTCCAAGCCCAAACAAAACAAAAGTAGACCATATTCTGTCCACAACTCTGCTCTGTACAATTTGCAGTAAAGTGCCAAACACTGAGATTATCACTTATAAATATATGTTTAGGAAAAAGTGTGGCTTTTGAAGTGTTTAGCATATAGGAACACAAAATGAGGAAGTTACTCTGTTAACTTTTGTTCTGATGTCTCCTTGCATGGATGGTTATTAGAATGGCCCCACCTTTATATACTTCAAATTTTCACCTGTTAAACATTCATTCCACATCCTAAGTATTGGTAAGCTAGGTTAGCCAAAGGACAGAACTCCCTTAGTTTGGAAGCTACATTGAGCTTCCTTCAACACCCAAACAATCTTAAGTGATTTGGCTTGGGTGCTTTTCCTGCAGCCTCACACCTAATCTTATGCCTTATATGGCCCATCACTCTAGAGGAAGAGAATAAGCAAGGAAACAAATGGCAGTTTCTCTTCATTCCTTAGCAATGCTGGTCTAACTTGCCCACCCCAGGCCTGACCTACTATAATCCAGTGGAAAAGGAAAGAAGAAATCCTAGTAATGGTGGCAGGACACAGGAGAAGGCCAGAGACCCTGATGCATGCCCAGGAATTAACACACTGAAAACTTCCCTGTTCACACTGAAAACTTCATCACTTAGTACAAAGTCTAACAAAGTTGCCTTCTTCCTCACCCTAACTCATACCTGTAGAAAAAAAGTATGTTAAAGCAAATAGGAGTAGCTAGAGGCCAATACCAAATTATCTCATTCCTGGGAATTTGTTCTAAGAATAGGGAAGGAATACTATATATTTGTGAAGATATTAAATAGAGGATATTCATATTAATTTGAAATAGCGGTGAGCTTAAATATTTGGCAACAATAAAATACTAAATAAATTATACAATCAATTGTACATGCTATGCAGAAAAATAATAATAGTCTTAAATAAGTTAAAAAAGCATAGTCAATTGTTTATCATTTATATGCCACATACATACAGACAAATATATAAAAGAATTACATCCAACTAAAGATACTTTTAGTTCGGTAGAAGAATTATATATTTTTTTAATTTAAAAAGTCCTAATGCTGTATTCTTTTTAGAATATGTGAAAGACAACAGATTTTATATTTTTCCTCTCATATTATTCAATACAGCTTACTTTAATTCAAAGTCTACTTACCAGGTTTCTTTGTCTTCATTAAGCAGATAATACAGCTCTTATCTATTATAAAGATAAAAGGTAAACCAAAAGAAAGGAGAATCTTTAGAGAAGTAGTCTATTAGGATTTTATATTTTCATGAGTGCTAACAATAATGGGAAAAATTTGAAATGGAAACAGATGCTTTGTTAACCAGCAGGAAATGTCTGGTGTTTTCTAGCATGTGCTGAGTCATACACTTCTTATGTAATAAAAGAATACTTTCCATAAAAATGCGCATACACATGGAAATAATTTGCACAAAATCTCAGGTGGTTCATGATTGCCTGCAGCTCTTATCTGGCTCCGCTAGAGGGATCCATCAAGCAAGGGAATGTCAGCAAGCATTCATTTTGCACCCCTGTGTAATCTCTAACATTGTGGTTCTTTTTTTTTTTTTTTTTTTGCAGTCCACTGACATGGATTGAAGAGAAAGGGCCTGGTCTAAAACGAAACCGACATTTAAGCTTCCATTTCAAATCTGGGTCCCTGGAGAATATGCCAAATGTAGGAGTCAATAAGAATATTTTTCTGAAAGATCAAAATATATTTGTCCAGAAACTCCTGGGCCACTTGTCTGAAATGGAACTGGCTGCTGAAAAGAAACGCATCCTGCATTGCTTGTGGCTTGCAGAAGAAATCCAGAAATACTGTTGCTGAAAGAAGAAAAGAAATCGAGAAAGCACTTCCAATATGAAACCATAGTTTGATTTTTATCAAGAGTTAACTTTATTCTTGCAATTAAACATGTCTTGGGTAAGCAGGATTTGCTTATTGTCATGAGTTATACTGGGAGTAGGGGCACATGGGGATGAGGAAAGAACTGTTTGATTAAGCTGATCCAGTGCTTTGTATGTCTTATTTCATTTACTTTTCCCAAGATTCCTATTAGAAGGGTATTACCAGGCTTCTTTCCATTAGTATATTAGAAAATCTTGTTTGAAATCACTCAAGTAGCAGAACCAGTCTTCAAAAACCCCTCAGGGACTCAACAACTAACAAATAGTACAATGGACTTTGCCTTCTTCCATGCTTTTAGGAACTTTATCTTTCCTCACAAGCTTTCACTAGTTGACTGTGCTATGTACTGGGGATTCTAAAAATGAATAAGACATAGCCACTGTCCTCAATAACTGACAGTGTCATAAAGGAACCAGTCACACAAAGCAGTCCTTGCAATGTAGTAGGTCCAATAAAAGATATATACCCCTGGCCATCTGGAGAAAGGTTTAGGTAAGACAAACCAGATCTTGATGATGAATAAGTTAGCTGTGTAAAGGTAAGAGTAGGACTCTCCTAGCAGAAGATTGACATAAATCAATCTTCTAGTTGGTTCGATTCCCAGTCAGGACACATGCCTGGGTTGTGGGCCAGGTCCTCAACTGGGGGTATGTGAGAGGCAACAGATTAGTATTTCTCGTGCACATCAGTGTTCCTCTCCCTCTTTCTATCTCCCTTCCCCTCTCTAAAAATAAGTAAATAAAATATTTTTTAAAAAGAAAGAAAAAAGTGAGGAACAGCTTGGTGAATGCCATGGGAACAGTTACTGGAGAAGGGAGTCCCAGGAGGGCAAATCTTATCATGGGGGACCCCATAAGCCGAGTGAAGGAGCTAGTCTTTTACTTATTAGGCAATGTAGATAGAGGCACTGAACAGAGTTATTTAATAGGGGAGTGGCCTGATCAGGTTTCCAATTTAGGTAAAACAGTCAGAAGGCTGCTGGGAAGAGATAAGATGAGATCAAGGAGGAGGCATCCAGCTGAGAGCCAATAAATGTGTTTGTGCTTTTAGCCCTTGCCTTGTCTGAACTTGTCCCTCATGTTGTGTCAGACTTCAGGCAGAACCAAGTCCCAGGAAGCTGTTCTTTATATCATTGATAGTCCTGTTGCATTTTCTTCAAAGCTTGGCTTAGTTTTCTTGCTTCTGTAAGTCCTCCATCATGTTTTTTGCCATCTTCACTTGCCATGAGTCAGTTAGAATCCATGAGGTCATTGATGGAGTCAAACACTCTTTTTTTTACCTTTTGCTATTATATCATCACCATAGGACATCAAGGTAAATAGAGCAGGAAAAAAATTATATTTATTCTTATATAGCTACATAAAATAATTTGTGATAAATATTGGTCAATTTATTTTCTTGGTTTGTTATCCACACCCAATGTCCTCTGAGATCAGGGAATATTGTATCTATTTTTGTATGCTATGCAGCATCTAGTATGAGGTAAATGTAATATATTTAATGATTAAAATGCAGTGCAATATCTTCTCCCATTTGGGCTTGATAACTGCTATTTCAATAATATTAACCCTATTAGAAGTGGGGGTAGGTGTCCAAACCAGAGCTGGATAGTAAAGTTGTATAAATAGATTTTATTTAGAACTGTTGCTATAAAGGAAAAAGGACCTCAGCAAACTGGGCTCAATTCCAAAGACGGCATGAGCAAGTGGGTGTTTATAGCCATTTACAACTACTTTTGGGATTGCTGGAGCCATCCTGGATATACCCCATGCAGCATTCCCCAAATACTTCTTCCTCTAAAGGCCAACCATTGAATTATAATTTCTCCCCCAGGGTGTTACAATAGAAAACATGACACAAGCATCTCTCAGCCATTTGTTCAAAATATCCACAAGATGATCACCTTCATTTTCTCCTGCAACTTAAGGCTCTCTTGATTTCCCTGGAAGGCCTAGTGAGAAAAGGGGAATTTGAGGTCTAATATTTCAGAACAACATGGCCTTTCTGTTCTAATTGAACAAAAAACACCTTTATCGCTGTACAAATGCTTGAAAATGTTGGAGGGTCCTCTAGGAAAAAAGTGATTTATGGTGCCCTTAATCCATTTCTGACCCTCATGCACTTCTCCCTGGCAGGAGTAACTTCACTAACTTGTAAGCTGACAAACTAAGCACACAGCCCTGGCTGGTGGGCTAAGTACACTGAGCACTGGACTGCAAACCGAAAGGTAGTTGGTTCGATTCCCAGTCAGGACACATGCCTGGGTTGTGGGCCAGGTCCTCAACTGGGGGTATGTGAGAGGCAACAGATCAGTATTTCTCTTGCACATCAGTGTTCCTCTCCCTCTTTCTCTCTCCCTTCCCCTCTCTAAAAATAAGTAAATAAAATATTTTTTTAAAAAGAAAGAAACTAAGCATACAAGCCCAGCCAGTAGAATTCCCTTCTTGTCCATGTGGTAATAAGTGACTAGGATAGGCTCTTCTGCTGTAGTGAGGTGGCCTGAAGCTTTGAAGAAGAATTTACTGTAAGAGAGGCATATTAGCAAACCCATTTGCCTGTAGATCTCAGCTACCTTTCCCACTAAGTTAAAAAAAATTGATCTCAGGAAGGTTCAAGACTGGCATAAGAGGAGGTGAAGTTTGTCCCATTCCATAAACACACAAAATGCATACCTATATTTAGACAAATTATTACTGAGAGACAACTGAAGAACAACTGAACAGCTTGTACACAGTAAAGAAGAGAGCACAGAAAGATTGAGTAACCATTGGAGCTCTCTAGAATTTGAGGGATCCCACAAGGAGCAGAGGAGCTGGTAAGCGCCAGTTTTTGTATTCTCACTGCACTTGGATAGCATTGGTGGGATAACAGAGCTATTTAAGTATTCTGACCAACCTGCAAGGGTACCATGGTACATCCTGAGCCATCTCTCCTGAAAACAGCTCTAGCAGGAACAAGAGGGTGTCATAACAGATGTCCATGGGGTCCCACATATGGAGCTTGCTCCATATGCCTCAGTACCATGTGTCCAACAGGGTACTGAGGCATGTGTGCCTCAGGTCACTGCTTGCACATACCTACTGTGCTTCCCAGCCAGTGCAAAAGCAGAATCAGCATGTGCTGTAGCACAGGTACTCACATGGCTCCCCAGCCCAGATCAGCCTCCGGCAGCAGTAAAAAAATCAACAGTACATCTCTCTCTCTCTCTCTCTCTCTCTCTCTGTCTCTCTCTCTCTCACACTCACTCTCTCACACACACAAGCGCAGCTCCAGCTGGACTCAGAGGGAGCCAGCAAAGTGCCTCAGTGCATGGCTGCTTATGGGGCTTCCCTGCACAGTACAGAGTCCAGTCTCACAAGAGACAAATCAAATCAATAGGGATAACCAGTGTGTGCACCAGGCAGCTGCACTCAAATCGAAAGTGGAACTGGCATAATGCTTTGGCACACACAAAAAAAGACCTCTTGGATCAGTAGGGGATGAAAGTGTACACAAACTAGGCTGCCCTGCCCCAAACCCTGTCTGAGCATGCACAACCAGAACATCAGAGAGCTACCAAACATACATGTACACAAGGCTACCCTGACTCCAACTGGACTACAAATACCACCCAGGATAGAGTCTACACAGAGACCACTTCTACAAAAGAACATTTTGAAGATTGGGAGAGAGCTATTTTATCTAACTTATAGGAACAAACAAAAAAGTCAAACAAAATGAGTAGACAGCAAAATATGTACCAATTGGAGAAACAAAAAAGAGAACACTAATGAAATAGAGATAAGTAATTTACTAGTTAAAGAATTCAAACTTACAGTCATAATAATGCTCAATAAACAAGAATAGAATGAATAATCAGAATCTCAACAAAGAGAAAATGTAATAAAGAACTGGTCAGATGAAAAATATAATTTTAATGAAAAGCACACTAGGAGGAACTGACAGCAGGTTAGTTAGTTAATACAAAAGACTATGTTAGTGACTTGGAAGGCAAAGTAGTGGAAATCAGTCAATCAGAATAACAAAAAGAAAAAAAAGTAAATGAGGATAGTATAAGAAACCTCAGGGACAACATTAAGTACAGTAACATTCACATCATAGAGATCCCAAAAGGAGATGAGAAAGGCAGAAAGTATGTATTTAAAAAATAATGACTGAGGACTTATGGCCAAGATGGACGTGTGGGTGGAAACACTGTACCTTCTTGCACAACCAAGTTTAAGGACAACAAAGTTTTAATAACAAAAATGCAACCAAAACAGAAAATTGAACTGTACGGAAGTCCAAGAACAACAAACCATCCACACTGGTAAGGGGTGGAGTCAGTGGCTGGTGGAGAAGGCTCCCAGCGGGAAAAGTGGTGGCTGCTGGACTGTCCCAGGTGCACAGGCAGCGGTTGGCAGATCCCAGGTGTGGGGTGCCAATGGGTGCACCTAGTGGGGGCACAAGACAGCTAGCCGACCACAGTCACACATTCACACTCAGATAAACCAGGTGAAGGAGCCAGCAGTGAGACAGACCACGCAGGCTAGGACCCCAGTGATGGGAATTAAAGCCTAAAAGCACCAATTGGAAAAACTTTCGGGGTTGAGGTGCTGAGAGAAGCTTTCAGGCTCACAGAGAGTTTGTTGGAGAGACCCACAGGGTCCTAGAATGTACACAAGCCCACCCTCCTGGGAACCAGCACCAGGGGGGCCCGGTTTGCTTGTGGGAAGCAGCAAAGGGGACTGAAATCCGAGAGTGATACAAACTCCATTGCCCCTCTCTGACCCTGCTCGCACATACAGTGTCACCACCCAGCAACTGGGTTGCCCTGCCCTGGTGAACACCTAAGGCTCCACCACTCATACCTAACAGGCGTGAACAAAACAAAACATTATGGCTCAAGCAGAAAAAGAGCTCAAAGCCCCAGAGACAATACTTCTAAATGACCAAGAGATAGCCAAACTATCAGATGCACAGTTCAAAACACTGGTGATCAGGGTGCTCACAGAACTGGTTGATTTTAGTCACAAATTAGAGGAACATATAAAGGCTAAACTAATTGAAATGAAGGAAAATGCACAGGAAACCAATAGTGATGGAGAGGAAACTGGGACTCAAATCAAGGGAGTGGACCAGAAGGAAGAAAGAAACAACCAAACAGAAAAGAATGAAGAAACAAGAATTCAGAAAAATGAGAGGCTTAGGAACCTCCAGGACATCATTAAACATTCCAACATCTGAATTATAGGGGTACCAGAAGGGGAAGAGGAAGAGTAACAAGTAGAAACCTATTTGAACAAATAATAAAGGAGAACTTCCCCAATCTGGCAAAGGAAATAGACTTCTAGGAAATCCAAGAAGCTCAGAGAGTCCCAAAAAAGTTGGACCCAAGAAGGAACACACCAAGGCACATCATAATTATATTAGCCAAGATTAAAATGAAAGAGAATCCTAGAAGCAGCAAGAGATAAGGGGACAGTCACCTACAAAGGAGTTCCCATCAGAATGTCAGCTGATTTCTCAAAAGAGGCCTTAGAGGAAAGAAGGGGCTGGAAAGAAGTATTCCAAGTCATGAAATCCAAATCCAAGATTGCTTTATGCAGCAAAGCTTTCATTTAGAATGGAAGGGCAGATAAAGTGCTTCTCAGATAAGGTCAAATTCAAGGAGTTCATCATCACCAAGCCCTTATTATATGAAATGTTAAAGGGACTTATCTAAGAAAAAGAAGATAAAAAACATGAACAGTGAATGGACAGTAAACTCAGTTATTAACAACCACACCTAAGACAAAAGCAAACTATGTGGACAGCTAGATCAGAAGCGGAACCATAGAAATAGAGATCACATGGAGGGTTAGCAACAGGGGAGTGGGAGGAGGAGAAGGGGGGAGAAGGTACAGAGAATAAGTAGCATAGACGATAGGTAGAAAATAGGGGGGAGGGCAAGAATAGTATGGGAAATACAGAATCTTAAAAACTTGTGACACATGGACATAAACTAAAGGGTGAAATGGGGGAGGGGTGTGCAGGGTGGAGGGGAATTAAGGGGGGGAATGGGACAACTGTAATGGCATAATCAATAAAAAAAAATAATGGCTGAAAAGGAGACACATTCAGGTACAGGAAACAGAAAGTTTGAAAGAAGATGAACTGAAGAGTTCTGAAGATAGCAGCCAAGTAGGTGGGAGCCAAGTCTACTTGCTCTTGCACTCAACTTGGATACTTAGCTGATTTGAAAAACAAAGTGAACAGTAAATGGAATCTTAGCTGATAGGAAGTTTGAAAGGCAAAGAGTATGGGGGACACTGTAAAACTGGCACAAGGAGGTTTTATAGGTAGACAGGAAACGCCCCTGGGTGTGGTGCCAGCAGCTGTGACTGCCACAGCACCTACAGCCACCAGGCCAGAATTTATGGAGAGCTTGGTCAGAGGTAGCAGCCTAGCAGCTCCTTCCCCTGCCAAGGCTGGATCCTCAGACCTAGATGGGAGCAGCTTAGATACACAAAGTCATCTGGGAGAACCAGGTTAGGCACGTACACAGCTAGTGGCACACCCTAACTGCTGTGGCAGATGCCAGCCACAAAGATGCCAGAGATATTGTCTGCATCTGGATCTCTGGGAAGGGGAGGGACACAACTGGCCATGAGGGAGAGAGACTCTTGACTTTTTGCAGAGGTGGAGCATGTAGAAAATGACAGTGGCTCAGTGCCACAGTGGGGGCACCCAGAGAAACTTTTCTTTTAAAGAGGGAGCTGTGGTGTGCTGAGCAGGAGCACTGCACATGAGGTAGCCCTGCCAACAAGAAGGGATGTTTGTGGGCATGATTTTTTTCCCACTCAGGACAGCTGGGCAGATTGATCAAAGGGGTGCAAAGTGAGGTGGTTTCTCAACCACTACCTGTGCCAGCCTGGTGCAGTGGTGCAGAGTAGAGAGAGTAGGCTGCAGTGTGCTCTGAGGACGGTAGGCTGGGAACTGTGCACCTGGGATTATTTGAGATCAGATTGGGCCCCCTCCCTTGAAACCTGAGGGAAGGGAAGATTGAGACCAGCCTCACCTCCTGCAGGAGTTGGGGAAGATCTGCAAAACTCCCTAGCCAAGCTTAACAACACTGCAGGAGTCATTTCTGCAAGAGGAAGACAATGAGATAAACTATATTATAAGGCCATGATAATCAAAACAGACTATAATATTTGGCATAAGAACAGACACATAGATCAATGGAACAGAATAGAGAGCCCAGAAATTAACCCATGTTTCTATGGTCAATTAACATTAAAAAATGGAGCAGAAACATAAAATGGAGTAAAAATAGTCTCCTCAACAAATGCTGTTGGGAAATCTGGACAGTTATATGCAAAAAAAAAAATGAAACTCAACCACCAATTTATACCATACACAAAAATAAACACAAGGTAGATAAAAGACTTAAACATAAGTCATGATACTATAAAAGTCCTAGAGGAGAACATAGGCAGGAAAATCTCATATTCCATGCAGCAGTATTTTTACTGATATGTGCCCTAGAGGAAGGGACAAAAAAAATAAACAAATGGGGCTTCATCCAAATAAAAAGCTTCTGCAGAGCTAAAGAAAAACATCAGCAAGATGAAAAGGGAACCAACCATATGGGAAAAGATATATGCAAATGATAGCTCAGACAAAGGTTTGATCCCCAAAATACAGGGAAAACACATACACACACACACACACACACACACACACACACACACACACACCCCTCCATTCCAGGAAGGCAAATAACCCAATAAAAATGGGCAAAGGACCAGAAGAAACACTTCTCCGAGGAGGACATACAAAGGGCTGAGAGACATATGAAAGGATGCTCAGTACCACTAGCCATCAGAGAGATGCAAATTAAAACCACAATGAGATACCACTTCACACCGATGAGAATGCCATCATAAGCAAATCAACAAATAACAAGTGCTGGAGAGGTTGTGGAGAAAAGGGAACCCTAGACCACTGATAGTGAAAATGCAGACTGGTGTAACCACAGTGGAAAAGAGTATGGAATTTCCTCAGAAAACAAAAAATGGGACTGTTTTTTGACATAGCAATTCCAGTGCTGGTATTATACCCCAAGAATCCTGAAACACCAATTCAAAAGAACCTATGTATCTCGGAGTTCATAGCAGTAAAAATTGCAATATCCAAGGGTTGGAAGCAACCTAAGTGCCTATCAGTAACTGAGTATATTAAAAAACTAAATGGGAGGAAGGTGGGGTGCATGGGGTGGGGTGGGCTGGGATTGGAGAAACAAACAGACAACTGTACTTGAAAAATAACTAAATAAAAATTTTTAAAAAACTGTGGTACACTTACACAATGAAATACTAAGCAGCAGAAAGAAAGAAGGAGCTCCTATCCTTCATGATAGCATGGATGGATCTGGAGAGCATTATGCTAAGTGAAATAAGCAAGGAGGTAAAAGAAAAATACCATAAGATCTCACCTATAAGTGTAACGTAATCAACAAAATAAACAAGCAAGCAAAATATAACCAGATATACTGAAATAAAGAACAAACTGACAATGACCAGAGGGGAGAGCTGAAAGGATAATGTGAGAAAATAGGGGAGGGTAGTAAAAAAAGTATACATAAAGGATGCAAGGACAAATCCAAAGAGGGTAAGATGGAGGATGGGAGGCGAGAATGGGTGGGACTGGAGAGGAGTAATGAGGGGAAAATGGAGACAACTGTACTTGAACAATAATCATTTTTAACTTTAAAGTTACAGTAGGTTTCACATTTAGTATTCATTGTAAACTGTCAGAAACTCTGTTTTGAAATGAGTTTAATGTGTATTGAAGACCTGGTTGAAGAACAACTAACAAACTGCCTTTGTTAGAACTTGAAAAGTGCGAAATAAGATTTTTACAATAACACCAACTCTTCACCAATTTATTCTATCAAATGAAGGAACCTATTCAAAATAAGGAATACATGTACAGGGTACTGAATGATGTATGACCTAAAGTCTCTAAAACATACCAGGCTAAAACAGCTTGCTTTAAGCTTCAGCCTGCTTTTTTCTTGGAAATCTTACATGAAAGGTGAGTGCCTTCTTGAGGTAAGTCCATAGGAAGTGGGATTTTTACAATCTCTTCCTAGCAAAGATATACTCCATCAATTCTAAATCTTCTCTTTCAGTAATGAGTAACTTTGACCTGAGACATATTCAAGCATGTAGTTTTAAAAGATATTTGTAAAATGTGATATAATTTAGGGCACATCTAGGTTTATGACATAGATGTTTAAGACTACCTTGGGTTACATTAGAGAAGTTACTTCAATTCAAAACTCTGGTTAGGTTGAAACATGGGAAGGTTTCATAGACAAAGTGTAAGACAGCTTTAGCCTTAGGTAGAAGCATGAGAGAGACCTACACAATTCACTAAAGTGTAACTACTTCTTGAGTGTCATTGCTTGTTATGCGTTTAGATGGCAATTATACTTAAATTCATGCTTTGATGTGAATTGAAGTTTGATTTCAATTAAATATTATGGTCAGAAAGAGGAGTAGCACTTAGGAAATGACAATCTTTTTCTATCTTTTAAATTATTTTGTTCTTTTGTTCTGGAGAAGTGGAGAGAGTTGAAATGAGTGCTCAGTTTGAATTTCTAACAGGTTTAAAAGTAAGTTTCCTAAGTATTCATTGTAAACTAAGGTATACTCTGGGTTCTTCATAATGCCAGTTACTAATGAATAGTTTGTTGATGGAGACTAAGAAAATATTTTTCTTTGAACTTGGAAATTGTAAAGTAAGTGTTTTGATAATGAGACATTATAACACAATGAGTTCTTTGCCAGTGAATTCTATCCAATGAAAAAAACATACTCTATGACAGTCAGACATATCAACTGTACAGAATCATTTGCAAACTCAAGCTTCTATAAGCTAACATAAAAGTATGCATACAACAGTACATTTTGAGGATTTGATCAGTTTTCATGATGGGAAACCTAGAGTGAAGTGTTAGTGCTCTCTGGAGATTCTTTCCTAAGAAGTTTCTTGTTTTCATCTCTCCTTGCCAATTATAGAATACACCATTAATATTGCTAGGCCAATACCTGCCCAGGAAAATAAACAGTAGACCTGTTTTAACTTCTAAACAAACACTCATATCTATCCTCTTCATAAAGGCACCCCTAACTTCACAAATACATGCAACTCTAAGTCATCATTTTTGCAAAATTAATATCCACTTGCAACTGTTTATTTATATAATAATATTCACTCAAATCTTCACTAGACTTCAAACTGAACTGTATAGCTAAGGATAACCTCCATTCTAACATAATTCAGAGAATAATACTGGACAAAGCAATATTGTCACTTAACTCTCTTGTCTAACCTAAAGTTTATAAACAAGGCTAACACTGTCTCTAACATGTCTGTCAGAAAACTGTCTAATGTCTAAGAACTCACTTGAATTTTGTCAAATCCATTGCATACCCCAATATTAAGTTAAAATCAAATGCCAAGTCTTAAACTGCAATTTATACCTGATGTGATCATATTTCACAAATACACTCAGAAGATCTTTACATAGAACAGTTCTGATGGTCTCAGACACCACTGGAATTCATTACATGCTGAAATGGTTACGTCTACATAGCCTGAAAATGCTGCAGAAGTATTTTCAAAAAACCTGCTTCATATAAAATGATATTAGTCCAAAGTGGTTTTAAGGTGTTCAAACACCTCACTACCCTTTGGCCAGAATGAAATGGACTTGGAGGATGACAAGTAGACTCTTATGTTCACATTCACTTTGATATTCACAAACCTGTAGAGCCCAAGTCATGCAGCACACTGTACATACATGTTATACATGCAGTACAATTTTCTGCTTAGAAGAATATGTTATGGAAACTGTGTGGAAGAAGCTTATTCTATATCAAAACTGACAGTTGTGTGAATTCTTTCACTTTGTTACACATGTAACAGTGGTTCTAGTACCTCTTTAGGAATGTATTCATTCCTGACCTGCAAACTTTGAAGAACAGTGTCAACATTGCTTTCCAATACCTACTCAGGAAAAAAACCTTGAACATATTTTATCTTAAAACAAATACTCATATCTATTCTCCTTACAAAGGCACTCCAAACTTCACTAACGCATGCACTCTAAGCCATTATTATTGCAGAGGATAATCAATATCCAAATGGGACTGTTTATTCATACCATAATATTCATTGAAATCTTAACCAGACTTCAAACTGAACTGTATAGCCAAGGATAACCTCCATAATTCAAAAAATAACACTGGACAAAGCCATACTGTTAATTCTGTTGTCTAACCTAAAGCTTGAAACCAAGGCTAATACTATTTCTAACATGTCTGTCAGAAAATGGTCTAATATCTAAGAACTCACTTGAATTTTGACTTCTAATCCATTGTTTACCACAACATTAAAGTAAACTCAAATGCCAAGACTTAAACTGGATTTTCCCACTGAAGTGATCATATTTCACAAACATATTCAAAAGGTCTTTAAATAGAACAGTTCTGATTATATCAGACGCCACTAGCATTCATCGTATACTGAAGTGGTTACATCTACATGTCCTGTAAATGTGGCAGAAGTGTTTGAAAAAACCCACTTCATACAAAATAATAATTGTACAAAGTGGTTTTAAAGTGTTGAAACACTTCACTACTGTTTTCTCAGAATGAAATGCGCTTGGAAGATGACAAGTAGACTCTTGTTTTTATATTCGCTTTGATATTCACAAACCTGTAGAGTTCAAGTAGTGTAGCACACAGTACATGCATGTCCTACATGGGATACACTTTTCTGCTTGAAAGAATACATTATGGAAAACTGTGAAAGAAGTTTATTCTATATCGAAACTAACATAGTTGTATGAATCCTTTGACTGTGTTACACATGTAACACTGATTTTAGCACCTCTTTAGGAATGTATTCATTCCTGACCTGCACCATCTAAAGAAACTATTAACATTGCTTTGCCAATACCTACTCAGGAAAATAAGGAGAATTTGTTTTAACTTCGAAACAAACACTCGTATCTATTCTCATGAAGACATCCCAAACTCTGCTAACTCATGCCACTCTAAAAGTAATCAATTATTGCAAAAGTAATCAATGTCTGGGTTCAACTGCTTATTCATATTATAACATGGATTGAAATCTTTGCTAGACTTCTAACTGAACCATATAGCTAAGCATAACCTCCATTCTAATATAATTCAGGCAATAACACTGGACAAAGTGAAATTGTTAGTTAATTCTCTTGTTTAACCTGAAGCTTGAAACCAAGATTAACACTTTCTCTAACATGTCTGTCAGGAAATGGTCTAATGTATAAAAACTCACTTGAATTGTGTTTTCATATCTGTTGTTTACTCCAACATTAAGTTAAATTAAAATACCAAGATTTAAGCTGGATCTTCCCACTGAAGTGATCTTATTTCACCAATATACTCAAAAGATCTTTACACAGAACAGTACTTATTATACCGGACACCACTAGCATTCATCACGTGCTGAAATGGTTACGTCTACATGGCCTGCAAAAGATGCAGTAGTATTTGACAAAAATCCACTTCTTACAAAATATTGTTAGTCCCAAGAGGTTTTGAGGTGTTCAAGCACTTCACTACTGTTTTCTCAGAAGGAAATTAACTTGCAGGATGACAAAAAGACTCTGATGTTCATATTCACTTTGATATTCACAAACCTGTGGAATCCTAATCATATATAGCACACTGTACATGCATGTCCAACATGACATACACATTTCTGCGTGGAAGAATACAGAAAACTGTGGACCAAAACCTTATCTTACTTCAAAACTGACATAGACAGATAAATCTATTGACTGTTTTGCACATGTAATTGTGATATCAACAGCTTTTTAGCAAATACATTTACCACTGAGGTAATCATATTTCACAAAGACACTTCGACAGATCTTTACTGAGAACAGTACTTATTATCTCAGACACTGCTAGCATTCATCACCTACTGAAATAAAATGTACACGATGTATACACGTTGCAGGTATGTTTGCTAGGCAACCCATTTGGTGTGAAATATTCTTATTTACAAGTGATTTTGAGGTGCTCAAATATTTCACTACAGTTTTATCAGAGTGAAATGTGCTTGGACTGTTATGTTCATATTCACTTTGATATTCACACATCTGTATACTAGCAATAATGAAGTAAACTGAACATGCATGTCCTAGGTGAGGTTCCATTTTCTCCTTGGAAGAATATATTACAGAAACCTATTGGCCAGAAGCTTAGACTATTTCAAAACAGACATAGTCATATAAATCCATTGCTTGTTTTAAACATGGAACAGTGATTTTAATACCTATTTAGCTGTCAAACTTACCACTAAAGTGATATTTCACAAAGATACTTCACGAGATTTTCACAGAACAGTACTTAGTATCTCAGACACCACTTGCATTCATCACATGCTGAAATGAGTACATGTAGATGACATCATAAACACTGCAGAAGTTTTTACAGGAAAACCATCTTGGTATAAAATCATCTTATTCTCAAGTGGTTTTGAAGTGTTCGAAACTTCACCACAGTTTTATCAAAGTGAAATGTGCTTGGAGCACAGCTAGTGGACAGTTATGTTCATATTTACTGTAACATTCAAAAACCTGTATAGTCCAAGTCTGTAGTAGACTATCCATGCCTATCCTAGTTGGGGTAGCCTTTTCTGCTTGGAAGAACACATTACAGAAAAATGTGGCTCAGAAGCTTATCCCAGTTCAAAACTGACAGTCATATTACTTCACTGACTGTTTTGCACATGAAACAGTGATTTTAATGCCATGCTAGCAGTCACACTTACCAATGAAGTGATCATATTTCAGAAAGGTACTTCACCAGACCATCAAAGAACAGTACTGATTATCTCAGAGACCAATAATAGCATTCATCACTTTCTGAAATGAATACATGTCTATAGCATATAAATGCTGCAGAAGTGTTTGCCCAAAAGCCCACTTGGTAAAATAAATACTTATTACCAAGTGGTTTTAGGTCTTCAATTCACTACACTTTTTTATTGCCTGAAATTTTTATTACATACTTAGGTTGCTAAAATATAATGAAATGAACTTTTGATGCAATAGGATAAATCTTAAAAAGTGCATAAGATATACTTCTGAATTTTCTCTTGTTCTTTATGAACTTAGGTTACACAAAGATTCATGTACTAGAATTAATATTGCTCACTACACTTATCACAGTGAAATGTACTTGGAGGATGACAAGTAGACTGATATGTTCATATTCACATTTATACTCACCTGTATACTCCCAGTCATGTAGTTGACTGTACATGCATATCCTAGGTGGGGTATGCTTTTCTGCTTGGAAGAATACATAACAAAAAACTGAGGGTCAGAAACATTCTACTTCTAAACTGACAGAGTCATGTAAATCCACTGACTGTTTTGCACATGGAACCATGGTTTAATACATCTTTAGCAGTCAAATGTACCACTAAAAAGTTCATATTTCAAAAAGATACTTCACAAATTCTTCAAAGAAAAGCACTTATTATCTCAGACACCACTAGAATTCATTATGTGCTGAATGGTATATGTCCATGGTGTGTAAATGATGAAGTCTTTGCATGAAAACCCACTTAGTATGAAATATACTCATTACAAATTTTTTTAGGTATTCAACCATTTCACTAGAATTTTATTAGAGTGAAATGCATTTGGAGGACAACAAGTGGACTATTATGTTCATATTCATTTTGATAGCCACAAACATGTATACTCCCAATCGGGTAGTAGGCTGTATATTCCTGTCTTAGATGGGGTATGCTTTTCTGCTTGAAGAATACATTACAGAAATCTCTGGTCAGAAGCTAACTCTATTTCAAATCTGATATAGTCATATGAATTCATTGACTGTTTTGCACAAGGCACAGTGATTTTAATAGCTCTATAGTCAACAAACTAACCATTGACATGATCATATATCACAAAGATGCTTCACCAGATCTTTATGGAGGAGTACTTATTATCTCAGACACCACTAGCAATCATCACATCACTGGGGTGGGGTCCACAGCAGCCTTGGTCCCTGCACTGGTCCCAGGGATGTTACCATCCCAACATAATCTCCTTAAGTCTTGTTTTCAATGTCCTGTACAATTTTGGCCTCCAAACTTCATATAAGCTGGTATTCCAGGTTCACTTTGTTTTTTAGAAGCGCACCTAGGTGTTCCACTTGTGCACAGGGGGAAGTGAGCCCCACTCCCACCTACCTCACTACCATCCTCTATCTTCTGTTCAAATTTTCATTTATTGTCTTATAATTATGATTCCACAGGACTTTCACATATTTCATTACATGGCTTTCCCAAAATTTAATCTTTTTTATGCAGCTGTAAAAGGGATTGTTTCTTCTATTTCTTCCTTTCTTTTGTTTAGATTATATTAATTTATTTATAAGTATAGGGGAAGTGAGGAAGAGGAGGAAAGAATCATCAATGTGTGAGAGAAGCATGGATCACTTGACTCCCAGCCATATCCAACCTGGGACCTTGCCTGCATTCTGGGCATGTGCCTTGTCTTTGAAGTGCATTAGTGACTTTCAGTTTTTGAGAGGATGCCAAACACATTGCGTCACACTAGTCAAGGTTCTTCTTCACATTTTTTTGTCATTTGTGTATATGAATGTGGCGAATTTAAGCATGTTAATGTATTTTGATACCTCAGTAAATTTGTTTTATGAAGTTTATTTCTTTGTTTGATTCTCTTGAGTATCTCTATTTCTTCTGGTATGAGATGCAAAAGGTGACAGCTTTCCTTTTTTATGTATTGAATAAAGGCATTAATTTTTTTTTTACTATCCTGTAGCTAGAAATTCTAGCACTAGTTCAAATTAGAGTAGAGAGAGTGAACATTTTTTCTTTTCTCTCATCAAAAAAAGAAAGCTTCTTTTTTTTCCACAATTGAGTATGATGATAGCTGTGGGTTTATCTTATATGGGCTTTATCAAGTTGAAGAATTTTCATCATATATTTAGTATTGAGTGTTTTTAAATCATAAATCAACATTGAATGTCCCTCAATGCTTTTTCTTCAATTTTTTGATGATCATGTGACTATATTTTTTTATTTTGTCTATTTGGTAATATCTCTTAATGTTTAAAAGATGTTGAACCAGATACATATTTTGGTACTATTCCTACTTGATTGTAATGTATAATTCTTTGAACATATTGATTTATTCAGTTTGCTATTATTCTGTTAAGAACTGTGGCACCGGTGTTAGATAGGAATATACTGGCTTGTAATCTTTTGTTTTATTGTGTCTTTGTTTGAGTTTGTTATCAGATTAGTGCTATCTTCACAATATGAATTTGGAAGTGTTATTCTATGGTTTTTAAAATTGTTTGAAGAGAAAATGTGCTAATTATTACTTATTTGGTAGACTTCACCTGTAAGTCATGTGGTCCTGGGGGTTTGTGTTTTGTGGGAGTTTGTATTACTGCTTCAGTTTCATTGCTAGAAATTGGTTTATACAGATTCCCTATTTCTTTTTAGTTGAGCCTTGGGAAGCTGCATATTTTTCTGCAAAATCCATTTTATCTATATGGTCACATATGTTGGTATGCAATGGTTCATAATGTTTTTAATGATTTTTAAAACCTGTGGCATCAGTTGAGATTTTCATTTTCACTTTTTATTTTATTTATTTTGATCCATCTTTGATGAGTCTTATATTGGATTGTCCATTTTATTTATTTTTCATTGAATCAGGCTTTATTTTATTAGCTGTTATCTTATATTTTTGTTTTACTTATTTGTATTCAGATGTTTGTTATAAATTTTCTTATGTGTTATGTATTACTTTTAAGTAATTTTCTGTTACTTATGTGTTTGTGTGTTTTTATTTATCTGGTTTCTTCAGGGATAAATTTAACAGATTTTGTTGGATTACTCGCCTGCTTTTCTGGTAGCCCTATATAGCTATACTGTTTTCTCTTTTAACTGTTTTATCTTCATACTAGATTTGGGGGGGTCAATTTGTGGGAGTCTCATGGTAGATTTAGTTTTCTATTTGCTCTTCTCTTTGATCTATTAATTGTTCAGAATCTTGTTGTTATAACATTATCAAAATGTCTGTAGTACCCAAAGCAACTTAAAGATTCAACACAATCCCTGTTAAAATACCAGTGACATACTTCCCAAATATAGAACAAACACTTCAGAAATTTGTTTGGAACCACAAATGACACAGAATGACTGCAGCAATTTTGAGAGAGAGAAAAAAACAAAGTAGAGAGGATGCTGGGAAGATGGCGACGGAGTAAGATGGAGCGGATACTAGCTCCTGTACTCATGGGTGAAAATCCCGGCAGATCTATGGAGAAACAGCACAATAAACCATCGGTTACCCAGCATTTATGAAATTAAAAGACCAGAGATTGTGACCGACGCTGAAACACCAGACGGCGGCAGAGTCAGCTACCAGAGCTGGGTCTCACGTGGCCCCTGTACTGCCGCCAGAGCAACAGGCCTGGGAGCCGGGGCCTCAGGTACGGAAGCCGGACA
This sequence comes from Artibeus jamaicensis, assembly GCF_021234435.1. NCBI lineage: Eukaryota > Metazoa > Chordata > Mammalia > Chiroptera > Phyllostomidae > Artibeus > Artibeus jamaicensis. The sequence continues at coordinate 7,546,366 of NW_026521717.1, read as the reverse complement.
CTCCAAGCCCCTGTGACGGTCCTGGGAGACAGAGGAGTCAGGAACCAGAGCGGGGAAACCCTTGTGCCGAGGCCATAGCTACTAGCCTGGGCAACGGAAGGGTCAGTTGCAGGAGCTGGGACACCAAAGGCCCCTGTGACGCCGCCATAGAGACAGGCCTAGACCCTGAGGAGCCAGCTACCGGAGGCGGGAAGCTCTCAAATCCTGTGTCGCTGCCATAGCGACGAGACAGGACGCCGGGGAGCCAGGTACGGAAGCCCGGACACTCCAAACCCCTGTGACGCAGCTGAGGAGCCAGCTACGGGAGCCGGGAAGCTCTCAAATCCTGGGCCGCTGCCATAGCGACAGGACTGGACGCCGGGGAGTCAGGTACGGAAGCCGGGACTCTCCAAACCCCTGTGACGCAGCTGAGGAGACAGCTACGGGAGTCAGGAAGATCTCAAATCCTGTGCCGCTGCCGTAGCGACGGGACTGGACGTCGGGGAGTCAGGTACGGAAGCTGGGACTCTCCAAGCCCCTGTGACGCAGCTGAGGAGCCAGCTACGGGAGCCGGGAAGCTCTCAAATCCTGTGCCGCTGCCATAGCGACAGGACTGGACGTTGGGGAGTCAGGTACGGAAGCCTGGACACTCCAAACCCCTGAGACAGCCCTGGGTGGCAGAGGAGCCCTCTACGGGAACTGGGAGGGTCACAACCCCTGTGCTGCTGCCATAGCAAGGGGATTGGACACTGGGGAATCAGGTACGGGAGTTGGGACTTTCTAAGCCTCTGTGCCACTGCCATAGAGACAGGACTAGACGCCGGGGAGTCAGGTACGGAAACCAGGACACTCCAAGCCCCTGTGACGGCCCTGGGCGGCAGAGAGAGCCAGATACGGGAGCCAGGACATTCCCAGCCTCTGTGCCACTGCCCTAGTAACGGGCCTGGGTGCTTGAGGAGGCGGCTACTAGAGCCGGGACATTCAGCAGTGGTAGGCGACCAACACAGAGACCAGTGCGAGGACCAGCGTGAGTGTAGGTGGAGACGAAGAACATCAAGAAACTTCAAGGAGTCTGTACCACTGAACCTCACAAGGAACATACCACAGAAGTTTACACCATAAAACCAGTGTTTCAGAACAGATCAATTTTGGAAGCAGAGACTAACAAGAAGAGTCTCAAACAATGGGAAGACAAAGAAACAATCCCCAAATGAAAGAAAAAGCAGAAACTTCAGAAAGAATGTTAGATGAAATAGACGCTGATCAACTATCAGACAGTGAATTCAAAGCACTGGTTATTACGAAGTTCAAAGAGCTCAAAGAGCTCACAGTGAGCTACCAGAAACTACAGGGAAATTATAATGATCTCTCTGCAAACTACAGTAACATCAAAAAGGAAATGGAAACCATCAGCAAGAGACAAGAGGAAATGAAGAATACAATTTCCGAATTGAAGTACACAGTAGAAAGTTTCCAAAGTAGGATAGATGAAGCGGAGGATAGGATTAGTGAGTTGGAGGACAGGGTAGAAAGCATCTCACAGAAAGAGCAAGAAAATGAAAAGAGGCTCAGAAAGAATGAAGAGGGATTAAGAGAAATGCAAGACAATATGAAACGTAATAATATACGAATAATAGGAATACCAGAAGGAGGAGAAGAAGAACAAGGGATAGAAAACGTATTTGAACGAGTAATGAGAGAAAATTTTCCTAATTTGATAAGAGAAAAAGTCTCACAAATCCAGGAATCACAGAGAGTCCCAATCAAGAGGAACCCAAGGAGGCCCACCTCAAGACACATCATCATCAAAATGGCAAAATTCCAAGACAAAGAGAGAATCTTAAAGGCAGCAAGGGAGAAAAAAGAAATAACATACAAGGGAGCCCCAATAAGGTTAGCTACCGACTTCTCAATGGAAACACTTCAAGCAAGAAGAGAATGGCAAGAAATATTTCAAGTAATGAGAACCAGAGGCCTACAACCAAGGCTACTTGACCCAGCAAGGCTCTCAATCAAGATAGAAGGCCAAATAAAGAGCTTCCAAGACAAAAGAAGTCTAAAAGAATATGCCTCCACCAAACCAGCTCTACAAGAAATACTAAAAGGACTGCTTTAAGGGAAGGAAGGATAAGAGGGAGACAGAGAGGAACACAGGTACAAAAATGGCAATGAATAAGTACCTATCAATAATAACCTTAAATGTAAATGGATTAAATTCTCCAATCAAAAGACACAGAATAGCTCAATGGATAAGAAAGCATGACCCACACATATGCTGCCTACAAGAGACTCACCTCAGGACAAAAGACCATCACAGACTAAAAGTGAAAGGCTGGAAACAAGTTTTCCAAGCAAACGGACAAGAAAAAAAAGCTGGGGTAGCAATTCTCATATCAGACAAAATAGACTTCAAAAAAAAGGCTGTAAAGAGAGACCCAGAAGGTCATTTCATTATACTCAAGGGAAGAATCCACCAAGAAGACATTAACATTGTAAACATATATGCACCAAACATAGGGGCACCCAAATATATCAAGAAAATCTTAGAGGACTTCAAGAAAGATATTGACAGCAACACAATCATAGTAGGGGATTTGAACACCCCACTATCAAAAATGGACAGATCTTCCAAACAAATTATCAAAAAAAGATATTGTGGCATTAAACAACACCCTAGATGAAATGGACCTAACTGATATATATAGAGCCCTTCATCCCAAAGAAGCTAAATACACATTCTTTTCAAATGTACATGGAACATTCTCAAAGATAGACCACATGATAGGACACAAAAGGAGCCTCAACAAATTCAAGAAAATTGAAATCATACCAAGCATCTTCTCTGACCACAAGGCACTGAAATTAGAAACCAACCCCAAAGAAAAAAACCCAAAGCACCCAAAAACATGGAGACTGAATGGTATGCTATTAAACAATGAATGGGTCAAGAATGAAATTAGGGAAGAAATCAAAACATTTCTGGAAACAAATGAAAATGATCGCACAACAACCCAAAACTTATGGGACACAGCCAAGGCAGTCCTGAGAGGGAAGTTTATAGCAATACAGGCCTACCTAAAGAATATAGAAACATTTCAAACAAACAACCTAACCCTACGCCTGCAAGAACTTGAGGAACAACAACAAAGACAGCCCAGAGCAAGCAGAAGGAAGGAAATAACCAAGATTAGAGCAGAATTAAATGACATAGAAACTAAAAGCACAATTTTAAGGATCAATGAATCCAGGAGTTGGTTCTTTGAGAAGATAAACAAAATAGACAAGCCTTTAAGTAGGCTCATCAAGAAGAGAGAGGACACAAATAAACACAATCAGAAATGAAAAAGGAGAGATTACAACTGATACCACAGAAATAGAAGAGATTGTAAGAAATTACTATGAAGAACTGTATGCCAAGAAATTTGAAAACCTAGGGGAAATGGACACATTTCTAGAAAAATACAATCTTCCAAAACTCAGTGAAAAAGAAGCAGAAAATCTAAATACACCAATAACAGCAAAAGAAATTGAAGCAGTAATCAAAAAACTCCCATCACACAAAAGCCCCGGACCAGATGGTTTCACAGGAGAATTCTACAAAGCATTTAAGGAAGAGCTAACCCCTATTCTCCACAGACTATTTCAAAAAATTCAGAAGAATGGAAAACTCCCAAATTCTTTTTATGAAGCCAGTATCATCTTAATTCCAAAACCAGATAGAGACACAACAAAGAAAGAAAACTTCAGGCCAATATCGCTGATGAACATAGATGCTAAAATCCTCAACAAAATATTGGCAAATTGCATCCAACAATATATCAAAAAGATCATACACCATGATCAAGTAGGATTCATCCCAGGAATGCAAGGATGGTTCAATATTCGCAAATCAGTAAATGTAATACATCACATAAACAAAAGCAAAGACAAAAATCACATGATCATATCAATAGATGCGGAAAAAGCTTTCGATAAGGGACAACACCCATTTATGATAAAAACACTCAGCAAAGTGGGAATACAAGGAGCATTTCTCAAAATAATAAAGGCCATATATGAGAGACCTACAGCCAATCTCATACTCAACGGGAAAAAACTAAAAGCTTTTCCACTAAGATCAAGAACAAGACAAGGTTGTCCACTTTCACCACTTCTATTCAATATAGTATTGGAAGTTTTAGCCACAGCGATCAGGCAAGAAAAGGAAATAAAAGGCATCCAAATAGGAAAGGAGGAAACAAAACTGTCACTGTTTGCAGATGACATGATAGTGTACATGGAAAATCCTATAGACTCTACCCAAAAACTCCTCAAACTAATTGATGAGTTTGGCAAAACAGCTGGTTATAAAGTCAATATCCAGAAATCAAAGGCATTTTTGTATACCAACAGTGAATCAGCAGAAGCAGAAATAAAGAGAAAAATCCCATTTGATATAGCAAAAAGAAAAATAAAATATCTGGGAATAAACCTAACCAAGGAGGTAAAAAACCTGTATGCAGAAAACTACACAGCCCTGAAGAACGAAATCAAGGAAGACACAAACAAATGGAAACATATACCTTGTTCATGGATTGGAAGAATTAACATTATCAAAATGTCCATACTACCCAAAGCAATATACAGATTCAATGCAATACCTATTAAAGTACCAATGGCATATTTCACAGACATAGAACAAACACTTCGAAAATTTATATGGAACCATAAACGAGCTCGAATAGCAGCTGCTCTTTTGAGAAAGAAGAACAAAGTAGGGGGGATCACAATACCTGATATCAAACTGTATTACAAGGCCACTGTAATCAAAACAGCCTGGTACTGGCATAAAAACAGGCACATAGACCAATGGAACAGAACAGAGAGCCCAGAAATCAACCCAACTCTCTACAGTCAATTAATATTCGACAAAGGGGGCAGTAACATAAAATGGAGTAAAGATAGCCTCTTCAACAAATGGTGTTGGGAGAACTGGACAGCTACATGCAAAAAAATGAAACTTGAGCACAGACTTACACCATACACCAAAATAAATTCAAGGTGGATAAAAGACTTAAATGTAAGTCATAACACCATTAAAGTCCTAGAGGAGAACATTGGCAAGAAAATCTCAGATATTTCACGCAGCAACTTCTTTACTGATATGTCCCCTAGAGCAAGGAATGTAAAGGAAAGAATAAACAAATGGGATCTCATCAAAATAAAAAGCTTCTGCATGGCTAAAGAAAACAGTATTAAATTAGCAAGACAACCAACTGTATGGGAAAACATATTTGCCAATGATACCTCAGACAAAGGTTTAATCTCTAAAATATACAAAGAACTTACACGACTCCACTCTAAGAAGACACCCAACCCAATTAGAAAATGGGAAAAGGACTTGAACAAACACTTCTCCAAGGAGGACATACAGAACATTCAGAGACACATGAAGAGATGCTCAATATCGTTAGCTATCAGAGAGATGCAAATTAAAACCACAATGAGATACCACTTTACACCAGTCAGGATGGCTATCATAAACAAAGCAACAAACAACAAATGTTGGAGGGGTTGTGGGGAAACGGGGTCCTTAGTTCACTGTTGGTGGGAGTGCAGACTGGTACAACCATTATGGAAAACAGTATGGATTTTTCTCAGAAAAATAAAAATCGACCTGCCTTTTGACCCAGCAATTCCACTGCTAGGATTATATCCTAAGAATCCTAAAACATCAATATCAAAGAACCTATGCACCACAATGTTCATAGCAGCACAATTTACAATAGCCAAGAGTTGGAAGCAACCTAGGTGCCCATCAGTAAATGAATGGATCCAAAAATTGTGTTACATATACACAATGGAATTCTATGCTGCAGAGAGAAAGAAGGAGCTACTACCCTTTGCAACAACATGGATGGAACTGGAAAGCATTATGCTGAGTGAAATAGGCCAGGTGTTGAAAGACAAATACCATATGATCTCACCTTTAACAGGAAGCTAAACAACAAAACAAACAAGTAAGCAGAAAAAAAAAAACCCAAAAAACAAAGACACTGAAATAGAGAACAAGGGGATAGTGACCAGAGGGGAGAAGGAAGGGAAGTTAAGGGGAAAAAGGGGGAGGGATTTGGAGGAACAAATAGGAAGGACACAGGGACGAGAACTAAGGGGGAGGGAGGAAATGGGAGGGAGGTGGGGAGCAAGGGGCAGGGGAGGCTGGGATGGGAAAAATAGACAAAAACTGTACTTGAAAAATAACTAAATAAAATTAAAAAATTAAAAAAAAAAAAAAGTAGAATACCTGACACAATACCTGACATCAAACTATATTACAAGGCCATTGTAATAAAAAAAAAGTCTGGTATTGGCATAAGAACAGACCCTCAGATCAATGGAATAGAATGGAGAGCCCACAAATGTGCCCAAGTCTTATAATTAATTGATATTTCACATGGAGGCAGAAGCATGAAATGGAGTGAAAATAACCTCTTCAACAAATGGTGTTGGGAGATCTGCACAGCTACATGCAAAAACTTGAAACTCGACCACCAGCTTACACCATACACAAAAATAAACTCCATATGGATAAAAGACTTAAATAAGTCATAATACCATAAAAACCCTAGAGGAAAACATAGGCAGGAAATTCCTACCTGTCAAATATTCCACATGGCAATATTTTCATTGATATGTCCCCTAGAGCAAGGGCATTAAAAAAAAGAATAAACAAATGGGGCTTCATCAGAACAAAAACTTCTGCATCGATAAAGAAAGCATAAGCAAAGTGACAAGGGAACCAGCTGTACAGAAAAACATATTTGCCAATGATACCTTGGACAAGAGTTTGATCTCCAAAATATATTCTCATCTTTAAAAAAACATTTTATTCATTTTTAGAGATAGAGGAAGGGAGGCTAAAAATGGAGACAATTTGCCACCCTTCGCAACCCACACCCAAACAGTAGCCTTGGCCTGCAACCCAGACATGAGCGCTGACTGGAATTAAACTAGTGACCTGTAGGTTTGCAGGATGATGCCCAACCCACTGGGCTACTTCGATCAGGTCCGTACTTGTTGTCATTTTCCTCTTACTAGCCTCTCAATTTATCTATGTCTTTCTCTTCTCTATCTCTGTGTGGGGTTGAGTTTCTAGAGGCATTTATTGTATAGGGACCAAGGTGCTGCCAAATAATTTATGATGTAGAAGGAAGCCAAAAAACAAGTTATTTGACTTAAAATGTCAGTAGTTTATGCACATCAAGAGTCCCAGTGTGGATGCATATACTGTGCTTGTTGGGGGTTAGCTTTCAAAATATGTATATGTGGTGTGGGTTTTGAGATGCTGTAGGCTGTGGATGTGGCCTCTGAGATGTATATCAAAGGTCTGTCCTTTATTAGGTATTTAGTGAAAAGTATTTGATTTGCTACATTTTGTCCTATTCTATGTAATATGTATTGCATGGGATATGTTAGGCACCAAAGTGTAGAAGCATTCAGAAGGAAGCCTTTTGACTTGTAAAGAGAGATACATCCTAGGTGGAGAGCTACAAAGAGCTTAAGTTTAAAAATAGATCCAGTTTTAGAGAACTGGGAACAAGACTCTCTTATGTATCTTACTTGGGCATCTTCTCAGGATGTCTCACCTGAGAAAGCTCAGTCTTCCGATGGAATAAAGGGGAGCCAATACTGGTGTTTTTTTGCACGTTAGTGCTTCCAGGTTCATGCTTTTGAAGAAAAAGGAGGTGAGGGGAAAATTTATAGAAACAGGGCTGGTAAGAATCAAATGAACAGGACTGTTGTTAGTCGGAAATTAAGCATATCCAGTGGGGACTGTCACAAGTTGGAAGGTAAAGAGACATGGGTGAAACTGGATTCAGTTGGAAGACAGGGAGAAGCATGCAGGGCTGGAGTAGTGAATCCTGAAAAAGGTGTGTGGTCCTTGAAGGCAAAGACAGGTGGGTAGGAACAGTATCAGTTGGAAGGCAGGGAGACGTATAGTGCTGTTGTCAGTTTGAAGAAATGGAAGTTGGATTGGGCTAAAATGAATAAGAAATAAAAGTATGTTGCACGTAATTTCAATCATTTGAAATTCTAGGAAAGGTAGCAGGCCTGACATTAGTTTATTTTTTCTTGGTAACTTTGTTAAGGGGTTACCTAGATTTATTTTTGGCATGTATTATTTTCTGATTTTTGAAAACCACTTATTGAACAGACTTTCTAAAACTGTTGCCATTTTGTTTGATTTCCTTTAACTGATGTCATTTTCCTTATGAATTTTCACTGTTAACTGTACCATCTTCATCCTGTGGCTATAGAGAACAGGGAGCAAGACTTTGAGAAGTTCACAGTCACAGCATCAGTTGTACAGACACTAGTGAGAGCCTCTTGCTGAGAGCCCCTTCTCTTTTTCAGCATTCTCCCTAATGTTTTAACATGTTTTTTCTCTACTCTTAGAGGGATGACTGGGGAAATAGATTATTCCAGATTGAAAAACTGGAAATGACAAAGGTAAGTGTTGTGACTTTAAAGCAGATATAATATAATGTCTTTTACTTTCCTATCTGCGATACAGGCTTTCCCTCTAACAGTTTTTTCATTCAGTTGTGAGTATTCTCAGATAACTTAGGCCATTACTAAAATCCCATGTCTAATCCTGAGCTACTGAGGTGTCCTTTGGTTTGTTTTAAGGTTGAGGGTATGTGTAGTTTTTCTTCTGTACCTGATAAGAATAAAATTTTTAAATTATGGTGGTGTTCCATTCTGTGGCAATGCCCAGGCAGCCCTCTGATGTTATCTGACTGAATACCAGACAATATCTTTACAAAGCTCCACACAGAAACTCATGGAGGAACAGTTAGACAGGTATAAATTTTCTGTAGCATTAGACAGGAGTCAGGTATACCAAAACAACAACAGTCAAAACCTGCAAGAGGTGAGAATGGGCACAGAAGGTTGCTACAGGCCAAATCTTAAGATGACAAGGGTAAGTCTATTTCCCAGACTTCAGTCAGTGGAATCAGTGGGAATCTCCAAGAGTCTAACACTAGATGTCACTCTGTTCGACTCCCAGTGGAATGTGAGCCTCCATTCTCTCCACCACCAGCTACTAAATGAAGGTGTAAAAAGTCAGTCCTCACATATTTGTTGTAATATTAGAGAAAATAGTATGTTGCTCCACTTCATAGCAAGCTATAAGCATCTTGCATTTGGCTACAGTTTTTGTGGAACTCTGTTCCTTAGGTGTTTATGTAGCATTAAGCCCCATTGTCCCTTCGGACCTTCTCAGACACTTACCCACTATCACACTTAATAGCACCAATTATATACAAAATGACAGATGTGATTAAGCTATTCCAACAGTTTTTATGCAACTTGTCACATAACATAGACCACCAAGGTTAGAAGCTGCAACCTCACTTCTTTTCATGAATTCCCACAAGGGAGACCATTTTTTACAGGGTCACAATCTCACAGTGCCACTAGACCATGACTTGACTCCACTGAGTTGCCATATCAGCAGTTCTGCAAAAAAACTTCTAAATTATCTCCTGCTAAGTAATAGTTTGCCTGTGCTCTCAAAAAGTAGTGCTATGTTGGTGGATGTGAACAACATACTTCTTTTTACTGCAGTTCTGAAAGCTTGAATTTTGAAATCAGGTTGTAGGCTGGATTGTTTTTTCCTGAGGACCCTTTTCTTGTTATGCAGGTGACTGTATTTAAACTTCTTGCTCCCACGTGTTACCTCTATGCTTTTCTGTGACCTGATCATTGGTAAAGGTAACACTTTTATTGGATTGGAATCCACCCTAATGAACTCACTTAATATTATTTTCCTAAAAACTATGAGTTCAAATACAGGCACACTGTGAAGTAATGGGCCTTTAGACTTCAAACTGCCAATTTAGAAAACATATTTGAGCTCTTAATGCATTCTCCAGCTCAGCTGAAGAGATAAAGAAATGAGTCTGCAGGTGGAAAGATATGCATGTGTAATATATTCATGTGTTTCACAGCTACAGGCAAATTTGAACTAAAAATTCTTTCCCAGTGACATTGCTACCAGCAGTCTCTGAAGGTGGTTACCTTTTGAATCAAGCTTCATTTCAACCTGTCCATTCACGGGAATTTCTCAGAGTAGTAGATAAGTGTAATGCACACCGAGATAACTGGTACTATTTTGCATGGGTTCACTCATTCAACTATATATGATACCTCTGGTGTGTTGTGATCATTCAAGACTGGACAGGTTTGTGAGATTCGGGCAGACAGCAGAATACTCATGGAGCCTTTGGGATGTCTACATGTCCTTATTTGAGGGTGGGTGAAGCTCACACGCTGCAAGCTGCGTGTCCCCCTGCATGTCACCTGTCCTCTTTTATAGCATTCCCAGCATGGCATTCAGTGTGGCTCACTGCAGGTCTCTCATTAATCAGCATGGCAGCCAGTGGGATCCTCTACCCTCTTAAACACTAGATTATAGAGAAAGCCAGCAAGGTGCCAATAGAATTATGCAACAGAGCTTCCTACAATGAATGGGAGCCCACTCAAAGCTAAGGGAACCCACTCAAAGCTATGGAAACAGTTTTTCCGACACAGTCTTAAGGCTATGAGAACAACGGTTATCAGGACTATTCTCAAGGTTATGGAAAACTGCTTCCCTTAATTGCCCAGAATCCTGAGTGAGGAAGCCAGCCAGACTGCCCTCATTTTCCCTACATCTGGCATAAGTTAAAACACAAGGTACTAAACTATGACTGACATCAGTTGGAAAGCAGGGAATATAGGCAGAAATGGAGTCAGTTGGAAGGCAAAAAGTGATGGATGTACCTAGAGTCATCTATGAAGCAGAGAATGGTGGGGTGCTAACTTCTATTGGAAATCAGGTAGATGTGGATAACAGAGAATCAGGGCTGGCATCAGTTGAAAATATGGAAGAGATAGGTGGAGCTGGTACAAGTTTAAGTTTTCTTTTGAATATGATGGAAGAGAGTGTCCAGTTTCTACTGAGTTTCTATATTTTGTTTTTCTAGTATGAGCTGTTGAAAAGTCTGTCAATTCGGCAGTGTATATCTATACCTTCTCTGTCATACATTAGTTATTCAAGTAAGTGAGGGTTTAATCCTGAACAATCAATACTCTTCCATTGATGTAAGTGTCTTCTTTGTGTCAATATCTTTCTGTTTTGATTATTATAGCTTCATAGTATAGTTTGAGAACACAGAGAGTGATATCTCTAACTTTGTTGTTTCTTCTCTGAATGTATTTGCTTATTTAAATTATTTGTTGTTCCGTATAAATTTTAAGAGTTTAATTTCTGAGAAGAATGTGAGTAGTAGTTTGATAGGATTTCAGCTGAACCAATTAATTCCTTTGGGACTATCCTAATTATATCAATTTAATCTCTCCAATATATGGGAATGGTTCATCCTTCCATTTTTTGTGTTATTTCGATTTCTTTTTTCAGTGTTCTATATTCTTGAGAGTACAGGTCTTTCACCCCTTTGCAGATGCCAGTTCAGAGGCATTTATTTCTTTTTCATGCAATTGTAAATGGGATTATATTTTTACATCTTCTTTCTTTGTTTTTTATTGTCTATGAATATAATGAGAGTTATGTCCATTAGTTTTCATTTTGTCTCTTGTGGAGAGCCAAGCAGGATAATGTGTGCCAAGGGAGTTGTAAGCAGGCCTTGGGTTCAGCACAGTTGCCCTGGGCCATGGACCACTGCCTGATAGATTGTTGTAACGAAAGAATGACTTAGCTGCTTGCTATATCACTGTACCACAAAGGAGCAGCAATGTTCTTAAAAAGTAAAATGTACCTAGCTTTATGGTTTCTTTCTCAGGCTCTGCTTCAAAGTTTACTCAGTATATACAGCCTGACTTCACCAGTAAAGAGTTCCTCCTCTGCATCCCAGAGAAGGGACTCCACCTGACCATGCTTTGACTCTGTCTCTTTATTTCTTTTCTTTTTTAATTTTATTTAATTATTTTTCAAGTACAGTTTTATGTCTATTTCTCCCATCCCAGCCCATCCTGCCCCGTGCTCTCCACCTTCCTCCCATTTCCACCCCCCTTAGTTCTTGTCCTTGTGTCCTTCACACTTGTTTCTCCAAATCCCTCCCCCTTTTCCCCTTAAATTCCCTTCCCTCTCCCCTCTAGTCACTGTCCCCCTATTCTCTATTTCAGTGTCTTTTATTTTTATCCTACTTGCTTGTTTGTTTTGTTGTTTATCTTCCTGTTAAAGTTGAGATCATATGGTATTTGTCTTTCAACACCTGGCCTATTTCACTCAGCATAATGCTTTCCAGTTCCATCCATGTTGTTGCAAAGGGTAGTAGCTCCTTCTTTCTCTCTGCTGCATAGAATTCCATTGTGTATATGTACCACTATTTTTTGATCCATTCATTTACTGATGGGCACCTAGGTTGCTTCCAACTCTTGGCTATTGTAAATTGTGCTGCTATGAACATTGTGGTGCATAGGTTCTTTGATATTGATGTTTTAGGATTCTTAGGATATAATCCTAGCAGTGGAATTGCTGGGTCAAAAGGCAGGTCAATTTTTTATTTTTCTGAGAAAATTCCATACTGTTTTCCATAATGGTTGTACCAGTCTGCAATCCCACCAACAGTGGACTAAGGACCCCTTTTCCCCACAACCTCTCCAACATTTCTTGTTTGTTGCTATGTTTATGATAGTCATCCTGACCAGTGTAAAGTGGTATCTCATTGTGGTTTTAATTTGCATCTCTCTGATGGCTAGCGATATTGAGCATCTCTTCATGTGTCTCTGGATCCTCTGTATGTCCTCCTTGGAGAAGTGTCTGTTCAAGTCCTTTGCCCATCTTTTAATTGGGTTATTTGTCTTCTTAGAGTGGAGTCGTGTAAGTTCTTTGTATATTTTGGAGATAAAACCTTTGTCTGTGGTATCATTGGCAAATATATTTTCCCATACAGTTGGTTGTCTTGCTAATTTAATACTGTTTTCTTTAGCCATGCAGAAGCTTTTTATTTTGATGAGATCCCATTTGTTTATTCTTTCCTTTATATTCCTTGCTCTAGGGGACATATCAGTAAATGTGTTGCTGAGTGAAATATCTGAGACTTTCCTGCCTATATTCTCCTCTAGGACTTTAATGGTTTCACGACTTATATTTAAGTCTTTTATCCATCTTGAATTTATTTTGGTATATGGTGTAATTTTGTGGTCAAGTTTCATTTTTTTGCACATAGCTGTCCAGTTCTCCCAATACCATTTGTTAAAGAGGCTATCTTTACTCCATTTTATGTTACTGACCCCTTTGTTGAATATTAATTGACTGTAGAGGTCTACAGCCATACCACCCTGAACGCGCCCGATCTCGTCTGTCTCTGTATTTCTTAATGCCCCGTCATCTTTTCTTGGGACCTGATGACCCAGCTGCACGGGTCATAGCAGTCTCTTTTATTTTAATGAGCACTTTAAAAAATATTTTTAAATTATTTTATTCTTGTCCAATCACAGTTGTCCACATTTACCCCCAGGGCTCTGCATTTTGTTTCTTAATGAAATATTTTATTAATTTGATTAATTTTGTTTATGTTTTAAGAAATTCTGTGTAGAGTTATCATATCATCTGCAAATGGTGGCAGTTTTAATTCTTTTTTATTTATATGTGTTTTATTTATTTTCCCACTCTGATGGCCAATTTTATTATTCCAATAGTATTTCAAATAATAATAATGAAAGTGGACATTCTTTACTTGTTTTTTATTTTATTTTATTTTATTTTTTATTTTTTAAATTAAATTTAATTTTTTATTGATTATGCCATTAAAGTTGTTCTATTCCCCCCTTCATTCCCCTACACCCTGCACCACCCGTCCCCACCATTACCCCCCTTTAGTTTATGACCATGTGTCCCAAGTTCTTTAGATTCTATATTTCCCATACTATTCTTGCCCCCCCATCTATTTTCTATCTACTGTCTATGCTACTTATTTTCTGTACCTTCTCCCCCCTTCTCCTCCTCCCACTCCCCTGTTGCTAACCCTCCTTGAGATCTTCTCCACTCCTGATCTAGCTGTCCTTTTAGTTTGCTTTTGTTTTAGGTGTGGTTGTTAATAACTGTGAATTTGCTGTCCTTTCACTGTTCATGTTTTTTTAACTTCTTTTTCTTAGATAAGTCCCTTTAACATTTCATATAATAAGGGCTTGGTGATGATGAACTCCTTGAATTTGATCTTATCTGAGAAGCACTTTATCTGTCCTTCCATTCTAAATGAAACTTTTGCTGGATAGAGCAATCTTGGTTGTAGGTTTTTAAATTTCATGACTTGGAATACCTCTTTCCAGCCCCTTTTTGCCTGTAAGGTCTCTTTTGAGAAATCTACTGACAGTCTGATGGGGACTCCTTTGTAGGTGACTGTCCCCTTATCTCTTGCTGCTTCTAGGATTCTCTCCTTCATTTTCATCTTGGCTAATGTAATGATGATGTGCCTTGGTGTGTTCCTTCTTGGGTCCAACTTCTTTGGGGCTCTCCGAGCTTCCTGTTTTTTATTTTAAAAAGAAACCTTTCATTATTTCACAATTGAGTGTATAGCTAGTCATGAGTGTCTATTTACTCTTTGTCAAGCTGAGATTATTTCCTTTTTCAAATGTTTTTATCAGTAATGCATATAGTAATCTATATCTTTTCCTATATCTCTTGAATATTCATATGTTTTTTTTGATGTGTTGAATTACATTAATTGTTTCCTGGATGTTGAGCCATTCTTGCATCACTGGTGTAATTTACACTCGATCAGGGTGTATAATCATTTTAATATTTCTTCAGTTTGGTTTGGTACTATTTTGTTGAAAATTTCAATGTGTACATTTATCAAGAATAAAGGCCTGTAAGTCTCTTTTTTGCAGTCTCTTGCACTAGTTTGGGTATCAAAGTAATTCTGGCTTCATAAAATAAATTTGTAAGTGAACTTCATCAATGTTTGAAGAAGTTGAGAAGTTTATGTACTAATCATTTAAATATTTGTTAGAATTCCCCTGTAAATCTATCTGGGCCAGGGATTTTCTTTTTGGGTATTTTGATTACTGATTCTAATTTATGGCTAGTAATTGTTTTATCCAGATAATGTGATTGTCATGATTCAGCCTTTAAAGTGAGCATTATTTAAAATTTTTCCGTTTCATTAAATGGTCAAATTTGTTGTATATAGTTGTTGATGGTATTTTAAAATAACTTTTTTATGTTTATGATATTGATTATTGTTTCTTTTTTTTCTGATTTTATTTATTTGTGTTTCTTATCTTTACTGCTTGATGGGTCTTACTAGAGGCTTTTCAATTTTTTTCACCATTTCAAAAAATGAGCCATTAGTTCTATTAGTTGTTACATTGTTTCCTACTTTTTTTATTATTGCACTGATCTTTCTTTTATTTTACTTTGACTTATTTTTTGTTTTGTTACTTCTTTTTCTAATGTATTTAGAAACTCAAATGACTTTATTGAAATTTTTCTGTTCTCTAGTTAGAACTCTATAATTATAATTTCCTCTTATAAGAGCTTCTGATAAATCTAGATTTTCAGAAACCATATTTGCCTTTTTATTTGTATTAATGTAGATGTTGGTTTTCAGTTTGTCTCAGTTTTTGATTTATTTAATGTTTGGTAGTATGGTTCTTAATTTCCAAAGATATTGTTTGTTTATGTTTTTTTCTATATTGAATTTCCAGTCTCTTACCATTGTGGTCACAAAATATTGTTAGTATAGCCCTGACTGGTGTGTCTTAGTGGAATGAGAACTGGCTTGCAAAAGAAACGATCACCTGTTCAATTCTTGCCGGGGCACAGGCCTGGGTTGCATGCCATGTCCCTAGTAGGAGGTGTGGGAGAGGCAACCGCACATTGATGTTTCTCTCCCTTTCTTTCTCCTTCCTTTGTGCTCTCTCTAAAACTAAATAAATAAATAAAATAGTTTAAAAATAAAAGGTAAATATTGTTAATATAACTTCATTTTTTTAATTCTGAGGATTGTATTTACTTGTAGTGCAAGATCTATCTTGGAAAGTATTCCATATAAAATAGAGAAAAATAAGTAACCTGCAGTTTTAAATGTAATGGTCTATAAATATCTATCAAGTAAATCTGGTTTGCTATTTAGACTATTTAATTTTTTTAATTGTCTAAACCACAGTGTTTTAAAAGAAGATTACTCTTTTTTAATCATCTCATACTACATTTAATTCACAAATGGAACATTAAAAATAAATACTTTTTTACTTCAGCATTACAGATGAGGAAAGTAAAAGTCATTTTACCAACTTTAAATTCACAGCACCATTAATAGCATTTCCAACTTTTCATCCAGGAACTGTTTCCCCAGCCATTCATATCATGTAATAATACAATAAGGAACTTTAAGTAGATACTTATAAGACACATGGAAAAGAGAACCAGGTGGCTTTAGCAAGGGGCTTTTAGCAGTATTTTTACAACTACTCTTAAGTTCACCGAGTCTAGCTGCAGGTTGTCCATATGGCACAGGATGAAGATAATACAGTTGATCATGCAAAAGCATAACAAAAAGGCCAACCTGAAGTGGGAATAAATAACAAAGTGACAATAAATTTGGAATGGGGTTGGACCAAATCCAGGGTACTTCCAGGCCCTTCTCACCCATAATGCCATTCTCTCCTCCCCCGGACACGTACTTTAAAAACAAAGGGTGTACTTCCACCAAGATGGAGGCATAGATGGAGACGCTGTGCTTCCTCACACAACCAAGTTTAGAAACAACTAAATAATAGCAACAGAAAACATAGCCAGAACACAGAAAATTGAACTTCTCGGAAGTCTGATAACAACAAATTCTTCAGCCTCACCGGTAAGAGGGATGAAACCAGCAGCTGGCAGAGTGGGGTAGCACAGGAAAACTCAGTCAGTCGAACTCAGGCGTGCGGAATCTAGGCGCAGGGTTGGACCTGGTGGGCAACTCAGCAAGCAATCGCGGGGAAACAGCGAGGGAGCAGGACTGCGGGTTGACTGTGGTCGTGCATTCGTGTGTGGATAGACAAGTGAGGGAGTGGGCGATTGGATGATAGCCAGCAGCCCCATGGGCAAGCGGAGGGCACCGCCATTTCCCCACTCTGACCCCACCTCCACATACAGCGTCATAATCCAGCAACCTAAGTGGCCCTGCCCCTGTGAACAACCTATGGTTCTGCTCTTCACCCAGCTGTGAGAAACAGCAAAGGGGACCACCATTTCCCTGCTCTGATCCCGCCTCCACATACAGAGTCACAACCCAGCGACCTGGGAATCCAAGGCGCCACTCCTTAGACTTAACGGGCACAAACAGACCAAAAATGGCTCAAGAAGATCTCAAAGCCCCAGAGCCTATAAATCTAAGCGATGAAGAAATAGCAAAACTCTCAGACGCACAGTTTAAAACACTGGTGATCAGGATCCTCACAGAACTGGTTGATTATAGCCACAAATTAGACAAACGTATGAAGGCAAAACTAATTGAAATGAATGGAATTGCACAGGAAACCAATAGTGATGAAAAGGAAACTGGGACTCAAATCAATGGAGTGGACCAGAAGAAAGCAAATAATGGCCAAACAGAAAAGAGTCAAGAAGCAAGAATTCAAAGAAATGAGGAGAGTCTTAGGAACCTCCAGGACATCTTTAAACGCTCCAACATCCGAATTATAGGGGTACCAGAAGGGGGAAAGGCACAGCCACCAGTGGAAAACTTATTTGAACAAATAATAAAAGAGAATTTCCCCAATCTGGCCAAGGAAATAGACTTCCAGGAAATCCAGGAAGCTCAGAGAGTCCCAAAGAAGTTGGACCCAAGAAGGAACACACCAAGGCACATCATAATTAGGCAAGATTAAAATGAAGGAGAGAATCCTAGAAGCAGCAAGAGATAAGGGGACAGTCACCTACAAAGAAGTTCCCATCAGACTGTCAGCAGCTTTCTCAAAAGAGACCTTACAGGCAAGAAGGGGCTTGAAAGAGGTATTCCAAGTCATGAAATCCAAAGACCTACAACCAAGATTGCTCTATCCAGCAAAGTTTTCATTTAGAATGGAAGGACAGATAAAGTGCTTCTCAGATAAGATCAAATTCAAGGAGTTCATCATCACCAAGCCCTTATTATATGAAATGTTAAAGGGACTTATCTAAGAAAAAGAAGTTAAAAAAAACATGAACAGTGAAAGGACAACAAACTCACAGTTATTAACAACCACACCTAAAACAAAAGCAAACTAAAAGGACAGCTAGATCAGGAGTGGAGAAGATCTCAAGGAGGGTTAGCAACAGGGGAGTGGGAGGAGGAGAAGGGGGGAGAAGGTACAGAAAATAAGTAGCATAGACAGTAGATAGAAAATAGATGAGGGCGGCAAGAATAGTATGGGAAATATAGAATCTAAAGAACTTGAGACACATGGTCATAAACTAAAGGGGGGGGTAATGGTGGGGACGGGGCATAGGGTGGAGGGGAATGAAGAGGGGAATAGAACAACCGTAACAGCATAATCAATAAAAAATAAATTGAAAAAAAAACAAAGGGTGTTTTCTCTGGACTCAAAGATCACTAACCTATATCTATTGTTTTGTGATTCTTCACTCAAGTCCACATTTGGAAAATGCCTCCGGGATATTGTTCAATTATTGCTAGGAAAATACCACATATGACATATGTGGAGGAGATATCAAGTGATGTGTAGTTTGACTGCCTGATCCTCTGACCAAAACTGAAGATCAGTTGTTGTGTCTGCTTTTTTTACTGCGTTATGATAAGTGTTTCAAGGTGGTCCTGCTTGACTGAGGTATATCAGATACAGTGCTGAATGAGTAAACGGCATCCAAAATGATACCAAATATCTGAGTGGGCCTGGGGATTTTCTGCTGCCCCTGGAAATCCCTAAACAGGTACAGCAAAACCAAAAAGCTGGACTAGATAAACAGCATGTGAAATTCCTTGACAGTTTACTTTCCATATGTTTTTGTCAGACTTTGGAAGGCCACAGGCAAGTGAAGATGGAGGTAGAAGACCTTTTATGAGTGAGTGGAAATTTATAAAGATCAACAAGCACAGCAGGTCCAGCAATATATTCTGCAAAACCAACAACCAGGTAAACACCAGCGATGGCTGATCCAATATATCTATCCAAATTCGTATGAAATATATTTTCTATCAACAATTTTCACAGAAGCAAAGAGGCTCAGAGAGATGAGGGGTTAGCCCCAAGACACAACCTAGAAATAGGCAGAGTCACCATGTGACATGGAGTTGGTCAGTGCTCACCTAGTGCAAAACTGGTCCGGGATATTTTGGGTGCTGCCGAATGTCAGAAAGGAAAAAAGGTAGGTAGTCATGTAAATTACGGTCCTACATGTGAAGTTTAGTACCATGGACACTATGGGCACTTCAGCATTATGCCTTCTGGAGAGCCCTCAATGTGCAAGCCTCATCCAGGGACAAACTGATATCATCTTCACAATAACTGATACAAAAAGGGACATAATGGCAGCCACATTACATTTAACAAGCAGAAGAATCAACTTCCAAAAGTCACCCAGGAACACTCAGCACTTCAGAGGTGTTTTTGCAGGAACAGGTGTGCACAAGATGAAAAAACTCTGAGCTATCAATGTATTATTTGAGTTTAATGGTGAGGGATATTGTTCAATTATTGCTTTCAAGGCATTTTGTTAGCTGAGGAAAAAAAGGCCCCCTTTATGGACAGTCTATATTAAGAGCATTTTCTCAGTGAGTCTGAAACCAGCAACCTGATATAACCTGAAATAAGAATAGGAGACAACTATTGTTGCCCATTTGTAGCACTGCCACCTGCACACTGTTGAACTCAGCCAGCACGTCTTTGTGCTCCGACAGCACCTTCACTATGAGTTCATACATGCAGCCTGCATCACTGTGACCAAGTACCTGCCCCAGGGAGGGAGAGAGAGTGAAGGCAGGCCTCAGCCAGTAGTCCTGGCCATCTACAGGTGGTAACCCTGCCAACCCTGCCAGTGTCCCCATTTTACAGGTAAGAAAACCAAGGCCAGAGAGAGAAAATGACCTGTCCAAGGTTCAAACCCCAGAACTAAAACCCAAGTGGGCCAGACCCAACCTTTGGCCCAAAGCCAGCTTACAAAGACATGGTTTGTTTGCACAGTACACACATTAAAACACACACACACACACACACACACACACACACACACATATATATATATATATATTGGTGATGGCAGTTTTTCTCCTGATACTTGTTCCTGCAGAATATGCAGCTGGCCCAGCTGTGGCTGTTGTATTTCAAGAATTTATACTTTCCATAAAAATTACCTATCTTTTTCCTCACTGACCTGTGGCCTTTGTGAGTTTTTAAAAAGTACATAAAAAGCAATCTTCAAAGAGCTTGTGATGCCATTTATGGGGTCCCAGTATGTGTTTTGGGATGGCCTGAATAGGAATTCATGCAGGCAGCAAAAATCCCAAGGCCCACTCAGAGTTTTTATATGATTTTGAATACACTTAATTCATATAACTATATATTTTACATGTGCTAATGCAGACACATTCTGAGACAACTTGCAACAATACTAGTGAAGTATGCAGACAAAAATCTGTTAACTTCAGTTTTAGTAAGAGAATCAGACAGTCACAGAAGACATTCTTTGAAATCTCTTTGCCACATGTCACTTATGGCATTTTCATAGCCTTTGTTGCATCTGGTGGCATTTTTCAAATGGTGACTAGAAGGATGGATCACAGGACCACATACAAAGTGAGTGATTTTTGTGTCCAGAAGAAAATTTTCATGTTTCTAGAGAACATAGGTTTAATTGGAGAGTATTAGTTTGTGAGGAAAGCCTGGCAGAATCATGGATTTGCTCCAAGCTCATCCTAATTTGTATCTTCTTCTATTTGTTCTCACTGCAGGTGTTGGCCCCACTCTGGTGTCCATCACCATTACCTTCACCATCATTGCTTTGTGCCAAAAAAGGACACGTGGCCAAAACTGTAAAGTCATGTTCCACAGAGTCACTTGTACATAACCTGGTTAGAACCACTGGCAAGGAAGCTCATTTCTTTTTCCATGTTTATCCAAACTCTCTTTGAGTTTTTTTCTACATTTATAGAGCACATGAAGAGCTAAAAAGGTACATAGTTCCAAGTCCAAAATTTTGGAACTGCCAGAGATAGGTGGCCATTTTAGTATACAAACTTACCTTTTGTTTTTTATCTGAAATACTGAGCTTAAAATGGACTTGACTCAAAATATCCTTGTGATAATAAATGTGGAATGAAATTTTTAAGGAGTGGTAATTTTCACTTACAATACTATATGTTTTTTTTTGTCTAGACATTTAAAAAATTTTATTTTATTGTGGTGGATCCTGGCCAGCAGGATTGTGTATGTTGTGGCTGCTCGTGAACAAATACGCACGGACAACAAGTCCTGTGGGGAAAAAGGGATGGCATGGCCACTCTCTGAGAGAGAGAGGGCAAGAGGGCCAGAGAGCCCTGTCCCTGCCTGGACAGGGTTTTCTTGCTTCTCTGGGTACATTACCTGGAGGGTAGTCCTCACATACTATGCACAGGTTCACTGCAGGTGATTACCTTTTACAGATAGCAAAGGAAAGAATGTTGCTAATTACTTCAAAGAGAAGGATGTTGCAGACCAAGGGGAAAAGTGGTTGATCCAGTCACACTCCATACTTGGGAGGTTTAGCTCAGACTTTAGGAAGTTGCAGTAAGCCCTTACTGCCTCAATTCAGGGTGAGGGAGTTTTAGCAAAAGCAAATCTCATAGCAGTCTAGGTACAATGCAGGCTTGATTCCCCATGGGAAAACCTCTCCGTGGGCATGGTCCTGCATGCTACATGTACACCATTGTTTTTCCACGTGGAGGCTGAGCTACAATTCCATGCCATGTGAAGTGGTTACCTACATCTTATGAATAGAATTAAAAAGTTACGTACTTTTGAATATGTTTATTACAGTGTTACTTTTTTTACCATAATATTGTGTCTTTTCATTTTTATTTATGTTTTAATTTTTAAATTGTTGTTCAAATACAGTTTTCTGCCTTTGCCTTCCACTCTTCCTGACCACCCCAGCCCTCTCTGCCTCCCTCACCCATTTCCATCCCCCATTATTATTGTCCATATGTCCTTTATAATTGTTCCTGTAAACCCTTCACCCTTTTCCCCCATGAATTAATTATAAATAGTGGCCTTACCTACCACATTAAAACACTTGACATCATAAATATTTATAAAGGATTTTATTACCTTGGCCCATGTGGTTTAATGGATTGAGTGTAGGCCTGCAAACAAAACAGTTGCTGGCATGTTTCTCAGTTTCATGGCAGGTCCTCTTTGGGGAGCACCTGAGAGGCAACTGATCAATGGTTCTCTCACACAATTATGTTGGTCTCCCTTTCTTTCTCCCTCCCTTCCTGTCTCTCTAACAGTAAATAAATACAATCTTTTTTTAAAGGATTTTAGCAATAATTTACTATATGAATCACTGTGTAAATATTATTGCAAAAATAACCACTTCAAAACACCTGGCATATTTGACTTTTAATATAACAGCTTTTAATTTGCATTTCTCTAATGATTAGTGACATTGAGAATCTTTTCATATGTCTATTAACCTTTTATGCCCTTGTTGGAGAAGTGTCAATTTAGGTTTTTTTCTATTTTTTTAAATTGGATTACTTGTTTCTTGGTGTTGAGTTTCTACGTTCTTAATTTTTGGATATCAAACCCTTATCAGATATATTGGAAAATTCTATGATTTTCCTTTTTAAACCGAGTTGATGTGACCATGGGGCAATCTTCACAGTCACATCATGGACACCCAGTCGCTGAGGGAATAGGCAATAAAGCCTGAAGGAGGGCAAAGCTTTCTGGCCTTCCTACCTCCCCCAGAGGCAACAAATTTCTCTGACAGACTCTAAATTATTTTTCATCAAAGCCTCTGGTGACCCCTTACACATCCACCTGTTCCCATTTCTTTGGTGTATTCTTTGCCCAGACAGGATGAGAATAAAGTCAGATTGCCATCTTGTTTTTAACTTGGTCCATACCCACATGCCATGCAAGGAAGTGATCCCAGGGGACAAACAGAACATGTGATGCTGGGGATCAAAGCACAGTGGTATGGAAGAGTTATGAAAGAATCCTCCTAAAATGTGGTCCTAGTACCTTCTCACTGCTTTATCCCCAAAGCCACTGTGACAGTGCCCTTATACATTGTCTCCAGTCTGTCACAGTGCATGATAGGCAGTGTGGTGTAAAAGCAAGCACTGGCAGTTGATCACCCAAGGCCTAGTGGGACTAAGCCATTGGCCACATGCTTCATTTTTGCTGCTGTGTGGTTTTAAACAAATCCCTTGCTCCATATATACATTTTCTATTTTTTTTATTTTGTGAATTTAATGGTTTTGAGAGAGAAATGTAGAAAGAGAATGAGAAACATCAATTTGTTGTTCCACTAACTTACACATTCTTTGTTGAATTTTTGTATGCCCTGACTATGAGCATAAGGTACATACAAAACCTGCAACCTTAATGTATATGGATGATGCTGTAACCAACTGAACTACCTAGGCAGGATTGGATCAATTGGTTTTTAAGTTTCATGGAACACTCCAACACTTATTTAACTTATTGCAAACACACATAATCCACACATTGTTCTCATACTGCTGTTGTTATGGTAAGCAATGCTGAAATCCACAGCCAACTGACATTGTACCAATGTTCCCAATATCCATCCACTTGTTGTCTTTGGGCTTTGTTGTGGTATATGCAGAGACAGATTTCTCTTAAACTTTGATGTGGCCTGATTTATTGTTCTTTGCCTATATGGCTTTCAGTTTCATTTGTATGCCTTGAAAAGACCTCCTAACCTGTTCTGGATATGGTAGATTTATGGTCAGGCGAGGAAAACCAAAGACAACAAGAAAAAAAAAAAGTGAGGGTAAATCAGGAGGAAAAGAGATCTTATAACTTGTGCAGTGAGTGCTAGATAGGGATTATTTGAGATGTAGACATTAAAAATCTGTAGGGGTTTTCTGTTTTTAGGAGTTCCATAGAAGGATTCTTTATTTTACTTTACTTTAAAATCTGTATGGTTTTATTAATCAATGTGTCCCAAATAAATTCAATGTGTAAAAGAAGAAAAAGTAAAAGAGAAACAAGGAACAGGTTCTTCCTTTGTTGTCCTGTGAATACTCACCTTCCTTAGGTTTTGCAGTTTTCAGCCTCATAAATTTTCCTAGCTCCTCCTGGGAACTAGAGAATGGCTGGTGTCTCACTGGGAAACCTGGGCCTGCATGCATCAGACTTCAGGGAAATCTTTCAAATCTCCGATACCTCATGGGTCCCCTGTTCTGGCTGCTGCCACTGAAGAGCCAATGATTTTCCAAGTCCTCCTTCCTCTGCTATGGTCACAACATGCCAGACTGGAACTTCCAGGTGGGCACCCTGCCAACCCCCATGGGCTGGAAGATGGGATCCCATGTGTTTGGGGAAAAGATCAGCCTGCAAGAGGGTGATCCAGTTCCTTCACGCTGATGTTCACGCAGCTTGTCTGGCACCATCTGTTTGCTGCTTGTTTGTTTCTTTCTTCTGGAGCCTGGAAGGAGGTGATTTAGCCAATGGACCAGGTTGACCTCCATCATGCGGGAAGCACTGGGGATATTGTGCCAGGTGGGTTGGGACATCAGCGTTTGGCCCATTCTCTGGAGATTGGACCTGTGGGACTATTAAGGAAGTGGCTCCCTGCGTCTCCAAGGATGTCTAGAAGGGTTGACCAGCACTTGCCTGTGCCTCCCCCTTTCCCCACAGATACCCGAAGACTGTAGGGTCACTCTGCATGGGAACAGCAGAGGTTGGTGGCTAGAGCCTGCTCTGGAGGTTGGTGGCTGGAGCCTGCTCTGGAGCCAACTGATCCGGGGTTTATGGGATGGATGGACAGGGTGGAATGCACCCAGCCACCATCATTCTTAAGGTCCTTCCCTTAGTTGGTGGGGCCCCTGAAATTTTTCTAAGTCCTGATCTGTATATGTGAAGACACAGGCCAACCTCTGCTTCCATGGGTTCCGCTGCTGTCTACCTGGCCCTTGTGCATGTGGGTCTGGCTGCTGCTCACCAAAGGAGTCACATTCCAGAGGCAGGGACAGGGATGGGCTCTGCCTGGAGGCCCTGGGAGAACCAGTCTGTTTCAATGTGGGTAAGTCTGGGTTCCAGCTATTGGACTCTATTTCCCTTCATTGTTTTCTCCAAAGTCCCCAATTTGGGGAGCACAGTGAGTTGTCCTGCAGGTGAGGAAGGCTGGTCATTGTTCTTGTCTTGCCTGCTGCCTCCTCTGCTTTTTCCTATTCTTACATCTGTCTGAGGTGACCAGCAGGTCAGGTGTCCACACCAGAGTCTCCAGTGTCACCCACCCATGTCTATTGGCTTCACAAGGGGTTGTCTCTGGCTGCCTGAATGACTGTTTCCCTTGGTGCTGAGGTTGACAAATTGACCCGGCCAGGACTTAAACTGGTGGGCAAAGCACCTGGGTCCAGCGTTGACCACTCAGTCCCAAATTTGCCAACTTGCTTAGCTAAGATTCTGCTCATGAGCAGGTTATGCTCTCATGAAGTAGATGGGGGAAGGAAGCAAAGGCGTAAACATTATGTAACACTTTCTTCTAAATACAGTTGTTATGCAACAGCCTGTTACTTGCAAGTGTACAATATAGTGATCCAACATTTACCTTGCCTGTAGTGCAATCAGCCCACAATATCTGTTCAGTTGTCTCCATACAAACTTATGATGAGGTTATAAAAGTTATACCTCTCTTTATTAAAGAGAGAGAGAGAGAGAGAGAGAGAACACATGACCATGTGTCCTATCATCATCACAATGATTACCATTTCTATTACTGTCATCATTTACAGATGCTTCACAGTGGCATCGTCTACTACAACACAAAGCGACTCAGGTCAAGTTTCTCTGCCCACAAAGGGTACCCCGTTGACTCCTATGAGGAAATTCCTAAAGTCCCAGGAACCAGTTGGTCATGGTGGAAGCCCTGTATAACTTTTCCAGGTTCACCAAATTGCTTTGTGTTGCCACGGTAGAAGCATAGAGGAGGAATGATTCCTGCCATGGTGGAAATTCCAGTCCCAGGGGTGTTGGAACAAAAAAGGAAAGAAGAAAGGACAGAGAGGAGATAGAGAAAAGGAAGAAAGAGAATAAAGTTTCCAAAGCCCCCTTCTAGAGGGCTTTGATACTTCTAGTAGCCATGATACTAGAGGAGGCCTAGCTGCTGAGTGGCTGGCCATGCTTCCAACCTGGAGGGCTAAGTAGTCAGTCCCCACCAGTCTGGTGGTCACTTTTTTAGCTTCCAGAGGGAAAATGTCAACAACATGGCTGGGCTGAAAGTGGCAGGAGATGTGGTAGGCTGAGGATGATAGCAAGCAGGGAAAGGGCATAGGGAATGAGGGGAGATGAGTGCACACAAGACAGTTTAGAGGTTCATGATAGGTATTCACAACAGCCATTGCTGTTGTTTTCATTTATTCATATCATTTAGAAGAACACCTACAAATATCTCAAATATAAGTTTGTTTCACGTACATGACAAACTAGGTCACATACTCCCAGAATATTGATGCCTGGTGACCTGCAGAAATGTAAACATGTGATTTCTTCCCATTTCTTGCTCTGCCTTTATTTTTATTTTCTGAAAAATTCCAGTGGTCATGTGGTGGCTGATCCTTGTGTAACTCTACAGGTTATTTTTTGGGGATTTGGGGGACAGAAAACATTAAAAAAACAAATGAACAGCAAACACACAGAATAATACCCATTCCCAGTGTCATTTAGTATGTAGCTTCTTTAGTGTTCTCACCTTCCCTCCTTTACTTGTTCTCCCCTCTCACCCTATCTCAACCCATCCTATCCCACCTCATACCATACCACACCACCATCACCACCACCACCACCACTCTCCCATTTCCAACTCCAGACAATCCAATCTGCTGTCTCACTGTAGGGTTTCACTCTCCTGGCTATTACATAGGAATGGAATCATACTCTGTCATCTTTGATGACTGGGCTTATTTCATGCAGCACAAGATTGTCTAGACTCACCCACGTTTGTGCCTTGTCAGTGTTTTGTTCCTTTGTATGGCTTCAAAATTTACCATCATAAGCCTTTTATATAAAATAAATAGTTGATAGGTTTTTCCACATGCTACCAAATCTGAGTCCTCCTCCTGTCTTTGAAAAAATGGAAGTCAAACTACCTGATTATAGAAAAAAAGAAGATAGAACATAGAGATATCAGTTGGCTGCTCCTGGTCCTATAGGTCAGCACTGAGAACCCTCTAAAGTCTACATGAAGCACATTCAATTTCTGCTCTGAGGCTTGATCTGCCCTTGACATGGAGGGAAATAATCTGGTGAATGTCACTTGTCCCCAATTTGAAAACAGTGTGCAGAAACAACATACACAGTGAGAAACATGGATAATTTTAAATAAAGATACTGCTTGTTCTTTGTTTCCCTTTAAATTGAATGTTGATTCTGACTTTATGGAAATTCCAGACATAGAAAAGTGACAAATACTCAAAGATTTCAGGAAGACAGCTCATTTAGGAAAAAAAATCTGAGATGACTCAGGAAAAAGTACATTGGTTTTAATGTTAAATAGCTGACAGATGACTCAGAGTATCATTGAAAAAAGTGCCCATCATGAAACACTGTGATAGAATTGAACAACCTGAACACAAGAGTGGTTTAAATTTAAAAGAATGATTAATTCAAAGTCAGGCTGGATGCGAGAAATTAGCCACCATCAAAGAGGGGTAATGACATTGTCACAAATAGGTATGTTTTCCTCAGTTAACAAAATCCTTTGAAGGAAATAATTGAATAATACACCCAGTCAACTAATCTCAAACTGTAGTTCTCTAAGTCAGATTTGTTTTTTAGCTCAGGCCTTCTTGTCTCTCAAAAACTGGAAATTTCAGGGAAAGCACCAGATATTGGTTCTTTCAGTGGTTTCTGGTGGTGCTACTTAAGTTCTGTCTTATTTCTTTGGAGACCACATCAGCTTGCTTTGGCTGAAACTTGCATTTGGAAGAACATTCAGAAAACCTAAAACCAGAGTTTCCTATACTGTTCACAATACCATCTTCTCATGCAGAAACATTGTTTCCACACTCAACACCAAACCAAAATATCTCATACAGACTGGTTATTAAGTGAGCACTGTTTTGCTCCTCAGCACAGGGTAAGACAGCCCACCCCATCTTCTGTCTTTGAAATATGCCCTCATCTCTCTGAGTTTCATTTTGATTTTCTAAACAAGTTGATGATAGAAAATAAACTTTGAATAGATTGTGTAAATGTAATTGGATTAGCCATGGAGGGTGCTTCTCTGGTCCTCGGCCTGTAAAAGATATTGCTTGACCCATTGTGTCTGCTCATCCTGTGAATTTTCCTTCCCCTGTGACAAGCCTTCTTTATTTTCACTGGCCTATGGTAATTGTGATTTTGGAGAAGCTCATGGAAATAAACCTGTCCACAGTTCATGGTGTCATGTATCTGGTCCCAGTTTTGCTTTTTGGTGTGACAGATTAGAAACTTCTGACAGCAGCAGAGAAACACCAGGCCCACTCAGAATACTTGGAATGATTTTGGATGGAGTTCACTCATGTACCTAGTATTTAAAACACCTGCTACCTGTGTTACTTTCTGTTACACATAGCATACTCAATAGAAGATGCAGACAGGGCCTAAAAATAATTTTTAGTCACAGGGTCAGACAGTCACATTAGAAATTATTTGAAGTTGCTTTTCTATTTAGTTGCAGATGTGAGTTTTATAATCTGCTCTGCATCTAGAAATATTGCATAAATTATGGCCAGAATGACAAATCATAGGCCCTTAAAATGTGTGTAACCTTTGTCTCCAGTAGAGAGGCCTCATATTTCCAAAAAACTTGGTTTTAAAGGAAAAGAATTTGTGTTGCTGGTGAGGAGGACCTGACAGAAACTTAAGTGTAACCCAACCCTGTCTTAAAGTGTGGACATTCTACACTGCCTGCCTTGTCTTGGTGGCCTTCACCCTCAAATTCACCATCACTGAACTATGCAATACAGAGGGCATGAGGCCAGGCTCTGTGGAAGCTCGACTGCACACAGTGAGTTGTAAAAACTTGGTGAGAACACATGATAAAAGCTCCCCATTTTTTTTTCAGGTTTCTTTCCCTTCTCATTGAATTTTCTTTCTAAACTTTATAATGATGTGGATTAATAAGGGACAATTTCAGGTCAAATCTGGAATTGCCACAAATAAGTGATGTGACATGAAAGTAGCAAACTTGCTTTTTGGATTCCTTATTAGTAATATTGAGAGTTACAAAGGAATTATCTTACAGTGTTATTTGTTTAGTTAAGTGTGAGAAGATTATTTTTATTTTAAAATAGTGTGTTTTAAAAATTAATAATACTGTCCTTAACTGCCATGGTAGATCATTTTACCTTGATAGACATTTTTAGAACACGTCATTCAAACTGCACTGTAACATTTTTTCCTAGAGCACATTTAATATTTTCAAAATAGATCAATTACAAAATGACAAAATAAAATTTAAAAATTCAAAAAATGTGAAATTGTATGAACATTGTTTTCTGAAAAAAAGTGGTAAGTAACTAAAATTCAAGTACAGATAAAACAAACAAGAAAAATTACATGAAAATTATAAATTATGCTTCTAAATAATCAATACATCAAAGAAGAGAGAAATTTTTATAAATCGAAAACATTCCCTTAGACAAATTAGAAGGAAAATAACCTTACTAATCCTGTTGCATCATAGTTATAAAAAAAACTTTGCTGTATGGTGTAAGTTGGTGTTTGAGTTTCATTTTTTTCACGTAGCTGTCCAGCTCTCCAAACACCATCTGTTGAAGGAGCTATTTTTATTCCATTTTATGTGGCTGCCCCATTTGTCAAATATTAATTGACTGTAGAAGCTTGGGTTTATTTCTGGGCTCTCTGTTTTGTTCCATTGGTCTAATTATTGTTTTATCTTTCAATAATTTTTTCCTCTTATTTCTTCTTTCCTGTTTTATTCCTTCTTCCTTTCTTTCCAAACTTATAACTTTTTTCTTCCTTCTCCTGCTTTTTTCCCTTTTACCCACAAGTGACACAAACAACTTGGAACTGCAAAAGACCAGAGTTGGACCCAAAGAGGGTGCATCCCAACAATAAATATAGAGAGACAAATTTCACTTTGCTATAGCAGATTAGCCACAAGTTGATGCATATTTGTACTATTATTATTTTTTCATTATTCTCACTTCTTTTATATTTTAATAGTATTTTTGTGTTCCTCCTCTTTCTGTATAGGCTTCTTGCCTTGGCTGGTTATATTGTATCATTTGACAGGTTTCCCCTGTTCTTTCCTCCACAGTGTATTGCTAATTTTCTACACTTCATGCCACTTGTTTTCCTTTAACACACTACCCAAATCTCTATACCCCCTATTCAGACAGATCACGTAGAGTCTGTCATATGATTGTTACTCTAATATTATTGTAAATAAGCTGTTCTATACAACTGTAAATACTTCACAACACATCTCCCAGATCTTAGTCCACGTCACAGTTTCCTGAATTCTATTACTGTAGTGATTAACTCTATTTGCTTACACACTACACCTATTTACTATTTCTTACTCTCACCTTAACTCAGAATCTGACCTCCCACAACCTCACTGCTTTCTAGATCCAACTCACAATCCTTCCCTCCCCAACAAGAGACTTATATTTTGTTCATCCTCTCTTAAAAGTGGCAAATTGGGTTGAAGATTATGGTTAACACTATATATAGCCTAAACATCTTCTGTCTCTTCTCTACTGGCTGAGACTGTAAATATCATAAAATACTCTCCTGCTGTCATAAACCATTTTGCCTCCCCCTCCAACTGATTACACACACACACACACACACACACACACACACACAGGAATAGGTGGAAGTGGAGAATGCCAGGATACCCAAAGGAGACTGCACCACTGAATTTCACAGGCATCCTACCACAGAAATTCACACCATAAACCCAGGGAGTCAGAACACATCAATTTAAGAAGCTGAGGCTAACAAGAAGAGTCTCACAAGCAATGGGAAGACAAAGAAACAATCCCCAAATGAAAGGAAAGGAGGAAGCCTCAGAAAGAATGTTAGATGAAATAGAGGCAATTCAACTATCAGATACTGAACTCAAAGCACTGGTTATCAGGAAATTCAAAGAGCTCACAATGAACTACTAGAAACTACAGGGGAACTACAATGAACTCACTGCAAACAATATCATCATAAAAAAGGAAGTAGAAACTATCAGCAAAGGCCAAGAGGAAATGAAGAATACAATTTCTGAATTGAAGAACACAGTAGAAAGGTTCAAAAGCAGGATCAGTGAAGCAGAAGATCAGATCAGTGAGTTGGAGGACAAAGTAGAAAAAAAAAAACTCCCAGAAAGAGCATGAAAAGGAAAAGAGCCTCAGAAAGAATGAAGAGGGATTAAGAGAAATGCAAGACAATATGAAACATAATAATATCAGAATAATAGGGATACTAGAAGAAGAAAAAGAACAAGGGATACAAAACCTATTTGAAAAAGTAATGAGGGAAAACTCTAATATGATGACAGAAAAAGTCACACAAATCCAGGAATCACAGAGAGTCCCAATCAAGAGGAACTCAAAGAGGCCTACTTCAAGACATATTATCATTAAATTAGCAAAATTCCAAGATAAAGAGAGAATCTTAAAGGCAGCAAGGGAGAAAAAGGAAGTAACACACAAGGGAGCCCCAGTAAGGTTAGCTGCTGACTTCTCAATGGAAACACTCCAAGCAAGAAGAGAATGGCAAGAAATATTTCAAGTAATGAGAAACAGAGGCCTACAACCAAGGCTACTTTACCCAGCTAGGCTCTCAATCAAGATAGAAGGCCAAACAAAGAGCTTCCAAGACAAAAGAAGTCTAAAAGAATACACCTCCACCAAACCAGGTCTGCAAGAGATGCTAAAAGAACTGCTTTAAGGAAAGGAAGGAAAAGAGAGAGGCAGAGAGGAACACAGGTACAAAAATGGCAATGAATAAGTATCTATCAATAATAACCTTAAACGTAAATGGATTAAATGCTCCAATCAGAAGAAATAGAATAGCTGACTGGATAAGAAGGCAAGACACACACATATGCTGCCTCAAGCATATGTTTAAGCAAATAAAAAGTTTCTGGAAACAAATGAAAATGAACTCACAACAACCCAAAATTTACGGGATACAGCGAAGGCAGTCCTGAGGGAAGTCCTAGCAATACAAGCCTACCTAAAAAGATACAAATATTTCAAACAAACAATCTAACCCTACTCCTACAAGAACTCGAGGAACAACAACAAAGACAGCCCAGAGCAAGTAGAAGGAATGAAATGACAAAGATGAGAGCACAATTAAATGACATAGAGACTACAAACACAATCGTAAGGATCAGTGAATCCAGGAGCTTGTTTTTTGAAAAAATAAACAAAATAGACAACCCTTTAAGTAGGCTCATCAAGAAAAGCACAGAGAGGAACAAAATAAACAGAATCAGAAATGAAAGAGGAGCGATTACAACTGACATCACAGAATACAAAGGATTGTGAGAAATTACTATGAACAACAGTATGCCAAGAAATTTTCAAACTTAGGTGAAATGGACAAATTTCTAGAAAAATATACTCCTCCAAAACTCAATGAAGAAGAAGCTAAAAGCCTGAACAGACCAATAATGGCAGATGAAATTGAAGCAGTAATCAAAAAACTCCTGTCACACAAAAGCCCTGGACCAGATGGTTTCACAGGAGAATTCTAGAAAGCATTTAAAGAAGAGCTAACCTCTATTCTTTAAAGATTATTTCCAAAAAATTCAAAATGTTGGAAGACTCCCAAACCCTTTTAAAATATATTTTATTAATTGTGCCATTATAGTTGTTCTATTTCTCTCCTTCATTCCATTCTACCCTGCACACAACCTCTCCCACAATTCCCCCCTTTAGTTTATGACCACCTGTCTCAAGTTCTTTAGATTCTATATTTCCCATACTATTCTTGCCCTCCCCGATCTGTTTTCTACCTACCATCTATGTTACTTATTTTCTGTACCTTCTCCCCCCCTTCTCCTTCTCCCACTCTCCTGTTGCTAACACTCCATGTGATCTTCATTTCTATGGTTCTGCTCCTGATCTAGCTGTCCTCTTAGTTTGCTTTTCCTTTAGGTGTGGTCCTTAATAACTGTGAGTTTGCTGTACTTTCACTGTTCGTCTTTTTTATCTTCTTTTTCTTAGGTAAGTCCATTTAACATTGCATATAATAACAGCTTGGTGATGATGAACTCCTTGAATTTGATCTTACCTGAGAAGCACTTTATCTGCCATTCCATTCTAAATGAAAGCTTTGCTGGATAGAGCAATCTTGGATGTAGGTCTTGGAATACTTCTTTCCAGCCCCTTCTTGCCTGCAAGGTCTCTTTTGAGAAATAAGCTGACAGTATGATGGGAACTCCTTTGTAGGTAATTGTCTCCTTATCTCTTGCTGCTTCTAGAATTCTCTCCATTTTAATCTTGGCTAATATAATGATGATGTGCCTTGGTGTGTTCCTTCTTGGGTCCAAATTCTTTGGGACTCTCTGAGCTTGCTGGATTTCCTAGAAGTCTATTTCTTTTGCCAGATTGGGGAAATTCTCCTTTATTATTTGTTCAAATAAGTTTTCCACTCATAGCTGTTCCTCTTCCCCTTCTGGTACCCCTATAATTCAGATGTTGGAACGTTTAAAGATGTCCTGAAGGTTCCTAAGCCTCTCCTCATTTTTTTTTTGAATTCTTGTTTCTTCATTCTTTTGTTTGGTCATTTTTTTCCTCCTTCTGGTCCACTTCTTTTATTTGAGACCCAGTTTCCTTTCCATTACTCTTGGTTTCCCGTGTATTACCCTTTATTTCAATTAGTTTAGCCTTCATATGTTTCTCTAATTTGTGACTAAAATCAACCAGTTCTGTGAGGATCCTGATCACCAGTGTTTTGAACTGTGCATCTGAAGGTTTGGTTATTTCTTCATTGCTTGGATTTATCGGCTCAGGGGCTCTGAGTTGTTCTTGAGCCATGTTTTGATCTGTTTGTGCCTGTTAGGTATGAGGAGCAGAGCCTTAGTTGTTCACCAGGGCCGGGCCAGCAGGTCACTGGTTTGTGACACTGTATGTAGGGGTGTGGTCAGAGATGGACAATAGCGGTTCCCTCTGCCACTTCCTGCCACTGGGGCCTGCGCTGTCCATCTCACTGCTAGCTCTTTCACTGGTTCATCTGCATGCTAATGTATGTCTGTGATCAGCCCTCAGTGGGTTGGCCCACTTCTTCACACCTGGGATCCACCCACAGCAGCTGGAGCACCTGGGTTGAGCACCCAGGTCTGTCTGGTGGATCTTTCCTGCCGGATCCTGCTCTGCTGCTGGCTCTTCCCCTCTTACCGGTTTGGCTCAACAGTTCATTTTTGTCAGACTTACATGTAGTTCAATTTTCTGTGCTTTGTCTGCATTTTTGTTCCTGAAACTTTGTTGTTTTTAAACTTGGTTGTGTGAGAAGGCACAGTGCTTCCACCTACACCTCCATCTTGGCAGAAGTCTTGACTCCCAAACTCTTTTTACAAAGCCACCATCAACTTAACCCCAAAGCCAGATAGAGACACAACAAAGAAAGAAAACTTCAGGACAATATTGCTGATGAACATAGACTCTAAAATCCTCAACAAAATATTGGCAAATCCCATCCAACAGTACATTAAAAAGATCATACACCACGACCAAGTGGGATTCATCGCAGGGAGCAAGGATGGGATAATACTGCAAATCAATAAACATAATACACCACATAAACAAAATGAAACTCAAAAATCATATGATCATATCAATAAATGTGGAAAAAGCTTTTCACGTGGTACAACACCCATTTATGATAAAAACACTCATCAAA
Organism: Artibeus jamaicensis; assembly: GCF_021234435.1. Taxonomy (NCBI): domain Eukaryota; kingdom Metazoa; phylum Chordata; class Mammalia; order Chiroptera; family Phyllostomidae; genus Artibeus; species Artibeus jamaicensis. The sequence goes on along the minus strand of NW_026521717.1, from coordinate 7,511,320 downwards.
CTGAAAATAGAGGGAGCATCCCTCAATATAATAAAAGCCATATATGAGAGACCTACAGCCAACATAATACTCAGTGGGAAAAAACTAAAAGCTTTTCTACTAAGATCGGGACAATTCGAGGTTGTCCACTTTCACCACTTCTATTCAATAATATTGGAAGTTTTAGCCACAGCAATCAGACAAAAAAAAGTATAAAAGGCATCCAAATTGGAAAGGAGAAAACAAAACTGTTGTTGTTTGCAGATGATATGATAGTGTACATGGAAAATCCTATAGACTCTACCAAAAAATTGCTGGACCTAATAAATAAATTTGCCAAAACAGCAATATTCAAAGTCAATATCCAGAAATCAAAGGCATTTTTGTATACCAACAATGAAACAACAGAAGCAGAAAAGAGACCCATTCAATATAGAAACAAGAAAAAAATATCTGGGAATAAATTTAACCAAGGAGGTAAAATACCTGTATGCAGAAAACTACACAACACTGAAGAAAGAAATCAAGGAAGGCACAAACACATGGACACATATACCTTGTTCATGGATTGGAAGAATTAACATCATCAAAATGTCCATACTACCCAAAGCAATTTACAGATTCAATACAATACCTATTAAAGTACCAATGGCATATTTCACAGACATAAAACAAACACTTCAGAAATTTATATGGAACTATAAATGACCCCAAATAGCAGCTGCAATTTTGAGAAAGAAGAACAAAGTAGGAGGGATCACAATACCTGATGCCAAACTGTATTACAAGGCCACTGTAATCCAAACAGCCTGGTACTGGCATAAAAACAGGCACATAGACCAGTGGAACAGAACAAAGAGCCCAGAAATAAACCCAGTTTCTATGGTCAATTGATATTCCACAAAGGGGGCAGCAATATAAAATGGGCAAAAATAGCCTCTTCAACAAATGGTGTTGGGAAAACTGGACAGCTGTGTGCAGATAAAATGAAACTTGACTACCAACTTACACCACACACCAGAATAAATTCAAGGTGGATAAAAGATTTAAATATAAGCCGTGACACCGTTAAAGTCCTAGACGAACACATTGGCAAGAAAATCTCAGATATTCCACGCAGCAACATTTTTACCAATATGTCCCCTAGAGCAAGGAATATAAAGGAAAGAATAAACAAATGAGATCTCATCAAAATAAAAAACTTCTTTGTGGCTAAAGAAAACAGTATTAAATTAAAAAGATAATCAACTGTATGGGAAAACATATTTGCCAATGATACCTCAGACAAAGTTTTATTCTCCAAAATATACAAAGAACTTACATGACTCCACTCAAGAAGACAAATAACCCAATTAAAAAATGGGAAAAGGAGTTGAACAAACACTTCTCCAAGGAGGACATACAGAACATTCAGAGACACATGAAGAGATGCTCAATATCGTTAGCTATCAGAGAGATGCAAATTAAAACCACAATGAGATACCACTTTACACCAGTCAGGGTGGCTATCATAAACAAAGCAACAAACAACAAATGTTGGAGAGGGTGTGTGGAAAAGGGGACCTTAGTTCACTGTTGGTGGGATTGCAGACTGGTACAACTATTATGGAAAATGCTATGGAATTTTCTCAGGAAAATAAAAATTGACCTGCCTTTTGACCCAGCAATTTCACTGCTAGGATTATATCCTAAGAATTTTAAAACATCAATTTCAAAGAACCTATGCACCACAATGTTCATAGTAGCACAATTTACAATACCCAAGTGTTGGAAGCAACCTAGGTGCCCATCAGTAAGTGAATGAATCAAAAAATTGTGGTACATATGCACCATGGAATTCTATGCAGCAGAGAGAAAGAAGGAGCTACTACCCTTTGCAACAACATGGATGAAACTGGAAAGCGTTATGCTGAGTGAAATAGGCCAGGTGTTGAAAGAGAAATACCATATGATCTCACCATTAACAGGAAGCTAAACAACAAAACAAACAAGGAAGCAGAATAAAAACAAAGACACTGAAACAGAGAACAAGGGGACAGTGACCAAAAGGGAGATGGAAGGGAATTTAAGGGGAAAGGGGGGGAAGGATTTGAAGGAACAGATATGAAGGGCACAGGGACAAGAGCTAAGGGAGGTGGAAATGGGAGGGAGGTGGGGAGCATGAGGCAGGGGGGCTGGGATGGGAGAAATAGACAAAAAACTGTACTTGGAAAATTAACTAAATAAAATAAAAAGAAACCTACACTTCTTACCAAACATGTTCATTCCCCAGTGACTTGAAAAAATTCAAAGAATTCACTGGTGTTTTATAAAAGAGCTATTCACTTGGTAATGAAAAGTGGACTGTTAGTGTCACATTCATTTTCACATTCACTAAAGACTTTCTTTTCAAGTCATGTCCTACACAGTCCACAAATCTTAGCTTGTTTGCTTCTTTTGTATAGAAGAATCTACTTTTGTGGAAAGTGTATGGCATAGGATTATTCACCTAAAATACAGTATAGTTTTATACATCAATTCACTTATTAGATGAGACAACAGTAAGTTTTAAATCCTTTCGCTATCTTATCAGGAAAAACATATGTCTGAAAGATACTTCAACAGAGTGCTGAAAACAGTAAATACACACTGACAGACCACTCATTTCATCTTCTAGCACTGTGAGCCCACACATAAGGTGCTACACATTGTAAATATCATTAGTTGAAATCCTGCTTCATATGAAATATTTCCATTTTTTGGAAACTTAGAAAAGTTTTAATTCCTAACTATTGTATTATCAGAGTTTGATTCACTAACATTTTTAGATTGTTAGTTTAATTTTATATTCAGTTAGACTATTGCAATTCTGTTCTAACGTACATGGCACCATGTTCATGCATTTCTTAGTTAGGCTACACATTCCTCCCATGAAAATATTTTTGGAATAACTGAGGTATAGTTGCTGACTGTGTTTCATAAAGGAAATATTTCTGCCTGATAGTTCACTCATTGGCTGAAGGAACGGTCCTCCAACAACTCTATCACTAATAACCTAACACAAAATTCACATTTCAAAAACAAATACTGCTACAGAATGGGAAAAAGCAGTATGGATTGCCAGAGATATTATGCATTTCAACTTTTTGTTAGAGGAGTAAGTTGACAGAGCATTATCAATGCTACAGAGAGATTTGCCTTAAAACACACTTCTTACCAAACATGTTCATTCCACAGTGATTTGAAAGAATTCAAAGAATTCATTAGTGTTATATCAGAGAGAAATTCACTTGGTGACAAAAAGTGGACAGTTAGTGTCATATTCGTTTTGAAATTCAAAAAGGACTTTCTTTCAAATCAGGTTCCACAGAGTCCGTGAATCTTAGCTTTCTTGCTTTTGTCGTATAGAAAAAAAATACTTTTGCAGAAAGTGTACGGCATAAGATTATTCACTTAAATTACGCTATAGTTTTATGCATCTATTTACATACTTGATGAGAAAAGTGTGTTCAAAAGCCTTTCACTCTTTATCTTACCAGAGAAAACATATATCTGAGAGATACTTCAACAGCGTGCTCTATACAGTACATACTCTCTGAGACACCTCTCATCTCATCTTCTAGTAAAGTGAACCAAATGATAAGATGCTAAAGTGTGTAGGCTATGTTAGGTTGAAAACCCACTTCATACAAAATGTTTCACTTTGCGGGGAACTTTGAAAAGTTTAAACTGCTTACTACTGTATTATCAGAGTGTGATGCGGTAAAGGTTTTAAAATTGTTAATTTAGTTTCTTATTCAATGAGACTATTTTAATTCTTTTCAAAAATACATGGTACCACATACATGCATTCCTTAGTTAGCCTATGCTTTTCTACTATAAAAATATTTTGGGGATATCTCTGGTATAGTTGATGAGAGTGGTTAATAGAGAATATATTTCTGCATATTAGTTCACTCATTGGTTGACAGAAAGGTCATTCAGCAGCTCTTCTGCTAACAACCTACCACAAAATTCTCATTTCAAGAAGTACTTCAAAAGGAGGGTTTAAAACAGTATGTATTATGAGATACATTATGTATTTCAACTGTGCATTAGAGAGTATATTGACAGAGCATTATACACGCTACAGCCAGAGTTGACTTAAAGCAAGCATCTTACAAAGCATGTTAGTTCCCCAGTGATTTCAAAGAATTCATTACTGTTATATCACAGGGAAGTGCACTTGGTGATGAAATCTGGACTGTTAGCATCATATGCATTTTCATCTTCACAAAATGGTTATTTTCAATTCAGATACTACAGAGTCTATGAATCTTAGATTCTCTGTACGTTTGTACAGAAAAAACACTTTGGCAGAAAGTGTCTGGTAAAATATAATTCACTTAAAATACCCTATAGTTTTATGCACCTATTCACTTATTTGATTACAGAAGAGTATGTTCAAAAGCCTTTTGCTACCAATCCTACTGCAGAACACATGTTTTTAGAATTACATCAATAGAGCTGAAAGCAGTAATACACTCTGGAATGCAACTCATTTCATCTTCTAATATAGTGACCCCACTCAAAAGGTGCTAAACTGAAGATATCATTGGTTGAAATCCTGCTTCATATGAAATGTTTTTATGTCAGGTAACTTAGAAAAGTTTAAATTCCTCAGTACTGTATTACCAGAGTGTGATGGGGTAAAGCCTTAAGGTAGTTACTTTAGTTTCATATTCAGGTAGACAATTGCAATGCTGTTCAAACGTACATGGTACCATGTAAAAGTATTTTTTATTTACACTACACTTTCCTCCAATAATAATAATATTGGAGAAAATGTGGTATAGTTGTTGACTATGGTTCATAGAGGATATATTTCTGCCAATTAGTTCACTCATTGGCATACAAAAAGGTCATTCAGCAGCTCTTTGGCTAAAACCTAGCAGAAAAGTGACATTCCAGAGAAATATTTCAACAGGAAGGGTTAAACTGTATATATTACCACAGACATTATGACTTTCAACTTTGCATTATAGAGCACATTGACAGAGCATTATACACGCTACAGACAGAGTTGGCTTAAACCAAACTTCTTACAAAGCATGTTCATTCCACAGTAATTTCAAGAATCAAACAATTCATTGCTGTTATATCAGAGAGAAATGCACTTGGTGATGAAAACTGGACTGTTAGAATCTTATGCATTTTAACATTCACAAAATGGTTATTTTCAAGTCAGATAATACTCAGCCTATGAATCTTAGGTTCCCTGTACTTTTGTACACAATAAAAACACTTAGCGCAAAGTGCCTGGTGAAAGATAATTCACTTAAAATACCCTACCATTTTATGCATCTATTTACTAATTTTATGAGAGAATAGTATACTGAAAATCATTTTGCTACCAATCCTACTGAAAAACACATGATTGTGAAAATCATGTCAATAGATTCCTGAGAGCAGTAATCCACTCTGGAACACCACTCATTTCATCTTCTAGTACAGTGAGACCACTCATAAGAAACTAAATTGTGCACATATTGTTGGTTGAAATCTTGCTTCATATGAAATGTTTTTATGTCAGGCAACTTAGAAAAGTTTAAATTCGACGCTGAAATAGAGAACAAGTGGGCAGCGACCAGAGGGGAGAGGGAAGGGAACTTAAGGGGAAAAAGGGGGAGGGATTTTGAGGAACAAGTATGAATGACACAGAGATGAGGACTGGGGGGGGGGGGAATGGGAGGGAGGGGGGGAGACTGGGCGGGGGGGGGGAGAGAAAAAAAAATGTACTTGAAAAGTAACCAAATAAAATTTAAAAAAAAAAGAAAAGTTTAAATTCCTCACTATTGTATTATCAGAGTGTGATGGGGTAAAGCCTTAAGGTTGTTGCTTTAGATTCATAGTAAAGTAGACTACAGCAATTCCATTCAAACGTAAATGGCAGTATGTAAAAGCATTTCTTATTTACACTACACTTTTCTCCAATAAAAATACTGTTGGGGAAACTGTGGTATAGTTGTTGACTGTGGTTCATAGAGGATATAGTTCTACCTGTGAGTTCACTCATTGGCATACAAAAAGGTCATTCGGCAACTTTTTCCCTAAAAACCTACCACAAAATTCACATTTCACAGAAATATTTCAACTGCAGAGTTTAAGACAGTATGTATTACCAGAGATATTATGTATTTCAACTTTGCATTACAGAGTATATTGACAGAGCATTATAAATGATACAGGCAGAGTTAGCTTAAAACACACTTCTTACAAAGCATGTTAATTCCCCAGTGATTTCAAGAATCAAAGCATTCATTACTGTTATATCAAAGAAAAATGTACATGGTGTTGAAAATTGGACTGTTAGAATCTTACGCATTTTGACATTCACTAAAGTTCATAAACTTTAGTTCTCTGTACTTTTGAACAGAGAAAAAGCACTTGGTAGAAATTGTCTGGTAAAGGATAATTCACTTAAAATACCCTAGAGTTTTATGCAACAAGTCACTTATCTGATAAGAGAAAAGAATGTTAAAAAGCCTTTTGCTACCAATCATACTGCAAAACAAATGTTTGTGAAAATTACATCAGTAGACAGCTGAAAGCAGTAATGCACCCTGGAACACCACTGATATCATCTTCTAGTACCATGAGCCCACTCTCAAGGTGCCAAAGAGTGTAGATATCATTGGTTGAAATCTTGCTTCATATGAAATGTTTCCCTTCCCGAGTTACTTGGAAAAGTTTAAATTCCTCACTACTATTTTATCAGAGTGTGATTGGGTAAAGTCTTAAGGTTGTTACTTTCCTTTCATATTCAGTTAGACTATTGCAATGCCATTGAAATGTACATGGTACCAAGTAAATGCATTTCTTATTTACTCTACAATTTCCTTCCATAGATACACTGTTGGGGAAACCGTGGTATAGTTGCTGACTGGGGTTCATAGAGGATATAGTTCTGCCTGTGAGTTCACTCGGCATACAGAAAGGTCATTCAGCAGCTCTTTGACTAACAACCTACAACAAAGTGACATTTAAAAGAAATACTTAAACAGGAGGGCTTACAACTCTACATATTTCCAAAGACAATATGTATTTCAACTGTGCATTAGAGAGAATATTGACAGAGCATTATAGATTCTACAGGCAGAGTTGCCTTAAAACATGACTCAAGCCTGGCTGGTGTAGCTCAGTGGATTGAGTGTGGGCCTGAAAACCAGGCATTCACGGTTCGATTCCCAGTCAGGGCACATGCCTACTAGATTGCAGGCTGGTTCCCTGTAGGCCTGTTCCCAGCAGGGGATGCATGAAAGGCAACCATACATTGATATTTCTCTCCCTCTCTCCTTCCCTTCCTCTCTAAAAATAAATAAATAAAATATTTAAAAAAACATGATTCATTCTAAGCATGTTCATTCCCCAGTGATTGGAAAGAATTCAAATAATTCATTAGTTAAATCACAAGAAAATGCACCTGGAATAGAAACCTGGATTATTAGCACCATGTGCATTTTCACATTCACAAAATGGATACTTTCCAATCAGGTACTACACACCCTGTATGAATCTGAGGTTTCTTTACTTTTATAGAGGAAGAAAAAAACTGTGGTGGAAAGTGTCTGGCAAAAGATAATGCAGTTAAAACAACCTAGTTTTTCATCCGTCTATTCAATTATTTCATGAGAGAAGAGTATGTTCAAAAGCCTTTGGCCATCAATCTAACCAGAAAACATATATATCTGAAAGATAATTGAACACAGTGCTGAAAACAGTACACACACTCTGAGACAGCAGTCATTTCATCTTCTAGTACAGTGAGCCAACTCAAAAAGTGCTAAACAGGGTAGATATCATTGGTTACAATTGGGCCTCCTAAGAAATGTTTCCATTTCAAGGTAACTTAGAAAAGTGGAAATTCCTCACTACTGTATTATCAAAGTGTGATTTACTGAATGTCTTTAGATGGTTACTTCATTTTCTATTCACTTAGACTATTGCAATGTCGTTAAAATGTACATGGTACCGAGTACATGCATTTCTTAGTTAGGCTACGCATTCCTCCCATGAAAATTCTGTTGGCAAAACTGTGGTATAGTTGCTGACTGTGTTTAATAGAGGATATATTTCTGTTTGATAGTTCACTCAGTGGCTGAAGGAACGGTCCTTCAGCGACTCTTTCGCTAACCACTTACCACCAATTTCACATTTCAAAAACAAATACTGAGAAAGAACAGGTAAAATCAGTATGAATTGCCAGACACATTATGCATTTCAACTTCTCCTCAGAGGAGTATATTGAAAGAGCATTATAAACGCTGCAATGAGTTCCTTTAAAACACATTTCTTACTGAAGATGTTCATTCCGCAGTGATTTCAAAGAATTCAAAGGATTCATGAGTGTTATACCAGAGAGAAATTCACTTGATGGTGAAAAGCGAACTGTTAGAGTCGTATTCATTTGGACATTCACAACAAAGTTTCTTTACAAATCAGGTTTTACAGGTCCATAAATCTGAGCTTGCTTGCTTTTTTTGTATAGAAAACAATACTTTTGTGGAAAGTGTAAGGCATAAAATTAGCCACATAAAATACACATTTGATTTCTGCATCTCTTCACTCACTTAATGGGAAAACAGTGTGTTCAAAAGCCTTTTCCTATCCATCTTACTGGAAAACTCATAATCCGAAAGATAATTCAACAGAGTGCTGGAAAGAGTACCTACAGTGAACCCACTCATAAGGCACTGAACTGTGTACATATCATTGGTTGCAATCTTGCATCATATGAAACGTTTCCCTCCCCGAATTACTTGGAAAAGTTTAAATTCCTCACAATTATATTATCAGAGTGTGATGGCGTTAATCCTTAAGGTTGGTACTTTACTTTCGTATTCAGTTAGACTATTGCACTGCTGTTCAAACGCACATTGTGTCAGGTAAATGCATTTCTTACATATGCTACACTTTCCTTCCATAATTACACTGTTGGGGAAATTGTGATATAGTTGCTGACTGGAGTTCATAGAGGATATAGTTCTGCCTGTGACTTCACTAAATCTGTATGAATGACCTTTCATACAAAGAGGTCACTTAGAATCATTTTTGCTAACAATCTACCACAAAATTCCCATTTCACAAAAAAACTTCAACCGGAGGGTGTAAACCATTATGTATTACCAGAGACATTATGTATTTAAACTTTGCATTACAGAGTATATTGATAGAGCATTGTAAAGGATACAGGCAAAATTGGCTTAAAACGCACTTTTTACAATGCATTTTAATTCCCTACTGATTTCAAAGAATTCAAAGTGTTCAATAGTGTTATATCAGAGAGAAATTCACTTGATGGCAAAAAGTGAACTGTTAGTGTAATATTCATTTGGATATTCACAACAGAGTTCTTTTCAAATCAGGCTCTACAGGTCCATGAAATGGAGCTTGCTTGCTTTTTTTGTATACCAAAAAATACCTTTGCAGAAAGTGTAAGGCATAAAATTAGCCACATAAAATCCACTATTGGCTTCTGCCTCTATTCACATACCTAATGAGAAAACAGTGTGTTCAAAAGCTTTTCCCTAGCAATCTTACTGGATAAGTCATAATCTGAAAGATAACTAAACAGAGTGCTGAAAAGAATACCAACAGTGAACCCACTCATGAGGCGCTGAACAGTGTACATATGGTTCATTGAAATCTTGCTTCATATGAAATAATTTTCTTCCCAAGTTATCTGGAAAAGTTCAAATTCCTCACTACTATATTATGAGAGTGTGATGGAGTAAAGTCTTAAGAATGTTACTTTATTTTCATATTCAGTTAGACAATTGAAATTTTGTTCAAACATATATGGTATCCTGTAAATGGATTTCTTATGTATGCTACCGTGTCATTCCATAAATACACCGTTGGGGAAACTGTGGTACAGTTGCTGACTGGAGTTCATAGAAGATATACTTCAGCCTGTGAGTTCACAAACTGGCATACAAAAAAGTCCTTCAGCAACTTTTTTGCTAGCAACCTACCACAAAATTCACATTTCACAGAAATACTTCAACCACAAAATCTCATTAAGTATGTATTACAAGAGACATTATGTATTTCAACTTTGCATTACAGCATATATTGACAGAACTATATAAAGGCTACATACAGAGTTGGGTTAAAACATACTTCTCAGAAAGCACAGTCATGCCCCAGTGATTTCAAGAATCACAACATTCACTACTGTTATATCAAAGAGAAATGCACTTGGTGATTAAAACAGGACTGTTAGAATCATTTGCATTTTGACATTCACAAAATGGGTATCTTCAAGTCAGATAATAATCAGTCTATGATCGACCTAAGCTTCTATGTTGTTCTGTACAGAAAAAAATCTCTTGGCCGAAAGTGTGTGGTAAAAGATAATTCACCATAAAATACACTGCGGTTTTAAGCATCTAATCATATATTTGATAAGAGAAGAGAATTTTCAAAAGGCTTTAGCCATCAATCTAACCAGAAAAAACATACATCTTAAAGATACTTCAACACAGTGTTCAAAACACTCTGAGACACACTCATTTCATCTTCTAAAACACTGAGCCCCCTCAAAAAGTGCTAAACAGTGTAGATATCATTGCTTCAAATCCTGCTTCATAGGAAAAGTTTCCATTTCTAGATACCTTAGAAAAGAGGAAATTCCTCACTAGTGTATAATCGGAGTGTGATGTACTGAAAGTCTTTAGATGGTTACTTCATTTTCTATGCAATTAGACTCTTGCAATGCCGTTCAAACGTACACGGTACCGTGTACATGCATTGCTTAGTTAGGCTACGCATTCCTCCCATGAAAATACTCTTGGCAAAACTGTGGTATAGTGGCTGACTGTGTTTCACAGGGGATACACTTCTGCCTGATAGTTCACTCATTGGCCGAAGGAACGGTCCCTCAGCCACCCTTTAGCTAACAACCTACCACCAACTTCACATTTCACAAACAAATACTGCCACAGAACGGCTAAAAGCAGTATGAATTGCCAGACCTTTTATGCATCTCGACTTTTCCTCAGAGAAGGAGTGATATTGACAGGGCTTTCAAAACGCTGCAGACAGAGGCCCCTGAAAACATACTTCTTTCCCACATGTTCATTCCGCGGTGATTTCAAAGAATTCAAAGCGTTCATGAGGGTTGTATCAGAGAAAAATTAACTTGATGGCCAAGAGTGAACTGGTAGAGTCATACACTTTTGGACATTCGCCACAGAGTCTCTTTTCAAATCAGGCTCTACAGGTCCATGAATAAGAGCTTGCTTGCTTTTCCTGTATAGAAAAGCATACTTTTGCTGAAACTGTGAGGCAGAAGATTGGTCACGTAAAATCCGCTACACTTTCCTGCATCTCCTCACTGACGTGATGAGAAGACAGGGTCCTAGAAAGCCTTTTTCTCTCATTCTTACCGCAAAACCCATCATCCGAAAGAAAACCCAATAGAGAGCTCACAAGAATACCTGCAGTGAAGCCATTCATAAGGCGCTGAATTGTGTACATATCCTTGGTTGAAATCCTGCTTCATGTGAAACGTTTCCCTTGCCGAGTTACTTGGAAAAGTTTGAACTCCTCACTACTGTATTATCAGAGTGTGATGGGGTAGAGTCTTAAAGTTGTTACTTTCCTTTCATATTCAGTTAGACAATGGCAGTGCTCTTCAAACGCACATGGGACCACGTAAATGCATTTCTTATTTGCGCTACGCTTTCCTTCCAAGAATGTGCTGTTGGGGAAACCCTGGTATGCTAGCTGAGTGGGGTTCACAGATGATATAGTTCTGCCTGCGACTTCACTCCCGGGCATAGAGAGAGGCCATTCAGCATCGTTCCCGCTAACAACCTGCCAGAAGATTCACATTTCACAGAAATACTTGAACCGAAAGGTCGAACTCACCATGGATTACCAGAGACATCATGTATTTCAACTTCGCACTGCAGAGGTTACGGACAGAGCGTCCTAAAGGCTCCAGGAAGAGTTGGGTTAAAACATACTTCTTCCCAAGCACCTTCATTCACCAGTGATTTCAAGAATCAAGACATTCATTACCGTTCTATCCCAGAGAAATGCACTTGGTCGTGAAAGCTGGACTGTTAGGATCTTATGCATTTTGACATTCCCGAATTGGTTATCTTCAAGTCCGATAATACTCAGTCTCTGAACCTCTGCTTCTTCGTTCTCTTCCCTTGGCCCAAAGAGTCCGCTAAAAGATAACTCACCTAAAATACCTTCCCGCTTTGGGCATCTGTTCCCTTTCGTCTCAAGAGAAGAGTATGTTCAAAAGCCTTCCATGTTCAATCTAACCTGAAAACACATATATCTTAAGGATACCTGGACACAGTGCTGAAAACACTCTGAGACAGCACTCATCTTCTCTTGTAGTCCAGTGAGCCACCTCAAGAAGTGCTGAACAGTGTCGATAGCATTGCTTGAAGTCCCGCTTCATACAAAGTGTTTCCATTTCTAGGTAACTTAGAGAAGTGCAAATTCCTCACTACTGGATCATCAGACGGTGATGCATCGAAGGTCTTTAGATGGTTACCTGCTTTTCTGTGCACCTAGACTCCTGCAATGCCTTTCAGATGTACAGGGTACCGTGTACATGCATTGCTTAGTTAGGCTACGCATTCCTCCCATGAAAATACTCTTGGCAAAACTGTGGTATAGTGGCTGACTGTGTTTCACAGGGGATACACTTCTGCCTGATAGTTCACTCATTGGACGAAGGAGCGGTCCCTCAGCCTCCCTTTAGCTAACAACCTACCACCAACTTCACATTTCACAAACAAATACTGCCACAGAACGGCTAAAAGCAGTATGAATTGCCAGACCTTTTATGCATCTCGACTTTTCCTCAGAGGAGGAGTGATATTGACAGGGCTTTCAAAACGCTGCAGACTGAGGCCCCTGAAAACACACGTCTTTTCCAAATGTTCATTCCGCGGTGATTTCCAAGAATTCAAAGCGTTCATGAGTGTTACATCAGAGAGAAATTCACTTGATGGCCAAGAGTGAGCCGGTAGTGTATTCATTTGGACATTCTCCACAGAGTCTCTCTTCAAATCAGGCTCTACAGGTCCATGAATAAGAGTTGCTCGCTTTTCTTGTATAGAAAAGGATACTTTTGATGAAAGTGTGAGGCAGAAGATTGGTCGCATAAAATCCGCTACACTCCTGCGAACCAGATAATCACGGCTCGATTCCCAGTCAGGGCACATGCCTGGGTTGCAGACCAGTTCCCTGCAGGCCAGTTACCAACAGGGGACGCACGAAAGGCAACCATACATTGATATTTCTCTCCCTCTCTCCTTCCCTTCCCCTCTAAAGATAAATAAATAAAATATTTTTAAAAAATCCGCTACACTTTCCTGCATCTCCTCACTGACGTGATGAGAAGACAGGGTCCTAGAAAGCCTTTTTCTCTCACTCTTACCGCAAAACCCATCATCCGAAAGATAACCCAATAGAGAGCTCACAAGAATACCTGCAGTGAAGCCATTCATAAGGCGCTGACCTGCGTACATATCGTTGGTTGAAATCCTGCTTCATGTGAAACGTTTCCCTTGCCGAGTTACTTGGAAAAGTTTAAATTCCTCACTACTGCACTATCAGCGTGTGATGGGGTAGAGTTTTAAGGTTGTTTCTTTCCTTTCATATTCAGTTAGACAACAGCAGTGCTGTTCAATCGTACATGGGACCGTGCCAATGCATTTCTTATTTGCGCTACGCTTTCCTTCCAAGAATGTGCTGTTGGGGAAACCCTGGTATGCTAGCTGAGTGGGGTTCAGAGAGGATATAGTTCGGCCTGCGACTTCACTCCCTGGCATAAGGGAAGGCCATTCAGCATCTATTCCGCTAACAACCTACCAGAAGACTCACATTTCACAGAAATACTTGAACCTCAAGGTCGAAATCACCATGGATTACCAAAGATATCATGTATATCCACTTTGCACTGAAGAGTATATGGACAGAGCGTTCTAAAGGCTCCAGGCAGAGTTGGGTTAAAACATACTTCTTCCCAAGCACCTTCATTCGCCAGTGATTTCAAGAATCAAGACATTCATTACCGTTCTATTGCAGAGAAATGCGCTTGGTCATGAAAGTGGGACCGTTAGTATCTTACGCATTTTGACATTCCCAAATTGGCTGTCTTCAAGTCCGATAATACTCAGTCTCTGAACCTCGGCTTCTTTGTTCTCTTTCCTTTGGCGGAAAGAGTCTGCTAAAAGATAATTCACCCAAAATACCTTCCCGCTTTGGGCATCTGTTCCCTATTGTGACAAGAGAAGAGTATGTTCAAAAGCCTTCCACGTTCAATCTAACAGGAAAACACATACATCTTAAAGATACTTGGACACAGGGCTGAAAACCGTACATACACTCTGAGACACCACTCATTTTATCTTTTAGTACAGTGAGGCCACTCAAAAGGCTCTAAGCAGTGTAGATATTATGTGTTGGAAACTAACCTCATGGGAAGTGTTTCCATGTCCCAGTAACTTAGAAAAAGTTAAAAGGCTTTGCCTCACCATTAGCAGAGTGCTGTGTGTAGAAAGTCCCCAAGTGGCTTCTTTAGAATCATATTCACTTAGACCTTCACGGTTCTGTTCAAAGTTGCATAGTACATTCTACATGCACTTCTTAGGCTACACTTTCCTCCTTGGAAAATACTTGTGAAAAAAACTGTGGGATAATTGCTTACTGGGTTTCATAGGCGATATTATTCCTGTGTGTGAGTGCCCTGATTGGCTGACAAAAAGGTAATTCAGCAGTTCTCTAATTATCAAACCTACTGTGAAAGTGACATTGCAGAAAAATACTTCAACACAAGTGGTAAAAAAACAGTATGTATCACCAGAGACACCATCCATTTCAACTTTTCCTGAAAGGACTACTTTGACTGAGAGTTATCAAGACTGCAGAAAGACTGGCTTAAAACACTCTTTCTACAAAACATGTTCATTTCCAAGTGTTTTCATAGGGATTAATCCATTCATTTTTTCCATTTTTATTTTTTATTTAGTTGTTCAAGCACAGTTTTCTGTCCTTTACTCCCATCCAAACCCACCTGCCAGTGCTCCCCAATTTTCTCCCATTTCCACCCTTCTTAGTTGTTTTCCATGTGTTCTTTGTAGTTGTTCCTGTGAATCCTTCCTTTTTTCCCCTGAAATTCCCTTCCTATCTCCTCTGGTCTCTGTCAGTCTGTTCTCTATTTCAGTGTCTTTGATTATATTTTACTTACTTGTTTGTTTTGTTGTTTAGTTTCCTGTTAAAGGTGATATCATATGATATTTGTCTTTCATCGCCTGGCTCATTTCACTCAGAATAATGCTTTCCAATTTCATCTATGCTGTTGCAAAGGGTAGGAGCTCCTTCTTTCTTTCTGATGCATAGAATTCCATTGTGTAAATGTACCATAGTTTTTGGATCCATTCATTTCCTCATGGGCACCTAGGTTGCTTCCAACTCATGGCTATTGTAAATTGTGCTGCTATGAACAATGGCATGCATAGGTTCTTTTGGATTGATGTTTCAGTTCATAGGATATAATCCTAGCAGTTAAATTGCTGGGTCAAAAGGCATATTCATTTTTAGTTTTCTTAGAAAATTTCATACTGTTTTCCATGGTGGTTGTACCAATCTGCAATCCCACCAACTGTGAACTAGTGTCCGTTTTCCCCCACAACCTCTCCAACATTTATTGTTTGTTGCTTTGTTCATGATGGCCATTCTGAGCAGTGTAAAGTGGTATCTTATTGCGGTTTTAATTTGCATCTCTCTGATAGCTACGGATATTGAGCATCTTTTCATGTGTCTCTGGATCCTCTGTATGTTCTCCTTGGAGATGTATCTGTTCAAGTCCTTTGCCCACTTTTAAACTGGGTTGCTTGTCTTGTTAGAGTGGAGTTGTGTAAGTTCTTTGTATATTTTGGGGAATAAACCCTTGTCTGTAGTATCATTGGCAAATATGTTTTCCCATACAGTTGGTACTCTTTTTATCTTAAAACTGTTTTCTTTAGCCATGCAGAAGCTTTTTATTTTAATGAGATCCCATTAGTTTATTCTTTCCTTTATGTCCCTTGCTCTAGGGTACATATCAGTAAAAATGTTGCTGTGTGAAATATCTGATATTTTCCTGCCAATGTTTTCCTCTAGGACTTTAATGGTGTCACCACTTATATTTAAGTCTTTTATCCACCTTGAATTCATTTTGGTGTATGGTGTAAGTTGGTGCTCAAGTTTCATTTTTTGGCACGTAGCTGTCCAGTTCTACCAACACCATTTTTTGAAGAGGATATTTTTAGTCCATTTTATGTTACTGCCCCCTTTGTCAAATATTAATTGCCCATAGAGACTTGGGTTTATTTCTTGGCTCTCTGTTCTGTGCCATTGGTCTATGTGCCTGTTTTTATGCCAGTACCAGGACATTTTGACAGTAGCCTCATAATACAGTTTGGTATCAGGTATTGTGATCCCTCCTACTTTGTTCTTCTTTCTCAAAATTGCAGCTGCTATTCGGGGTCATTTATGGTTCCATATAAATTTTCAAAGTGTTTCTTCTATGTATGTGAAATATGCCATTGGTACTTTAATAGGTATTGCATCGAATCTGTAAATTGCTTTGGGTAGTATGGACATACTGATGATGTTAATTCTTCCAATCCATGAACACCGTATATGTTTCCATTTGTGACCTCCTTGATTTCTTTCATCAGTGTTGTGTAGTTTTCTGTATACAGATATTTTACTTCTTTGGTTGTGTTTATTCCCATGTTTTCTTTTCCTTTTTCTATATTGAATGGGATTTTTTCCTGATTTCTGCTTTTGCTGTTTCAATGTTAGTGTACAAAAATGCCTTTGATTTCTGGATATTGCCTTTGTATCCTGCTGTTTTGCCTAATTCATTTATTACATCGAGCAGTTTTAGGGTAGAGTTTATAGGATTTTCCATGTATGCTATCATGTCATCTGCAAACAGTGACAGTTTTGTTTTCTCCTTTCCAATTTGGATGCCATCAGACTTTTCTTGTCTGATTGCTGTGGCTAAAACTTGCAATACTATATTAAATAGAAGTGGTGAAAATGGACAACCTTGTCTTGTTCCTGATCTTAGTGGAAAAGATTTTAGTTTTTCCCTGTTGAGTATGATGTTGGCTATAGGTTTCTCATATATGGCTTTTATTATGTTGAGGAATGTTCCCTCTATTCCCACTTTGCTGAGTGTTTTCATCATAAATGGCTGTTGTACCTTATCAAAAGCTTTTCTGCATATATTGATATGATCATGTGATTTTGTCTTTTCTTTTGTTTATATGATGTATTACATTTACTGATTTGCAAATATTGAACCATCCTTGCATCCCTGGGATGAATCCCACTTGGTCGTGCTGAATGATCTTTTTAATGTATTGTTGATGCGGTTTGCCAATATTTTGTTGAGGATTTTAGTGTCTATGTTCATCAGCGATATTGGCCTGCAGTTTTCTTTCTTTGTTGTGTCTTTATCTGGTTTTGGGAGTAGGATGATGCTGGCTTCATAAAAAGTGTTTGGGAGTCTTCCATCATTTTGGATTTTTTGGAATAGTCTGTGAAGAATAGGGGTTAGCTCTTTCTTAAATGCTTTGTAAAATTCTCCTGTGAAATCATCTGGTCCAGGGCTCTTGTGTAATGGGAGTTTTTTTATTACTGCTTCAATTTCATCTGCTGTTATTGGTCTGTTCAGGCTTTCTGCTTTTTTTTCGTTGAGTTTTGGAAGATTATATTTTTATAGAAATCCGTGCATGTCACCTAGGTTTTCAAATTTCTTGGCATACAGTTCTTTATAGTAATTTCTTAAAATCCTTTGTATCTCTGTGTTGTCAGTTGTAATCTCTCCTCTTTCTTTTTTGACTGTATTTATTTGGGTCCTCTCTCATTTTTTCTTGATGAGCCCGCTTAAAGGCTTGTCAATTTTGTTTATCTTTTCAGAAAATCAGCTCCTGGATTCATCAATCTTTATTTTTTTTTTATTATTTATCTTTAGAGGGGAAGGGGGGGAAGGAGAGAGGGAGAGAAACATCAATGTATGGTTGCCTTTTGTGCATCCCCTGCTGGGAACTGGCCTGCAGGGAACCGGCCTGCAACCCAGGCATGTGCCCTGACTGGGAATCGAACCGCGATCGTGTGGTTCGCAGGCCCGCGCTCAATCCACTGAGCTACACCAGCCAGGGCTCATCAATCTTTAGAATTGTGCTTTTAGTCTCTATGTTATTTAATATGCTCTGATATTGGTTATTTCCTTTCTTCTGCTTGTTCTGGGCTGTCTTTGTTGTTCCTCAAGTTCTTTTAGGCATAGGTTGTCTGTTTTAAATGTTTCTTTCTTTCTTTTTTTTTTTTTTGATAGGCCTCTATTGCTATGAACTTCACTCTCAGGACTGCTTTCACTATGTCCCATAAATTTTTGGTTGTTGTGAGTTCATTTTCATTTGTTCCCAGAAACTTTTTGATTCATTCCCTAATTTTATTCTTGACTCATTCATTGTTTAATAACATGCTATTCAATATCCATGACCATGAGTGTTTTGGGGTTTTTCCTTGGTGTTGGTTTCTAGTTTATGTCCATTGAAAGGTTGGAGAAAATGCTTGCCAAAATTTCAAGTTTCTTGAATTTGTTGAAGCTTGTTTTTTGTCTTATCATGTGGTCTATCATTGATAATGTTCCATGTGCATTTGCAAAGAATGCGTATTTAGCTTCTTTGGGGTAAAGGGCTCTATATATATCAGTTAAGTCCATTTCATCTAGGGTGTTGTTTAATGCCACAATATCTTTATTGATATTTTGTTTGGAAGATCTGTCCATTTTTGATAGTGGGGTGTTAAAATCCCCCACTATAATTGTGTTGCTGTCTATATCTTTCTTGAATTCCTCTAAGATTTTCTTTATATATTTTGGTGCTCCTATGTTGGGTGCATATATATTTATGATGTTAATGTCTTCTTGGTGGATTCTTCCCTTGAGTATTATGAAGTGACCTTCTGGGTCACTCTTTATGGCTCTTTTTTTGAAGTCTATTTTGTCTCATATGAGAATTGCTACCCCAGCTATTTTTTCTTGTCCATTTGCTTGGAAAATTTGTTTCCAGCCTTTCACTTTTAGTCTGTGATGGTCTTTTGTCCTGAGGTGGGTCTCTTGTAGGCAGCATATGTGTGGGTCATACTTTCTTATCCATGATGCTATTCTGTGTCTTTTGATTGCAGCATTTAATCCATTTCTGTTTAAGGTTATTATTGATAGGTACTTATTCATTGCCATTTTTGTACCTGTGTTCCTCTCTGTCTGTCTCTTTTCCTTCCTTTCCTTAAAGCAGTTCTTTTAGTATTTCTTGTAGAGCTGGCAAGGACATTATTCAATTCCACAATATCTTTGTTAATATTTTGTTTGGAAGATCTGTCTATTTTTGACAGTGGGTTGTTAAAATCCCCTACTGTAATTGTGTTGCTCTCAATAACTTTCTTGAACTCCTCTAAGATTTTCTTTATATATTTGGTTGCTCCTATGTTGAGTGCATATATATTTACAATGTTTATGTCTTCTTGGTGAATTCTTCCCTTGAGTATTATGAAGTGACCTTCTGGATCTCTCTCTCTCTCTTTTTTTTTTTTTTTTTTTAATGTACGGTTGCCTCTTGTGAGTCCCCTGCTGGGAACTAGCCTGAAACCCAGGCATGTGCCCTGACTGGGAACTGAACCACAATCATGTGGTACACTGGCCCACCCTCAAACCACTGACCTATACCAGCCAGGGCTGGGTCTCGTTTTATGGCCCTTTTTTTGAAGTCTATTTTGTCTGATATGTGTATTGCTACCCCAGCTTTTTTTCCTGTCTGTTTGCTTGAAAAATTTGTTTCCAGCCCTTCACTTTTAGTCTATGTAGGTGTTTGGTCTTGAGGTGGGTCTCTTGTAGGCAGCATATGTGTGGGTCATGCTTTCTTATTTATTCAGCTATTCTATGTCTTTTGATTGGAGCATTTAATCCACTTAAGTTTAAGGTTATTATTGATAGGTACTTATTCATTGACTTTTTTTAGCTATGTTCCTCTCCGTCTCTCTCTTTTCCTTCCTTTCCTTAGAGCAGTCCCTTTAGCACCTCTTGCAGAGCTGGTTTGGTGGAGGCGTATTCTTTTAGATGTCTTTTGTCTTGGAAGCTCTTTATTTGGCCTTTTATCTTGATTGAGAGCCTTGCTGGGTAAAGTAGCCTTGGTCGCAGGCCTCTGGTTCACATTATTTGGAAT
Source organism: Artibeus jamaicensis (assembly GCF_021234435.1). Lineage (NCBI taxonomy): Eukaryota > Metazoa > Chordata > Mammalia > Chiroptera > Phyllostomidae > Artibeus > Artibeus jamaicensis. The sequence goes on along the minus strand of NW_026521717.1, from coordinate 7,491,071 downwards.
ATTTTTTGCCATTCTCTTCTTGCTTGGAGTGTTTCCATTGAGAAGTCAGCAGCTAACCTTATTGGGGCTCCCTTATATGTTACTTCCTGTTTCTCCCTTGCTGCCTTTGAGATTGTGTCTTTGTCTTTGAATTTTACCATTTTGATGATGATGTGTCTTGAAGTGGGCCTCTTTGGGTTCCTCTTGATTGGGACTCTCTGTGTTTCCTGGATTTGTGTGTCTCTTTCTCTCATTAAATTAGGGAAGTTTCCATTATTACTTTTTCAAACAGGTTTTACATACCTTGCTCGTTTTCTTCTCCTGGTATTCCTATTATGGGGATACTATTACATTTCATATTGTCTTGCATTTCTCTTAATCCTGCTTCATTCTTTATGAGCCTCTTTTCCTTTTCTTTCTCTTTCTGGGTGTGTTTTTTTTACTTTGTCCTTGAACTGTCTTATCTGATCTTTTGCTTCATCGATCCTGCTTTTGATTCCTTCCACTGTTTTCTTCAATTCATAAATTATATTCTTCATTTCCTCTTGGCCCTTGTTGATAGTTTCTATTTCCTTTTTTTATGTTGATATAGTTTGCAGTGAGTTCATTGTAGTTACCCTGTAGTTTCTGGTAGCTCATTGTGAGCTCTTTGAACTTCCCTATAACTAGTGCTTTGAACTCAATATCTGACAGCTGACTATTTCATCTAGCAGTCTTTTTTAGGCTTCCTCCTTTCCTTTCATTTGGGGATTGTTTCTTTGCCTTCCCATTGTTTGTGAGACTCTTCTTGTTAGCTTCAGCTTCTTCAGTTGATCTGTTCTGGCTCCCTGGGTTTATGGTGTGAACTTCTGTGGTAGAATACCTGTGATATTTAGTGGTGTGGTCTCTTTGATCTCCCAAGCTCAATGGTCTTGGTCTATCTTTTAAGTTGGTTCTGTGTTTGTCTTTGGGGTTTGATCATTTTGGGGTCTTTCTTTTGTGGATCCTTCCCACCAGCTGGATAACTGATGGTCCCTCTGTCTACCACCTGTTTTAATTTGTTGTGCTGGTGAGGGCATGTTGTGTTGGAGCTAGTTCTTCCATATTTACAAGGTTTTGAGGAATCTTTTGTTTCTTGTTCAATTGTTCGTACTGGGTAGTTTCTCCACTATTTAGTTATATTTCCAGATATGTCTTGGATTGAGGTCTGTGTGGTTTCTACTCCCTGCTTTGCCTTCTTCTGTTATTATCTGTTGGTGGTTCCTTTGTTGTTGGGTTTCCTCTTCCAGTGGGTATCCTGGTGTTCACCACTTTCACTTAGTCTTTTTTTGTGATCAGTTTGAGGGGAAGGCAAAGTGGTTTATGACAGCAGGTGAGTATTCTATGATATTTATAGTAGCAGCTGGTAGGGAAGAGATAGGAGATCCTTTGGACATGTATAGTGTTAACCATAATCTTCAACCCAACTAGTGACTTTTAAGAAAGAGTGGACAGAAGGTAAGACTTTGTTGGGGAGGGAAAGCTTGTGAGTTGGATCTAGAAAGCAGTGAGGCTGTGGGAGGTCAGATTTTGAGGTAAGGCAAGAGTAAAGGATAGTAAATAGGTGTAGTGTGTGAGAGAATAGAGTTAACCACTACAGTAATAGAGTTCAGGTAACTATGAAGTGGTCTGAGATCCGTGGAGTGGTGATGTGAATTATTTACAATTGTATGGAACAGCTATTATTTACAATAATATTAGAGCAACAATCATATGACAGAATCTATGTGATCTGGATAACATAAATAGGGGATATAGAACCTTGAGTAGTGTGCTAAAGGAACACAAGTGACATGAAGGATAGTAATTTAGTAATACACTATGGAAGAGAGAACAGGAGAAACCTGTCAAATGATGCAATATAACCAGCCAAGCAAAGAAAATTATACAGAAAGAAGAGGAATACAAAAATACTATTAAAATAAAAGATGTAAGAATAATGTAAAAATAATAATAAAAATATTCAGTAACATGTACTTTCTCTGCTAGACCAGAGTGAAATTTGTCTCTCTGTCTCTACTGTTGGGATGCCCCCTCTTTGGGTCCAACTCTGGTCCTTTCAGAGTTCCCAGTTTTTTGTTTCACTTGTGGGTATTTTTTTTTTTTTTAAAAGGCAGGAGAAGGGAGGAAGAAGAGATAAAATTGGAAAGAAAGGAAGGAGGAATAAAACAAGAAAGAAGAAAAGACAGGGAACAGGTACTAAAAGATAAAACAATAATAAATTTTTTTAAAAGATTACTTAAAAAAAAAAACCTTTTGTGGGTTTCAAACTGGCCAAACTGGTTTTTCTGGTCTTGCTGTCTTCAGCATACTGAAGGGCAGTTGGTGTGGCCTTTCTTGTGTACTCAACCAGTCTTGCAAGTACTCTCCCAACAGCTAGTCTGATGCCTCTCCCCAGAACCCCAGGCAGGGGATCCAAGTCTTTTTTAGAGCGCTCTTTTCCCAATGGTCATTGCCGTGGGCTGGGGTGTGGGTGGCCGCACGTGCCGGCCAGGCTGCCTGAGTCGCATGGGCTTGGGCTCGAACCCTTCCCAGTGCTATGGGGAAATGCAGGGACTTCCATGCACCCTCAGGATTGCTGCCGAATTGGGTGGGGAGTAAACCGAGCAGGTGTTGTAGGAGAATTCCCCAAGCAGTTTTACTTTTTGAGAAATTCCTCCCACTCAAGTCTGTCGCTCAGAACATCCCAATTCTCCAGCCAGACTATCCAGGTCAATGCATGTCACTATGGGATTCTCAACTCTCTAAAGCCAGTGACCACAGACTCCATGGGTGATCATGGCCCTTGTGTATTTGTTTTCTTTGTCCTTATTCCTCTTTCTGCAACTTCAAGCAACCAGGTCACTCCAGGTGCTACTCAAACTCTGCGTGGCCAAGGACAGAGGGAGCAGTTGACCCAGCTCTCTCCCAAGGACTCTGTGGCTAGCCTGTGGCTCCCAAAGAGTCTGTGGTAGACCCAGTGCCAGGCACCAGGTGCTGGGCACTAGGTCTGGGGCTACACCCGTGTCTCTGTGCTGGTTTCTGGGAACTTATTGTCCTGAAGTAGTTTCCTTACCTTCTGGTTTTGCAGTGTCCACTACACTTTCTGGTCTTTTACTTTCATATATGCTGGGTGTTTGATCTGTTTCTCCATAGATTAGCCAGGTTTTTCTCCTGTGTGTAGGGGAAAATGGAATCTGCTCCCTCCTACTCCATTGCTATCTTCCAACTCCTCCTTGCCACTTTCTTAATATAATTCTAGGAAAAGGGGCAAAAAAATTGTTTGGTCTGAACTTAATATCCTTGCAGACCAATCTCAGAATGTTTTCAAAAATTTAGTTGATTTTCTCTATTCTCTAATATTTTCTGGTCTATGCCACCTAAATTCTAATTTAACACTCACAGGAATTTGCCACAGCTATAGAAGCTACAGTCTTTGCTTACTTATGAAGGACTTATCTCTCTTTAGTATATATCAAGAAGACAAAACAGTATAATTTGAAGAGGCAGAGAGGAGCTAGCTGTATCTTAGCAGCCTAATAGAAAATTCTGATGAGGAAGATAGTCTGACAAGTTCAGGACAACTCAAGAAAGGCTCTGACAGTAGAAACTGCCAGAAAATTAAGGGATGGTGTTGGGAACCAATCTGCCTTGGAAACCAACTCCAGAAGTTTTCAGGAGTTGTAACAGCCCCCCATGGCTAAAACTAAGTGAGTGACCTCTAGAATGTGAGTCTCTAGGGAGACAAAGCTTGTCTCTAGTAGCAAATGCTGCTTCTGCTTACTCCCCTGCCCCCAATGCATGGTAGGATAGTCAATAATGGGTAAGACCCCTGGGGGGGGCAACCTAAGCCAGACATGATCACTTGGGAGGCCATCATGGAAGGACTTGGGGGGCTGCAACAAATTGGGAGTGATGGACCCTCACCCCAGGCTATTCTGACATAGCCCGAGTTTCCATGTCCTCTGGGAGAAGCACTGCCTGGCTCTAATCCACTTAAGCCTGAAAACTTCTGATGGGGAGGTGATGCAGCCCCTTGCTGGCTAGAGTGGGATCTGGGGTGATCAGGCATAAGAAAGAATTCCTAAAAGTCCTGTGAAGCCTGCTTTGCTAAGAGTGCTTTCATTCATATGATAAGGGTCCAAGAGGAAATGTCTCCCAAGGTTTCTACAACCCCCTTTCCTGACAGACACTGACTCAGACTAAGCCCTCAAATTTCTTTGAAATGTTATCTACTGTTTGATCCTTACCACCCGTATGTATTACAACCCAATAAAAGCCATCGAGGAAGGGGCTCTTGGCCTTTCTCCTCTGAGAGATTGGCCACCTCTCCTACCCAAGCAGATCATGTCTTGGTAGTGTTACTTTAATCTGTGGAAGACGGGGGGACTTGCAGGCAAAGTTGCCTCTGCAGGAGGGGCTCAAAAGTGGGATTAATTTTAGTACAGTTAATAATTACAGGTCTTTATGTTGTGTAATTGTCCCTCCCATCTATGCTTATGTGGTTGTTGGTAGGTATTTAGTCCTCGACAAAATACTCAAAAGTTCTCTAAAGCAGAAGCAGGTAATTATACTCAAGTAAAACCATATATTCCTGGAATATGGAGGTTCTTACAACATAAAATCCGGCTCAAAACTGGGATTTGAAATTAATGGGGAGGTCACAAGATGGCAATGGAATAGAAGGAACTTTCTTGAACCTCTCCCAGAACCAAACTGGAAACAAAAATAAAAAGAGAAACATGCACCATAAAATGAACAACTGAACACTACCTGAAAAAAATACTTTTGGCCAAGGATGGGTAGAAACACCCTCAAGCCTGGTAGAGAAAGGGTGGGGATGTGAAAGCAGATGGCCCCATTCACATGGGTAGGGGGCCAAGGTAATAGCACTTTTGTGGGGGCTCCCTAGTGAGAAGTGAAGTCTGGACCCCAGATCAGGCTCCCAAATTGAGTGCCAGTGGTTGGATCAGCCACCAATATAGCATCTGGTGGTGAAAAGCCATGGGACTTTTATATATCAGGGAATAATAGAGACTGCTGGGGGCAAAGTCACTGCTTTTCTCCTTAAAGAGGACAAAGCACAGTTTTGGGTTTTTTTTGTTTTGTTTTGTTTTTTGTTTTTGTAGCAACTGAACTGGGGCTCCAGAAAAAAAAAAGGGCAGCATGGACTAGAGTTTCCCAAGCAGAGACTGGAGTGGCAGGCACTGGGGAGAGTCATGGGGGAGTGGCTGCAGGGATTTCTGTGCCTGTACATATTGCAAGTAACTTACTTGCGAAAAGCAAGCCCCTCCCAGGGGAAAAACAGTATCCCAATCTGTAGGATACTGTTCACCCAAACCTCTAGAATCTCACTCAATCCATTCTCTGAAATCCTGCTTGGCTCATCCTGTATTATCTTTTTTTCTTTTCCTCCATCCTGCACCTTAACCACTGATGAGCAGACAGAAACATACACAGACACAGAAGGTTTCAGAGATTGGCTTTAGCGTACAGCCATTATATACATTTTCCTGGGACACAGACTGGTGTTTTATCCTCATGGGAGACACATAGAAACCTTGTCCTGGTTTTTGAAAGACTCAGATTCTGGGCTCTGAGGGCTCTACCCATTGCCTACTAGGGGCTCTGTCCTGACAAGTTCAGGGAAATAATCTAGGACAGACTCAGACATGTGGCTCAGTGGTCAGGGAACATACCCACCATTTTTCCTGAAGTCTAAATGCACCTCCATGGGAAATCAGGAATCCAACCCCTCTGATTCTGCCAGAAGCCCTCTCATAAACAGTAGAGTCAACAATTAGTTTAAGACTGACAACAAGCCAGCAGAGGAAAATCTTGCAGTGCATTAGGACATTTGCTGACCCACCTGTGGGCCCAGTGCTGATAAAAGCCAGCCTTCAAACGTAGCTTAACCCAAACTGTGTGCAGCCAAACCCAGAGGAGACGGCCATAAACTGCATTGCTTGTAGCTTCAAACAGGCTGCCAAGGACTAGACTGTTAAAAGCTACACTGAAGAGCACACTGGACATTGACTTACACCAGTGTCAGACAACAGAGCTGTAGCCTAAGGAAAACCTAGCACTTAGGGAGTAAACTCTGCAGAGATGAATTCCACTTTGGTGTTTTTCATTATTTGCATTTTTTAAATCATATCCTTATTATTTTTCTTTTGCTTCTATATTTCTTTTTCTTTCATATCTCTTATTTACTATTTTAAATTCAGTTTATTCTTTCCTTGTTTTTGTTTTAATTTCTTTTCCTTTGTTCTTTTCCCATTTTCCTCTTCATATTCTTTACTCTTATTATTTCTCTTCCTTTGTCTTCTCATAATCATTTTTGTTTCTTTTGGTCTTCTCATATTTAATTTGCTTTTACTATTCTATTTTTCTTGCCACTTTTATTATTCTTTGCTCTTTTGTCATGGATTTTGCTGTTGTTGTGGGATGGTCTGCTTGTTTTGTTTTTTTTGTGTGTGTGTTGTTTTGAGGCAAGTAATTTATCAGACATAAAGTTCAAAGTAATGGTTATTAAGGATGTTCAGGAAACTTAGTGAGAACTACAAAAAACTTCAAACTACTTCAGCATAAAAACGGACACAGAAACTATGAATAAGAATCAATTGGAAATGAAGAATGCAATATCTGAAATGACAAACACACTAAAAAAATTAAAATCAGGCTAGAAAAAGCAGGGGATCAAGTCAGCAGTTTGGGAGACAAGAAAGAAAAAACACCTAGTCAGAGCAACAAAAAGACAAAAAGACTTTAAAAGAATGAGGATAGCTTGAGACAGCTTTGGGGCAACAAAAAACACAACAATATTCACACAATAGGGACACGAGAAGAAGAAGAAAGTGAGCATGGGATAGAAAACTGTTTAAAGAAATAATGACAGAAAAATTCCCTAACCTGGTGAAGGAAAATGTCATACAAGTTCAGGAAGGAAAGAGTCACACCAAGACACGTCATAATCAAAACAACAAAGGTTAAAGACAAAAAGAGAATTTTTTCTTTTTTTTTTTAATTTTATTTATTTATCTTTAGAAGGGAAGGGAAGGAGAGAAGGAGAGAAATATCAATGTATGGTTGCTTCTGGTGCATCCCCTGCTGGGAACTGGCCCCTGCTGGGAACTGGCCCACAACCCAGGCCTGTGCCCTGATGGGGAATCGAACTGTGATCTTTTGGTTCACAGGCCCGTGCTCAATCCACTGAGCTACACCAGCCAGGGCCCAAAAAGAGAATCTTAAAGGCAGCAACAGAGAAACAGTTACCTAGATGTGTGCTCCAATAAGGCTGTCAGCTGATTTCTCAACAGAAACACTACAGGCCAGAAGGGAGTGGCATGAAGTATTCAAAGTAATAAAAAGCAAGGAACTGCAACCAAGAATACTCTATCCAGCAAGATTTTCATTTAAAACTAAAGGTGAAACAAAGAAAAAAAAAAAAAACAGCTTCCCAGTGGGAAAAAAACAAACAAACAAACAGGTTAAAGGACTAAATTTCCATCAAGCCAGCATTGCAAGAGATGCTAAAGGGACTGCTTTAAGAAGAAGAAAAAATAGCCCTGGTTAGTGTGGCTCAGTGAATTGAGTGCTGGCCTGCAAATCAAAGGGTCACTGGTTGCATTCCCAGTCAGGGAACATGGCTAGGTTGTGGGCCAGGTCCCCAGTTAGGGGTGTGTGAGAGGCAGCTGCACATTGCTATTTCTCCCCTTCCATTTCTCCCTCCCTTCCTTCTTAAAAATAAATAATTTTTAAAAGAAGAAATAGAGAAAGGAACATATGCACAAAGGAGGGGGACTGGCAATGAATAAGTACTTATTAACAATAACCTTAACTGTGGAGATGGAAGATAGTGATGAAATAGGTGGGAGCTGAGCCCACTCAAGCATGCTTCCAACTAGGACACTTAGTTGACCTTCCAAAAACAAAGTGAACAGTCAATAGAATCTAAGATGATATGAAGTCTAGAAGCCAAAGTGTGCAGAGGATGCTACAAAATGGGCAGTAAGTAGGTTTTATATGTGGACAGGGAAAGTCCCTGGACATGGTGCCAGAAAATATGGTTGCCTGTGGGGACAATATATGTGGAGAGCCCAGTCAGGAATAGCAGCTTAGTGATTCCTTCCACTCCCAGGGTGGGGAATCCACAGACCTGTGCTAGGAGTGACTTTAATGCACAGAGTCACCAAGGAGAAACAGGCTGTACACATGCACACAGCTGGTATCCTACCCTAACTATGGAGGCAGTTGCCAGCCAGGACAGTGCCAGACATCGGAGATTCTGGCTGCACTTGGATGGAATATGGGGAAGAGGAGGGCCACAGTTGGCCATAACTAAGATGGAGCCACAACTCTTGACTTGCCAGAGTTGAAGTGTGTGGAAAGCCAAGCAGTGGTCTGGAGATACAGCAGAAGTGCCCAGAGATACTTTTTTCAAAGGGGTAGCTGAGGTGTGCTGGGCAAGGACTCCATGTGCATGTAGCTGCCCAGCCAACAAAGAGGGAGGTTTGTGGACATGATCTGTTCCCAACTAGTACACCTAGGCAGTGCCATCAAAAGGGTTCAGAGTGAGGTGGTTTCTTAGCCCCAGACCAGTGTAGTGTCGCAGAGTGGAGAGTGCAGGCCACAGGGTACTATGATGGCAGTGGGCTAGGGTCTGTGTACCTGAGATTAAGTGAGGCCAGATTGGTCCCCCTACCTTGGCAGAACCCCAAGGAAAGGAAGAATGAGCCCAGCCCCCCAACTCAGACAGAAGCTGGGAAGATATGCAAAACTGGCTGGGCAGGCTTAACAACCTGCAGGGGGCTTTTCTGAAAGAGTAGGAGAGCAAATTCAACATCTAGAAAGGCCCATTTTGAACTTTCCACTGAGGCCATCTAAGAAAGGGTACAACAAGGTTGATTCAGGGCACTGCCCAGACTTGGCTCACACACAGAGCTGCAGACTACACCAAGGAGCAATGAGCTGACACTCTTACACAGATTGCTCCCTGGACCATGCAGAATTGAAAGCTATTTAATTATAAACTATACATTATTGGAAGTAAACTGGGACAGACTAAGACAGGAGATGTAGGGGCAGAGGAAACACAACCACAATTTTCCCAGAAGACTGAACAGTGCTTCTCAGGGTAGACGCAGAGACTTCACCCTCTTGATTGCAACAGAAGCTCCCTCTAGAGGCAGGGAAAGGAGATACAGGTGGTTTTGCCAGAAGCTGAATGACCTACCTGGGGACCTGGAGCTGATAGAAAATCAGAGACAGAGACAGAAAGGAGTCAGAAGATGAACAATAGCTGAGACAAATTTCACCTCACTCTTCCTCAGAACTTGTGTGTTTTTTTCTCTTCTTTTTTCTTGCTTCCTTTCACATAACATTTTAATATTTCTTCATTTGCTTCACTCATATTCTAACTAACACTATTCTTGGTCTTTTTAAAATTCTTTTTATACAGATTATGTATTTTTTCATATTACTTTTATTCAAATCCCACACAACACCCTTCCCTGGTCTTACTCCATTTTGCCAACTTCCTGATCTTTCTTACTGCTATTGTAAACTTTATTTTCTCTCACACTATGTCATTTTCCTATTCCCTACTCTATTTCTTTTCCATGTAACCTCCCATAAGCACTCTTCTTAAGTCAGCTTGCATTCTTTCCCCCCTCTTATAATACTCTTATTTCCTTTCCACCTGTATACATTGTAGCTAGTTGGGTAAAATACCATGGTTATTGCTGTACTTCTCCAACAGAACTCCTATTTGTTTACTATTTATTTGTACTGTAAATCCCATAGGGTACTCTTCCCCTGTCATATTCCATATTGTCTTCCCCATGCCCCTGATCAGTTGGGTGAGGAATTTTATTTTAATTTCCTTCCCCTCTCTTAGTGTGGGCTTCACTGCCTAATCTTACTAGTCTGCCTCCCCAATCCTCTCATAATAATTTTACTTTACTATAGACATCTTATATTCATTTTTCTCTTTTGTATTATATTCTTATTCCCCTTCCACCTTTATTAACATTCAACCAGCTGTTGCTGCTATTGACTCTGTTGTGGATTCTGCAATTTCACACCTGTCGGTCCAATAACTTTTTAATTTAACTTCAAACCTCATAGTATACTCTTCCCTACTCTTATTCCATTTTCCCCATACCCTTCTGTGTTTTACTTACATTTTAAATTTTGTTTTCCCCTTTCTTTGCCTCGGTTCTATCCCTACTCCTATCAATTATCCCTCCTCTTCTCACTCAAAAACATTTTCTTCTATTACTCATCTCTTATTCCATTTGATCTATCTTATAATATTCTTTATCTTTATTACTCTTTGCTCAATAGGAGTTGATATTGTTGATGCAGTAGAGGAGTTCCTTTTGCTGGCATAGATTTCATTACCTGGTAATACTCCTGTGTTAACCAATACCTGTACAACGGCACACAAGACAAGGCAGAAGTTTTGACCACCAATAAGCCAGCTGGAGGGGAGAAGCCACCAACAAGCAAAGCTCAAGTACAACAAGAGAGACCACACAAATGGAAGAAAGGGTAACCCTAGAACATCCAGACAAGGAGATCAGAGAGACTGCACCATTGAGTCCCACAGACTCCTACAATAGAAGTCCACCCCACAAAGACATGCAGTCAAAGCAGAGTATCCTGAGACACAGAAACAAACAAAAAGAGTTACCTAAAATGGGGAGACAAAGGAAGACCCCCAATCAAAGGGAATGAAGGAATCCCCAGAAAAAGAGCTAAATGAAATTGAGGCAAGCAATCTACCAGACACATTATTTACAAATTGGCTATAAGGCTTTTCAAGTAATTCAGTGACATGTACAAGGAACAAAGTGGGAAATACAGCACCATGAAAAAGAAAACAGAAAGTATAAACAAGAACCAGTAAGAAATGAAGAATACAATATCTGAAATAAAAAAAATACACTAGAACAAATTACAAGCAGGCTTGATGAAGCAGGGGATCAAATCAGTGAGCTGAAAGACAGCATAGAAAAAATTAATGAGGTACAGCAATGAAAAAAAAAAACTCAAAAGGTATGAGGAGAGTTTAAGGGAACTTCAGACAACATGAAATGGAAGAACATTTGAATCACAGGAATACCAGAAGGAGAACAAAAGGAGCAAGAGATAGAAAACCTGTGTGAAAAAATGACAGAGAACTTCCATAACTTGGTGAGAGGAAAAACCATGAAAGTTCAGGAAGCACAGAGTGTCCCAATCAAGATGAACCCAAAGAGGCCTGCTCCAAGACACATCATAATTAAAATGCCAAATTTTAAAGACAACGAGAGAATCTTAAAGGCAGCAAGAGAGAAACAGATAGTACCATATAAGGAAGCTCCAGTAAGACTAGCAGCTCTTTTCCCAAGAGAAACATTACAAGCCAGAAGGAAATGGCAAGAAATATTCCAAGTAATGAAAAGCAAAGATCTACACCCAAGACTACTCCATCCAGCAAGGCTCTCAATTAAAACAGAAGGTGAAATGAGTTTCCAGACTAAAGAAGGCTAAAAGAATACACCTCAAACAAACCAGCATTGGAAGACATGCTAAAGGGGCTGCTTTAAAAAAACAGGAAGGTATAGAAAGAGAGAGGACCTTTGCTACAAAGGAAAAAATGGCAATCAAAGTACTTATCAATATCAACCTTACATGTAAATGGATTATGCTCCATTCAGAAGATATAGGGTAGCTGAATGTGTAAGAAAACACAATCCGCATATATGTTGTATACAAAGGACCCACTGCAGAACAAAAGACCTACAGAGACTGACAGTGAAGGGTTGGAAAAAAATTATCTAAGCAAATGGATAGGGGAAAAATAGCCAAGGTAGCAATATTTATACCAGACAGAATAGTTTCAAAACAAAAGCCATAAAAAGAGACAGAGAAGGTCACTTCAAAATACCTAAAGGAAGAACTCACCAAGAAGATATCAATGTTGTAAACATATCTGCACCCAACATAGGAACAACCAAATATACTAAGAAAATCTTGGAGTACTTCAAGAAAGGGTTCTAAACAAAGAATCAACAAAGATATTGTAACACTGATCAACATGTTAGGTCAAATGGACTTAACAATTTATATAGAACCTGTCACCCCAAAGAAGCAAAATATACATTATTTTCAAAGGCAGACCGTGTGATAAGGCACAAAATATACCCCAACAAACTCCAGAAAATTGAAATCATATCAAGCATTTTCTTGAATCACAATGGCTTGAAACTAGAAACCAACCTCAAGGAAAAAACTAAAAAACAATCAAAACCACAGAGACTGAATAACATGTTATGACATAATGAGTGAGTAAATAATGAGATAAAGAAAGAAATAAAAAAGTTCTGGAAACTAATGAAAATGAACACATAACAACCCAAAACCTATGGGACACTGCAAAGGGAAGTTCATAGCAATACAGGTCTACCTAGAAAAGATAGAAAATTTTCAAATGAACAATCTAACCATACATCTTCAAGAACTAGAGACACAATAACAACAACAACAAAAAATCTCAGAGTGGGTAGAGGGAAGGAAATAACCAAGATCAGAGCAGAATGAAATGGCATAGAGGCTAAAAGAACAATCCAAAGGATCAATAAATTCATTTTGTTCTTTGAAAAGATAAACAAAATTGACAAGCCCACTACAAGGTTCCTGTAATCAAAAAGTCTGGTACTGGCATAAGAACACACATAAACCAATGGAACATAATAGAGAGCCCAGAAATAAACCCATGTGAATACAGTCAGTTAATATTTGACAAAGTGCAAGAACATAAAATGGAGTAAAAATAGCCTCTTCAACAAATGTTGGTGGGATATCTTGACAAGCACATGCAAAAAAAAAAAAAAAAAGAAAGAAACTAGACCACCAACTTATACCATACACACACAAAAAAATTAAATGTGGATAAAAGACTTAAATATAAGTCATGACACCATAAAAGTCCTAAAGGAGACCCGAGGCAGGAAAATTTCAGATATCCCATGCAGCAGTGCTTTCACTGATACACCCCTAGGGCAAGAGATATAAAGGAAAGAATAAACAAATGAAACTAAATCAAATCAAATAACTTCTTGGTTAAAGAAAAATCAACAAAATAAAAAGGAACCAACTGTATGGGAAAATATATTTGCCAATGATACCTCAGACAAGGGGTTCATCTTCAAAATACACAAAAAACTCACACAGCTCCACACCAGAAAGACAAACAATTCAAGTAAAAATGGGCAAAGCACCTGAAGAGACACCTTTCCAAGGAGGATATACAGAGTGCCCATAGACACATAACAAAATGCTCAATATCACTAGCTGTCAAAGAGATGCAAAGTAAAACCACAATGAGATACTACTTCATACTGGTCAGAATGGCCATCATTAACAAAACAACAAATAACAAGTGCTGGCAAGGTTGTGGAGAAAAGGGAACCCTAATATACTGTTGGTGGGAATACAGACTGGTGCAGCCACTGTGTAAACAGTATGTAATTTCCTCAGAAAACTAAAGATGGAACTGCCTTTCAACCCAGTGATCCTACTTCAGGAACTATACCCTAAGAATCCTGAATCACCAATTCAAAAGAACCTATGCATCCCAATGGTCATAGCAGTGTATTTACAACAGCCAAGTGCTTGAAACAGCCTAAATTTCCATCAGTACATGAATGGATAAAAAACTGTGGTACATTTATAGAATGGAATAGTTTGCAGCAGAAAAAAAGGCCTCCTACCCTTCATAACAGCATGGATCAAACTGGAGAGCATTATGCTAAGTGGAGTAAGCCAGGTGGTAAAAGACAAATACCATATGATCTCACCTATAAGTGGAACCTAACCATCAAAACAAACAAATGAGCAAAACATAACTAGAGACTTAGAAAGAAAGAATAAACTGATAGTGACCAGAAGGGAGAGGACAGGGGATAATGGAGGAGAGAAGGGGAAGGGGCAAGCAAAGAAACATGAATAGAGGACTCATGGGCATGGAGAATGGGGGTGATTGATAGGGTAGCAGTGAGCAATTGGGAAAAAGTTGGGACAACTGTAACTGAACAACAGTAAAAAAAGAAAAGAATAATAGGCATACCAGAAGAAGAAGAGTGGGAGAAGGGAATGGAGGACCTATTCAAACAAATAATTGCAAGACATTAACAAATCTATGGACAGAGTTGGATCCTTGAATGCAAGGTAGAAACAGAACATCTACCACATCAATCCATACAGACCTTCTCCAAGGCATATTATATTAAAACTGTCAAAAAATAATGACAAAGAAAATGTTCTCAAGGCAGCCAGAAAAAAGAAAGTAACCTATAAAGAAAAGTCCATTAGGTTAACGTCAGACTTCTCAGCAGAAACTCTGCAAACTAGAAGAGAATGGAAACAAATATTCAAAATTACCTAAAGAAATTAGCAGCCAAGAGCTCCTACCCTTCTCAACAGCATGGATGAAATTGGAGAGCATTATGCTAAGTGAAATAAGCCAGGAAGTGAAAGACAAATACCATATGATCTCACCTATAAGTGGAACCTAATGAACAAAACAAACAAGCAAGCAAAATATAACCAGAGACATTAAAATAAAGAACAAACTGACAGCAGCCAGAGGGAAGGGGAGAGAGGGATAATGGGGGAAAATAGGGGAAAGGCCATCAAGGAACATGTATAAAGGACACATGCACAAAGCCCAAGGGGTTACATTCGAAGGTGGGAAGAGAGGATAGGTGGGACAGGAGTGTGTGGTGGGGTGAAAATGGAGAAACCTGTACTTGAACAACAATAAAAAATAAATAAACAAACATAAACGAATGAATGAATGAGTGAATAGAAATTACCAGCCAAGAATACAATGAAACCTTGGTTCTCAAACTTAATTTGTTCTAGAAGGCTGCTTGAGAAGTGATTTTTTTTTTCAAAAAATGAATCATACAGATGACTGATCATACAGGTATCAGCATGAAAGTTTTGTTGTGGTGAGGACCAAAGTTTTGTTCAATAACCAAGACTTTTTTTCTATACCAACTTGGTCAAGAACTGAATTATTGTAGATGAGAGATGTTTGAGAATCAAGATTTGACTGTTTATATTCAACAAAGTTATCCAATAGATAGATATAAAGGAGAAGTAATGGGTTTTTCAGACATAAAGAAGTGGATGAAATTAACCACCAGAAGACCTCAACTTTAGGAAACACTCAAGGGAGATATTCCACCTGAAACAAAGAACAAAAAGTCACAAAAATATGAGTAGGATCACCAACACACTCATAGCATAATTTCACCTATATAGAGAAACCAGAAAAACCTCAAGTAAACTCTTAGCATTACATCTTAAAGAACTAGAAAAGTAATTAAAAAGCAGCCCAAAGTCAACAGAATAAAGAAAATAATAAAAATTAGAGCACAACTGAACAAATTAGGGAACAAAAAGACTACACAAAAATTAACAAGCACCTGATTCTTTGAAAAAAATTAATAAAATTGACAAACCTCTGAGAAGACTCATTAAGAAAAAAAGACTCAAATAAACAAAATGATAAAGAGAAAATAACAAAAACATCATAGAAATACAAAAGGATCATACTAGAATATACTGAAAAACTATATGCCACCAAATTCAATGACCTAGAAGAAATAGATAAGTTCCTAGAAATATATAACATTACTCAACTGAATCATAAATGGGAGTCTAAATTGACCAATGAACTGTGAGGAAATTGGAACAACCATCAAAAACCTCCCCAAAAGTAAAAGTCCAGGACCTTTCAAAAGCAAAAGCCTTTGGTATTTAAAACAAAAACAAAAACAAAAACAAACAAAAAAGCTTCAGGATCAAAAGTAGAATTCTTTGCTAGTGAATTCTACCAAATATACAAAGAATATTTGATTCTTATCCCAAACTCTTTCAAAACACTGAATAAGAGGCAATACTTCCTAATTCATTTTATGAGGCCACCCTGACACCCAAGTATGGCAAGGATAACACACAAAAAGAAAACTATAAACCAATATCTTTGGTGAATACAGATGCAAAACACCTAAATAAAATAGTAGCAAATCAAATACAACACATCAAAAATAATCAAAGATCCTGATGAAGGGGTTTCATTCAAGATCCACAAGTGTGATTCAACATATGCAAATTGATCAGCATAATATACCATGTTAACAAAAGATAAAAATCATGATTTTAATACACGGGAAAAAGAATTTCCTAAGATAAACATTGGTTTATGATTAAAACACTAAAAAAATGGTATAAAAGGCAAGTTCCTCAAGATAATGAAGGCATATATAACAAGCTCTCAGTTAATATCATACTCAATGGTGAAAAACTAAAAGCTTTTCCTCTAAGATCAGGAACAAGACAAGGATGTCCACTCTCACCACTCTTTTTTAAAAAATAATTTTATTTATTTATTTTTTAGATTTTATTTATATTTAGAAAGGAAGGGGAAAAGAGAGGGAGAGAAATATCAATGTACGGTTGCTTCTCGTGTGTCCCCTGCTGGTAACTGGCCCCTGCTGGGAACTGGCTTGCAACCCAGGCATGTGCCCTGACTGGGAATTGAACCGTGATCCTTTGGTTCACAGCCCTGTGCTCAATCCACTGAGCTACACCAGCCAGGGGACACTCTCACCACTCTTATTCAAGAAAAATGTGGAAGTCCTATCCAGAGCAATCAGGCAAGAGAAAGGAATAAAAGGCATCCAAATTAAGAATGAAGAAATGTGTCACTCTTTACAGATGACATGATTCTTTATATTTAAAAAAACTTAAAGACTCAACCAAAAACTTAGAATTATTAAAAAATACTGTACAGTAAATTTGCAGGACATGTAAATATCAATGTACAAAATCCACTGCTGTCCTATATACTAACAATAAATTTTAAAAAATGAAACAAATTCCATTTGCAATTGCCACAAATAAATAAAATACTTAGTAACAGGCTTAACAAAAATTGTGAAAACAATTGTGATATTGTGAAAACTATAAAGTAGTATTGAAAGAGATTTAAAAAAAACACAGCAAAATGGTCAGATATTCCATGCTCATGGTTTGGAAGAATAAACATAGTTAAAGTGTCCATATTACTCCTGGCAGTACACAGATTTAATGCAATCGACATAAAATCCCAATGACATTTTTTAAAGAAATAAAAGAAAAAAATCATGAGATTTGTTTGGAACCACAAAAGACCCCAAATAGCCAAAGCGATCCTGAAAGAAGAAAGAAAGAAAAAAAGAAAAGAAAGGCAGGCAGGCAGGCAGGGAGGGAGTGAGGGAGGGAGAAAGGGAGGGAAGGGGAAAAAGAAAAGAAAGAAAGAAGGAAAGAAAGAAAGAAAGAAAGAAAGAAAGAAAGAAAGAAAGAAAGAAAGAAAGAAAGAAAGAAAGAAAGAAAGAAAGAAAGAAAGAAAGAAAGAAAGAAAGAAAGAAAGAAAGAAAGAAAGAAAGAAAGAAAGAAAGAAAGAAAGAAAGAAAGAAAGAAAGAAAGAAAGAAAGAAAGAAAGAAAGAAAGAAAGAAAGAAAAGAAAGAAAGAGAGAAGAGAAAGAGAGAAAGAGAGAGAGAAAGGGAGAAAGGGAGAAAGGGAGAAAGGGAGAAAGAGAGAAAGAGAGAGAGAGGAAGGAAGGAAGGAAGGAAGGAAGGAAGGAAGGAAGGAAGGAAGGAAGGAAGGAAGGAAGAGAGAGAGAGAGAGAAAGAAAGAAAGAGAGAGAGAGAGAGAGAGGAAGGAAGGAAGGAAGGAAGGAAGGAAGGGAAAGAAAGAAAGAAAGAAAAAGAAGGAAGGAAGGAAGGGAGGGAGGGAGGGAGGGAGAGAGAGAGAGAGAGAGAGAGAGAGAGAAAGAAAGAAAGAAAGAAAGAAAGAAAGAAAGAAAGAAAGAAAGAAAGAAAGAAAGAAAGAAAGAAAGAAAGAAAGAAAGAAAGAAAGAAAGAGGGAAAGGAAGGAAGGAAGGAAGGAAGGAAGGAAGGAAGGAAGGAAGGAAGGAAGGAAGGAAGGAAGGAAGGAAGGAAGGAAGAAAGGAAGGAAGGAAGGAAGGAAGGAAGGAAGGAAGGAAGGAAGGAAGGAAGGAAGAAAAAGAAGGAAGGAAGGAAGGAAGGAAGGAAGGAAGGAAGGAAGGAAGGGAGGGAGGGAGGAAGGAAGGGAGGGAGGAAGGGAGGAAGAAAGAGAGGGAGGAAGGGGAGAGGGGGAGAGAGAGAGAAAAGAAAAGAAAGCTGAAGTCTCACACTACCTGACTTCAAACTATACTACAGAGCAACAAAAATCAAAACACCATAGTACTGGCAGAAAATCAGATACTCAAACCATTGGAACAAAACTGAGAGCCCAGAAATAAAACCACATGTATATGGGCAAATACTTTTTTGGCAAAGGAGATAAAAACATATAATGGAGGAAAGAAAGCCTCTTTGATAAATGATGATGGTAAAATTAAAAAGCCACTTTCAAAAGAATGAAACTAGACCAGTTAGTCTGCATGTACAAAAACTAATTCAAAATGGATCAAAGACCTAAACATAACATCTGAAACAATAAATTACAGAAAAAACATAGGTATTAAACTTACATATCTTGGTCATGGAGGACACTTTATCAATCTGACTCCAAAGGCAAGGGAAGTAAAGGCAAAACATAATGAATGGGACTATAGCAAACTAAAAAGTTTCTGCACAGCAAAAGAAATGCCCAAGGAAACAAAAGGCACTTAACCAAATGGGAGAATATTTGCAAATGACAGCTCCATAAAGGGGTTATTTTCCAAAATATGTAAAGAACATACACAGCTCAACACCAACCAACAATCCAATTTTAAAAATGGGCAGAGGCCCTGAACAGAGACTTCTCACAAGAAGACATACAAATGGCCAACAGATATATGAAAAAAATGCTCACCTTCACCAGCAAAAGCAAATCAAAATTTCTGTGAGATACCACCTCACACCTGTTAGAATGGCTATTACTGAAAACACAAGTAGTAAGTGTTGGAGAGATAGTGGAGAGAAAGGAACTCACATTCACTGCTGGTTGGAATGTAAACTGGTACAGCCACTATGGAAAACAGTATGAAGTTTCCTTTAAAAAATTAAGAATATAGTTACCATATGGGTATCTACTCAACAAATTTGAAAACATTAATTCACAAAAATATATACACCTCTATATTTATTGCTGCATTATTCAGGTCAGGACATGGAAACAACCAAAGAGTACTTGGATAGATGATTTGATAAAGAAGATGTGGTACATATGTACAATGGAACACGACTCAGACATACATTTGCAACAACATGGATGGACCTTGAGAATATCATGTTAAGTGAAATAAATCAGAAAAAGCTAAGAATCATATTATTTCACTCATATGTGGGATATATGGAGGATTTATAAAACCAGAATTTATGCATACAAAATTGTTTATTTATTCATGCATGTCTGAACTTCGGTCACCTTCAAAGTACCCTCCATTTGATTCATTACACTTATCCAGATGTTTTCTCCACTGCTCAACACAATTTTTGAACACTTTGATTTTGATGCCTTTTAGTGCTTCTGCTGTTTTGTTTGTTTGTTTCACCTCTTCCACATCAGCAAAACATTTCCCTTTGAAAACTTTTTTCATCTGGGGAAACAAAAAAATTTAAAAAATAAGGTTTGTCCAGGGAGATATTGGGTGAATAGGGAGGATGGAGCATGAGGGTCATGCACTTTTTGGTCAAAAACTGCTGAACACTCAGTGTGGTGTGGGCAGATGCACTCATAAATCACCCAACATGAAATAGATACATTGAATGAGTCTTCAAAAGAAATTCACTGAAGCCAAAACCAGCCTCTCACAATGCCAGCTGGTACACTGATATAGATGGGTTCCTAGAACACTCATCCAGCAGGGGAAACCTGTACTACAAGGGGCCCACTCTCCAAAAGATTATTGCTGTGTTTTTAGTGGTACCCTCTTGTAAAACTGAAACTCACAGACAACAGTATGGTGGTCACCAAAGGAAAGAGATGGGGTGGGTAGTGAAGGGTAAAGGGTTCCAAATATATGGCGATGGAAGATGATTTGACTTTAGGTTGTGGGCACACAATGCAATATACAAATCATGTGTTATAGAAATGTACACTTAAAACCTACATAATCTTATTAATCAATGTCATTCCCAATACTCTTAATTTAAAAAGAGAACTTGTACTACTCAACACCAAAAAACCGCCAAACCATTCAATTAAAAAATGGGCAGAGGACCTGAATGAACACTTCTCCAAAGAGTACATACGGATGGCCAATAGACATTTGAAAAAAATGCTCAATGTCACTAACCATCAGAGAAATGAAAATTAAACCATAGTGCCCTATCACCTTGCATTTGTCAACATGGCTATCATCAATAAATCCACAAATGACAAATATTGGTGAAGATATAAAGAAAAGGTAACCCTGGTGCACTACTGGTAGGAATACAGATTGGTATAGAAGCTATAGAAAACAGTATAGAGTTTCCTCAAAAAATTAAAAGTGAAACTGCCTTACAACCCAGTGATTCCACTTTTGGGTATATATCCAAAGAAATTCAAAACACTAATTTGAAGAATATGTACACCCTGTTCATTGCAGCATTGTTTACATTAGTCAAGCTATGGAAGCAATGTAAGTGCTCATCAACAGATGAGTGGATAAAATAAACCATGGTACATATATACAATGGAATATTAGTTGGCCATAAAAAGAATGTGATCTTACCATTTGCAATGGCATGGATGTGGATGAACTAAAAAGGTATTATGCTAAGTGAAATAAGTCAGACAAAGTCAAATACCATTTCATTTCACTTATATGTGGAATCTAAAGAATAAAATTAAATAATCAAACAAAATGGAAACTGATTCATAGACACAGAAAGAACTGGTGATTGACTGAGGTGGTTTGGGGCATAGGGTGAAAAGTGAATGAAATAAGAAATACAAATTGGTAGTTAACAAAATAGTCATGGGAATGCATATAAAGCATAGCAAAAATAGTCAATAATGTGATAAAGATGTATGGTGCCAGTTAAGGTACTGGAAATATTGAGGGAAATATTATGTAAAGTATATGATTGTCCAACCACTAAGCTATACACTTGAAACCAATACAAAATAAAATAGAAAGAATAGTATAAAAATAAAATATTCTGTATAGAGTTTGATTAACATCTAATATTGTATCTAAAGAATCTTCAGGGTACTTCAGTGGAGTGAGAATAGAACAAATGCCTCACTGCAACATTAAAACTGCGTTCAAATTTTGTGACTTACACTAAATAGTAATGTATATCTTGCTCATAAATATCTTGGTATGTTTTAATATATAATATTTTTATTCCACGTGAAATAAATGGAATAAGCACTGTTTGTTTTAAATATGCCATGTTCCTCTCTTATCTTTGGCACATTGCTAAATATCTTTGATTTAAGATACACCAGCATTTTCTGATCTAGACCAACCAGCAACAACAAATGTTTACTATAATTATCATTTAATTATTTAAAGTTAATACTTATAAAATATTGTGAGGTCATCACACAAAATTATTGCCTGGTCAACTTTGTTTTACAAATTATCAAAAAAATTATATACAACATTAAAAAAACTAGTGTTTAGACTATGGTTTCAATTATGTATCAACTTTGGTCTAAGTAATAATATTTCCTAACAAATATAAATATAAATTACTTTATAAACTCAGTAGTTGCTCAAAACAATCACTACTTAAATTTCATTGTTTCATACTTTATAGCTATATATTGCAACTAGTGAATAAGGAAATACTCAGAAAAAGAGAAATATTTATAGTTTCCCTAGTTGTCCTGAACTTGCTTATGTTTATAGGCCAATTTTTTCTGACTTTACAATCTAGTTGTCCCTACCCATAGCCAAATTTCTTATCAGATTTTATCATCAGATTTATTTTATTAATTATGTTATAACAGTTACCCCAGTTTTCCCCCATTTGCTTCCTTGTCCAGTGCCTCCCTTCCCTCAAACAACTCCCACCCCTTATACCACCAGTTCCTGTACATGGGTGGTGTAAATTTTTTGGCATCTTCATTTCCTATGCTATTCTTAACACCCTCATCTATTTTGTACCTACAAATTATGCTTCTTAATCCCTGTACCATTTTCCCCATCCTCCCCTTCCCTCCTCCCAGCTGATAAACCTCCAAATGATCTCCATAACTTATGATTCTGTTCCTGTCTGGTTTCTTGCTTTTTGTTTTTAGATTCACTTGTAGATGTGAATTTTTGCATTCTTAATGTTCATTGCTTTGATCTTTTTCTTAAACAAGTCCCTTTAACATTTAATGTAATAATGGCCTGGGGATGATGAACTTTAGTTTTAGATTGTGTGGCAAGTGCTTTATTTGTCCTTCCATTCTCAACAACAGCTTTGCTGGATAGAATAATCTAGGTTATAGGTCCTTGCTTTTCATCAAATTGAATACTTTTCAATCCCTTCTTGCTCACAAGTTTGAGAAATCAGCTGATATTTTTATGGGGACTCCTTTGTATGTAAATGCTTTTCTCTTACTGCTTTTAAGATTCTCTATCTTTATTTTTATTTAATTATTGTTCAAGTATTCTTTTACTCCCATCCCAGCCCACCCCCCCAGTACTCCCCACCTCCCTCCCATTTGCACCCATTAGTTTTTATCCATGTGTTCTTTATACTTGTTCCTCTGAATCCTCCCCCTTTTCCCCTGAAATTCCCTCCCCTCTTGTCCCTGTCAGCCTGTTCTCTATTTCAGTGTCTTTGGTTATATTTTGCTTACTTGTTTGTTTTGTTGTTTAGGTTCCTGTTAGAAGTGAGATCATATGGTATTTGTCTTTCATCACCTGGCTTATTTCCCTCAGCATAATGCTTTCCAATTCCATCCATGCTGTTGCAAAGGGAAAGATCTCCTTCTTTCTTTCTGCTGCATAGAATTCCATTGTGTAAATGTACCATAGTTTTTCTCTATTTTTAATCTTTGGCATTTTAATTATGATGTGACTTGGTGAGATCCTCTTTGGGTCCATCTTGTTTGGACCCAAGTCCAGGAAGCACAGAGATGGAAGCTTCCTGGACTTGCAATGTCTATTTCCTTTGCCAAATTAGGGAAGTTTTCTTTCATTAGTTTTTCAAGTAAGTTCTTAATTCCTTGCTCTTCCTCTTCTGGTAGCCCTATGATTGGGATATTGGTAGTTTAAAGTTGTTCTAGAGGTTCTTTTTTTTTTTTTTTTGCATTTTTGGTCCTTCTGTTCTGGTTGAATGTTTTTTTTTTTCCCTTATGTTCCATTTTAAGTTTTCTGTGGTTTTGTTTCTGTTCTGTTCTTTCATTTGGACTATCTTTCTCTCATTTTGGCAGCCTCCCTGTGTTTGTTTCTGTGTATTAGGTAAAGCTGGGTGCCCTCAACTTAATATACCTGTTAAGTTGTATGGAACAGATCTTAGGCATTTGCCAGGGTGGGGTGACCCACTTTACCACTTTGTGGTTGTGTGTGTAGAGAAGACTCAGAGAGGAGACAGTGTCACTGCCTGGCTTCAGGAGGTTTGCCTTGCACTCACCCTGTTTGGTCACTTCATGCACTTCCCATATGCAACTGGTGCCCTTCCAGCTACTACCCTGGTGGTGAAATCCAAAGTGGGTGGGTTTGCATACATTCTAAGTCTGTGTGGGCCCTTTAAGGTATAAAAATCTGGGAGTTTGTTCAGCCAACTAAACTCCCCCGATTTTTTACAGCATCTTTCCAGTGCTGGAATCCTGGGCTGTGCAGTTTGGCCTGGGGCTGGAATCACTCCCAAGGTATCCCATGCAGTTTTTATCAACCACACGTGAATATGGGACCACCTGTTCCACTGTGGCCACTGCCCCCTCTCAACACACCACCCCTCCTGCCCATCTGAATGAATGTGGCTTAAATTATTGGTTATTGGACTTCAATATAGCCAGATTTTCTGATTGTTCTGGGTGTTGTTTTGCGATCGATCTGGTTATAATTCTATGGCTGCACAAGGAGGCAAAGCGTGTCTACCTACACCTCCATCTTGGCCTCAAGTTATCAGACTTCCAATAATTAATTTTCACTTGTAATAATCTCCAACGTGTCTGTTTCTAATAGATAAATCAATAAAAGATTCAATCTTAATTATTTTGGAGTCATGATGAAAATGGACTCAACCCACAAATAGCCTTTTTTTTGACATCAGCTATGCTTTCATTCAAACCTGCCTCAGTTTTCCCTCCCTACTCTTGACACTAATTACTAATTATAAATGTGACTTTTTAAAATCTTACTGACTCCATCAACAGCCTTTAGTAATTATTAACTTAATGAGGATCTTGAAATTGTATCTACTTAAAATTTTAAAATGTAATTTACAACCAAGTTATTACAATTTCTGCTTAAGACTTTAAATCTATTCGCTCATCCAAAAATATTTTTTAAATATCCCCTATTATGGGGAAGGCACTCTTCTAGGTAACTGTGTACCAGAAATACCAAGATGTGTAAGTATCTGCCTGAAAAACAGACGACACTCCAGCAGTTTCCAACAGAGATGTTCAAATATACAGATGTAATTCCTTTAAACATTTTCTATAAAACATACCTAATCACATTCTTAAAATTAAACAATTTTCTTCTGACACACATAAAATATTAACTATCACATCACCTGTGGAAAGGTAATGTAGAACATTACTTTAAAAGAGACTAAGCACCAAATGTGAAATACACATAAAAAGGCAGTATCCAACACAGTAAATATATTTAAGCTACAATTTACAAATATACTACATATAGATTCTAATAAATATTTTACTCAAAATCTGTCTCCTAATGCACTAAATATAAGTGCATTTTAATTAACAATGTAATTTTTTTAAAGTATAGAGCTTATGAAAACGCTGGTCTGAAAAGGCTCTTTTCTATAGACTTTTGTATTTATTAAGAAGAGCAAGATAGAAAGTATGCAAAGTCCAAGTATCCCAGGGAGGAAGAGTTGAGTCAGGGTAAACCAACACAAGTAATAGCATAACTAAAAAATTATGGAAAAAGAACTTAGCTTCTTAATTTATCACATACAAGTGTCCATTTTTTAAAAAGATGTTTTTAGAGGGTGGTACTTTCATGGTTTTAGCAAAATATCATATAACAAAATAAGTCAACATTATGTTGAAAATAGCTCCATGTTATTTCTCTTTAGTGGAAAAGAATTTTGCCCTAAAATAATTCTTACCATTTTAAGTAATTCCTTCCTAAACATGATAGATAAAAAATGAAAGCCATAAAAATTACTTACCTATTTCTTAATCACTCCCATATAATCCCCTCTCTATACTATCAGTTACTGTTTTAAAACTGGCAGTTTTAACTTAGGATGCAATCTCCTAAGAGTCATTTATAGTTTTTTGTTTCTTTGGGTAGAAGAATTGATCAAACTAGACACTCCACAACTTTTTAATAAATTGGCTCATCACATTTCTAGCCCAGAACTCCTTTGGTTGTACTTTTTTTTTTAATATTAAATTTTATTTAGTTACTTTTCAAGTACATTTTTTTAAATCTATTTCTCCCATCCCACCCCCCCAGTGTCCCCCCTCCCTCCTATCCCCCCCCCCCCCGCAGTCCTCATCTCTGTGTCTTTCATACTTGTTCCTCAAAATCCCTCCCCTTTTTTCCCCTTAAATTCCCTTCCCTCTCCCCTCTGGTCGCTGCCCACTTGTTCTCTATTTCAGTGTCTTTGTTTTTATTCTGTTTGCTTGTTTGTTTTATTCTTTAGCTTCCTGTCAAAGGTGAGATCATGTGATATTTGTCCTTCAATGCCTGGCCTATTTCACTCAGCATAATGCTTTCCAGTTCCATCCATGTTGTTGCAAAGGGTAGTAGCTCCTTCTTTCTCTCTGCTGCATAGAATTCCATTGTGTATATGTAGCACTATTTTTTGATCCATTCGTGATTCTTTCAACACGTTTGCTCATTTTATGATGGGTAATTCATGTGTGCAACTACCTACACCAACTGCACTGACTGTTCAGCAGTTTTTGACCAAAAACTGCATGACGCCTGTGACTCACTCTCCCTATCTGACTGATCATGCCCCTAGCAACTTTTTTTTTTGTTTCCCTGGATGAAAAAAGTCCTCAAAGGGAATGACTTGCTGATGTGGAAGAGGGGAAACAAAAAAAAAATGGCAGAAACAGTAGAAGGCATCAAGATCGTCATGCTCAAAAACTGTTTTGAGCAGCAGAAAAATTGTCTTGATAGATGTATTGCATCAAATGGAGAATACTTTGAAAGTGGCTGAAGTTTAAACATGTAAGAATACACAACTTTTATTAATAAATCCCATTTTGGGGAGGATTCTCTCTCATATACCTCTATATTTTACTTTCTCAGAGTAAAGACATATGCTTTAGTAAAAGCTAATCTGCTCAGCATTGGCTCAGAAATTTAAAGGGGGATTTTAGTTAACACTAATTTAACTTTTTTGTAGTTATAAGTTCATAATTTTAACATTTGGCTTTTCTGCTATACTTTTTCAGAATAGTATAATAAAACCCCATAATATTTCATTTGGATGATACTGATATAGATACTTAACTAAGAAATTTTCAAATCAACCTGCTACCAACCATGAACTCCAATGCATGGACATTTTTTTACCATCACGTGTAATATACTAAAATATGCAATAACCGTTATTTACACATTACATGGCAAACTAATTTTTAACAAAATTTTATTCAAAGCATTAGGAAAATCATATTCAAAACACGGAAATAATCAGACTATAACAATGCTGACAGATAGTGGAATACAAGTTCCCTGACACTTAGTGACTTCTTCCTAACTAAAACTTCAGTTTTAAAGTCACCAGACGGAAAATAGTAGAAGTATTATCTTGTGTCTCTGAGGCTGGAGAAATGGCTTTGATGTGAGAAGTGACACCATTTAAACAGCCAAGATTAGATTTTCCCTAATGTAATTATATTCCCTTCTTGTTATTTCCCAGAGATAAAAATTTAGAATGGAAGGGTTACTAGGAGGTAAATTAGCTCCTTGAAGATGTCCTGATCTGATCAATGCTTGCTTTAATCAGTCCAAACACTGAATTAGCTTTTAAAAATTACAACCACATCATTGCACTTATCTAAAATCATTAATATGAATACACTTTTAAATAATACATTACAGTTATATACCTGTTGTCAATCTTTTTACCTTAAAAGTTATCACTAATGGAGATTTGAAAAACAATTTTCATAGTAGAACTTCAGAACTTTAAATTTATAGAGATCAAAATAATTTCTGAATATTGAAAATAGACTAAATCAATAAATTGCTAAATTTAAGGATTACTTTTTGAAAAGGAAGATAATTTTGTTGGAAGGAATTTGTAGCTGAAAACACTGCCCATTAAAAAAAGACAAATAAAAAAATCATAGTTACCCTGAGACTTTTAAGTACTCTTTAGTACTTTCAGAGGCCCCCAAAAATTCATGAAGAAGCAACTTTTGGCTCTAGCCTCTTACTATTACCAACGTAAAAAATGTTTTCAACTAAACAGTGATTTGTGCTTCCCTGATACACTGGTAACAGGTTACACCTAGACATCTGGACTATAAGCAAATTCTGCATGCAGGTCAGGTAGACTTCTTTTTATTTCCAAAGAAAGAGTTTGTAATTTTTCAAGTGGTCTTGGACTCAAACCTACTGTTTACAAAAAATAATATTCTGTAAGCAAATTCATAGTTTTCTTATAATAATCAAATTCTCTAGTCTACAACCTCTAATCTATGAGCAAATGTTTTATTTCTAATGCAAACATTTCTCAAAGTACACTGTTATTTTTAACATCTCTTATGCATTTACAGTCAGAATTTTTGAATCTCCACATACTTTTAGTATGAAAGAATGGTTATTCCAAACTTCTTACATACCATAATTACTTGAGAGAAGAAAAGTGAAAAAGTGAAAGCAACTACAGAAGTACCAGGATATTTTTCAAAAATAAGAATATACAAAAAACGGCAAATTAGATGGTAACTGGTAGTATGAACTCTCAGTATTCTACTTTGGCTTCCAAATTAAGATCTGACAAGTTTGAAGCCTTGTCCTGTGTCCAGCACAGTAGGAAGAAACCAACTCATTTTTAACCTTTTCAAGCACCTAAAACAACTTTGGCAGATCCAAAAAAGGTTCAGACCACACAACCAATTTGCCAAATGTACTAGTGGATATGTAATACGAGGAAAGTGTAACATCCAGTGCTTGGCCACATCACTTCCTGTTGGCAAATGCAAAGTATAGTCACTCCACTGTTTTGACACACCATATACTGCTTTCACTGTGCGTCCCTTTTCAGTCCAGCAGATGTTATTATTGGAGTTGCAGTTATATTCTACCCAGTCTTTTGTAAAGTCACCCAGCTGTGGTGGGTCAGCTTCTTCAATATCTATTGTCTTTATCATCTCGGCTCCTTGCACTGCAACATACTGGTCATTGATTTTTCTTACTTCTTTCACCCAGGGGGTTGAATTCTCACTGTCTAATATAATAATAAGTCGGGAACAGAAGGAACCATTCTTTTCTCTCCACCATTCTAAAAGTGTGTCAAGGCGCAATATGTCTCCACCTACAAACAAAAGAAAATTCAATAATGTAATAATTTCTGAAGCCTCTTAATAAGAATTCCTTTTTGCTTAAGTGTATTTTCTTTAAGTTTGTAAAATTAAATATGTGAGTAGAAATATAGAGACTTCATTTCAAAGTATCTTTTCAAAAGATTTTTAAAAACAAACTTTCAACTTCATGTTAAAAAAAGTTATCCTTGTTACTCGCATACAAAATAGAATATGCTATAATATATTAAGAAAATCTTTTATAAAGTTAAATTCAGTGAAAAATATAGAATTATAAAGGAAAGTTTATATTCTACATCAAAAGCAGCAAATATAGCTTGCAGTCCAAATCCAACCCATTAAGTATTTAGGTATAGACTCAGAGCTGAGAATTGATTATATATTTTTACATATTTGAAGTATCTTTAAAAAAACAGTATTTGTGATATGGGAAAATTATAGGACATAAACATTTCATGTAATTGTTTCCATTAACAACAATGATTTGTATTCTGTCTATGGCTGCTTTTCAACTACAGTGGCAGAGCTGAGTAGTTGCAACAGAGACCTTATGGCCCACAAAGCCCGTTACAGAAAAAGTTTACCAGTGCTATTGTATACTACCAATAAAATAACAGTACCTATCCTCATTATCTAGATAGCTACTGAATGAAAAATAAACTCTTCCACCCTGTACCAAGAATAAGTTTAGAATGAATTTATTTTAAAATCAATTTTGTACCTGAAAAACAAAGAATTAAAAAGTTTAGTCGGACTAAAGTAAATAAATCTGACCTAGAAACCTATCTTACAGCATAGGTTTTCTATCTGGTTCATTGTGGATAGGTTCCCCCCTCCCCCCATTAATTTTGATTTTTAAATGTTACATTAAAGTATTACGTTATTTGTTTCTGGAGTCCTCTTAAATTTCACGGCCACTGCTATCCTCACCTCACCCTAGTCCTGGCTGTGAATGGTATACTGATAGAATCATCCCAATTCTAGTTATTTATGCTAAGGAAAGAGTAGAGATTAAGACAAATTATTACATATAAAGAGATCTCCTTCCCTCTACTATCTAAGATAGTGTAAAATCTGAAACATCCAGGGGGAATGGAAATAAACTATGGTAGAAACTCAAGAGGGAAGTTTATAGTAAAATAATATTTATTAAGAAATTTTAATGAGAAAATTAGCTATGAAATTAGGAAAAACATATGAGAGAGAAATGTTATCTATAAGAAAGCAGTAGCTATTGTTGGGTGTTTGAATTTCAGCTGGTTTTTGTTATATTTTTCTATATTTTTCCAAAGTTTCTACATTGAATGCTGTTTTTGTAATTAGAAAAGAGTTTTAACATGTTGTAGTTTACTTGCACAAGATTCTAAACCTAACTTTAGAACATACAGTTCTACCAAGAGCAACCATCCTCTTTGCTAAATTATCAAAATGGCAACACCAGAATGAGAAAGAATCCTTAATAATTTGTATTCTATTAGTAATATAACCTCTGAATCAAGGTAGACCACATTCTTTATGAATAATTAAATTTCTCTTATTCTTTAGCTCTGTGAATGAAAAACACATGCATATATCTCAGAGGCACTATTTCAATGCATGGTCTCTATATATTACTAATGGATTGCTTCACAGATACTTCCTGAAAATACCTTTTCAAAAATGGTGAAATGTTAACTTTTCATTACTGCCAATTTTATTAAATTTCTCTAGAGATCAGAGGACAACAGATTACGGGAGCCATTCTACAAATTCCATCTGCCCAAAACGTGACTGACTATCTAACTTGCCTTCTACAACTCTATCATAAATACTCTTCAGCACATTCTACACTAATTCTTATACACAACCTCTTTTAAACTATTTATCTTTTCTTGTTTTATTTTTGTCTGCTTTCTCCTATGAACTGAAAAAAATTCATCTGGCTTTTGGCCCAGATACAAAAGTACTTATATTTATCTTAGATAACAGCAATCTGATGCAGTTCAAGTTAACTAAAACTGCATTTTAAAGGCTCTGTCTATCTGTGATAAAGTGCTTTACAGATTATCTACATATTTTTCATTTACAAGGTGAGGCAAAAGTAGGTTTTATAGTTCTTACTATGGAAAATAATATAATAATTAATAAATAAATATAAATTCTGTGTCACATACTCACATCTATAAACCTACTTTTGCCCCATCCTGTATTTCTATCCCTCATCATTACCACAGTTTTTCTTTTACCCTCAAGCAAAGAGGCAAAAATAGGAGGTTACGAATTATAAGTAAGAAGACTACATATTCTAAGAAGTACTACGAGTAAAGGTATGGGATAAATGGTAAATAGAGATGTTTCTTCTCACAATGACATTTGGTTCTGGACCTGCTCTTAACTTGCTAACTCCAGTAAAATCCAGTCATAATGTTTCTTGTTTTAAAAGTTTTTAGAAAGGTAACTACTAAAAAATGTCAGAGCTCAGAGCTCTTTGGCACTTAGTTTAATACTACTTCTGAAGTAGAATCAGCCTTTGAGGGATGTCTGGGGAAGGCTAGGGCAGGAACTGACTGAAAAGAGGGCTTAGCCTCTGGGCCTAGTTAAACCTAGTTACCAACAAGTAGGCCAGATGCCTAAGGCTGTGAGAGTATACAGCTGCTGATTTACTGGAGAAATATCTACTACTCGTTTTTTCCCCCTCTTACTTTCAACTAACAAGTCTGTGACATAGAAAGTTACACAAATAAGAACAAATCTTCATGGCTAATAGAGCAATTCCATAATGGCCAACTTATTGGTGACAGACTTCAAAAAATATAAATATTCCATAATGTAACATTTACCTAAAATAAACTGTTACTTTAGAGTTTTTCAGTCTTCACAAATTACTCCTAATTGATATTGAATAAAAATTTATCAAGATTTCTACACATGCGTGTTGTAGACTGCTCTGCCTGATTTTAGGAATTGTATCTCTACTCCTTGTGGCTAAGGGTGAGAGATGACCTTTGGAATGCCAGCCACAGGAGACAAAGCCTGTCTCTAGTAGCAAACACTGCCTCAGTTCCTCTCCCTGCCCCCAAAGCTTGGTCAGAAGTCAATGACAGGTAAGACCCCTCACAGTGGGGGCAGGGAGGGGGGGAACCTGAGCCAGACTCATCACTTGGGAGGCCTTCATGGAAGGACTGGGGGGGGTGGCCTGCAACAAAAAGCAATGGACTCAAGCCCCCTGGCTTTGACAAAGCCCAAGTCGCCATGTTCTCTGGGAGAAGTGTTTCCTGGCTCTAATCCCCTTAAGCCTGTTGGGGAGAGGTGCAACTCCTTGCCTTGCTAGAGCGTGTCCTGGGGAAAAAATCTGGCATCACAAAGACTTGCTGATTAACCTGTGAAATCTGCTCTGCTAAGAGTGCTTTCATTCATATGATAAGGGTCCGAGAGGAAATGAGTATGTCTCCCAAAGTTTCTGTAACTCTCTTCCTGACAGACACTGACTCATAGTAAGCCCTCAGATTTCTTTGTAATGTTATCTACTATTTGATCCTTGTCACCTTGTATTCCTGTGTATTACAACCCAATAAAAGGCTATGGATAAAGAGGCTCGGGGCTTTTTTCTCCTCGGAGGAACTGGCCACTGCTGGCCTTTGTCTCCCCAGAGAAACTGGCCACAGCCCACTCCTCCTCCCCAAGCAGATCTCATCTTGTCTCGGCCATATTTATTCATTCACACATGTCCATGGCACCGGGGGGACTCGAGAGAGAAGTCACCCCCCCACACACACATGTACACACAATTTATCCTGGTGTCTATTATTCCTAAAAAAAAAAAAGCTGATACAAATATTAGTAAACTGTACATCTAGAATTTACTTCCAAAACCATTTTTAACAATACTTGGAATAAATTGTAAGATTTAAGAAAAATGTATACTTTTTGAAAACTGTTATATTATTAACCCTTTTCCTAAAAAATACAATAAGTTTACTTTTAAGATGACTTTCTTATGGCCCTGGTGGGGTAGCTCAGTTGATGAGAGCATGGTCCCATATGCCAAAGTTGAAGGTTTGATACATGGTGAGGGCACATGCAAAAGTCAATCAATGAATGCATGGATGCGTGGAACAACAAATCAATGTCTCTTTCTCCCTTCCTCTCTTTCTAAAAATCAATGAAAATAAAAAACAAAATTAAAGAAAATAAAAATAAGATTACTTTCATATAACACTTAAAAATAACTAAGGATTTATGCATGACCACCAAAATTATGCCTTTATTTTCCATTTCATTTGAAAAGTTTATTATTGTAAGCACTAGAGTAAATTTTCAACAAACAATGCTGTTTTTAGATCTGAAATTCTAATTTCTCTATAGATTTTTAAAGTTACTACAACTTTTTTCTTGTGCTCAGAAGTACATGGAATGCTACACCTTACCTGGAATAAAGTAGTAATACAGATTAAAAAGTTGTTTTCTATTTAAAGTTATTAAAAAGTTCAGGTCAAGAAAGTAATCTTATAAATTATATTCAAATTTTTTTTAAAAGATTTTATTTTTATTTATTTTTAGACAGAGGGGGAGGGAGGGATAGAGAGAGGGAAACATCAATGTGTGGTTGCCCTCTCGTGCACCCCTCACTGGGGACCTGGCCTGCTACCCAGGCATGTACCCTGACTGGGAATCGTACCAGCAACATTTTGGTCTGCAGGCCAGTGCTCAATCCACTGAGCCTCACCAGCCAAGGATATATTCAAGTAATTTTAATGGTTGAACCATGTTAACAAAAACATCTACTTACCAGAATATGCCATTTCTCTACCTTCATGTTTTTGCCTTTGGCAGGAACTTGGTACAATGGGGAAAAATGTATTTTAGGAGTCGGGCAGATCTGAGATTAAATCATGGCTCTTCACTTATTAGTAGTATGAACAATATATGTTATATAACCACTTTCAGCTTTCATTTCATGTTTGAAAAACGTAAATGATAGAGTGTTAGTATTTACCTGAAAGGATGTCAAGTAAAGATTAAATCTAATGTGAATAAAGTACAAATCATAGTAGCTGTGCTTCAAATGTGCCCAATAAATGTTAGTTTGTTATTACTCCTAGATAGCCATTGAGTTGGTAAATATTTATTCATAGACACAAAAAATTACAAAAATAATTTTCTTTATGATAAAGCCCTTGGTTACAAGTCTGGCGTGAAATTATTGAGACCACGATTATTTAAAGTCATCTCTACTTTAACATGAAGTTTATTTCCTTATTTCTGAAGTTCGTGTATTTGCAGTTCTGCCTCTGTCCTTCTATAATATTTTGTTTATATTTCCTTTGATCTGAGTATCTATTTCTACTTATATTTTATGACTTTTTTTGTATATGTCCTTGGTGTAATGTAAAATATTTATGAAAAAAAGCAGGATATAATTATCCCTAAAAGAACTATTCTAATTTAAAATAAAAAATTGTTCTTTTTCACAATTCATTCAATGATTTTATCCATCTACATGTTTTAAGGATCCTCAACTACATGACAAGCTCTATTCCAGGTGCTAGGCAAACGATTCACAAAACCTACAGGGTGACTATTGTAGTTGGTGAGGGCAACAAACAAATTGACATATAATATAAAGAGATCTCATTTCTCCCTTGGCAGGGAGATTTAAATTACCTCTTCATTTTATAGATGAGAGAACTGCAGCTAACAGAAGTTAAGTAACTTCCCTAAAATAACACTATTGCGGCAGATTAGCACCAAAACCAAGGTCTCCTAACTTTAGTGATTTTCCCATTAACACACATTGCCTGTTGTTTAAAGTTTGGTTGAGCTTTCTAACATAAATAAAACCATGCATGTGAAAGACTATTAGGGTCAGCATCCATAACTTTAGAGACTTAAAAGTACTAATCAGTTAATCATCTTCTGAAAAGTGTTACTGTATTTAATAATTCCGGAAATACTTTGAAGGGAAAGTGGTTGTAAATTATTTTTTCTTCCCACAAATAATAAGCCATAATGTTCAAAACCTTTGGAGATTACTAAAATTATGCTATACAGTTAAGCCAGAGAAAAGAAAAAACAGTCATATGTTATACTTGGTAAACTATAAAGTGAAAAAATGAGAATTCTGAAAATTTAATGTTTCAGTGTAAAGGATAGATTTCCACAATTGGTATATTTTCACAAAAGTGAAATTGCCAGTGGTGACTTTACCTGCAAGAGCCCACTCTCCTGTACCATGAGTGTGCCCACTGTAATACAAAACATATGTATCGTGTCTAGGTCCATCCACAGTCCGAAGTTCAAGAAAAGCTTTCAGTTTGGAATGTAGAGTATCAAAAGACAGTCCACTTGTGGAATAGTCACATCCATAGGTTTCAATCATATGATATGCAAAAAATCTTTGAATAGCATTGAGCATGCCAGTAGATCTCAAATTTAACTCCTGTACATGTTCGGGTGGAAGAAGTGTTGGTTGCCCATCAGGACTGAAGAAAGAAAAAAAGATTATTTTGGTGTTTAAGAAGTATTCATTCTGTATCATATTTTATCCTTTATTTATAATTAATTATCTAAGAATCTAAGAATAGCTGCTAACTAAATAACAGGATTTAAAAAAAATCACCCTTTTTAAAACTGCTAGGGTTAAGATTAAGTGTTGAAAATGAAACTCTAGTTTCTAAAATTATATTTCTTATAATAATTATATATATATTTCTTATCAATAAAGCAATAGCTAAAGTGAAAGTTAGGATAAAAAGATCTCCAAGTATAGATAGTACTACTATTCTTTGCCCTTCCTTCAAATCTTCTCACCAAATAATTGGTATTAGGCATTTTAAAAACAAAATTATACTAATTTTATCCCCAATGTGTTTTAAGAACAAGGGTGGGGACCATCATGAAAACTTTTCTTCTTGAGAAAAATATTAATAAAGTATGAAAACAATATTTTAAATTGTATATTTGTTTAATTTCTATATTGAAAAGGATTCTTTATAAATTTGTGCTCAAGTTTTACTAAGCAAAGGTACATAAATTGTATGAGACATTACCTATTAGTAAATGGTATTCTAATAAATTATTAAAATTTAGGTCCAACTGTCATATCTTACTGAACACTAATTGAAGACCTAAATCTACTCCTCAAACAACTGTAAAATGATACTCTAGTAATCAACAGGAGAAAAAAGTAAACAAGATATAATCAAAGACATTGAAATTAAGAACAATCTAACAATAGCCGGGGGGGAGGGGTCAGTGGGGAGAAAGGTTTTCAGGAAGAACTATAAAGGACACATGACAAAACCAAGGGGGAGGGTGGAATCAAGGGAGGGAGGTGGGTTTGGCTGGGGTGGGGTGGGGGAGTGGTGAGGAGAAAATGCAGACAACTGTAATTAAACAACAATAAAGTAATTAAAAAACAAACAAAAAAAGATGATAAACCAAGTCCTACAACTAGCAAGAATCATAACACTATTGATATTGAGCTGGGATGGGAGACTCATCAATCCTATTTAGTAAAGGCATTTCTACCAAGAATTTAAAAAACTACATTCACGTAAGACTTTACTTTTCATTACAACAACACATTTTGTTCCATACTCACTTAATAATTACAAAAAATAAAAATGAAGAAATGTATATATAAAAATTATATAATATAAAACTCTTAAATGCAAATTACTTTTTCTACATATTCTTCCTGAAAAGTTGTCACATCTTACTTTATGGAACCCTTCTAAATCTGTATTTTCTTATGAGAATCTTCAAATTTTTATTAAGCCTTTAACATGGAGAAAAAGAATACAAATAGTCTATCTGAGATTTTCATGTCACATACTCAAAAGGAGATAAAAACTTTTGGTTTCAAGTTCCCCTCATCCCAAAGAAAGTATGATGAATACTTGCCCATCAGAATCAATTAATGGCAAATAACTCATTTTTTTCTATTTCAAAGGTACTTAACAATATTAAAAATATTTAAAATGTGTCAACATTATAGGTTCAGACAGATATACCATATATTTGGGGTAAAAAATTATTCTGAAGTGAAAGTGCAGTCAAATACATATGTTTATGTACATACACAAATAAGTATTTACATACACAGACACACACTATACACACACAGTTATTTCCAATCTTTTGAATTCCTGGTATTATATTATTCAGGGGGCAGGGTATTTTTATATTCATATTCTCATTAACTCTTCATAATATTCCTCTGAGATGGGCAGAACAGGTACTGTCATTTACATTTTAGATAAAGATAATGAAGTTCAGAGAAGTTATGATTTGCCTAAGGTGACACAGATTTTGGATTTAGGACTCTCAGGCCCAGTGTACATTGTATTACATTTTACCATATTGTTTCACAGGACATTTTCCCAACAAGATATCACTTTCTAAAGAAAGGGTAGAATGTTTACTTAGAAAATCCATTAATATTTCTTGATTTCTAGCAAAATATAAGCTAATTGCATTTATCCAAAAGAAAATTAAATTAAACCCTGAAGATTATATTATTACTGAGAATAAATACTTTTTAAACATTTGGGATAACTAAAAATGCAATAGTATTGTATTTTTAAATATTATAGTATTGAAAACCTCATCAATAATTTGTATTTATTACCATATTAAGAAAATGTTAAGAGTCAAGTAGCTATTACTAATTACTACATTCTAGAGTACTGTACCTGCAGAAGTTGGTAGGAATCACAATAGCATATCCAACAGATGTTCCTCCTAAACAATTACCCAATTCATGGAAGAGCCCATGAGCCATGGATTCCAATGGCAAAACAATTAAAAACATGCTCAAGAAGACTCCATTTGCTGGCTAAAAGAAATTTGAAAAATCATGTTTACATAGTGTGACTGGTTTATGTGTACATACATCTATAGATATACATACATGAATATTTACCCTACACTTTTGGCTACTACTCTCAGAAAGAATAAAAAGGACAATTAATGATTCAAAAACAATCGTATGTTGAAGCAGACAAGAATATATGAAGAGGCAGTGAACCCTAAATTTATCTCTCAGGTTCTTAGAAGTCGGGACAAAACAAATATGGCACATATTTCTTTCATTTCTAAGATAACATCTCACTCAAAATAAATATACAAAACAAAAAAATAACCATTTAACTGAGAAAAAGCCAGAAAACAAATCTTTCCTGTTAAAACCCACATGCCCTAAATCATTTTTCAAATCACACACTTATTCACTTTAACAGAAGTGTTAAGTGCTCGTTTTTTAATGCACTGAAAAGTCCACAAATTAAGAGAATAAAATTTTAAAGAAACTAAAGATCCTAAAACTGTCAAAATGAATTCCATTCTTATATTTAATTGCACTTAGGTTTTCCTTTGAAAAGCTTTAGACTCTGTATAGACTAAAAATTGCAAAAATACAAAATGAAAAACTAGTTCCAGGCAAGATGGAGGCATAGGTAGAAACCCTGAGCTTCCTCACACAACCAAAAGAAGGACAATAGTCAACCTAAAAATAACCAGAAGTGCCAGAAATTCAAACTACATGGAACTCTGACAACCAAGGAATTAAAGAAACAGTCAACCAGACCAACAGACCAGTAAGATGGGTGGACGGAGAGAACCCACAGCAAGGCGGTGGAATGTGCAGGCGGGATTGACTGCGAGAACCCCTGGCCAAGGGGCAGACTATGAGGGTGGGGCTGGCAGAGTCCAGGTGCAGACCATGTGGGCGGGGCTGCTTGAACAGAAAGCTGAGACTCAGAACTCTTTGTGGAGTACAGCAGTTGCCACAGCGGGAGAAAATCCCACTCTCACAGGAGGGTTCATTGAAAAGTGGGGCTAGAGCCAAGCAGGTGAGCTGCATTGTTCTTTTTCTGGCCCGTCCCCACACACTGAGCTGCACTGCAGCAAGGAGGGTTGCTCTGCTTTGGTGAATACTGAAAGCCCCACCCCTTACAACTTAATAGGGGCCTCAAGCAAAGAAATAGGGCCAAAATGAAAGAACAGAGCAAAACCTCAGAAAGAGAGCTAAGAGAAGACGATATAGCCAACATAACTGAGGGAGAGTTTAAAGCCCCGGTAATCAAAATGCTCACAGATCTGAATGAGCTAGGTCAAAAAATGAAATAACAAAAAGAAAAATACCCAAAATGAAATAAAGCAAAATATTCAGGGAACCCAGTGACAGGAAGGAAATCATGATTCAAAGCAACGATTTGGAACAAAAGGAAGAAATAATCATCCAACCAGAACAGAATACACAAACAAGAACTCAAAAAAATGAAGAGAAACTTAGGTACCTCTGGAACAACTTTTTTTCTTTAAAACAATTTTAATACATTTTACTGATTATGCTATTACAGTTGTTCTATTTCCCCCCTTCACTCCCCTCTGCCCTATACTTCCCCTTCCACCCACCTCCCCCCCTTTAGTTCATGTCCATAGGTCATATTTATAAGTTCTTTGTCTTCTACATTTCCCATACTATTCTTACCCTCCCCCATCTATCTTCTATCTACCATCTATGCTACTTATTCTCTGTAACTTTTCTCCCTCTCCCCCCTGTTGATAACCTTCCATGTGATCTCCGTCTCTGTGGTTCTGTTCCTGTTCTAGTTATTTGCTGAGTTTGCTTTTATTTTTGTTTTAGGTGTGGTTGTTAATATTTGTGAGTTTGCTGTCATTTTACTGTTCATAGTTTTTGATGTTCTTCATTTTCTTAGATAAGTCCCTTTAACATTTCATATAAGGGCTTGGTGATGATGAACTCCTTTAACTTGAACTTATCTGAGAAGCACTTTAACTGCCCTTCCATTCTAAATGAAAGCTTTGTTGATAGAGTAATCTTGGATGTAGGTCCTTGCCTTTGATGACTTGGAATACTTCTTTCCATCCCCTACTTGCCTGTAAGGTCTGTGAGAAATCAGCTGACAGTCTGATGGGAACTCCTTTGTAGGTAACTCTCTCCTTTCCTCTTGCTGCTTCTAGGATTCTCTCCTTCATTTTAATCTTGGGTCATGTAATTATGATGGGCCTTGGTGTGCTCCTTTTTGGGTCCAAATTCTTTGGGATTCTCTGAGCTTCCTGGACTCCCTGGAATCTATTTCCTTTGCCAGATTGGGGAAGTTCTCCTTTATTATTTGTTCAAGTAACTTTTCCACTTGTTGCTTTTCCTCTTCTCCTTCTGGTACTCGTATAATTCAGAAAATGGAACATTTAAACATGCCTGGGAAGTTCCTAAGCCTCTCCTTATTTTTTTTTTTTTTGAATTCTTGTTTCTTCATTCTTTTCTGGTTGGATGTTTCTTTCTTTCTTCTAGTCCACACTGTTGATTTCAGTCCCAGTTTCTTTCCCATCACTATTGGTTCCCTGTACATTTTCCTTTATTTCAGTTAGCATAGCCTTCATTATTTCACCTAATTTTCCACCAAATTCAACCAATTCTGTGAGCATCCTGATTACCAGTGTTTTGAACCATGCATCTGATAGGGTGGCTATCTCTTCATCAATTAGTTGCATTTTTTCTGGAGCTCTGATCTGTTCTTTCATTTGGGCCATCTTTTCTGTTTTGACTCGCATGTTACGTAGTGAGGGGCGGAGTCTTAGGTGTTCACCTAGGCGAGGCAACCCACATCACTGGGTTGTGAGGTATGTGGGGGAGGGGTCTGAAAGGGAACAATGGCACTCGCTCCACTCTCTGCCAGATTTCGATCACTTCCCACAAGCAAATCAGGCTCTTCTGGTGCTGATTACTGCATGGGTGGCCTTGTATACATTCTGGACCCTGTGGGTCTCTCCAATGAACTCTCCTGCGAGGCTGGGAGTTTCTCCCGCTGCCTCAACACCCACAGGTGTTTTCAATATGTGGTTTGAGGCTTTATTTCCCAGCACTGAAACCCTGGGTTGTACTCCTTGGTTGACGGACTTCCACAAAGTTTGATTTTCTGTCAATTCTGGTTGGCTTTTGTTTTTAAATTATTGTTGTCCTTCTTTTGGTTGTGCAAGGAGGCAAGTGTGTCTTCCTACTCCTCTATCTTGGCCGGAAGTCCTCCTCTGGAATAACTTTAAACATTCCAATATGTGAATAGTAGGGATGCCAGAAGAAGAACA
Source organism: Artibeus jamaicensis (assembly GCF_021234435.1). NCBI lineage: Eukaryota > Metazoa > Chordata > Mammalia > Chiroptera > Phyllostomidae > Artibeus > Artibeus jamaicensis. Next base: position 7,450,312 of record NW_026521717.1, on the reverse strand, counting down.
AAGCAAGAAACTAAAAACGTATTTGAACAAATAATGAAGGAAAACTTCCCCTGAACAAATAATGAAGGAAAACTTCCCCTTCCTTCTGGAGAAGGAAACAGACTTCCAGGAAGCCCAGAGAGTCCCAAAGAAGTTGGACCCAACAAGGAACATACCCAAGGCACATCATCATTAAGTTACCCATGATTAAAGAAAGAAAAAGACAGTTATCTTAAAAGCACAAGAGGAAAGGAGTTACCTACAAAGGAGTACCCATAAGACTATCAGCTGATTTCTCAAAAGAAACCTTACAAGCAAGAAGGGGCTGGAGAGAAGTATTCCAAGTCATGAATGACAAGGACCTACATCCAAGATTACTCTATCCAGCAAAGCTTTCATTTGTAATGGAAGGTCAGATAGAGTGATTCCCAGATAAGGTCAAGTTAAAGGGGCCATCATCACCAAGTCCTTACTATATGAAGTGTTAAGGGGACTTACCTAAGAAATTGAACAAAATCAAAAATTATGAACAGCGAAATGACAACAAACTCATAACTATCAACAACTGAACTTAAAAAAAACAATGAAAACAAAAACTCAGCAAACAACTAGAACAGGAACAGAATCAGAGAAATGGGTGTCACATGGAGAGTTTAGGGGGGTAATACAGGGGTAAAGTTACAGGGGAAACATTACAGGGAAGAAGCATAATTGGTAGGCAGCAATAGACTGGGAGAGGTAAAAAAATGGTATAGGAAACAGAGAACTCAAAGAACTTATAAGTATAACCCATGGACATTAACTAAGGAGGGGAATGCTGGAGGGTTGGGGGTGCAGGTTGGAGGGGGGATAAAGGTGAAAAAATTGGGAAAACTGTAACAGCATACTCAATAAAATATACTTTAAAAATATAAAATAAAGGAATAAACTTTAAACATCCAAAAGCAGATTAGAGAAGAAGAGGCAGCAGAAATATTAAAAAGAGGAGGCAAGATTAGGTAGTAACTACAATAAAGAATGAGAAAAAAAGGATCCATTAAGTGTAAAGGAAGGATGACAGTTACTCAGTCCTGATTTATATCTTTGCAATACTGATACTATTCTATATTCTTTGTTGTTATTGCACATATTACAGTCATGTGCCAATGAGCATGAACACATATTTTTTAGCCACAATAAGGAGATCTGTTTGATTAGAATTTAATAAAAAAACAGAAAGCTGATTCCCATAATGGAAAAATGGATTTAAGGTCCTACCTATATCTGGTACAGTCTGTAATCAATTACATAATTAATACAGTACATGACCAGCCCTGGCTGGTATAGCTCAGTGGATTGAGCACGGGCCTGCGAACTAAGGGATCCTGGTTCGATTGCCAGTCAGGGCACATGCCTGGGTTGCAGGCCAGTTCCTAACAGGGAATGCACGAGAGGCAACCATACATTGATATTTCTCTTCCTCTCTCTTTCCCTTCCTCTCTAAAGATAAATAAATAAAATCTTTTAAAAAAAAGTTAAAAAAAATACAGTACATGACCAATTCAGAGACATTAAAAAATACAAATAAGTAAAAAGGATATGTCATTGAAATTATGCCAAGTACCATCATCCACACATATGTACTACTTGCTTAAAATATTTACAGGCTTCATACAATGTATATTCACAAATATATATATATTTTTCCAAAGTGGGATATATAATAATGTTCTGTAAACAAACAGGATTACACCAAACTAAAACAATTTTGCACAGCAAAAGAAACCAACAACAAAACAAAAAAATGACCGACTGAAGAAAAAATGTATTTGCTAGTGAGAAATCTAGTAAGGGGTTAATCTCCAAAATTGATTAAGACCTCACACAACTCCACACACACACAAGTAAAAAATGGGCAGAAGACCTTAACAGATACTTCTCCAAAAAATAAATACATATGGCCAATAAACGTATGAAAAGATGCCCAAAATCACTAATAATCAGAGAAATGCAAATTGAAACCTCAATGATACATCACCCTACAGGTGTCAAAATGGCTATCACCAAAAAAAATCAACAAACCAAAAGTACTGGGGCAATATAAGGAAAAGGGAACAACCTTACGACCTAATGATTATACTTCTGGTTATATAGCTAAAGAAATTCCAAACACTAATTCAAAATGATATATGCACCTTTTATGTTCACTGAAGTGTTATTCACAAGACCCAAGATATGGAAGCAACTCTGGTGACCACAAATAGACCAGTAGATGAAAAAGTGGTGGATACAATGGAATATTACTCAGTCATAAATACAAATGAAGTCTTACCATTTATGACTGCACGGATGGACCTAGAAGGTATTATTCTAAGTAAAATAAGACAAAGAAGGACAAATACCATATGGTTTCACTTACATGTGGAATCTAAAGAGCAAAATAAATGAACAAATAAAATAGACTCATAGATACAGAATGTGGATGGGTGGTTGCCAGAGGGGAGAGGAGTTAAGGGACTGGGGAAAGGAGGTCAAGGGATTATGAAGAAGAAATTGGCAGTTACAAAATAGTCACAAAGATGTAAGGTACAGTATAGGGAATCTCGTCGTCAATAATACTGTGATAGCTATGTATATTGCCAGGCGGGTACCAGAAATATCAAGGGGAACACTTTGTAAAGTATATGATTTCTAATCACTATACTATACACCGGAAACGGATATAAAATTATAATTAAAGTGTAACTGAAAAAGACAAAATACAAATAATAACAACAATAATATTGTAATAAGTATGTCTAATGCCAGGTAGGTACTTGAAATATCAGTGAATACTTTGTAAAAGTATTAAACTGTCTAACCACTATGCTGTACACTTGAAACTAATACAAAATAATGTGAGTGTAAATTGTAATTGAAAAATAAAATTAGAAAAAATAACATCAGTGGTAGAAGTAACTGAAGTTGTAGAACCAAACAAGAATCAGAAGTGAAACCCGACAATGTGACTCAATTGCTGCAATCTCATGATAAACTTGAATGGATGAGGAGTTCCTTCTTATAGATAAACAAAGAAAAGTGGTTCCTTGATATGGAATCTACTTACTGGTGAAGATATAGTGAATACTGTTGAAATAACAACAAAAGATTATAATATTACATAAACTTAAATATAAAGAGGTGGCAGGGTTTCACAGGGCTGACTCCAATTTTGAAAGACGTTACACCATAGGTAAGATGCTATAAAAAGAGCACTGTATGCTACAGAGAAATCATTTGTGAAAGGAAATCAATCAATGTGGCAAACTTAATTATTGTCATATTTTAAGAAATAGCTACAACCACCCAACCTTCAGCAACCACCCCTCTAATCAGCCATCAATATCAAGGTGAGACCCTCCACCTGCAAAAAGTGTATAACTTGCTTAAGGCTCAGATGATAGCATTTTTAGCAATAAATTATTTTTACATAAGGTACATACCTTGTTTCTCATGACGTAATCCTATTGCACACTCAATAGACTACATTATAGTGTAACCATAACTTTTATATGCACTGGGAAACCAAAAATTTGTGTGACTCACTTTATTGTGATACTTATTTCATTGCAGTAGTCTGGAACTGAATCCACAATATCTCCAAGGTATGCCTGTACCTTTCCTCTCTGTAACTCCTGTAATGCTGTTTTTGCTTAATATAAGTACCTAAATGTAATGTAGTGTTTTTGTGTATTAAAGAAATTTCCCTCCACCTAAAGATTAGTGAGATATTTTACATTACCCTCTAAAGGACTTAAAGTTTTGTTCTTCACATTTAGACCTATAATCCGAATGTAACTGATTTTTATAATGACCCAATTTTATTTTTTTATGATACCCAATTTTCAATTATTAAAAGTATCAACTATTCCACATTACTTTGTCAGGTTTGGCCAGAAGTCCTCCTGCTAAGGAGGAATAACTTTAAACATTCCAATATGTGAATAGTAGGGGTGACAGAAGAACAAAGCAAGAAACTGAAAACGTATTTGAGTAAATAATAAAGGAAAACTTCCCCTGTTTAAACAGGAAAATAAAACTTCCCCTGTTTAAACTCTGTTTAAACTTCCCCTGTTGGACTTTCTTCTGTTCCATGGTCTATTTGTGTATGCTTTAAAATATTTCTTTGGTCTTTTTCCCGGGACTCCAATAAAACACAGATGAGATCTTCCCAGTGTAGAGACTCTTTGAGTCTTACCCCTTTTCTTCTGTATAGTATTTTCCCGATTTCTTTCCTCTTCTGTGCTCCTTCTTGTATAGCTTCTTTTGAATTATATTTTCTAGATCATTAATGCTCACTTCAGCTTTACCTGATCTGTTAAGCTTTGCGCACTCCATTAATTTCAGGCACTTTTTGTTCTGATTCTAAAACTTCTTTTTGGTTCTTTTTCATGTCTGCCTTGTCACATTTTTATAGTTTTCAACTTTCTACCATTATATATTATCTTTGCTTTTTTTTTTTTATCAAGTTAGTAAATACAGTGGTTTTCTCTCTGATAATTCCAATATCACAACACTTTTTAATCTCTCTTTTCTGTTGGTTCTGCTGCTTTTTGTTCTGGATGCTATGTGTGTATGTATACCTGGTTATATTGATATTTATGAGCTAAACACTGTATATTAAAAAAATTATTACATGGCTAACTGCAGGCCTAGTATAATGATACCTTCTTCAAGAGGACTTTGTTTCAGGGAGCTGAAGACATTACTACTCTACATAGCTTAATCCAGGTTTAAGCACTTAATCTAGATTAAATCATAACTGGACACAAGGTCAGGATTCAAGTTCATGAGGGACTGTAATATACGTGGCTCTACAATTTTCCATTGGTGTGTCCTCTTAAAATTTACCAGAGGTCTCTCCTCTAATGGCTTTGGGCTTTGGTTTTTCCTCCTCTTGACAGCACCAGAAGTGCAGCTTAGCTTTGAAAACTGTCTCCTCTATATTAAAAATGTCTTCAGGCAGTCTCGAGTTTTTCTCTCCCAGAAAGTATAGTATACTTGTCCATTCTTTCATGTCTTCTTTTACAACCTTCAGTGGAGTTTTATATATAAGTATAGTTTTATATATAAATAAAATATAGTATTTTACTTATAAAAGTTTCGTGAGTTTCTTTAAACTTTATTTCTAGGCATTATGTGTTTCTGTTCTATGAATGAAGTGCTTTCTACAAATAAAGTAATTTTTGTTATATTTTCTGATTATCGATTTCCAAGATACGAATTTTTGTATATTTACATGTTACCAGTTACCACCTAAGTGTTATTAAAAATATATTTTCAAAGAGTTACGTTAGCAACATGGCAAAGTGAGATGATGTATTTGGATATACCCTTAAGTTTACAAGTTGGAGGTCCATAATCCAAAAGTTTCCTTCATTCAACACACAAACATACCTGAGCAATTCACTAATTGGTACATCTGAAGACAGGTATCATGGAATATGTAGAGAAGCTAGAATAAGGGGAAGGACACAGATGATGTCCACAGACAGAGTGCTTGCCATGGCACCAGCTAATGAGTGGTGATGGAGAGTCTGGCTTCAGACCCACAGTATACCTGCTTGAAGGTAAGAGAGCCAGACGCAGCATCAGTGCTGGAGAATCTGGGGAGCTTCCCCATCAACAGAGATCTGATATCCAGTAGGAGCATCGATGAAGTATGTAAAGTCCCCAGACTATAACACAGCTGTGTCAGCAGCCATAAGAAATAAGGGAGCACTGCTGAGGGCACGTGAACCTAGCTCCCCATCACCAACCTAATCCTACAATAGCAATGATGCCACGAGACCTAATGGATCAGAACACAGTAGGTACAGCTATCAACCTGGTCTCACCCAGGTGTCAATTTTCATGACTGCAGTTATCCCCTTGCCCCACTAGAACCCCAGAGGCAAAAGCTGTGGAGGTAAGAGAGAACAAAAACTTGCACTATAGCACCATCTATTGGAAAACAAAAGAAAGACTTCTAACAAAAAAACTGCTGATTTGTTAAGACCAAAATAGTATCCTCACAACAAAAAAGTTCACTACCTCCTCCTAGCCAGTGCTGCTTAGTTGATCGGAGTGTCATCCTACAAAACTGAAGATCACAGGTTCAATTCCTGGTCAGGGTACGTATCTACATTAAGGGTTGATCCCCAGTTGGGGCGCATGCAAGAGGCAATCGATCAAGGTTTCTCACATCAATATTTTTCTCCTGTTATCTAAAATCAATGAGGATTAAAAAATGAAAGTAAACAGTAAAAATAAGTAATAAACCACTAACTCAAATGCAAAGGCAGAAGAACAATGCATCAAATGCCATGAAAAACCACGGTAAAATGGTAATGCACACAAAACAAATAAAATAATCTCCAGAGACCAAACTGAGAGTCATGGAAGACTAATAAAATGACAGAAAATTTAAGACTATAATTATGAAGAAACACATGAGCTACAAGAACAATCAGAAAGGTAGTTCAATGAGCTCAGGAATAAAATCAATGAACAAAAGGAATACATTATCAAGAGTGAAACTGTAAGAAAAGGGACCAAACACAAATTCCGGTACTGAAAAACTCAAATAAATGATAAGAAGAATGCATTAGGAAGCATTGGAAAAAAGCAGACCAAGATGGAAGAGAGAATTTGTGAGTTCAAAAATAGAAATCTAGAAATAATTCAGATGGAAGAAGAGAGAGAACTAAGTGTTAAAACAAAACAAAACGAAAAACCTCTACCAGAATTTTCTGACTCCATTAGAAGAGAAACATTAAGGATCATAGATATTCCAGAAAAAAGTGAACAGAGAGTCTATTCAAAGGAATAGTTGATGAGAATGTTCCAATCTTAGAAAGTAAGCTGGACAGTTGAATACAAGAATCTAACAGAACACCTTATTATCTCAATGCAAAAACAAAACCCAATTAGATTATTATCAGATTTCTCAGGAAAACCCTTTAGGGCCAGAAGAGAGTTGAAACGATACTTTTAAAATGTAGAAAGAGAGAAAGCACCAGCCAAGAATGATATACCCAGCAAAGTTATTCTTTACATATGAAGGACAAATAAAGGCTTTCCAAGACATGCAAAAATGGTAAAATTTACCAACACGAGACCTGAACTAACAAGAAATGTTGACATTAGCTCCACTACCTGAAGCAAAAGGATATGAGTATACAAAACTCTTGAGTATGGTGTGACAAAAAAAAGAAAAAAACCACTTTTTTAGTACCCTGTTTCACAATAGGGTATCAAATAATTATAACATTGTTTCAATACCCTATTTCAGAATAGGGTATTAAACAATTATAACACAACGTTTTAAAAACATTAAAAAACTATAGCTCTTACAGTTTAGTAACAAACACACAACATAAAAAAGGGATAACTTGTAACAACAATAAAAGGGGAAGTTGTAAAAACTGAACTTGTATAGGTACATGAAGATGCTATCAGAAGGCAAAACTACTTTATCTATGAGACATTTTATATAAACCTCATGGCAACCAGAAAACAAAAATTCAGGGCTGAGACACAAATCAATTTTTTTAAGGCAGGGAAACAGAAAAATATCATAGAAAACCACCAATCTAAAATAGCAGAGATAAACATATAGAAAAAGAGACAATGGAGATACAGAGCAACCAGAAACAACAGATTGAATGGCTATAGTAAGTTCTCAATATCAATAATAACTCTAAATGAAAGGAGAATGACCCCACCAATTGAAAGGCAAACAGTAACTGGATGGATCTAGAAAAAAGAAAAAAAAGGACAACTACATGCTGTCTTCAGGAGAACCATCATGAAGACAAATACAACCTCAAAGTGAAGGGGTAAATGGTATTATGTACCATTTACATAATACTTCATGTAAATGGTAACCACCAAAAAAGTAGGTGTAGCCATACTTATATAAAATAGATTTCGGGACACAATGGCAATAAGACACAAAAATGGACATTTTATATGATTAAGGGAACAATCCATGACGAGGTCATGACACATTAATGTACATGCACTCAATCTAGGAGCACCAAAACATATAAAGAAATGATAAACATATGTAAAGGGAGAAATTGACAGTTTAACAATAGCAAGGGACTTTAATACCCCACTTATTGTACATTAATGGATAAAATCATCCAGACACAGTAAACTGGGAAATGTTGGCCTTAAATGACACATTAGATGACATAGCATTAATAGATATAAATAGAACTTTCCACTCTTAACATATAGCAGAATATACATTCTTTTTAAGTGTAAACGGACGTTCTCCACAGCAAACATGCTGGGATACAAAACAGGTATCGATAAACTTAAGAAGACTGAAATCAGAGGATGCTGGGAAGATGGCAATGGAGTAAGATGGAGCTGATACTAGCTCCTGTACTCATGGGTGAAAATCCTGGCAGATCTATAGAGAAACAGCACAATAAACCATCGGTTACCCAGCATTTATGAAATTAAAGGACCAGAGATTGTGACCGATGCTGAAACACCAGACGGCGGCAGAGTCAGCTACTGGAGCTGGGTCTCACGCGGCCCCTGTGCTGCCGCCAGAGAAACAGGCTTGGGAGCTGGGGAGTCAGGTATGGGAGCCAGACACTCCAAGCCCCTGTGACGGTCCTGGGAGACAGAGGAGTCAGGAACCGGAGCGGAGACATTCTCGGCCCTTGTGCCAATGCCATAGCTACCGGCCTGGGCAACGGAAGGGTCAGTTGCAGGAGCTGGGACACCAAAGGCCCCTGTGACGCCGCCATAAAGACAGGCCTGGGCCCTGAGGATCCAGCTACAGGAGCGGGGACGTTCTCAGCCAGTGTGCTGCTGCCATAGCGACGGGACTGGATGCTGGGGAGTCAGGTACGGAAGCCGGGACTCTCCAAACCCCTGAGACACAGCAGAGGAGCCACCTACGGGAGCCGGGAAGTTCTTAGCTCCCCTGCTGCTGCAATAGCGACAGGACTGGACGCCGGGGAGTCAGGTACGGGAGCCTGGACACTCCAAACCCCTGAGGTAGCCCTGGGCGGCAGAGGAGCACTCTATGGGAACTGGGACGTTCTCAGCCCCTGTGCCGCTGCCACAGCGACGGGATTGGACACTGGGGAATCAGGTATGGGAGTTGGGACATTCTAAGCCTCTGTGCCACTGCCATAGAGACAGGACTAGACGCCAGGGTGTCAGGTACGGAAACCGGGACACTCCAAACCCCTGTGATGGCCCTCGGCTGCAGAGAGAGCCAGATACGGGAGCCGGGACATTCCCAGCCTCTGTGCCGCTGCCGTAGTAACAGGCCTGGGTGCTTGAGGAGGCGGCTACTAGAGCCGGGATATTCAGCAGTGGTGGGCGACCAACAGAGGGACCAGCGCGAGGACCAGAGTGAGTGTAGGTGGAGATGAAGAACATCAAGAAACTTCAAGGAGTCTGCACCACTGAACTTCACAAGGATCATACCACAGAAGTTTACACCATAAAACCAGGGATTCAGAACAGATCAATTTTAGAAGCAGAGACTAACAAGAAGAGTCTCGAAGAATGAGAAGACAAAGAAGCAATCCCCAAATGAAAGAAAAAGCAGAAACTTCAGAAAGAATGTTAGATGAAATAGAGGCTGATCAACTATAAGATAGTGAATTCAAAACACTGGTTATTACGAAGTTCAAAGAGCTCACAGTGAACAACCAGAAACTACAGAGGAACTATAATGATCTCTCTGCAAACTACAGCAACATCAAAAAGGAAATGGAAACTATCAGCAAGAGACAAGAGGAAATGAAGAATACAATTTCCGAATTGAAGAACACAGTAGAAAGTTTCAAAAGTAGGATAGATTAAGCGGAGGACAGGATTAGTGAGTTGGAGGACAAGGTAGAAAGCATCCCACAGAAAGAACAGGAAAGGGAAAAGAGGCTCAGAAAGAATGAAGAGGGATTAAGAGAAATGCAAGACAATATGAAACGTAATAATATCCGAATAATAGGAATACCAGAAAGAGAAGAAGAAGAACGAGAGATAGAAAACGTATTTGAACGAGTAATAAGAGAAAATTTCCCTAATTTGAAAAGAGAAAAAGTCTCACAAATCCAGGAATCACAGAGAGTCCCAATCAAGAGGAACCCAAGGAGGCCCACTTACACACACATCATCATCAAAATGGCAAAATTCCAAGACAGAGAGAATCTTAAAGGCAGCAAGGGAGAAAAAAGAAATAACATATAAGGGAGTCTCAATAAGATTAGCCACTGACTTCTCAATGAAAACACTCCAAGCAAGAAGAGAATGGCAAGAAATATTCCAAGTAATGAGAACCAGAGGCCTACAACGAAGGCTACTTTACCCAGCAAGGCTCTCAATCAAGATAGATGGCCAAATAAAGAGCTTCCAAGACAAAAGAAGTCTAAAAGAATTTGCTGCCACCAAGCCAGCTCCACAAGAAATACTAAAAGAACTGCTTTAAGGAAAGGAAGGAAAAGAGACAGACAGAGAGGAGCACAGGTACAAAAATGGCAATGAATAAGTACCTATCAATTATAACCTTAAACAGAAATGGATTAAATGCTGCAATCAAAAGACACAGAATAGCGTCATGGATAAGAAAGTATGACCAACACATATGCTACCTACAAGAGACCCACCTCAGGACAAAAGACCATCACAGACTAAAAGTGAAAGGCTGGAAACAAGTTTTCCAAGCAAATGGACAAGAAAAAAAAGCTGGGGTAGCAATTCTCATATCGGACAAAATAGACTTCAAAAAAAAAAGGCCATAAAGAGAGACCCAGAAGGTCACTTCATTATTCTCAAGGGAAGAATCCACCAAGAAGACATTAACACTGTAAACATATATGCACCAAACATAAGGGCACCCAAATATATCAAGAAAACCTTAGAGGACTTCAAGAAAGATATTGACAGCAACACAATTATAGTAGGGGATTTGAACACCCCACTATCAAAAATGGACAGATCTTCCAAACAAATTATCAACAAAGATATTGTGGCATTAAACAACACCCTAGATGAAATGGACCTAACTGATATATATAGAACCCTTCATTCCAAAGAAGCTAAATACACATTCTTTTCAAATGCACATGGAACATTTTCAAAGACAGACCACATGATAGGACACAAAACAAGCCTCAACAAATTCAAGAATATTGAAATCATACCAAGCATCTTCTCTGACCACAAGGGACTGAAACTGGAAACCAACCCCAAAGAAAAAAACCCAAAGCACCCAAAAACATGGAGACTGAATGGTATGCTATTAAAAAACGAATGGGTCAAGAATGAAATTATGGAAGAAATCAAAACGTTTCTGGAAACAAATGAAAATGATTTCAAAACAACCCAAAACTTATGGGACACAGCAAGGCAGTCCTGAGAGGGAAGTTTATAGCAATATACAGGCCTACCTAAAGAAGACAGAAACATTTCAAACAAACAACCTAACCCTACACCTGCAAGAACTCGAGGAACAACAACAAAGACAGCCCAGAGCAAGCAGAAGGAAAAAAATAACCAAGATTAGAGCAGAATTAAATGACATTTAATGACATTAAATGACATTTAGTTTTAGAAACTAAAAGCACAATTTTAAGGATCAATGAATCCAGGAGTTGGTTCTTTGAGAAGATAAACAAAATAGACAAGTCTTTAAGTAGGCTTATAAAGAAAAGACGAGAGAGGACACAAATAAACACAATCAGAAATGAAAAAGGAGAGATTACAACTGATACCACAGAAATAAAAGGGATTGTAAGAAATTACTATGAAGAACTGTATGCCAAAAAATTTGAAAACCTAGGGGAAATGGACGCATTTCTAGAAAAATACAATCTTCCAAAACTCAGTGAAAAAGAAGCAGAAAATCTAAATACACCAATAACAGCAAAAGAAATTGAAGCAGTAATCAAAAAACTCCCATCACACAAAAGCCCCGGACCAGATGGGTTCACAGGAGAATTCTACAAAGCATTTAAGGAAGAGCTAACCCCTATTCTCCACAGACTATTCCAAGAAATCCAGAAGAATGGAAAAATCCCAAATTCTTTTTATGAAGCCAGCATCATCTTAACTCCAAAACCAGATAGAGACACAACAAAGAAAGAAAACTTCAGGCCAATATCGCTGATGAACATAGATGCTAAAATCCTCAATAAAATATTGGCAAATTGCATCCAACAATATATCAAAAAGGTCATACACCATGACCAAGTAGGATTCATCCCAGGAATGCAAGGATGGTTCAATATTCGCAAATCAGTAAATGTAATACATCACATAAACAAAAGCAAAGACAAAAATCACATGATCATATCAATAGATGCGGAAAAAGCTTTTGATAAGGTACAACACCCATTTATGATAAAAACACGCAGCAAAGTGGGAATACAGGGAGCATTTCTCAAAATAATAAAGGCCATATATGAGAGACCTACAGCCAATATCATACTCAATGGGAAAAAACTAAAAGCTTTTCCACTAAGATCAGGAACAAGACAAGGTTGTCCACTTTTACCACATCTATTCAATATAGTATTGGAAGTTTTAGCCACAGCGATCAGGCAAGAAAAGGAAATAAAAGGCATCCAAATAGGAAAGGAGGAAGCAAAACTGTCACTGTTTGCAGATGACATGATAGTGTACATGGAAAATCCTATAGACTCTACCCAAAAACTGCTCAAACTAATTAATGAATTTGGCAAAACAGCAGGATACAAAGTCAATATCCAGAAATCAAAGGCATTTTTGTATACCAACAGTGAATCAGCAGAAGCAGAAATCAAGGAAAAAATCCCATTCGATATAGCAAAAAGAAAAATAAAATATCTGGGAATAAACCTAACTAAGGAGGTAAAAAAACCTGTATGCAGAAAACTACACAGCCCTGAAGAAAGAAATCAGGGAAGATACAAACAAATGGAAACATATACCTTGTTCATGGATTGGAAGAATTAGCATCATCAAAATGTCCATACTACCCAAAGCAATATACAGATTCAATGCAATACCTATTAAAGTACCAATGGCATATTTCACAGACATAGAACAAGCACTTCGAAAATTTATATGGAACCATAAACGAGCCCGAATAGCAGCTCCTCTTTTGAGAAAGAAGAACAAAGTGGGAGGGATCACAATACCTGATATCAAAATGTATTACAAGGCCACTGTAATCAAAACAGCCTGGTACTGGCATAAAAACAGGCACATAGACCAATGGAACAGAACAGAGAGCCCAGAAATCAACCCAACTCTCTACAGTCAATTAATATTTGACAAAGGGGGCAGTAACATAAAATGGAGTAAAGATAACCTCTTCAACAAATGGTGTTGGGAGAACTGGACAGCTATGTGTAAAAAAATGAAACTTGAGCACAAACTTACATTATACACCAAAATAAATTCAAGGTGGATAAAAGACTTAAATGTAAGTCGTGACACCATTAAAGTCCTAGAGGAGAACATTGGCAAGAAAATCTCAGATATTTCACGCAGCAACTTCTTTACTGATATGTCCCCTAGAGCAAGGAATATAAAGGAAAGAATAAACAAATGGGATCTCATCAAAATAAAAAGCTTCTGCGTGGCTAAAGAAAACAGTATTAAATTAGCAAGACAACCAACTGTAGGGGAAAACACATTTGCCAATGATACCTCAGACAAAGGTTTAATCTCCAAAATATACAAAGAACTTATATGACTCCACTCTAAGAAGACACCCAACCCAATTGAAAAATGGGAAAAGGACTTGAACAAACACTTCTCCAAGGAGGACATACAGAACATTCAGAGACACATGAAGAGATGCTCAATATCATTAGCTATCAGAGAGATGCAAATTAAAACCACAATGAGATACCACTTTACACCAGTCAGGATGGCTATCATAAACAAAGCAACAAACAACAAATGTTGGAGAGGTTGTGGGGAAAAGGGGTCCTTAGTTCACTGTTGGTGGGATTGCAGACTGGTACAACCATTATGGAAAACAGTATGGAATTTTCTCAGAAAAATAAAAATCGACCTGCCTTTTGACCCAGCAATTCCACTGCTAGGATTATATCCTAAGAATCCTAAAACATCAATATCAAAGAACCTATGCACCACAATGTTCATAGCAGCACAATTTACAATAGCCAAGAGTTGGAAGCAACCTATGTGCCTAGCAGTAAATGAATGGATCAAAAAATGGTGGTACATATACACAATGGAATTCTATGCTGCAGAGAGAAAGAAGGAGCTACTACCTTTTGCAACAACATGGATAGAACTGGAAAGCATTATGCTGAGTGAAATAGGCCAGGTGCTGAAAGACAAATACCATATGATCTCACCTTTAACAGGAAGCTAAACAACAAAACAAACAAGCAAGCAGAAAAAATAAAAAACAAAGACACTGAAATAGAGAACGAGGGGATAGTGACCAGAGGGGAGAAGGAAGGGAAGTTAAGGGGAAAAAGGGGGAGGGATTTGGAGGAACAAATAGGAAGGACACAGGGACGAGAACTAAGGGGGGTGGAAATGGGAGGGAGGTGGGGAGCAAGGGGCAGGGGAGGCTGGGATGGGAAAAATAGACAAAAAACTGTACTTGAAAAATAACTAAATAAAATTAAAAAAAAAAAAGAAGACTGAAATCATATCCAGCATCTATTCCAATATCAACGGTGTGAAAATAGAAATCATCCCAAGAAGAAAGATGGAAAAATCACAAATATTTGCAGATTAAACATTCTCTTGAACTACTGGGTCAAAGAAGAAATAAAAAAAGAAATCAAAAGCTTTGCAGAGACAAATGAAAATAAAAAGAATACATATACCAACATTTCTGGAATGCAGCAGAAGCAGTACTAAGAGGGATGTTTATAGTAACATAGTTTACCTCAAAAAACAAGAAATATCTCAAATAAACAGTCTAAAATTATACTTTAAGGAACAAGAAAAAAATAAATGAGCTCAAAGTCATAGAAAGGGGAATATAAAAATCAGAGAGAAAAATGAAAGAGAATTTTATTAAAAAGACTATTTACAATTATTGAAACAATGAGCTGGTTTTTGAAAATATTAAAAAAATAATTCAAATAAATAAAACGAGAAATGGAAAAAAGCTACAAGAGATATCATAGAATACAAAGAATTATTTAAGACTACTAAGAAAGGCTATTTGCCACCAAACTGACAATCTAGAAGAAATGGACAAATTCTTAGAACCTTCCCAGAGTGAATCATGAAGAATTTGAAAACTTGAACAGATGAATTACTACTGGTAAGACTACTGAAAAAAGACTAAGCAAAAACTTTATTAAACAAAAGCTCAGAACTAAATGGCTTCATTGGTGAATTCTACCAAACATTCAACAAACACTTACTATCAACCCTTCTCAAATTCTTCCAAAAACCTAAAAAGGAGTGAATGCTTTCTAATGCATTTTACAAGGCCAACATTATGTTGATACCAAAACCTGACAAGGACATCACAACAACAACAAAATTCTAGACTAATATTTATGTTGAAATACATTTGCAAATCTTCAACACATTACTAAGTGGAATACTACCATACATTAAAAGGACCATATACCACAATCAAACACAATTAATTCCAGTGATGCAAATATGGTTCAACATCTGCAAATCAATCAACATGACTTTTCACATTAACAAAATAAAAGATACAAATCATACAACCATGTCACTAGAAAAAAAGAAAGCATTTGACAAGTTACATCATTCGTGATAATTACGTTCAATAAAATGAGTATAGAAAGTACCTCAACATAATTAAGGCCTTATAAGACAAACCCCTCATCTAACAACATATTCAATGGTAAAAACCTGAAAGCATTTCCTCTAAGATAAGAACAAGCAAGAGAAACACAAGGATGCCCACTCTTGACACTATTATTTTACACAGCACTGGAAATCTTAGCCAAAGCATCTAGGCAAGAAAAAGAAATAAAATATATCCAAACTGGGAAAGAAAAATTAAAGCAGTCACTATTTGTAGATAACATGATTTTTTATAGAGAAAAAATTATTAAAGACTCCACCAAAAAACTGTTAGAAATAATGAGTACAGTAATGTTGCAGCATACAAAGTCAATATACAAAAATATGATGCATCTGTATATATACTTACAACAAAATTTTAGAAAGAGAAATGAAAATCCCACATATAATCACAAAAAAAAAAACCTAGGAATAACTTAAAGGAATTAAAGGACCTATACACTGAAAACTATTAGGCATGATGAAAGAAACTGAAGAGACATATAGAAATGGGAAGATATTCCATAATCATCAACCAGAAGAACTGACAATGTTAAAATGTCCATATTACCAAAACTAAGCTACAGATTTAATGCAATACCTATCAAAATCAAAAGGACATTTTTCAAAGAAAGAGAACAAAAAAAAAAATCCTCAAATATTGTGCAGAACCACAAAAGACCCTGAACTACCAAAGCAATCCAAACAAACAAAACAAACAAACAAACCAAAAGTATCACATTCCCCAATTTGAAACCATACTATAAAACTACAGGAATTGAAATACCCATAGTCACAGATAACAGTGTGGTGATGGCCAGAGGGAAAGGGGGTAAAGGGTTGGGTGGCGGTGGGTAAAGAGGAAGGAACAGGGATGTATGTATAGCATCAATGACAAAAATAAAGTTAAAGATACATATATACACACATATATATGCACACACATGTGTATATTATGGTATTGCCAGAAAAAAAGACACACAGACCAACAGACTAAAGCTGAGAGCCCCCAGAAATGCCAAAAATATATGGACAACTATTTTACAACAATGGAACCAAAAATATAGAATGGAGAAAACAAAGTCTCTACAATAAATGGTACTAAAAAAACTGGATAGTCGGACTTCCACCAAGATGGAGACGTAGGTGGAGGAACCACCTTGCCTCTGTGCACAACCAAATCTAAGAACAACTATTTTTAACAGCAGTCACAACCAAGCCACACGAAAAATCGACAATACAGAGTCCAAAGGACAACTAGATACTCGGCTGGACCGGTACGAGGAGCGAAACCAGCAGCGGAGCAGGTTAGCAAGAAAAAATTCCAGGGTGGTGCGCGGTGAGCGCGCAAGCAGCCGAAAGCGCTGATCGAGAGCGAGCTAGCTACGGGAGCGCACAGGGAAGAGGCCGGCGGGTAGGTCGGTCAGTCGCGCATTTAGTGCGGAGAAACCAGTGAGAAGGGAAGCCTGCGCGGGGGCAGCAGCCTCGCACAATTCCGATCAGATAAACAAGCCCGAGGCGTGTGGTGTGATTGGACGGGCTGGGCTAGCAGAGAGGACCGCCATTGCTCCCTCTCTGACCACGCCCCCACACACAGCGTCACAAACCAGCGACCTGGGTCTCCCCATCCTGGTAAACAACTAAGGCTTCGCTCCACTTACTTAACAGCACGAATAGACCAAAAATGGCTCTAGGACAACTCAGAGCCCCAGAACCGATAGATCTAAGTGATGAAGAAATAGCCAGTCTTTCAGATGCACAGTTCAAAACACTGGTTATCAGGATCCTTACAGAACTGGTTGATTTTAGTCACAAATTAGAGAAACATATGGAAGCTAAACTAATTGAAATGAAGGGAAATACACAGGAAACCAATAGTAATGGAAAGAAAATTGGGACTCAAACCAAGGGAGTGGACCAGAAGGAAGAAAAAAATGATCAAACAGAAAAGAATGAAGAAATAAGAATTCAGAAAAATGAGGAGAAGCTTAGGAACCTCCAGGACATCTTTAAACGTTCCAACATTCGAATTATAGGGGTACCAGAAGGGGGAAAGGCACAGCCACCAGTGGAAAACTTATCTGAACAAATAATAAAGGAGAATTTCCCCAAGTTGGCAAAGGAAATAGACTTCCAAGAAATCCAGGAAGCTCAGAGAGTCCCAAAGAAGTTGGACCCAAGAAGGGACACACCAAGGCACATCATCATTACATTAGCCAAGATGAAAATGAAGGAGAGAATCCTAGAAGCAGCAAGAGCTAAGGGGACAGTCACCTACAAAGGAGTTCCCATCAGACTGTCAGCTGATTTCTCAAAAGAGACCTTACAGGCAAGAAGGGGCTGGAAAGAGGTATTCCAAGTCATGAAAACCAAAGATCTACAACCAAGATTGCTCTATCCAGCAAAACTTTCATTTAGAATGGAAGGACAGATAAAGTGCTTCTCAGATAAGACCAAATTCAAGGAGTTCATCATCACCAAGCCCTTATTATATGAAATGTTAAAGGGACTTACCTAAGAAAAAGAAGATAAAAAAGATGAACAGTGAAAGGACAGCAAACTCACAGTTATTAAGAACCACACCTAAAACAAAAGCAAACTAAGAGGACAGCTAGATCAGGAGCAGAATCATAGAAATGAAGATCTCATGGAGGGTTAGCAACAGGGGAGTGGGAAGAGGGGAAGGGGGGAGAAGGTACAGAAAATAAGTAGCATAGACAGTAGATAGAAAATAGATGGGGGGAGGGTAAGAATAGCAGGGGAAATACAGAATCTAAAGAATTTGAGACACGTGTTCATGAACGAAAGGGGGAAATGGTGGGGGAGGGGTATGCAGGGTGGACGGGAATGGAGGGGGGGGAATAGAGCAAATGTAATGGCATAATCAATAAAAAAAGTTAAAATAAAATAAAATAAAATAAAATGTCTAAGCAAAAAAAAAAAAACAAAACTGGATAGCCATATGCAAAAACTACAAGTATTCACCTTAAGAATGGGAAGAAGACAAGGATGTCCAATTTTCCCACTCTTAATTCATCATGGTACTAGAAGTCCTAGACACAGCAATGAGACAAATAAAACTGACATTATTTGCAGATGACATGATACTGTATACATAGAAACCTAAAGATTCCACCAAAAAACTACTAGAACTGATCAATGAATTCAGTGAAGTAGCCAGATACAAAATACATTTCCAGGAATCAGTTGCATTTTTATATACCTGTAGTAAACTATCAGAAAGGGAAATAAGAAAACATTGCCATTCACACTTCCTTCAAAAAAATACCTAGAGAATAAATTTAACCAAGGATGTAAAGGTTTAAGTAAGCTTAAAAAAGTGTAAGACACTGAAGTAAGTGAAGATGATATAAATAATTGGAAGCATATTCATATTCAGAGAGAAAGAATCACCATCTTTAAAATATTCACATTACCCAAAGCAATCTCTAAATTCAAAGCAATTCCCGTCAAGATATCAATGGATTACTTCACAGAACTAGGACAAATAATCCAAAAATTTATATGGAACAACAAGAAACTTCAACTAGCCACAGCAATCTTTAGAAACAAGACCATAGTAATCAAACATCATAGTCTGGCATAAAAAAAGACATGTAAAGAAATTAAACAGAAAACAGCCCAGAAATAGAGCCATGCCTTTATTGTTGATTAATATGTGGCAAAGAAAGCAAAGTCAGACAATGGGGTAAAGAGAGCCCATTTAATAAATGGTGTTGAGAATACTGGACAGATATGTACAAAAAACCGAAACTATACCACCTTCTTATACCATACAAGAATAAACTCAAAATTAACGACTTAAATGTTAGACTCGAAACAATAGAAACCCTTGATGAAAACATAGTAAAATAGTGGACATTTCTCATAACAATATTTTTTATGATATATATCCTTAGGAAAGGGAATGAAAAGAAAATATAAATAAATGCAACTACATCAAACTGAAATGTTTTGCACAGCAAAGGAAACCTTCAACAACATGAAAAGACAACCCAACACAATGAATGGTAAAACATATTCACTGATACATATGATAAGGGGTTAATATCCAAAAATCTATAAAGAATGTATAAAACTAGACCTTTTCTTCCTGGGACCTGTGAGAAGTGGGTGGCATAGATATGCCAGATCCCGGGAAACCTCCAAGAAAACCTAAAGATGCCCTTTAGAATCTGCTCTAAGATGTGGAAACTATTACATTAATCTCCTCCCGGAATGGAACTGGAATCACAACTAAATTATATTATAGAAAAATTATCCTATATAACCAATTAATGACTGGTTTTATGACCACAGACTTACAGAAAAAGTCATGTTGAGACTGATAGGACATTAGGAGGAACAAGAGCCCTGTCTGGTTTCCCACGGTCAGCAGATGGAAGTTTCAGTGGCTGCAGGGGGTGGGGTTCCCCCTGAGAAGTATGGGGTTTAAACTCCTAATGGACTCCCAAGCCTAGAGCACCAGAACTGGAAAAGGCAGCCACATGAAATTTGGCTGTGTAAAGCAGAGGGGTTTCTGTCAGCCAGAAAGAGATGGCTAAAGATGCAGTTACCCTCATAAACAGCCAACACACAAAATTTTGTTTGCTTCCTCACTCACCCTGGGCTTCAGAGGAGGTAGGTCAGAGTGACTAGAGCCATGTGAGAACAATCTGAGGCTGATGTCTCTAAGAGAAAGCTGAAGGTTCAACCATAAGAATCCCTGTACTCAGTCATCACCTCATACTGTGGAATCCATTTTTCTCCGGCAAGAGGACTTCCCTCCACATAGCATCAGCCTAAGAGAGAGTATTAGTCCCATCTGCAGGAACCCCACTTTTGCTACCCCATGGAGCTAAAGCCCTGCTGAGGAGTACAGCCAGAAGCTCTTTCAGTGACTAAGTCTAACAGGCAGCCTGCAAGCAGAGATCTCGTGGTCCTTTGAGAATTTTGCTGACCTGTCCCCAGGACCAGGGCGCCAGGGCACCAGCCTTGGTGCCAAGCTTCATCCTTTCTACATGTACCCACGCCCAGCAGAGGAAACCACAAACTGTGGTTGAGAATTCAAAACAAACTGCCAAGGCCCGTCACAGGCAGCATCTGCCATAGGTTTGTTTACACTGGAGTCTTTGCATATGTACCTAATACATATGGAACAAACACAAAAGGCAACCAAAATAGGAGACAAAGAAATAGGCCACAAATGAAAGAACATAAGAACTCATTAAAAGAAGAGTTAAATAAAATGGAGCCAAGCAATTTCTCAGATATAGAGTTCAAACTAGGGTTATAAAGATCTCTAC
This sequence comes from Artibeus jamaicensis, assembly GCF_021234435.1. Classification (NCBI taxonomy): domain Eukaryota; kingdom Metazoa; phylum Chordata; class Mammalia; order Chiroptera; family Phyllostomidae; genus Artibeus; species Artibeus jamaicensis. The sequence goes on along the minus strand of NW_026521717.1, from coordinate 7,429,247 downwards.
AGCATGGAAAGTGACATAGAAACCATAAAACAGGATCAGTCAGAAATAAAGAATGCAATATCTAAAATAAATAATACACTGAAAGGAATAAACATTAGGTTAGATGAAGCAGAGGACAGAATCAGCGATTTGGAAGTTAAGATAGAAAAAAATACCAAATCAGTATAAGAAAAGGAAAACGAATGAAAAAGTAGGATAATTTAATGGACTGCTGGTATATGAATCATAACACATTCGCATCATAGATGTAGCACATGAAGAAGAGAGCAAGCAAGGGATATTTGAAGAAATAATGATCTTCCCTGGCTGGTGAACACGGGCCTGCGAACCAAAGGATGGTGGTTCGATTCCCAGTCAGGGCACATGCCTGGGTTGCAGGCCAGTTCCCAGCAGGGGACACACGAGAGGCAACCATACATTGATATTTCTCTCCCTCTCTCCTTCCCTTCCCCTCTAAAGACAAATAAATTTTAAAAAAAAGAAAGAATGATCGAAAACTTCCCTAACTTGGTGAAGGAAAGAAACATGTAAGTCCAGGATCTACAGTGAGCCCTATACAAGATGAACTCAAAGAGGCCCACATCAAGAAACATCATAATTAAAGGGGTAAAGTGTAAAGACAAGGAGAGAAATCTTAAAAGCCACAACAGAAGGACAGTTACTTACCTACAAGGGAGCTCCTATAAGACAGTCATCTGATTTCTCAATAAAACACTTTAGGTCAAGAGGAATTGGCATGAAACATTCAAAGTGATGAAAAGCAAGGAGCTATATTACCCAGCAGGGCTAACTGTTTGAAACTGAAGGAGAAATAAAAAGCTTCCCAGACAAGAAAAAGCTAAAGGAGTCTGTTACTACCAAATACATCTCATACACCTGATAAGGGGTTAAGGTCAAAATTTTACTTTTTTAAAGTTTTAAAACAACACACACACACAAAAACAAACAAACAAACAAACAATCCAATTAAAAATAGGCAAAGGATCTGAATAGACACTTCTCCAAAGAGAACATATATATGGCCAATAGTAATATGAAAAGATGTTCACATCACTAATTATCAGAGTAATGCAAATTAAAAGCACAATGAGATATAACCTCACACCTGTCAAATTGGCTACCATCATAAATAAATCAACAAACAAGTGTTGGCAAGGATGTGGAGAAAGGGTAATACACTGTTGGTGGGGATGCAGATTTTGTAACCACTATGGAAAGCAGTATGAAATTCCTCAAAAAATTAAAAATGGAACTGTCTTACAGCCAAGCAATTCCACTTCCAATAATTCATCTGAAGAAACCTTAATCACTAGTTCAAAAGAATATGCACACCTAGGTTCATTGCAGCATTATTTACAATAGGAAAGATTTGGAAGCAGCCCAAATGTCCATCAGTACATCAGTAGATAAACGTTATGGCACCTTTACACAATGGAATACTACTTGGCCACAAAAAAGAAACTTTTAACTTCTGCTACAACTTGGAGAACATTCTGCTAAGTGAAATAAGCCAGTGAGAAAAAGATAAATACCATATGATTTCCCTCATATGTGGAATCTAATGAACAAACAAGCAAAACAGAGATGGACAGCTGTTCTCTTAGATAGAGAACAGGTAGACAGCTCGTGGGGGAGTCAGTTAGTGGGGTGGCAAAACTGGGCTTAAGAAAAAAAGAAATAATAATCATGGACACAGACAACAGTGTGGTGATTAGGAGGCAGAGGATGGATGGAAATGGAAAAGGTTATGATGGATAGATGTCAATAAAAAAACAAAAAATAAAATAAAATTTTAAAAAAGAATAAAACTAAACATCAATCAAATCCAATTTAAGAATAGGCAAAAGCCTGAAAAGACATTTCTCCACAGATGACACACAGGTCGAATAGACATGAAAGAATGCACAGTGTCACTATCATCAGAGAAATGCAAATTAAAACCACAATGAGTTAACACATCACTCCTGTTAGGATGAATGGCTATCATCAATAAATCCAAAAACACCAAGTGTTGTCAAGATATAGAAAAAAGGGAACCCTCATGCACTGCTGGTGGGAATACAGACTGGTCAGCCACTGGTAGAAAGCAGTATAGAGTTACCTCAAAAAATTGAAAATGAAACTGCCTTACTAATACCCAGCAATTCTACTTCTTGGAGTATGTCCTAAGAATCCTGAAGCAACAATTTGAAAGAATATATGTATAGGGAACCGATTTGATTGGCGTGGTGAATGTAGTCCAGCCCTATTGGAAAACTGGCAGGTGCAAGTTGGCATGCAGGAGCCAAACTCACGGATCGGCTTTCCCAGGAAACCAGGCCTACATTGTAACTAGGCTGCTTTGTGACTTGCTCTTGCTAAAACTCCCTCACACTGAGTTGAATCAGAAAATGTTTACTGTGTATCTTTAAAGTAACTTCCTGAAGTCTGTGCTAATTCTCCCAAAGATAGAGTATAACCAGACCAATCACTCTTATCATTCCCTTGCATTTGCAACATTTTTTCCTTGTTAATCTGTAAGAAGTAATCGGTAACATCCTTTCCTTTGTTATCTGTAAAAAGTAATCACCTAAAGCAAACCTGAACATTATGAAAGAGAACATTCTTTGATGTATTGCTACTGGAAACCAATAAAAGTCTGTCCAGGCAAGGGTTGAGGCACTCTCTCTCTCTCTCAGAGAGTGGCCGTGCTATCCCTTTTTCTTCACAGGACATCTGTAGTCTGTGTGAATTTGTTCATCACATCCACAATACCACTGACCCCAATGGACAGAGTCCATATCATATATGCACCCCATCTTCACTGCAGTGTTATTTATAATAGCTAACATCTGGAAGAAAGCCAAGTCCCCATCACTATATGAGTGGATAAAAAAGTTGTGGTACATTAACACAATGGAATACTCCTGAGCTATAAAAAAGAAGGAATACTTATCTTTTGAAACAGCACATATGGACCCAGGGAGTATTATGCTAAATGAAATAAGCCAGTCACTGAAAGAAAATACCATGGGATTTCATGCATATGTGGAATCTAATCAACAAAATAAGCTAATAAAATAGAGATTCATGGATACAGAGAACAGACTGGCACATGTGATAGGGAAGAGGGTTGGGAGGCTGGGAGAATATGATGAATGGATTAAGCAAAAAGAAAAATAAACCTCATAGATCACAGTAAGGGGATTATCAGAGGAAAGGCATGTGGAGGAGGTAGAAGAGGGTAAAGCCTCACAGGAGAGTTCATTGGAGAGACCCACAGGGTCCTGGAATGCCTGCAAGCCTACCCACATAGGAATCAGAACCAGAAAGGCACAGTTTGCTTGGAGGAAAGTGGCAGAAGGGACTGAGGTGCAACAGAGAGTGGAGCAAATCGACATTGTTCCCTCTTGAACCCCACCTCCACATATGGTGTCACAACCCAGGGACTTGGGTTGACCCCATGAACACCTAAGGCTCCACCCCTCATACACAACAGTTGCAACCAGACCAAAAAAAAAAAAAGGCTCAAACAAAAAAACAGATCAAAGTTCCAGAGCCAATACATCTAAGTGATCAAGAGATAGCCAACCTATTAGATGCACAGTTCAAAACACTGGTGATCAGGATGCTCACAGAACTGGTTAACTTTAGTCACAAATTAGAGGAACAAATGAAGGCTACATTAAGTGAAATGAAGGGAAATGCACAGGGAACCAATAGTGACGGGAAGGAAACTGCGACTCAAATCAATGGCGTGGACCAGAAGAAAGAAAGAAATATTCAACTAGAACAGAATGAAGAAACAAGAATTCAAAAAAATGAGGAGAGCCTTAGGAACCTCCAGGACATCTTTAAACATTCCAAGATCCAAATTATAGGGGTACCAGAAAGGGAAGAAGAAGAGCAACAAGTGGAAAAGTTATATGAACAAATAATAAGCCCTGGCTGGTGTAGCTCAGTGGATTGAGCGAGGGCGTGTGAACCAGAGTATCGCGGTTCGATTCCCAGTCAGGGCACATGCCTGGGTTGTAGGCCAGTTCCCAGCAGGGCACTCATGAGAGGCAACCACACATTGATGTTTCTCTCCCACTCTTTCTCCTTCCCTTCCCCTCTCTCTAAAAATAAATAAATAAAATATTTTTAAAAAAAACAAATAATAAAAGAGAACTCCCCCAATCTGGCAAAGGAAATAGACTTCCAGGAAATCCAGGAAGCTCAGAGAGTCCCAAAGAAGTTGGACCCAAAGAGGAACACACCGAGGCACATCATAATTACATTAGCCAAGATTCAAATGAAGGAGAGAATCCTTGAAGCAACAAGAGATAAGGAGACAGTTACCTACAAAGGAGTGCCCATCAGACTGTCAGCTGATTTCACAAGAGACCTCAAAGGCAAGAAGGGACTGGAAAGAAGTATTCCAAGTCATGAAAGACAAGGACCCACATCCAAGATTGCTCTATCCAGCAAAGCTTTCATTTAGAGTGGAAGGACAGATAAAGTGCTTCTCCGATATGGTCAAGTTGAAGGAGTTCGTCATCACCCAGCCCTTATTTTATTAAATGTTAAAGAAAAAGAAGATAAAAAAATATGTACAGTAAAATGACAGCAAACTTACAATTATTAACAACCACACTTAGAACAACAACAAAACAAACTAAGCAAACAAATAGAACAGGAACAGAACCACAGAAAAGGAGATCACATGGAGGGGTAGCAACAGGAGAGTGGAAGGAGGAGAGAGGGGGGAAAAGGTACAGAGAATAAGTAGCATAGATGGTAGGTAAAAAATAGACAGGGGGCGGGCAAGAATGTATGGGAAATGTAAAAGCTAAAGAACTTAAGACATATAGATATGAACTAAAGGGGGGGAATGTGGGTGAAAGAGGGTGTGCAGGGTGCAGGGGAATGAAGGGGGGATGGGACAACTGTAATAGCATAATCAATAAAATAGATTAAAAAAAGAATTTTAGAAAAGCTACTTTACAGTTTTACAGTTTTAAAGTGATTTTTCTGTAAAGATGCAATAGGACACACTGGAAAAGGACTCAAGCTTTAGAGTTAAGTCACCTGTGTATACATGTACAAATTGACCTTTTGAGTCTGAATCTATAAAAGGGGGCTATTTATTTTATGAGCTATTCTACAGATTAGAAATATATAAAATATTTCTGGCATAAAAATGGTAGCTGTAATCTGCAATAATGCATTTAAATTGAAATAGATCAATTTAAAGGACACATGGACAACAACTAAGGGGGTGGAAATGGGAGGGAGGTGGGGAGCACTGTGGGGATGGGTTGGGATGGGAGTAAAAGATAGAAAACTGTACTTGAACAATAATTAAATAATAAATAAATGAATAAATAAATAAAATGGTCTTAATAGCAAAAAAGAGAATAAAACAATATTCAGAATGGGAAGGATTTCTGGTCAGATGGAGGTGCAGGTAAATATGCCTTGCTACATGCACAACTGTAGCAAAAACTAAAACTAGACTACAAAATGGGTATCACCCAGATTTGTCAGAAAAATCAAGCTGTGTGGAAATCTGACAACCAAGAATTTAAAGAAGCTACATTCATTCAAATGGGTAGGAGGGGAGGAGACTCAGAGATGTATGGAAAAGTGGAGAGGTGTGAGGCACAGAGAAGCACGGAGATGCTGAAGATGGGAATGGGAGGTCCCACATCCACATGTGGTGGATAAAATCCCAGAGGGATACCTTAGGAGCAAGGAATCTCAGCCTCAGATCAGACCACCCAGCCCAGGGTTCCAGCACCAAAAAGATAAGCTCCCATACTTCTGGCTGTAAAAACCAGTGTGGTTAGGGGTGGCTAAAGTAACAGTAGGATTCTCAAGTAGTTCCTTTGAAAGGGCCCACAACTGACTTAGGACTCAGGAGACCTACCCCCTCTGGGATTTTAGCACCAGGGCAACAGCTGGAAGGGCACGGGTAGCACATGAAGAGAAAGTGAAGTGTCCAGCATGGGGTGAGTGCCAGAAAAAAGCTTCCTGCTTGGCAAAACTCCAGAGGCCAGGGAGCGGCACTGTCCTTTCTCCAAGCTCTCCTACACACACCAGCGGAGCAGTGACACCGATTGCCCTGCCCTGGCTAATACCTAAAAATCCACCCCATACAACTTAACAGGTACGCTTTTCTGCAGTAGGCCATGCTACTAAAACAGAGAGTCAAAGCAGCTCTACCTAATAAACAGAAACAAACTGAGGGAGGCTGCCAAATTGAGTAGACAAAGAAATAAGGACCAAAAGAAAGAATATAACAAAAATACAGAAAAAGGACTAAAATAAATAGAGATAGCAACCTACCAGATGCACAGTTCAAAACACTGATTATTAGCATGCTCCAGGAACTCACTGAGTACTTCAACAGCATAAATAAGACCCAGGCAGAAATGACAGTTGCATTAAGCAAAATAAAGAAAAATCTACAGGAAACCAACAGTGGAGGGGATGAAGCCAAGAATCAAATCAACAATTTGGAACACAAGGAAGGTAAAAGCATTCAATCATAACAGCAGGAAGAAAAAAGAATTAAAAACAAAAACAAAAAAAACAAGGACAGGCTTAAAAATCTTTGGGACAACTTTAAATGTACCAACATGTGAATTATAGGGGTGCCAGAAGGCGAAGAGGAAGAGTAAGAAACTAAAAATATATTTGAGAAGATAATGAAAAAAACTTCCCTAATTTGGCAGAGGAAATAGACATAGAAGTCCAGGAAGCACAGAGTCCAAACAAGATGGACCCAAAGAGGAGCACACCAGAACACATCATAATTAAAATGCCAAAGGTAAACGACAAAAGATCTTAAAAGCAGCAAGAGAAAAGCCAATAGTTACCCACAAAGGAATTCCTGTAAAACTGTCAGCTGATTTCTCAAAAGAAACCTTGCAGGCAAGAAGGGACTGGCAAGAAGTCCAAAGTGACGAAAATCAAGAACCTATAACGTAGATTACTCTATCCAGCAAAGCTATCATTTAGAATTAAAAGAGAGTGATTTCCCAACAAGGTAAAACTAAAGGAGTTCTTCATCACCAAGCCATTATTATATGAAATACTAAGGGGAATTATGTAAGAAAAGAAGATCAAAATGATGAACATTAAAATGGCAATAAATTAGCAACTATCAATAATTGAATCCAAATAATGAACTAAGCAAACAAGTAGAACAGGAACAAAATCAAGATATGGAGATCATTTGGGGGGTTATTAGCTGGGAGGAGGAAGGGGGATAACGGCGGTAAAGGCGTAGGGATTAAGAAGCACAAATTGGTACGTACAAAATACACAGGGTGATATTAGAAAAGTATAGGTAATGGAGTAGCCAAAGAACTTATATGTATGACCCATGGACATGAACTAAGGGGGAAGACTGCTGGCAAGAATGGGGGTACCAGATGGAGAAAGGGCAAAGGAAGAAAAATTGGGACAACTGTAATAGCATGATCAATAAAATACATTAAAAAATATTCAGGCCATTGTACTGCTGTTTTAGAAAAACTAAAGCATCTATTCCTGTTTCACGGTATTCCAGAAAGAAAGAAAAAAAATAATCAAATTAACAGTATGCAACTATCAATATATCAACAACAAGCATTAGTAAGGATGCGGGGAAAAGTGAACCCTTGAACACTGCTGCTGGAAATGCACATGATGTAGTCACTGTGGAAAGCAGTATGGAGTTACCTCTGATAATTTAAAATGGAACTGCCATATGACCTAGTGATCCCACTTCTGGGGCTATAACATGAGAAACCCAGAATGACCATTTGAAAGACTATATTGTTCATTGCAGTGTTATCTACAATGGCCAAGGTCTGTAAACAACCCAAGTGCCCATTAGTATATGAGTGGATAAAAAGCTGTGGTACGTTTGCACAATGGAATATTACTTGGCCATAAAAAATCTTACCTTTTGTGATAACATGGATAGACCTGGAGGGTAATGTGCTAAGTGAAACAAGTCAATCACAAAAGGACAAGTACCATATGATTTCACCTATATGTGGGATCTAATAAACAAAATAAACCAAAAAAATTAAAATTAAATTTCACACTAAAGATCCAGACTGTTTTAATAAACAGCAATAGGATTGTCAAGCCTTTATAAACAATTTATTTCTTCCAAAGAACTCATTTTATTTTGCAGAAATGAATACATACAATATTCCCACGCAACTGCAACAGTTCTTCCTCTGTGCCAAATTAAGGATCAGGGGATTCTTTTTTGGTTTGTATTCTGTCTTGTGTTTTTCTTTTTCCTATCTTAGATATATAGCAATTTTTAAATCCGGGGGGAAAAGTATATCCTCAAGGTAAAAAGAGTTACTGTCCTCTCTCTCATGTAGACTACAGCAGCTCTAAACTTTAGAAAGAGAAACACAACAAAAAATATAAAACATATGCATTTCTCATTTTGAGCAGATTTTAAAACTCCCTATATCCAATTCAAGTGAAATAATAATATGGCTGAATCTACCCTCTTGCTGGAAATAAAACTGTGCTGCACCTGTGGATTATATCTGTGCCTTGCATGTGAGGCTGATCTTGTTACATCTGTCACACCACCTACTGACTGCCATTGCTTCCCCTACACTGACTGTAGTTATGGTTTTTCTGGTTTGGTCAAAAGGGCTTCTACAAAGTTACATCAAACCCCCAATCTGCAAATGGTATTGGTAATGAAAGACATATAAAATCTCATGTAATAGATTACAGAAAAAAATCTCTAAACATAAGAGCAAGCCATGAGGTTGTTTGCTTGGGTATCTGGATGCTTCCTTCTCTTTTTATCTTCATCAGAATTATAAATTATTCTGATTTCATAAAAGCCTACAGGTGAGCAATAAAACTAGCACCAAACTGATTTCCAGTCAAGATGGCTGAATAGGAAAATCTGGAGCTCACCTCCTCCCACAAATATCCCAACAAAATTACAACTAAATATAGAGTAACCATCAATGAGAACCACCTGAAGACTAGCCAAACAGAATACCTAATAACTAAGGATATAGAAAAAAACATATTGAGACAGGTAGAAAGGACAGAGTCATGGTCTTGTCAGGTCTCACACCCATGGTGTGATAATTCACAAACATGAAATGAAATAAATCAGCCACACGATCCCTCTGAGGAGTCAGGGGTCTCAGGCCTGCACTGGGTTTTCTGGCCCAAAGGACATGTGCTAGGAAGAGTAGACACCACAGTATCTGGCTTTGAAAACCAGCAGGGATTAATTCTGAGATGAAGGGCTGTGGGAGACTAAGATGTTGCTCTTAAAGGGCTCATACCAAAGCTCACTTGGTCCAAGCTTCCACGTGGAGACAGCAGTTTGAGAAGTGCCTGGGTCACATGTGGAGAAATTAAACTGACCGATTTTAAGGATAGTACCAGAGGAGTAAGGGTCAATGGGAACTCTGTCTCTGGATGGAACTGCTGGCAGGTGTCACTATGTTGTTTCTTTTGTTGTACTCTCCATCTGCCTGGTGCCAAATCTGTCACTCTTCATTAACCTAACACCATCACCTACCCTTCTTATTATACTGAGATCCCACCCAACTCACCAGCTCAGGCTGGAGCCCCTCTGAAACAGCTCTACATGCACCACACAATGTAGCTGGATGTGGCTCACAATGCAGGCTTTCCCAAGACAAAATATGAGACAAAGGAATATGTTCCAAACAAAAGAATGGGAGAGAACCCCAGAAAATATAAAACTAAACAAAATGGAAACAGGCTATCTAACAACTAAGCAGTTCAAAGCAATGGTTATAAAGTTTGTTAATGAACTTGGGAAAAGAACAGATAAACTCAATGAGAACTTCAATGAAGACAGAAAAATACTGAAAAAAATCAGAACTGAAAAATACACTAGAAAAAATCAACAGCAGATTAGATGATATAAAAGAACAAATCTGAAAGAGAACATGGAAATCAGCTAATTAAAACAAAAAGATTTTAATGAGCATAGTTTGAGGGACATCTGGGCTACAGTAACTGAAACAAAAAATCTATACTAGTACACAAAAATAAAAAGAATATGTTAAAAGTGATTTCAAATATATCACTAAAGAAAGTCATTAATGCACAAGAGTTCATCATCACCAAATCAGTATTACCAGAAATGTTAGTCTTCTTTAAAAATAAAAAGATTTAAAAAATATGACTGAAATGGTAATACATATCTATCAATAATTACTTTAAATGCAAATGGATTAATTGCTCCAGTCAAAAGACACAGGGTGGACAAACAAAAAACAAGACCCTTACATTTGCTATATATAGGAGACACATTTCAGATTGAAAGACACACAGACTGAAAGGAAAGGGCTGGAAAAGATATTTAATGGAAATGAAAACAAACAAACAAACAAAAAACCTGGGGTCTCAATATTTATACCAGACAAAAATGGACTTTAAAATAAAGGCTATATAACAAGAAATAAAGAATGGCCCAGCAATTTCACTTCAGAATATTTATCAAAAGAAACCCAAAACACTAAATCAGAAAGACATAAGCATTCATGTATATTGCAGTATTATTTACAATAGCCAAGATATGGAAGTAACCTAAGTGTTTATCAAAAAATGAATGGATAAAGAAGTGGTGCATATATACAATGGAAAATTAATCAGCCATAACAAAGAAAATGTCTTTGCCATCTACAACAACATGGGTGGACCTAGAAGGTATTGTTCTGAGTGGAAGTCAAACACAAAAAGACAAATGCCATATGATTTCACTTATATGCAGAATCTACAAAACAAAATAAATGAACAAACAGAAACAGGCTCAGATACAGAGAATATGTTGATGGCTGCCAGAAGGGAGGGGAGCTAAGGGGATCGGAAAGATGAAGGGATTAAAAAGTACAAAATGGAAGTAAAAGAAGGTTATGGGGATGTATAGCATAGAGAATATAGTCAGTAATAATGTAACAACTATGTATTGGTGATGGTGGATAATTAGACATATTGGGGTGTTCACTTTGAAAGTTATATAAATGTCTAATCACTAGATTGTACATATTGTATGTCAAGTGTAACTGAAAAAAGCTTTTTAAAAAACCTTAATACTAAGTAGTAGATTATAGTAAATGCTTATATTGAAAGGAAAGAAAGCTAGGGTAAAAATACTCAGACAAAATAAACATTAAAACAAAGACTATAACAAGAGACAAACAAAGGCACTACATAATGAAAAAGGCATCAGTTCACAAGGGAATATAACACTTGTAAACATCAATACATCCAACACAGGAACACCTATACACATAAAGTAGCATTAGCAGATATAATGGAAGAGATTGACTGTATAACAATAACAGTAGGGAACTTTAAAACCCTGCTTACATCAATAGATAGAATATCCAGACAGAAAATCAACCAAGTATGGCCTTAAAAGATGCAGATCAGATGGACTTGATATTTTCAGAACGTCCCACCTAAAACAGCACCATACATTCTTTCAAGTGTACACAAAGCATTCTATAAGACAGACTATGTGTGAGGCCACAAAACCAGTCCAAATAAATTAAGAAGATTCAAGTTATATCCAGTATCTTTTTGTACTTTCAGCCAACTTTAGCATCATAGGTAAACACAGTACTCGGAAACTCACACAACCACATTAAAATTACAACTAAACTTCAGAAGAACCATCTCTGAGAACCACCTAAAATCTAGCTAAACAGCAGTCCTGTAACTAAGGATATAAAGAAGCCACACAAAGACTGGGAGGAGACGTGGAGACATGGAACAGGCTGGTCCTAAACCCATGTGTAGCAGTTAAAAATCTGCAGAAATATCTCAGCTGCAGAGGTCCCCCCAAAAGGAGCATGGAATCCCAATCCCACATCATGGCTCCCAGCCCATGGTTCCAGAACCATGAGAGGGTCCCCATTAACTTGTGACCATGGAAACTGGTGGGGATTGTGGCTAAGTGAGATGGTGGCTCTGGAGCCATTCCTCTTAAGGGGCCTACACAGAAATACTCAGACTCCCTCTCAGCTCCAACACTGGGGCAGCAGCTCAAAAGGCAAGTCAAGAACATATGGGAAGGAACTGAATTGTCTGGCTTCAGGATGAGGGATGACTGGCCAGCTTTCTCCCAGACAGAGTGCTGGCAGAATCCACTGTTCCTCTGTTGAGCCCTCCCCAACAGAGCCTGAAGATGGGCATCATGGCTGAACATCCACCATCCACCGGCTAACACCATTTGCCTCACCCTGGTAATTCCCTGAAACCCTGACCCTCACCCAAATTTGAGCCACCCAAGCCATTTCCAATGGCTTTACCATAAACCAGTCTTGGCCCATTGTTGAGAGCCATTCTGCCTGGTTTGGGGTACTATAGCCTCATTAATGAACAAAAATGTCCTATGACTAGAGCTGAGTGAAAAGGCCTTGGGTACGTGAGGAGACAAAACATTTCCTCCTGGCAGGAGTGCAGCCCCTACCTCCCTCATTTTACCCCTGCTTGGCCTGGGTGGATGACTGGTTAGCCAATGATGAATAAGATCCCTCAAGGGAGAGGCAACATAACCTAACACAGGCACAGTCATGATGAGCCATCCGGGAAGAACTTACAGGTCTTCAGAAGAAAGGGGCAAAAAGACCCTCACCCCTTGGCTTTGTCATAGCCTGAGTCCTCAGTCTTTCTGTAAAAGTCTCCTAGTCTCTTGGCTGCTTTGCTCTCCCTACCTGACTCAGCCTGGGAACTATGCCAGAAACAGCTATGACCTTGTACTGGAACAGACAGCTCCTGCAGGCCGAATCAGGCCAGAGAAAGAATATGCACTGTTTCCTTTGAGGCCTGCTCTGCCCTGTTGCTATGAAATAGACATTTGAGCTAAAGCCACCCTGACTAGAGACAATCCTTGTTTCTTCAACTATTACCCATAAATATCAGTTTTTCCTGACTAGCTTTTTGGACATTGGCTGATGAGCTTTATGTGCATACTATGTATCTCTGTGTGAGATGAACTCAATAAAAATGCAGGAAAGGAAATGTTCAGGACCCTTCTCCTTTGAGAAGGGCCACCTTTCCTCCTCAAGCAGATCACGTCTTGGTAGATTTATTCTCACCAGCGATGACCCAGGGGAGCTCTGCAGGGAGAGCCTCCCCACAGCTCATGCTGCTGACTTTCCTAAAGCCTCTCAGAAGTTCACAAACCCCACAGAAGTAGCATCTGGCCTTGGTGTGCCCTGCCAAGTGGCCCCAGGCCTGGCACTAGTGATAGCCAACCTCAGTTCACACCTTGGCCTCTCCTGGGCACCTCCAAGTCCAGCACAAGTGGCAGGCAACTGCAGATTGCTTTTTACCTCATGCTGGGTGGCCCCTGGCATGGCACAGGCAACAGCTGATCTTGGTCAGTACCTCCTGGAAAGCTGCAGAGTCAGAGTACAAGGTGCTAGCTTCAGACCACACTGGAGCATCCCCAACCACCTCCACCAGTAACACACTCAAGGGGCAGACTCAGTGTGTACCAGAGACCTGCTGACATGCTCCAAGGGGCCAGCCCCTGCACAGGAGCTCCTCTGCTGTGGTTGCAGGCAGTCATCAAGACCAACTGCTCTTATGGTATATTCCTTCCACTGACATGTCAACAGCAATCAAGGCTCAACTACAAAATGAGGGTGTACTGGGCCCAAATGAGGTTAACCTAGAATGCAAACTGTGACAGGGCTGGTGACAGAGCTGTACCACAGAGCCCTACATGACATCTACCACATAAGGTTACTACTCAACCAAGCCCTAGAGATGTAGCAGCTCTATCTAATTCACAGAAACAAATACAGAGAAGTAGTCAAAATGAGGAGACAAAACAGATCCCAAATAAATGAACAGAAAAAGACTCCAGAAAGAGAACTAAACAAAATGAAGAAAAGCAATCTACCACATGCAGAGTTCAAAACACTGGTTATAAAGAAGCTCAATGATCTCAGTCAGAATGTCAACAAAGAGAAAGGAAATGTAAAAAGAACCAGTCAAAAATACATTAACCAAAATGAAAAATATATTACAAGGACTTAACAGTTGAGTAGATGAAGCAGAGTTGATCAAGATGTTGCAGATAAGGAAGCAGAAAACACTCAATCAGAACAGCAAAAAGCAAAGAATTATGGCTTAGGGGAGAAAACAGTGGCCAAGTAGGTGGAAGCTGAGTCCACTTGCTCTTGTGCCCACTCATATTTCTTGGCTGATCTTCCAACAAACAACCTGAACAATCAACGGAATCTAAACTGATATGAAGTTTTGAGCCAAGAACTACAGAAGATACTTCAGAATGGACAGTAAAGATATTTTACAAGTTGAAGGAGGCAGTGTGTACAGAAAACTAGACAGTGACTTGGTACTGCAGTGGGTGTACCAGAAAGACTTTTTAAAGGGGGAGCTGAAATGTGTTGAGCTGGGACCCTGTGTGCAGCTGCCCTGCCAGCAAACAGACAGGAATGAAAGTGCAGTTTGCTCCCACTGAATACAGCTGGGCAGTGAGATCAGAAAGTTGCACAGCAAAAGGATCTCTGGGCCCCAACTGAGCATGGCTGGCAAGCCAGGGGCTACACAAAATGGAGAGTTCGGAACTGAGTCTATTGCAAGGGCAGTGGGATGGGAATTACACAGGTTAAGAGTCGAGCACCTGAGATTACTTACAGCCAGACAAAACTACGTTCCCTGGCAGAGTTCTAATTTCTGGGAAGGGAAGGACCAACCTCCTGCAGGACTGCAAGCACTGCATCCAAAGGGGAAGGGGCCAGAACAGACAGGACAGGCTCAAGAACCCTCTGCAGGGTGTGTATCTGTAGGAAAAGGCAGGAAGAGAAACTCCCAAAGAGCCCATTTTAAACTTCTCTCAGGGAGACAAAATACACTGGTTCCTAGGGTCCAATTCCACTGAGTCCAGAAATGCACAGAGATGAGAAATCGAAGCAGCAAGGAGTAATCAGGGCCCTACCCAGCCTCTGCTCCCACAAAGAGCTGCCAACAGTTGTTGGGAACCACCCTGTTACTGGACACCAGGTGATGCGGACTCTGTCCAGCAGTGTTCGAAAACAGCATCACACAGGAAAGAGCTGACCCTCTTACACACATTGGCCCCACCCCTGAAACAGATAGCTAGTTCATAAGAAACTATATGGGTGGAGGGGCAGGGTAACACAATCACAATTTTCCCAGAAGACTGAACAGCACTTCCCAAGGGAGCCCCAGGAGTTCTACCCTCTCAATCACAACAGAAGGCCCCTCTGGAGACAGCTGAAGGAGGTACATGCAGTGCTGCCAGATGTACCTGCTGTTGGGTGACCCACCCCTGGACCTTGAGCTGATAAAAAGCCAGAGGTGGATCCAGAAGATAAACAACAAACTTACTGCGACAAATTCTACCTCATTTTTCAGAATTTGCATTCTTTTGTCTTGCATAGCCTTGTAACATTTCTCCTTTTTATTCAATAGTATTCCCAGTAATTTACTATTTTTGCCTTTCATTTTTATTCCTTTTATAGTTTTACATTATTTATTTTCATTTCAAAAATCACATAGTACCCTTCTTTTGACTTACTCCATTCTTCCACTCTTTTGGCTTACACCTTCTTCCTGCCTTTTCTTATTTTCATTTAAAATTTTATTTTCCGCCCTGACTGGTATAGCTCAGCGGATTGAGCGCGGGCCTGCGAACCAGACAGTCACGGTTTGATTCCTGGTCAGGGCACATGCCAGGGTTGCAGGCTGGTTCCCTGCAGGCCAGTTTCCAGCAGGGGATCCACGAAAGGCAACCATACATTGATGTTTCTCTCCCTCTCTCCTTCTCTTCCGCTCTAAAGATAAATAAATAAATAAAATCTTAAAAATTTTTTTTTTTATTTTCCCCCTATTTACACCTTGTTCATATTATTTACTCTTACTATTTCTCTTTTCCCTGTCTTCTCAAAATCATTTTTCTTTACTTTGGTCAGCACATTCTTTTTCCCTTTCGTCTTTCCACCTTTACTAAGCATTGCTTGTTTGGCATGGAGATTATGGATATTGCTGTTTTTCTTCAATTTTATTCCTATTTGTTCACTATTATTTCATTTCAAATCTCAGATTACTCACTCCCTGTCTTACTCCATTTTGCCTTCCTCCTGTTTTTGTACCTGAGTTTGGAATATTATTGTTCCCTTTCTTAGCCTGGATTCTGTTCCTTACTCAAATTATTTCTCTTCCCTCTATTCTCTCAAAATTATATCACCTTACTGTAGACCTATACCACATGCAGTGTGGTAGACACTCTATTTCTTTCATATAATAGTCTTATTTTCTTTCCACCTTTATTAATCTTTGCTCAGCTGTCATTGCTACTGACCCTATTGTGGTTTTCCTGCAATTTTGTTACCACTGGTTCACTACTTTTTATATTTTATTTCAAACCTAATAGAATTCCCTCTTCTTACTCCATTTTGCCATTGCCCTTCTCTTTTTTTACTTACATAGTAAATTTTATTTTCTCCCTTTCTTTGCCTTGTTTCAATTCCCTAATTATTTCTCTGCACCCTTCCCTCTTAAATCATTTTTCTCACCTTTAGTCAACTCATATTTTTTTACTATCTTATAATATTCTTAATCTCTTTCACCTATATTAATGTTTGCTCATTTGCTATTGATACTGCTGATGTGGTAGGGGGTAATTTTTGCTGGCATGGGTTTGGTTTTCTGGGTAGTTTTGCTTTGTTTTGCCAGCACCTGTACAACAGCATACAAAACATGGTAGGGGTTGTGACTCTCAATCCATCAGCCAGAGGGAAAGCCCATCAATGAATGAACATCAATAATCAAAGCCCGAGTACAACAAGACAGGCCACATAAACTGAATAAATGGCATCCCTAATCATCTAGAGCAAGTGATCAGAGAGACTTCACTACTGAGTCCCACAGAACTCCTACAACAGAAGACCACCCCACAAAGATAGTCAGGCAAAGCAGAACAATCTGAGATGCAGAAACAAACAAAAATAATCACCTAAATGGGGAGACAAAGAGACAACCCCAATTGAAAGGAATAGAGGAATCCTCCCCAAAACAGCTAAATGAAATTGAAGTGAACAATTTCTCAAATACAGAATTCAAAATAATGGTTATAAGGATGTTCAAGGAACTCAGTGAAAACTACAAGGAACTATGAAAGTTATAAGGACTTTAGTGGGAAGTAAAGCAGCATGAAAAGGGACATAGAAACTATGAATGAGAACCAGAAGGAAATGACAAATATAGTATCTGAAATGAAAATACACTAGAAATAATTAAAAGCAGGCTTGATGAAGCAGAGGACTGAATCACGGAGCTGGAAGAGAAGTAGAAATACCCAGTCAGAGCAACAAAACAAGACACAAAAATAACAAGGAGAGTTTAAGAGAGATTCAGGACCACATGAAACATAAGAACATTCAAATCATAGGAATACCAGAAGGAGAAGAAAAAGATCCAGGGATAGAAAACCTGTGTGAAAAAAATAATGACAAAAACTTCCCTAAACTGGTAAAGGAAAAAAAAATCACACAGGTTCAGGAAGCAGAGGGTCGCAATCAGGATGAACCCTAAGAGGCCCAATCCAAGACATATCATAATTAAAATGGCAAAATTTAAAGAGAAAGAGAGAATCTTAAAGGCAGCAAGGGAGAAACAGCTAGTAACATACAAGGGAGCTCCAATAAGGCTATCAGCTAATTTATCAACAGAAACACTACAAGCCAGAGCAACTGACAAGAAATATTCCAAATAATGAAAAGCAAGGTCCTGAAACCAAGACTACTCTACTATATCCAGCAAGGTTCTCATTTAAAATGGAAGGCAAAAATAAAGCTTTCCAGACAAAAGAAGGCTAAAAGAGTGCATCTCCACTAAGCAAGCACTGTAAGAGATGATAAAGGTACTGTTCTAAGAAGAAGAAATTGAGAGAGAAAAAGAGACAGATGGACAGGGAGGAGGGGGGAGGAACAGATATATGAAGGGGAAAAACAGCAATGAACAAGTACCTGTCAATAACAACCTTAAACGTAAATGAATTAAATGCTCCAACAAAATCCATATAGTACCTCAGCAGATAAGAAAACACAATCCACAAAAATGCTTTCTACAAGAGACTCACCTCAGAACAAAAGATCTACACAGGCTAAAAATGAAGTGATGAAAAAAAACATATTCCAGGCAAATGGAAATGAAAAAAATACTGCTATCAAACAAAATACACTTCAAAACAAAGCCCATATCAAGAGACAAAGAATGTCACTACATAATACTTAAAGGACTTGTCAACAAGAAGATATAACCCTTGTAAACATATGCACTCAAGACAGGAGCACTTACATGCATAAGAAAAATCTTCAATACAGTCATCAGGGGGGGTTTTAACACCCCACTGTTAACAATGGACATACCTTCCTACAAAAAATCAACAAGGATATTGTAGCATTGAACAATACTCCAGATCAAATTGGAGTAACTTAATTGGTATTTACAGAACATTTCACCACAAAGAAGCAAAATATCCATTCTTTTCAAATGCACATGGATCGTTTTCGATGACTGACCACAGTTAGACAACAAAGTCAAGAAAACTGAAATATCAAGCACCTTCTCACATCACAATGGCTTGAAACTAGAAATGAACTGCAAGGAAAAAACTCAAAACATTCAAATACATGGAGACTGACTGAATAACATGTTATTGAATAATGAATGGGTCAACAATGAGATCAAGGAAGAAATCAAAAAGTATCGGGAAACTAATGAATATGAACACACAACAACCCAAAACCTATGGGACACAACAAAGGCAGTCCAGAGATGGAAGTTCATAGCATTACATGCCTATCTAAAGAACACAGAAAAATCTGAAATAAAAAACCTAACCCTACATCTACAAAAGAGAAACAAGAACAAACAAAGGCCAGAGTAGAAGGAAGAAAATAATCAAGATCAGAGCAGAATTAAATGATATAAGAGACTAAAAATACAATTCAAAGAATCAATAAATCCAGGGGCTGGTTCTTTGAAAAGATAAACAAAACTGAAAAACTTTACCCAGACTCACCTAGAAAATAAAAGAAAGGAACTAAATGAATAAAATCAGAAACATGAGGGAAAAAATTCAGAAAAACAAAGGATTTTAAGAATATATTATGAACAACTATATGCCAAGAAACTGGACAACCTAGACAAAATGGACAAATTTCTGGAAACATACAATTTCTCAAAAATGAATCAAGAAGCAGAAAGCCTGAGAATATCAATAACAACTAGCAAAATTGAAGTAGCAATCAAAAAATTCCTGGTACACAAAAGCCCTGGAATGGATGACTTCACAGGTGAATTTTACCAAATATTCAAAGAATACATAACCTTCTCAAACTATTCAAAAAAAACTGAAAAAGAGGGAAGATTCCAAAACTCTTTTTCACAGGACAGTATCATCCTAATTCCAAAACCAGGTAAAGACACAATTAAAAAAAAAAAACCAAAACTACAGGCCAATATCTCTGATGAATGTATATATTAAGTCCTCAGTAAGATACTGGCAATCCAGAGCCAGCAAAAATTAAACAGATCATATAAAACATAATTAAGTGGGATTTACCCCAGGATGCAATGATGGTATAACATTCACCAATCAATAAACATAATTCATTGCATAAACAAAATAAAAGACAGAAATCACAGTATCACATCAATAGATGCTGAAAAACATTTGACAAAATTCAGTATCAATTTCTGATAAAAACACTCAGCAAAGTAGGAACAGAGGGAGCATACTTCAATATAACAAAGGCCATATACAAGAGACCTACTGCCTATATCATACTCAATGGGCAAAGACTGAAAGCCTCCCTTAAGATCAGGAACAAACAAAGATGCCCACTTTCATACTCTTATTCAACACATTACTGGAAGTTCTAGCCACAGTAATCAGAAAAGAAAAAGAAATAAAAGGCATCCAAATTGGAAAGGAGGAAGTAAAACAGTTATTATTTGCAGCAGACATGAGGGTGTACAGAGATCACCCTATATTCTTGACCAAAAAATACCTGACCAAATAAGTGAATTTAGCAATATTCAGAAATATTCAGAAATTGACGGCATTCTTGTACACCAACAATGAATTATCAGAAAGAGAAACTAAGAAAAAAGTCCCATTACTTACAGCGATGAGAAAAGTAAAATACTTAGAAATACATTTAACCAAAGATGTAAAAGACCTGTAGTTGGAAAACTATACCACAATGAAGAAAGAAACTGAGGAAGATACAAACAAATGGAAGCATATCATGTTCGTCATTGGAAGAATTACCAACATCATTAAAATGTCCATACTACCCTAAGCAATCTATAAAGTCAATGCAGTTCCTATTAAAATACCAATGGGAATATATCACAGGTCTAGAACAAAGATTCCAAATATTTATATGGAACCAAAAAAGACCCTGGATAACGCCAGCAATCCTAATAAAGAAGAATAAAGTTGGAAGGAATCAATACCTGATATCAAACAATACTACAAAGACAATGTAATCAAGACAGTCTGGTACTGGCATAAGAAGAGGCACAGAGATTGATGTTAACACAAGACAGAATCCGGATATAAACTCATGTGTCTATGGTCAATTAATATTTGACAAAGAGGGCATGAGCAGATAATAGAGTAAAAACAGTCTTCAATAAACAGTGTTGGAAAAACTGGACCGGTACATGGAAAAAAATGAAACTTGTCTACCAACTTACACCATACACCAGAATAAACTCAAAATGGATATAGGACTTAAATATAAATCCTGAAAGCATGAAAGTCCTAACAGAAAACAGGTAGCAAAATTTTAGATATCCCACATAGTCATATTTTAGCTGATATATCTCTCAGGGAAAGGAAAAATAAATAAATGGGAATACATCAAATTAAAAAGTTTCTGCATCAAAATGAAAAGGGAACTGACTTATGGGAGAACATATTTGCCAATGATATATCAGACAAACGTTTGATATCTAAAATATATAAAGAACTAATATGACTCAATAAATACCAGGAAGACAATCCAATTTAAAAATAGGCAAAGGAACTTCTCCAAGGAAGATATACAGATGGCCCATAGATATATAAAAAGATGCTTAACATCACTAGCCATCAGAAAGATCCAAATTAAAACTACAATGAAATAATATCGCACACCTGTCAGAATGGCTATTATCGATAAAGCAACAAAAAAGTGCTGGCAAGGTGGTGGATACAAGGGAACCCTACTGCCATTTGATGGGAATGCAGACTAGTGCAGCCACTGTGGAGAACAGTTTGAAATTTTCTCAGAAAACTAAAAATGAAACTGCCTTATGAACCACTGATTCCACTGCTGGGAATATGCCCTAAGAATCCTGAAACACCATTTGAAAACTTATGCATACTGATGTTCACAGCAGTGCTATTTATAATAGCTAAGAGATAGAAATAGCCCAAGTGCCCATCAGTATACGAGTGGATTAAAAAAATGTGGTACATTTACACAGTGGAATACCATGCAGCAGAAAGAACAAAATCTTACCTTCTGCAACAGCCTGGATGGAAATGGAGCCTGTTATGCTAAGTGTAGTAAGGCAGTTGACAACAGACAAATACCATATGACTTCCCTCACCTATAAGAGAAGTCTAATGAACAAAATAAACTGATAAAAACAATAACCAGAACCAGAGATACGGAAACATGGAACAGACTGATAGCAGTAGGAAGGGGCGGGGGGGAGGGGAGAGTAATGGTGGAAAGAAGGAAAAGGGAATATGTATGAATGACTCATGGAAATGGACAACGGAGAGGGGATTGTCTGTGGGCAAAAAGGCTGGGCTGGTAGGTGGGGGACAAAAATGAAAAAAAATTGGGACAACTATAACAGAATAGATAAACAAAAAGAATGGCCCAGCCAAGATGTAGGCAAAGGTAGACGAAACAAGTGTTTCTACCTTTAAAGGAGGGTAAAAACCCTCCTTTAAACAATAAACAACCAAAAGCGTCAGAAAATCAAACTGGATGGAACTCCAACAACCAAGAAATTAAAGAAAAAAAATCAACTAGAACCAGAAGACAAGGAAGGCCTTAGACTCAGAAAAACCGCAGAAGACCTCAAGGGTGGGGCTGGGAGGGGTTCTTCACCTAAGGGGAAAACAGAGACTCAGAGCTGACTGTGGGCTAGGGCTGGGGTTGCCATGGTGAGAGCCACTCCCAGCCTCACACAGTTAAAAAGTGGAGTTAAAAAGTGCGCTAGAGACCATCGGGCCAGCCAAGGCGTTCCCTCTCTGGTCCCTCTCCCACAGGCAGCACCTAGGGCAGCAAGGAGGGCTGCCCTGCCTGGGTGAGTATCTAAGGCCCCCACCCCCTTACAAACCTACCAGTGGCAACAAGACAAAGAAATAGGGCCCAAATGAAAGAACAGAGCATGACCTCAAAACTAAGCAATGAGGAGACTACCAACCTACTGGATGGTGAATTTAAAGACCTGGTAATCAAAATGCTCACAGATCTGACTGAGCTGGGTTGAAAAAATGAAAGATACCCAAAGTGAAATAAAGCAAAATATTCAGGGAACCAACAGTGACAGGAAGGAACAGGACTCAAAGCAACAATTTGGAACAAAAGAAAGAAAGAAATATCTACCCAGAAGAAAAGGAAGAAACAAGAATCCAAAAAATAAATAAATAAAATGAAGAGATACTTAGGGACCTCTGGGACAATTTTAAATGTTCCAATATCCAAATTATAGGAGTGCCAGAAGGAGAAGAACAACAAGAAATTGAAAACTTATTTGAACAAATAATGAAGGAAAACTCCCCCAATCTGGTGAAGGAAATAGACTTCCAGGAAACCCAGCCGGCCAACAAGAACACAACAAGGCACATCATCATTAACTTACCCATTATTAAAGACAAAGAGAAAATCCTAAAAGAAGCAAGGGGAAAGGAGACAATTACCTACAAAGAAGTGTCATAAGACTGTTAGCTGATTTCTCAATAGAAACCTTACAAGGCAAGAATGGGCTGGAAAAAAGTATTTGCAGTCATGAAAGGCCAAGGACCTACACCTAAGATTACACTCTCTGGCAAAGCTATCAATTAGAATGGAAGGGCAATGAAGTGCTTCCCAGATATGATCAAGTTAAAGGAGTTTATCATTGCCAAGCCATTATTCTATGAAACATTAAAGGGGTTTATCCAAGAAAAAAAGATCATAAATATGAACAATAAAATAACAAACTCACAAATATCAATAAATGAACCTAAAATAAAAACAACAAAAACAAAAACTAAGCAAACAACCAGAATACGAACAGAATCCAAAAATGGATATCACATGGAGGGATTTCAGTGGGGAGAGGGAAGGGAAGAATAGGGGGGATAAGATAAAGTGAAGAAGAAGCATAATTAGTAGGCATAAAATAGATGGGGAGAGATAAAAATGGTATAGGAAACAGAGGACTCAAAGAACTATGTACAACCCATGGACATGAACTGGGGGGGGAATGCTAGAGGCTTGAGGGGGCAAGGTGGACAGGGGGTAAAGGGGGAAAAATTGGAAAAACTGTAGTAGCATAATCAATAAAAAAATACTTAAAAAAAAAAGAAGAGCAAGATGAAGAAAGAATCCCCTAAAATGAGGATAGCATAAGAAGCCTCCTGAACTTCAACCATACCAACATTTACATCATGGGGTTGACAGAAGAGAAAGAGAGAGAGTAAGGAACTGGAAATTTACATCAAAAAATATTAACAGATCCCTGGCTGGTATGGCTCAGTGAACTGAGTGTCAGCCTGCAAACCAAAGGGTAGCCAGTTCAATTCCCAGTCAGGGCACATGCTTGTGTTGCAGGCCAGGTCTCCAGTAGGGGGTGCATAAAAGGCAACCACACACTGATGTTTCTCTCCCTCTCTCCTTCTCTTCCCCTGTCTAAAAATAAATAAATAATCTTTAAAAACATTTTAAGAAATATTAACAGAAAACTTTTCTAACCTGGTGAAGGAAACAGACATACAAGATCAGGAAGTGCATAGTCTTCCAAACAAGATGAACCCAAAGAGGTACACACCAAGACACATTATACTTAAAATGCCAAAGATTAAAGACAAAGAGAGAATCTTAAAGCAGCAAGAGAAAAGGAATTAGTTGCCTATAAAGGAGCTCCCATTACACTGTCAGCTGACTTGTCAACAGAAACTTTGCAGGCCAGGAGAGATTGTCAAGTATTCAAAGTGACATAAAGCAAAAACCTACGACCAAGACTTCTGCCAAGATGGAGGTGTAAGTGGAAGCACTGCACCTTCTTGCACAACTAAGTTTAAAAACAACAAAGTTTTAGCAACAGAAACGCAGCCAAAACCATAGAAAACTGAACTTCACAGAAGTCTGACAACAACGAACCCTTCACCCAAACTGGTAAGAGGGGCAGAGCCAGCAGCAGAGTGGGTTGGGCAGGAAAGATCCACTGGATGGACCCCAGCACGTGACCCAGGTGCTGCGGCAGCCATAGGAAGATCCCAGGTGTGGAGAAGGGGGGGCGGACCCACTGAGGGCGCAAGGCGGTGGACTCACTGAGGGCTGACCACGGTCACACATTTGCATGCAGATAAACCGGTGAAGGAGGGAGCAGTGAGATGGACCGTACAGGCCCCAGTGGCAGGAAGCAGCAGAGAGGGCCGCCATTGTCCCTCTCTGACCCCGCACCCACCTACAGCGTCACAAACCTGCGACCTGGGTGGCCCTGCCCTGGTGAACAACTAAGGCTCCACTCCTCATACCTAACAGGCACAAACATATCAAAACATGGCTCAAGAACAACTCAGAGCCCCAGAGCCAATAAATCTAAGTGACGAAGAAATAGCCAAACTTTCAGATGCACAGTTCAAAACACTGGTGATCAGGATGCGCACAGAACTGGTTGATTTTAGTCACAAATTAGAGGAACATATGAAGGCTAAACTAATTGAAATGAATGGAAATGCACAGGAAACCAACAGTAAGGGAAAGGAAACTGGGACTCAAACAAAGGAGTGGACCAGAAAGAGGAAAAAAATGACCAAACAGAAAAGAATGTAGAGACAAGAATTCAAAAAAATGAGGAGAGCCTTAGGAACCGCCAGGACATCTTTAAATGTTCCAACATCTGAATTATAGGGGTACCAGAAGGGGAAGAGGAATAGCCACGAGTGGAAAACTTATTTGAACAAATAATAAAGGAGAATTTCCCCAATCTGGCAAAGGAAATAGACTTCCAGGAAATCCAGGAAGCTCAAAGTCCCAAAGAAGTTGGACCCAAGAAGGAACACACCAAGGCACATCATAATTACATTAGCCAAGATTAAAATGAAGGAGAGAATTCTAGAAGCAGCAAGAGATAAGGGGACAGTCACCTATTAAGTAGTTCCTATCAGACTGTCAGCGGATTTCTCAAAAGAGACATTACAAGCAAGAAGGGGCTGGAAAGAAGTATTCCAAGTCATGAAATCCAAACACCTACATCCAAGATTGATGTATCCAGCAAAACTTTCATTTAGAATGGAAGGGCAGATCAAGTGCTTCTTAGATAAGATCAAATCCAAGGAGTTCATCATCACCAAGCCCTTATTATATGAAATGTTAAAGGGATTGACCTAAGAAAAAGAAGATAAAAAATATGAACAGTAAAATGACATCAAACTCACAGTTATTAACAATCATACCTAAAACAAAGGCAAACTAAGAGGACAGCTAGATCAGGAGTGGAACCATAGAAATGAAGATCACATGGAGGGTTAGCAACAGGGGAGTGGGAGAAGGAGAAGGGGGGAGAAGGTACAGACAATAAGTAGCATAGATGGTAGTTAGAAAATAGATAGGGGGAGGGCAAGAATAGTAGCGGAGATATAGAATCCAAAGAACTTGAGACACGTGGTCATAAACTAAAGGGGGGAACGGTGGGGAAGGGGGTGTGCAGGGTGGAGGGGAATGAAGGGGGGGAATAAAACAACTGTAATGGCATAATCAATAAAATATATTTTCAAAAAATTTTAAAAAACACACAACAAAGAATACTCTACCAGCAAAGCTATCATTTAGAAGTGAAGGTCACATCAAGAGCTTACAGAAAAAGAAAAAGGCATCACCACCAAAACAGTCTTATTAAGAACTGTTAAAGGATCTTCTTTAAGGAGAAGAATAAAGATAAAAATATGAATAAAATGTCAATGAATACATATCTATCAATAATTACTTTAAATGAAAATGGATTAAATGCTCCATTCAAAAACATATGGTGGCCAAGCAAAAAATAAAACAAGACCATTATATGTACTGCCTACATCAGACACACTTCAGATCAAAAGACACATACAGAGTCAAGGAAATGAAAAAGATATTTCATGAATATGGAAAGAAACAAACCAAAAAACACCAATACTTACACCAAATGAAACAGACTTTAAAACAAAGGCTATATAACAAGAGAGAAAGAATGACCAAGCAATTTTACTTCTGGGTATTTATCTGAAGAAACTCAAAACACTAAAATCAAAAAATATATGCACCCTAATGTTCATTGCATTCACTGCAGTACTATTTATAAGTTATGATATGGAAGCAATCTAAGTGTCCATTATAGATAAATGGATAAAGAAGTGATACGTACATACAACAGAATGAATACTCACCAAAAAATAATGAAAACTTGCCATCTGACACAACATGAATGGACCTAAAGGGTATTATACTAAGTGAAATAATTGAGACAGAAAAGACAAATGCCCTGTGATATCATTTATGTGTGGAATCTATAAAACAAAATAAACGAAAAAAGCAGAATACAGACAGACACATAGATATAGAGAATTAAATAAATTATGGTTGCCAGAGTGGAGGAGGGTTAGGGAGCTGGGTGAAAAGGGTGAAGGGATTAAAATGTAGAAATTGGTAGTTATGGAACAGACTGGGTTATAAAGTACAGCAAAGGAAATACAGTCAATAACATTGTAATAACTATGTATGGTGTTAGATTTGTACCAGATTTATTGGGGTAATCACCTTGTAAGTTATATAATGTCTAATCACTATGTTGTACACCTAAAACTAACATACTATTGTACATCAACTGTAATGAAAAATTAAAATAAAATCTTAAGGTATAATCCAACCAAAATGGTATAAAACTATAAATCAATTACATTGGAAAAAACAGGTGTATGCTAAAAACAAACAGGTGTATGTTAAACAACATGTTCCTAAATAACCAA
Source organism: Artibeus jamaicensis (assembly GCF_021234435.1). Taxonomy (NCBI): domain Eukaryota; kingdom Metazoa; phylum Chordata; class Mammalia; order Chiroptera; family Phyllostomidae; genus Artibeus; species Artibeus jamaicensis. The sequence continues at coordinate 7,401,979 of NW_026521717.1, read as the reverse complement.
TGGGTTAAGGAGAAAATCAATAAATATCTACCAATAAATGAAAATGGAAATATAACATCCAACAATCCATGGAACACAGTAAAAGCAGTTCTGAAAGGAAATTCATAGCAATACAGGCCTACCTCAAGAAACAAGAAATATTTGAATAAATAGTCTTATCTTATATCAGTAGGAACTAGAAAAAGAACAAAGAAAGCTCAAAGTTAGTAGAAGGAAGTAAATTAAATAAAGATCATAATGAAAATAAATGAAATGGAGATATAGAGTAAAAATTAAAAGATCAATGAAACTAAGAGCTGCTTCTTTTTAAATATAAACAAAATGTGTAAACCTTTTATTAACTCATCAAAAAAAGGAAAATAAATAAAATCAGAAATTACAACCAACATCACAGAGATACATAGGATCGTTAAATGAATACTAAGAACTATATACCAACAAATGAGACAACCTAGAAGATACTGATAAATTGCTAAAAACATACAACTTTCCAAGCACAAATCAGGAAGAAACAATTTGAGCAGACCAATTACTATAACAAAACTTAATCAGTAATCAAAATCTTCCAACAAACAAAAGTCCAGGACCAGATGGCTTCACAGTTGAATTATACCAAATATTTTTTCATTTTTATGTTTTTAAAATATTTTATTTATTTATTTCCAGAGAGAGGGGAGGGAAGACGAGAGGGTGAGAAACACTGATGTGAGAGAGAAACATCAATCCGCTGCCTCTTCTACATGCCCCATTAGGGGACCTGGCCCAGGCTTGTGCCCTGACTGGGAATCAAACCAGCAACCTTTCGCTTTGCAGGACAAAGCCCAACCTGGTCAGGGCCCAAATGTTTTTTAAAAATTATTAACTATCCTTCTCAAAAGATTTCAAAAATTGAAGAAGAAATATTTCCGACTTCCGCCAAGATGGAGGCATAGGTGGAGACACCATGCTTTCTCACACAACCAAGTTTAGAGACAACTAAATATTAGCAACAGAAAACACAGCCAGAACACAGAAAATTGAACTGTTCGGAAGTCTGATAACAACAAATTCTTCAGCCTGACCGGTAAGAGGGGTGAAACCAGCAGCTGAAGGAGCGGGGTTGCACAGGAAAACTCCGTCAGACGGACTCGGGCGTGCAGAATCCAGGCGCAGGATTGGACCTGGTGGGCAACTCAGAGAGCAACTGCGGGGAAACAGCGAGGGAGCAGGGCTGCGGGTTGACTGTGGTCGTGCATTCGTGGGTGGATAGACAAGTGAGGGAGTGGGCGATTGGATGGGAGCCAGCAGGCCCCAGTGGCGAGCAGCAGCGGCGGAGGGCTCCACCATTTCCCCGCTCTGACCCTGCCTCCACATGCACCGTCATAACCCAGTGACCTGGGAGTCCAAGGCTCCGCTCCTCAGACTTAACAGGCGCGAACAGACCAAAAATGGCTCAAGAAGATCTCAAAGCCCCAGAGCCTATAAATCTAAGCCATGAAGAAATAGCAAAGCTCTCATATGCACAGTTTAAAACACTAGTGATCAGGATCCTCACAGAACTGGTTGATTATAGCTACAAATTAGAGAAACATATGAAGGCGAAACTAATTGAAATGAATGGAAATGCACAGGAAACCAATAGCGATGAAAAAGAAACTGGGACTCAGATCAATGGAGTGGACCAGAAGAAAGCAAATAATGGCCAAACAGAAAAGAGTAAAAAAGGAAGAATTCAAAAAAATGAGGAGAGGCTTAGGAACCTCCAGGACATCTTTAAACGCTCCAACATCCGAATTATAGGGGTACCAGAAGGGGGAAAGGAACAGCCATCAGTGGAAAACTTATTTGAACAAATAATAAAGGAGAATTTCCCCAATCTGGCAAAGGAAATAGACTTCCAGGAAATCCAGGAAGCTCAGAGAGTCCCAAAGAAGTTGGACCCAAGAAGAAACACACCAAGGCACATCATCATTACATTAGCCAAAATTAAAATGAAGGAGAGAATCCTAGAAGCAGCAAGAGCTAAGGGGACAGTCACCTACAAAGGAGTCCCCATCAGACTGTCAGCGGATTTCTCAAAAGACACCTTACAGGCAAGAAGGGGCTGGAAAGAGGTATTCCAAGTCATGAAAGCCAAAGACCTACAACCAAGATTGCTCTATCCAGCAAAACTTGCATTTAGAATAGAAGGCCAGATAAAGTGCTTCTCAGATAAGATCAAATTCAAGGAGTTCATCATCACCAAGCCCTTGTTATATGAAATGTTAAAGGGACTTATCTAAGAAAAAGAAGTTAAAAAAACATGAACAGTGAAAGGACAGCAAACTCACAGTTATTAACAACCACATCTAAAACAAAAGCAAACTAAAAGGACAGCTAGATCAGGAGTGGAAACATAGAAATGAAGATCTCAAGGAGGGTTAGCAACAGGGGAGTGGGAGGAGGAGAAGGGGGGGAGAAGGTACGGAAAATAAGTAGCATAGACAGTAGATAGAAAATAGATGGGGGGGCAAGAATAGTATGGGAAATATAGAATCTAAAGAACTTGAGACACATGGTCATAAACTAAAGGGGGGGTAATTTTGGGGACGGGGGTAGAGTGTAGGGGAATGAAGGGGGGAATAGGACAACTGTAATGGCATAATCAATAAAAAAGTTAATTTAAAAAAAAAGAAATATTTCCAACTCATTCTTATGAGGTTGGCATTACTCTGATACCAAAAGAAAGACCACAAAAAAGCAAAATCACAGGCAAATATCCCTGATGAACACAAATGCAAAAATTCTCAAATATTAGCAGATCAAATTCAGCAACATAGTAAAAGGATCATACACTATGATCAAATGGGATTTATTCCAGGGATGCGAAAATGATTCAATGTCTGCAATACCAATCATATCTGCGTATCAACCAGTGTAATAACATTAACAAAAGAAAGGATGAAAACCATGTGATCATTTTAATTGATGCAGAAAAAGCATTTGGAAAAACTCGGCATCTATTTATCATTAAAATTCAACATAGCAGAAATAGAGGGAACATATCTCAACATAATAAAGGTCATATAATGACAAGCCCACAGCCAGCATTATTTCAATGGTGAAAAGCTAAAGATGTTTCCCCTAAAATCAGGAATAAGATAAGGGATGCCCACTCTCACCACTTTTATTAAACATATGGGTATTACTGAAAGTCCTAGCCACAGCAATCAGACAACAAAAGAAAATAAAATGCACCCAAATTGGAAAGGAAGAGGTAAAACTGTCACAGATGACATGACACTCTATGTAAAAGACTCAAAAGCCTCCTGAAAAAACTATTACAGTAAATGAATTCAGTCAAGTTGCAGCATACAAAATTAACAAACAGAAATCAGTGGCACTTCTATACATTAATAATGAATTATCGGAAGCAAAAAGTAAGAAAATAACTCCATTTACAATTTCATATAAAAAAACAACTTTGGATTAAATTTAACCAAGGAGGAAAAGACCTATGCTCTGAAAACTGTGAGTCACCGAAGAAAGAAAATGAAGACAACACAAATGGAAGGGCATACCAGGCTCACGGACTGGAAGAACAAATAGCAGTGAAATATCCATACTACCCAAGCAATCTACATAATAATCATAAATAATCCTAAAATTTATATGGAACCATGGAGTCCATAAGCAACCCTGAGAAAGAATATTGAAGATACAACTCTCCTTGATTTCAAGCTCAACTACAAAACAATATGATACTGGCACAATGGAACAGAATAGACCAGAAATTAATGCATACGTATATGGACAATTAGTCTACAACAAAAAAAGGCAGCAATATACAGTGGGGGAAAAGACAGTCTCTTTAATAAATGGAGTTGGCAAAACTATACAGATGAATGCAAAAAAAATAAAGCTGGATCACTTTATTGCACCATATACAAAAATAAACTCAAAATAGACTTAAATGTAATAGCTGCAACTATTAAACTCCTAGAAAAAAACACAGGTAGTAAGCTCTTTGAGAGGAAAGGAAGAGGAAAGAGAACTCTTAAGAGTCTCCCACATTAAACTCCTTCATCTTCATCACCATCACCATCATCCTGACAGTCCCTAGCACTGGCAAATAAACTGAAGAATATACACTGAGGCTACACCCACAGTGTTTACATCATTTGGTTTACTCCCACACAGGCTCCCTACATAGGTCACTAACTAAAAAGCAGCATACACAGGAAAGTCTCCACATCTCCCCTGAAAGAGTCACATCCAGAAATCATTCTGTAGGAACTAACTAGTGCAAAGCAGAGAAGTGCACCAACCAGAGCTAACCTTCCTTTATGCCCTACCTCCCAACCTGAGGTAATCAAATTATAGCATTTGTCACTGTAATAATTGTTTCTTTACATGTCTGCCTATTCCCCACCTAATTAGAGATTGTGCCTTCAAGAACAGAGGCATGTCTTAGTCATCTTGAGATCATCAACGTAGTACAATACCTGACATATGGTAGTCAATAATTGTTCCAAGAATGGAAGATTGGATTAATATTCTAGATATAAATTCCAACCATACAGTTTAAATGCCTTTGTCTGCAAAAGACCTTTTTTTTTAAACATTCTGTACACTAAATATATTGTAAAACCCATTTTTTCTTTCTTAGGAGAGGTTTTAATCTGTAATTAAATACCTATATATCTAATCACCTTGTATATACAATCTTTAGGGAAATGGCTATGTAAAACATAATGTGCTCTAGTGAGACCAATAACTACATAGAACCTAGGTAACCTGGTTCTGGCTATTACCAGTGATTCTGGAGATAAGTCTTCCCTGGTTTTCAGTTTCCTCATGTATAAAAGTAAAAGAATTAAAAACAATCACTAAGCATCCTTCAAATGTTCAGTATTATGGAAATCTTTAATCTATGAAGATTTCTTCATTAATGAATAAGCAAAAGGTGGGAGGCATGTCACATGCTGGGTAGTCCTAACATTTTGGTACCTCTTTGCTAAAGGTCAAACTAACTTATCCTATCAACATTTATTCAGTACTTCAACTTTATAAACAAAATTAGATAAGCATAGAAAGAAAGAATCTCCTTTTGAAATCAGCAAGTTGATTTTTCAATTCTAATAACTGAACACCTGAAGCAAGCATTTAATCACACAACACAGGCACTGACATAATAAATAAACTATAAGCTTACCTGCCAGGAAACTGCTCCCAAAATAGCTGTTGCTAGAAGACTAAAAAAAACTAACTGCTCTGAAATTAAGCAAAAATGTCGCATCCCTTTGGATGCCATGATTCTGTCAAGGCTGTTGTTATCTACCCTGTGGGTAAAATATACTTTATGGCAGTCATTTAATTTAGTATGGAATCCCCAAAGAGTTAAAAGAAATATAATATGGCAAATCAACCAGAAAATTCCAAAAATGGAAAAGCCTGGTATTACAAAATACCAGAGATGAGTGTCTTTAAGTTTAAATGCTGAAAGAATAAAAAATGTAAGCTCGATCATTCCAGTAAAAATGACTGAAAGTCTTCTGCAAATTCTTCCGCGGTACAAAAAAGGTTTCCACCTCTCAGTAACTGAAAGTCCACTAAAATAAATGTCAAGGAAAGGATCAGTTATCAGGCAAGTAAAAAAACATGCAAAAGCAACTGGATTTTGGGGCATTTCCGATGAAGAGAAAAATAATAAGACTACAAAAATAACTAAGTTTGAAATGGCTAGGAAAGACTTCATTCTCAGGTCAATAATCAGCATGGCCAAAGCTATAACAAGTAAAATGACACTGAGAGACTTCTCCACCAACATAGTTGTGCTGGCAATGGCAAATCCAAGAAGTTCCAAAAATTCAACTGTGGTTAGTAAAATGGGTCGATGGCGAACATAACCAGAAATTCTCTCCACCAAAGCACATAACATCCTTAATACTATAGAAGTTAGAAGCAAATATTTGGTTGATTCTTCTTTCACATCATTTTTAAAGAGTGAATTATCAAGAAAGCATAGGAGGCCAAGCAAGAATCCAAACCAAAGATTGGAGAGACTTAAACTTGCTGCTTCCATTGAAAAATAGTAATACAGTATGCTGGCAATTCCAAGAACAAAAAGACCAAGAATAAAAATGACCAAAAGTAAAGAATTTGCTGTTTTTTCCCATCTTACATAAAGACCTAAGCATATAGCAACCAGTAAATTAATTCTGGCTAAATAGCCAAGATAACGCACTGAAGAATGCATGTTCACTTCTCGGTTTACTTCTTCGAGTCTTGTCATTGCTAAATAGAGACAATGACTAAAGCAATAACGCAGTGATTTACACATGTAATCTGGCAATTTGGACTTTCTCCCCACGTTACAAAAATTAACTCCTTATATTTCATCCAGCAAATGCCATGTATCCGTAACTCCTACTTCAGCATTTTCTCTGGTAGAATTTTTGTTTAGTGATCTAAAAAGAAGAAAACATATTTCAACATTAATTTTATATAGCTTTCACATGTAGCTTCTTCATACAAAATAATAATAAATAAGTGAGAAATAAAGTTTCTTAATGTAATTGTCTCTGGCTTAAATATTCAGTTTATCCAAACTAAAAAGGCTGTGCTCTCTGCTCATCATATGCAAGGACTGTATGACTAAATGATGACTAATGAAACTTTTTTCCAGAGGTGGTGAGGAATTTGCCTAATTCATCCTTACTCCAATATCTTGTTTTTCAACAACATGCAAGTATGAGATATTCAACTTACATCGTAGCAGATGGATTTAGCATAATGTAATGCTATTCAGATCTTAAGTAGAATGAGGGACTTCATCATTACCTCTAATTTGAAAAGCACCCTATCCAATAATAGCAATCATCACTACCTGCCTAAAATCCATCAGGGGTGTCCAACCTGCGGGCCACATGCAGCCCAGAATGGCTGTGAAGGTAGCCCAATACAAGACTATAAATTTACTTAAAACATTTTTGTGATTGTGTGTGACAATGTATTTAACATGTGGCCCAAGACAACTCCTCTTCTTCCAGTGTGGTGCAGAGATGCCAAAAGGTTGGACATCCCTGCATATACATGGCAACTTTAAAATGCTGTAAAACCTTAGTCTTTACATTGTTTACCTAATAAAATGTTCTAAAAGCAAAGTTTAACTGTATTAAAGTTACTTAGTCCCTATAGTTGACCCATAATTCTTCATCTACTTTACCTCTACTAAATTATTTTATCAAACCTACTTTCCAAATCTAAGTACCACCTATGTAGTAAACCAATTCCTGACCTTCCTAGTCAAAACTGAAAAGTGGGAATGTTGACCCAGCTATTGTAAATTAAAAACTTAATTTTATTTTTGAAAAGTTACCACAACAATTATTTGTTAAAGGAGCAGATAATTATTTCAATCTTAAGTGCCCCACAAGTTGCACTGAAAGCATGACAATGGTAAAAAAAAAAAAAAAAAAAAAAAAGGCTTAACTACCTACTAGGTAATTCTTCAATTTTTCTAGCATACTGTTTCAGAAGTGATCCATGCAATGACTCATGGTCACACTGAATATCCATGGAGAACTCAACCAGTTAAAAAATTCAAAAAGTAACTAGTTTATGATGACATTATTTATATTTTCTTTATAGCAGGACCCTACAAAGAAAAAGACTCAACAAAAACATTAACGTGGAATAAACCTGTAATTACCCATTTGACTGAAGAATAATGTCACCAGGTGACAGACAACCTTATGGTTTCTAAGAGGTTCCAAGCATTATTACTAATTCTACTTCTACATATTCAGCAAGATTTTTTATAGCTAATTCTATTTAATTAAGTATTTTAACTGATTTTCTTCAATTATATTTTCATTCAATAATTTCTTTCTTAAGATATCACATACCTCTACAGAAAATATATTCCACTGATATATATTTTTTAAATAATTTTTAAAAATATTTTATTTATTTATCTTTAGAGGGGAAGGGAAGGAGAGAGGGAGAGAAACATCAATGTATGGTTGCCTTTCGTGCGTCCCCTGCTGGGAACTGGCCTGCAGGGAACTGGCCTGCAACCCCAGTATGTGCCCTGACTGGGAATCGAACCGAAATTGTCTGGTTCTCCGGCCCACGCTCAATCCACTGAGCTACACCAGCCAGGGCTGCCATTGATATATTTTTGTTTTATCTTTTTAAATAAGTATGAGAAACAGATAAAACAGAGAGTACTGCATTTTTTAACATCAACTTTGTGTGTAATATAATCATTCAGCAAATATGTTGAAATATATATCCTCAAAGAGTCAATGGTTACAGTTTGGGCTCTGGTGACTGAACACTGCTAGAGGAAAAATAAATCATACACTAGGCTAAATGGTTGCCATTCAACCACGAACATCCTTCTATGTTTCCCTGATCAATACTCTCTCCATGAGCATCCAAACCTCTCTTCCCTATCCTCAATCTCTGACAACCACTGCCCACTGCATTCTCACCAGATGACTTTGCCTCCAATAAAATAATCAGAAGGGGAGTTCACTTAAGTTTCCAACACCACAAACCCACCTCTACCTACATCTCCTGATACAAGGCAAGGGTGTCCCTTTCCCATTTGAGGTAAAATTTTTAGACATCCTATGTATCCATTCTCCTCTGCTTTTCCAGTGAACACTCTTTCCTCTCTCTTCAAACTCCCACTCTTCTCTTATCTATTTACTCTTATCTATATGTGCAAAGCTCTTTCCAAAAACAATCTCAGTCATCCCATCTCCTCTTCCAAGTTCAATCTTCTGTACCTTTAACAGCTGATATTTGATCGCTTTACTTTTCACACCTTGAAACTGTGATTTTCACCCCACAAAAATAAATGTTCTGCCAAGTTCTGAAATGGCCTGTAAATTCCTAAATCCAATGGGCACTTTTCACTCTTAACGCTGTGCATTCTTTGAACAACCTTTGACCCTGTTGCCTCTTTCATTCTAAAACCTGTCTTTCCTTTAGCTTCCAAACAGCAGTCTCCAGATTTACTTCCTTATTTATTGATCTCTCTTTCTCAGTCTCCTTGCAGGCTGTTCATTCTCAATACAAACTTTGGACATTCAATCCCAAGCTTAGGATTTTCTCCTACTATATATTTTCTATAAGCAATCTCATCTATTTCCATGTCTTCAATTATTATCTGCCCCAAAATATACATATACATTAATCTACCTGATAGAAATAAAAGCACTGGCGTGGTTCTATGTTGTTAACAGAAGTAAAAATTCAGATTAAAAACAGTATAGGACATCAATATAATGAAATATATGCAGCCACTCTTAGGGGCCAAAATCAACATGGGAGAATATTACTTTTAAGTGCTAATTTAGTCTTTTGCCCATTATGACGTTCTTCAAACAACAATTAGCCTATATCAGAGAGTAAAACAACAAAGCACTACAATCATTTTCAATCGGTCAGCCATCATTGGAAAATTACTTGAGAGGCAGATAAAAATTGAGCACAAGAGTCAATCTGCACATGGGAAAACTTAATAACTGCCAGAATTTGCCTTTTAAAAATGGTATACCACACCTCCCCACCTATATTAATCTTCATCAAGTACTGACCGCTCTTCTTCCTATACACCTTTTAAATGTTTCTACTTTCCAAGGTCATAATCCAAATTTTGGTCACAGGCAACTCATGCTTGACATCTCCAAGAAATGTCCTTTTGTAAACTAAAATTTTTCATATCACTCTATGTAAAACCCTCCAAAGACTTTCCATCACCCTTAGTAATAAAGTCTAAACTCCTTAAAATGCCTTACAAGGCTCTCTGCATTGGACGTGAATAAACTCTCCTGCCTCACCTTCCTCCTGAATTTTGTATTTCATCTGTACTGACCTTTCACTTCCTTCAGTGCTATCCCCTCTCCAGGTGCACTCCCCTCCTCCCTGGCCCACACCTACTCTCTGAGGTCTTATCTTAAATCATTTTCTTAGGAAGACCATCCCTGACCCAAGTACATGATCCCTGTACTTCCTCTACTATAGGAAAATACAGATTATCACTTGTCTCCATTTCCCACTAGATAACATTGTCTCTGAAAATTTGTCAATACTATATGCCCAGAGTCTAGCACAAAGTCTGACACCAAGTAGGTATTTAAATACTTGTTGAAGAAATAAAAACTAATCCAGAAACAATTATATTTAATAACAATGCCAATTACTGAACATTTATTAATACACAAAAATAATAAACAAGTTGCCAAATATCCCACAGCTAGCTAGTAGAGCTAAGGACTTTCATGAGCTTCTGGATTGTTTCTTTCCGCCTTACTCCAGCCTTCATTTTCATCTAAATCAATCAATAAGTTATCTCCCATGCCCTACCTTCTAGGGAATGGCTCAGTAGGGAGTCCAGGACACACCTAAAACGTGTACCATCCTTCAACCAAGATACTGTATTTCCGCCCCATCTAGGGGAAGTGTCAAAAACTTAAAGAACCATACTGAGCAGCTAGAGTCGGGGAATTCCAGTGCTTCGGTTCTATAAACTCATATAACTCTCTGGGCCTATTTCATAAAAGGAGAATGCTGCCTTGAATATACATCCCTCAGCAACAGGGTAGCGGTAGTCATTCTTCTTGTATTCCGCCTCCTTCTAGCAAGATACGGGAGGCCGGAGGAGCCTGGCAGTTCTCAATCACCGCTCTACTTTGGGAGAAGGCGACTACAACTGGACGCCCAGCTGAGTGAGAAAAAGCTGGGTGATACTATTAGACTTTTCATCCTGCACCTAGCCCCTTCTCCCCTGCTCCCACTTATCCCACTGGCACTCCTGCTCCAGCCTCGGGAAGACGCCTGGGCGGTGCTGGGGGTCGGCACCACGCGGAGCCCGGTGGGGTGTCCGTGCCCAGGTCTCGCCGCCCAGCGGTTTACCCTCTCACCCCCTACCTGACTCAGCCGCTGCTACCAACGCTCTCTCAACCTTCGCAGTCATCTCTGGGGGCAACACAGTAAAGGGTGGCCCAAGAAACTGTGCCTATGATTCGGAACGGGTGCGGGGGAAGAATCGAGTGCCCGAGGCCGGACACACTAGAACAGACCGGCCTCTTTTAGAAACTTATCCTGTAACTGGCCCCAACAGAGCCGCCATGTTCCCGCCACCGAATCCGCGGTGTTACGGAACGCCGCGGGGGTCAAACTGCGCAGCGCGCTTCCTTTTTTTTTTTTTTTTTTTTCCCCTCCCCACCCCGCCCCGCCCCCACCCCAAGACCTGCCCTTTCTGGCAAACCCTGGGTGCTGCAGGCATCTCCGGTGAACCAGGCCCAGGGCGAGCATTACCCACCGAGGGCTGAGCGCGACCTTTCTCCTCCACAGTCCTGAAATCAGCTGCAGAAAACGGAGCGAGAAGACCACGAAGAATCTTACTGATCGTATCCATGAAGCATCTGGAACTGGGGGGGCGGGATAGCCACAAGTGGATTGAAAATACTGCAGGAGGCGTTGCTGCTCTGTAATACCTTTGGAATAAGATGTGGCTTGGTGTACATTGACCAGATAAAGCCCAAACTCCTTAGGCTCACCTTCAAAGCCCTTCTTCCCTCCTTTTCTAAGTAGAAACTCCATTTAATACACCGCCGGGGTCTTCACTTCACTGACGCCCCTGCTCCTGGCCTACTCCTGGTCCCTTAGTTCAGCGGCCTCAAATCCTGAGGGCTCTTCAAATTCCAGGGCTGATTTTCATTTGTACTCTGAATGCGCTGAATAAGTTCTAGGGGACGTTACGTGGAGGTAGCTTTCACAAGAGCTGTGGAGCAGGATGGTCTTGGGGTTTGATCCCCGTTCTTCCCCTTCCTATGTACAACCTAGGGTTCTAAGCGTAATGAAACCTTTTTTTTGCAAAGTTGTCGTGAATATTCAGTGAAACAGTATTTATTTTTTCTGGCATAAGGTAGGCTCTCAAGAAGTATGAATTACTCTTTCACTTTAAGAAACCCTGCTTATTTGCCTGCATACCTTCTATCCCTATCCTCATTTTCTGTGTATAGCTCTTAGGAGGTTAATTAATCTCTGAACTGGTTTCCTCATGTAAATGGGTGCTCATAATACCTGCTTTACAGGGTTATAGGGATTAAATGAATTGATGTATGTAAAAAAATTCCTTAAAACCTTCAGATGATTTATCTCCTGTAGGATAAAGATCACAATCCTTAAACATGTACAGACAAGCTGTGTATATAGTCTGGCCCCTTTTTACCTTTGGTCTCACTTCCACCACACTGCCCCAAACTCTCTCCACTCTGACATGCTTTCATTTTCTCAAATGCAGGGACATGTTTGGTTTTGCATGCCATTAAATCAAACAAGCATAGTGCTTGATACATAGCTGGCACTTAAATATTTATTAATAAAAAACTAGTATACAACAAGCCTTCAACATCACAAGTTTTCCTCCCACCCTTTTTCTGTTAGTGTTATCTATATACTTGTTCTTTCTCCCCAAATAGAGTGAATTTCTTCATTTTCATTTGATAGTTAATGATGGTAAGAGGGAGCAACACATCTATAGTGATGAAGCACTCTCACACTCAGGTTCTACATATGTAAATGAAAAGTTTGAGTTACACTTTCTGCAGACTCCAGTCTCCCTCTAAATGTAATCACTAACCAAATCACAAATCTATACCTCTTGCTCTCTGGGAAACATTGTCACATTTCTAGCTACCTGCTAGATATTTCTACTAGATTACATTGTCGTCACTTCCAGTTCAACTTCCTTTTTTTAAAAAAATAAATAAATGACTGATATTTTTTATTTTATGTTTTTTTATTCTATTACAGTTATTCCTGCTTTTTCTCCCTTTCGCCATTACCACTAGCCCTACCTATTACCCTCCCCAAGCCAATCCCCATGTTGTTTTCTGTGTCCATGGTTTGTTCATAAATACTGTTTGGTTAAACCCTTCACCATCTTTCCTCCCATTCATTCCCCACTTCCTCCTTCCAAGCAGCAACTGTCAGTCTGTTTTATATAAATCTAAGCTTCTGTTACTATTTTGTTCATTGGCTTACTGTGTTTATTAGATTCCACATATAAGTTAGATCATGCAGTATTTTCTTTCACTGACTGGCTTAATTCACTTGACATAATTTTCTCCAGGTCCATCTACACTGTTGCAAAATGTATGAGTTTACTGCTGTGTAGCATTCCATTGTGTAAATGTCACACCTTTTTTTATCTGCTCATCTACTGGTGGGCAGTTAGGTTATTTCCAAATCTTGGCTATTGTAAGTAGCACAGCTATAAACATAGGGGTACTTATATTTTTTTGTATTGATGTTTCATGATCCAGGGGATATATTCCCAGAAGTGAAATCACTGGATCAAAAGGGAGTTCTATTTTCAATTTTTTAAGGCTACTTCATATTGTTTTCCACAGTGATTGCATCAGTCTGCATTCCCACCAACAGTGTACTATGGTTCAATTTTGTCCACATCCTCACCAACACTTGTTGTTTGCCTATTTATTGATGGTAGCCATTCTGACAGGTTTAAGGTGATATCTCATTGAGGGTTTAATTTGCATTTCTGTGATGATTAGTGATGATCATTTTTTTTATGCCTATGACACTTTGTCCACTTTGAAAAGGTGTCTATTCAGGTATTTTGCCCATTTCTTAATTGGGCTGTCTTCTGGCATTGAGTTGTAGTAGTTCTTTGTTTTGGAGGTTAAACACTTGTCAGATATAGTATCATTGGGTTCCTTATGTTCTTCCATTGATTGGGTTCCCCATTCATCCTACCAATGGTTTCTTTAGCTGTACAGAAGCTTTTTAATTTGATGTAGTCCCTTTTGTTCCTTTTTCTACTTTATTTCCAGTGACTTGGGACATATATTGGTGAAAATATATCTACACTGAATATCTGAGATTTTACTACCTATGTTTTAGTTTAGGATTATATGGTTTCACCACTTACATTTAAGTCTTTTATTCATTTTGAGCTTATTTTTGCATATAGTGTAAATTGATGGTCTAGTTTCATTTTTTTTTTGCATAAACTAGTCTAGTTTTCCCAGCAGCATTTATTGAAGAGATTGTCTTTGCCCCATTGTATGCTTTTGCCACCTTTGTCAAATATCAATTAGCCATAGCCTAGAATTATTCCTGGGTTCTCTGTTCTGTTCCATTGCTCTATATGTCTGTTCTTGTACCAGTACAAGGCTGTTTTGATTACAGTGGCATTATAGTATAGTTTGATATCAGGAGTTGTGATACCTCCACCTTTGTTTTTCTTCTGCAAAACTGAAACAGGAAGAAGCAGAAAACCTAAATAGATTGATAACAAAGAATGTAATCACAGCATTAATAAAAAACCACTTGGCACACAAAAGCCCTGAACCAGATGGCTTCACAGGCAAATTTTATCAATCATTCAAAGAACTGTCACCAATCCTTCTCCAGCTACTCCAAAAAATGAACATAGATACTAAAATTCTCAATAAAATATTAGCAAACCAGATCTAGAAGTACATCCAAAAGATCATAGGCCATGATCAAGTGAGAGTCATCCCAGTGATGAAAGGTTGGTATAGTATTAGCAAATCAGTAAAAGTGATTTATCACATAAACAAAATGAAAGACAAAAATCACATGATTATGGCAATAGATGAAGAAAAAACACTTGATGAAATCCAGCACGCATTTATAATAAAAAATAAACTCTTTAAAAAAAGTTTTTTAAACATTTTATTGATTACATCATTACAGTTGTTCTATTTCCCCCCTTCATTCCCCTCCACCCTGCACACCCCCTCTCCCGCCATCTCCCCCTTTAGTTTATGACCACGTGTCTCAAGTTCTCTAGATTCTATATTTCCCAACATATGAAGGCTAAACTAATGGAAATGAAGGGAAATGCACAGGAAACCAACAGTAATGGAAAGGAAACTGGGACTCAAATCAAAGGAGTGGACCAGAAAGAGGAAAAAAATGACCAAACAGAAAAGAATGAAGAAACAAGAATTCAAAAAAATGAGGAGAGGCTTAGGAACTTCCAGGACATCTTTAAACATTGCAACATCCGAATTATAGTGGTACCAGAAGGGGAAGAGGAACAGCCACGAGTGGAAAACTTATTTGAACAAATAATAAAGGAGAACTTCCCCAATCTGGCAAAGGAAATAGACTTCCAGGAAATCCAGGAAGCTCAGAGAGTCCCAAAGAAGTTGGACCCAAGAAGTAACACACCAAGTCACATCACAATTACATTAGTTAATGTAATGTGGAGAGAATCCTAGAAGGAGAGAATCCTAGAAGCAGCAAGAGATAAGGGGATAGGTATAGTTTGTTTTAAAGATTTTATTTATCTATCATTAGAAGGGAAGGGAAGAAGAAGGGGAGAAAAATATCAATGTATGGTTGCCTCTCATGCATCCCCTGCATGTGCCCTGACTGGGAATCGAACCACAATCCTTTGGTTCGCAGGCCCGTGCTCAATCCACTGAGCTATACTAGCCAGGGCTAAATAGATATAATTTTTATTCCTTTACAAAAAATAGTAATTACCTACATTTTTTTGCTCCAAAGGAGAGACTTAAAGAAAAATCAGGTGCCTATACTTATATATAAAGATTTGGGGTACCGAGAATTAACCAATCATGTGAAACATTATTATGGGACTATGTGATGTGACCAATAAGATGTAACCCTATTACATTATGTTTATGGTTCAGGGCAGGGACACTCACACCAGATGGTTACTGTTGTGTCCTCTTTTTGTATTTGACAATCTAAGAAAAAAGAGGTCAGCGCCCCTGGCTGAATAGTCAGGTATTGCTTGTCGTAAAAAATCTTCTACACCAGTGTCCTGCTTGTGGCTGGTTGAAAATCTCTGGGCTACAGAATAAAGTCTAAACTCAGTCTGCCACCTGAGGCCCTCCAATGCATAATTCTAAACCTCTTTTCCCTGGCACTATATTTCTGAAATTAGAAATATCAGGATCAATTCCTGACATCTGGCACATCCACAGTCAAACACCTGGATATAAAACAGCCACCTAGGAACCAATTCAGTGACAGGAGATTTCAAGCACAGTTATTGATGGCAGTGTAAAGATCCTGATAGCAGGAACATTTATTCCTCAAGATTTGCTTCTATGCAGGCAAGAGCTGTGTCCTCCAGGCCAGGATTTCACCCAGGACTAAGAAACCCCATTGAAAATATAATTATGATTTTTTTTAAAAAAGGAAAAGCCCTGGCTTGTGTGGCTCAGTGGATTGAGTTCTGGCCTGTGAACCAAAGGGTCGCCAGTTCAATTCCCAGTCAAGGCACATGCCTGGGTTGCAGGCCAGGTCCCCAGTAGGGGGTGTGCGAGAGGCAACCACATGGTAGTGTTTCTCTCCCTCTCTTTTTCCCTCTCTTCCCCTCTGTCTAAAAATAAATAAAATCTTTTAAAAAATAAAAATAAAAAAAGGAAAGAGGAGTAGGTAGCACTTGGGGCAGGTGGAGTGAATGATCCAATTACACATTTCAGTCCACTGTGGCAAGGTGTCATAGATGACTCCTACATGGTTTCTTCTTAATCTTCTTGCTTGTTTTCCTCCTACCTCTTTTAATTTTTCAAATTTGTTTAGAACTAAATAAACTAAAATTTCCTTTTCATAGACAATCTGGATCTGTGGGACCTAATTCCTTATTTCTATGTCATACTTTGAGATTACAAAGTGCCATCATCTATATTGTGTAATTCAGTCTGTACAAAAACATAATGATATAAATATTTTCATTACTATTTTCAGATAAAGTAACCAAGGTTTACAGAAACTACACTGTCCTGCACCAGGGATTTAAAACTCAGTCTTTTGTCTTCAAGTCCTAGTTTTGTAAATACCATCCTCCTCTCTGGGTGAACACAGGTATTTTAGTCTCATTACCACTGTTTATAGTAAGTAGAGTAAGAGTGTTCAGGCGTGAATCATCTGGAAAATTTTTAACCAATGCCTAGACCGAGGTTCAATTGAGATCAATTAAATTAGAGTCTCCTCTGGAATAAGTCCCAAGTAGACTGAGAGTGTTTTTAAAGAAATTCCTAGACCCCTTCTCCCGAGTAATCCTAATGTAGATCAAGGATTGAGAACCACTGAATTATTACTTCCATATTGCAATGATTCTGCAAGTGATCCACAGACCAGATGCATCAACATCACATGGGAACTGGTTAGAAATGCCAATTATCAGGTCCTATCTCTAGAACAGAGGTGGCAAACACAAGGCCCATGGGTCTAATTTGCTCCTCCACCTTTTTTTATCCGACTTGGCACCTTGTTTCTACCCAATGGCAGCGTCGAGCTCTCACTCAACTTAAGGAGTAGTTACATTTATACTGTCCTAAAATTACATTTGGCCTTGAAGGCAACTGTGAGGCTGATATGGCACCTGGAAAAAATGAATTTGACACCCCTGCCTGCTCTAGATCCACTGAATCAGCAACTCTAAGGGTAGAGACCAAATTTTATAAGAATTAGGTTCAGGTGTGTTACAGATGTGTCAGTAATAGTGGCTTAGTAATAGTTTATTTCTCTCTCAAGTAAACAAAGTATAGAAGTAAATGTTCCAAAACAGATGTGCTACTCCTTAGTGTTAAAGATCCTGATTGCTTCTCTCTTTGTTGCACTTTCACCTGGGGCATGGATTCTTCCTGATAGTCCAAGATGGCTGCTTAATTTCCACCTATCACTTCTGAATTGCATGCAATCAAGAGAAAGGAGAAAGTACAAGAGGCAAGTGTACTCCCCTCCTCCCTCCTTTAATGAAACTTCTTGGAAGTTGTATAAGACACCTCAATTTATATCACATTGGCCAGTATAGCATGTACAGATTCTGGGAAAAGTGGTAAGTTTCTGAATGGCCATATAAACATCTAAAAATGAATTCTCCCTCTGGAAAAAAAAAAAAGAATAAATAGTGGATGAAAACATGCAGTTTTGCCCAGAGTTTAACCCTTTTTCTTGACCTTCCAAATTCTTGTTAAGTGAGATAATAAATGTCATTTTTGTTTGAATGACTTTTGGTTTGCTGTTTTAACAAATGCACCTTATTTCATTAGTCATTCTACTCTGTTAATGATGGTAAATATTTTAATATATGGCTGAACCATGATTTAGTTAACTTTTAAGGTAAGTTTGAAAATTTAGAATGTTTTAAATTTTTGCTAAAAAAACAATGATGAGCACTTTGGCTCACTAAATTTGTGTAGAGTATGTTTCTAAATATTATTTTGGAATAGATTTCTAGATAGGTTAAAGAATATGAACATTTTTAAGGCTCTTAATTCATGCTGCTAATTATCTTGCCAGAAAGGAATCATGTAGTGCTCCCACTGTCAGTGAACTATACTTTTGGCAGTAAAAAGTGTTGTCTTTTTAAGTTTTTTGATTATTGTTCTTTCAACATTTTGAAAACAATGTGCTCTTACAATCTAAAGATGTTGATGAAAAGTCTGATGCCCATTTGAGTACCATTCTTTTATAGGTAACCTGCCTTTTCTTCTCTCTTAGCTTTTAGAAAATTGTCTTTATACTAAATCTTCTGAAATTTCACTAGGTTTATGTTTAGGAAAACCCTCTATTTTTATTTAGCAATCCTTTATTGGAGGATTCTAATCATTCTTCAATTGTGGGAAAACTGCCCATTGTTTTTTCCAGTATTCCTTTTATTCCCTTTTCTCTAGTCTCTTACTTGAAACACCTATATCTGATATACATGGAAGCTTTATCTAAACTTAATAGGATTTTTTCATTTTTTACCTCCTTTTTTGTGCTGTTTTCTAAAAGAATTCTTCAGTTTGCTATTACAGGTACTAATTTTCTATTTAGGTTTATTTTTAAAATTTCCCTAGGCTTTGACTTTCTTTTTTAATTTCCTTTTTTTCCTTGAACTATCTGTTATCCTGTTATGAACTATTTTTCATTTTATGGCATTGCCCTCCTTTGAGAATATTAAACATATGGGTTGAAGTCCTCTTCTGAATACTCATTTTATTCTATTTCATCAGCCTATGAGTTCTTTCATTTGTTGGAATTGTCATCTATCTTATGGTGTACCAGGGATGTCCAACCTTTTGGTGTCTCTGTGTCACACTGGAAGAAGAAGAGTTGTCTTGGGCCACATAGTAAATACATTGTGACACGTAATCACACACAAAAAAGTCTCACAATGTTTTAAGTAAATTTACGATTTTGTGTTGGGCATTCACAGCCATCCTGAGCTGCATGCAGCCTGCAGGCCACAGGTTGGACACCCCTGGCACTGTAGACCTTTTTCAAGTGTTAGGAATTTCTTGTTTTTCCACAGTTTTCCTACTGTAATCTCTGAGCATTGCTGCTTTAGTGTTTTTGTCTGATACATTTTTTCCTTGGTTTCCTTACTTAATGATTGCCCATAGTTCTCTGTTGAGACTTACCTTTTAATCTTCAGTATGGCTATATTTATATTAAATTATTTAAAACATGTTGGCCCTGACTGGGGTGGCTCAGTGGATTGAGTGCCATCCTTCGAACTAAAGGGTTACTTGTTGGATGCCCAGTCAGAGCACATGCCTTGGTTATGGGCCAGGTTCCCAGTGGGGGAAAGCAGGAAAGGCACACATTGACATTTCTCTCCCTCTCTTCTTCTCTCTCTAAAATAATTAAATAATTGCTAAATAATTATTAACCAATTATTATTTATTAAATTAATAATTTAATTTAACGATTATTAACCAATTATTATTTATTAAATTATTTAACAATTTAATAAATTAAATCTTAAAAAAATAAAATATCTCTTTTGAGAAAACCGCTGACAGTCTGATGGGGAACTCCTTTGTAGGTGAGTGTCCCCTTATCTCTTGCTGCTTCTAGGATTCTCTCCTTCATTTTAATCTTGGCTAATATAATGATGATGTGCCTTGGTGTGTTCCTTCTTGGGTCCAACTTCTTTGGGACTCTCTGAGCTTCCTGGATTTCCTGGAAGTCTATTTCCTTTGCCAGATTGGGGAAGTTCTCCTTTATTATTTGTTCAAATAAGTTTTCCACTCATGGCTGTTCCTCTTCCCCTTCTGGTACCCCTATAATTCAGATGTTGGAATGTTTAAAGATGTCCTGGAGGTTCCTAAGCCTCTCTTCACTTTTTCGAATTCTTGTTTCTTCATTCTGTTCTGATTGGATGTTTATACCTTCCTTTTGTTCAAAATCACTGATTTGAGTCCTGGTTTCCTTCCTGTCACTGTTGGTTCCCTGAGTATTTTATTTCACTTAAGGTATCTTTCATTCAGTCTTTCATTTTTTAACCAATCTCAATTAGTTCTGTGAGCATTTTGATTACCAGGGCTTTAAATTCTCCACAAGATAGGTTGGCTATATCCTCACTAAGCTCTCATTCTGAGGTTTTGCTCTGTTCTTTCATTTGGGCCATATCTCTTTGACTGGGCACAGCTGATACGTTATAAGGGGGTGGGGCCTTAGGTATTCATTTGAGCAAGGCAACCATCCTTGCTGCACTGCAGCATTGCCTGTGGGGGAGGGGCCAGAGAGGGAACAATGCAGCCTGCCTGCTTGTCTCTAGTGCAGTTTTCAAACAACTTTGGTTTGAGACTGGGATTTTCTCCCACCTTGGCAACCACTGTAGCCCACAGGCACCTCTGAGTCTCAGTTTCCCTTAAGTCAGCCCCTCTCACGCAGCCTGCCACCTGGCTGCAGCTAGCCCCACCCCCACAGTCTACAGCCTCACTGCAATTTCTCTCCATACATTGCCTTACCGGTCCGGTTTTTCTGGCTGACTGTTTCTTTAATGCTGTGGTTGTTGGAGTTCCATGAAGTTTGATTTTTCTGGCACTTCTGGCTGTTTACTGATTTTAGATTGGTTGGTATCCTCCTTCTGGTTGTGTGAGGAAGCAAAGGGTTTCTACCTACACCTCCATCTTGGCCAGAGCCTCTCAATCTATTTTTGATATATCTTTAAAGAGAATTTCATACATGATTCTATTTTCTAGTATTATCTTTTTAAGTTTTGTATCAGTGAATATGAAAATACATGATACAATTTTCACAAATATATATATGTTGTAATATACATATTCACAATGAATATATATAATATTATTTTAATTAAAGTAGAATTCAAACTCACACAGAATTGACATGATCCAAATCTCCCCAGATCACAGACTTTACTTGATATTTAGTCTTTCTGTCAGGAACCTGGAAGTGTCTGTAGCTATTAAGTCTTATGTTGTTCATTGTTTACTTTGGCAACCATGAATAGGATATTTTTCCATATTAGCTAATTGGTTTTTGATGATTTGTGGTAAAGGTAACCTATTAAACTTTCCTATTATTTCTAATAGTATTTTTGGCTATTTCTATTATACTTTAAATTGTTTATTTATTTATTTATTTATTTATTTATTTATTTTTAGAAAAAGGGGAAGGGAAGGACAAAGAATGGGAGAGAAATATCAATGTGTGTGGTTGCCTCTCATGTGTCCCCTACTGGGTACCTGGCCTGCAACCAAGGCATGTGCCCTGACTGGGAATTGAACAGATGACCCTTTGCTTCACAGGCCCATGCTCAATCTACTGAGCTACACCAGCCAGGGCTTCTATTATACTTTTTAGTCAATAATATCATCCATACATAATAAGCTTGTACTTGCCCTTTCTGGTATTATATATACCTCATTTTACTAAATTAAGTCTGTAAGTTGAATAGTCATGATGCAATTGAGCATTGTTCTTATTTCTGCCCATAATAAAAAGCACCTAGCATTTGTTCATTAATTATGAGGTCTTTTGTAGGTTTTGGGTCAATTCTTTTTGTCATGTTAAGGAGGCTTTTTTCATATTAATCTGACTTAGGTTAATAGGTATTGGATTTAATAAATACTTTTCTCAGCATTACCAGATGATCACCCTTTTTTTTTTTTTAAATTGGTGGATATAGTGACTTACATTATTACTTAATTGAGTTTTTCTTGGAAGAAAAAGAACCCTCTTTAGGAATAATGAATTGTGTCAAATATTACTTTTATTTGATTTTAAAGACCTTTAGATAAAGTAATTATCTGGAATTTTCATTTACCCAATCTAATCGCATGTTTTTAAAAGGGGAAAATGTTTTCCAGTTGCAATTAGAATGAGACAGAGAGAGATGCAATGCTAGAAGGAAGTTCAGAACTGTGATGTGAAAAGGATTTGACCTGACATTGCTGGTACTAAAGACGGAAGAGGAGAGCTATGAGCCAAGGAAGGCAGGTGTCTCCAGCTAGAAAAGTCAAGGCTCTTCCTTAGAGGCTCCAAAATGGAATACAACTTTTCAATACCTTTTTAGCCCAGTGAGTTCCATATAGGCTTTTTATTTTATTAACTGTAAGATAATAAATTTGTGTCGTTTAAAGTTACTAAGTATGTTTCAATGTTACAACAGTAATAGAAAAGTAATACGGCTTTATATTTATCTTTGTGTTCTTCAAGTTTGAATGAACTATAGCTAAACATTCCTTCTCTATTTGAACTTTTGAGTTTTTTATTTCTTTGAAAGAGATTTTAGGGAAAAAAATCAGAAGACTGTGTTTCCCCACTGGACCTGAACCACCAAAGACAGCTTGCTGGACCAGCATGGAACAGAGCAGAGTAGGTGAAGTTGACCAGGCCATAGCAGAGCTGTCTGTTTGAAGATGGGCCTTGCCCCAGGGCTGTCCCACAATCATGCGGTCTCATAATTCAGCTGTAACACTACTGAGATGTTCTGCAGTCATGCTGTATCACAATTTAGCTATTTGCACTGAACAATTTTTCTTCTTCACTGCACCCCAAACTGGGGATTCCTATTGGTGTTGTATCTCCATCAGTCAACAGACGTTTGAGAAAAACCACTATAAAACAGTCTGGTTCTCAAATACTTTTTATACGAGAAAGTATTTGACACTTTTTTCAGTTTCTTCTGTGACAGCCATTTTCATACCTTCTATTATAATTTTCATGTATGTATTGGTTTTTCGTACAAGACTGGAAGCTACTTGAAGGCCTAATTTATCTGACTTATCTTAATATCAGAACTCAGTATGTAAATGTTTTGCATAGTATAATATAAACATTTATCATATACATATCATAATTAACTTCCTCATAGTATCATATACAGTGCCCAGTGTTCATGAAACTAGTTTAAAAAATCTAGAGTTCTTAATCTTGGGAACTTTCTCTGCTCTCCCACTTAAGTGGGAGATTTAAGTGGATACCTTAAATGCTTTGCTGGTGAAAGTAAACGGGTGTCAGGGAATGAATGGGCTTCTGGTCTGGGGAGTCAGTAAAAGTCCACTCTGTGGTGTCAACTGATTCCAAGACTGGGTTCTCTATACTAATCTGTTTCCATCTGAGAGCTCTTGTCTTTCTGAAACAGAACTATTTCTTTACTATAAATCTTACTTTTGTTTCTGCTTTGAAAGGAGCAACTCAGTCTCAATCCCATCAGAGAATTCATTAGGTTGTACTTTAGACTAATTAATATTGTTTTGCCAAGGGTTTAGTGAATAGGATAATCTCTTAGGTGCAAGTTTTTGTGCTGTTACATCATAAAGATTCTACTCGGAAAGGATCTAAATTGTTCAAAGAAGAGGAAAAGATCTCACTCTGTTCTCAGATAGTAAAACTCAGGAAGAAAAGGAAAATGTCTTTTAAACACTCTAAATCCTTCCCTTGGAGGTCCAGGAGCTGCTGCAGTCCTGGGAACAATAGGAGAATTAATGCCATCCCTGGTGCAATCTGCAGAACCTGTAGGGGCCACTCCTCCACCTTAATGTGGCACTTTTAAATTCATGTGGAGGCCTGACATCTCCCCTATTACTACTTCTTTAGCCTCCTAAAAGTTGTTAACAATAAATAAATGTAATTAAAATGAAGCATTTTTGATAAAGCTTATCAGTATTAAATTATAATTAAATGTATAATTAAATACACACGCAGTTTTTCAAAATCTTTGGTAACTTAAAACTTTGGAGTTTTACTAGGTTATATGCCAAAAATTATTAAATATCTAGAGATTTTGAAATAACAGGATACTGAAATATTTATTGATCTGAATTTGCCTACTTTGGCTTATTGCAGGGAAGTTAGAGAATGGATTTGGATCTGTTATGAACATGTCTTGTATTTTATTTGAAATACTTCTCTTGAAAATGAGAGTGTTTGCAAATGAAAAAAATAAGCTTCTTTCTTAAAAGTTTAAAGGTATCAACCCAGATAATGTTAATTACTTACTTTTAGTTGTAAGAAAAACTTCAAGGTTTTTGAGAATTAAGAATTCTAATTAAACTGGAAAGAGATTAGGTGCTTTTGATAATAGCAGGTATAAAGTATGGAGATACTAAAAAAAGGGAAGAAAGTGAGTTGTTCTAAGCCTTATTTCTGACCGTATAAGGAAAAGCAAACTAAAAAAAAAAAAGTTGTGGAAAGGTTTGTGAAAATTAAGTAAATGAACTCAGATTAAAAGTGAGCTAATGCAGAATTTGTTCGGTTCTTTCTCAGTCTATTAAAAAGGGAGAGAATGTTTTTCTACATGTGCCCAAAAGCAAAAATTCTATTAAAAAAGTTATATATTATATTATGTTAAGCAGGTACTCGATTACTTAAAAACCCACTTTCTTAATCCTAAGAACTAAAAAGTATTGCTAGCCTGTGTTTGTGTTTGATATCTTTTAATGTCACTTTGGGTAAATAAATACTTTAATATTACTTCATAATAACATGTAATCTTTTGGTCAGGTATGTTTGACAATCTCCTCAGAATTAAATTTTTAAAAGGTTTTTTCTTCACTTAGAATTGGCTTTGAGTCATTACAATGGGCCCCTCGTATACCTCAAGGATTTGTTCTCTCTCCTTATGGAGGAGAAATTTTGAACTAATTAGGCCTATTTGATATGCTTAAAGTACACAGGAAGCCTTATCAAATAAAGAAATAGTAACTATGTTCCAAAATTATATAAAAATCTCCAAAAGTCTACAATGTTCTAATAGATTTTTACTTGTATTTCTAATTATTATCTTAAAATGTTGTTTCAGGAAAACAAATTCCTTTGTTAACTGCATTATAACAAAAGTTTTATCTATTAAAAAGTTATAAATCTCTAACAAAAACTTACAAATTTATACCAAAAGTTATAAAATTATAATTGTCTTCAGTTCACTCAGTCCTGCAATCAATTTTTGTTTATCCTGTTTGCCAGGCTTTTCATAAACTCAGTTATTTCAAAGAGTTCTAGTAATCTTTATCCAGTTCAAAGGTATAATCTGAAGTTTGTTTGTTTATTTATTTATTTGAGAGGGAAAGGCAAGGAGAGAGAGAAAAACATCAATGTGTGGTTGCCTCTTGCATATCCCCCTACTAGAGACCTGGCCTGCAACCCAGGCATGTGCCCTGACTGAGAATCAAACTGGTGACATTTTGATTTGTAGGCTGGTGCTCAATCCACTGAGCCATACCAGCTGAGGCTGATCTGATGTTTTATTCTCAGAGATGTGTAATTTGGAATAAATCAGAGTTTTTGCCATGGATCTTTTGAAGACGTAACATGTTTGCAAATGAACCAGAGTAAAATACTGGCTAGACCAGAAATTACAATGGTCTTCAGGAGATAAGTCCCCCATGTTTTAGCTTGCCAGCACCTGAAATAAACCTCTTACCTTTTTCATCACCACTGTCTCATGAGTTTGGCTTTTATTGTTGCAGGCAGCCAGGCCTATGTTTGGTTACACTGGTTATCTTTGACTTATTTCACTTTGCATAATACCCTATAAATACATGCATTCCTATATTCACTGCAACATTATATACAATAGCCATGATATGAATGCAATCCAAGTGCCATGAATAGAAAAGTGG
Source organism: Artibeus jamaicensis (assembly GCF_021234435.1). NCBI lineage: Eukaryota > Metazoa > Chordata > Mammalia > Chiroptera > Phyllostomidae > Artibeus > Artibeus jamaicensis. The sequence goes on along the minus strand of NW_026521717.1, from coordinate 7,376,105 downwards.
ATAAAAAAGCTATGGTACATATACTACACAATAGAATATTACTTGGCCATAAACAATAATGAAATATCCTGGTTCATATTTGTGGAAAATCCTTCATGCCTAATAATTAGATAGTTGGATCTAACATACTAAAGAAGTGGTTACCTGTCTTTATGAATTCATATTTTAAAGAGATAAGACAATCTTGTGTTGAGACTTGTTTTCTAGTTTCCACTGGAATCTAGCAAAGTAGGTTACAATGAACTGGCTTTTACATTAATTCCTGAAAATTCATAAGAAATAAGATGGAAGATAAGAAAATTTAACACTCACTAACTTACTTAGCTTTGCTGTAGGTAGATCAAAGATATTGAATTCGGTGGTAATGGTGGGGCTGAAATGTTCAATGTGCATGGAGGGCACAGAACATGCAAGACTGAAAGAAAAAAGGAACAGGGTTATTAGAGGATTTGCTATAATAAATAACAGTCAGCATGTGTTGTATACCTACTATGTGACTATTTGCTCAAGATTTCATAGTGTTTACTGGTGAAAACCTATGTGGATATAAAGCCAGTGGAAAGTAGTTGGAGTAATGAATGTATCCCTTACACAAATTAAAAGACTGCTGGAGCACTTTAATGAGCTAAATCTTTCTTTTAAAAATGTATTCAATTGTAATGTTATTGATGGTTTACAAACTTAAATTCTTTAATCCAATGAGAGGGAGGTAGGCATTTGATAGTATTGAAAGACATGTGAGAAAGTAGGATCTGGAAAGCATTATGCTAAGTGAAATAAGCCAGGTGGTGAAAGACAAATACCATATGATCTCACCTTTAAGTGGAACCTAATTAACAATAACAACAACAACAACAACAACAAACAGGAAAGCAAAATATAATCAGATATTGAAATAAAGAAAAAACTGACATAACCAGAGGGGAGAAGGTTAATGGGAGAAAATAGGGGATGGGTCATCAAGGAACATTATATAAAGGACACATGGAGAAAGCCAAAGTGGGGTAGGATTGAGAGTGGGAGGTGGGGATGGATAGGGCAGGGGGTAGTTGTGTGTGGGGAAATGGAGACAACTATACTTGAACATCAATAAAAAATCAACAACAAAAAAGTAGGATCTCAGATTAAGATATAAAAAATTTAAATGGGTAGGGGTAAGCAGAGGAGAGAAAAAAGTTATGTAGCTCGTCACTTAGCATTGATCTAAGCTACATTTTCTACCAATTGAGACTTTTCTGAAGTATAAATTGAACAATATTCCAAATCTGAGAATATATTTATAAACTAATTATATAAAACAAAACCAGACCATCCCCCAAAATTCATAAAGTAAGTATCAGCAGTGGTCCTGTGTCATCACCCTTTAGTAAAATGAACTCATTTGTTGAAATGAGTTCATTTCAACAAATGAACTCACTGAAACTCACAGAAGAAATGAGTTCTACTTCTGAGAAAGCACAGAAGTAGACAGATAAAGGCCTGGCCTGTACAACACACACACACACACAGAGAAAAATATAAACTTTGGATAATTAGACTTATTCAGAGACTTTACAGTTATTGTGAAGAGACTGCTTGAGATTATGTGGACTGGGAAGGTCCTCCTAAGGAGGTAACATGTAAGCTAAGATCTGAGTAACAGAAATAAACTAGCCATGAAAATCCAGTATAAAAGGAAGAAATTCCAGGCAGAGAGACTAGTTAGGGTAAAGGTGAGCACAGGCTTGTCCCCCTTCACCCCAGGTATATTAACATAGAAGGTGTAGGAAGGAGTGAGGATTGACATGGGTGAATTAGCACATCATCTAGACACTTCCATGAGGGATACATATATTTAAGTAAATTGTGTCTAGATTGGATATGAGCATGTGCCGAAGTGTCATGTGACACTGGCCCGCAGTGTCTGAGGTGTTTTCGAAGAGATGAGACATTCACATGGACTACTGAGTCCTGTGGAGGAAAAGAGATGGCACGGTTACTCTCTCAAGGGGACAGCATGCCGATCTGTGCCTTGCCAAGCTTTTATTGGCTTTCTAATAGCATACATCAAAGAAGGTTTTCATTCATTATACTTAAGTTTGCTTTAGGCAATTACTTTTTACAGATAGCAAGGAAGGGATGCTACAGATTACTTCTTATAGATTAACAAGGAAAAAATGTTGCAAATGCAAGGGATAAGAGTAACAGGTCTGGTTACACTTCAGTCCTTGGGAGAATTAGCACAGACTTCAGGAAGTTACTTTAAAGATGTGCAGCAAGGGCTTTCTGCCTGAACTCAGGGTGAGAGAATTTTAGCAAGAGTAAGTCATTAAGCAGCCTAAGTATAATACAGGCCTGATTTCCCACGGGGAAACTTCTTCATGTGCGTGGTCCTGTGTGCCAACTCACCCCCCACTGGTTTTCCACGTGAATGCTGGGCTACATTTCCACATCTCTTGAAGCAGTTCCCTACAGTCATGTGAACAGAATTCACTGATATGTATCACCAAATACTATAGTGCAAGAATATGCTGTTCTGCAATGTTAAAGTTTTTGTTGCCTTGTGATAATGCTGTTTTTTTTGGTTACATTGTCAGCCCTGAGGACAGTATTTATTCCTTATAGTACCTAGTCCAATGTAATAGTAAAATAATTAATCCTCAATTAATAAATCAAGCACGACTAAAGAGATGGTTTGTGATATCCTAGCACTTAATCTGTAGCTCCTTATTTCAATTGGCACCATTCTCCATGCCACCAGAGTCCTTCCTAACTTGATAATTTTTCTGGTTACACAAGTTCCAGATCATCGCCTTTCTTTGCTATCAAAATGTTATTTTCTTACTTTCAAACTCCCAGGTCTCTGTTTTCAGAGTAACGTGTACTGTGGTACTTTAATCTGTGCTAATGTTTCAGTGGTGTTAGAAAACATAGAGCTTCTATTACAGTCAAGGCATTTAGCTCCTCTTTCTCTTTCAGGTCTGTTTCCTAAGCATCTTTTTTTCTTGCAGACAGTCTCCAGGGATTTGGCCTGCTTACCTCTTCTTTCCAGCAATCACCCATCTTCTTTATTTCCAGGGAATGTTTTATCCATTCCTGGACCTGAGAAACATATTATCTTTCGGATTCTTAGTGAAAAGGCCTGTGACAATTTGGAAACTATGATTGTTTCTTGCTGGCTTCCTAAATTATCTCTAATGTAGTTATCCCTACTTTCAAGGAAAGTAGAGTATGATAGGTTGAGTACAATGATTGGATGAACCCAGTAGAAAATCCTGAGTCATTCAAGTTCTAAATTACCTCCCCATTTTGAAGTCACTTAGTGAGATAGTTCAAAGACCACAAAACTTTCAGTTTGCAAGTAACAGACAATGAATATTGAAAATTTAAAATTTTTAATGAATATGCTTTGTTCACAAAATATGAAAAAATACAAAAAACACAAACATACATTTTTAGGTATGCCACCTCCCACCACTTGGCAACTAACATATAAACCATTTGATTTTGAAGAATCCAACCAAATGATCATTTGTTTTTGAAACACCAAATCATTTTGGAGAATTCTGTTGTGAATGCAACAGCAGGCCCTTTAACTTCTCTATATCCAAATGAAATCATTCTCAAGAGTACCCATACTAATAAAGTATTAGAAGGCTCTACTAACTTTTCTTGTCATTACATATATAATCTGACACCATGCCAGATGACTACTTATTTTTAAAACTAATTCACTGAATTGGCTTTGGTAGAATGTATATTAGTTTAAATCCTGTGCCAACCTAATGTGAATAAGCTGAACTTACAAAACAAATGATATTTATAAATCCAAACAAATTTATACTAGGTGGGAGTATAGGTTTTAAATTTTCTGTAAACTACTTAAAATACATCATGCACACTTTGGAGCATAAGCAGAATCAACATCTGTAAACAACCAGAAGAATTTATAGCACCGACATTTAGCCATAACACAAAGGGTGACTCCAAGGTAGTACTTACAACAGCTTCTCAAATCATAGTTTTCATTTACTTTCAAAGCACTTTCATTGGTATATTTTTTCCTGTGCCCTTAAGATAGTATTTAGTCAAGTAAAAAAGAAAACAGTATGGTAAAATAAGTATTATTTGAATACATTTTTTTGTTATCCTGAACACAATGCTGTTTTCTTCTTCTTTTGGGTGAGCTGAAAAACTTGACCTGCAGTGCATAATTGTAAAGAAAAGTCGATCTTATATAAGAATCTTATGCTATTGAAAGTAAAAGAAAAATTTCAAGTTACTTCTGGCATATTTGAACAACTAATATTTATTGCACTTAGTTAACTGACCTTTTCAGGTTAATTACAATCTTACTACTTTCATTGATTCAGAATGTGAAATTTAATTTGAAATATCAGGTACACTCAAACATTTATATCTTAAAGGATATGTTTTGTATTTCCAAATAAATTCTGACATTCTGAGTTAACTACAGCAATTCACACTAAGCACAAAACATCAGTTTTAGCAGAGTTTATGAAATTTAGGATCAACTATTGAAAATACTTCCTTTAAACACACACACAGGTACATTAAGCATAAAATCTGAAACTGATATTTCAGTGCAAAAACCTCAGTATGAGGTAATTTTAATGTAAAAACAACTTGAAAAATTCCACACAGTGGCGCTCTTAAAAATGATAATTTACATGACAATTTCTGGCTGGTAAGACACCATGGACTAAATCTTCTTATCTATCTAAACTCAATTTTGTCTTGTTTGGGCATATATTTCTCCTTAATCATTTGTTTCTGATTCAGAAACAGAAAGATATTTATCAATGTGGAAAGGGAAAATTCCAGCAGTCAACTAATGATTTATATTTTCAAAAAAAATCTGTACCTAGGATTTAGATAGAAGAATACCAAAAGCTCAAAATCATTTTATGAGACTACCAGCAGAGGGTTAATTTTAACTTTTTTCTATACAATTTTACATTTGTAGTGCAGCATCTTCCTAATGGAAAGGCAAGGACCCATTACAACAGTTGACCTAGATAAAATATAAGCTCTTTTACAAGTGCAAACACTTTTACAAAGGTGTTTTAGGTCAATATCAAATATTATATTGTTCCTTGCTTAAAGAGAAAAACTTGTAAATAAATTCTAAATTTAATAAAGTACACTCCCATAGTTAAATATATTCAACACCAAAGCCCAATCCACAAGAAAGACATACAAATTCTATTGAATACTTTGGCAATGGTGATTTTTGCACTGTGCTAATCAAATTATATTATACACGTTTGGGGAAGTCTCTCCCCCAATGTCTGATGTTGCCAAATAAACAAGAACAAAGAAAAAAACTACCATTAGTTTCAAAAAAGTTCAGGAAATGTTGGATCATCAGACAAAACTAAACAGAAAATGGCTTTCTGTAAACGATAACACTTTAGTTAGAAAAGAGTAAGTATATCACAAAACAACTCAACCAATCTATCTTTGTGATACGTTTAACTTGTTAACCATCAAAATACAATCTACAGCTTTTACATATCTTAGTTTCTCACTGCAATGGTTTAAAGTCAACATTGAAAAGAGGAAAAAATACATAGCTAATTATGCTTCATTTTTTACAATGACACTAAAGACATAAAGGTATCTCTCAATGGTATCTGAGTGTTAAATGCTAATGAAACAGTGGTTTCTGCTATGACAAAGGTCAGTCTGCATGATACTTGAACCTTTCTATATAAGAATACATTTTAAAATTCAGAAATAGAAAAAAATAGCAAACTCTGTCAACCTTTGCATTTCTTCTATGCAAATCGTACTGAGTTCACGGTAGTATTTCTGATTAGTGTTAAGTAATTAGTTTAGGAGTTTGGACTGAAAGGGCCTTTGCTTTTATATTAACTTAAAAGTAATATGGGATCTTCTAGCTCATAGAAAGGAACAGAGCTGGCTTGACTTTCTCCAGAATCTGAGTCATATGGAGCATCAGGGAGCTCTGTAAAACCATATGCCAGTTGTTCATCTTCCATATCTGATCGAACATAGCAGGAAGGGTTAGAGTATTCCTCCTCTTCTATACTATTGAAATCTTGAGGAATATATAACATCCCTGGGTAGTTTCTACTAACCAAGTCACTTGTAGTTTTTAAGGATATTTTTCTAAATGCCATCAGATGCATGTGTGAAAATTTTGAATACTTGAAACGTTTAAAGCCCAGGGACTCTATAGCAATCTTCCAGCTTTTCATCATCATTGCATGACGATTCTGATGGGAGGAATCAGGTGTGATGATAAGCAATAAACCATTTAACACTAACAATTCATGGGCTTTCTTGCAGCAAATCCATCTCTGGTAAGGTGATGGAAAATAAGAAAGAAGGAGAGAGAAAACAACCACATGAAAAAGTTCTCCAGGAAGAGAATCAATGGGGTTTTTCAGCTGCTTCAAAAAGGCATCTATAGCATCCTGTGCAAGTTGGAGTGGTTGCTGAAGCTGCAAGTTCAGGAAGTCGCATTTATATACACTCTGCAAAAAGGAAAAAACAAAGCATATTAGAATTTCAAGATTACTTCCATCTTATTACATAGAGTTTACACCAAACTATTTCACAGCATTCTATATAATTCAATCTTTAATTATGTACTTTTCCCTTCTAAATTGTTTCATTTGCACAGCCTTATTCAACCAAAACTTTTACTCACAAAAATCTCAGAGTAATTCTGCTTAGAGAATTTCTAGTTGTTATTTAAAAACATATTTCTAACAGTTAATTTGAAAATAGAAATATTTTAAGCATATATGCCTTTAAAATAATAAGGGTTTATTTGAAATTTAGTTTAGATAAGAGTTAAATAATTTTTTTACCTTAAATAATTTAAAGAAATTTTCAATTACAGTATTATACAGACATACAGTATTATATTAGTTTCAGGTGTACAACCCAGTGATTACACATTTATATAACTTACTAGACAATCACCCTGACTAGTACCCATCTGACCATATATAGTTATTAAAATATACTGACTACATTCCACATGCTGTACTTAACATTTAAGGGATTATTCTTTAACTACCAATTCATACTGCATTAAAAAAAATCCTCACTTAAGGACATGCTTATTGAGGGGGAAGGGAAGGAGAGTGAGAGAAACATCAATGTGAGACAGAAACATCAATCAGTTGCTTCTTGTATGTGCCTCGACTGGGGACCAAACCCACAAGCCAGGTATGTGGCCTGACCAGGAAGAACTGGTGACCTTCTGGTTTATGGGACAACGCTTCGACTAATGGTGCCACACTAGCTCAGTTGTTAATCCTTTCACTTTTTTAAAAAAATTTTATTTAGTTATTTTTCAAGTACAGTTTTTTGTCTATTTTTCCCATCCCAGCCTCCCCCGCCCCTTGCTCCCCACCTCCCTCCCATTTCCACCCCCCTTAGTTCTCATCCTTGTGTCCTTCCTATTAATCCTTTCACTTCTTAATCTCCTCACTTTTCATCCTTCCCTCAAGATCCCCTCCCATCTGCTAACTATCAAAATGTTCTCTGTATCTATGAGTGTGTTTCAGTTTTGTTTGTTCACTCATTGTTTTTTAGATTACACACATAAGTAAAATCATACGGCATTTGTCTTCCTCCGTCTTATTTCACTCAGTGGAATACCCTCTCAGTCACAGGTGGCAAACCTAAGGCCTGAGCAGCACCCAGCTCTCATTTAACTGTTAAGGAGTAGTTACATTTACACAGTCCTAAAATTACATTTGGCCATTTGAAGGCAACTGCGAGGCTGATATGCCCCCGGTGAAATGAGTTTGATACCCCTTCTCTAGGTCTATCCATGTTGTTGATGATGGCAAGATTTCATTCTTTTTTAGGGCATATTCCATTATATGCCCTAAATGAGTTTGACAACCCTTCTCTAGGTCTATCCATGTTGTTGATGATGGCAAGATTTCATTCTTTTTTAGGGCATATTCCATCATATACAGGATGGGGCATAAGCAGATTTATAGTTGTTCATATGGGAAATAATACAATAATAAATAATACCAGAATAAACACTGTTTCATGTACTCACAACTGTAAATCTACTTTTGCCCCACCCATTATATGTGCCACTTCTTTATCATCTACTGATGGACACATTATATGTGTGACTTCTTCATCATCTATTGATGGGCACTTAGGTTGCTTTCATATTTTGGCTATTATAAATAATGCTGCAATAAGCACATGGATGTACAATATTTGTCTTCAGTTTAGTGTTTTGGGTTTCTTTCGATACTCAGAATTGGAATTGCTGAGTCCTTTGTCTTGTTATAGTCTTTGTTTTAAGGTCTATTTTGTCTAGTATAAGCACTACTACCCGTTTTTCAATTGTTTTTTTCCATTTTTATGAAACATATTTTTCTATCCCTTTACCTTCAGTCTTTTGATCTGCAGTGACTCTCTTGTAGGCAGCATATGTAAGGGTCTTGTTTTCTTATCCATTCAGCTTCCAACGTCTTTTGATAGGAGCATTTAGTGCATTTGCATTTAAAGTAATAGTTGATAGATATGTATTTATGACCATTTTATGATTCATATATTTAATGTCTTTCTCCTCCTCCTCCTCTTCTACTTCTTCCTCCTCTTCCTCTTTTTCTGAAGACCCTGTAACATTTTTTGTACTGATTTTTCAGTGGTGAACTCCTTTATCTTTTACTTGGGTGGCAAGCTATCTGACCTTCAATTCTAAATGACAGATTTCCTGGGAAGAGTAATCTTGGTTGTATGTTCTTGCTTTTCATCACTTTGAATATTTCTTGCCAATTCCTTCTGGCCTGCAAGCTTTCTTTTGAGAAATCAGTTGATAAGTTTTATGGGAAGTTTCTTGTAGATAATTATCTTGCTGCTTTTAAAAGATAATCTTTTAAAAGACAATCTTTTAAAAGATTCTCTTTTGATTTTTGTCCTGGCTGGTGTAACTCAGTGAATTGAGCATGGGCTTGTGAAGCAAAGGATGGAGGTTCAATTCCCAGTCAGGGCATATGCCTGGGTTGCAGGCCAGTTCCCACTGGGGGACACAAGAGAGGCAACCACACACTGATGTTTCTCTCCCTCTCTCCTTTCCTTCCCCTCTCTCTGAAAATAAATAAATAAAATAGTTTTAAAAAGATTCTCTTTTGATTTAACCATTAGCGTCTTAATTATGTGTCTTGGTGTGTTTCTTTGGGTTCATCTAGTTTGGAACACCATGCCTCCTGGACTTGTGTTTGTTTCCTTCATGAAGTTAGAGAAGTTTTCTGTCATTACTTTCTCACATAGGTTTTCAAATCGCTGCTCTCTCTTTTCCCCTCTACCATCCCCATTATGGAAATGTTGGTATGCTTGTAGTTGTCCCACAGGCTCCTTATACTAACTTTATCCTAATTTTTTAAATTCTTTTTTTTCTTTTTCCTGCTCTGACTGGGTGTTTTCTGCTTCCTATCTTCCATATCTCTGATTTGATCCTCTTCTTCATCTACTGCACTGTTGATTTCCTGTAACATATTCTTCATTTCAGTTAATGTATTCATCTCTAACTGGTTCTTTTTTATGTTTTTTATCTCTGTTTTTATATTTCCTATCTCTTTGTTGAAGTTTTCACTGATACCATTGAACATCTTGTGCTTTGAACTCTGCATCTGGTAGACTGCTTATCTACATTTTGTTTAGGTTTTTTCCTGGAGTTTTGTCATTCTTTCATTTGGGACATGTTCCTTTGTCTCCTTATTTTGGCAGTCTCTTTGTGTTTGTTTCTATGTATTTGGTAGAGCTGCTACATCTCCCAGGCTTAGTAGAATGACTTTATATAGTAGGTGTCCTGTAGGGCTTAATGGAACAGCCTCCCTGATCACCCGAGTTGAGCATTCTCCTTGTGTGGGCTGTGTACACCCTGTTTTAGTTGTGCCTTGCTGACTACTGTTGGCACATCAATAAGAGAGATTTTTCTCTAGGCCAATTGGCTTCAAGGACTGTGGCCACCATGGAGGATTAGGTATGCAGGGCCCCATCTCACAGAGCAGGACTTTCTTCAGCAGGGCTCTGGTGCTGCTGTGTTTGTCCCTTGTGTTGCTTGTGGAGGTGGCCGAATGGTGTTTCAATGTGGTCTGAAGCTGTCTACTGGGTGTGCTGGTTCTGGGGCCTCCCAGGAGGTACAGTAGAAGGTGAGCTGCCAACTCTGCTCTGCCTGGGAGAGGCCAAACTGGGAACCAATGCTGGCTGCTGCTAATGTTGGGTATGGGGCTAGTATAAGAGGTATGGGGCACACTGAGGCCCGATACTGCTTATTTGAGAGATTTTAGGAGTCTGAAGCATGAGCCAATACAGGTCATCTGTATTAAACAGCTACTGAAAAGGACTTGTGTGGGCCTACAAGGTGCAGGGGATCAGTAGGGCAGGACAAATAATGTTAACCAAGAGACTCAGAACCACCTGCCTGCTCTGTTAGGGGAGGGCTCAGAAAAGTAACAATGGCCACTGCTAGCACTCATAGGAGAAAGCTGCCCCTCCTGCTCTTACCCTGATACCAGACAATTTAGTTTCTCCCCATATGTCCTCGGTGCCTTTGTGATGCTGCCCCAGTGCTAGAGCTCAGAGTGAGTGAGTCCAGGAAAACCTATGTGTGGTCCCTTTAAGAGGAACATCTGGGACTCCAGCTTCCCTCCATCTCACTCAGCCACAATACCCACTGTTTTTATCAGCCAGAAGTTATGGAAACTTCTCTTCCTGGCTCTAGAACCCTTGGCTTGGGGGCATGGTGTCAGGCTGTGACCCCTTGTTCCACAGTTGGGACCTCCAAAGCAAATATATCCCTCCTGATTTGCCACGCATGGGTGTGGGGCCAGCTGTTTCAAATCTCCACTCCTCCTACCAGTCTCGCTGTAGTTTCTTCTTTACACCCTTAGTTGTAGGACTTTTGTTCAGCTAAACTTAAGGAGGGTCTAGATGATGGTTGTTCTGTGGTTTAGCTGTAATTTTGATGTGCTTGTGGAAAGATTCAAGGACTACCTTTATCTATACTGCCATCTTTTAAATTTTTCTTTATTTAAAAAATTCAAACTTTATTTTTTACATATCTTTTAAAATGAGTTTTTTCATAATGTAAAAATTTTATTGTTGTGCAATTACAGTTGTCCCCATTTTCCCCCATTACTCTCCCCTGCCCTACCCACCCTCACCTCCCACATTCAATCCTCCTCCCACCCCATTGTCTTTGTCCATGGGTCCCTCATACATGTTCCTTGATGACCCTTCCCCTTCCCTGCCCGGTTATTCCCCTCACCCCTTCCTCTGGTTACTGTCAGTTTGTTCTTTATTTACACATCTCTGGTTATATTTTGCTTATTTGTTTTGTTGATTAAGTCACTTATAAGTGAGATCATATGGTATTTGTCTTTCACTGCCTGGATTACAAACCAACAAATAACAAGTGCTGGTGAGGCTGTTGAGAAAAGAGAACCCTAGTGCACTGTTGGTGGGAATGCTGACTGGTACAGCCACTGAAGAAAATGGTATGGAATTTCCTCAAAAACATAAAAATGGGACTGCCTTTTGACTGAGCAATTCCACTGCTGGGTGTTGGGAACCGCTCTGCCTGGTTTCAGGAGTTGTAACTGCCTCCCTCTGGCTAAGGCCGAGCAAGCGACCTCCAGACTGTAAGCCACCAAGGAGACAAAGCTTATCTCTGGCAGCAGCACTGCTTCTGCTTCACCCCCTGCCTCCAACGCTTGGTCGGTTAGTCAGAGACCAGTAAGACCCCTCAGAGGGGAGGCAATCTAAGTGAGACACAATCACTTGGGAGGCCCTCAAGGAAGGACTCAGAGGGCTGCAGCAAAGAGGGAGTAATGGACCCTTGTCCCCCAGCTATTCTGACATCCTGAGTCCCCATTTACATCTGGGAGAAGTGCTTCCTGGCTCTAATCCACCTAAGCCTAAAAACCTATGACTGGGAAGGTGGTGTAGCCCTTTGCCGGCTAGAGTGGGTTCTGGGGTGATGGGGCATAAGAAAGAATTTGTAAAGTCTGTGAAGCCTGCTTTGCTAAGAGTGCTTTCATTCATATGGTAAGGGTCTGAGCAGGAAATGAGTATGTCTCCCAAAGTTTTTGCAACCCCCTTACCTGACAGACACTGACTCAGATTAAGCCCTCAGATTTCTTTGAAATATTATCTACTGTGTGATCCTTGCCGCTGCCTGACATTGATTGATGAGCTTTTCCTATGTGTTCTGAACCTAATAAAAGCCATTGAAGAAGAGGTTTTTGGTCTTTCTCCTCTGAGAGAACAACCACCTTTCCTCCCCAAGCAGATCATGTCTTGGTAGTGTTACTTTCATCTGTGGCAGACGGGAGGACTTGCTGGCAAAGTTGCCCCCACAGCTGGGATTATATCCTAAGAATCCTGAAACACCAATTCAAAAGAACCTATGCACCCCAGTGTTCATAGCAGCACAATATATAATAGCCAAGTGCTGGGAATAGCCAGCGTAAGTGCCCATCAGTAAATGACTGGATCAAAAAACTGTGGAACATTTACACAACAGAATACTACACAGCAGAAAGGAAGAAGGAACGCCTGCATTTCACAGAAGCATGAACAGAAATAGAAAGCATTTTGCTAAGTGATATACTGCCATCTTGACTGGACCCCTAGGAATGATTTACTTCTACATTCAGTCATCTTTATATTCACTTTAACACTTACAGTTACCAAAACAGGTTACTTTAAAAACTTTAAACAAGAAAAATAGATGAGCTATCTCTAAATGACCTCCAGATCTCTCTACATAGTGTCAATTTTCTTCCAACTGGCCTTGAGATTCTTTCTCTTTTGATTAGCTTCGATTACTCACTGCTTGGGCCTTAGAATAATCACTGCACTTCTCCTGCTTAAAGACTGCCTGTTTGAAGGGCTTTGTTGACTTCAATGTAGAACACAGGTGGCAAATACAAGGCCTGCAGGCTGAATCCGGCCCTCCACTTTGTTTTATCTGGCCTGGTACCTTGTTTGTACCAGGTGGCAGTGCAGAGAGCTCCTTGCTCCTAATTAAGGAGTAGTTACATTTACACAATCCTAAGATTACATTCAGCCCTCTGAAGGTAACTGCAAGCTTGATGTGGCCCCCGCTGAAAATGAGTTTGACACCCCTGATCTAGAAGATCCTTGGTGTGGTTTTTTCTTTCTTTCCTCAGTGTTGTTCCTGAATATTGAGGATTCAGCGTTTCACCGCTGAACTGAAACTGAATTCTCTCTCTTATTCTGTCTCATTCTTATTTTCTTCAAAGTTTGGATATTCAATCTTTCTAAGAATTATAATGTTATCATTTATTTAATATGATCATGTGATTTTTTCTTCTTTAGACTGTTGATGTGGTAGATTACATTAACTGATTTTTTAATCACCTATTATTAGAACACAATTCAAGCATTTTGCTTCCTTGATTCCTTCAAACATAGTTGATGAAATCTTTATAGAAACGTGATAAAGATATGAATACACCATGAAAAACAAAATTTAAACCATTTAAGAAGCTACTAGTAATTTTTATAATCTATTTACTTTACTGAAAAGTTAAGCCCTCATGGCAGCGAAGTAGGTGGAGTGGAACCCAGTTCTTCTTGTGCCCAGCTGGAACACCTAGCCGGTCTTCCGAGGAACAGAGTGAACAACCAATGGAATCCTAGCTTACATGAAGTTTGGAGACAAAAATATTGCAGAGGACATTGAAAAATGGACAGTGAGGAGAGTGCGATGGGACGGTAAGGTCTCTGGGATCTACGCAGGGACCGAGGCTGCTGTGCCCCCCAACTCTGTCTGATGCAGGATACAGGAAGGAGAGTTACAGCACCAGCTCCCTCCCCAGCCAGACCAGGAAGGGGCAGCCTGGCAGGGGCGGACATGGGTGGACATGGGCGGGCCTGGGAGGGACGTGGGTGCTGAAAGTCGCTGGCAGAAGTAGAGGCAAAATGGGAGACACAGAGGCAGTACACACCCGCTGGGACTGTGGATGCTGGCACCAGAGAAACTGGGGTGCCGGTGACACCTGGAGAAGAGAGGAGTTGGGCCGTTTCATACCCTGACTTGGATAGTCTCCCGACTAGTAGAAAAAGTGGGGCTGTTTGGTGTGTTTGTTAAGAACAGCGGGCAGCTCCTTTGCAAGGAACTCTCCAGTGGCAGCTGGTGCCCACTGAGGGAGATTTCAGCTGCTCTCACTCTCACAGTGAGTAGAGGAGGGGAATCATATGCCCTGCTGTTCTGGCACTGCGTGCACAGACAGTAGTAGGGGGAACCATATGCCTGGCTTCTCCTGGGCTCTGCATCAGAGATTGACTCACGCTGTGAGCAGATGAGTAGCTGATTTGAGCCTGGCAGCTCACAGAAGGCCTGGACTGTAGGTCGGGAAACTGCACAGTGCGACCCAAACCTGGTCCCCATCCTCTCAGAACCAAAGAAAGGGAGAAAAGTGAAGCTCAGACCCTTCTGCCTGTACCGTCTAGGAAGACCAGCAGAACTCACTAAACAGGTATAAAGTCAGCAGGAGGCTTATTATTATTCTTTTTTTCCCTTTTTGGATCCTTTCTTCCCTCAAATCCTCTTTGTTTTCTTTTTTTTCTTCTTCCAAGTGAGATGATAAGATAAGGAGTTACAAAGGGTCCAGAGACAGATTGAAAGGGGGAGCACAAGGCTAACCCCAAAAATGGAGAAACTGAGACAAATGTCACTTCGCTATCCCACTGAGCTGGCATTTTATTGTGTATGTGTATTATTATTAGTTCGCAATTATTTTTTATCGCTTTTATTTTATTAGTATTTTTACATTTCTCTTCCTTATGTTTAGTTTTCCTTGCTTTATTTCTCTATTTAATTGCATTGCTTGACTGTTTTTCCTTATTCTCTCTCTGTATTGTATTTTAATTTTCCTTTCACTTCACCGTGTTCCAATAACAACCAATGTTTGATTGGGTACTTGCTATTCTGTTTATCCAAGTCAATTATTTCTTGTCATATTATTGTTGTTCCAGTACTATTGTAAATAATTGTTGTTCCATAAAATTGTACACACTACACAGGAACCTTCCATGACCTTAGCCAACTTTACTTTAACCCTGAGCATTAGTATTGTTGTGGTTAACTCGATTCTCTCTCATACCACATCTACTTTCTATCCTTTACTCTCACTGTATCTCATCATCTAACCTTGCACAAGTGCTCTGTTTTCTGGGTTCAGTTCACAATCATCCTCCCCTCTAACAAGAGTCTTATCTCTCTTTCACCTTTTATAAAAAGTGGCTAATTGGGTGAAATACCACAGTTAACGCTACACTTACCCAAAGAATCTCCTATCTCTTCTCTACTTGCTGGTACTTTAAACCCCATAAAATACTCTCTTGCTGTTTTATTCTCTCTCTGACAAGAGGTATTTTGTCTACCTCTTGTCACTGAGCAAATACAAGAATAGGTAGGAGCTGTGAACATCACTATACCTGCTGGAGGAGAAAAACCACCAATAAAGGAACCACCAAAAAGTACAAATCCAAGCACAACAAGAGAGCCCACACAAAGAGAAGAAAAAGCAAACCTAGAGTGTCCAGTCAAGGAGATCAGAGACCATGCCACTGAACCTCATAAAATTCCTTCCATAGAAGTTTGTCGTAAAAAGACAGCTAATAAAGTGAAACAGCAGGAAGCATATAAACAAAAAGTCGGCTAAAATGGGGAGACAAAAAAAAAACATGCAATGAAAAAGAATTGGAAGACTCCCCATTAAAAGAGCTAAATGAAATGGAGGTAACTGAACTAACAGATATAGAATTCCAATTAATGATTATAAAGATGCTCAAGGAGTTCACAGACAAATACAAGGAACTGAGTGAGAACTACATTAGCATGAAAAAGGAAATAGAAAGTATAAATAAAACCCAGGAAGGAATAAACAATAAAACCTCAGAAATAAAAAACACATTAGAAGGAATTACAAGCAGGCTGGGTGAAGCAGATTGAATCAGTGAGTTGGAGGACAAGGATAGACCAAGAGAAAGAAAAGAGACTCAAAAGAATGAAGATGTGGCAAGACAATATGAAATGTAACAATATCTGTGTCATATGGATACCAGAAGGAGAAGAAGAGGAGCAAGGGATAGAAAACCTGTTTGAAAAAGTAATAATGGAAAACTCCTGTAATTTGATGAGACAAAAAGTTACACAAATCCAGGAAACGCAGAGAGTCACAATCAAGAGGAACCCAAAGAGGCCCACTTCAAGACATTATAATTATAATGGCAAAATTCCAAGACAAAGAGAAAATCTTAAAGGCAGCAAAGGAGAAAAAAGAACTAACAAGGGAGAAAAAGGAAGGGAGAAAAAAAGTACAAGGGAGCCCCCAAAAAGCTAGCAGCTGTTTTCTCAAAGGAAACACTCCAAGCCAGAAGAGAATGGCAAGAAATTCTCCAAATAATGAAAACCACAGGCCTGCAACCAAGATTATTTTACCCATCAAGGCTCTCAATGAAAATGGAAGGCCAAATAAGGAGCTTGCAGGACAGAAGAAGTCTAAAAGAATGCACCTCCTCCAAACCAGCTCTGCAAGAGATGCTAAAAGTACTGCTTTAAGAAAAGGAAGGAAGAGGTGAGAGAGAGAGGAACAAAGGTATGAAAAAAAATGGCAATGAATAAGTTCCTATCAATAATAACCTTAAACATAAATGGATTAAATGCTCCAATCAAAAGACACAGAGTAGCCAAATGAGTAAGAAAGCATAACCCACATGTATATTGTCTACAAAGACTCATCTCAGAATAAAACAACTACACAGACTGAAAGTGAAATTCTGGAAACAAATATTCCAAGCAAACAGACAGGAAAATAAAAGCCGAGGTATCAATACTCATATCAGACAAAATAGACTTCAAAAAAAGGGCCATAAAAAGAGACCCAAAAGGTCACTTCATAATACTCAAGGGAAGAATCCATCATGAATACATCAACATTGTATGCACCCAACATAGGAGCATAAATTATGCATAAATATATATGCACCCAACACAGGAGCACCCAAATGCATAAAGAAAATCTTGGAGGACTTCAAGAAAGAGATTGACAGCAACACAATTATAGTAGGAGATTTTAACACCCCCCCTGTCAAAAATGGATAGATATTCCAAACAAAATATCAACAAAGATATTGTGGCATTGAACAATGCCATAGATGAAATGGACTTAACTGATATATAAGCCTTTCATCCCAAAGAAGCACAATACACATTCTTTTCAAGTGCACATGGAACATTTTCAAAGATAGACCTGATACAACACAAAATGAGCCTCAACAAATTCAGGAACACTGAAATCACATCAAGCATATTCTCCAACCACAAGGGACTCAAACTAGATACTAACCTCAAGGAAAAAAATGAAAAACACTCAAACTCATGGAGATTGAATAGCATGTTATTAAACAATGAATGGGTCAAGGAGGAAATCAAAAAGTTCCTGGAAATAAATGAAAATGAACTCACAATAACCCAAAACATATGGGACACAAAAAGGCAGTCCTGAGAGGGAAATTCATAGTTGTACAGGCCTACCTAAAAAATTACAAACATTTTGAACAAACAACCTAATCCTACACCTACAAGAACTTGAAGAACAACAACAAAGACAGCTCAGAGAAAGTAGAAGGAAGAAAATAACCAAGATCAGAGCAGAATTAAATGTCATAGAGACTAAAAGCACAATTTGAAGGGTCAGTGAATCCATGTGCTGGTTCTTTGACAAAGTAAACAAAATCAATAAGCCTTTAAACAGGCTCATCAAGAAAAGCAGAGAGAGGATCCAAGTAAACACAATCAGAAATGAAAGAGCAGAGTACAACTGTTACCACAGAAATACACAGGATTGTAAGAAATTACTATGAAGAACTATATGGCAAGAAATTTGAAAACCTAACTGACATAGAAATATTTCTAGAAAAATATAATCTTCCAAAACTCAATGAAGAAGAAGCAGAAAGCCCAAACAGATCAATAACAGCTGATGAAACTGAAGGAGTAATCAAAAAACTCCTGACACACAAAACTCCTGGACCAGATGTTTCACAGAATTTTACAAAGCATTTAAGGAAGAGCTAACCCCTGTCGTTCACAGACTATTTCAAAAAATCCAAGAAGATGAAGACTCTCAAACTCTTTTTATGAGGCCAGCATCATCATAATCCTAAAACCAAATAAAGATACAACAAAGAAAGAAAACTCAGACCAATATCACTAATGACCATAGACCCTAAAATCTTCAACAAAATATTGGCAAACTGCATCCAGCAATACATTAAAAAGATCATATACCATGACCAAGAGGGATTCATCCCAGGGATGCAAGGATGGTGCAACATTCGCAAATCAATAAACGTAATACGTCACATAAACAAACACAAAGATAAAAATCACATGATCATATCAAAAGATGCTGAAAAAGCATTTGATAAGGTACAGCACCCATTTATTATAAAAACAGTCAGCAAAGTGGGAATAGAGGAAACATTCCTCAACATAATAAAAGCCATATATGAGAGACCTACCACCAACATCATACTCAATGTACAAAAACAAAACTTTCTCACTAAGATCAGGAACAAGACAAGGTTGTCCACTTTCACCATCCTATTCAACATAGTATTGGAAGTCCTAACCACAGCAATCAGACAAGAAAAGGAAATAAAAGGTATCCAAATTGGAAAAGAGGAAACAAAACTGTCATTGTTTGCAGATGATATGATAGTGTACATAGAAAACCCTATAAACTCTCCAAAAAAACTGCTCGACCTAATAAATAAATTTGGCAAAAAAGTGGGATACAAAGTCAATATTCAAAAGCAACAGCATTTTTGTATACCAACAATGAAATATCAGAAACAGAAATCAGGAAAAAAAATTCCATTTGATATAGCAACAAGAAAAATAAAGTACCTAGGAATAAACCTAACCAAGGAGGTAAAAGACCCGTACTTAGAAAACTACACAACACTGAAGAAAGAAATTAAGGAAGACACAAATAAAAACATATACTGTATTCATGGATTGGAAGAATCAACATCATCAAAATGTCCATACTACCCAAAACAATTTATAGATTCAATGCAATCCCTATTAAAGTGTCAATGGCATATTTCACAGATACAGGACAAAAACTTCAAAAAATTATGTAGAACCATAAACAACTCTGAATAGCTGCAGCAATATTGACAATGAAGAGCAAAGTAGGAGGAATCACAATACCTGATATCAAAGTATATTACAAGGTCACTGTAGTCAAAACAGCCTTGTTCTGGCATAAGAACAGACACATGGGCCAATGGAACATCAAAAAGAGCCCAGAAATAAACCCAAGTCTCTATGGTCAATTATATTTGACAAAGGGTACAGCAGCATAAAATGGAGCTAAAATAGCCCCTTCGACAAATGATGTTTGAGAACTGGACAGATATATGCAAAAAAAACAAGTCTTAAACACCAACTTACACCATACACAAAAATAAATTCAAGGTGGATAAAAGATTTAAATATAAGTTTTCAAACCATTAAAGTCATAGAGAAGAACATAGGCAGGAATATCTCAGATGTTCCACGCAGCAATATTTTCATTGTTAAGTCCACTAGCGCAAGGGATATAAAGGAAAGAATAAACAAATGGGATCTCATCAAAATAAAAAGCTTCTGCACAGCTAAAGAAAACAGCATTACAATGAAAAGAGGACCAACTGTATGGGAAAACATATCTGCCAATGATATCTCAGACTAGGGTTTGATCTCCAAAATATATAAAGAACTCGCATGACTCCACCCTAAAAAGACAAGCAACCCAATTTAAAAATGGGCAAAGGACTTGAACAGACACTTCTCCAAGGACATACAGAGGGTCCAGATGAAAGGATGCTCAGTATCACTATCATGAGAGAGGTGCAAATTAAAGCACAATGAGATACCACTTCACACCAGTGAGAATGGCCATCATAAACAAAGCAACAAACAACAAATGTTGGAGAAGGTGTGCAGAAAAGGGAACCCTAGTGTATTGTTGTTAGGATTGCAGACTTGTGCAAGCACTGTGAAAAACAGTATGGAATTTCCTCAGAAAACTGAAAATGAAAATGCCTTTTGACCTGGCAATTCCATTGCTAGGATTTTATCCTAAGAACCCTGAAACACTCATCCAAAAGAACTTATGCATCCCAATGTTCACAGCAGCACAATGGACAATAGCCAAGTGCTGGAAGCAGCCCAAGAGCCCATCAGTAAATGAATGGAACAAAAAACAAGGGTACATCTACACAATGGAATTCCACACAGCAGAAAGAAAGAAGGAGCTCCTATCCTTCATGATAGCATGGATGGAACTGGAGAGCATTATTCTAAGTGAAATAAGCCAAGCAATGAAAGACAAATACTATATGATCTCTCCATTAACAGGAACCTAATCAACAAGACGAACAAGCAAGCAAAGTATGGCCAAAGACACTGAACTTGAGAACAGGCTGACAGTGATCAGGAGGGAGAGGAAAGGGGATAAAGGGGAAAAAGGGTGAAGGGTTTACAGGAACAATTATAAAGGACATATGGACAATAACAAGGGGGGATGGAAATGGGGGAGGGAGGCAGGGAACCCAGGAGTGGTGGGGAGGGGTGGGTGGAAAAGGCAGAAAACTGTACTTGAACTACAATAAAAAATTAAAAATAAATAAATAAATATTAAAAAAGAATAAAAGCAATTTAATATTAACTGCATTAATAATATTTAGCCAAATAAAAAGTTAGAAGGTAAGGGGAAGCCAAAACTTTCAATGTGCAAAATATGTTTAAATTAGTATGATTTACTTCAAAATGCAATAGATATGACACACACAGAAATCGATATAAATATGATGTATTATAGGATCATATACTTAAAACTTGTAATTGTATTAACCAATGTCACGCCAATAAATTTAATTTTAAAAAGCATGGCAAAATCTTAAGCCATGGTTTGAAACACTACATATTAAATTTACCTTAGATAAATGATTATGGGAAACATTACAGTTAAAGGAATGAACAGCAGCACATAACTTGCTGAATATGAACACTCAATGGGAATGATCTTGAATAAGAAAGCAGTTTTAAAATTAGATAACAATAGTTACTAATTAATAAATAAAAATAAGAGTTAAGTTAGTCTTTCACTCTTGTTAGTGGGTTGACAAGCTGGTCACATAATCATCTGAACTACCTATGAGGGAAAATGACACATAAAGCTCTACTCCATGGAAAAAAATTTTTGTTTTTTTTCTTTACTTGTTTTGATAGCTTTATTAAAGTATAACTGGTGTATAAACTGAAATAGGACTGACATACCAACATTATTTAAAGTGTACACTTTGGGTAAATTCTGACATTTTAACGCTTATGAAACAATTGGCATGATCAAGGTCATGAACACATGTAACACCCCAAAAAGTTTCCTTTTCCCTGATAATCCCTGCCTCACACCCTCTTTGCTTTTTCCCTGATAGTGGGCAATCATTGAGGTGATTCCTACCACTATAGATTAGTTTGATTTTCTAAAATTTTATATGAATGGAGTAATACAGATGAATAGACTTATTTTGCTTGGCTTCTTTTACATAGCATAATTGTATTGAGATTCATCCACTGTTTTTTTCCATGTATTGACAGTTTATTTCTTTTTCATTGCTGAGGTACACTACTGGATCAAGAATACACCACAGTTTGTTTATCCATACACTTGTTTATGGATATGGATTGTTTTAGTTTTTTGGCTACTACAACTCAAGCTGCTATGAATATTTCTGTTTGTGTTTGAATGATTTCATTTATCTTGGATAAATATACAGAAAAGGGACAGCTAGATTGCATATTTAACTGTTAAAAAGAACTCCAAAATGGTTTTCAAAACCAGTTATGCAGTTTAACATTCCCACCAGAAGTATAAAATGGTTCCAGTTTTCTAAATCCTCAGCACTTAGTATTGCCATCCCTTTTCCTCCCAACCCCCAACTTGAGTCACTCTAATAGGTGTCTAGCGATTTACTGAGGATTTAACTTGCATTTTCCTAATGAGCAGTGATGTTTATCTTCTTTACATGTACTTATTTCCTATCTGGGTATCTTCTTTGGTAACGTATCTGTCCAAATTCTTTGCCTATTTAAAAAATATTTGGGTTGCTTTAAATTAAAAAAGTTCTAGCTAGTGTGGCTCAGTGGATTGAGTGCTGGCCTGTGAACCAAAGGATCGCTGGTTTGATTCCCAGTCAAGGCACATGCTTGGGTTGTGGGCCAGGATCCGAGTATGAGGCAATCACACATTGACGTTTCTCTCCCTCTCTTTCTTCCTCCCTTCCTCTCTCTCTAGATATAAATAAAATCTTTTAAAAACTTAAAAACATACACACACACATATCTGTTTTCTTATTTCTGAGTTTTGACAGTTATTTATTCTGGATAGAAGTACATAATCAGATACATGACTTGAAAATATTTTTCTCTAGGATCAGGGGTGTCAAACATTTTCACTGGGGGCCATAATAGTCCCATGGTTGCCTTCACAGAGCCAAAATAATTTTAGGACTGCATAAATGCAATTATTCCTTAACTGTTAAGGAGATGAAATTACATTTGGCTCTTTAAAAGCAATAGTGAGGCTGATGTTGTTCCTGGTGAAAATGAGTTTGACACCCATCTTAGATTGTGGCTTGTCTTTTCATTCTCTTAACACTGTCTTTTAAACACTAGAAGTTTTTAGGAAAACATTTTTGATGAAAGCTAATTTTATCAAGTTGTTCTTTCATGGCCTATTTTACTATCATATCTAAAACATCTTTTCCTCATCCAACATCACAAAGATTTTCCTTGATGTTTTCTTCTAGAGGTTTTATAACTTCAGTTTTTTTCTCATTTAGGTCTACAACCCATGTGAGTTCATTTTTGTGAATGGTATAAGGTAAAGACTGATTTTTTTTTCTTTTGTATATGGATATCTAATGATTCCAATCACCACTTGTTGAAAAGATTATACTTTCCATTTTGGTTGAAAATCAGTAGTCCTTCAGTCTGGCCCTACTTGTGAACGCTCTACTATATTTCATTGATAAGATAATCTTTATTATTGTAGCTTTAAAATAAAAATTGAAACCAGATAGTGTTACTCTCCAACATAGTCCTTTTTAAAGTTGTTTTAGTTATTCTAGGCCCTAGAATCTAGGACCTCAGGAATTCTACACAAATTTTTAGAATCAGTTTTCCAAATTCTGCAAAAAAGCCTGCTAGAATTTTGGCCAGGATATCATTGACTCTATAAATCAATTTTGGGAAAATTTATATTCACAACATAAAGTTTTCCAACAATAAACACTGAATATCCCTCCTGTTATTTAGGTCTTCTTTAATCTCTCTCAATAACTTATAATTTTCACTATACAGGTTTTTCACCATCTTTTGTCAGATTTATATAAAATATACATTCCATATAAAATATGGTTTATAGTAAATATATATTTCACATTTTTCTTTTTCTTTTATTTTACTTTTTATTTAAAATTATTGGGGTGACATTGGTTAATAAAATTATATAGGCTTGAAGTGTACAACTCTACGATAATATTCCACATTTTTGATGCTATTATAACTAATACTGTTTTAAATTTTTAATCAACTGTGGCCAGTATATGTAAAGGTATTGCTTTTTAAAAAATATTTTATTTATTTATTTTCAGAAAGAGGGAAAGGGAAGGAGACAGAGGGAGAAAAACATTATTGTGTGAGAGAGAAACAGTTGCCTTGCACACAGCCCCAACCAGGAATCTGGCCGGCAACCCAGGCATGTGCCCTGACTGGGAATTGAATTGGCACCCTTATGGTTTGCAGGCTGGCATTCAATCTACTAAGCCACACCAGCGAGGGTTAAAGCAACTGATTTTTGTATACTGATATCATATTTTGCAACCTTGCTAGACTCACTTACTACCTATAGTAGTTTGTAGACTGCAGGGAATAATCTAATAAATGATTAATGTCATCTGTAAATAAAGTCAGTTTTACTTCTTTGCAATTTGGATGTATATTATTGTTTTTTTCTTGCTCCACTGTACTGACTAGAACCTAGAGTATACTGAATAAAGAAAGTGAAAGTAAATATCCTTGTTTTTCTTCTAGTTCTTGTGGTAGTAGCATTTTTGTTTCAGTATGAAGTATCACATTAGCTATAGCTATCCTTGTGAAGTTGAGGAAATTGCCTTCAATTCCTTCTGAAAATTTTTACTAGGAAAAAATGTTTCAACTTTTGTCAATGCTTGTAACTACTGAGATAACATTTTTTAGAGTATTACTCAGGTGAAAAGAGGATTTTTTGAACATTAAGCCAATCTTACACTACTAAAATACACCAAACTGAGACATGATGTACTATCTCCTTTGAAATATTGTTGAATGCAATATACTAAAAATTTATACACACATTTGTGTCTGCATTCACCATGTACAATTTTAGTTATGTAATGTTTCTTTCTGGTTTTGGTATCAGGGTAATAGCCTCATGGAATGAGTTGGAAAGTAGTTCATCTGTTTCAGTTTTATGGAAGAGTTTGTGGGTTACTTCTTTAACTATTTCATAGATTTTACTAGTGAAGGCACTAGGGCTGGGATTTTTTGTGTGTGTGAGAAAGTTTTTAATTGCTAATTAAAATTTCTTTACTACATTAAGGACTATTCATTATCTATTTCTTCATGAATGAGGTTCTTGGTATGTGTCTTCCAAGAAATTTGTAAATATAATTTAAATTGTGAATTTATTGGCATAAAGTCATTCACACTACTTCTTTATTGTTTGTTTAATAGACAAAATCTGTAATGATGCCTTCTTTTTATTTTCAAATCAGTACAGCTACAGGTTTATCAATTTAATTGAAAGTCTCAAAGAAACAGCTTTTGTGGTAATCAATTTTTCCTTCTATTTAAATTTAAAAAGTTTAACTTATTGGGATAACATTGGTTAATAAAAGATTCAACTCTATAATACAATACTTGCACAGTGCATTGTATAATTAACCCCCAAAGGCTAGTCTCCCATTACTGTATATTTGACCTGTTTCATGCAACTCTCCCCCCATTCCTCTCTGGTAAACACCTCACTATTGTCTACATATATGAGTTTGTTTTGTTTGTTCATTACTTTCTATTTATTGTCCCACAGGTAGTGAAATTATATGGTTCTTGTCCTTTTCCATTTCACTTATTTCACTTAGCATGGCACCCTCAAGATCCATTCATGTGGGTGCAAATGTCAAAATTTCATCCTTTTATAGCTAAATAGTATTCCATTTTATATATGTACTACATCTTTATACACTAATCCACTGAAAAAAACTTACTGTTGTTTCCATGTCATGGGCACTGTGAATAACAATACAGCAATAAACATAGGGTTATATATGTCTTCACAAAAAACGTTCTCAAAATTTTCAGATAGATACCCAGAGGGATGATTGCTAAATCAAAGGTAAATTCATACCTTTTGAGGATCCTCCATGTTGTTTAATATAGGGGCAATTTACATTCCTGTCGGTACTGTGTAAGGGTTCCTTTTTATCCACATCCTCTCCAACAGTTGTTATTTATGGTCTTGTTGATAATAGCCATTCTACAGGTGTGAGGTGCTATCTCATTGTGGTTTTGACTTGCATTTTCCCTATAGTTAGTGAATTTGAAAATCTTTTTATGTATCTGATGTCCATTTGTTATGTCTTCTTGGGAAAAATGCCTATACAGGTCCTATGTCCATTTTTAAAAATGATGTTTGTCTTTTTTGCTGTTGTTGTGTTGTATAATTCTTTATGTATTTCTGATATTAGCCCCTTATTGAAGGTATTGTTTGAAAATATGGGCTTCCATTTTGTTGGCTGCCTTTTGTTTGGTTAATGGTTTCTTTTACTCTGCAGAAGCTTTTTAGTTTGATGTAGTCCATTTATTTATTGTTGCTTTTACTTTCCTTGCCTTAAGGTCTAGTTCACAAAAACCTCTCTGACACCAATGCTCAGAAGTTTAGCACCTATGTTTTTTCTATGTACTTTATTGTTTCAGGTCTTATAATTAAGTACTTAATCCTTTTTGAGTTAATTTTTCTAGATTAACTCAGAAAGCTGTCTAGTTTCATTCTTCTGCACATGGCTTTCCAATTTTCCCAGTACCATTTATCCAAGAGGATTTTTTTTCTCCACTGTATTTTTTTTAATTTGGCTTCTTTGTCAAAAATTAATTGCCTACATATGTGTGAGTTTGTGTCTGGACTGTCAGTCTGTTCCATTGGTCTGTTTTTCTGCTAGTACCATACAGTTTGGATTATTGTAACTTTGCAGCATAATCTGATGACAGGGAGCGTGGGATACATCCAGCTTTGTTATTTTGTCTCAGAATTGCTTCAGGTATTTGTGGCCTTTTGTAATTTCATAAAAGTTTGAACCTTTTTTTTTTTTTTGCTCTATTTCTATAAAAAAATGCCACTGGGATTTTGATGGGGATTGCAACAAATCTGCATATGGCTATTTTAACTATGTTCTTTCAATATATGTTAATCAGCTTAACAATAACCCACAACCTTCGGACCAACTTAATATATGAACACATGTTTCCATTTCTTTGTGTCTTTTTCAATTTCCTTCAACAGTGTCTTTGTTGGTAGGAAGTTTACAATG
The DNA here is from genome assembly GCF_021234435.1 of Artibeus jamaicensis. Taxonomy (NCBI): domain Eukaryota; kingdom Metazoa; phylum Chordata; class Mammalia; order Chiroptera; family Phyllostomidae; genus Artibeus; species Artibeus jamaicensis. Next base: position 7,349,372 of record NW_026521717.1, on the reverse strand, counting down.
TATAGATTCTTGACATCCTTTGTTAAGTTTATTCTTAGGTATTAACTCTTTTTATTGCAACTGCAAATGGAATTGTTTCTATAATTTTCCCCTTATATTTCATTGTTAGTATATAGGAATACAATGGATTTTTATACACTGACTTTTACTGTATTGTTTATAATAGTCGTTTGTTGGAATCTTTAGGTTTCTTATATTATAAAGACTCATGCCAAGTGCAAAAAGTGAAAATTTTAACTTCGTCATTTCCAATTTGGATGCCTTTTGTTTCTTTCTATAGCCTGATAGCTCTGGCTAGAACTTTCAGTACTAAGTTGAATAACAGTGGTGAGAATGGGCATCCTTGTCTTGTTCCTGATTTTAGAGGAAAAGCTTTCACTTTTTCACACTGACTTTGATACTAGCTGATAGTATGTCATAATACGCTTAATTACGTAGAGGTAATTTCCTTCTGTACTAATTTTATTAAGTGTCTTAAACATAAGCAGATGCTATACAACATCAACTGTTTTTCTACATCTAGTCATTTAATTATCTTTTATTTTGTTAATGTGGTGTATGTGTCCCATTGCTAACTTGCATATGGTGAAACATTCTTGCATTCCTAGGATAAATCCCACTTGATTGTGATGTATTATGTTCTCTTTTTAATGTATTTTGTTTAGGATTTTTACATATACGTTCATCAGAGATACTGTCTTGTAATTTTTATTGTTGCCTTTGCTAGGTTTTAGTTATCAGTATATTGTTGGCCTCACAAAATGAGTTACAAAGTATTATCTCTCCTTCAATTTTTTTGACTAGTTTGAGGATAAGTATTAAACCTTTGAATATTTGGTAGAATTCACTAGTGAAGTTATGTGGTCCTGGATTTATTTGTGACTGCTTCAATTCAGATTTTCCAGCTTTCATGATTTAGTCTAGGAAGGTTATATATCTCTAAAAGCTTGTTCATTTTTCCTAGGTTATTGAATTTGGTGGTGTATAGCCTTTCACAATATTCTTTTGTAGTCCTTTGTATTTCTGTGGTGTCCATTTGAAGCTCTCCTCTTTCACTTTGTTTTAAATATATTTTATTGATTATGCTATTGTGGTTGTCCCATTTTTCCCCCTTCACTCCCTTCCGCCCTGCACACCCACTCCCACCCACATTCCATCCCTTTAGTTCATGTCCATGGGTCCTACATATAACTTCTTTGGCTTCTACATTTCCTATACTATTCTTACCCTCCCCGTTTCTATTTTCTACCTACCATTTATGTTACTCATTCTCTGTACCTATTCCTCCTCTCTCCTCCCACTCCCCTGTTGATAAACTTCATGTGATCTCCATTTCTGTGATTCTGTTCCTGTTTTATTGTTTGCTTAGTTTGCTTTTGTTTTTGTTTTAGGTGTGGTTGTTAATGATTGTGAGTTTGCTGTCATTTTACTATTCATGATACAGGGTGCAGCCAAGAGTGGGGCCCCAAAAAGGGGTTTGGAATGGGGTCCAGAACTCAAGGTGTCTTGGAAATATTGGAAAGACGTATAAGATTTCCTCACCCCTTACCCCACAGGTGTGAGTTGGGGGAAGGGACACATGGAGCAGGAACATGCAGGGCTGTTTTGTACAGCCAGAGCCTTACAGCTAATCCATGGCATGGTCATTTAACATATCTGTAGCCTTTGGTGGGTCTCTTAGGTATGTTAAATAGCTGTGGCCATGCTTGAAGCCAGGGGGATGGAAGTTACTCCCCCTCAAGATGTAACTGGGGAGCAGGTCTCCCGAGTTCCAGTGCCTGTGTGGGAGTTTGGAAAAGATTGGCTCCATGACATGGGGCCACACCTGCCCAGACTCACAATGGCAGCCCAGTAAACTTGAATACAGGAATGCTGGGAGGTGTAATTGATTGTAGGAGGAGTCAGAAATGGGGGTACAGAGGAAGATTAGAGCAGGCATTTAAACCCAGACACTGCAGCCATTGAAGAGAGTGCCATGTGGCTTTGCCAGAGTGAGGACCCCCTTTTGCATTTGCCAGGAAAAAGAGATCCACATGGTTTGGCCAGAGTGCAGACCCCTGCAACTTTGGTAGAAGAGGACCACGCAGGTTCAGGGTGCTCCCTTTGGCCCTGTGGCTTGGGAAGCAGGAAAGACTTTGCCTGGAAAATGAGTACAAAGAACTCTTGCCAGTAGACCACGAGAAGGTGCCACATGGCTTTGGATAAATTGGAGATCCTGCCTGGACAGAACACAGCTAAGGGTGCCAGTGGCCTGGGACATGGATGTGTGCTTCTTTTCCTGAGTTACAGTACCCTGAATTAGAGCAGGGGGAGAAGGAAGCACTGTGGGCATCTGTGGGTATCCTAAAGGACTTTGGTATTTTAATGAAGATGTTAGGTCACTACTTTAAGTCTGTATAGCATTAAATAAACATTTCCTTTCCTTTCCACAAATCTCTGGCGTTGAGAGACGTCTTTCCTTTAGGGTGGTGGACATAATGACCCTTGGCCTCTGTTGTTCTGTAACATTCATATTTTTATCTTCTTTTTCTTAGATAAGTCTCTTTAACATTTCATAAAATAAAGGCTTGATGATGATGAACTCCTTGAACTTGACCTCATCTGGGAAGCACTTTATCTGCCCTTCCATTCTAAATGATAGCTTTGCTGGATAGAGTAATCTTGGATGGAGGTCCTTGCCTTTTATGACTTCAAATAATCCTTTCCAGCCCCTCCTTGCCTGAAAGGTTTGAGAAATCAGCTGACAGTCTTATGGGCACTCCTTTGTATGCAACTGTCTCCTTTTGCTGCTTTTAGGATTCTCTCCTTATTTTTAATCTTGGGTAATATAACTATGATGTGCCTTGGTGTGTTCCTCCTTGGGTCCAACTTCTTTGGGATTCTCTGAGCTTCCTGGACTTCCTGGAAGTCTATTTCCTTTGCCAGATTGGGGAAGTCCTCCTTTATTATTTGTTCAAATATGTTTTCCATTTGTTGCTCTTCCTCTTCTTCTTCTGGTGGCCCTATTATTTGGATGTTGGAACATTTAAAGATGTCCTGGAGGTTCGTAAGCCTCTCCTCATATTTTGAATTCTTGTTTTTTCATTCTTTTCTGATTGGATGTTTCTTTCTTCCTTCTGGTCCACACCATAAATTTGAATCCCAGTTTCCTTCTCATCATTATTGGTTTTTTGTACATTTTCTTTTATTTCACTTAGAGTAGCCTTCATTTTTTCTTCTAATTTGTGACCAAATTCAACCAATTCTGTGAGGAACTTGATTACCAGTGTTTTGAACTGTGCATCTGATAGGTTAGATATCTCTTTATTGCTTAGCTGTATTTTTTCTGGAGCTTTGATCTGTTGTTTTGTTTGGGCCATTTTTTTTGTCTTTTTATAAATTTTTTTTAATGATTATGCTGTTACAGTTGTTCTATTCCCCCCTTCATTCCCCTCCACCCTACCCCCCCATCCCCACCATCACCCTCCCTTTAGTTTATAACCATGTGTCTCAAGTCCTTTAGATTCTATATTTCCCATACTATTCTTGCCCCCCATCTATTTTCTGTCTACCGTCTATGCTACTTATTTTCTGTACCTTCTCCCCCCTTCTCCTCCTCCCACTCCCCTGTTGCTAACCCTCCTTGAGATCTTCATTTCTATGTTTCCACTCCTGATCTAGCTGTCCTTTTAGTTTGCTTTCGTTTTAGGTGTGGTTGTTAATAACTGTGAGTTTGCTGTCCTTTCACTGTTCATGTTTCTTTAACTTCTTTTTCTTAGATAAGTCCCTTTCACATTTCATATAATAAGGGCTTGGTGATGATGAACTCCTTGAATTTGATCTTAACTGAGAAGCACCTAATCTGTCCTTCCATTCTGAATGAAAGTTTTGCTGGATAGAGCAATCTTAGTTGTAGGTCTTTGGTTTTCATGACTTGAAATACCTCTTTCCAGCCCCTTCTTGCCTGTAAGGTCTCTTTTGAGAAATCTGCTGACACTCTGATGGGGACTCCTTTGTAGGTGACTGTCTCCTTAGCTCTTGCTGCTTCTAGGATTCTCTCCTTCATTTTAATTTTGGCTAATGTAATGATGATGTGCCTTGGTGTGTTTCTTCTTGGGTCTAATTTCTTTGGTACTCTCTAAGCTTCCTGGATTTCCTGGAAGTCTATTTCCTTTTCCAGATTGGGGAAATTCTCCTTTATTATTTGTTCAAATAAGTTTTCCACTGGTGGCTGTTCCCTTCCCCCTTCTGGTACCCCTATAATTCGGATGTTGGAATGTTTAAAGATGTCCTGGATGTTCCTAAGCCTCTCCTCATTTCTTTGAATTCTTGCTTCTTGACTCTTTTCTGTTTGACCATTATTTGCTTTCTCCTGGTCCACTCCATTGATTTGAGTCCCAGTTTCCTTTTCATTGCTGTTGGTGTCCTGTGTAATTCCATTCATTTCAATTAGTTTCGCCTTCATATATTTGTCTAATTTGTCGGTATAATCAACCAGTTCTGTGAGGATCCTGATCACCAATGTTTTAAACTGTGCATCTGTGAGTTTTGCTATTTCTTCATCGCTTAGATCTATTGGCTCTGGGGCTCTGAGATCCTCCTGCGCCATTCTTGGTCTGTTCCGGCCCTTTAAGTGTGAGAAGCAGCACCTTGGATTCCCAGGTTGCTGGGTTGTGACGCTGTATGTGGGGGCGTCGTCAAAGTGGGGAAATGGTGGTGCCCTCTACTGCCGCTTGCTGTGGGGACCCACCAGGCCCCATCCAACCGCCCACTCCCTCGCCTGTCCGCTCATGCACAAATGGGCGACCACAGTCAACACGTAGCACTGCTTCCCCGCTGTCTCCTCCGCCGTCGCTCGCCTGGTGGCTCGTTCGGTTGCTCACTAGGTCCAACTCTGTGCCTGGATTCCGCGCGTCTGGATTCCGCGCCTGAGTCTGGCTGACCGAGACCTCCTGTGCAATCCCGCTTCACCAGCTGCTGGTTTCGCCCCTTACCGGTCAGGCTGAAGAATTTGTTGTTAACGGACTTCCGAAAAGTTCAATTTTCCGTGTTCTGGCCGTGTTTTCTGTTGCTAATATTTCGTTGTCTCTAAACTTGGTTGTGTGAGAAGGCACCACACATCCACCTATGCCTCCATCTTGGTGGAAGTTTCCTTTTTTTTTTTTTTTTTGTCTTGATGAGCATGTTACACATAGTGAGGAGTGGAGCCTTAGGTGTTCAGGGGTTGGGGTAACCCACATCACTGTATTGTGATGCTGTAAGTGGGGAAGAGGTCTGAGAGGGAACAATGGCACTTGCTCTGCTCTCTGCCAGATTTCAGTCACTTCCCCATTTCCCTTAAGAAGTTGGGCCCTTCTGGTGCTGATTCCCATGTGGGTGGGTTTGTGTACATTCTAGGATCCTGTGGGTCTCTCCAAGGAATTCTCCTGTGAGGCTGGGAGTTTCTCCTGTTGCTTCAACCCCCACAGGGGTTTTCAATCAGTGGTTTGAGGCTTTATTTCCCTGTACTGGGGCCCTGGGTTATGGGTCTGTCCTGTTCCCCAGTTGTTTCTCCTGGTTTATCTGCATGCGAATGTGGGACAACCCAGTCTGCAATCTGCCACGTCGCCGGGTCCGCCCACTGCTGCCTAGCTGCCCAGCTGCAGCCTTGAGTGCCCATTCTTCCAAGCACTGCCTTGTTGCGAGTCCTCTCTGCCTAGCTGCCTGTCTCCAAACCCCCCACCGGTCTGGATGAATGTGTCTTCTTTAACTCCTTGGTGTTGGACTTCCATTTAGTTCGATTTTCTGTCAGTTCTGGTTGTTTTCTGTTTTTAAGTTGTTGTGGTCCTTCTTTTGGTTATGCGAGGAGGCACAGTGTGTCTACCTATGCCTCCATCCTGGCTGTAAATCCTCCTGTTTCATTTTGTTAAAAAATATTATTTTTATTGTTGTTCAATTATAGTCATCTCCATTTCCCCTCCTCTGCTCTTCCCTCCCCCACCCACTTTCACCTCCCACACTTGATCCTATGCCACTTTGGTTTCTGATTTAGTTTGAGTGGGTTCTCTTTCTTCCTGAGTGAATCTAGCCAGAAGTTTGTCAATTTAATTATTATTTTCAAAGAATCAGCTCTTTGTTGCTGTCAACTTTCTCTTGTTGCTGCATTCCAAAATTTTGACATATCATGTCATTCTCATTTGTCTCTATATATCTTTTGGTCTATTTTACTTCTTCCTTGACCCAGTCAGTTTATTAGCTTATTATTTAACTTCCACATATTTGAGTTTTCTCCAATTTTATTTTTTTGCAGTTAACTTCCAATTCTAAAGTATTATTGTAGAAGAACATGTGTGGTATGATTTCAATCTTCTTAAATTTGTTGAGGCTAACTTTTGTGCCCCAACATATGGTCTAACCTCGAAAATGTTCCACAAGCCCTAGAAGAGAATGAATATTGTGGTGTTCCGGGATAAAAATCTCTGCATGTGTAGATCATATCCATTTGGTATAATATGTCATTTAAGGCCGAAATTCCTCACTGTTTTTCTGTCTGGATGATCTATCCATTGCTGTCAATGGGGTATTTAGGTCCTTTAATATAATGGTAGTTTGTCAGTTTCTCCCTTTAGGTTTGTTAGTAATTGCTTTACTTATGTATTTTGTTGCTTCCAGGTTGGATGCATGTATATTGATGTGTTATGTCTTCTTGATGCATTGTCCCATTTATCAGGATAAAAGTCTTTGTCTCTTTTACCATTTTTATTCTGAAATCTGTTTTGTCATATATGAGCACAGTGACACACACTCTTCCCTGGATGCCATTTCTTGGAGATTCATCTTCCACCCCTTTACTTTGAGTCTGTTTGTCTTTGTAGCTGAGATGTATATTCTGAAGGGAATATATAATTTGGTCTTTTTTTTTTTAATGCATCCATTAGTCTGTGTCTTTTTATTTGTGAGTTCAATCCATTTAGGTGTAGGGTGATTACTGATATATAGGGGTTTCCTGTAGCCAGTTTATCTTTTGTTTTGTGATTGCTCTCTGTTCCATTATTTATTTTTCCTTGTTTCTGTTTCCTATTTTAGCTTGCTGGTATTCTATGATTGTATTCCCTTGGGTTCCTCTATTTTATGGTAAGTGTCTCAGTTCTTAAGTTTGTTTCGTGGTTACTATTAAGTTCATGCAAAAAAGTTTGCTATGTACAAATGTTTTTCTTCTTATTGTATCTTATCTCCATTTACCTGTGCAACTCTAGTCATTCCATCCTTCCTCTTTTATGTTTGTTTTCACAAATTATCCCTCCTCTTTTTTTGCCATGCATTCATCTCCAAACTGTATAAGCTGTTTTCTTTTTGGAAAATGCCTTTACCTACTTTAACCTTTGCGTTATATTTATTGTTAAGTCCTACTCTGAACAAGTATTGCAATTTTGTGTTGCTGTCATCTTGCTCACAATTTTGTACCCTTTTGTCTTTTTGTTTCAGATAAAAGAATACCCTTATTTTCCATAATGCAGTCATGTGATGGTAAATTTCTTCAGTTTTTAAAAAAATCTGGGAAAGCCTTTATTTTTTTCTTCATATCTAAAGTATAATTTGGCTGGATATATTATTCTTAGTTGGTAAGTTCTTCCTTTCAATATTTTGAATATTTCATTCTCCTCTCTCCTATACTGTTGGGTTTCTCCTGAAAAAAAATTGATTATGTTATTGTAATGGGGTTTTCTTAATATGGCACAGTCTTCTTTTCCTTGGATGCCTTGAGAATTCTCTCTTTGTCATAAACTTCTGAGAGTTTTGGGGAAAGTCTTTTTGAATTGAGTTAATTATGTGTTCTGTTAACTTCTTAGATTCCAAGGTCCAGCTCTTTCTATAAGTTTGGGATGTTTTCATCTATTATTTGTTTGAACAGGCTCTCTGTTCCCTTCTCCCTGTCTTCTGTTTCTGATATACTCTATATTCTTATATTGCTATTTCTAATGTAGTCAGATAGTTCTCACAGAGATCTTTCATGTTTTATTTTTTCACTCTCAATTCTCCCTGTTCTTCCATCTGCACCATATGTAGATTTCTATCTTAAATATCACCAATTCTTCCTTCCATCCCGTCTGCTCTATTTTCCTAAGCTCTCTAACTCATTTGTCATCTAATTTATTGAGTTCTTCAGCTTTAAAAATTCTGTTTGGCTCCTTTTCATAGTGTCGATCTCTTTCATAAAGTCCATATTTTGTTTGTTGATTTTACTTCTGAGCTCAATGAACTGTCTTTATGAGTTTTCTTGTATTGCTTGAAGTTTTTTGTATCTTTATTCATAGCAGCAAGCAATCTTGAATTCTCTGTCATTTAAATCACAATATTCCAGGTCTTTGAGTTTACTTTCTGGAGATTTTTCACTTTATTTCAGACCTGCCTTGTCATCTTGGTTTTTCATAGTACATGATGTATTATTTGTCTGCTTTTTAAAGTACTTGTTGCCTTTTACCCTTTAACAGGTTGATAGTTATTTTCCAGTAAGTGGTGCTACAGTGCAATTTTTTCCTTACCTGTAGTAATGGGACTTCAGGAATTCTGTGGGGTGGTGTTACCTTAAAGTGGAAAATGCCCTGTATTCCCTGAGGAGATGGGATCCCTTGTATAAGTGGTCTACTCAGCCTCAGGGCATCACCTCCATGGCAGTATGTGGCCAGCAATGGGAATCCAGGTCTATGAGTTCCCCACCCTGCTTTCTTGCAACTACAAGTGATTAGCTGCAATGCACTATCTGAGGTGTCCCTGTTCCCTCTACCAGGTTGCACCACAATGGTTGGAGTGTGTAGGTGGAATAAGTGGGCTGTTGCATATCTGTGGCTTTACTCTTTCCACTGAGTTCAGCTCAAATGAGTACAGGCCACTCCAGTTAAAGTGTTACTTCTACCCCTTCACAACCTGCCTCCACTGTTGCTGCCTCTGCTGTAAACAGCAGGCAACAGGAGGGTGAGAGTTGGGTAGACTTGTACATTTGTATCTTTGTTTTTTTTCCCTTGGTGATGGTGGCTGCTTCACAGCAGTGCCACCGTTTGCACCACTTCTTGGCCACTGTCCCTGGGCTTGGCTTCAATGTGTACCAGCCTCTGCTCTGCCAAGAGGAGGTTGCAGTCCTACTCCAGTGATACAGCATCTGCTGGAGCTGCCACAATTGTTGGAATGCCTCTGTAGCTCCCTCCTCTGTCATCTTTGCCCTCCATGCCTCAGCTGCTCACTTCTAAAGCCCACCTTCAGATGTCTCAATGGGAGAGTCATGGACATTTTTTGTTCAGCAGGGAATTCTTTGTGGAATTATAGTTGTCCAACCTGCTGTATCTTTAAAAGAAGAGACTAAGGTTTTCCCACACTGCCATGATACTGATGTCACTCTCGATTTCCCCTTCTTTTTCTGAAAGTTTCCTATTTCATTAATCAGATTTCTGCTTTTATCATTATTACTTCTTTCTTGTCCTTTGGATTTATTGTGCTTTTCCCCCCCTAGCTGGAAAGTTGATCTCATTGCATTGAGATTTTCTTTTTTCTCTAATAAAAATGTTTAGTTCTGAAAAATTTCCAATAAATACTACTTTTTTTTTTGTCTTAGGCATGTTAGTATCTCAGGTTTTTGTTTATCTTCATTCTAGAATGTACCCCAATTTTCCTGATGGTTCTTCTTTGATTAATGTTCTAATTGTTCTAGTCATTAGTTGAGAGAATTATTCAAATCTCCAACTTTAATTTTATAACTGTCTATTTCTCCTAGTGATTTTATCAGTTTTTGGATTATGTATTTTGATACTGTTATTAGGTGCATAAATATTCAGGACTGATTTAACCATTTCATCATTATGAAATGACCCTCTTTATTGCTGTTAATATTCTCTGTTCTGACATCCACGTTATCTGATTATAATAGCCACTCTAGCTTTCTTTTATCCATTGTCCTGCTGTTATTTGTGCATTTATAATTGAAGTGAATTTCTTATAGGCAGCATCAATTTGGATAATGCATTTTTATTTAATCTGAGAATCTCTGCCTTTTAGTAGGGGTCATAGCTATTTAAGGGGATTGTTGATACAGTTGGGTTTAAATCTGTAATTTTGCTATTTATCTTGTATTTGTGCCATCTCTTCATTGTTTCTGTTCTTCCTTTTTTTGCCACCTTTCAAATTAGCTAAATTTCTTCAGGATTCCATTTTATCTCCTTTGTTGGCTCATTAGCTTCAGTACTTATAGTATACATCTTTAATATATTAGAGTCTATCTTCAAGTAATATTTCACTACTTCTTGTGTAATAACCTTAAAATAGTATATCTCCATTTCTTCCTTCTCATTCTGTGTGCTACTGGTATCCTACATTTTATTTTTACATACATTATAAGCCCCATTCTATATTACTTTTATTTAAATGGTTACATTAGTTTGCTAGCATTGCCATAACAAAATACCTCATGCTTGGTGGCTTAAACAACATTAATGTATTGTCATAGTTCTAGAGGTTAGAAGTCAGCAAACTAATTCAGGGTTGGTACTTTTGAGGGTTGTAGGAAGAATTTATTCCATACCCTCCTCCTAGCTTTTGTTTCCTAGAAATCTTTGGTGCTCTTAAGCTTGTAGATGCATCATCCCACTGCCTCCATCTTTACATCACATTCTTCCTGTGTATGTATGTCAAAATTTCTTTTTATAAGAACACACAGTCATATTAAATGAGGGCCCATCCTGATGACCTAATTTTAACTTGATTATCTCTGAAAAGACCCTATCTCTAAAATAAAGTCACATAATAGGGTTTAAAACTCTTACATATCTTTTTGGGAGGAGATATTTTTTTAAAGATTTTATTTATTTATCTTTAGAGGGGAAGGGAAGGAGAGAGGGAGAGAAATATCAATGTATGGTTGCCTTTCATGTGTCCCCTGCTGGGAACTGGCCTGCAACCCAGGCATGTGCCCTGACTGGGAATTGAACTGTGATTGTTTGGTTCGCAGGCCCAAGGTCAATCCACTGAGCTACACCAGCCAAGGTGGGAGGAGTAGATTTAAGCCCTAACAATGGCCAGTTATCTTTTAAAGATCTTAAATAATAAAAGTGTATGTTTTTTAGAGCTATGAAATTATTCTTTCCTGTACCCTTCATTATTATCTGCAGATCTGTATCTTCACCTGGCTGAAGCATTTCTTCAACATTACTTATAATGCAGGTTTGCTGATCTTGAATTCTTTCAAGTTTTATATATTTAAAACAATACTTTATTTTGCCTTGATTTTTGAAAGATATTTTCACTAAGTCTGGATCCTAGTTGGCAACTTTTTATCATCTTTTAATCTTTTAACATCTTTTTCATTTCATAAATCTTTAGCTACTTTTTAAGATAGTCTTTATCACTGTTTTTTTAGGGGGGAGAGGTTTGATGTTCCTTGGTATAATTTTTTTAAAGGTTTTACTCATTTATTTTAAGAGAGAGGAAGGAAGAAAGAGAGGGAGAGAAGCATCAGTGTGGTAGTTGCCTCTAGCACATTCCCTACTGGGGACCTTGCCTGCAACTGAGGCATGTGTCCTACATTAGGAATCAAACCAGCAACCCTCTGGTTTGCAGGCCAGTACTCAATCCACACCAGCCAGGATGTAATTTTCTTTCTTTTTCTTTGTTTGTGTATGCTTAAGGTTTATTGAGCTTCTTGGACTTGTAGATTTATAGCTTTTACCAAGTTTGAAAACTCATTTCTTTAACCCTGTGCCCTTTTCTGGGGAACTCCAATTATGTCTGTATTTCACCATTTAAAATATGGCCACTTAAAATTGTGATGTTCTTCCATTTAAAAAATTATCTTTTCTATGTTTAATTTGAGGTAGTTTTATTGCTTTGTCTTTAATTTAACTTTTTTTCTGTAATATTTAATTATATCATTAGTTCCATGTAGTTTGTATTTCTTATATATTGTAATAATCCCTTTCTAGAAATTAGATTTGCATATTTTAAAATGACTGCCCTGGCTGGTGTAGCTCAGTGGATTGAGCGCGGGCCTGCGAACCAGACATTCACGGTTCGATTCCCAGTCAGGGCACATGCCTGGGTTGCAGGCTGGTTCCCTGTAGGCCAGTTCCAAGCAGGGGACGCACAAAAGGCAACCATACATTGATATTTCTCTCCCTCTCTCCTTCCTTTCCCCTCTAAAGATAAATAAATAAAATCTTTAAAAAATATTAAAAAAAATGTCTTCTATGTATTTACTTAACTTGTTGTACACATGGAATATAGTCATAATGCCCCTATTTTAATGTTCTTGTTTTCCAGTTTTTCTTTTTTAATTTTATTGATCATGCTATTACAGTTCTCCCATTTTTATTTTTCTCCCTTTATCCCACTCCACCTGGTACCCTCATTCTCTCCAACATTCCTCATCTTTTAGTTCATGTCCATGGGTCGTACAGGTAGTCCTTTGGCTTCCGTATTTCCTATACTATTCTTAACCACCCCGTCTATTTTGTACCTACCATAATGTGCTTATTCCCTGTAAATTTCTCCCATTCTCACCTTCCCCCTCTGATACCCATGTGATCTCCATTTCTGTGATTCTGTTCCTGTTTAGTAGTTTGCTTACTTTTTTTAAAGATTCAATTGTTGATAGTTGTGAGTTTATTGTCATTTTACTGTTCACAGTTTGTTAGATAAGTTCCTTTAACATTACATATAATAAGGGTTTGGCGATGAACTCCTTTAACTTCATCTTGTTTGGGAAGCACTTTACCTACCCTTCCATTCTAAATGATAGCTTTGCTGGATAGAGTAATCTTGGATGTAGGTCCAAGGGCCAAGACTGGGCCTACCTACATCCAAGATTACTCTATCATGACTTTCATGACTTTGAATAATTATTTCCAGCCCCTTCTTGCCTGTAAGGTTTCTTTTGAGAAATCAGATTTGTAGGTAACTATCTTATTTTCTTTTGCTGCTTTTAAAATTCTCTTCTTATCTTTAACCTTGGGTAATTTAATCATGTGTTTTGGTGTGCTCCTGTTTGGGTCCAACTTGTTTGGGACTCTCTGAGTTTCCTGGGCTTGTATGTCTATCTCCTTCAGCAAATTAGAGTTTTTTTTCATTATTTTTTGAAATAAGTTTTCAATTTCTTGGTCTTCCTCTTCTCCTCCTGGCACCCACATGATTCAGATGTTGCAATGCTTAAAGTTGTCTAGAAGTTCCTAGGCCTCTCCTCATTTTTCTGAATTCTCATTTATTCATTCTATTCTATTTAAATATTTCTTCCTTTTGTTCCAAATAGTTGATTTGAGTCCTGTTTTTCTTCTCTTCATTGTTGATTCCCTATATTTTTTCTTTGTTTCACTTTGTATAGAATTCACTTCATCCTTTATTTTGCACCTGTACTCAATCATTTCTGTGAGTATCCTGAATATGAGTGTTTTGAATTCTGCATCTGATAGGTTGGCTATCTCCTCATTGCTTAGTTCCTTTTCTATAGTTTTGATCTTTTCTTTCATTTGGACCATATTTCTTTGTCTTGGCACACCTGTTATGTTGTAAGGGGCAGAGCCTTAGGTATTCGTCAGGGCAGGCAATCCATGATTCTGCATTGTGGCCCTGCATGTGGGGAAGGGGTTAGAGTGGTACAATGGTGCTTGCTCAGTTCTTGCCCCACTTTCAGTCACTTCCCCTGCTTCCCACCAGCAAACTGCCCCTTCTAGGTGCTTCCCTGATGCTGATTCCCAGGTGGGCGGGTTTGTGTATGTTCTAGGACCCTGTAGACCCTTCCAACAGACTCTCCTGTGAAACTGGCAGTTTCTCCTGCCACTGCTACCCCTGCATATTTTTACAGCCAAAGGTTTTGAGCCTTTACTTTCTCAAGCTAGAATAATGGGTTGTGCTGGTCTGTCTCATCCTCCAGTTGTTCCTCCTGGATTATCTGCAAGTGAATGTGGGACCACTTGGTCCTTGCCGCCACCTTGCTATGTGTCCTCTCTGACCTGGTTGCCTGTGTCTACTTCTCCTACCAGTCTGGATGAACATTTCTTTTTTAACTCAGTTGTTGGGACTCCCATAGAAGCTCAATTTTCTGGCAGTTCTGGCTGTTTTTGTTTTTGAATTGGCTGATATCCTAACTTTGGTTGTGCGAGGAAGCAAAGTGTGTCTACCTACTCCTCCATCTTGGCCCTCCCATTTTCTAATTTTAACATTATGTTAGTACAGGGTTGGTCTTTGCTGGATGACTTATCTCCTCATTGTGGATCCTATTTTCTTGCTTCTTTCCTTGGCTGATTACCTCTTTATTGGATGCCAGACATGGTGCATTTCATCTTGTTGGGTGCTGGATGACTTTGCATTGCTATAAATATTCTTGAGCTTTGTTCTGGGGCATAGTTAAGTTACCTGAGACAGTTTGATCTTTTTGGGTCTAGCTTTTAAAATTTGTTAGGTGGAACTGAAGCAGTTTTTATTCTAAGGCTAATTATTCTCACCAGTAAGGCAAGGCTCTGTTGTGTACTCTACAAAATGCATTGTGGTTCTTAAGTTTTCCAGTGTGGTTACTTCTAGCCTGTGTGTATTTCCAGCCTGTATGAATGCCAAGCACTATAACCTCTAATCCTTTCAGGTGGTGCTTCCTTCAGTCTCATGCAGTTTTCTCTCTCTCTCTCTCTCTCTCTCTCACACACACACACACATACACACACACTGATTAATACTCAGCTGTGTACTAAAAGAGAGCTCTGCACACCTGGAGTTTTCCCTCTGTGTAGCTCTCATATCTTTGGTACTCTGTCCTAGGGATTTTATCTGTCTTGCTCTGCTAGGACTCTCAGCTCCACCTCCACAACTCATGGGAATCAGAGGGGCTGGGAACCTCTCTTTGTGCTATGTCCTAGAAACTCTGAAGGTTATATGCAGGTGCAATTTTAGGGCTCATCTAGGTTTCAGTCTCTTGGGGATTATTATCCATCATTAATTGATGTGTACTGTTTTATAAATTATTTTGAATATTTTGTTCACTTTTTTGTTGCTTTAGGCAGAGAAAAGAGAATCAATCAATCTGGCCACTGTTACTCCATTTTTAACTGGAACTCTTCCTTTAATTTTAATTATATGGTTCTGAAACTGTAAAACTATGATCCTATTACTAAACTTATATATAGAAGTTGTTTTGCTTTCTCTAATAACTTTAGAATTGAAAGTTTATAGCCCCGTCTGTAAACAACTTAAATACTTTAAGAATAATATTTAAGCCTCAGGTTCAGATCAAATGGTTATCATGTCTCAGTAGTCTCTGAAGGACATCTCTAATATGTATCTTGAGGAAGAAAGGTGAGAGTCACCTACCCTTTAAAACTCTAATTCCTGATGACACAGGAATTTTCTGCAGTGAAAACCTAAGAAGAGCTGCTTTAATATAAACATTTATTCATCTGTAGGAAGTAGAAATGACAGTAATGGTTTTAGCATTTTCTTGTTCCTCAATATTACTATATAGATTTAATCTAAAGAGTCATGCTCATCAAAATTAAAGATTTATGTAAAAGTTGAATTTTCATGTAGGAACTTCTCAATAAGAATATAAAATCTTTCTTTAGCACCTACTATATAACAAGTACTTAACTAAGTGCTTTAAATACTTTTCCTCAAGCATACATTATAACAAAATTGTAAAGTATGATCTATTACTAAACTCATTATACAAATGAGAAATCTGAGGTTCAGAGATTCAAACCCAGGTTGAAAGTAAGATTAGATTCTTTTATTCAAAAAGTACTTAATGTGTACTAGGCATGTTTCTAGGTGCTGGGAACACAGCATTGAGAAAAAAATCCCTAACTCAAGAATTTACACTGTAACATATGTTCTCCTTAAAAATAACATACTTAATTTGTAAGTTTTTATGGTTTTTATTTTTATTTATTAATTTTTAGATTTTATTGATTGATTTTAGATAGAGGGAAGGGAGGGAGAAAGGTAGAGAAACATCATTATGTGTGGTTGCCTCTAAAGCGCCCCCTACTGGGGACCTAACCCAGGCATGTACCTAGATTGGGAATGGAACTGGTGAGTAACCCTTTGGTTCGCAGGCCAGTGCTCAATCCACTGAGCTACATCAGCCAGGGCTTAATTTAAAAATTTTCTGTACCTGGTGTTATATCAAAAAAGTAAAACGTAAAACATCATGAATTTTTGCCACTAAAAAATTTCTAATTTTAAAAGTAGAGGAAACATACTATGTAAAGGGAAGTTGTTTCATTTGCTAAGTACACCTAGCTGGGATTAAATAAGTTTGTTGACTCCAAAGCCTTTGCTATTTCCACTATTCCATAATGGCTCCTTATCACGATACATTTCAGAACAACAGATAAATTAAAAAAAAAAACAATCAAAAGCCCAAACATTACAGCAATGTGCAATATATTAAAACTTCTTGATTGTACAACAGATGGTAAATGGGGAACAAAAACAGAAAATAAAAACAAAAATGGTACTGGAAAAGTTAATATTGGTTAACTAAATGGTAAAATATTTCATGAAATATATTGAGTTTTGAATAGAAATAGTATCTCACCAACTTGTACAACTAATTATATCTGCTATTTTAGAAATGTAAGAACAATGCTTTCCCTTTGTAAATATGCATGTAAAATAGTCAAGTCTCAATGTCTAAAAAAAATAACATAACTATGCATACCTCTACAGCAGGTACAATGTCTATGCCAACAGTTAGAAATTCTTCAAACTTCATAAATGGGTTAAAGCAGCTGCCAACATCAAGTAATCTGATTTTTCCTGAGGTTTGTAGCAACCTAAAAACAGATTATTGTGTCTTAACACAAGCAAAATAAAAATAAAGTGTAAGAAAATGCAAACATTTGAGAAATTAGATCATGTGGATTATTGGCTCTTTTTTAGTTTTTGGATTCCTTTAACACATTTAAAAATTACTGAGGGCCTTAAAGAATTTTCATTTATGGGGGTTTATCTATCTGTATTATTAGACTTAGAATCAAAATTGAATAGTTAAGAGGAGAGAAGATGGCAGTGAAGTAGTGGGAGCTGAGCCCACTTGCTTGTGCACCCAACTGGGACACTCAACTGATGTTCCAAACGACAAAGTGAACAGACAACAGAATCTTAGCTGACAGAAAGTTTGGAAGCCAAAGTGTGCAGAGGATGCTTCAAAATGGGTGGTAAGGTGGTTTTATAGGTGGGCAGGCAAAGTCCCTGAGCCTGGCACCAGAAACTGTGACTGCCACGGGGGCAACATCAGAGGAGAGATAGGTAAGTGATAGAAGGGAGTCTAGTGGCTCCCTCCCCTCCCAGGGTGGGCAAATCACAGACATCAGCCAGGAGAGACTTGAACAAATAAAGTAGCCACAGGGGGAAACAAAGGCACATAGGCACACACACGGCTGGCAGTGCACCAAAGCTAGAGTATGGGAGCGGTTACTGGCCTAGTAATAAAGTGCCAGAGAGTTGTAGGGGGGTGAGTCCTGTTGGCACCAGGAGCTGGGAGAAGAGGTGAACTGTGACTGGCCATGAGACTGAGACAAACTCTGGACTTGTCAGAGAGTCGGAGTGGGTGGAATGTCAGGTTGTGGTTAGGAGCAGCAGCAGCACCCAAATAGACTTTTTCAAAATTGGAACTGAGACGCACTGGGCAGGGATCTTGTGTGAGCAGCAGCCCAGACAATAGAGGAAAAGATTGTGGGCATGATTTGCTCCCAACTCCGGGAGTAATCAAAAGGGTACAAAACGAGGAGGTTTATTGGTGCCAGCCCAGCTCAATTGTGTAGAGTGGAAAATGCCACCACACAGTGCTCTGAGGGCATGGGCTGGAAACTGGGCACCTGTGATTAATATAGCCCAAACTGAGGCCTGTTCCTTGCCAAACCACCAGAAAGGGAAAACAAGAGCCCAATCCCCACTGCCAGGAGTAGCCTGGAAGATATGCAAAACTAGCTAGACTAGGTTAACAACCAGAAGAAGCCTCCAACCGCCCTCCACCCCATCCCACCCCAGGACTAAATCAGCAGGAACTGGATCCCTGGGAAAACCAAAGACAGATCCAGAAAGAAGTCAGAAGGCAAACAACAGCCAAGACAAATTTCACCTTGCTCGTCATCAGACCTTAAATTAAAAAAAAATTTTTCTTTTTGTTTCCTTAGGTTTTTTGTTTCTTTTTTTTTCACTTTCATATTGCATTTTAATTTTTCTCCTTTCATTTCAGTAGTATTCCAAATAACTCACTACTCTTGGCCTTTTATTTATTCTTTATATTCAGACTGTATATGTATTTTTATAATATTACTATTATTCCAAATATCACACAGTACCATTCCCTGGTCTTAATCCATTTCATCATCTTTCTGAGCTTTATTACTGTGTAAACTTTATTTTCTCTCACACTATGCCATGTTTCTATCCCTAACTCTATTTCTCCTCCATCCAACTCCTCACATCAAGTACTCTTCATTTTAAGTCAGCTCACATTCTTTTCCCCCACTTATAAGAGTCTTATTTCTTTTTCACCTTTTATACACAGTGGCTAGTTGGGCAAAAATACCTACAGTTATTGCTCTACTTCTTCGTGAGAACTCCTATTTTTTCACTATTTGTTTGTACTTTAAACCCTGTAGGATACTCTCCAACTGTTTTAGTCCATTTTTCCTTCCCCCTGCTCTTGATCAGTTGAGTGAGGAATTTTATTTCATTTTCTCCCCCTTTCTCAATCTGGACTTTATGCCTTACTTTTATTAGTTTGCTTTCTCGATCCTCTCAAAACCATTTATTTTTCATGGTAGAAATGTCATATACACTTTTCTATAATATTCTACTCCTGTTCCACCTTTATTAAACCTCATTCGGCTGCTGTTGTTGTTGATACTTCTGTGGTTTTTCTTCAATTTTGCTCCCATTGGTCCAATACATTTTCAATTTTTCTTCAAACCTCACAGTATATGCTTCCTTTTTCTTACCCCTTTGTTCCCATCGCCTCTTTGTGTGTTACTTATATTTTATATTGTGTTCCCTCTGTACTCTTATCAATTCTCCCTCTTACCACTCAATAACATTTTTCCCTCTTTTTGTCATCTAATATACCCTTTGTCATATCTTATAACATCTGTAATCTCTTTTCACCTTTATTAATCTTTGCTCAATTGCAGCTGAGATTCCTGATGTGGTAGGGGCTTCCTTTTTGGTGGTATAGGTTTGGTTGTCTGATAATACTACTTTGTTAACAAACACCTGTACAACAGCATACAAGAAAGGTGGGAGGTGTGACTACCAGTAAGCCTGTTGGAGGGGAGAAGCAACTAACAAAGAAGCCACCAAGTAAAGACCACGTACAACAAGACAGCTAACATAAATGGAAGAAGGTGCAACTCTAGAGACTCCAGACATGGAGATCTAAGAGACTGCATTACTGAGTACCACAGAACTCCTACCACAGAAGCCCACCCCAAGAAGAAAGCTGGCAAAAAGCAGGGGATCCTGAGATGCAGAAACATTCAAAAACAGTTACCTAAAATGGGGAGACAAGGAACCTCCAATCAAGAGGAATGGAAGAATCCCCAGTAAAAAAGCTAAATGAAATGGAGGCAAAGTATCAGACATAGAGTTAAAAAATGGTTATGAATATGCTCAAGTAACTTAGTGACAACTACAAGGTACTGAGCGGGAACCACAACAGCATGAAAAAGGAAAGAGAAACCATAAACAAGAACCAGGAAGAAAAGAAGAATATGTGAAATAAAAAACACTAGGGAGGAAGGAAGATGGCAGAGGAGTGAATGGAAGTCACACTTCCTCCCAGGCCCAATCTGGAATTACAACTCAACTGTGGAGAAACAACCCGGAACAAACAACTGAGCAAGAGTCAGAAAGAAGTATTTAAGTTTGGACATATAGAATTAGCTTCAGCACAACCTGTCTGGTAAGGAGTGTGTTGGAGACTATATAGGACTGGCTGGGTGCCCACAGGTGGCAGTGCCAGCAAGATAATTAAGCTGCCTTTGGATCCCCTGAAGATGATTTGGGGTCTAAACCCTAAGCTAGGATTCCCAGTCTAGAACACCAGAACCCCAAAAGTACATAGATAACCAGCAGAAAAAGTAGCAGGGTTGCTCTCTAACAGAGACAGACAGTTGGAGACACAAGGGCCATTTAAAGGGCTAACACATAAATTTTCATTTGTAGCCAGTTACCTGGGGCTCAGGCAAAGGCAGGGACACAGTGAGCTGGAGACATGAGAGTTTTTGGACTGGAAGCCTTGGGGAAAGAACTAAGAAAGTATCTGCAGGGATCCCTGTGCTGAGTCAACCCCCAGTCAGCAGCAACCTTTGTGCTCAGGCAGACCACTCCCCTCCAAGTGACAGTATCCTGAGGGGAAACAATAGCCCCAACCACAGGAAAGTGTATGCTTTGGCCCTTTAGTGCTTAAGCCTGACTGCTGAGTCCTAGTGACCAGATAAACAACATAAGAAGACAGCCAGACAGTAGATCACTGGCAAAGGTGGGGCAGAGTGCACTACAGAGACTTGAGAGACTGGGGATAGAGGCTTTGGGGTGAGAATTGGGAAAGTAGCTGAGCCAACCCCCATAAGCAGGAATCACCCTGCTCAGGTAGACTACTCCCCTGTAAGCAGCAGCTACCTGAGGGGAAACAATAGCTCCCACCCCAGGAGGGATTTGATTCCACCCTTTAGTGCTTAAACCTGACTGCTGATCCCAGAGGGACCATATTAACAAAGGAAGGAGACAGCCAGTGATAGCAGATCACTGGAAGTATCAAACAGGCAGCCTAAGTTCAGATGAGATCAATGTCTGACATCACCAGAAGCAGATTCAGAAAGAAAAGAACAGTGGTAAATACAAGAGGCCACCAATATGAAAGCCACTGTGGTCTTCTTCATGATTTGTGATATTTTCTTTCCTGCACAGCTTTATAACATTCATTTTTTTGTCCAGCGAATTTGTATATAATAAGACACTAGATTTGATACCATCATGTATTTCAATTTACATATTTGACCCTCCCTTAGCATATCTTACCTTCCTCTTCTCTTGTAAAAGTCCCATTTCAAATTTGGCTATCTCTCTAGCTACAGATTGTTTCCACTCCACACTCTTAACTATTTTTCCCCATCCAGGAACTCAAAATAAATTCTCTTGTAGAGGGTGATTTCACATTCTTTTGCCCAGCTATTAAAGTACCCAAGTTTTCTCTACACCTATAACAAACTTTGCTAGTTAGTTGTGGGTAGGGTAGTTGTTTTTTCAAGGTTACTGCTAGCTTCACTAATTCTGTATTTCAAACAACAAATTTTACTGGATCTTTCTTCTACTGTTTTCTTTTTTTGTTTTGACTCGAATTTTAATTATGCCATCTTAGCCTTTTTTTTCCTCTTTCTTTTTGATCTATCTTCAATTTCTTTTTTATCTGGCCCTTTTATTTTTGTTTTTTTAAAATTATTTTACTGTTGTTCAATTACAGTTGTGTACATTTACCTACTTTTACCCCATTTATGCTCTGCCCCCTTTATCAAACATTAATTGACCACAGAGATGAGGGTTTTTTTCTGTGCTCTTTGTTCTGTTCATTGGTCTGTGTCTGTTCTTATGCCAACACCAGGATGTTTTGATTATAGTGGGCTTGTAATACAGGTCGATATCAGGTATTGTAATCTCTCCTACTTTGTACTTCTTTCTCACAATTGCTGCAGTTATTCAGAGTCATTTATGGTTCCATATAAATTTTTGAAGTGTTTGTTTTGTATCTGTGAAATATGTCATCGGTACTTTCATAAAGAATGTGTTGAATCTATAAATTGCTTTGGGTAGTATGGACATTATGATGTAAATTCTTCCAATCCATGAACATGGTATATGCTTCCATCTGTTTGTGTCTTCCTTAATGTCTTCAGTGTTGTGTACTTTTCTGAGTACGGCTCTTTTATCTCCTTGGTTAGGTTTATTCCTATGTACTTTATTTTTCTTGTTGCTATAGGAAATGAGATTTTTTTTCCTGATTTCTGTTTCTGATATTTCATTGTTGGTATACAAAATGCCTTTGGTTTTGAATACTGACTATGTATCCTACTGTTTTGCCAAATTCACTCATTAGGTTGAGGAGTTTTTTGGTGGAGTCTATAGGATTTTCTACGTATACTATCATGTCATCTACAAACAATGGCAGTTTTGCTTTCTCCTTTTTAATTTGAATGCCTTACATTTCTTTCTTGTCTGATTGCTGTGTCTAGGACTTCCAATACTATGTTGAATACAAGTGGTGAAAGCAGACATCCTTGTCTTGTTCCTGATCTTATTGAGAAAGCACTAAGTTTTTGCCCACTGAGTATGATGTTGGCTGTAGGTCTCTTGTATATGGCCTTTATTATGTTGAGAAACACTCTATTTCCTACTTCACTGAGTGTTTTTATCATAAATAGGTGCTGTACCATATCAAATGCTTTCTCCACATCTATTACTATTATGTCATTTTTGTCTTTCGTTTTATTTGATTTGTAAGTATTGTACCATCCTTGCATCCCTGGGATGAATCCCACTTGGTCATGGTGTATAATCTTTTGGATATATTGTTGGATGCAGTTTGCCAATATTTTGTTGAGGATTTTAGTGTCTGTGGTCACTAGTGACATTGGCCTGAAGTTTTCTTCTTTGTTATACCTTTATCTGATTTTGGAATAAGGATAATGCTGGCCTCATAAAAAGACATTGAGAGTCTTCCATCTTCTTGGATTTTTTGGAATAGTCTGTGAAGGATAGGGGTTAGCTCTTCCTTAAATGCTTTGTAAAATTCTCTTGTGAAATGATCTAGACCAGGGCTTTTGTGTGTAGGGAGTTTTTTTGATTACTGCTATAATTTCATCAGCTATTATTGGTCTGTTCAGGCTTTCTGCTTCTTCATTCAGTTTGGAAAATTATATTTTTCTAGAAATTCATCCATTTTCTCTAGGTTTTCAAATTTCTTGGCATATAGTTTTTCATAGTAATTTCTTACAAACCTTTGTATTTCAGTGGTATCAGTTGTAATCTCTCCTCTTTCATTTCTGATTGTGTTTATCTGGGTTCTCTTTCTTCTTTTCTTGATGAGCCTGCTTAAAGGCTTGTTGATTTAGTTTATCTTTTCAAAGAACCAGATCTTGGATGCATTGATCCTACAATAGTGCTTTCAGTCTCTGTGTCATTTAATTCTGCGTTATCTTGGTTATTTCTTTCCTCTACTTGTTCTAGGCTATCTTTGTTGTCATTCATCCAGTTTTTGTAGGTGTGGGGTTAGGTTGTTTATTTGAAACATTTCTATCTTTTTCAGGTAGGCCTGTATTGCTATGAAGTTTATCAAACTGCCTTCGCTGTGTCCCGTATGTTTGTATTCCGATTGTTGTAAGTTCATTTTAATTTGTTCCCAGAAACTTTCTGACTTATTTCTTGACTTAATTCTTAACCCATTCAATGCTTAATAACATGTTATTCAGTCTGTATGAATTTGACTGTTTTTGAGTTTGTTCCTTGAAGTTGTTTTCTAACTTCATTCCCTTGTGGTCAGAGAAAATACTTGATATGATTTCAGTTTTCTTGAATTTGCTGAGGCTTGTTTTGTGTCATATCATGTGGTCTATCTTTGAAAATGTTCCATATACATTTGAAAATCTATATTTTGGTTCTTTAGGATGAAAGGCTCTCTCTATATTAGTTAACTCAATTTGATCTAGGACATTGTTTAATGCCACAATATCTTTGTTGATATTTAGTTTGTAATATCTATCCATTTTTGGCAGTGGGGTGTTGAAATCCCCAATATAATTGTGTTGCTATCAATATCTTTCTTGAAGTTCTCCAAAATTTTCTTTATGTGTTTGGGTACTCCTATATTGGGTGCATATATATTTACAACCTTTATGTCTTCATGATAGATTCTTCCCTTGGGTATTATTAAGTGACCTTCCAGTCTCTTTTTATGGCCCTTTTTTTTAAGTTTATTTTCTCTGATATGAGTATTGTGACCCAGGCTTATTTTTCCTGTGCATTTGCTTGGAATATCTGTTTCTAGCCCTTCACTTTCAGTCTGTGTACATCTCTTGCTCTGATGTGGGTCTCTGATAGGCAGAATATATGTGAGTCATGATTTCTTATCTATTCACCTATTCTATGTCTTTTGATTGCAGCATTTAATCCATTTACATTTAAGGTTTTTATTGATAGGTACTTAATTCATTGCCATTTTTCTGTACCTGTGTCCCGCTCTATCTCTCACTCTTTTTTTTTTTTCTTTTCATAAAGCAGTCCCTTTAGCATGTCTTGCAGAATTGGATTGCAGGAGGTGTAGTCTTTGAGGCTTCTTATTGTCTAGGAAGCTCCTTATTTGGCCTTCCATTTTAATTGAGAGCCTTGCTGGATAGAGTAATCATGGTTGTAGGCCTGTTTTTCATTAATCGGAATATTCCTTGCCATTCTCTTCTGGTGTTGTGCATTTCCATTGAGAAGTCAGCTGCTAGTCTTATCAGAGCTCCCTTGTGTTATTTCCTTTTTCTCCCTTGGTTCATTTAATATCCTCTGTCTCAGAATTTTACCATTTTAGTTATGAAGTGTCTTGGAGTGGGCCTCTTTCGGTTCCTCTTGATTGGGACTCTTTGTGTTTCCTCGATTTGTATGACATTATCTCTCATCAAATTAGGGAATTTTTCCATCATTACTTTTTCAAACAGATTTTCTATACCTTCCTTCTGTTCTTCTTCTGGTGTCCCTATTACACAGATGTTGTTACGTTTCATGTTCTGCAGTTCTCCTGTCCTCTTCATTATTTCCAAGTCTCTTTTCCTTTTTGTGCTCTTTCTAAAGTTTTTCCCCTACCTTCTTTTTTTTCCCCTACCTTTGGCTTGGTGATTTGATCCTCTGCTTTATCTAATGTGCTTTTGATTCCTTCTACTGTGTTTTTCAATTCAAAAATTATATTCTTCATTTCCTCTTGGCCCTTGTTGATAGTTTCTATTTCCTTTTTCATGTTGGTATAGTTTTCACTGAGTTCATTGTACCTTCCCTGTAGTTTTTGGTAATTCTCTGTGAGCTCACTGAGCTTCCTTGTAACCATGGCTTTGAACTCAATATCTGATAGTTGACTTGCCTCTATTTAATTTAGCATTTTTTCTGAGGCTTCCTTCTTTTCTGTCATTTGGAGTTTGTTCCTTTGTCTTCCCATTGTTTGTGAGAATCTACTTGTTAGCCTCTGCTTCTTCATTTGATCTGTTCTGTATTCTGCTGAACAGTCTGTATTGAAGTTGTTTTTTTCTTTTTTTTTGTCTGTACAAGGTTTTGAGGCTTCTCTCTCGCTACTGTTCAGATGTTTGTTCTGGGTAATTTCTCCACAGTTTAGTTGTAATTCCAGATTGGTCCTGGGTGGAAGTTAGTGTGGCTTCCACTCACTACTTCACCTTCTTCCATTAATATTTGTTGGTGGTTCCTTTGTTGGTGGGTCCTCTCTTCCAGCAGGTATACTGGTTTTCACAGTTCCCACCTACACTTTTATGTGATTGTTGGAGGGGGAAGGCAAAATGGATTAAGACAGCAGGAGCATATTCTATTGGCTTTAACGTACTAATCTGGAGAGAAGAGTTAGGAGATGCTTTGGATTAGTACAGTGTTAACCGTGATATTTCACTCAATTAGTCACTTTTTAGACAGAGTAGAAAAAAGATAAGACTCTTGTTGGGTTGGGGGAGGATTCTGAAGTGGATCCAAGAAACAGTAAGGTTGTGGGAGTTATATCTCATATTATGAGATATAGTGAGAGTAAAGGATAAAAAATAGGTGTAGTGTGCAAGAGAATTGAGTTAATCACAACAGTAATAAAGTTCCAGAGGATAGTGAAATGGTTTAAATCTGGGAGTGGTGTTGTAGAGTATTTACAATTGTGTGAAACAACAATTACTGACAATAGTAATGGAGCAACAATCATGGGACAGAATCTATGTGATCTGAGTAACAAGAGTAGGAATTAGAAGACCTAGAGTAGTGTGCTACTGGAACACAAATGAAATGAAAGAAGGAAAATTAAAGATACACTATGAAAGAGAGAAGAAGGAAAACCAGTCAAACAATGGAATTAAACAAACAAAATGAAGAAAACTAAACAGGAAGAAGAGAAATTTTAAAAGTACTAGTAAAATAAAAAAAGTAAAAATAATGAAAAATTAATAATACAATAAACAATAAATTGCAAGTTCTCTAGAATAGCAATGTGAAATTTGTCTCAGGTATTACTGTTTCCCTTGTGGGGAAAAAAAATTTAAAAAGAAAGAAAAAAAAAGACTTCTGCTGGCTTTAAAATGGCCCAGTGAGTTCTGGTGGTTTTCCTTGCTGCAGCAGGCTGAGGGGGGTTGGGTTTCACTTTTTGCCCTTCCTCTGGTTTTATGTGGATGGGGGCCAGGTATGAGCTACCCTCTTCTCAGTTGCCAGACCTCCAGGCCAGTTCCTTAGTTTGCTGCCAGGCCCCTAGTGCCCTTAGGCATCAGGCCTATGCCTTCAGTCCACGAGTTGTGCTGTCCTTGAGGTGCACCAATGGGGTAAACACACACCAGCTTTTTGCTCTTTGCTGTCCTAGGTGCTAGGGACTTTCAAAGTCTTTTCAGGGTAGTTCAGCTTCCCCACTGAGTTAAGTCTTTCTGGGGACTGCTGACTCTCTGAGCCTTTCTGCCCTCCTCTGTGGGGCGCAGGGGTGCTATGTATGTGGATGTGGGCACATGGACTCTGTGGCAGTGGGGAAGGGACCGCAGCTGTGACAGCAGCTGGGTTGTGCACACGCTGCTATGGCCGTAGGCATAGGAGGGCACCCTCCACTGCTGAGGCTGGCATGGGGTAGGGACGCAGCAGTGGTCCTGACACGAGGGGTGGGCCCACAGTCGAGGCTGTGGAGGCTGCAGGGACACAGCCAGGGGAGGTGGGGGGTGGTCTTGCTCTGGGAGAATTCCTTAAACAGCCACCGAGTACCTTTATTTTTGGACAAATTCCTCCTGTTCAAGCCTGCTGCTACAAACAAGTATCTGGCCTCTCACACAGCCCAACTTTCCAACCCGACTGGACACTATACGGGTCAAGGTCCATCACAGCCCAACTCTTCTCCCTTCTCCAGGTGTCATCCTGCTCCCCAGTTTTGTTGGTAATGACCCAGCAGACATTCACAGTCTCAGCAGGTAAACACAGTTCCTGTGCATTTGCCATTTCATCTTTATTCCCGGCAGTAACTTCAAGCATCCAGGTCCATGCTGGTGCTGCTCAAACCTCCCTGTTTGGTAGGGGAGGGAGCTGTTGACCTGGCTCTCTTCTAAGAATCCTGCAGCAGGCGTGGGAGGCCTGGGAGGCACTGGGCCTGGAATGTAGCCACCCTTGTCTCCATGCTGGTCTCTGAGACCTTATCATCCCAAAGCAATTTTTTTACCATTTGATTTTTCCATGCCCTCTACAATTTTGGCCTGAACCTTCATATATGCTGGGATGCCACTGGCTTCTCACTCTGTCCCTCAGAAGATCAGCGAGGTGTTCCACCTGCGCACAGTGGGAAATGGACTCTGCTCTGACCTATCTTGCTGCCACCTTGCTATTTTTCTTTATTCTTTTTTTCTTTCCTTTTACATACCAAATTTCAATTTCTCCTTCACAGAGTCTAGTTTTTGTTCCTCACTCTTAGTATTCCCTGTCTATCATTACAAAATAATTTCCTATTCCTCTAAACATCTCTTAGACCAGGGATGTCAAAGTCATTTTCACCTGGGCCTATATCAGCCTTATGGTTCCCTTGAAAGGGCCAAATGTAATTTCAACTCTTTTAACAGTTAAGGAGTAGTTACATTTATTCACTCCTAAAATTACATTTGGCTCTTTGAAGGCAACCACAAGGGTGATGTGGGCTCCGGTGAAAATGACTTTGACATCCCTGTCTTAGACTTTTCTTTGTTTCCTTTTCCCTACTATTCCCACACCACCTATATTAATTTTAGCTCATTTGTTGTTGATAGTACTCCGGTGGATCTTTCTCTCCAATTTGGCTCCTTTCTTTTTATTAATTATTTAATATTTTTCCTTTTTCTTTCTCTCCTGTATTTTACACTACTTTAATTAATGTTTAAACCTAATATTATATGCTTCTCTTCCTATAGTCTATTTCACACTCTTCATTACCTTTCTTTATTCATGAGGTAATCTCTATCTTCTCTCCTTCCACTCCTCTAACTCCCAACTCTTATTAGTGCTACTTCCTCTACATTCTCAAAATCACTTCTCCTTCAGTAGGTCATCTCATACCCACTCTTTTCTTGCAACAGTCTTAATCTCAATACACCCTTATTAATACTGGTTCATTTGCTACTGATAGTAGGATTGTGCGAGGAAGTAATATTGCAGATGTGGGTTTGTTTCTTGGGCTCTGTGGTTTTGTTCAGACAGTGCCTGAACAACAGCAAACAAGAAAGGATGGGCGAAGTAACCCTCAGTCAACCAGTGGCAGGAAAAGACCCATAAAATAACTACTCAACAACAATCATAACCCAATTACATCCAGAAAATCAGCAAAAAAGGCATAAAAGACATCCCAATATCAAGTTCATGTGATCAAGAAGACTGTGCCACTTTCTCTCACAGGCCTCCCACCATAAAAGGTCACACCACAAAGCAGGAAAATCAAAGCAGATCAATTTAAGAAACAGAAGCAAACAAGAAGAGTCCACAAACAATGGGAAGACAAAGGAAACACCTCCAATCTAAAGGAGGGATCCTCAGAAAGAATGCTAAATGAAATAGATGCAAGACAACTATCAGATATTGAGTTCAAAAGAATGGTTATAAGGAAGCTCAATGAACCAGTATGAACTACCAAAAACTACAGGGAAATTATGAGGATGTTATTGCAAACCATATCAGCATAAAAAGGACAGAGAAACAATCAATATGGGTCAAGAAGAAATGAAGAAGAATACAATTTCTGAATTAAAGAACATAGTAGAAGGAATCAAAAGCAGGATCGATGAAGCATTGGATCAAACCAGTGAGCTGGAGGATAAATCCCCCCAAAGAGAGCAAGAAAAAGAAAAAAGACTGAAAAAGAATGAAGAAGGGTTAAGGGAAATGAAGGACAATATGAAATGGAATAATATTTGTATAATAGGAACACCAGAAGGAGAAGAATTAGAGCAAGGAATAAAAAACCTGTTTGAAACAGTAATGATAGAAAACTTCCCTAATTTGATGAGAGTAAAAGTCACGCAAATGCAGGATGCACATAGGGCCCCAATTAAGAAGAACCCAAAGAAGACCACTCCAAGATTCATCAAAATGAAAATAATAAAATTCCAAGACAAAGTGAGAATCTTAAAGGCAGCAAGGAAAAAACAAGAAGTAACACACAAAGGAGCCTTGATAAGAGTAGCAGTTGATTTATCAATGGAAATGCTCTATGTCAGAAGAGAATGGCAAGAAATATTCTAAGTAATGAAAAACAAGGGCCTGCAACTGAGACTACTCTATCCAGCAAGGCTCTCAATTAAAATGGAAAGCCAAATAAGGAGCTTCTCAGACAAAAGACGGCTCAAAAAATACATCTCCACCAAACCAGCAGTTCAAGAGAAGCTAAAGGGACTGCTTTATGAAAAGGAAAAAAAAAAAAAAAAAGAGAGAGGGGATCACAGATACGAAGGAAGTAAAATGGCAATGAATAAGTATCTATCAATAATAATCTTAAATGTAAATGGATTAAATGCTCTAATCAAAAGACACAGAATAGCTGAATGGATAAGAAATCATGACCCATATATATGCTGCCTATAAGAGACCTACCTCAGAATGAAAGACCTATAGTTTCTAAAAGTGAAGGGTTGGAAAAAATATTCCAAGCAAATGGAAAGGAAAAAAATAAGCTAGGGTAGCAATACTTACATCAGACAAAATAGATTTCAAAACAAAGGCCACAGTAAGAGACACTTCAAAATATTCAAGGAAAGAACCCATCATGAAAACATAAACATTGTAAACTTATATGCAACCAACATAGGACCACTCAAATATATTAGGAAAATCTTGGAGGACTTGAAGAAAGATATGAAAAATAACACACTTATACTAGGGGATTATAACACCCCATTGCCAAAAATGGATAGATGTTCCAAACAAAACATTAACAAGGATATTGCGGTATTAAACAATGCCCTAGATCTAGAACTGATATATGTAGAATCTTTCATCCCTAGAACTTAACTGATATATATAGAATCTTTCATCCCAAAGAAGTAAAATACACATTCTTTTCAAATGCACATGGAATATTTTCAAAGACAGACAACATGATAGGACACGAAACAATCCTCAACAAATTCAAGAAAACTGAAATATTATCAAGCATTTTCTTAGATCACAGTGACCTGAACATAGAAAACAACCTCAAGGAAAAAACTCAAAAACAGTAAAATTCAGAGACTGAATAACATGTTATTAAACACTGAATGGGTAAACAAACAGATCAGGGCAGAAATCAAAAAGTTTCTGGAAACACACAAAAATAAACACACAACAACTCAAAGCCTATCAGACATAGTGAAGGCAGTTCTGAGAATGAAGTTCATAGCTACATGGACCTATGTAAAAAGGACATAAGAATTTCAAATAAGCCCTGGCTGGTGTAGCTCAGTGGATTGAGTGGGGGCCTGCGAACCACTTGATCGCGGTTCGATTCCCAGTCAGGGCACATGCCTGGGTTGCAGGCCAGTTCCCAGCAGGGAACCCACGAAAGGCAACCATACATTGATATTCTCTCCCTCTCTCCTTCCCTCCCCTTCTAAAGATAAATAAAATATTACAAAATTTTCAAATAAATGACCTAACCCTAAATCTACAACAACTAGAGGAACAACACCAAACAAATACCAGAGTGTATAGAAAGTAGGAAATAACCAATATCAGAGCAGAGTAAAATGCCCTAGAGACTAAAAGAACAATCCAAAGGATGAATAAATCTAGGAGATGGTTTTATGAAAAGATAAACAAAATTGACAAGCCTTTTATAAGACTCATCAAGAAAAAAGGGAGATTATGATCCAAATAAAATCAGAAACAAAAGGGGCAAAATTACAACTGATCCTACAGAAATACAAAGGATCATAAGAAATTACTACATACAACTATATACCAAGAAATTTGAAAACATGGGTGAAATGGACAAATTTTTAGAAACATATAACCATGCAAAACTGAATGTAGAAGAGACAGAAAGCCTGAAAAGACTGATATCAACTAGTGAATTCTGAAGTAGTAATAAAAAACACCTGGCACACAAAGGCTCTGGGCTGGATAGATTCACAGGAGAATTTTACCAAACATTTAGGCAAGAGGTAACCCTGACCTTCCCCAAATTATTCATATACATATATATGTGCATATACACACACACATACACACACACGCAAAAACAAAACAAAAAAACCCCAAGAATATGGAAGATGGTACAATATAAGCAAATCAATAAATATACCATATCAGCAATACAAAAGACAGAAACCAGATGATCATATCAATAGATGCTGAAAAAGCAAAGTACAGCATGCATTTACTATAAAAACACTCAGTGAAGAGGGAATAGAGGGAGCACACCTCAACAAAAAAAGGCCATATATGAGAAATCTAGTCTATATCAAAGTCAGTGGGCATAAACTAAAAGCTTTTCTGTTAAGATCAGGTACACCACTCAAAGCTACCTGTAAACTACTGTGGGGGTTGCCGCAAAGGGGGAAACTCTCAGTCTCACATGAGAGTTCATTGGAAAGTGGGGCTAGAGCAGAGCAAGTGAGTGGCATTATTCCCTCTCTGACCCTACTCCCATAGACAGTGCTATGACACTGCAAAGAGGGTTGCCCTACTTTGGTGAATACCTAAGGCCCCATTCCCTTAACAACATAAGAGGTGCACTGAGACAAAGAAATATGGCCCAATGAAATAAGAGATCAGAACTCCACAGAAATACCTAAGCAACAAGGAGACAGGCAACCTACCTGATGCAGAGTTCAAACACTGGTAATGAGGATGCTCACAGAAGTGATTGACCTCAGTAGCAAAATGAAGGAAGAAGTGAAGGCTACACAAAATGAAATATGGAGAGGATGAAACCGGGATTCAAATCAATGATTTAGAACATAAGGAAGAAATAAGCATTCAATCAAAACAGCAAGAAGAAAAAAGAATTTTAAAAAATGCAGATAGTTAAAGAAGCCTCTGGGAAATCTCCAAATGTACCAACATCCTAATCATAGGGATGCCAGAATAGAAGAGGAAGAGCAAGAAA
Source organism: Artibeus jamaicensis (assembly GCF_021234435.1). NCBI lineage: Eukaryota > Metazoa > Chordata > Mammalia > Chiroptera > Phyllostomidae > Artibeus > Artibeus jamaicensis. The sequence continues at coordinate 7,317,079 of NW_026521717.1, read as the reverse complement.
TTGAAAACTTATTATAAAAAATATTGAAAGAAAACTAATTTGGTGAAGGAAATAGACATATAAGTCTAGGAATTCACAGAGTCCCAAACAAGTTGGACCCAAAAAAGGACCACATCAAGACACATCATAATTGAAATGCCAAAGGATAAAGATAAAGAGAGAGCCTTAAAAGCAGCAAGAGAAAAGCAGACAATCACTTACAAAGGAATTCTTATAAGACTGTCTGGTGATATCTCAAAACAAACTTTGCAGGCAAAAAAGAATTGGCAAGAAGTATTCAATGTGATGAAAAGCAAGGACCTACAACCTAGATTACTCTAACCAGCAAAGCTATAATTTAGAATGGAAGAGCAGATAAAGGGCTTCTCAGATAAGGAAAAGCTAAAAGAGACAATCATCTCTAAGCCCTTATTATATGAAACGTTAAAGGGACTTATTTAAGAAAAAGAAGATCAAAATTATTAACTTAAAAATGGCAACAAACTCACAACTATCAACAACTGAATCTAAAAAAAACAAACAAAGCAAACAACAAGAGCAGGAACAGAACCACAGATATGGAGATCATTTGGAGGGTTATCAGTGGGAAAGAGAAAGAGGAAGAATGAGGGAAAAGGTGCAGTGATTAAGAAGCATAACTGGTAGATACAAAATAGACAGGGGTAATTTAAGAATAGTATAGGAAATGAAGAAGCCAAAGAACCTATCTGCAGGACTCATGGACATGATGAACTAAGGAGGGACTGCTGGAGGGAACCCGGGTACCAGATAGAGGGGGGCAAAAGGAAAAAATTAGGACAACTGTAATAGCATAATCAATAAAATATATTTTTAAAAATAAACAGTAGAAATACTGTTACATTATTGTACACTAATATGAAAGTGAACAATAATGCATCTGAATACATTAGGTGTTATAGACTGCTCTGCCTGGTTTTAGAAATTGTATCTCGATCCCTTGTGGCTAAGGGCAAGCAATGACCTTTGGAATGCGAGCTGAAGGAGACAAAGCTTGTCTCTGGTAGCAAACACTGCCTCAGTTTCCTCTCCCTGCCCCCAAAGCTTGGTCAGAAGTCAATGATGGGTAAGACCTCTCACAGAGGGGGGCAACCTAAGCCAGACTCCATCACTTGGGAGGCCCTCATGGAAGGACTCGGAGGGCTGCAAGAAAGAGGGAGCAATGGACTCTCACACCCTGGCTTTGACATAGCCCGAGTCCCCATGTTGTCTGGGAGAAGTGCTTCCTGACTCTAATCCCCTTAAGCCTGAGTACCTGTTGGGGAGAGGTGCAGCTCCTTGCCTTGCTAGAGTGTGTCCTGGCGAAAAATCTGGCATCACAAAGACTTCCTGATAAACCTGTGAAATGTACTCTGCTAAGAGTGCTTTCATTCATATGTTAAGGGTTCAAGCAGAAAACCCTAAAACTCTGTTCTTGACAGACTGATTCATAATAAGCCCTCAGATTTCTTTGAAATGTTATCTGTTTGATCCTTGCTGCCCTGTATTCTTGTGTATTACAACCCAATAAAAGGCCCTGGAGGAGGGGGCTCGAGGCCTTTTTCTCCTCGGAGAAACTGGCTGCTGCTGGCCTTTTTCCCCTGAGAAACTGGCCACTGCTCACGACCTTTTTCCTCTGGGAAAATGGCCACTTCTCCTTCCTAAGCAGATCACATCATATCTCAGTCATATTTACTCTTGTCTGTGGCACATGGGGGGACTTGCGAGGAAAGTCACCCCCACAATTAGGTGTGCTCGGTGCAAAAACAGGATCTGACTGATCTATTATATGACTTAAGTTTCTTCATGAAAAAAAAAAGGCCAGAGAACCAAGTTGAAGTGATCATAACTTGCAGACTTACAATACACTCATATGCACAACAGAAATAACATGGAACTTCAGAACCAATTCTTAGATTGTTAAAAAACTTAAAAACTGCACGGTAGTGCTAAATGTAATAACAGCGGATAAGGGAACTATCTATAAATACATGTTCATTGTTCTTAAATGTTTTCAAATAAATATTAGCTTCTCTGAAAGAGATAACTATGACTTTAATTAACAAAGTTGAATTCCAATGGATATTCAAATAATCCAGTTAGAGAAGAAAAATGAGTTTGGAAAATAGAACCTACCATCATACAACCATGTATAGTTTATTCCTCTAAGTCAGATACTCTTAAATATTTTTTGGATCATAAACCTTGTTAGCAGTCTGGTAATGTGTTTGGCTCTTTTTCAAAATAATGCTTTTAAGTAAATAATAAATAATTACAAAGAAATATACTAGAATCATATACACAAATTATCAGAATATTATTTTTTGGTTTCAGACCTTTATTTTTAATATATTTTATTGATTATGCTATTACAGTTGTCCCATTTTCCCCCTTTCACACCCCTCCACCCTGAACACCCCCTCCTACACACATTCCCCCCTTTAGTTCACGTTGATGTGTCATACATATAAGTTCTTTGGCTTCTACATTTCCCATACTATTCTTCCTCTCCCCTTCCCCCTGTCTATTTTCTACCTACCATCTATGCTACTTATTCTCTGTACCGTTCCCCCCTCTTCCCCTTCCACTCCCCTGTTGATAACCCTCTGTGTGATCTCCATTTCTGTGGTTCTGTTCCCGTTCTAGTTGTTTGTTTAGTTTGCTTTTGTTTTGGTGTGGTTGTTAATAACTGTGAGTTTGATGTCATTTTACTGTTCATATTTTTTATCTTCTTTTTCTTAGATAAGTCCCTTTAACATTTCATATAATAAGGGCTTGGTGATGATGAACTCCATTAACATGACCTTATCTGAGAAGCACTTTATCTACCCTTCCATTCTAAATGAAAGCTTTGCTGGATAGAGCAATCTTGGATGTAGGTCTTTGGATTTCATGACTTGAAGTACTTCTTTCCAGCCCCTTCTTGCCTATAAGGTCTCTTTTGAGAAATCAGCTGACAGTCTGATGGGAAGTCCTTTGTAGGTGACTGTCCCCTTATCTCTTGCTGCTTCTAGAATTCTCTCCTTCATTTGAATCTTGGCTAATGTAATGATGATGTACCTTGGTGTGTTTCTTCTTGGGTCCAACTTCTTTGGGACTCTTTGAGCTTCCTGGATTTCCTGGAAGTCTATTTCCTTTGCCAGATTGGGGAAGTTCTCCCTTATTATTTGTTCAAGTAAGTTTTCCACTTGCTGCTCTTCCTCTTCCCCTTCTGGAACCCCTATAATTTGGATGTTGGAATGTTTAAAGATGTCCTGGAGGTTCCTAAGCCTCTCCTCAGTTTGGGGAATTCTTGTTTCTTCATTCTTTTCTGTTTGGTTGTTTCTTTCTTCCTTTTGGTCCACACTGTTGATTTCAGTCCCAGTTTTCTTCCCCTTGCTATTAATTCCCTGTACATTTTCCTTTATTTTTAAAAAGTTATAGTAACATGTGTTTGTTTAGTAACACATTAAATAATGAGGGTCTGGCCATGAGCCTAAAAACTAAGGTAATTTGAAAGTAGTGATGAGAAGAAATATTTTGTTACATGTAAAAACTATAGTACCTAAATATCTGTGATTCCTATAAGTGAACAAGTCATAGATACTGAATTTTACTACCTATATTCCTTAAAAGAAGGAAATGATACATTTTATTTAATATTTTAATTGTTGTTCAAGTACAGTGGTGTCCATTTTCACCTCACCACTCTCCCCCTGCCTGACCCATCCCCACTTCCCAACCTCTAACCTATCCTCTTTGGCTTTGTCCATGTGTCCATTACACATGTTCCTTAATGGCCCTTCCCCTCTGATTCCCTATTATCCCTCTCCCAGTCCCCTCTGGTTACTGTCAGTTTATTTTTTATTTCAGTGTCTCTGGTTGTATTTTGTTTGCTTGCTTGTTGTATTGATTAGGTTCCACTTATAGGTGAGATCATATGGTATTTCTCTTTCACTGTCTGGCTCATTTCACTTACTGTAATGCTAGGAAATGCTACATTTTAATTAGAAGTAAATAAAAATAAAGATTTTTCTGGTCTCATTCAAGTCCATAAACTCTCTGAATTCTATTTATAGACCTCTTAAAGGGTTAAGTTCCAGATAAACTAAAATTGGACAGGTTTATTTCATTTAGGTAAAAGCTGTCAAGTGAAAATAAAATTACTTGAAAGAATAGAGGATTTCCTTTCTAGGGAACCTATGGTGATTATGAACTAAATTTCTGGCACACTTCTAACAAGTTATATAAAAATCCTCAGTAGTTATTGTTTATATTAACCTCACTTTGGTTCCATTTTATTTTTTATACATTATATTTTCCTTATTCACAACATGTTTTGTACTTTAAAAACTGCATTTTTAAATAGAATACTAATATCCTTTTCGGAGTACGTAAATCCTAGAAATTTTCTGCAAACAAAATTGTTAAAACACTGAATACAGATATGATTCAAATGATACTAAATTATTTAATTTTCTCACTTTGATTACTATGTCAATTTTTCCTGTAAGAAAAAAAGAACAGTTATTTTATATTAATACTATGCACAGCTATCATGGTCTCTCTCAGATTTACCCTGAATAAATTCTTAGGGGATTTGTCATCATATACTCCAAAATAAATCAATCTTATAAAAACTACTTTCCCATCAAGATGTCTTCTATCAATAAAGTCTCAGTTCTGACATATTTCTGTATCTATAGAACCAATACTTTAAAATTCAACAACAAATATTGCTATTATTTATGCAAATCCTCATAATATAAATTTACTTGGGGGAAAAATCCCTTTTACTTGCAAGTTAAAAAGTGGTTAATGTGGTAGTTACATATCTGGAATTCAAAAAATTAGCATAAGCAATTTAAGAATAAATCATTTAACAAAAACAATACTTATAACAGAACCTTGACTTTTCCCCTGAATAGTACCAAGGGAACTACTGGTCCTTACTGAAGCTGAGGGATTTGGAATTTTCAGTATCTCATTTCCAAACCATATGTCAGAGTACCTTTCAGTCATAGAATACAAAAATGAAACAAAATCTCTGTCAGATCATGGGTTCTAATTTTTGGTGTGAAAATACAGAGCTGCCAATTAACCCAAAAGTTCAAGTTCTAAAATTAGTAATAAGATTCAATTTTGAAAGGCAATTTTAAATTTTTTATTTACTGATTTTTAGATAGGGAGACAGAGAGAGAGAGAGAGAGAGAGAGAGAGAGAGAGAGAGGGACATTGATTTTGTTGCTTCACTTATATACACATTAGTTAGTGTATTCTTGTATGTGCCTTGACCAGGATTAAACACGCAACCATGGTGTATTGAATGATACTCCAACCAACTGAGCTACCTGGGCAGAGCCAAAAGGCAAGTTTTAAAAGTTTACATTAAATAGCTATAATCATAAATATGTAGTTAAGACTGTTCAATCATAAAATCATTTTATGAAACCTTATATAAAGCTGGTGTGACTAAGTTGGTTGGAGCATCATCCTATAGATAGAAAGTTGTGGATTCAATTTCCCACCAGGGCACATACCTAAGTTGTGGGCTGATCTCTGGTCAAAGCCTGGGCATGTACAAGTGCAGCCCTTAGGCTAGATGCAAAGGATCCCTGGTCTGCGTGCTGGCCTGGTTGTGTATGGGAGGCAATCGATTGATACTTCTCTTTCTCAACAATGTTTTTCTCTTTCATTTCCTCTCTCTCTAAAAGCAATAAAAAAATCCAATCCCTAAGTATCATTCAAAATAACTTTAAACATATACATATCTATATTTTGACAAACAAATATACAATGCAGAGATGAGAGCAGTTAGTAAAAGAGAGAAGTGTTGAGGTGGGTGACTGTCATTTTACTAGGAAGCAAAGTACATAGAGAAGTATTTGTTTCCAAGTAGATGGGGACTTTCCATAGTATCTCTGTGTTGGGGACCACTCTGTGTGGTTTTGGAGACTAGCCCCACATGAGCAGGCCTTGAAAGAGGCCAGTAAGTCTCCACTGGAAAGCCAGGAAACAGGTGTCTGGCACCACCCGAAACTAACACCATGATTCCCTTGGGAAATCAGGCCTAAAGTATACATTGTATCCTTTGAAGCTTGCTTTGCATTGGTATAGTCTGTTGATATAAACCAGACATTTAAGTACAAAGCATAAGGAGTGAACTCCTTGCATCATTAAATATACCTTTACAACCATCTGTTGTCCGCATATCTTACAGATCCTGACCTGAGATGATCTCTGTGTTTCTTCAATTGTTACCTATAGATAATATTTGTTGTCTACAAGTGTAGCCTTTTGGCCGTTGATTGATAAGCTATGCATATATATTGTATTTCCCTGCACATTCCAATTCTAATAAAAGCCGTTTCAGAGAAGGGCTTTTTGGAGAATCCCCTTTTCAGGGCATTCTCCACTAGAGGGAATCGCCACCCCCTCTCCTGCCAGAACAACAGACTATGTCCAGGATGACTTATTCTCATCCATGGAGGTGGGAGAACTGCACGGAATGGGGCATCCAACATCTCTGAAACACATAAAGCCCCTTTTGAAATGGTGTCCAGTCACTGATTTCACTGTACTCCAGGCCTTTTTTTAAAATACACAATGACACGTTTTCGTTCTTTCTGCCCTTAATTTTATTTTAAAACTCACTTTGAATTTTAAAAACATGCAAACAAATGAACAAGAAAATAAGCCATTTAATAAGGTTTCCTAGAAAATATATGAAATGGTCCTTTCCATTATTTTACCCAAGACTGAAAATCCAAATCAACTGACATGAATAAGCACATATATGTATGTGGCAGTATTTTTCAAAATGACATAAAAATGTGTTGATAGAACATTCAAAGAAACAAAGAACAGTAACTAAAATGGAAATTATAGCAACACTTTGCTCTTAGTATTGTATAAAGATTAAATGAGTTAACTATACATCACAGATGGGGACAAGGAGCAAAGAAATAAGAATTATCAAAGTTTGGTACAGTGAAAAAGGCTCTGGACACAAACTTTATCTTTACTTGTGCTACTAATTAACCTTATGAATTTTATGTATCCTTTTTTTGGTCTCTTTCCTTATGTGTAAAATGAAAAGATTGGAGCAGTTAAGCTCTAATGTCTATTCTAATCCTAAAATTTTTGATCAGTTCTTTTTTTAAATATATTTGACTGATTATGCCATTACAGTTGTCTTATTCCCCCCTTCAACTTCCATCCTGTATACCCCCTCCCCCACCATTCCCCCCTTTAGTTTATGTCCATGTGTCACAAGTTCTTTAGATTCTATCTTTCCCATACTATTCATGCCTTCCCCCTACCTATTTTCTACCTACCATCTATGCTACTTATTCTCTGTACCTTCTCCCCCCTTCTCCTTCTCCCACTTCCCTGTTGCTAACCCTCCGTGTGATCTCCATTTCTATGGTTCCGCTCCTGATCTAGCTGTCCTTTTAGTTTGCTTTTGTTTTAGGTGTGGTTGTTAATAACTGTGAGTTTGCTGTCCTTTCACTGTTCATATTTTTAATCTTCTTTTTCTTAGATAAGTCCCTTTAACATTTCATAAATAAGGGCTTGGTGATGATGAATTCCTTGAACTTGACCTTATCTGAGAAACAATTTATCTATCTGCCCTTCCATTCTAAATGAAAGCTTTGCTGGATAGAGCAATCTTGGATGTAGGTCTTTGGATTTCATGACTTGAAATACTTTCCAGCCCCTCCTTGCCTGTAAGGTCTCTTTTGAGAAATCAGCTGACAGTCTGATGGGAAGTCCTTTGTAGGTGACTGTCCCCTTATTTCTTGCTGCTTCTAGGATTCTCTCCTTCATTTTTATCTTAGCTAATATAATTATGATGTGCCTTGGTGTGTTCCTCTTTGGGTCCAACTTCTTTGGGACTCTCTGAGCTTCCTGGACTTCCTGGAAGTCTATTTCCTTTGCCAGACTGGGGAAGTTCCCCTTTATTATTTGTCCAAATAACTTTTCCACTTGTTGCTCTTCCTCTTCCCCTTCTGGTACCCCTAGAATTTGAATGTTGGAACTTTTAAAGATGTCCTGGAGGTTCCTAAGCCTCTCCTCATTTTTTTGAATTACTGTTTTTTCATTCTTTTCTGTTTGGTCATTTTTTTCTTCCTTCCACTCCATTGATTTGAGTCCCAGTTTCCTTTCCATCACTATTGGTTTCCTGTGCATTTTCCTTCATTTCGCTTAGTTTAGCCTTCATTTGTTCCTGTAATTTGTGACTAAAATCAACCAGTTCTGTGAGTATCCTTATCTCTAGTATTTTGAACTATGCATTTGATAGGTTGGTTATCTCTCAGTTAGAAGAAGATATCTAACCAAGATATTTCTCGGTTAGAAGTATTGGCTCTGGGGCTTTGAGCTGTTCTTCTTGAGCCATAATGTTTTGGTCTGTTCGCTCCTGTTAAGTATGAAGGGCAGAGCCTTAAGTGTTCACCAGGGTGGAGCGACCCAGTCACTGGGTTGTGATGCTGTATGTGAGGGTGGGGTCAGAGAGAGGCCATGGTGTTTGTTCTGTTCTCTCTCAGATTTTAGTCCCCTCTGCTGCTTCCTGCAAGCAAATTGGACCTTTCTGGTGCTGTTTCCCAGGTGTCTGGGCTTGTGCACCCTCCAGGACCCTATGGGTTTCTCCAACAAACTCTTTGTGAGCCTGGGAGCTTCTCCTGGCACCTTGACCCCAAAAGTTTTTCCAATTGGTGCTTTTAGACTTTATTTCCCTGGAGCTGGGGCCCAGTTTGCATGGTCTATCTCATTGCTCGCTCCTCTGCCTGATTTATCTGCACACAAATTTGTGACTGTGGTCAGCTGGCTGCCCCGTACCTTCAGTGGGTCCACCTGTTGCCACCCCACACCTGGGATCTGCCAACCACTGCCTATGTGTCTGGGTTGGCCAGCGACCTTTTTCTGCGTGACCCCTCTTTGCCAGCCACTGACTCCACCCCTCTTACTGGTCTGGCTGAATGATTCCTTGTTGTCGGACTTCTGTACAGTTCAGTTTTCTGTGTTTTGGTTGCATTTTTGTTAGTAAAATTTTGTTGTCTTTAAACTTGGTTGTGCGAGGAGGCACAGTGTTTCCACCTATGCCTCCATCTTGGCCGGAAGTCCTTTTGATCAGTTCTTGACAGGAAAAAAAATCACTCTGTTACCCAATTCAAACCTGTCTCTATCAACTTGTGGCTAGACATACTCAAATGAACAAAATTAAGACTTATCAAAAAATGTAACTACCTAGTAACCTTTGTCAAGCCAAATTTCATGAAAAAATTTTCTGTGAGAATGTTTATATATACATATATATCAGTAACAAGGTTCTAAGAGGCACCTTTTTCCAATGTGCCACATGTTAGATACAACCTGGCATAATCGTGGGACTGTGAGAGTCAGTGATAAGAATAGACTTTTTTGAGTATATGATGAAATCTATGGTTCTTTCTTCTTAAAAAGCAATGGACATAACATATATAAATTACAACTTGGTACATTTGGGATGGTTCACAGAATCTCCTTGAATCATATGATTTTCCATGTATAGGCAGTGATGATGAAAACAAGAATTTATAGAATCATTGTATATTTAGTTGCAAAAAACAGAAAATAATTTCAACTACCAAAAGGCAAATTTATTTCAAATATGAAAGGATATCTCATTAATTTCAATTTTAAGCAGCACAGCAGGTCTTTGTGACAATAGAAAAGTTACCAAGCAGATACTTTTCTTTTTTGGTCCTTCTTTCCAGAAAGCAGCTTCATTTGCCTCCCAAAATTTCTGTACTCCAATAACTAAAATATATACAGTCCAGTATCCCTGGATTACATTAAAGTATCATTATTTCTTAACACAGTTTAAAGTAATACTTAGTATCTACACATACCAGAATACAAACTAGAAATATTGAATATTTATAAATCCATCTTTGAGTTAATGTTTAATATTCTTCATTAGGATATGTAATTTAAGTTCACTTCTACGACACTTAATAACCCTTCAGTAGCTGTTCTCACCTCATCAAAACTTTTCATGCTTCATCCCTCTTTCCGTAGCAATCCAAGGCTTATAATAGCCATATCATTTTTCTACTGAAACATCTCTTCAACATTTAACTTCCTATTACACTACAGCAATTTACCATCATTAAGAATGTCTGAAAGGAATATTCTGTGGGCACTGAAACTTCATTAAACAATTTTAATGAATTTTGTGTTGTATGGGAGCAATGTTGGAATATGCTTGTATTCTCTGGAGACCACTTTGGAACATTTGAACACATTTGTCTAAATGTGCACTAGGCTGTCAGTATACTTTATGAGAAACAAAAGGAAGGGGTTAATTTACTAATCTTGGAAAGCAAATATTTGAAAATTAGTTTGTTCTAATAAGGAAAATCCTCGTGACAGATCAAGAGGATGATTAGTGGGCAAGCAAATGACTTTCTGAAAGACAAGTAATTGCAAAAGTGTTAGAATGGTTTCTATTTTCAGTATATTTACACTACCTCTCTTCATTTACATTCTGTAGTGATAAAACACAATGGTTAGAAAATAAAATTTGGCTAAAAAGTTTATTTTTTATATTCCTCTACATTTTAATGACTCTTTGGAATGTTCATTTACATTACTTAGTAAATTTTAATTTTGTTTCTTTATACAATTTTATACAGAGAATCTTAAAACTGTATTATAGAAAACACTTTTTAAACTTAAGAATTCATAATCCTTTTTCTACCTTCATTTGACAGCTTTTCCTTCTTTATACAATACAAAAATGTTAAGGAAAAAAACCTTATTATATGTAAAAGTCTATAGGCTGTTCAAATAGCATAGAAAATTTAAATAGAAAGTCATTTTTTATTCTATATTGTCTGTCTCTTTTCCAAAAATAGCTACATTATAAGTTCATATTTCTTTACTCTTTCCCCTTCAATTCCATCCTGCTGGTTAAATAGTTTAATAAGGTAATACAGGATTTCATTCTCTATATAATATTCTGTCTGGTATACTGCCAGTGCTAACTTCTCAGGACATATTAAAAGAGAGGTATAAACTGTAAGATTTTTTTTTTGCTCATTATGTTAAAAAAACAAACTTGGCAATATTTACTCAAGTATGTAGTTTACAACAGTGGTTTTTGAAAGTGTTCTCTACAGAGATAGGTATTTTCTGGAGTTCATTCAAGTCAGATATGAAAAACACTGGGAGGCTATGAAAAGTCAGATATGAAAAACACTGGGAGGCTGTAACTTCTAAAGACCTTACACAATAAAGGTCTTTATTGTAATCAAGGGCCTGACAATAAAATGTTTTTTTGGAAAATTTTTTTCTATGATTAAAATGGTTGAAATCAATAATTTAGGATTTATTTATTATCCTTGCTGGTAATGAAGGAAGGGAAAAATAGATTTCCATCTCTTATCCTTTTGAGGAAAAAAAAAAACCAATTTTTGAGAGTCAGTATGTAAAATAGCACTGTCATTCCTGAATTAACTTCTTCAAGGAACAGCAAAAAACAAAACAAAACAAAACAAAAAACAACAACCCCCCCCCCAAAAAAAAAACCCCAGCACTAGAGAGAGATTAAGTGTGGTGAATAAAAATTGGTTAATCTTTGGCTAATCTGCATCACATAGATGAAGTCAAATTTTAACAAGTAAAACAGAAGATAGGTGTTAGCTCATGGAATTAATGATTTATATCTGAATAGTTTTCCCCAAAGTGAAGAGCATCTTACAAGGTGCCCCTTTGTCAATACATCAATGAATGTGGGCAATATACTTTCTTTTTGAACAGCAACAGTCATGTAATCATACAGCTCTATAATTAAGAAAGTCAACTTAATTTTTTTCATTCAATGTTTTCCCAAATGTACTTTGCTGACAAACTCCCTTTTCAATTATGTATTATTTTACAAAACTTCTCTGGGGTTTGATTCCTGGTCAGGGCGCATGCCTGGGTTGCATGCCAGTTCCCAGCAGGGGACACAAGAAAGGCAACCATACATTGATATTTCTCTCCCTTTCTCCTTCCCTTCGCCTCTAAAGATAAATAAATCAAATCTTAAGAAAAAAAAAAACACCAAAAAACTTCTCTGGAAAACTTTCAGAGAGGAAAAAGCGGAAAAGAAGTGTAAGAATGGCATGGATAGCTGGTTTCTAAGCAAGGCCTCTGAAACATATAGAGATCAGAGAGGAGTATAAAGATTTAAGAAAAAAGATCTCACCCACAGCTTCACACAAATGCCCAGATTCCTGTTCTTACTGACATTCTTTGTGTTGCCATCATGGTAATCATTGTAATCAAGTAACAATACCCCTCTCCATTTTCAAAGCTAACAACAACACGTTGAATCCTAATCTTTTCCCCCTTTCTGCTGCATTGGAGAAAGCTCTCTATTTTTACGAGTCCATGTGATTACATTAATAAACCTATCCAGATAATCAGCCCATTTTAAGGTCAATTGGCTAGTACTCCTAATTATATATGCAGAGTCCCTTCACAGCAATACCTAGATTAGTAGCTGAATAAATAAGGGATGAAAATTTGGGGAACAAGAGGTGAGTGGGCATCTTCAGAATTTTGTCAAGTGCACCATGCTTGTGAAAAAAACATTTTATTAGCCACTAATAATTTTAGAAGTTTATTCAGAATATTTACTTCCATGGTTACAGAGAGGCATGTGTAACAGGTATCTGTGTGTGTACACAGTGTTTGTTAAAGATCACTTTTAATCCCATTTTGTTTATTTGCAGCCATAAAAATAAACAAGTAGAAATTCAATTGAAATAAATGCTATCCTTTTGATTACTGTTAAAAAAATAAAAAATCACAAAAGCAGTAGAAATTATTAATACCTGGATTATGGACTTTTTTTAAAAAGGAGAATATAGTTTATTATTTTTAAGAATATAAAGGAATAAATATCAGCCTGGCAAAATGGACCACAGTATAACAACATGTTTTTTGTTAAAAAAGTTTTAAGTATTTGAAAAAGTTGCATTCAAAGTTAATATTTTTGCATATAACTGACAGAAAATATAAAGAAGAACTATCCCATTATCTAAGGACAAACTTCACAAAAGAAAGCCAAAAACTAAATTATGAATATCTCAATACATGTAAAACTAAGCAATGTAAAAATGTTTGTTGTCCAAAATTAGTTAATATTTAATTCAATAGCAATCAATATCTTCCAGAAAGATTCTTTTTGAACTGAAAGGATCAAAGAGGTGACAGAAAATGAAAAGTTAACTAATTATGAAAAATTAAACCTAAAATAATACTCACAACTATATGTAGTAAATAAAAATGGAATTAAGAACAAAGAAATAGAATACAGAATGGCTTCAAATGCATATTAAAACTTATCTTAAGTTAGAGCCGATCCTTAAATCATATTTAAAAATAAACCTCAGATCAACCGGTATTGAATCATATAATCTGAATCCCAGGTAGGTAAAATCTAGAGTTTATACTAAAGTAAAAATAGCTAAAAATAATCTAAAGAAAAATAACCTTTTTTTAAAGGTATGAAGCACAAGAATAAAATCACTAAAAATATCAATAATTTTTTACAAAGATGGCAGTGGACTAGGACAGAGGAGATACCAGTTCCTAGTACAAAAGAGAGGGAGACCTGTCCGATCGGAGGAGGGGAGACCAGCAAGCCAGCAGTTGCCAAGCATATATGAAAATAAGAGACCAGAAACCTCATCGGTCACTGAGGAACCAGACAGTAGGGAGACAGCAGCGGTACAGTAGTCTCTGGGACGGAGCAAAGGGAAACAGCCAGTAGAGCATAGGGGAACCAGTGCCCAGTGGCGAGAGCCCAACGGCACTTGGGACTGCTTGCAGCACACAGACAGCGGCTCCCTCCCTGGGATTTTTCAACCGGGCAGGCCAAGTGGCCCAGGCAAAGAGGTGTGGAAGAAATTTCAGCCTGCGCGCAATTTGGGCAACTGGTTGCTCCACACACAGTGTGTCTGTGAGAGTGCCTGGGATCTCCTAGGCCGGCGTTCAGCGCCCAGAAAGCTCCCTCCCTAGGATTTTTGGGCCCGGACATGCCAAGAGACCCAACCAGAGGGGAGCAGAGGAGATTTCAGCCTGCACACAGTTCTGGGTCCAGCGCCCGGCGTGGTGCTGCTCCATCCCTAGGTTTTTTTTTTGGCAGAGGTTGGCCAGGGGACCCAGACAAACACAGGAGCAGAAGGGATATACACCACGCAGCGTACCGTGACGCCCCGCACAGAGTTTCTGGGTCGGCACCCAGTCCTCGGATCGGCTCCCAGCTTCCAGTCCACCCCCCTCAGACTATCTGGAAGCCCTGGGCGCTGAGGGGTCCTGGGAAAAGAGCTGAGGCCCTCAACCCTCTCCCTTTCTGGCCAATCAAGGTGGGGTGCCAGGAGAGACTTGTTTGATAGAGTTTACAGAGAGGGTGCGGAGGACAAAGGGTCCCAACCAAGGACTCTGTGGTTGCCAGCCCAGGAGAACTCAGAGGTGCAGCCTGGGGCTCTGAATCCAGTAGACACGGCAGCCTGGTCTGCTTCACACCCAGCTTGGCAGCAAGCCCAGGACTGGGCAGAGGGTCTGGGGCTTCCCAATGGAACAGGGAGCAGGCCTGTGCTCAATCCCCAGGGAACCAGGCAACTAGGCCGCTGCAGGTGCCTGCAAACACAGCAAACCAGCCTATGGCAGTAACCACTGGGAGGGGAGTGCTGCGAGGAAGTCCTAGTTCCCCATTGTAGGGAACTGGGGAAAGGCGCCAAGTGTCTGGATCCTGAGAGGGGCTGGCTGAAAACATCACAACAATCGACCCTCAGCCAACTGCAACCAGAAAAACCGGTTTGGCTAGCTTGAAGCCAACAAGTGACATTTCCTGTTCTGATGTTGTTTATGAGAGATTATTTTTGTTTGTGCATTTTTTGTTTTTTTTTTTACTTTATTTTATTTTTATTCTTTCTTTTTTTTTAATTTTTCTTCCTTCTCCATTCCCTTTCTTTATCTTTTTGCTTTTTAAAAGTAATCTGTTATTTCTTTTAAATTTTATTACTGTTTTATCTTTCCATACTTTTGTCCTCTTTTCCCGGAGTTTGTTTTATTTCTTTTTCTTTTCTTTCTAAACTTATTGCTCTTTCTTCCATTCCCCTACCATTTTTTCTCTTTCTTCCTTTTATTTCTTTCCTTGTCATTTCTTTCTTTTACCCACAAGAGTCACAATCAACTTGAAAATATGAAAAAACCAGAGCTGGACCCAAAGAAGAGGCCTCCCAATAGTAGAGTCAGAGAGACAAACTGCACATTGTTGTAGGAGAGAAGCCAAAAGTTGCTGCATATTTGAGTAGGTGGAAGCAGAGAACGACAGGATAACCAAAAGAGACTGCACCACTGAAATCCACAGGCATTCCACCACAGAAGTTCACACCATAAACCCAGGGTGTCAAAACAGATTAATCTAAGAAGTTGAGGCTAACAAGAAGAGTCTCACAAACAATGGGAAGACAAAGAAACAATCTCCAAATGAAAGGAAAGGAGGAATCCTCAGAAAGAATGTTAGATGAAATAGAGGCAAGTCAATTATCAGATTCTGAATTCAAAGCACTGGTTATCAGGAAGTTCAAAGAGCTCACAATCAGCTACCAGAAACTACAGGGGAGCTATAATGATCTCACCTCGAACTATATCAACATGAAAAAGGAAATGGAAATTATTAGCAAGGTACAAGAGGAAATGAAGAATACAGTTTCTGAATTAAAAAACACAGTAGAAAGCATTAAAAATAGGGTAGATGAAACAGAAGATAGGATTAGTGAATTGGAGGACAAAGTAGAAAGCATCTCACAGAAAGAACAGGAAAGGGAAAAGAGGCTCAGAAAGAATGAAGAGAGATTAAGAGAAATGCAAGACAATATGAAACCTAATAATATCCAAATAATAGGAATACCAGAAGGAGAAGGAGAAGAAGAAGAACAAGGGATAGAAAACATATTTGAAAGAGTAATGAGAGAAAATTTCCCTAATTTGATAAAAGAAAAGTCACACAAATCCAGGAATCACACAGAGTCCCATTCAATAAGAACCCAAGGAGGCCCACTTCAAGACACATCATCATTAACATGGCAAAATTCCAAGACAAAGAAAGAATCTTAAAGGCAGCAAGGGAGAATAAAGAAATAACATACAAGGGAGTCCCAATAAGGTTAACCACTGATTTCTCAATGGAAATACTCCAACCAAGAAGAGAATGGCAAGAAATATTCCAAGTAATGAGAAACAGAGGCCTACAACCAAGGCTACTTTACCCAGCAAGGCTCTCAATCAAGACAGAAGGCCAAATAAGAGCTTCCAAGACAAAACAAGTCTTAAAGAATTTGCTGCCACCAAGCCAACTCTACAAGAAATACTAAAAGAACTGCTTTAAGGAAAGGAAGGAAAAGAGACAGACAGAGAGGAACACAGGTACAAAAATGGCAATGAATAAGTGCCTATCAATAATAACCTTACATGTAAATGGATTAAATTCTCCAATCAAAAGACACAGAATAGCTGCATGGATAAGAAAGTATGACCCACACATATGCTGCCTACAAGAGACCCACCTCAGGACAAAAGACCATCACAGACTAAAAGTGAAAGGCTGGAAACAAATTTTCCAAGCAAATGGACAAGAAAAAAAAGCTGGGGTAGCAATTCTCATATGAGACAAAATAGACTTCAAAAAAAGAGCCATAAAGAGTGACCCAGAAGGTCACTTCATAATACTCAAGGGAAGAATCCACCAAGAAGACATTAACATCATAAATATATATGCACCCAACATAGGAGCACCAAAATATATAAAGAAAATCTTAGAGGAATTCAAGAAAGATATAGACAGCAACACAATTATAGTGGGTGATTTTAACACCCCACTATCAAAAATGGACAGATCTTCCAAACAAAATATCAACAAAGACATTGCGGCATTAAACAACACCCTTAATGAAATGGACCTAACTGATATATACAGAGCTCTTCACCCCAAAGAAGCTAAATACACATTCTTTTCAAATGCACATGGAACATTCTCAAAGAGAGACCACATGATAGGACACAGAAGGAGCCTCAACAAATTCAAGAATATTGAAATCATACCAAGCATTTTCTCTGACCACAAGGGACTGAAACTGGAAACCAACCCCAAAGGAAAAAACCCAAAACACCCAAAATCATGGAGACTGAATGGTATGCTATTAAACAATGAATGGGTCAGGAATGAAATTAGGGAAGAAATCAAAACGTTTCTAGAAACAAATGAAAATGATCTCACAACAACCCAAAACTTATGGGACACATCGAAGGCAGTCCTGAGAGGGAAGTTTATAGCAATACAGGCCTACCTTAAGAAAACAGAAACATTTCAAACAAACGACCTTACTCTACGCCTGCAAGAACTCGAGGAACAACAACAAAAACAGCCCAGAGCAAGCAGAAGGAAGGAAATAACCAAGATCAGAGCAGAACTAAATGACATAGAGACTAAAAGCAAAATTCTAAGTATCAATGAATCCAGGAGTTGGTTCTTTGAAAAGATAAACAAAATAGACAAGCCTTTAAGTAGGCTCACCAAGAAAAGAAGGGAACAGACACAAATAAACATGATCAGAAATGAAAGAGGAGAGATTACAACTGATACCACAGAAATAGAAGGGATTGTAAGAAATTACTATGAAGAACTGTATGCCAAGGAATTTGAGAACCTAGGGGAAATGGACACATTTCTAGAAAAATATAATCTCCCAAAACTCAATGAAAAAGAAGTAGAACACCTGAATAGACCAGTAACAGCAAAAGAAATTGAAGCAGTAATCAAAAACCTCTCATCACCCAAAAGCCCCGGACCAGATGGGTTCACAGGAGAATTCTACAAAGGATTTAAGGAGGAGCTAACCCCCATTCTTCACAGACTATTCCAAAAAATCCAAAAGGATGGAAAACTCCCAAACTCCTTTTATGAATCCAGCATCATCCTAATTCCAAAACCAGATAGAGATACAACAAAGAAAGAAAACTTCAGGCCAATATCACTGATGAACATAGATGCTAAAATCCTCAACAAAATATTGGCAAATCACATCCAACAATATATCCAAAAGATTATACACCATGACCAAGTGGGATTCATCCCAGGGATGCAAGGATGGTTCAACATTGGCAAATCAGTAAATGTAATTCATCACATAAACAAAAGCAAAGACAAAAATCACATGATCATATCAATAGATGCGGAAAAAGCTTTCGATAAGGTACAGCACCCATTTATGATAAAAACACTCAGCAAAGTGGGAATAGAGGGAGCATTCCTCAATATAATAAAGGCCATTTATGAGAGACCTACAGCCAATATCATACTCAATGGGAAAAAACTAAAAGCTTTTCCACTAAGATCAGGAACAAGACAAGGATGTCCACTTTCACCACTTCTATTCAATATAGTATTAGAAGTTTTGGCCACAGCGATCAGGCAGGAAAAGGAAATAAAAGGAATCCAAATAGGAAAGGAGGAAACAAAACTGTCACTGTTTGCAGATGACATGATAGTGTACATGGAAAATCCTATAGACTCTACCCCAAAACTGCTCAAACTAATTAATGAATTTGGCAAAACAGCAGGATACAAAGTCAATATCCAGAAATCAAAGCCATTTTTGTATACGAACAATGAATCAGCAGAAGCAGAAATCAAGGAAAAAATCCCATTCGATATAGCAAAAAGAAAAATAAAATATCTGGGAATAAACCTAACCAAGGAGGTAAAAGACCTGTATGCAGAAAACTACACAGCACTGAAGAAAGAAATCAGGGAAGACACAAACAAATGGAAACATATACCTTGTTCATGGATTGGAAGAATTAACATCATCAAAATGTCCATACTACACAAAGCAATATACAGATTCAATGCAATACCCATTAAAGTACCAATGGCATATTTCACAGACATAGAACAAACAGTTTGAAAATTTATATGGAATTATAAACGAGCCCGAATAGCAGCTGCTCTTTTGAGAAAGAAGAACAAAGTAGGAGGGACCACAATACCTGATATCACATTGTATTACAAAGCCACTGTAATCAAAACAGCCTGGTACTGGCATAAAAACAGGCACATAGACCAATGGAACAGAACAGAGAGCCCAGAAATCAACCCAACTCTCTACAGTCAATTAATATTTGACAAAGGGGGCAGTAACATAAAATGGAATGAAGATAGCCTCTTCAGCAAATGGTGTTGGGAGAACTGGACAGCTACGTGCAAAAAAATGAAACTTGAGCACCAACTTACACCATACACAAAAATAAATTCAAGGTGGATAAAAGACTTAAACATAAGCCGTGACACCATTAAAGTCCTAGAGGAGAACACTGGCAAGAAAATCTCAGATATTCCAAGCAGCAACATTTTTACTGATATGTCCCCTAGAGCAAGGAATGTAAAGGAAAGAATAAACAAATGGGATCTCATCAAAATAAAAAGTTTCTGCATGGCTAAAGAAAACAGTATTAAATTAAAAAGACAACCAACTGTATGGGAAAACATATTTGCCAATGATAACTCAGACAAAGGTTTAATCTCCAAAATATACAAAGAACTTACACGACTCCACTCTATGAAGACACTCAACCCAATTGAAAAATGGGAAAAGGACTTGAACAAACACTTCTCCAAAGAGGACATACAGAATATCCAGAGACACATGAAGAGATGCTCAATATCATTAGCTATCAGAGATGCAAATTAAAACCACAATGAGATACCACTTTATACCAGTCAGGATGGCTATCATAAACAAAGCTGCAAATAACAAATGTTGGAAAGGTTGTGGGGAAAAGGGGACCTTAGTTCACTGTTGGTGGGATTGCAGACTGGTACAACCATTATGGAAAACAGTATGGAATTTTCTCAGAAAAATAAAAATCGACCTGCCTTTTGACCCAGCAATTCCACTGCTAGGATTATACCCCAAGAATCCTAAAACATCAATTTCAAAGAACCTATGCACCACAATGTTCATAGCAGCACAATTTACAATAGCCAAGAGTTGGAAGCAACCTAGGTGCCCATCAGTAAATGAATGGATCCAAAAATTGTGGTACATATACACAATGGAATTCTATGCAGCAGAGAGGAAGAAGGAGCTACTACCCTTTGCAACAACATGGATGGAACTGGAAAGCATTATGCTGAAATAGGCCAGGCATTGAAGGACAAATACCATATGATCTCACCTTTGACAGGAAGCTAAACAATAAAACAAACAAGCAAACAGAATAAAAACAAAGACACTGAAATAGAGAACAAGGGGGCAGCGACCAGAGGGGAGAGAGAAGGGAATTTAAGGGGAAAAATGGGGAGGGATTTTGAGGAACAAGTATGAAAGACACAGGGATGAGGACTGGGGGAAGGGAATGGGAGAGAGGGGGGAGACAGGGTGGGGGGGCGGGGGCTTG
The DNA here is from genome assembly GCF_021234435.1 of Artibeus jamaicensis. NCBI lineage: Eukaryota > Metazoa > Chordata > Mammalia > Chiroptera > Phyllostomidae > Artibeus > Artibeus jamaicensis. The sequence continues at coordinate 7,296,604 of NW_026521717.1, read as the reverse complement.
TATGGGAGAAATAGACAAAAATGTACTTGAAAAATAACTAAATAAAAAAAATAATTTTTTACAACTTGTAAACAAACACAATGAGAAGAAAAGGAGGTCAATAATAGTCTATATAAAAATGTCATAACATATATAACATTAGAAGAATACTGAAAACATATGAAGAAATTTGAGAGGGAGAACATAATGGTCAGTATGTGAGAGCTGAGTCCACTTCCTCATGCCCTCAACTCAGATACTTGGCTGAGATGCCAACACAGAAACTGAATGTTCAAAGGAATGTTTGCTGATAGGAAGTTTGGATGCCAAGGAGAATACAAGATGCTTCAAAATGGGCAGTAAGGAGATTTTATAGGATGACAGGGAAATATTCTGTGCATGGCACCTGCAGCTTCAGAGAGCCTGGACAGAAATTGCAGCTTTGTGGCTCTCTTACCTCCCAGGGCAAAGAACTCCCAGACCAAACCAGTAGTGACTTGTATATACAAAGTTGGAGAGATCCAGACACCCCCCCTGCCCCCCCCACACAGCTAGCAGCACACCCATAGCTACAGCAGCAAACAACAACCAGGAGAGTGCCAGAGAGAGAAAAGGACTCTGCACGTGGGTTGAGTGGAGACAGCAGTGGCCAGGCAGGACTGAGAGAGACTTTTGGCTTTTTTGGAGAGGTAGTGTGTGTAGAAAAGTGGACAGTGACTCAGTATTGCAGTGGGTGTGCCCAGAAAGACTTTTTAAAAGGGAAGCTGAAGGGTGCTGGGCTGGGACCTCAGGCACAGCTGCTCTGCCACTGAAAGGGAAAAGACTGAAAGTGTGGTTTGTGCCCACTGAATTCAGCTGAGCAGGGAGATCAGAAAGGTACACAGCAAGGGGATTTCATGGCCCCAGCCCTGAGCAGCTAGCAAGCTGGAGACTGCACAGTGGAGAGTTCAGGACGGTGTCTGCTGTGAGGTCGCTGGATGGGCAAGAGTTGAACACTTGAGATTATTATTATTATTACTATTATTTACAATCCAATGGTAGTCATTGAATTCAGTGTGGTACAAATATCACCACTCTTTCCAAATTTTTTTCTTTTTCTTTTTTCTGGTTTAAAGTATATTTTATTCATTATGCTATTACAGTTATCCCATTTTTTCTCCCTTTTATCCCCCTCCTACCTGCACTACCCCCCCTCACCCTCCAGCACTCCCCTTCCCACAATTCCTGTCCATGGATTATACATACAAGTTCTTTGGCTTCTCCACTTCCTATACTCTTCTTAACCGCCCCCCCCACCCCGACTATTTTGTGCCTACCTATTCTGCCTCATTCCCTGTACCTTTCCCTGCCCATTGCCCTCTCTCCTTCCCCACTGATAGCCCTGCATGTGATCTCCTCTTCTGTGATTCTGGTTCCTGTTCTAGTTGTTTGCTTAGTTTTTGTTTTTAAGTTCACTTGTTGATAGTTGTGATTTTGTTGTCGATTTACTCTTCACAGTTTTTGATCATCTTCCATTCTTAGATAAGTCCCTTTAACATTTCATATAATAAGGGCTTGGTGGTGGTGAACAGCCAGGCAGAGCCCCCTTCCCTAGCACCAGCAGAGTTCAAACATCTGGTGAGGGAAGAACTCACCCAGCCTCCACTTCCTGCAGATTGCAAGCACCACCCCACTTCATCCAACAGGGAAGTTCTGCAAAACAAGCAGGACAGGCTCAAAAAACCCTGCAGGGTGCATATCCACAAGAGAAAGACAGAGAGATGCCTAAAGGGTCAATTTTGAACTTCTCTCAGGGAGACAAAATATACTGGTTCCTAGAACCCTTATGCCACTGAGGCCAGCAAAATAGGGAGATCAGAAATTGATGCATCAGCTAACACACAGAGCTGCCACCTGTACCAAGTAGGAAAGAGCTGACCCACTTACATGGATTGGCCCCTCCCTTGAAATGGACAGCTAGTTCATGAATTATTCATTATTGGATATAAACTGGAATAGAACAAGATGGGTGGTGAAGGGGCAGGGGGAACACACACATGGTTTTTCCAGAAGACAGAACACTGCCTCTCAGTGGACATGTAGGGGTCCCACTCTCCTGATCACAGTAGAAGCTCCCTCTAGAGGCAAGTGAAGGTGATACAGGAGGTGCTGCCAGAAGATGGATGACCCACCTTGGGACGATGAGCTGATAAAAAGCCAAAGGCAGATCCAGAAAAAGACAGAGGCAAACACCAAACTCTGCTAAGACCAGTTCCACTGTGTTCTTCTTCAGAATTGGCATTATTTTTTTTTCATTCTTTCACATAGCCTTTTTAATGTTCTTTTTTCCTTCAACTGTATTCCAACTACTTTGCAATTCGTCTTTGACATATTTATTCCTTTAATATAGATTTTATATTTTAATTTTTTATTTCAAATTTCATATTGTACCCTTCCCTTGTCTTATTCCATTATGCCCTTTCTCACTTTCATTGCAAATTTTATTTTCCCCTATGCCATACCTTGTTCCTACTCCTTACTCTTACAATTTCTCCTTCCTCTACCCTATATCATTTTTCCTTTCTTTTTCCCTTTCTTATAATATTATTATTGTATTTCTACCTTTAAAAACTGTGGCTTATTTGGTATGGATATTACAGTTACTGTTGCTCTTCAATAGTATTCCTATTTGTTCACTATTATTTTTTTAAATTTCAAATCTAACAAGTTACTCTCCCCCTATCTTACTCCATTTTGCCTTCCTCTTGTCTTTATTTGAATGCAGAGTTTTATTTTTTCCTTTTGTTAGCCTGGATTTTATTCCCTACTCTTATTATTTACCCACCCTCTATCCTCTCAGAATCATTTTTCTTTACCATAGACATTTCATACACTCTTTTCTTTTTCATATAACATTCTTATTCTCTTTCTACCCTTATTAATCATTTCTCAGCTGTTGTTATTAACCCTGTTGTGGTTTTCTGCAATTTTGTTCTCTTTGTTACAGTATTTAAAAAAATTTCTTTTCTCACAACATGTTGCCATTATGTGTCCCTGTTTTACTTATATTTTAAATTTTACTTTCTCCCTTTCTTTGCCTTGTTTCTACTCCTGCTCTTACTATTTTCCTCCCAGTTTTGGAGAATAATTTTTCCTATTTTAGGAAAATAATTTTTCCTAAACAATTTTTCTCTATTTTAGTCATCTTGTATTTCCTTTTTCCTACCTTATAATATTCTTAAATTCTTTCTGCCTTTATTAATCTTTGCTCAATTGGTGTTGGTATTGCTGATGTGGTAGGGGGGTACTTGTGCTGGCATGGGATTGACTTTTCTGGGTAGTATTGCCTTGTTAACCAGCATCTATACAATAGCATACAAAACATGGTGTTGGTTGTGACTCCCAGTCAGCGAGATGGAGAAGGGAGCCCAACAAATGATCCATTAATAATCAAAGCTCAAGTACAACAACAGAGCACTCATAAACAGAAAAGGGCAACCTTATGAATCCAGGTAAGAATATCAAGGAGACTGTACCACTGAGTCCCACAGAACTACTACCATAGAAGTCTACCACATAAAGACAGGCAGAGAAAGCAAAGCCACCAGAGATGCTGACATAAAAAAGTCACCTAAAAGGGGAAGACAAAGAAATAACCCCATTTAAAATGAAAGGAGGAATCCTTAGAAAAAGAGAAATGTTATTGAGGTAAGTGATCAGAATTAGAAATGATGGTTATAAGAATACTCAAGGAACTCAGTGAGAACTACAAGGAAATTTATGGGAACTACAAGGATCTTAGTGGGAACTACAGTAGTATGAAATATGACAGAAACTATAAATAAGAACCAGTTAGAAATGAAGAATACAGTATCTTAAATAAAAAATACACTAAAAGTAAATAAAAGCAGGCTAGATGAATCAGAGGACCAAATCAGAGTGGGAATACAAGGTAGAAAGGAATACCCAGGCAGAGCAATAAAATGAAAAAAGACTGAAAAAGAATGAAGATAGTTTAAGGGAGCTTCAGGACAATATGAAATATAACAATATCACATCATAGAAGTATCAGAATAAGAAGAAAAGGAGCAAGGGATAGAAAACCTGTTTGAAAAAAATAATGACAGAAAACTTCCTTAATTTGGTGAGGGAAAAGAACATGCGAGTTCAGAAATCACAGCAGGTACCAATCAAGATAAACCCAAAAAGCCTACACAAAGACACATCATAATTAAAATGGCAAAATTTAAAGACAAAGAGAGAATCTTAAAGGCAGCAAGGGGAAGAAGCCAGCAATATACAAGGGAGCTCCAGTATGGCTATCAACTGATTTTTTCCACAGAAACACTATAAGCCAGAAGGAGTTGATATGAAATATACAGATAACGAAAGGTAACGACCTACAATCAAAACTGTTCTATCCAGTAAGGCTGTCATTAAAATGGAAAGCAAAATAAATTCCTAGACAAATAAAGGCTAAAAGAGTAAATCTCCACCAACCCGGCCCTGTAAGAGATGCTAAAGGGGCTGCTATAAAGAGGAGAAGAAATGCAGTGAGAGACAGAGATGGGGGTAGAGAAACACAGTTATGGAAAAATGTCAATGAATAAATACCTATCAATAATAATCTTAAACACAAATGGATTAAATGCCCTGATCAAAAGTCATAGGGTAGCTGAATGGATAAGAATACACAAGCTGCTTATATGCCATCTACAAGAGACCCACCTCACAAGAAAAGACTGACACAGGTTGAAAGTGAAAGGATTGAAAAATGTATTCCAAGCAAATGGACATGAAAAGAAAGCTGGGGTAGGCAATACTTATATCAGACAAAATAGACTTCAAAACAAAGGTCATAAAAAGGGACAAGGAAGGTCACTACATAATACATAGTGGAGTAGTGCAACAGGAGGATATAACCCATGTAAATCTATACGAAGTGAACATAGGAGTAAGTAAATATATAAAGAAACTCTTGGAGAACTTCATGAAAGATATTGACAACACAGTCATAGTAGGGGATATTAACAGCCTACTATCAACAATGAATAGATCTTCCAAACAAAGAATCAACAAGGATATTGTGGCACTGACTGACACTGTATCGCAGGTGGCAAACACAAGGCCCACAGGCCAAATCTGGCCCTCCACCTATTTTTATATGGCTTGGTACCTTGTTTCAATCAGGTAGCAGTGCTGAGCTCCTTGCCTCTAGTTAAGGAGTAGTTACATATATACAGTCCTAAAATTACATTCAGCCCTTTGAAGGCAACCACAAGGCTGATGTGGCCCCCGATGAAAATGAGTTTGACACACCTGCTTTACATCAAATGGACTTAATTGATATACACAGATCCTTTCATCCCAAAGAAATAAAATACACATTTTTTTCAAACGCATATGGAACATTTTCAAAGATGGACCCTATGACAGGACACAAAATAAGCCTCAACAAACTGTGGAAATCTAAAATCATATCAAGCATCTTCTTGAACCACAATGGATTGAAACTGAAAACCAACCTCAAGGAAAAACCTCAAAAACAGTCAAATACGTGGAGACTCAATAACATGTTATTAAGTAATTAGTGGGTCAACAATGAGATCAAGAAAGAAATCAAGAAGTATTTGGTAAAAAATGAAAATGAACACAGAACAACCGGCAAACTCATGGGATATAGCAGAGGCAGTACTGAGAGAGAAGTTCAAACAATACTACCTACCTAAAGAAGATAGAAAAATCTCAAATAAGCAACCTAACCCTACATCTACAAGAACTAGAGAATAAAACCAAACAAATCCAATTGTGAGTAAAAGGAAGGAAATAATCAACATCAGAAGACTTAAATGATTGAGAGACTAAAAGAGAAATTCAAAGGATAAATAAATTGAGGAGCTGGTCTTTGAAAAAATAAACTAAACCTTTAACCAGACTCAGCAAGAAAAGCAAGGGAAGACATAAATAAATAAAATCAGAAATGAAACAGAAAAAGTTCAATCAAAACCACAGAAATACAAAGGGTTGTAAGAAATTACTATGAACAAGTATATGCCAAGAAATTTGAAAACCTAGGTGAAATGGAGAATTTCTAGAAACATACAATCTTCCAATACTGAATCAAGAAGACCCACAAATCCTGAATAGACTGATAACAATGAGTGAAATTGAAGCAGAATGAAAAACCCCCCAACACCAAAGCCCTGGATCATATGGCTTCACAGGTGAATTTTACCAAACATTTAAAGAAGACCTAACTCCTATACTGATGTGGACCCCGGCTCGTGGGGTCTGCCACATTGTGGATGAGACACGAGACAAATTCACATGGACTACCAAGTCCTGTGGAGGAAAGGGACGGCACCACCACCCTCTCAAGGGAAGAGCGCCCCGACCCTTGCTTTGACAAGCTTTTATTGCTTTTTCTGGGCATATTATATAATGGTCCTCATTTACTATGCACAGGTTCACTTTAGGTGGTTACCTTTTACAGAAAACAAAGAAAATGATGTTGCTAATCACATCACAGAAGGAGGAAACTTGCAAATGCAAAGGGAAAAGTGGTTAAACTAGTTTCACTCCATACTGGGGAGATTTAGCACAGACTTTAGGAAGTTATAGTAAACACATGTGCCTCGATTCAGGGTGAGGAAGTTTTAGCAAAAGCAAGTCTCAAAGTGGCCTAGGTACATTCCAGGCCTGATTCCCCAAGGGAGAACTTATCTGTGGGCATGGTCCTGTCTGAGCCCACACCACACACAAAAATTTCAAGAAGAGGAAATTCTCTCAAACTCTTTTTATGAGGCCATTATCATTCTAATTCCAAAACCAGGTAAAGACAAAAAACAAAGAAAAAAAACTACAGACCTATATATTTGATGAATATAGATGCTAAAATCCTCAACAAATAATTGGCTAACCACATCCAGCAATACATTAAAAAGATTATACATCATGATCAAGTGGGATTCATACCATGGCTGCAAGTTTGGTACAATGTTTACAAATCAATAAATGTAATACACCAATAAAAAAAGGCAAAAATCACATGATCATATTAATAGATGCTGAAAATACATTTGATAAAATCTAGCACCCATTTAGGATAAAAATACTGATCAAAGTGGGAATAGGGGAGCATACCTCAACATAAGAAAAGCCATATATGAGAAACCTAAGTCAGTATTATACTCAGTGGGCAAAAATTGAATGCTTTCCCATTAAGATCAAGAACAAGACAAGGGAGTCCACTTTCACCAATCTTATTCAACACAGTAGTGGAAGTTCTAGCAAAAGCAATCAGATTAGGAAAAGAAATAAAAGGCATAGAAATTGGAAAGGAGGAAATAAAACTGTCATTATTTGTAGACACCATGATAGTATACATAAGAACTGTATAAACTCCACCAAAAACTACTTGACCTCATATGTGACTTTGGCAAAAAAGCAGATACAAAGTCAGTATTCAGAAATTGATGGGATTTTTATACATCAACAATGAAACACCAGAAACAGAAACTAGAAATAAAATCCCATTTTCTATAGGAACAAGAAAAATAAAGTACCTAGGAATAAATTTAACCATGAAAGTAAAGACTGGTACTCAGAAAACTATACCATATTAAAGAAAGAAAGGAAAGAAGATAAAATAACTGGAAGCATACACTGTGTTCATGGATTAGAAGAATTAACATCATTAAAATTTCCATACTACCCAGAGCAATCTATGTATTCAACATAATTCCTATTAAAATATCAATGTCATAAATCAAAGACTTAGAACAAATATTTCAAAAATTAATTTGGAACCATAAATGACCCCAAATAGCCTCAACAATCTTGAACAAGAACAAAGTAGGAGGGATCACAGTACCTGCTATCAAACTATACCATAGGAACACCTAATCAAGACAGTTTGGTATACTGGCATAAGAACAGACACAAAGACCAATGGAACAGAATACATAAATAAACCCAAATATCTATGGTTAGTTAGTATTTGACAGTGGGGACACAGGCATATAATTGGGTAAAAATAACCTCTTCAATAAATGCTGTTGGGGGAACTGGACTGGTACATGCAAAAAACTGAAACTAGATGAACTTACATCATACAGCAGAATAAATTCAAAATGGATAAGACTTAAATTTAAGTAGTGACACCATAAAAGTCCTACAGAAAAACATAAGCAGGAAAATTTCAGATATCCCATGTAGCAATATTCTTGCTGATATATCTCCTAGGGCAAGGGAAATAAGGAAAAAAATAAACAAATGGGACTACATCAAATTGAAAAGCTTCTGCACAGCAAAATACACCATCATCATAATGAAAGTGATCTGTGTGGCAGAACATATTTGCCAATGATACATCAGACAAGGGTTTAATCTCCAAAACATATAAAGAACTCAAATGATGCAACACTAGGAAGACAAATGATTCAATTTAAAAATGAGCAAAAGACCTGAACAGACATTTCTCCAAGTAGGACATACATATGGCCTATAGACATATGAAAGGATACTCAGCATCACTAGTCATCAGAGAACTGCAAGTTAAAACTACAATGAGATATCGCTGCACAGCTGTCAAAATTGCCATCATTAATAATCAAAAAAACAAAAAGTGCTGGCAAGGATGTGCAGAAAAGGGAACCCTAGTGTACACTGTTGGTAGGAATGCAGACTGGGGAAAACAGTATGGAGTTTCCTCAAAAAACTAAAAATGACACAGCCTTTTGACTCAGTGACTCTGCTCCTTGGAATATACCCTATGAATCCCAAATCACCAATTCAAAAGAACTTACACACCCCTATGTTTTTAGCAGCATTATTTATGAGAGCCTAGTGCTGGAAATGGCCTAACTGCCCATCAGTAAATTAGCTGATCAAAAAACTGATTCATTTACACAACGAAATACTGCAGAGCAGAAAGAAGGAACTCCTATCCTTCACCACAACATGGATGGAACTGGAGAATATTATGCTAAGTGAATTAAGCCAGTTGGTGAAAGATAAATACCATATGATCTCACCTATATAAGGAATCTAATGAACAAAATAAACTAACAAACAGAAAAGAACCACAGGCATGGAACAGACTGATAGTGATGAAAGGCAAGTGGTAGGAGAACAATGGTGGAAAGGAGAAGGGACTAGTTAATGAACATGTATGAATAACCCATGATATGAACAAGAGTGTGGAAATTGTGGGAGTGGTTGGGTGGTTTGGACAGAGGAGGGCATAGGGGAAAAATTGGGACAACTGTAATAGAATAACAATTAAAAATGATAAAAATATATGAAGAAATTTAATTTAAAAGGAAAAATTCAAGGTCTTTATATATAAATGGGAAAATGATGTACAGAGAAAAGTGCTAAAAATAAATCAAAAGCTATTAACTTTAACCTACACTAGTAATCACAAAAACAAATACAAAAGAAATACACCTAAAGTTGCAGATTTTAAAAATTATTAAAGTATTTTTTGTACTTGCTAACATCAAAGTTTATATACACAACTGTGATACTAATGACAATGAAAAAATGATAAAAATTCTATGGTGATACTGGTGTATATGATGCCTTTGTGACTAAGAGAAAGGGTACCCATTCTTCAAATTAAAAAAATACTTAGTATATTACTGCATAATCTAACAACTGAATCCAGTGGCCCAGTCTGTCGCTGCTTAGAAAGGCACTGCAGAGCCCATGAGAAACAACCTGACTGTGCATATGTGTGCCATACATACCCTAAACCCTGAAGTATTTCCGTGTCATAGTGGGAAGTAAGCGAACACTGGGCCTCCAAAAGCTGCAAGTGAAAAAGGGGGTGACTCAAAGGATGCCCAGGATGACTGGCATAGAAAAGGTCCACATGAGTACTGTTTTATGAATGCTGGTGTTCATTCTTGGTGCTCCAAGCTAGGCCAGGGAGCAAGATCTCCACCCACTCTCAATTAAGTTTGTATATATGCCTAATATGTGAATGGCACATCCTTGGATGTGGTGAGATTTATGGTACACAATATGAATATTGTTTGTAGCAACCTTTAATAACTCTGTTTTGCAAAACAAAATGAAAATATTTAGCAAGAGCACTGAAATACTGATATACTTTAACTTGTAATATCACTATAAATTTTATGTTAAGGACAACATGACAGGAGATAGCAAATATTAACTTGATGAATGTAAAAATACATATGCAAGGAAAGATGATTTTGAGATGATAAGAACATTAAAGGATGTTTTTAAAATAAAAAGTCTTAAGTTCCTATTCTTAAATGTTTAAAAATCCCAATACTACTACTATCTGCTTAAAAATTTTTTTCCAGTTTTAGCAAAGAAATTTTTGATGAGCTGTTAATAATCATGAATTTCAAATTAATGCAGTTGTGTGAATTTTTGTGAATTACTTCTGAAAGCTCATATATTTTAAGAAACTTTCATAAGTATTTTCTTGTTAAAGATTTTACTTATTTATTTTTATAGAGAAGGGGAAGAAAGGAGAAAGAGAGGGAGAGAAACATCAGTGTGTGGTTGCCTCTTGCATGCCCCCCCACCAGGGATCTGGCCTACAATCTATGCATGTGCCCTGACTAGGAATTGAACCAGCGACCCTTTGGTTCGGAGCCCACGCTCATTCCACTGAGCTACACCAGCCAGGGCTCATAAGTATTTTTTTGAGTTTTAACAGTTAAAGCTATTTGTAAAAGATACCCACTACAGTGCTAAAAGTGAGAAATATATAAAATCATCAATTGGTATGGAAAGTCAACATTAGAACTGTGATTTTCATTTCTATAATAAAAATTAAACTTTACAGGTATATAAACTGATATCCCCTGTAACAGTTAATTTTATGTGTTAACTTGACAAGGCCATGATATCCTAATATTTGATCAATTAAACCCTAGTCTAGATAGGTCACTGTGAAGGTTTTATTTTTTTAGATGGAACTAACATTTAAATCACAGATTGTAGATAAGCAGATTACCCTCTAAAAAGTAAGTGAGCCTCATCTAAACAGTTGAAGACCTTAACAGAAAGACTGAGGTCACTTGGGAAAAAGAAATTTTTTAAACTGAATTTATTTGGGTAACATTGGTTAATATTGTAAAATTACACAGGTCAGGTACACAATTCTATAATGCATCATCTGTATATTGTATTGTTTGTTTACCACCCCAAGGCAAGTCACCTTATATCACCATTTATCCCTTTACCTTCTTTTACCTCACTCTGTACCCTCTTCCCTGTGGGAAAAAACATACTTTTGCCTGTGTCCACCAGTCTTTTGTTTTTTCCCTTTGCATAATCCCTTCACTCTTCTTACCCAGCCTGCAACTTCTTCCCTTCTGACAGCTGTTAGTACATTCTTTGTATACATGAGTCTGTCTTCAATTTCTTAGTTTATTTTGTTCACTAAATTCCACACGCAGGTAAAATGATATGGTACTTGTCTTTTGCTGAGTGGCTTATTTCAATGAGCACAATACTCTCCGTGCCAACCCATGCTGTCACAAAAGTTATGATTTCATTCTTTTTTATGGCCAAGTAGTATTCCGTTATGCAAATGTATCAAGCTTTTTTATCTACTCATTTACTGATGGACACGGGCTATTTTTTAAATCTTGGCATTGTAAATAATGCTGCAATGAACATAGAAGTGCTTATATTCTTTTCAAATTAGTGTTTTGGGCTTCTTTGTATATATTCCCAGAGGTGAAATGGCTAGGTCATAAGGCAGTTCCAATTTTAATTTTTTGAGGTAACTCCATACTGCTTTGCATAAAAGCTGCATAAATCTACATTCCCGTAAACAATGCACAAGGATTCCCATTTCTCCACGCTTAACCCTCACACTGTTTGCGGATTTATTGATTATAGCCATTCTGACAGGTGTGAGATGATATCTCATTGTGGTTTTAATTTGCATTTTTCTGATGATTAGTGACATTGAGCATCTTTTCATATGTCTATTGGTCATCTGCACATTCTCTGTAGTGAAGTGTCTATTCAGGTCTTTTGCTAATTTCTTAATTGGATTATTTGGGGGTTTTGGTGTTGAGTTTTATAAGTTTCTTATAAATTTTGGGTATTAAGCCCTTAATTGGTATGTATTGGTAAATATGTTCTCCCATTGAGTGGGATGTCTTTTCATTTCATTGATGGTTTCCTTTGCTGTGCAAAACCATTTTAGTTTAATGTAGTCCCATTTGTTAATTTTTTTTCTTATTTTTCCCTTGCCCAAAGAGATGTATCAGAAAAAGTTTTGCCACGAGAAATGTCCAAGATTTTACTGCCCATGTTTTCTTCTAAAATTTTTAAGGTTTCAAGTCTCACATTTAAGTCTTTAATCCATTTTGAACTTATCTTCTATAGTGTGTGAGAACGTGGTCTAGTTTCTTTTTTCTCTTTTTGAATGAATGTGTCCAATTTTCCCAATTTTGTTGATTGAATAGACTATCTTTACCAATTGTATGTTTTTGCATCCTTTGTCAATATTAGTCAACTATACAAGTATGGGTTTATTTCTGGCCTCTGAATTTTGTATCACTGATCTATATGTCTGTTTCTATGCTAGCACCATGATATTTTGATTACTAAGACTTGTAGGATAGTTTGATATCAGGTAGTGTGAGTCCTACAACTTTGTTCTTCTTTCTCAAGACATCTGTGGCTACCTAGGGTCTTTTGTGTTTCCACATACATTTCAGAGATATTTGTTCTAGTTCTGTGAAATACACCTTTGGTATCTTTATAGGAATTGCACTAATCTATAGCTTTGGGTATTATACACATTTTGATGATGTTCATTCTTCCTCTCTGAACACAGTATATGCTTCCACTTATTTGTGTCTTGTTTAATTTCCTTCTTCAGTGTTTTATAATTTTCAGAGTATAGGTCTTTACATCCTTGATTAAATTTATTCCTATTTTTTGAAGCAATTGTACATAGGATTGTTTTCTTAGTTTCACTTTCTGTTAGTTCATTATTGGTGTATAAAACTCCAACCAATTCCTGCATATTTATATTGTATTCTGCTACTTTACTGAATTCATTTATCAGTTCTAATAACTTTTGGTTAAATCTTTAGGGTATACTATATATAGAATGTGTCATCTGCAAGTGATACCAGTTTTACTTTTTCCTTTTCAAATTGATGCCTTGCCTTTTATTGTTCTTCTTGTCTGAATGCTGTGGCTATGACATCAAGTACTGTGTTAAGTAACAGTGGTGAAAGTGAACATCTCTATCTTGTTCATCACTCTCAAGGAAAACACTTTCAGTTTTGCCTACTGAATATGATGCTGGCTGTAAGTTTATCATATACACCCTTTATTATCCTGAGCTATGTTCCCTTTACTCTCACTTTGCTGAAGGCTTTTATGGGTTCAGATTTTATTCTTCATTTTGTTTATGTGTTCTATCAAAATTATTGATTTATAGATATTTCAACAACCTTGCATCCCCAGAATAAATCCGACTCGATCAGGAGTACAATCTTTATAAGGTATTGTGGGATCTGGTTTGTTAATATTCTGTTGAGGATTTTAGCACCAATATTCATCAGGGATATTGGCCGCTAATTTTCTTTCTTTGTAGTGTTTTCATATGGTTTAAGAATTACAATAATGCCGATTCATAAAATGAGCTTTGGAGTCTCTCTTACTCTTGATTTTTTTTTGGAATAGTATGAGAAGGATAGGTGTTAGTTCTTTGAATATTTGCTTTTCATTACATTGACTATTTCATTCCAATACTTTTTGGCCTCAAATGTGTCTATTGAGAGTTCAGCTGACAGTCTTATGGAAATGCCTTTGTAGGTAATTGCTTTTCACTTGCTGCTTTTAATACTCTTAAGTTTTTAACTTTTGCTGTGTTAACTATGATATTTCTTGGTGTAGGCCTCTTTGGGTTTACATTATTTGCAACTCTGTGCTTCCTAGACTTGTGTTTTTCCTTCACTAGGTTAGAGAAGTTTCCATCATTACTGCTTCATATAGGTTCTCAATCACATGTTCTCTCTTTTCTACTTCTGGTACTGCTATGATACAGATGTTGTTAAACTTCATATTGTCCCAAAGGCCTCATTAAGAGACGACTGTTGGGAATGAAGACTATCCTCATTCTTTTCATTTTTTTCTACTGTATTTGGAGGGTTCTTGCTTCTTCATCTTCCAAATCGCTGAATCAATTTCTGCTACACACAATCTGTTTTTTTATTCCTTCCAGTGTATTGTTGATGTAAGATATGATATTTTTCACCTCCCAATGTGGGGGGACCACATCAGCCTCAAGGTTGCCTTCAAAGGGCAGAATGTAATTTTAGGACTGTATAAATGTAACTACTTCTTAACAGTTAAGTGAGAGCTCAGCACTGCTGCTGGGTAGAAATTAGGTGCCAGGCCAGATAAAACAAGGTAGAGGGCCGGATTTGTCCTGCAGGCCTTGTTTGCCACCTGTATGCTATTGGGTTCTAAGTGGGTAAAGGCCAGGGGTGCTGCTAAACATCGTCCAATGCGTAAGAGCCCCACAGCAAAGAAATATTTGGCTAAAATGTTAACAGTACCAAGAAAATTTGCACCCACTTTTGACATGTTCAATCAGTCACAGCACCCTCTCCATACGCCTCACAAATCTTTTTTCCTGTTTCAGTTGTGTTTTTACCTACACTGAAATAATAAAGCATAACATGCCACAAATGTATATTTTCTTCCATCTTCGATATTAAAATTAGCTGCACAAAATTCACCAACTTTGATATTTTTTTTAAATGCATGCTGATGTATAATCTAACAGAATTGTTTTGAATGAAGTTAAAGACAACTAAGCACTACTAGAGCCATCATACAGAAAAAGCTGAATGAACTTTTGGGCCAACCCAGTATTATAGATCTGCAATGACTACCAGTTTTTGTGGGATGAGCGTACATAGTAGGTGTCCTAGGGGACCCACAGGTGCAGTCTCCTTGGTCACATGAGCTGGATGCTCTAGGAATGTCCCTTGTGTGGATTATGTGGACCCTCCTATCATATTTAGTCTTGACTGCTGTTGGCTCATTAGTACTTGGGATGGGTCCTCAGGCTGGGTGACTGTAGGCTCGATCTGGACTACCAAGTGTAAGCTGCTATGTGAATGCTAACCACACAAAACATACTAATTCACTTCAACAGGGTTTAGTGCCTGCTAAGATCTCCCCTTGGATATGCTGTTTGTGAAAATTACTGTATACTGTTCTGATGTCTGAAGCTGGCCACTGGGTATGCTGGGTTTACACTTCTTTGGAGGAACTCTGGTGCAGGCTAATGTCAGACACTCTCTTCGCTGGCCCTGGGCAACCTATTTAGAGCTACAAGTGAGCAACAGTTTTGGCTGCCCCTGCTGGGCTCCGTTGCTCACAGGAAGGACCAAGCTGCACACCAAGGCTGTCTTTTACCAGCACTGGGCCTGGGGGCAAGTCAGCAAAAGTCCCAAGGCATGCCGACGAGATCCACATCTGCCTGCCTCTGTCATTCAGTTGCCTGTTAGGCTGTCACTGAAAGAGCCTGCCAGAGTTGGGTGATGGGGCTAGTCTACCTCCTATGAGAGGCTGGTGCCATTCAGGCTTTGGGGAAGGGTTAGGGTGTGGCCCTTGCCCCACAGCCAACTAACTCAGACTGTCCTGGATTTTGTCCTGATCCTGGCAGGGCAGAACAACTAGAAGTCAGGCAGCTGGGGCCTCCAAAGACCTGAGGTTAGTCTGTTGGAACATGGGAGGGTAGTTCTATCGGATCTCTGGTATGGGGGAACCACCAGTTTGGTTCATAGGTGTGTGGATGGAATGGCTCCTGCCCCAAACCAGATAACTCAGTCACTGACACCCGCTGAGTTTGCCCATACTTCTACACCTTGGTCAAAGCAGCTCCACAGGGTGGTGTGAGGAGGATTCCAGAGGGTAAAGTAATTGCTTTCCCCAGGCTGATGCCACATGGATGGGGGTGTTCCACCCAAGAAAGATGGTAACTGCAGTATCAGAGAATGCTTCAATACAGGGATGCTGGTGGCTATCCCCACAGCTTACATCCCAGAGCTATAAACCTAAAACTCTCCACAGGCAATGCTAGCCCACCCTCCTCTGAGACCCAAGGTACACTGCAAAAGAAATTTTGTGCATTGACCATTCAAGAGGGTGTTTTTATCTCTAGCAGACTCTGTCTCTCCCCGGCAGACAGGAATCCCACTGTTTTTATAGTGATGTTATGTGGGTGCCTCTTTCTGGCTCTGGTGCTCTGGTCTGGGGAGACTAGCTCGGGGTTTAGTCCCCATGCTTTAGGGGGAACCCCCTACAGCTGAGATATCACTCCAGGACCTCAGTCAAGGCGGGTAGGAGAAGGGCTAGCCCCTTTCCCATCTCCACTCTTCCTACCAGTCTTGACGTGGCTTCTTCTGTTAATCCTTGATTATAAGACTCTCTTCAGCTAGTCTTCAGTTTATTATTCAGGATAACAGTTCTTCAATTTAGTTGTAATTCCTGTTTGGTCCCGGGAGGAGGTAAGTGTAGATTTCACCTACTTCACAGTCATCTTGAAGGTCAGAAAGATTAATACCTTCAGACTGCCTTTAGACTCAAACCTTGTCTCTGGGTGTCCAGCATCTTGGCCTGTCTGCAGATTTTGGACTTGCCAGACCTCCACAATCATCTGAGCCTATTCCTTAAAATAACTCTCCCTTATCTCTATTTACACACACCCACATATACTACTGGTTCCATTGGAAAACCCTGAATAATACACACCTCCAGAGAGTCCATGTGTCTCGCAGCCAAGCTTCCCATTGTGTCATGTTACCTGAGAAATGAAAGTGAGCTCCAAAACACAGAGGATTGACAGTGGCACATCTCTACTATTTGTTCCTTAACAGTGCACCACAACTTACTGAGTTTTCTTGCTCCCAGGTAAGTGAGTAGAATGAATTACAGTTTTTCTTTAAGTTAAACCTCATGAAAGAGTAGCTTATCAAGATTCCTACAAAAACCTAAAGATTGCCCTGGCTGAGTGGCTCAGCTGGTTGGAGCATTCTCCCATGCACCAAAAAGGCTGCAGGTTCAATTTCCAAGAAGGGCATTACATAGGTTGCAGGTTTAACCCCTGGTCAGGGTGTTTTATGGGAGGCAATCAATTGAGATTTCTCTCTCCCTTCCTCTCTCTCTAAAATCAATAAACCTATACATAGGTTAAAAAACACTAAAGAATGAAAATAACCTAAATAATTCAAATGCAAAGAAATTGCAAAACAAAACAAAACAAAACAGATATGATCCTTCTATTCCTAGAAAAACACTTAGTGCTACACTGAAGCAAAAAATTACCAGAACTCAGATCTGGCAAGAAGCTGGAAAAAATTGAAATTATAAAAAAAATTAACTGAAAGGAAAATTTATACTCATTCGTTACCCTCTCCTAAGTGATTATGTCTTAAGATATCACTTACCAATATGGTGAAATGATCATACTTAATAAAATTTTAAAATACTGTTCATTTCAAATGACTAATCTGTTATTATTTATGACATAACTTGTTTGTGGTGGTCCTGCTTCACTGACCTACCACCATCAGAGAACCCTATAACGTGACTAATCATTTTCCATTAGAAAAGGGAGTTCTGGCCAAGATGGAGGCATAAACAGATATGCTTCACCTCCTCGCACAACCAATTTAAAAACAAAACATGACTAGAACTGCCAGAAAACTGAACTTCAAGAACTCCAACAACCAAGGAGTTAAAGAAGAAACATCATCTAGACAGGTGTGCCAGAGAACAGAATTAGGAACTTCTGGGACAACTTTAAACGTTCCAACATCCAAATCATAGGGCTGTCAGAAGGAGAAGACGAAGAGCCAGAAATTCAAAACTTATTGAAAAAATTAAAGAAACTTCCCCAGTCTGGCTAAGGAAATACACAAGCAAGTCCAGGAACCTTAGACAATCCCAAACAAGTTGGATCCAAAGAGGAACACACTAAGGCACATCATAATTAAGCTGCCCAAGACTAAAGATAAGGAGAGAATCCTAAAAGCAGAAAGAGAATAGGGGACAGTTACCTACAACAAGGTTCCCACATGACTATCAGCTGATTTCTCAAAAAGAAACCTTACAGGCCAGAAAGGGCTAGAAAGTATTCAAAGTCATGAAAGGCAAGGACCTAAACCCAAGATTACTCTATTCAGAAAAGCTATCATTTAGAATGGAAGGGCAGATAAAGTGCTTCCCAGATAAGGTCAAGTTACAGGAGTTTATTATCACTGAGCCCTTATTATGTGAAATGTTAAAGGGACTTCTCTTAAGAAAAAGAAGATCAAAACTATGAACAGTAAAATGACAACAAACTCACAACTATCAAAAACTGAACCTAAAAAACAAAAACAAAACAAGAACTAAGCAAATGACTAAAACAGGAACAGATTACAGAAATGGCAAACACATGGACAGTTATCAGTGGGGAGGGGGAAAGGGGAGAATGCAGGAAAAGGTACACAGAATAAGAACCATAATTGGTAGCAAAAAATAGACAGGGGGAGGTTAAATATAGTATAAGAAATGGTGAGCCAAATAATTTATAGGTATGACCCATAGACATGAACTAAGGGGGGAATGCTAGAGGGAAGAGGTACAGGATGGAGAAGAATAAAAGAGAGAAAAAAATTGGACAACCGTAATAGTGTAATCAATAAAACATATTAAAAAAGAAAAATAACAACTTGTTTGCAACCTACACATCAGTATTTTTTAATAATTAACAATTGTATGGTAGCAAATGATTTAAGGATAGGAATCTATTATTTGGTGAGAATATACTTTATATGTAATGGAAATCTTTTAAGAGTTAATATAAATTTACCTGTCTTCTTAAAAATAACTTAATGAACATCATCTTTTCTTGACAGTAGAAATTCATTGTGAATAGTCATATTCACAATGACTATTAATAATTTTATAGATATATAAGAAGGGTTCTTCCCCTACAATAAATATGCCTATATTTCTGGAATCATTTATTGCTTTTCTCTAAGACAGTTGGTCATTTCTCTCAGTCACACTTTGTAATTACGTATCTGAACATTTTATGTCTTCTAACTTAAGGTCTCTAATTTGTTCCACTTTGAAAAGTTCTCCTTCCTCTTTTATTCCTTATCTTCATCTTTGTTATGCAGGCCCTAATTTCAGGCAATTACTTGAAATGATCTCATCTTTATTCAAGGTGGTTGAACATGTCAGCTGACACTGGATATACTGTCTTATATTAACCAGGATAAGAAGTCAAATAGTAGAGATAGAAGCCCCATAGCAATATTTGCTGAGGATATAAAGTCTCCTTTGCCTCTTTTAAAAACCCATTTTATAGTCTATTTCTAACATTTTAATTCTTTTTTTCCACCTTGAGTCTACAATCTGTTGTGTTTATGGCCCTATCCTACTTTAAACACTTTGTGCCAACATCACTATATAATGATACACAGACCTAAAAAGATACTCTAGGATAAACAAAGGAAACAGAATACAATAAATAGTTCCTGTTTCTAACCTGAATTAAGTCATCTCCATGTCCTCAAGTGAGAGCTTACTTAATCAACAAAGTGGCACTATTGGGAATTTTGTTTAAAATAATTCTACAGTCCCTTCTAACAAATTCATTCACTCACTAATCTACTGGGTTCCTTACATGCAAAGTTACTATATTAGGGCCACAGCAGAGAATCAGAGTTCCTCATCTATCCTCATGGAACTTTACACCCTAGTACAATGGTTTGGAAAACTGTAATGGTTAGCAAAAGTACAATATTCCTTGGGACAGTATCTCAGTGAGTACCTTAATACTTTTAAAATTCTCTAACTCTTTCTTAAGTTCTCAATTACAGTTAAGGCATAAGAAAACCTTGGCCTTTAGCCACAGTTCTCTTGAGATTTTATGTCAGAATGGACTTTACTTAGAATACTGTGAATTCTGTTAAATATACAGAATTTCAAAATTGTTTCTATCTTTGAGAATACATATTCTCAAAGAGTTAATCCATAACAGTAAAGGGAGAAATAAGCTTTCCCTCTTAAATGGTTTTAAAAAATATATATTTTATTGATTATGCTATTATAGTTGTCCCATTTCCCCTGCTTCATTCCCCTCCACCCTGCACACCCTCTCTTACCCACTTTCCCCTCCTTTAGTTCATGTCCATGTGTCATAAGTTCTTTAGCTTCTACATTTCGCACACTACTCTTGCCTTCCCCCTGTCTATTATCTCCCCACCGTCTATGCTACTTATTCTCTATACCTTCTCCCCACCTCTCCTACTCCCACTCCCCTGTTGCTAACTCTCCATGTGATCTTCATTTCTATGGTTCTGCTCCTGATCTAGCTGTCTGCTTAGTTTGCTTTTGTTTTAGGTGTAGTTGCTAATAACTGTTAGTTTGCTGTCCTTTCACTGTTCATCTTTTTGATCTTCTTTTTCTTAGATAAGTCCCTTTAACATTTCATATAATAAGGACTTGGTGATGATGAACTCCTTGAACTTGACCTTATCTGAGGAGCACTTTAACTGCCCTTCCATTCTAAATGAAAGCTTTGCTGGATAGAGCAATCTTGGATATAGGTCCTTGCATTTCATGACTTGGAATACTTCTTTCCAGCCCCTCCTTGCCTATAAGGTCTCTTTTGTGAAATCCGCTGACAGTCTGTTGGGAACTTCTTTGTAGGTGACTTTCCCCTTATCTCTCACTGCTTCTAGGATTCTCTCCTTCATTTTAACCTTGGCTAATGTAATTATGATGTGCCTTGGTATGTTCCTCTTTGGGTCCATCTTGTTTGGGACTCTCTAAGCTTCCTGGACTTCCTGGAAGTCTATTTCCTTTGACAGATTGGGGAAGTTCTCCTTTATTATTTGTTCAAATAACTTTTCCACTTGTTGCTCTTCCTCTTCCCCTTCTGGAACCCCTATAATTTGGATGTTGGAATGTTTAATGATGTCCTGGAGGTTCCTAAGCCTCTCCTCAGTTTGGGGAATTCTTGTTTCTTCATTCTTTTCTGTTTGGTTGTTTCTTTCTTCCTTCTGGTCCACTCCATTGATTTGAGTCCCAGTTAAAGTACATAAACATTTCTAGAGATTGAGTGAGGCAGACAATGTCATTCTGAAATACTTGCTCAAATTTATAGCTTAAAACTTCTGTGCTGTAACCTCTATTGCTGCTGACTGGCTTATATAAAGGAAACAATACTGCTTTGAAGTCTAAAAACCACTGCTCTGGAAGAGTGAGGTGGGAAAGAATCCAGATGGAGAAGGTGTTTGGACAACTTATGTATTTCAAAGAAGGCTTCCATCTGAGGTTCACCTGCCATCTCTGGTCAAATAATTTCTTTAAAAAAGTATATTTTATTGATTATGCTATTACAATTGTCTCAATTTTTTCTTGCCTTTATCCCACTCTGCCCTGTGCCCCCCCCCCATTCTGCTTCATCCCCGACCCTTAGTTCATGTCCATGGGTTGTATATGTAAGTTCTTGATTTCCTATACTATTCTTAATGTCCCACTGTCTATTTTATGCCTACCAGTTATGCTTCTTATTCCCTGTGCCTTCCCTCCCCCTGTCCACCTCCCACTGCCAACCCTCCACGTGATCTTCATTTCTGTGATTCTGTTCTTGTTCTAGTTGTTTGTTTAGTTTTTCTTATTTAGGTTCAGATTGTGATAGAGTTTGTTGTCATTTTATTGCCCATAGTTTCTGATCTTCTTTTATTTCTTAGATTAAGTGCCTTTAACATTTCATGTAATAAGGGCTTGGTGATGATGACTCCTTTAACTTAACTTTTACTTGGAAGCATTTTATGTGCCCTTCCACTCTAAATGATAGCTTTGCTGGATAGATTCATCTTGGATGTAGTTCCTTCCTTTCATGACAGCAAATATTTCTTTCCAGCCCCTTCCTGCCTGTAAGGGTTTCTTTTGAGAAATCGGCTGATAACCTTATACGAACTCCTTTGTAGGCAACTGTCTCCTCTTGGTGCTTTTAAGATTCCCACTTTATCTTTAATCTCGGGTAACTTAACTATGCTGTTTCTTGGTGTGTTCCTTCTTGGACCCAATTTCTTTGGGATTCTTTGGGCTTCCTGGACTTCCTGGAAGTCTATTTCCTTTGCCAGACTGGGGAAGTGTTCCTTCAATATTTTTTCAATAAGTTTTCAATTTCTTGCTCTTCCTCTTCTCCTGCTGGTAACCCTATGATTCTGATGCTGGAATGTTTAAAGTTGTCCCAGAAGTTCCAAAGCCTCTCTCATTCTTTTGCATTCTTGTTTCTTCATTCTGTTCCAGTTCACTGTTTATTTCTTCCCTTTGTTCTAAATCATTGCTTTGAGTCCTGGTTTCCTTTCCTTCACTGTTGGTTCCCTGTATATTTTGCTTTATTTCACTTTGTGTAGCCTCAATTTCTTCCTTTATTTTGCAACTGAGCTCAGTCACTTCTGTGAGCATCCTGATTACCAATGTTTGAACTTTGCACCAGACAGGTTGCTTATCTCCTTGTTGCTTAGCTCTTTTTCTGGAGTTTTGATATTCCTTTTGGGCTATATTTCTGTCTCAATGCATTGGTCTGGATGAATGTTTCTTTAACTCCTTGGTTGTTGGAGTTCCATGCAGGTTGATGTTCCAGAAGTTCTGGTTGTTTATTATTTTTACATTGGTTGTTATTCTTCTTTTGGTTGTAGCCAAGTGTTTCTACCTATACTCCTCTCTCTGGGCTGGAAATCCTCTCTGGTCAAATTGTTAAGGCCACACTCTGAATTTTAAAATATTCTCCAGAAATAAAGTAACCAACCCCAAACTTCTACATTCAATTATTCAACTGTTTCTGTATTTTTATTTCATTCTTTCAAATATATATTGAGTATTATGTGTCTAGTATTCCATAAATGTCTATGATATATTAGTGATAAGGCCAACTTCTTGCCTTTAAATTTACAAAGCAGAAATATAATTTAGGTAATTGCTATAACAAATAAAATACCTTATGAATTATGTATACATGGCTTTTTATAGTAGAGCTGAGCTGAGGGAGAATTGGAAATGATATAATAAACATATAATGGTACATTAGGACTCCCACTACAAAAAAAATCATACATAAATACATGATTTGAAAACTGAAATATCTATAGATGTCTCCTCATACTGTTACCCAATAGAACAAAACTGGCTATTAGTATTAAGTATACTATACTTAATACTAATATGCCATTAAATTTGGTATAAGTAAACATTTCAGAATTGTGTGCAACATAGTGCCTAATCTAAAGAAGTCAGCTCTGACTTTGGCAGATCCACAGGTAAAGAGTCGCCCTAGGCCAAGCAAAGCATGGAGAATGGGAGAGAGCCAATGAAAGAAGGGAGTGGACTGAAACTCAAGACTAAGACAATTTACTGATTACAGAGTTTCCACTCCTATTGTATCTCCCTAAAGAACAGCTTTCCCATAACCTCCATGGTAAAAGGTTTAGAAAACCAAAATTCTCTAACTCTACTCTTCACTATAGGTCACAAGTTATAGATCCTGTCCAAGCTGGAGTACTAAATCGCAGAGAGTTTTACATTTCCCTTTTTTGTTTTCCTTAATTAACAGCAGGCTTCAAATTTATTCTTAATTTTCTCACTTCTCCTTTCTCCCTCTTAACCATCCTTTCAAACAAAGGTACTTTCTCAAAAAAAAAAAAAAAAAAGAGAGATTGTAAGCACGGTAAGGCAATTGTTAAATAACAACTGATAACGGTATTTACAAATTGAGGTCCATTCTTTCCCCTTTACACTATTGCCAATTATAACATTTATTGTACTATCCATAATTTCATACAAATAACCAGAAAATTAAAACAATACCAGTGACAAGAAACTTAGTAATTAGTCTTAGGGTAATTGAGACAGAGATAAAATTCATTAAGGTTCCATAACGCAGTGAATTTTCAGACTCTCAATTTCATACTTGTTAGGCATATACTTGACAAACTAAAATTAAACTGTGTGTTCAGTTTTATAATTATTGAAGAATGTGTATACCATACTGGAAATACATTGTCAATAACTCTTTAAAGCATAAAATATAATTAAGAATTTTATTTATTAAGGGAATGGGAATAAAAGACATAACTCTCCAACTTTCATACGAATCCATTTGACTCTTAAACATTTTCCAGGAATTCTTTATGTATGAAAAGAAATTATCTGTACACAAAGACATTACAGGGTCTATAGGTCCTATGATAGTACACTGACAGTCTAAGTGAAATTAATCTTTTTCACATCCTTTTCCTTGCTGTTGTAATATGATTTATATGATTAAAAACTTAAAAAATAAGATTCCTAGATAGATAAATCATAAAATATGGCATAATGATTCTGAAAAGCGCAAGTTTTCCCCCTACACTCAGCAAAAAAACAAAAACAAAAACAAAAAAACACCCTGTATTTAAATTAAATTAAAATGCAAAAAAGTTAACTAGTTTCAACTACTGAATACTGCTAATACTTAAAAGTAAAACATGGAAAACAATGGCTTTGCTCTAAGAATACTGTAAACTATTGCATTTACTACTAGCAACCAAAAGTAACAAATACAGAAGTATAAAGTTTAAGAATTCAATGTACACTAAGTCAATCAGGACTTTTACATTTATGTCTCTTAGTATAATGCTATTTTAAATTTTTACCCTTTTGCCACTATTTTCCATGATGCCTAAGCACAGAGAGATAGAGATATAGTGGCACTCAATAAATTTTTTTTTTCAAGTGACTGGAAATATACCTGCTTTATGTGTTCTGGTTGCTGGGGCTACTTGATACTTCATCCTACTGGTCACTAGTTCTTCTGCCTTTCAATTATAGATTTTCAGACTGAATGTTTTCAAGTCCAATAATCTCCACTTTTTATCTTTGCTTGCTCTTCTATGCCATGAAAAAAAAAGTTACCCAGTTTTTAATGCATGGGATAAGAAAAGTCATGTGATAGATTATGATGTCCATTTACTTGTATCTTGTTTGTCTACTGTTTAAATCTACCTTACTTTTCTTACTGTATATTTATAACTGTGGCATAGTTATGAGTTTTACATTTTACGGTTACACAAACATGGGTAGTTTACAGATAAACTCACAGGAACACATATATAGTACACAAACTAAAACACTACTGAAAATAAAAGGAAGTACAATCAATAAGCATAAAGTAGTGCATATAAGACAAATCTGGGCATATGATCACCTTATTTAGAAGCAGTGTAGTAAATAAAAATTATAGCACAAACTGATGGTTAAGATTCTACCAGTTAAATTGGTCTTAACTGACTTTTCCTATTAAGACTGAGTATGATTCTTCATTATCTTGATTGGACGTACCCAACTATGTTCAATATACCCTAACATAAAATGTACTTTATGTGAAGTGTCTGAAAATTGGTATTATACCATATATAGTATAAATAACTACCTGTATAAACCTATCATTAACAAGACAGTTATCACATTATTTTGACACTTTCATATGGAAATGCTGTGATAAAGAATGAAGTATATTTATCAAAACAAGTGATTTCAGAAAAAAAATGACAAGAGTAAGTATCATCAATCTCCAACACCACATATGAAATCAGTAAATGTTTTCTGAGGTCCAATATCAGGAAACCAAGATATCCTAATAAAATAGGCAAGAGGGCGTTAACTAATGGAAAATCCATTCTCTGAACATTATCAGTGATTTTTAAAGTTATTTTTCTATTACGGTTGTCCTGATTTTCCCGTTGCTCTCCCCTGTCCATCCAAACTCTTCTCCCACAATCAATTCCCAAGGAAGGAAATCCTGCATTTGTGACATGAATGAACCTTGAAGGCACTATGCTAAGTGAAGTAAGTCAAACAAAGAAAGACAAATACTGAGCGATCTCACTTTCTTGTGGAATCTAAAAATATCAAACTCAAAGAAGCAGTGATCAGACTTGCGGACGCCAGAGGCAGGGATGGGGACTGCAGCAAGAGGGTAGTGGAAGGTGCAAACTTTCAGTTATAAGATAAATAAGTTCTGGGGATATAATGTAAAACATGATGACTATAGTTAACAACACTGTCTTATATATTTAAAAGCTGCTAAGACAGTAGACCTTAAAAGTTTTTATCATAGAAGAAAAATTTATAATTATGTGAGGTGAGGAATAACTATTTGAGGTGATGGATGTTAACTTATTGTGGTAATCATTTCACAACATATACACATACTGAATCATTATGCTGTATGCCCTAAACTTACATAACATTACACATTAATTATATCTCAATAAAACTAGAGAAACGATCATATACTCATGAAATAAAAGTTGTACCTACATGCATACTTTGATTACTACCAGGCAGATTTTCCTATAAATAGTAAAATCATGGCAATTGGTTCTATTAATAATCTTTCATCATTCCTTATTTGTGATTTCTTAGTGGCAGCGACTTTAAATTAAATGTAATTTAATTAGATTTTCCTATTTTGATTCTTTGTGTTACCATAAGAATAATCATTAAAACATTTAATAAACTATTTTTTCTCATTTTTGGTGAGGACACT
This sequence comes from Artibeus jamaicensis, assembly GCF_021234435.1. Taxonomy (NCBI): domain Eukaryota; kingdom Metazoa; phylum Chordata; class Mammalia; order Chiroptera; family Phyllostomidae; genus Artibeus; species Artibeus jamaicensis. The sequence continues at coordinate 7,270,017 of NW_026521717.1, read as the reverse complement.
CTATATTATAGAACCTCTAGTTTTCCAAATATCCTTTAAAATTTTATGATGGTATTCTACCTAATAATATTACACATCTGCATTTGTCAGGCTAACATATTACCAGAGGGGTAAGCATACTACACATTATTTGGTAAACCATCACACTATTTTATAATAATAACACAGCTACCCAGGATAATGTTAGTAACTGAAATAGAAAAAGTATACTTACTCAGTTATAATTTCAGAATTTGTAAAGCTGAGGTTGGTTGAATGACCTTCAAGTTTAGAAGATTCATGTGTATTTAAGGCTGGAGTGGTCTTAGTAGCAAGTACTGTTCTTTTTTTGTCTTTTTCAAGTGCTTTTCTCTTCCCACCATTTTGGAAATATTCTCTGCATACACTACAAGTCAAAATAAAGTTATATATTAAAGCACTAAGTAGGAATATAAAATAAAATGGAAAAACATTGGTCTTTATCAGAATGGGGAACTTTAAAATTATAGATTTCTAATTTAAAAATGTCACACAAATGTAAGTTTAAGAACCTTGTAGCACTTTCACATTTTAAAAATTAAGATATACAAAACATGAACACAGACTGTACTAATAAAAAGTTTTTTTCAGAAAAAAATATATATGTATATATATAATTGAAATTTTAACTTTCTTTTTAGCTGAAACATAAGTTCCTCCAAAAAGCTTAAATAATTCTGCTATTCAGTTACACTAAGCATACAAAAGAAATACTGGTAGTAGTCATAGTTAATTCTGAGCCAGCTTTGCTGGTATTAGACAAATATCCCAAGAGTTATTTTCTAGATCCTTCTGGTTTATAAAGGTAAGGTTTTCGACACATTTAAAATCAATTGTCTTCTTATTTTCTCTGAGAGAAGGGTCTAAAAATCACTTAAATAAAAACTGTATCATTTCATAAAGGTATATATTCAGAAAGCACAATGGTTTGAACACAGTAGTGGTTTTTATAATATTCAAGAATTATTTCTGTGTATCAAGAGATAATTCCTGCTGGTCCCAATTCCTATACTATAAAAATGGAGATTTATCAAGATGTATTGATTTAAGCTCATTACAGTATAGCCCATATCAGGTTGCTATCAAGAATCAGAAACTGATGAATGGCATAACCTTAAACAATTTTTTTGTACCTAATATAATTTTACAGTGAATACAGTGGGGCCCCATGCCTTGTATGCATGAGGTCTGTGCAGAAAAATTCCAATCATTGTTAATGATTGTGAGAACAGTTTGCACATCATTAATATAACCTGGAAGCCAAGGAAAGTAGAATGGAATGTGCATGCACAAACCGTGATGACCTCATTGCAGTAGTCAGTGGGGCAGAAGATGCTATTGAGTGAACATGTGTACTGTGTGGCTTCAAAATGACTGAGCAGAGCAACGAATCTGTATAGAATTCTACCTTAAGCTTGAACATTCCTCCACAGAAACTATTTTGATGATTCAGAAGGCTGCAGCTGTGGGCAACTGGTGATTGGCAGCTTCATTATGAGAACACACCCATTTACGCATCACATCTCATGCAGACAATACAATGTAGCAAAATTGTTTCCAATAAGTTAAAGATAACTAAGTGCTACTAGAGCCATCTTACAGAAAAAACAAATGAACTTTCTGGCCAACCTAATATAATGTTGGATACTTGGACACATTCATAAAAAAAATCCATAGATTTTATAAAACCAAAAGTGAACACTAGCATAAACTATGGATTTTGGATGATGATGATATGTCAGTATAGGTTCATCGATTATAACAAATGCAGCACTCTGAGTGGATAGTGACAGTAGAGGTATATGTGCATGCCCCTATAGGTGGGACATATAGGGTATATATGCACAGTGAGTATATATGGGAACTACCTGTACTTTTTCTTACAGCAAAACTGCTCTATAAAATAAACTCTACCTGAAATAGGAAAAAAAAAATCCAACTCAGAATAGATATTATGTGCCTTCTGATGTAATATACTACACTAAGAAGGGTACTATCACCTATATAATATTTTGCTAATATGCTTAACTTCAATCTAATCAAAAGGAAACAACCATATAAAGCCAAAGTGAGAGATTTCTTGTTCCTAGGAACTAAAAAACACTGTGAGTCAAGGATTTTATATCTATCCAAGTTGTGCATCTTGTAAAACCATAGAAAAGCAGCTTTTGTTATGTAAAAATTCATGAAACATTATAGATGCAAGCTGTTTATAAAAAATCTACTGAAAGATGAATTCCTCCATGAGATGATTCAGAAATACTGGTGAAGAGGATGGTAGTGAATAAAAAGCATTAAATAAAATTAAAAAAAAAAAAGATTTTTATAATCCTGAAGGCAACAATTCCAAATGAAGATGAAAGTTATAAATATTTATGTGCTACTTATCAGAGCAACCATCTCTTTACAAAGCAGATAAACCAGGAAGATGCATGTAGAAACAGATATAGTTAACAACAGGTAACTTTTTAAAACACCACTTTCAGCCTGGCTAGTGTAGCTCAGTAGACTGAGCGTGGGCCTGTAAACCAGAGTATCACCGTTCGATTCCCTGAGGTGCAGGCCAGTTCTCAGCAGGGGACACATGAGACACAACCATACATTGATATTTCTCTCCCTCTCTCCTTCCCTTCCCCTCTACAGATAGATAGATAGATAGATAGGTAGATAAATATTTTTAAAAATAAAAATAAAATACCACTTTCAATCAAATGAATGAAAAATAAGCCCTAAAGAGCATAATAAGGTTTATATTATCATTATTTAACAAATATTGCTCTCACACAGACAGTACAGCTTCTTATCAAGTGTACATGGAATAGTCGCAGTATGAGTCATGAAAAAATAATGCAAACAAAATCATCCAATCACAATGCAATACAACTAAAACTAACAACAAAGTAGATCCAAAAAACCATTTCCCTGCAAATGTTTTAAATTAAATAACTCTAGGTCAAATAAAAATATTGGTAAAAATCATAGGATAACTAAAAACAAAATGAACAATAAGGAAAACAAGAAGTCAGAATCTAAGGAATGCAACTGAAATAGAGACTCGAGGAAAATTCAAGTCATTTAATATTATACCAATACAAATAAAATAATAAAAATAAATGAAGTAAATATCCAATTCAAAGGATTAGGATAAAAATATAAACAAAATAAAAAAAGAGAGGAAGGGGTATTAATGATTTAGAAAACTAGGACTGACAAATAAATATACAAACTGGTTCTTTAACTTGCATAACTTTATCCAAATAAAACTGAAAACTTAGATGAAACAATTTTTCTAAGAAAGAGATCCAAGATGGCAGCAGAGCAGGTGGAAGCTATACTAACCACCTCCCAGGACCAAAGTGGAATTACAACTAAATTATAGAAAAATCATCATGAATAATCAACTGAACAATACCTGGAAAAAAGCCTTATAACCAAGGACTTTACAGAAGAAACCACGTCCACTACATTAAGATTGGCAGGAATTGGGGAGGCATGAGATGGCTGCCAGGGCTCCCACAGGCAACCAATAAAGTTCCAGAGGTGGCTGGGGGGAGGTGGTCCACCTGAGAACTGTGGGATCTAAACCCTAAGCTGGGCACCACAGCTAAGAGCACCAGAACTAGGAAAGAACCCAAATAACATCTGTCTGCAAAAAGCAGTGGGTTTTCTGTCTACTAGGGAGAGATGGCTAGAGACACAGAGAACACACAAAATTTTGTTTGTAGTCACTTATCTTGGGCTCTAGCTGAGGAAGGGCAGAACAGACGAGCAATGTGAGAAGAGTCTGGGGTAGGTGGCCCTGGGGAGAAAGCTGAAGGGTCAGCCATCAGGATCCCTGTCCTGAGTCATTCCCCATGATACTGTGGCCAACTTCCTCAGGCAGAACTCTCCCTTTCAAGTGGCATCAGCCTGAGGGTAAGAAATAGTCCTACCTGCAGCAATCCCTGTGGAGCTTAAGCTCTGCTGAGTAGTACTGATGGAGGCACTTTCACTGCTTAACCAAACAGAAAGCCAGCAGGGGAAGGTAGATCTTTGAGAGATTTGAGACTATAAGTGACCCTCCCCAAACCCCAGTGCTAGTAAAAAAGTCAGCCTTGGTGCACAGGTTGAATCTTTTTACGCACACCTAGGCCCAGCAGAGGGAGCCACACAAAGTGTGGATTGCTAATAGTTCCAGAAAGGTTGCCCAGGGTCAGTCAGCATTTGATACAGGGCAGCAACAGAGTCTTTGCATTCCTGCCTAATGCATAAAAACAAACACAATGGGACAGCCAAAATGGGAAGAAAAGGAAGCAGGCCTCAGAAGTAAGAACAAGAGAATTTTCCAGAAGAACTAAATGAAATGGAAGCAAGCAACTTATCAATATAAAATTTAGAGTAATGATTATAAGGGTGCTCAACAGTATCAAAAAGGACATAGAAACCATAGAAAAACAGTCATCTGTTCAGAATACGGTATCTGAAATAAATAATATGGGGGTGGACACACAAAAACCAGGATTTATTTATAAAAAAATTGTGTATTTATCTTTACATGTTTAAACTTCATTCACCATCAAAGTGTTACAAAACAGAGGGCGGGGGGGGGCAATATTTGGCCTACCTAGGGATACCAAAAACTGCTACAGAACAACAGCCCCCCCCCCACCGCCCTGAGGATGGTATACTAATACCTACTAGGCTCCAATTGGAAAGACATCTCTCAATGCCAGAGATTTGTGAAGAGGAAAGAAAAGGGTTTTTTATGTACAGACTTAAAGTAGTGACCTGAGGCCCCCATAAAAACATCAAAGTCCTTTAGGATAACCACAGACGCCCACAGGGCTTCCTTCTCCCCCTGCCCTAATTCAGGGTACCCTATCTCAGGAAAAGAAGCACACATCTGTTTCAGGTCGCTGGCACCGTGAGCTGTGTTGCTGTCCAGGCAAGATCTCCAGTTAATCCAAAGTCATGTGGTACCTTCTCACGGTCCCCTGGCAAGAGTTCTTTCTAACAAGTTCCACGCAAAGTCTCTCCTGCTTCCCAGGCCCCTCGGCCAAAGGGAGCATCCCAAAGCTGCGTGGGCCTCTTCTACCAAAGCTGCAGGGGTCCGCACTCTGCCAAAAGTACGTGGCTTTCTTCTTCATCTGGCTGCAGGGATCTCCATCCTGGCAAAGCTGCATGCTCTCTCTTTCACCTCACCAAGAGGGAGTCCTAACTCTGCTAAAACTGCGTGCTTCTCCCTTTCACCTGGGCAAGAGGGGGTCCTAACTCTGCCCCAAACTGCATGGATCTCTCCCTCAATGGCTGCAGGGGTCTGTACTCTCCCAAAACAGTGTGGCTCTCCTCTCCGCCTCACCAAGTGGGAATCCTTACATTGCTGAAACTGCATGGCTCTTTTTTTAATGGCTGCTGCATCTGGGTTTAAATCCACCACCCCCTCAGTCCTCCTTTGCAACCCCATTTCCGACTCCTCCCACAATTGGTTACACCTGCCAGGACTCCCCGTATTATTCCAAGTGTACTGGGCTGCCATCATGAGTCTGGGCAGGTGTGGCCCCATGGTGTGAAGCCAATCAACTCCAAGTTCCCACACAGGCGCTGTAACTCAGGGGACCTGCCCCTAGTTACGTTTTGGGTGGAAGTTACTTCCTTCTCCCTGGGTCAAAGCATGGCCACAACTATTTAACATATCTATGCAGCCAGTTAAAGGTTATAGATACGATAAATGACCATTCCAGAGGTTAGCTGCATAACTGTTGCTATGCAAAACAACTCTCAATGGCTCTGCTCCATTTGTCCCTATCCCCAACTGACACCTGGGGGGAGGGGGAGGACATCTGAATATTTCCTGGACACCCTGAGCTCTGGACCCCATCCCAAATCCTTTTTTGGGGGCCCCCCTCCTGCTTGCGCCCTTTTACAAAAGTACTCTCCATTTGATGCAATAAACCTACTGAGACTTTTTTCCGCTGCTCAAAATAGTTTTTGAACTCACCGATTCTAATGCCCTTTAGTGCTATTGCCATTTTTTTGTTTCACCTCTGCAACACTGGCAAAACCTTTCTGTTTGAGAACTTTATTCATTTGGGGAAACAAAAATGCGTGCTTGGGCCAGGATCAGGTGAATAGAGAGGGTGAGGGTTAGCCCCGCCAACAAAAAGGAAAGAGTGTAGGGGCTATTTGCTACTACTAAGTGCACCTCAGATTGATCAAAGGAGTGCAGAGCTAGGTGGGCTCACTGGCGCCAGCTTGGCACAACTGCGCTGAGCAGAAAGTGTGAACTCTGGGGACGTGTGCTGAAAACTGGACACCTGTGATTATTGTAGCCCAAACTGAGCCCCCATACTTATGAAAGAACAGGAAAGGAAAATGGGAGCTGAGTCGACCACTGCCTGCAGGAACCAGGAACTTCTGCAAAACCTGCTGGGCAGGCTTAACAATCAGCAGAAGGGCTTTTTTTAAAATTTTATTTTAAGAGTAAGACAGTAAGACCTGAAGCTGAGAGAAAACAGACAGATCCAGAAAGAAATCTGGAGCTGAGAGAAAACAGATCCAGAAAGAAATTAGAAGGTGAACACAAACACATGAGAAAAATTTTACCTTTCTCTTATCAGAACTTAATTTTTTCTTTTTTTCGTCCACTTAGTTTTTTGGTTTGTTTTTACTGTTTATTTTGTTTCTTTATTATTCTCTCTTTCATATTGCATTTTAGTTTCTCTTCTTTCACTTCACTCATCTTCCAAATAACACCCTAAGCTTGATCTTTTATTTTTTATTCTTTTTATTCAGATTACATATTAACCATATTATTGTTATTCCAATTCCTATAACACCCTTCCCTGGTCTTAATCCATTTTGCATTTTTCCGGAGCTTTAATACTGTTGGTATAAACTTTCTTTACTTTTACACTATGCAAACTTTCTATTCCTTACTCTCACTATTTCTTCTCCATCAAACCTCGCATAAGCACTCTTCTTCTTTTAAGTCAGTTTACATTATTTTTCCCTTCTTATAAGAGTTTTATTTCTTTTCCACCTTTTGTAAACAGTGGCTACCTGGATAAAATAACACGATTACTGCTGTACTTCTCCATTGGAATTCCTATTTGTTCATTATGTGTTTGTCCTTTAAATTCCATATAATATTCTCCCCCTATCTTACTCTATTTTGCTTTCCCCATGCCCATGATCAGTTGAGTGAAGAATCTTATTTCTTTGTTTTCTCTTACTTTCCTCCCCCTCTCTTAACCTGGGCTTTACTCTTTACTCTTATTAATCTGCTTCCCCCATCTTCTCAAAACCATTTTTCTTTACCATAGACAACTCACAATCACTTTTCACTATTATACAACATTCTCATTCCCATTCCACCTTTATTAAACTTCATTCAGCTGTGATTGCTATCGACCCTGCTGTGGTTTTTCTGCAATTTTGCTCCCATTGGTCCAGTACCTTTTCAATTTCACTTCAAATTTTATAGTACACTCTTCCCATTTCTTACCCCAGTGTTCACATTGTCCTTTCGTGTTTTACTTACATTTTAAATTTTGTTATCTCCCTTTCTTCGCATCAGTTCTACCCTAGTATTTATCAAATCTCCTTCCTCTTAAGAGTCAATAATATTTTCCCCTCTTTCAGTCATCTCATATTCTTTTTGTCATATCTTATATCCACAATCCCCCTTCACCTTTATTAAGCTTAGCTCAATTGCAGTTGAGAATACTGATGTGGTAGGGGGTTATTTTACTGGTATATGTTTGGTTTTCTGGTAATACTGCTTTGTTAACAAATACCTGTACAACAGCACACAAGATAAGGTGGGACTACCAATAAGCCCGATGGAGGGGAGAACCCAACAACAAAGAAGCCTCCAACAAGTACAACCCAAGTACAATAAGAGACCCAACACAAATGGAAGAAAGGGCAACCCAAGAACATCAGACAAGGAGATCAAAGAGACCATACCACTGAGTCTCACAGAACTCCTACCACAGAAGGTGAAGCCATGATGACAGCTGGCAAAGGAGGACATCTGAAAAAAGAAACCAGAAAGACTCACCTAACATTGTAAGACAAAGAAAGAACCTGGAATTGAAAGGATTGGGGAATTGCCAGTAGAAGAGCTAAATGAAATGGAAGCAAACAAATCAATAGACATAGAACTCAAAAGAATGGGTATAAGAATGCACAAGGAACTCAGTGACAACTACAAAGAACTGAGTGGGGAAAAAGTATGAAAAAAGAAACAGTATGAAAAAAGAAACAGAACCTATAAACAAGAACCAGGAAGAAATGAAGAATATAATGTCTGAAATAAAACCTACATTATAAGGAATTATAAGCAGGCTGAATGAAGCAGCAAACCAAATTAGTGAGCTGGAAGACAAGGTAGAAATAAATACCAGGTAGGGCAGCCGAATGAAAACAGATGCAAAAGGTATGAAGATAGCTTAAAGAAGTTCAGGACAACATGAAATACAACACATTTTGAACCACAGCAGTACCAGGAAGAGAAGAAATGGAGGAGGGGAAAGAAAACATGTTTGAAAAAATAATAACAGAAAAGTTCCCTAACCTGGAAGAAAAAGGCATGCAAGTTTAGGAAACAGAGAGGTTCTCAATCAAGATGAACCCAAACAGGCTTACTCCAAGATACATCATAATTAAAATGCCAGTCATTAAGGACAAAGAGAATCTTAAAGGCTGAAAGGGAGAAACAAATAGTGACATACATGGGAGTTCTGATAAAGCTAGCAGGTGATTTCTCAACACAGACACTACAAACCAGAAGGGAGTGGCAAGATATAAAGCTAGCAGGTGATTTCTCAACACAGACACTACAAACCAGAAGGGAGTGGCAAGATATATTCCAATTAATGAAAACCAGAAATCTGCAAACAAGAATATTCTACCCAGCAAAACTCTCAATTATAATGAAAGGAAAATAGGGAGTTTCCCAGACAAAACATAGCTAAAAGAATACACCTCCACCAAAACAGCAGTGCAAGCAAGAGATGCTAAAGTGACTGCTTTAAGAAGAGGAATAAAAAGAGTGACAGATGGAGGAACACAGGTACAATGGGGGAAAATGTATAAGAGTCTATCAATAATAACCGATTATATGCTCCAATCAAGACATACGGTACCCAAATGAGCCCTGGCTGGTGAAGCTCAGTGCACTGAGCACAGGTCTGCGAACCAGAGGATCGCGGTTCAATTCCCAGTCAGGGCACATGCCTGGGTTGCAAGCCAGTTCCCTGCAGGCCAGTTCCCAGCAGAGGATGCACTAGAAGCAACCATACATTGATGTTTCTCTCCCCCTTTCCTTCCCCCCTAAAGATAAATAAATAAATAAATATTAAAATAAATAAATAGACTAAAGTCTTAAAAAAAAAAAAGACATACGGTACCCAAATGAAAAAGAAAACATGAACTACACTTATTCTTCCTATAAAAGACCCACCTCAGAACAAAAGCCCTACACTTATGGAAAGTGAAGGGTTAGAAAAAATATTCCAAGCAAGTAAAAGGAAAAAATAAGCCGTGGTAGCAATACTTATATAAGGAAAAATAGATTTCAAAACAAAGGCCACAGTAATAGACACAGAAGGATACATCAAAATACTCAAAGGGAGAATCCATCATGAAGACATAAACATTGTAAACATATATACAACCAACATAGGACCACCCAGATATATAAGGAAAATCTTGGAGGACTTTAAGAAAGATACTGACAACAACACACTTCTACTAGCAGATTTTAATACCCCACTGTCAAAAATGGATAGATCTTCCAAACAAAATATCAACAAGGACATTGTGGCATTGAACAATGCCCTAGATGAAATGGACTTTTAACAGATATACATAGAACCTTTCATCCCAAAGAAGCAAAATACACACTCTTTTCAAACACACATGGAACATTTTCAAAGACACAACATCTGAGAGGACACAAAACAAGCCTCAACAAATTCAAGAAAACTGAAATTATATCCAGCATTTTCTCAGATCATAAAGCCCTAAAACTAGAAACAACATTCAGGGAAAAAAACTCAAAAATATTCAATCTCATGGAGACACAACAGCATGTTATTAAACAATGAATGGGTTAATAATGAGATCAAAAAAGAAATCAAAAACTTTCTGTAAACACATGAAATTTAACACAGAACAGTCCAGAATCTATGGGACACAGCAAAGGCTATCCTGAAAGGGACGTTCATAGTAATACAGGCCTACTCAGAAAAGATAGAAACACTTCAAATAAACAACCTAACACTACATCTACAATAAGTGGAGCACCAACAAGAAACCATGCCCAGAGTGAGTAGAAGGAAAGAAGTAACCAAGATCAGAGCAGAATTAAATGACATAGAGACTAAACAAAAAATTCAAAGGATCAATAGATAAAGGAGCTGGTTCTTTGAAAAGACAAGCCAAAGTGACAAGCCTTTTCTCAAAAAGAAAAGAGAAAGGACCCAAATAAACACAATCAGAAATGAAAGAGGAGAGATTAAAACTATTCCCACAGAGATACAAACGACTATATGAAGAAGCACAAAGCACATGTCCCAAAATTGAATAGAGAAGAAGCACTAAGACCAATAGCAGCTAGTGAAACTGAAGCAGTAATCAAAAAACTCCTGACTTCCACCAAGATGGAGGCATAGGTGGATATGCCATGACTTCTCACACAACCAAGTTTAGAGCCAACTAAATATTAGCAACAGAAAACACAGCCAGAACACAGAAAACTGAACTTTTTGGAAGTCTGTTAACAACAAATTCTTCAGCCTGATCGGTAAGGGGCGAAACCAGCAGCTGGTGGAGCGGGGTTGCACAGGAAAACTCAGTCAGACGGACTCAGGTGCGCAGAATCCAGGCTCCCGGAATCCAGGCGCAGGGTTGGACCTAGTGAGTGACCCCGGGGGGAAACAGGGAGGGAGAAGGGCTGCGGGTTGACTGTGGTCACGCATTTGTGTGCGGATAGACAAGTGAGGGAGTGGGCGATTGGACCGGAACCCAGCGGGTCCCCACACTAGCGGCAGGGAGGGCGCCGCCATTTCCCTGCTCTGATCCCACCTCCACATACAGCATCATAACCCAGCCACTCTGAGTGGCCTGGCCCTGGTGAACCACCTAAGGCCCTGCTCCTCACCCAGCGGTGAGAAACAGCAGAGGGGGTCGCCATTTCCCCGCTCTGACCACGCCCCCACATACAGCGTCACAACCCAGCGACCTGGCAGTCCAAGGTGCCGGTCCTCACACTTAAAGAGCGCGAACAGACCAAAAATGGCTCAAGAAGATCTTAAAGCCCCAGAGCCTATAAATCTAAGCCATGAAGAAATAGCAAAACTCTCAGACACACAGTTTAAAACACTAGTGATCAGGATCCTCACAGAACTGGTTGATTATAGCCACAAATTAGACAAATATATGAAGGTGAAACTAATTGAAATGAATGGAATTGCACAGGAAACCAATAGCAATGAAAAGGAAACTGGGACTCAAATCAATGGAGTGGACCAGAAGAAAGCAAATAATGGCCAAACAGAAAAGAGTCAAGAAGCAAGAATTCAAAGAAATGAGGAGAGGCTTAGGAACTTCCAGGACATCTTTAAATGCTCCAACATCTGAATTATAGGGGTACCAGAAGGGGGAAAGGCACAGCCACCAGAGGAAAACTTATTTGAACAAATAATAAAGGAGAATTTCCCCAATCTGGCAAAGGAAATAGACTTCCAGGAAATCCAGGAAGCTCAGAGAGTCCCAAAGAAGTTGGACCCAAGAAGGAACACACCAAGGCACATCATCATTACATTAGCCAAGATGAAAATGAAGGAGAGAATCCTAGAAGCAGCAAGAGATAAGGGGACAGTCACCTACAAAGGAGTCCCCATCAGACTGTCAGTAGATTTCTCAAAAGAGACCTTACAGGCAAGAAGGGGCTGGAAAGAGGTATTCCAAGTCATGAAATCTAAAGACCTACAACCAAGATTGCTCTATCCAGCAAAACTTTCATTTAAAATGGAAGGACAGATAAAGTGCTTCTCAGATAAGATCAAATTCAAGGAGTTCATCAGCACCAAGCCCTTATTATATGAAATGTTAAAGGGACTTATCTAAGAAAAAGAAGTTAAAGAAACATGAACAGTGAAAGGACAACAAACTCACAGTTATTAACAACCACACCTAAAACGAAAGCAAACTAAAAGGACAGCTAGATCAGGAGTGGAAACATAGAAATGAAGATCTCATGGAGGGTTAGCAACAGGGGAGTGGGAGGAGGAGAAGGTGGGAGAAGGTACAGAAAATAAGTAGCATAGACAGTAGATAGAAAGTAATGGGGGGGCAAGAATAGCATGGGAAATATAGAATCTAAAGGACTTGAGACACATGGTCATAAACTAAAGGGGGGGTAATGGTGGGGATGGGGGGGTAGGGTGGAGGGGAATGAAGGGGGGGAATAGAACAACTGTAATAGCATAATCAATTAAAAAAAAAAAAAAACCCTCCTGGCACACAAAAGGCCTGGACCAGATGGTTTCACAGGAGAATTTTGCAACAATTTAAGGAAGAGCTAACCCCTACCCTTCTCAAACTATTCCAAAAACTTCAAGAAGAGAAAAATCTCCAAAATTCTTTTTATGAAGCCAGCACATCGTAATCCCACAGACAAAAAAGGACAAAACAAAGAAAGAAAACTCTAAGCTAATGTCACTGATAAACAAAGAAGTGAAAATCAAAATCCTTAACAAAACATTGGCAAACCACATCCAGCAATACACCAGATCATACACCATGATCAAGCGGGATTCATCCCAGGGATGTAAGGATGGTACAATACTCAGAAATCAATAAACATAAAATATCACATAAACAAAAGACAAAAATTACATGATCATATTAACAGATGTGGAAAATGCATTTGATAATATAAAGCACGCATTTATGACAAAAACCATCAGCAAAGTGGGAATAGAGGGAGCATACCTCAATATTATAAAGGCCATACATGAGAAGCCTATAGCCAACATCATAATCAATGGGAAAAAGCTTAAAGCTTTCCCACTAAGTTCAGGAACAAGACATGGGTATCCACTTTCACCACTTCTATTCAACATAGTACTGAAATTCTAGCCACAGAGATTAGACAAGAAAAAGAAATAAAAGACATCCGAACTGGAAAGAGAGAAGTAAAACTGTCTTTGTTTGCAGATGACATGACAGTGTACATAGAAAACCCTACAGACTCCCCCAAAGAACTACTCGACCTAAAAACCAAATTTTGCAAAACAGCGGGTACGAAGTCAATATTTAGAAATAGAATAGATTTTTATACACCAAGAGTGAAATATTGGAAGCATAAATTAAACAAAAAAGTTCCATTTCCTATAGTAACAAGAAAAATAAACTACTTGGGAATAAACCTAACCAAGGAGCTAAAAGATCTGCAAACAAAAAAAATACAGAACACTGAAGAATGAAATTAAGGAAGACACAAATAAATAGAAGCATATGCCATGTTCAGGGATAGGAAGAATTAGCATCATCAAAATGTCAATATTACCCGAAGCAATGTATAGATTCAATACCATCCCTATTAAAATACCAATGATGTTTCACAGATATAGGAAAAACATTTCAAAAGTTTATGTGGCACCAGAATGACCCTGAATAGCCTCAGCAATTCTGAGAAAGAAGAACAAAGTAGGAAGGATCACAATACTTGATATCAAACTATATCACCAGGCTACTGTAATCAAAACAGTCTGGTACTGGCATAAAAACAGACACATGGATCAATGAAACAGAATAGAGAGCTCAGAAAAAAAAAAAACATGTTTCTATGGTTGACTAATATTCAACAAAGGGGCAGGGGCATAAAATGGAATAAAAATAGCCTCTTTAACAAATGGTGTGAGATCTGGACAACTACATACAAAAAAGTAAAGCTCGACACAAACATACACCATACACCAAAATAAACTCAAGACGAATAAAAGACTTATAAATATAAGTTGCAACCTTGAAAGTCCTAGAGGTGAACATAGGCAAGAAAATTTCAGATATTCCATGCAGCAGTGTTTTTACCAATACATCCTTTATAATGGAAAGAATAAATGGGAGTACAGCAAATTAAAAAGCTTTTGCATGGCAAAAGAAAATATCAGCAAAATAAAGAGGGAACCAACAGTATGGAAAATATACTTGCCTATGATATTTCAGACAAGGGTTTGATCTCCAAAATACATAAAGAACTCACAGGACTCCACTCTAGGAAGACAAAGAATCCAATTAAAAAATGGGTAAAGGACCTGAACAGACACTTATTCAAGGAGAACACACAGACGGCCCATGTTAAAGGATGCTCAGCCTCACCAGCCATCAGAGAGATAAAAATTAGAAACACAATGAGACACCACTTTAAACTGGTCAGAATGGCCATTATAAGCAAATCAACAAATGCCTACAAGGTTGTGGAGAAAAGGGATCCCTGGTACACTGCTGGTGAGAATGCAGACAAGTGCAGCCACTGTGGAAAACAGTATGGATTTTCCTCAAAAAACCAAAAATGGAACTGCCTTTGAACTTGGCAATTCCAGTGCTTAGGTTATGTCCTAAGAATCCTGAAACACCAATTCAAAAGAACCTATGCACCCCTATGTTTAGCAGCACTATTTACAATAGCCAAATCCTGGAAACAGCCTAAGTACCCATTAGGAAATGAGTGGATCAAAAATCTGTGGTACATTTACACAATGGAATACTACACACATGAAGAAAGAAGGAACTCCTTCCTACCCTTCATCACAGCATGGATGGAACTGGAGAGTATTATGCTAACTGACATAAGCCAGGCTGGGAAAGACAAATATCATGATCTCACCTATAAGTGTAACCTAATCAACAACAACAAAAAACAAGACAGCAAAATATAGCCAGAGACATGGAAATAAAGAACAAACAGACAGTACCAGAGGGGAGGTGTGAGGTGTATAACTGGGTAAAGAAGTGTAAGGATCAAGTCAAGGAACATGTATAAAGGACCCAAGGACAAAGACAATGTTGGGGTGGGAGGATGGAACGGGAGATGTAGGGCATGGGTAGGGTAGGGGAGAGTAACCTGGGGAAAAGGAAGACAACTATAATTGAAAAACAATAAAAAAAAATTTTAAGAGATTAAATTAAAAAACCAGATAAACATACTCAAAAGAAATGCCTATAATTTCTATTACATGATGTATAATTAATATAAAAGGTCCTAAAATCTATGACGAAAATAGGACTAGAACAGTCTAAATGTTCATCTTCACCCACTTTTTATTGTATAAATTATATACTAAATTGGTTGAACTCTCTTAAGCTTACGTTGTATCAGGCAGGATTTCTGTACTCTTTTGAAGAGAGGATACAATACCTAAATTCAAATGTTCTGTTATGTAATGAAAATAATGAATTCAGACTAAATAAATCCTATTAATTAAAAAAAAAAAGGTACATTGAAGCAAATGAAAATGAGAACATCACAACCCAAAATCTGTGAGGCAAAGACAAACCAATCCTAAAATGAAAATTCATAGCATTACCTGCCTATTTCAGGAAACAAGAAAAAGCTAAAATAAACAATCTAACTTTATAGTTAAAGGAACTTGAAGAAGAATGTTGTGGACAGCTCTGCCTGGTTCTAGGAATTGTAACTCGACCCCCCCTGTGGCTAAGGGCAAGGAACAGCTTTTGGAATGTGAGCCGAAGGAGACAAAGCTTATTTCTGGTACCAAACGCTGCCTCAGTTTCCTCTCCCTGCCCCCAAAGCTTGGTTGGAAGTCAATGACAGGTAAGACCACTCACAGCGTGGGGCAACCTAAGCCAGACTCAATCACTTGGGAGGCTATCATGGAAGGACTTGGGGGGCTGCAACAAACAGGGAGCAATGGACTCTCGCCTCCGGCCTTGAGAAAGCCCAAGTCCCCATGTTCTCTGGGAGAAGTGTGTCCTGGCTCCAATCCCCTTAACCCTGAATACCTGATGGGGAGGCAGTGCAGCTCTTTGCCTTGCTAGAGTGGTATCCAGGGTAAATCAGGCATAAGAAAGAATACGTAAAAATCCTGTGAAACCTGCTTTGTTTAGAATGCTCTCATTTAAATCATAAGGGTCCAAGCAAGAAGTTGGTTCCTCAAAGTTTTATGGCTCATTAGCTATCTGACCCTGACTGAGAATAAGCCCTCAGATTTCTTTGAAATGTTATCTGCTGTTTGATCCTTGCTGCCCTGTATTCCTGTGTATCACAACCCAATAAAAGCCCCTGGAGGAGGGGGCTCAATGCCTTTTTCCCCTGAGAAACTGGCCACCTCTTCTCCCCAAGCAGATCACATCATGTCTCTGTCATGTTTATTCTCATCCGTGGCACACGGGGGACTTGCAAGGAAAGTCGCCCACACAGAAGAACAAGAAACCAAGCCCAAAGTGAGTAGAAGGAAGGAAATAATAATCAGGGCAGAAATAAATAAAATACATTCTTAAAAAAAATACACATGATCAATGAATCCAACAGCTAGTTCTTGAAAAGATAAACAAGACTTTCAAACCTTTAACTTGAGTCACAAAAGAGGACCCAAATAAATAAAATCAGAAGTGAAAAAGGAGAAATAACACTGACACTAAAAAAATACAAAGGATTGTAAGAAAGTATTACTAACAACTATATGTCAATAGATTGGATAACCTGAACAAAATGTACAAATTCCTAGAAATATATTCTACTATTTTTCAAAACTAAATCATGGAAGAATCAGAGAATATGAATAGACAGATTACACCTAGTGATACTGAAGCAGTAATCAAAAAATTCCCACCGAACAAAAGCCCTGGACCAGATAGCCTCAAAGGTAAATTTTACCGAACATTCCAGGAAAAAATAACACCTCTTTCTCAAACTATTCCAAAAAACTCAGGAGGAGGTAAGATTCCCAAGCTCATTTTACTAGGCCAGCATTATCCTAATGCCAAAACCAGATATAAACACTATAAAAAAACCTACAAAATTATAGGCCAGTATCACTGATGGACATAGATGCTAAAATTGTCAACAAAATATTAGCAAACCAAACCTAGAAATACATCAAAAAGATCAGACAGCATGAACATATGAGTTTTTCCCTGGGATGGAAGTTTGGTACAATATGTGCATATCAATAAATGTGATATAGTACATGGACAAAATGAAGGATAAAAACCACATGATCTTAGAATAGATGAAGAAAAAGCATTTGAAAAAACCCAACATCCATTTATGATTAAAAAAAAAAACTGTCAGCAAAGTGGGAACAGAGGAACATATCTCCATATAATAAAGGCCATATGTGACAAACCCACTGCCAGCAGCACTCTCAATGGGCAGAAACTACAAATGTTCCTCTTAAGATCATAAACAAAAAACAGGGATGTCTGCTTTTATCTCTCTCATTCAACATAGTACTGGAAGTCCTGGCCATAGCAATCAGGCAAAAACAAGAAATAAAAGGCATCCAAATTAGAAAGGAAGAAGTAAAAGTGTTTTTATTTGCAAACAATATGATACTGCACATAGAGAACCCCAAAGATTCCACCAAGAGACTACTAAAACTGACAAATGAATCCTGTAAAGTAGCAGGATGCAAAATTAATATCCAGAAATCAGTTGCATTTTTATATGTCAAAATAAACTATCAAAGGGAAGTTAAGGTAACAATCCCATTCATGTTATTTCAAAAAGAAAATAAATAACCTAGGAATAAATCTAGCCAAAGATGTAAAAGACCTGTATTTGGAAAATTGTAAGACACTGAAGAAAGAAATTGAAGAAAATACAAATAAGTGGAAGCACATACCGCATTCATGGATAGAAAGAATTAACATAATTAAAATGTCCATATTAACCAAAGCAATCTACACATGTATACATTCAATACCATTTCTATCAATATACCAATGGCATATTTCACAGACTTAGAACTAATATTTCAAAAATTTACAAGGAACCACAAAAGGCCCCGAATAGCAACAAAAATCTTGAAAAAGAAGAACTAAGTTGGAAAAATCACACTATCTAATATCAAACTATACTATAAGACTACAGTAATCAAAACAGCATGGTACTAGCCTACCGACACACAGACACAGATCAATGGAACAGAATAGAGAACCCAGAAATGAACCCACAGCTTTATAGCCAACTGATAATTGACAGAGGAAGCAAGCACATAAAGTGGGCTAAATATAGTTTATTCAATAAATGGTGTTGGGAAAACTGGACAGATACATGCAGAAAAATGAAACTAGACTGCCTTCTTATGCCACAAACAAAAATAAACTCTCTGTGCTTTAACTCAATTACCTTAAGGTAAACCCCCATGAGTACAAAGGAGACAACCTCAAAACTATTTAAATAGTTCCAGACAATAAGAACAAAATAAATTTTTCAAAGTCATTTTTAGGGAACAAATAACAATGAGAATAAGATCTGATAATTTTTACAAAGAACACAAACCAACATCACTTGTAATTATCAATGTAAAAATATGAAATAAAATTTTAGCAAATAGAATGAAGCATGACGAAACAGTATGTATTTCAGGAATGCAAGGATGATTCAATATAAGTTTTTAAATTAATATAGTTCATTATATTCATGTTTTTAAAAAGAATTTATTTATTTTTTAGACAGAAGGGAAGAGAAGGAGAGAAACACTGACGTGTGAGAGACACATCAATCAGTTGCCTCTTGTACACCCCTAAACAGGGCTCTGCATCTGCAACCCAGGCATTTACCCTGACTGGGAATCAAACTGGCAACCTTTTGGTTTACAGGCTGGAGGTCACTCACTGAGCCACATTAGCCAGGGCTATATTCATAACATAAACTTTAATAAGAAAACTCATATTCATTTCCATAAATGCTGAAAAGGACATTCAAGAAATTCAATACTCCTAATAAAAACCCTCAATAATATAGGAATTGGTGGATACTTTCCATCAGTGAAATTAAACACATATCAAAAGCCAATAACTTATTTAACAGGGACACACCACAGACGTTTTCACTAAATGTAGAAGGCACAGCTACGTAACTGACAAGAGAAAAAGAATTAGTCAAATGAATTGCAAAAGGAAAACTGTATATTCACAGATGATATGACAGTATACCTAGACGACCCAAAAGAATCAATCGTAAGCTAATACAGTGAAAGAATTCAGTACAATAGGATGTAAAACATAGAAAAATCAAATCTCCACAAAAACATAAACAATAACCTGTTTGAATATATAATGGAAGGGAAGATTACATTTATAACAGCAACAATATGATAAAATACCTAGGGATAAATATAACAAAAATATGCATAATCACTATATAGATAGCCTTAAAACACTACCACTCACAACTTAGATTAGAACAAATAAAAAGATATACATATTTTTTTCATGACTACAATGATTCAGCATTATAAAGATATTTTTTCCAGTTATAAAAATTTTAATATGTCATCAATAAAAATACAAACTCAAAACTTTAGTTAAGCCAGTTGATTCTAAAATACACGTGGAACAAAACAAAGGCAAGAATAACTAGGAAAATCCTAGGAAAGAAGAATGGTGGTGGGGGAAAGATGTTATAGAATAACATTGATTGAATGATATAGACAATGAAATGCAACAGAAAGCATTCACACATAACCAACTATATGGGAAAACTTTGGCATGTAATATTAGCATCATTTCAAATCATTGTAGAAAAGGTGGATTTTTCAGAAGTGATACTGTGATACAGATAATTATTTGGGTGGAAAAATTAGATCTATACTTTATAACAAATCCAAATATGTGAGAGATCTAAATATAAAAATTATATCATATAAACACTAGAATAAAACATGAGTGAATTATGAATAGGAATTCTTATAGTCTGGGAGTCAGGAAGGTTTTTATAAAACAATCGAAATCTGAAAGCAATAAAAGGAGAGATGAACAGATCTAATGTAAAAACAAAAAACTTCTACATGACAAACCAAATACCTGCATGGCAAAAGATATAAACAAAATCAATGAAAAAGAACACATAATAGTAAATTATACAAAGAGCTCTAAAAATAATCAATAAAAAGGGACCAAAACCAATAGAAAAAAGTATAAAAAACATAAACAATTCATAGAAAAAGAGACATATAATTCCTAATTATATGAAAACACACTCAACATCATTGATATGAGAAACATAAAACCACACAGAGATACCAAATCCCATTTATCAGACTGTCAAAAATTCAACTTCTGGGCAAGCTGAATACTCTGTTGGTGAGTTTGTAAAGAAATGGGTACTCTCAGTTTTTTTGCTAATGAAAGTGAAAAATGATATAACCTCTATGGAGGGTGATTTAGCAATATCTAACAAAATCACATATATTTTTACATTTTTATCCTCGAGTTCCATATCTGGAACTCTACCAAGATAAAATGCCAAAAGTACAAAAAAAGTATACATAAGGTTATTCACTACAATTCTATAATAGGAAAAACTTGTAAATAAGATCAAAACGAGAAAGAAATCTATATACCCTGGTAAGACAAACAAGAAACAAAAAAAAATGGAAAGAAGCTTTTTCTGAGTATACTTTTTAAAATAAAATTTGACTGCTGAATCATGTAAATGTTTTATAGTCCTCCAAAAATACAGGAAATTGGGGGGGGGGGGACAAAACTGAAAATAAAATGAAACCAATTATAGTAAATTGGTAACATAACCATACATAAAATAACCATTTCAAGTAACTTTTAAAAATAGTATTATGACCCTTATTGGGATATATTGTAAAGACAAAAGAACTGGGAAGAAAATTCAATCAGTTTATTGTTAGAAGAAAAATTGGTAGTCTTGAAACCATTACATGTGCACTATAGGACAAAGCAAATGTGTTAATGTTATTCAGAATTAAGTCCTTCAGAGTAATATAAGTGAGAACATAAAAAATAAAGATATTAAAAAATTCTGTAATATTACATTTGAACAGAAAATATCAATTATGAGTTTAACTATATATAATATTTTTCTAACTCTCTTCACTGAAAAATTCTAGAAGGAAGGACAACCCAGAAGCATATCTAGTGCCTAGATCATGATTTCGAAGTGCCATGTCTCATTAAAAGTATTAGGGCTCAAATAAATAGTTTAATACTACAACTTAGGCAGGGAAAGTAAAGGCTCATCTTGTACTAGATAGTAAGAAAGGGCTCAAAGGTGTTTTGAACACAAAAGTTAGCTTTGAAGGGTTATCCACAGACTAAATATGAAATAATTTAACAAAATAAAAAGCACTGGAGACTAATAGGAAAAAAGTGAGTAAGTAACTAACAATCCAAAGGCTACAGATATATTGCAAAAAAAAGAAAAACTCGTTACAATTGGAATTGACTATTATATCAATTCCTTGTGAAAATTGATAATTAAGCAAAAAGATTTACATTATATGTCTATTTTTTTAGTCAGCCTTTCTACACAACATGTCATTCTTTGTTCATAGAGAAGAGCTTAATTTTATAGAATAATGACAACTAATAAATGCAAGGAATAATATTTTAAAATTAAAAATTTTTTTTAATTTAAAAAGTCACTTTGCAACCCCGAGTAAAATTATTTAGTAAATGAGAGTATACCTGTTAGTTGAAATATTGTTGGGAGATGTGATTTACCCATAAGCCAAAATATCATTCTACTTGTTAATTGCAAAAGAAAAACACTAAGTTTACAATAGAAGGATCTAGTAGCAGACACTATCTTAACCAAATGGCAACATTTAGCATCTCTAGTATAATCTGATAATAACAACCTGCTAATGTGATGCAGTATGAATTATGCAGTTTCAGCTAATAGATATTGCAGCAAAAACATGTGACCTGATCAACACTTTAGACCCAACTTTCAGTTTACATGAGATAAAGGAGACTAAATAGTTAAACGGCACCGTGAAAAAACAATCAAATATATCCAAAACAGGGCACAAACCTAATTTTGGATAAGAATATAATCACAAAAGACATTTCATTATGCTCTAAGTAGAAAAAGAAACTATATAGTCTAAAAATCAATATATTGAAATTGAGAGAGCTGAGAGCGCAAGGGGGTTTAAAGAAACTAAATTCAGGAACACAAGCCCTTTCTAAATTCAGGAACACAAACTAAATTCAGGAACACAATCCCTAGATGGGAAGGGATTATCACAGGCACTTGGGCATTTGTTAAAATACTGCATGGGATGCACAGAATCAAGCCTTCCATGGTAGAGATATTCTGTTCTATTAAACGGGCACCAGCAGAGCTTTTAATGCCTCCTCAGAATGGTATGACAGACTGGAATACTTAAGAAACCCAAATGGAGAGATTGTTTCACCCATTCTCCTTATGTTTACCTCTATAGATCTTCAAGTACAGGGGGCAGCAATGGAGGCTTGGAATGGAACTAAAAAGCAGAGACAATTCTCTGCACTCTTCTTTGGGCTTAGGTCAAAGAGCCCTACTAGAGGACAACATTTTTAATATACATAGAACAGGACTCACTCTCAAAGTACGTGATACCAGAGGTGAATTGAAACTATCTAAAGAGGTAATCCACCCTCTCAATCCAGTTTAACATCTAATGGGATCAAAATGTTCTGTACCTCATCCTAGCTGCCTATCAGAAAAAAGCATTCATTCTCTAGGAAAAAATAATATTTACACCAGCCTCTTCTAAATAAATGCCAATATATACATTTTTAAAATTACCAGTCCAGTCATAAATAAAGCAAATAAAGATGATCCATAATCAAAAATAACTCATCCAGAGGTTATAGAACTACAGATAAACTACATGTTTCAATAAGGAGACAAGGACTTTAAAACGACTGTTTTAATGTTTTTTTACATTTTTTATTGATTATGCTGTTACAGTTGTTCTATTCCCCCCTTCATTCCCCTCCACCCTACCCCCCCATCCCCACCATTACCCCCCTTTAGTTTATGACCATGTGTCTCAAGTCCTTTAGATTCTCTATTTCCCATGCTATTCTTGCCCCCCCATCTATTTTCTTTCTACTGTCTATGCTACTTATTTTCTGTACCTTCTCCCACCTTCTCCTCCTCCCACTCCCCTGTTGCTAACCCTCCTTGAGATCTTCATTTCTATGTTTCCGCTCCTGATCTAGCTGTCCTTTTAGTTTGCTTTCGTTTTAGGTGTGGTTGTTAATAACTGTGAGTTTGTTGTCCTTTCACTGTTCATGTTTCTTTAACTTCTTTTTCTTAGATAAGTCCCTTTAACATGTCATATAATAAGGGCTTGGTGATGATGAACTCCTTGAATTTGATCTTATCTGAGAAGCACTTTATCTGTCCTTCCATTTTAAATGAAAGTTTTGCTGGATAGAGCAATCTTGGTTGTAGGTCTTTAGATTTCATGACTTGGAATACCTCTTTCCAGCCCCTTCTTGCCTGGAAGGTCTCTTTTGAGAAATCTGCTGAAAGTCTGATGGGGACTCCTTTATAGGTGACTGTCCCCTTATTTCTTGCTGCTTCTAGGATTCTCTCCTTCATTTTCATCTTGGCTAATGTAATGATGATGTGCCTTGGTGTGTTCCTTCTTGGGTCCAACTTCTTTGGGACTCTCTGAGCTTCTTGGATTTCCTGGAAGTCTATTTCCTTTGCCAGATTGGGGAAATTCTCCTTTATTATTTGTTCAAATAAGTTTTCCACTGGTGGCTGTGCCTTTCCCCCTTCTGGTACCCCTATAATTCGGATGTTGGAGCGTTTAAAGATGTCCTGGAGGTTCCTAAGACTCTCCTCATTTCTTTGAATTCTTGTTTCTTGACTCTTTTCTGTTTGGCCATTATTTGCTTTCTTCTGGTCCACTCCATTGATTTGAGTCCCAGTTTCCTTTTCATTGCTATTGGTGTCCTGTGCAATTCCATTCATTTCAATTAGTTTCGCCTTCATATATTTGTCTAATTTGTCGGTATAATCAACCAGTTCTGTGAGGATCCTGATCACCAACGTTTTAAACTGTGCATCTGTGAGTTTTGCTATTTCTTCATCGCTTAGATCTATTGGCTCTGGGGCTCTGAGATCCTCCTGCGCCATTCTTGGTCTGTTCGGGCCCTTTAAGTGTGAGAAGTGGCGCCTTGGATTCCCAGGTCACTGGGTTGTGACGCTGTATATGGAGGCGTGGCCAGAGCGGGGAAATGGCGACCCCCTCTGCCGCTTCTCACAGCTGAGTGCGGAGGAGCAGTGCCTTAGGTGGTTCACCTGGGCCGGGCCACTCAGAGTTGCTGGGTTATGACTCTGTATGTGGAGGTGGGGTCAGAGCAGGGAAATGGCGGCGCCCTCCACTGCCGCATGCCGTGGGGACCTGCCGGCCCGGTCCAACCGCCCACTCCCTCGCCTGTCCGCCCGCGAACAAATGCGCGACCACAGTCAACACGCAGCACCGCTCCCCCGCTGTTATCCCCACGGTCGCTCGCCTGGTCGCTCGCTCGGTCGCTCACTAGGTCCGACCCTGGGCCTGGATTCCAGGGGCCTGAGTCCGTCTGGCCAAGTCCTCCTGTGCAACCCTGCTCCGCCAGCCGCTGGTTTCGCCCCTTACAGGTCAGGCTGAAGAATTTGTTGTTAACGGACTTCCAAAAAGTTCAATTTTCCCTGTTCCGGCTGTGTTTTCTGTTGCTAATATTTAGTTTTCTCTAATCTTGGTTGTGTGAGAAGGCACGGCACATCTACCTATGCCTCCATCTTGGCGGAAGTCTGTTTTAATGTTTTAATAGAGAAAAAGATTTAACTGAATAGGCAAAAATATGGAGAACTTCAATAGAAAAATGAAATCTCTAAAGAAGAGACAAAGAATTATAGAAAAATTGAGAAAAATAATATCTTGAAAACATCTCTCTTGGTAACTGAATATGTGAAATGCCAAAAAGAAAAATTAGTGAGGAAATATAGAATATTTGGCAAATGCTATTTACCACCTTAAACCAATAATCGCAGACATGTTCAAATCTATGAATGTGAGCTACTTCACAAAACATACATTTACCTAAAAATTCAATGTTAATGGAAAAGAAAAACATGAACCTGAAGAAATATAATCACCCAATGCAATATATGAGCCCTAACTGGATTTAAAAAAAATAAATTATAAAGTACACTTTGGAGACAATATGAAAAACATGAATTTATGAACAAGATATTTTAGGAAATTACTATTGTCTTAATATGATGATACTATTGTAAATATGCAGAGGCATGTTCTTATTCTTAGGGGAGATGTTATTAGGTTGAAATGTTATCTGCTATTTACTTTCAAATGGCTCAGGAAATAGTGTATATGTTCCTCTGTGTAAAGTGTTAGAAAAGGCAAATTTTTTTATTGAACATACAATTATACCTTTATTGTATTTTGTTTCTAGTTTTTAATACTTGGTATTACAAATATAATTTTATTGCATTTTGGAAGAAATATTATGCAGAATTCTTCAAGCTAACCAATCAACAAAATCTTAACAAGATAATGTCACTAAGACTTATCTCACATGCCATTCCTATAAAGGTTTAAGCATAAATAACTGTAAACAAACTTTTATCATGCCCTTTTTAAAGCCCACTTTAGCTTTCACAGTGACACTGCTGTTTTACAACTATCAACAAAAAAAGGAATTATATATAATCCAAGTGAGAATTATAGATAAGTCTTAATATTGCTTTGAAGACTTTTCCCCCAACCTTCTTTTAAGTTTAAAATAGAAGTTATAAAACTCCTCTTGGGATTACTTCCCACAGTAAAATCTTTTTACCATAGGTTGCCACTGTTCTTTTTCAGCAGTTTGACCAAAATTCTTATTAATATTCTTATTAAAATAGGTAATTAAAAATGACCTATTTTAGAACACATGTGGATACAATATCTATTGATAAAAATGTGTATCTAAAGAAAAAAAGAGCAAGGTGAGAGCAAGCTCATTATTCAAATGGATGGTACAACACAAGCAAATACTCTGAGAATACCACATATGTAGAATGTAGGGTACTATGGGGGAAAGTAATGGGGAGAAAATGTGAACAACTGTAATTGAACAACAGTAAAAAAAAAAGAGAGAGAATATCACATATCAAAGTCTATTTAAGAAATAAAGTCTGAGAGTTTGCCTTATGTAATACTCATTTAAAAGCAGAGCTACTAAGAGCCAAGAATGATGGTCTTAAATAGTGATAGTGCTGACTTCCTGACTGGATTACATTATTATTTTTGTGTTACAAGGGA
Source organism: Artibeus jamaicensis (assembly GCF_021234435.1). NCBI lineage: Eukaryota > Metazoa > Chordata > Mammalia > Chiroptera > Phyllostomidae > Artibeus > Artibeus jamaicensis. Next base: position 7,243,696 of record NW_026521717.1, on the reverse strand, counting down.
AATATTTGATTCAGAAGTACCATTTCTTCATTTCTTCAAATTAAGTACCAGTACTTCATTTTCTTAGCTGAGGGAGACAATGTATATTCTGTAGAAAAGTCAGATTTATAAGCATTTTCTCTGTAGAAACAAACCAAAACCCCCAAACACTTTAATTCCAAATATCCCATCTCCTATTATTTTGATTCCTTCCTACAGTTACCCCATCTCCACTGTTCTTTGATTCCAGAATCCAGCAAGGGTACCTACCACCTTTTCACTGCTCCTCACTCTTCCCTCATTCAACTTCCTTCTTACATATTGTCATAATCATCACAATATAGACACCATCACCTCTTTACGTCTCTAAATCATTATACTCATTTGAGCATTAATCCTGCCACACTGTCCAATCCATTCACTCACTTTCTCACTAAGAAAAACTATTTCACTATAATTTTGTGCCTTGATTGTTGCAGTAGCCTCCAAACTAGTTTCTTTACTTATATCTTTGTACCCTTCCTATAGTCTACCTTAACACAGTAATTAATTCTTAATAATTATTGACATTTTAAAATGCTAATAAAAACCCATTACTCCTGAGGACTTCCGCCAAGATGGAGGCATAGGTGGATGTGCCGTGCCTTCTCACACAACCAAGTTTAGAGACAACTAAATTTTAGCAACAGAAAACACAGCCAGAACACGGAAAACTGAACTTTTCGGAAGTCCGTTAACAACAAATTCTTCAGCCTGACCGGTAAGGGGCGAAACCAGCGGCTGGTGAAGCGGGATTGCACAGGAGGTCTCGGTCAGCCGGACTCAGGCTCGGAATCCAGACGCGAGGAATCCAGGCGCAGTGTTGGACCTAGTGAGCGACCGAGTGAGCCACCAGTCCAGCGACCTCGGGGGAGACAGCAGGGGAGCGGTGCTGCGTGTTGACTGTGGTCATGCATTTGTGCCTGGGCGGACAGACGAGGGAGTGGGCAGTTGGACCAGGCCCCGGCGGGTCCCCGTGGCAAGCGGCAGTGGAGGGCGCCGCCATTTCCCTGCTCTGACCCCACCTCCACATACAGCGTCATAACCCAGCAACTCTGAGTGGCCCGGCCCAGGTGAACCACCTAAGGCGCTAATCCTCACCCAGCTGTGAGAAACAGCAGAGGGGGTTGCCATTTGCCCGCTCTGACCACGCCTCCACATACAGCGTCACAACCCAGTGACCTGGGAGTCCAAGGCGCCGCTTCTCACACTTAAAGAGCGCGAACAGACCAAAAATGTCGCAAGAAGATCTCAAAGCCCCAGAACCTATAGATCTAAGCGATGAAGAAATAGCAAAACTCTCAGACGCACAGTTTAAAACACTAGTCATCAGGATCCCCACAGAACTGGCTGATTATACCGACAAATTAGACAAATATATGAAGGCGAAACTAATTGAAATGAATGGAATTGCACAGGATACCAATAGCAATGAAAAGGAAACTGGGACTCAAATCAATGGAGTGGACCAGAAGAAAGCAAATAATGGCCAAACAGAAAAGAGTCAAGAAACAAGAATTCAAAGAAATGAGGAGAGTCTTAGGAACCTCCAGGACATCTTTAAACGCTCCAACATCCGAATTATAGGGGTACCAGAAGGGGGAAAGGAACAGCCACCAGTGGAAAACTTATTTGAACAAATAATAAAGGAGAATTTCCCCAATCTGGCAAAGGAAATAGACTTCCAGGAAATCCAGGAAGCTCAGAGAGTCCCAAAGAAGTTGGACCCAAGAAGGAACACACCAAGGCACATCATCATTACATTAGCCAAGATTAAAATGAAGGAGAGAATCCTTGAAGCAGCAAGAGCTAAGGGGACACTCACCTACAAAGGAGTCCCCATCAGACTGTCAGTAGATTTCTCAAAAGAGACCTTCCAGGCAAGAAGGGGCTGGAAAGAGGTATTCCAAGTCATGAAAGCCAAAGACCTACAACCAAGATTGCTCTATCCAGCAAAACTTTCATTCAGAATGGAAGGACAGATAAAGTGCTTCTCAGATAAGATCAAATTCAAGGAGTTCATCATCACCAAGCCCTTATTATATGAAATGTTAAAGGGACTTATCTAAGAGAAAGAAGTTAAAGAAACATGAACGGTGAAAGGACAACAAACTCACAGTTATTAACCACACCTAAAACGAAAGCAAACTAAAAGGACAGCTAGATCAGGAGCGGAAATATAGAAATGAAGATCTCAAGGAGGGTTAGCAACAGGGGAGTGGGAGGAGGAGAAGGGGGGAGAAGGTACAGAAAATAAGTAGCATAGACAGTAGATAGAAAATAGATGGGGGGGGCAAGAATAGCATGGGAAATACAGAATCTAAAGGACTTGAGACACATGGTCATAAACTAAAGGGGGGGGTAATGGTGGGGATGGGGGGGTAGGGTGGAGGGGAATGAAGGGGGGAATAGAACAACTGTAACAGCATAATCAATAAAAAAATTAAAAAGAAAAAAAGTTAGCTGTAGTTGACATAGAATGTAATGAATATATGATATAAAAGAAAATATTAGTTTCTTGATATTATGAAATAATGAAAATGTACAATACAGTATGTAATTCTATTGAACAATGTTGAGAGGTGAATTTTATCAAATAAAACTCCTGTTAAGTGACATATCATAAAGGAAAAAAAAACACCTATTACTCCTTAAAACATCCAATGTCTTCTCATCTTATGTAAAATAAAATGTCAATTTCTTCATAATAGTCCACTAGCCCCTACAAAATCTACCTGTTTTTAAAATTGTTGTTCAAATACAGTTGTCTCCATTTCCCCCTCATCACCCTCCTCTCCCCTCCCCCACCTCTCACTCTCAATCTTACCCCTTTTCAGCTTTGTCAGTGGGTCCCTTATATGTGTTCCTGACAACCCTTTCCTCCTTTCCCTGGTTATCATGTTCCCCCCACCCTGGCCCCTCCGGTTACTATCAGGTTGTTCTCTGTTTCAGTGTGTCGGGTTCTATTTTGCTTACTTGTTTGCTTTGCTGATTAGGTTCCACTTATACTTGAGATGATATGGTATCTGTCTTTTACTACCTGGCTTATTTCACTTAGCATAATCCTCTCCAGTTCCATTCATGCTGTCACGAAGGGTTGGACCTCCTTTCTGCTGCATAGTACTCCATTTTGTAAATGTACCATAGTTTTTTTAATCCACTCATTTACTGGTGGGCACTTAGGTATCTTTCAGCGCTTGGCTACTATAAATTGCACTGCTATAAACACTGGGGTGCCTGGGTTCTTTTGAACTGGTGTTTCAGGGAAGACAAACAATCCAATTAAAAAATGGGCAAAGGACCTGAACAGACACTTCTCTGAGGACATACAGAGGACCCAGAGACGTACAAAAGCATGCTCAGCATCACTAGCCATCAGAGAGATGCAAATTAAAACCACAGTGAGATACCACTTCACACCAGTCAGAATGATCATCATAACCAAATCAACAAACAAGTGCTGGCAAGGTTGTTGAGAAAAGGGAACTCTAGTACATTGTTGGTGGGAATGCAGACTGGTGCAACCAGTGTGGAAAATAGTGGAAAACTGTGGAAAATTCCAGTATGGAATTTCCTGAAAAAACTAAAAATCTAGCTATTCATTATTTTGTTTTCTACCATCCTCCCCGTCTCATTCTACTCTAGCCACACCGGTGGTCTCCTTACTCTATCTGAAACATGCCAGCATGGTCTTGCCTCAAGGGCTTTAGATTTGTTGGGTATTTTGCTCTCACTTCCTTTAGGTATTTTATAGATATCATTTCAGTGAGGTCTTCTTTGTCTACCCTATTTAAAACTTTTATTTTTCCTTTGTTTTTTCATGGCACTTATTATTTCTGACCTATTATCTATTTACTTTACATATTGTTTCTTGCCTCTAACTGCCACTAGCATACATATAAGCTACATGAAAGCGCGAATTTTGTCTGTTTGGTTAATTGTTGTACTCCCATTGTCTATGGTATGACAGGTACACAGTAGGCAACACTAAAATATATTATTAAATAAAGAAAATAGTATAAATATATCTTTTTCCCTGAATCATTTGTTGAATGAATGAAACAAACACTACTACATAATTTTTAAATAAGATTAACATCAAAATTTTGAATAAAAATTTGATATAAAATATAAACCTAGCCCTGGCTGGTACAGCTCAGTGGATTAAGCACTGGCCTGAGAACCAAAGAGTCACTGGTTGATTCCTAGTCAGGGCACATGCCTGGGTTGTGGGCCAGGTCCCCAGTATGGGGCAGGTAAGAGGCAACCACACATTGATGTTTCTCTCCCTCTCTGTCTTCCACCCTTCCCCTGGGTCTACAAATAAATAAGGAAAATCTTTTTTAAAAAAATCATGTTAAAATATATAAACTGATGTTATTGTAAACTTATTGTCCATGTTGAAGGATAATATTTGTTTTTTGGGAGTTTATTTTAAAATCCAGTTAACTTATATCCATTCTTACAGTTTTATGACTTTGGGAAAATTATCATCAGTATTTTATTTTCTGATGTTTTTAACATTAGAATCTATACTATGAGAAAATAAACATCCCCCCAAATCAATATAAGTGCTGGAATACCCTGAATCACTCATCAAAAATTCAGGATTTTGAAACTTATCGGAAGTTTTCAAATTTTAAATTATAGAAAAATACTCACTTCTACTTGAATCCAAATATGGATATTTATCTAGAGAAATTTCTATCTTCTACCTTACTAATGATGAGTCAGGTTAATTTTCACATTTTATTGGATTGATGTTAAATATGTTAAATGTATTTAAAGCTATTCTTTTAAATAGAGTTGAAGCAGAAAAATTTAAATTATATCAAAGAAAAACCTTTTGATTTAAAAAGGAATAAAATAAACCTAGAGAAAGTGAACCAAGGGGTGAGAGGTTGTTTGAAAAACATCAATTGTTTTCAAACACTTCCATTTTGGTACAATAAATTATACACAGCATTATTTAAATTTGAGAGTGTCAACAATACATTAGAAACCAAACATATTAGTTCATAAAAACACTCACCTACAACACCATTCAATACGACCTTCACCTTCACAACTTTTTGCCCAATGATTATCTGCCAAATTTTTCATTGCAACAGCATATTCGCAAAGTGTTTCCTCATCCTCACAATGTTCTCTCCAGATCTTATCAAAATCTCCCACTAAAAACAAGGAAAAAAAAAGAATTAAGTTAACTGTATTTTTGGATCTCTACATAATTATCAGTTCCCAACACTTTATAAAAAGGGGTTAATAGATGATAAGGCAACATAAACTAGCAAGTTAAATATTTCTATATATACATTTGGACTGCAACAAAAATGATCATTAATGATCATTTAATCATTTAATTAAATGATTAAATTCATTAAATGAAAATTAATGTCCTTTAACATAAGATACACATTCTCTTGCCTCATGTTCAAATGCAGGCAATTGTCTGGTGACAAAATGAACTTAAAAACACAAACAGAATAACCAAATTTGTATTTAACAACTACAGTCAAATTATTCCTCAAATAATTAGATTTTAGTATTAAAGTTTTTTAGCAGCCCTGCCTGGCGTAGCTCAGTGGATTGAGCGCGGGCCTGTGAACCAGAGTATCGCAGTTCGATTCCCAGTCAGGGCACATGCCTGGGTTGCAGGCCAGTTCCCAGCAGGGGATACAGGAAAGGCAACCATACATTGATATTCCTCTCCCTATCTCCTTCCCTTCCCCTCTAAAGATAAGTAAATAAAATTTTATAAAGTTTTTTAGCAAAAAAAAAAAATAGTTCAACTATTATGACACTTATCTATTCAAACTTTGAAAAACTATTGTTTTTTTTAGCACACATTTTGACTAGGCTGAAAACCAACAAGGTGCTCTACTCTGTGAGGGTGTGCTCTGAGTCTCCCTGGCAGAATAAATCCCCACTGATTCCCATCACTAGATGCTATACAGACTCTTCTACCCATCACCATTGCCCTGGGATGGGGATCTCTGCATGTGGTTAAGACTCTATGCTCCTAGTGGGAGTTGAGTTCTATAGCCAGGATGTATCTTCAGCTTCTCAGCTGCTACCACATCTGCATATGGGGGCTTTCTCCCACTACGTCTGAACCCTTCTTGCCAGTCTCTATGTAGCATCTTCTATACTCCTTGGTTATAATATTTCATATCACCTAGCTTTCAGTTTGTTGTCAGGTTGATTGATGTGCAATTTAGCTGTAAATTGGTTTAAAGTAGAAAGGAAGTGGATGCGGCTTTCATCTACTTTACAGCCATCTTGGAAGTCTTGTCAATTTCTTATGGAGTTTTAAGTCTTACTACCTGTTCCAATGAAGTTTTGAGGAAAAACCCAAATTTTGTCTGTAAGTTTGTTCAACCCAAACTGATGGCAGACAACTTTAATTACATGTTTTCAATAACATTAAAGAGTCTCCAGATGTTCTCTAAGTATTCTGATACTGAAACTAATGTGTGATTAGTAAAGTGTAGTACACTTAAATAATATATTACTGAGACAAAACAATGCTACTGTATATACTTTGCATTGTTTCAATACATTTTTTGAAAAAATAGTCTATTTCAAAACACTAAAGATAATAATAAATTTCATGAGCAAGTACTGGCATCAAAAGCAGAGAAGATGTAGTAAAATGCGGTAGATATTATAATAGCAAAACATATCTGATATGTTCCCTATATTCCATCTAAGTCACCCTGGATCTAAAATTTCAAACCATGTATGTATGTATGTATGTATGTATTTAATAGCATTTTAATATGTCTTCACATTTTTCAGAGCCAGTCTTCACACATTGTTCTTCATGACTGCTTTAGCTGCATTTGGGAAATTTACTTCCATATAATTTTTATTTTATTTTATTATATTATTTTATTTAAATTTTATTTTAATTGTTGTTCAAGCAGTTTTCTGCCTTTTACCCCATCCCAGCCCATCCCCTGCAGCCCTCCCCACCTCCCTCCCATTTCCACCCCTTGTTTTTGTCCATGTGTCCTTTATACTTGTTCCTGCAAACCCTCCCCCTTTTCCCCTGAAATTCCCTCCCCTCTCCTCTCTGGTTACTGTCAGCCTGTTCCAGAGTGTCTTTGGTTATATTTGAGTGTCTTTGGTTATATTTTGCTTGTTTGTTTGTTTGTTTGTTTGTTTGTTTTTGTTGATTACGTTCCTGTTAAAGGTGATTTCATATGGCATTTGTCTTTTACTGCTTGCCTTATTTCACTTAGCATAATGCTTTCCAGTTCCATCCATGCTGTGGCATTTGCAATGCCACTGGCAAATGCATTGCATTTGCATTCATTTGCAAATATCGTTCTTGTTTGATGTAATTAGCAACATCATCTCCTGTTTTCTGTAAAAGATAACCACCTAAAGCAAACCTGAGCATAGTAAATGAGGACCATCCTTGATGTAACGTGCCCAGAAAAGCAATAAAAGCCTGTCCAGGCAAGGGTCACAGCCCTCTCTCACTTAAGAGAGTGGCCATGATGTCCCTTTTTCTCCACAGGACTTCTTTAGTCCGTGTGAATTTTTTAGTGGCAGCCACAACACAAGGACTTCGTAGGCCAGGGTCCACATCATTTCCAGAATATACTTAGAAGTTCATTACCATATTTTAAAATAAAGTTATTAAACAAAAAGAGTAGAAAAAGTTGGGTCTTTTTTTCATAATGGACTGTTATATGTTTTTTATAGTATTCAAAATACAAGGTATTTACCCTTTAAACAAAGTATTTTCAAAATAACTTATAATGTGGTCTCTGAAAAGCCAAAAAGTTAAGGTTAACCAGTGCTCAATAATCATATTCAAACTGCATACAAATACAAAAAAAACCATTAAAACTCAATTCTAAGGATTTTTATTACCATTTAGTTATTAAGTCAACCAAGATTTTAAAAACTATCTTACTTGAAAGGACAATACTTTTTCATTACCAAAAGAAACTAAGAACTTCTTCAGATTTGTCTCAAAGATGTGGTCAAGAGAACAAGAAATATATTCAAGTTCAATCAATCAGAGCACTCAATAATTAATAATTAGCCTCATAATGATTCCAATATATAAGTATTTGTAATGACTCTAAATCATTTTGAAAATTTATTTTCTTACCTATTGTAGGCATCCTATAAAAATATGAATGTATGTTACAGGGGAAAAAAAAAGAGAGAGGAAAGAGAGGAAAATGAGGAAAATCTCCAATAAATACATACATTTCACTTTGCCCTAAAAAAGAAAATTCCAAAATTATTTTTAGAAAGCAAATTTTAAAATATATGTGTCCTGCAGCCTAACTTTAAATGAACAGGTAATCAATAATCATTTGTTTCAATATATAGTTTTAAGATCAGCTCAAAGCTCTGCCTAGTCTAAAAAATAAAGTCATCTGATTGTTTTATAAAATTCTAAAACAAAGTCCCTTTAACATGACTTCTATTTATTATATTCTCTGTAAATTTAATTTGTTCAAACATTAATTTTAAAAACTAATAATTTAAAACAGAAATGATAATAATCTAAAGTTGCCAAACCCAGTTCAGTATGGATATCAATGAACTAAATTATTAAAGGCATGGTCCCAATATCAAGATAATACCATAATTGTTTCTAAATTAACCTTCACAAACATATGTCAAACTAAAGAAAAATATGAGATATTTCCTATGAAAAGGGAGTCATAACTAGGAATAAATTAATAGGAATTCAAAAGGCAGAGTTCCATTTTTAATAATTGTGTGAACAATTGAAGATATACTTTGCTACTGTCTTTGTTAAGTACCAATTACAATGAAATAAGTAAGAAAGTATTCATTTTTGCTCTTCATAAATTCAAGGAAAGCTATATTTACAAGTCCAAACTCAAGTGAATCAATAGAATCCCTAAATTCTTTATAATTGAAAGCATGTTTTTATTTATAAATTAACCTATCTTTTGACATCTGGTACAGCAAATTTCTCTCCTTCAAAACATAACTGAAACAATTCAAGACGGCTGAAGAGTAGGACAAAGCTATAGTCACCTGATCCCAGTGCCCAAACACATTTACAGCTAAATTACAGATTAATCAACCTAAACAGCAACTGAAGTCTAGCTGAACAGCAACTGAAGTCTAGCTGAACTGAAATATTATAACAAAGGATTTACATAAAAAGCCACATAGAGACAAGTAAGAAGGGCAGAGAGTGGAAAGGGATGACCCCACTCCACCCCACCCACAAGCAATGACTGAGAAGCAGGAGTGATACCTCACAGCAAAAACCTCCACTCTAGGAGCTTGGGGTATCAAACCCATACAGGGATTCCCCAATCCAGAGCAAGAGATGGGAAGAGGAGCCCGCATAGCATCTGGTGGTAAAAATCAGTGGTGATTCAGTCTACCAAGGAGAGAAGACATTTGGTTAGAGACCCAGAAGCAACCTTCCCAGAGTCAAGCACTCTATTTTTATAGCATCAGCCTAGAGAGTGCACTGCTCCCTCCCCCAATTACTGGCAACAGTACTCTGCTGTGCTTGGGTCTTGCAGAGGCATCTGCTGGCTGCACCCAGTAGGGACTTTTAGGGAGCTCTTTACTTGAGGAACTCTTGGAAGAGATTGAGAACTTTGTAGCTCTGGAAAGAGGTCCATTCTTTTCCAACCTCAAGAGAATTGCTGGCCCCACTCCCCCTCATACATGTGGATTCATTTGGTCTAGCCTTCCACTCCCTGTGAACCCATCCTACTGAGTTCAGTCCCACAGGGTAATTAATCAGAGTGCACCTCTCCCAAGGAGGCTTTTGTGAGGGAATGAGAGGGACATGTGCTACGTTGAGTGGCTACATTGTAGGTGGGAGGGGGCATTCACATCTACCCTCCAAACTCAGCCCACACTATTCCTACAATGGAGTAATCATATGATCTGATTTTCCTACAACTGAGCCCCCCTATACCATTCTGTTGAGCTCAGTCATCCAGAGGGAGGATCTGGGGGTTGCACTCTATTAGGAAAAGGAAGAAGTGCCTGTTGCCCTGCTACAGGCTTGCTGGCACCAACCACAACAGGAGACTCATGGGATCTGCCTGCCCAAGTCCTGGAGGCCCTGTTCTGCTGAGCTCAGCTCCACAGGGTAAAGGGAGTGCTATTCAGAGGGGAGAGAGACATTTGGAGTGTACCTCTGGGAGGTTTCTGTTTGGAAACAGGCAGAAGTGCTTGCCACACTCCTGTGGACTCAGCTGGCACTACCCCCATCGGAAAGACTGAGTAGCTGGTAGATGGGAGCAGACCTCCCACAACTCTATATCGATATACATATGGAACTTTCATATATCTCCCCTCAACTCTAAGATAGAGGCAGCTGACCACTGTACAGAGATTGGCCTCTCCCAGGCTCACCCACACCCAGCAGATGCAACCACATGCAGTAAATAGAACAGGAGTTCCAGACAGGGAGCCCAAGAACAGTTGGGGAGCCCACACAATGTCTACCATTGACCTGTACCTAAACCCTACCCAACTGCACTGAGAAGCAACACAATCAGTGGTGTGCTTCAGACTACACCAGAGCTCGACCCAACCAGCCACAATAGCAGCACACCAAAACTGGAATTCTGCCAGGCACTAGACACTGTTGGGAACAACTCCACTCTGGGGGCAGCCCCCACATAGCAACAACTCATACATAGTGATCAAGGTTTACCCTTATAATCAGCCAGCCTGAAGCATTAACTCCACCCACCAGACAGCAAACAGCTTTCAAGATTCAACTAAAACAGGAGACTGCACGTAACCCACAAGAAATATTTCTGGAGTGCCAAGCTGAGGTGGTCTTAAAGATTGTACCACTAAACCCCAAAAGACACCTATATCATAAAGCTGCCTTAGAAAGTTTATAAGTCATAGCAGATTGTATAATACACAGAGAAAAAATGGACAAAGAAATATCCTCCAAATAAAATAATAAGTAAATCTAAAGAAGAAGAATTAAATGAAATGGAAGAGACCAAGATACCAGATACAGGGTTTAAAACAATGGTTAGAAAGATGTTCAAGTACCTTAGAAGAAGAATGGATAATTTCAGTGAGAACCTAAAAAGATAGTAAGCATTAGAAGGAAATAGGGGGGAAAAGAACCAGTCAGAAATAAAGAATATAATACCAGCAATGAAGAATATTCTAGAAAGACTCAAGAGCAGAGTAAATGAAGCAGATGACTGAATCAGTGAGTTAGTGGATAAGATAACAGTAAGCACCCATACAGAACATCAAAAAGAAAGGCAATTTTTAAATAAATGAAGAAAATCTATAGGACCTGTAGATAATATCAAGTATAAAAACATTCACATAATAGAGATATCAGAAGGAGAAGAGAGCGAGCAAGGGATAGAGAACCTGTTTGAAAAAATAATGGCTGAAAACTTCCCTAACCTGATAAAAAAGCCACACAAGTTCAGGAAGCACTGAGAGGTCCAACTGAGGTAAATCCAAAGAGGCCCATGCAAAGATACACCATTAAAATGGCAAAGGTTAAACACAAAAAGAGAGTCTTAAAAGCAGCAAGAGAGAGACAGTTACCTACAAAGGAGCTTCCATAAATAAGGCTGTCAGCTAATTTCTCAACAGAGAGACTTTAGGCCAGAAGGAACTGGCACGAAATATTCAAAGTGATGAAAAGCAAGAACATATAACCAAGGCTACTCTAGCCAGCAAGGCTGCTACTTAAAGACTTCCTCCAAGATGGAGGTGTAGGTAGAAGCGCTTCACCTTCTCAGACAACCAAGTTTAAAAACAACAAAGTTTTAGCAACAAAAATGCAACCAAACCACAGAAAATTGAACTACATGGAAGTTCGACAACAACGAACCCTTCAGCCAAACCGGTAAGAGGGGCAGAGCCAGCAACAGAGCAGGGTCAGGCAGGAAAGATCCACCAGACCGACCTGGTTACGCAACCCAGGTGCACCAGCAGCCGTGGGCGGATCCCAGGTGTGGAGAAGCGGGCGGACCCACTGAGGGCGCAAGGCATTGGACTCACTGAAGGTGCAAGGTGGCGGACTCACTGAGGGCGCAAGGCGGCGGACCCACTGAGGGTGGACCATGGTCACACATTTGCGCGCAGATAAACCGGTGAAGGAGCTAGCGGTGGTGAGATGAACCGCGCAGGCCCCAGCTGTGGGAAGCAGCAGAGAGAACCGCCATTGTCCCTCTCTGACCCTGCCCCCACATATAGCGTCACAAACCAGCGACCTCGGTGGCCACTCTCTGACCACGCCCCCACATAAGCCTCACAAACCAGCAACCTGGGTAGCCTTACCCTGGTGAATAACTAAGGCTCCGCTCCTCATACCTAAAAGGCACAAACAGATCAAAACATGGCTCAAGAACAACTCAGAACCCCAGAGTTGGAAGATTCTAAGCTAATTTTACAAAGCCAGCATTTTCCTAATTCCAAAACCAGGTAAAGACAAAACAAAGAAAAGAAAATTATAGGTCAATTTCCCTAGTGAACATACATACTGAAATCCTCAACAAAACATTAGCATACCAAATCCAGCATTACATTAAAAACATCATATACCATGATCCAGTAGGATTTATTCCAGGCTCCTAGGTGGTACGATATTTGCAAATCAATAACATGACATATTACATAAACCAAAATGAAGGATAAAACTAACACGACCATAATGAGACTAGCTGGTGTAGCTCAGTGGATTGAGCGCAGGCCTGCAAACCAAAGGGTCACTGGTTCAATTTCTGGTCAAGGTACATGCCTGGGTTGCAAGCCAGGTCCCCAGTAGGGGGGCGCATGAGAGACAACCACACATTGATATTTCTCTCCCTTCCTCCTTCCCTTCCCCTCTCTCTGAAAATAAATGAATAAACTCTTTTAAAAAATAACATGATCATATCAATAGATGCAGGAAAAACTTTTGATAAAATCCAGACCCCATTTATGATAAAAACTCACAGCAATGTGGGAAATGAGGAATCATACCTCAACATAATAAAGGCCATTATGTGAAAATCCTACAGCCAACATCATATTCAAAGGGCAAAATTTAAGTGTTTCCCATAAGGTCAGAAGCAAGACTGAGATATTCTCTTTCACCACTCTTATTCAATATAGTACTAGAAGTCCTAGCCACATTAATCAGAATATAAGAAGAAATAAAAGGCTCCAAAATTGGAAAGGAGGAAGTAAAATTGCCATTATTTATCCATGACATGATATTGCATATATAAGTCCTAAACACCCCACCAAAAACCTAGTAAATCTATAAGTGATTATGGGAAAGTAACAGGATCCAAAATTAATATTCAGAAGTCCTTGGCATTTTCATATACCAATAATGAACTATAAGGAAAGCGAAATTAAGAAAACAATCCTATTTACTTTCACAGTAAAAATAATAACATATCTAGGAATAAATTTAACCAATGAGGTAAAAGACCTGTACTTGGAATATTGTAACATACTTAAGAAAAAGATGGAAGAAGATACAAATAAGTGGAAGTATGAGTCATGTTCATGGTTAAGAAAAATAAACATCATTAAAATGTCCACACTATTCAACAGAATTTACAGATTCAATGCAATTATTATTAAAATACCAGTGGCGCCCTGGCTGGTGTGGCTTAGTGGACTGAGCACTGGCCGGGGAATCAAAGGGTCACCAGTTCAATTCCTACTCGGGGCACATACCTGGATTGTGAGTCAGGTCCCCAGTAGGGGGCACACAAGAGGCAACCACACATTGATGTTTCCCTCCCTTTTCCTCTCTCTAAAAGTAAGTAAATAAATAAATAAAAGCTAAAAAAATACCAGTGGCATATCTCACAGATTTAGAACAAATATTCCAAAATTTATATGGAACCACAAAAGATGCCAATAGCCTCAGCAATCCTGAGAAACAACAAAGTTGGAGAGATCACACTACCTAATATCAAACTATACTGCAAGGCCACAGTAATCCAAACAGCATGGTATTAGCAAATGATCAGACATAGAGATCAATAGAACAAAATAGAGAGCCCAAAAATAAACCCACACCTTTATAGTCAATTAATATTTGACAAAGGAGGCAAGAACATACAATGGCAAAATGACAGTCTCTTCAATAAATGTGATGGGAAAATTTGACAGAGGCAAAACGATGACTAGTAGACCACCACCTCACAACATATGCAACAACACACTAAAAATGAATACAAGACATAAATGTAAATCACAAAACCCTAAAAATCCTAAGAATACATTGGCAGTAAAATTTCAAAAATTTCTCATAGCAAGTTCTGGCCAAGATAGAGGCACAGGTAAATGAGCTTCACTTTCTTGCACAACTAAAAGAAGGATGACAACTAATTTAAAAACAAAAACCAGCCAGAACTGCCAGAAAACCAAACTCTATGGAAGTCCAACAACCAAGGTGTTAAAAGAAGAAACGTTCATCCAGACAGACAGGTAGAAGTGGCAGAGATGTAAAGCTGGGGTGGAGAGGATGCATGACAAGGAGGCAGCAGGCAGACCAGGGCAGGTGAGGCAATGGCTGATGGACTGGAGGGTGCCATATTCACGTGTGGATAAGCTGGGACAAACAACTGGGGAGTGAGATAAACTGCGAAATGCAGGGTTCCAATGTGGGTAACTAAAGCATCAAAACCTGTGGCTGTAAATATCTGTGGGGGTTGCACCAGTAGGAGAAACTCCCAGTCTCACTGGAGAGTCTGTTGGAGAGGCACACAGGATCCTAGAATGCACACAAGCCCACCCATCCAGGAATCAGCACCTGAAGGGGCACAATCTGCTTGTGGGAAGGGAGGGAATTGATGAAAGTGGGGCAAGAGCCGAGCAAACTAGCAAGTGGCATTGTACCCTCCCTAACCCCCCGCCCCGCCACATACAGCACCAGAGGGCAGCAAAGAACGTTACTCTGCCCTGGCAAATACCTCAGGCTTTGCCCCTCACAACATAACAGGTGTGCCAAGACAAAGAAATATGGCCCAAAAGAAAGAACAGATCAAAACTCCAGAAAAATAAGTAATGAGGAGATAGCCGAGCTATTACATGCACAGTGCAAAACACTAGTAATCAGGATGCTCACAGAAATGATTGAGGGACTTCTCCCTCTCTGACCCCGCCCCCACATACAGCATCACAAACCTGCAACCTGGGTGGCCCCACCCCCGTAAACACCAAGGCACCTCTCCTTGGACGTAACAGGCACAGACAGATCAAAACATGGCTCAAGAACAACTCAGAGCCCCAGAGCCAATAAATCTAAGCAATGAAGAAATAGCCAAACTTTCAGATGCACAGTTCAAAACACTGGTGATCAGGATGCTCACAGAACTGGTTGATTATAGTCACAAATTAGAAGAACATATGAAGGCTAAAATAATTGAAATGAATGGAAATGCACAGGAAACCAAAAGTAATGGAAAGGAAACTGGGACTCAAATCAAAGGAGTGGACCAGAAGGAGGGAAAAAATGACCAAAGAGAAAAGGATGAAGAAACAAGAATTCAAAAAAATGAGGAGAGCCTTAGGAACTGCCAGGACATCTTTAAACATTCCAACATCTGAATTGTAGGGGTACCAGAAGAAAAAGAGGAACACCCATGAGTGGAAAACTTATTTGAACAAATAATAAAGGAGAATTTCCCCAATCTGGCAAAGGAAACAGACTTCCAGGAAATCCAGGAAGCTCAGAGAGTCCCAAAGAAGTGCACCCAAGAAGGAACACACCAAAGCACATCATCATTGCATTAGCCAAGATTTAAATGAAGGAGAGAATCCTAGAAGCAGCAAGAGATAAGGGAACAGTCACCTACAAAGGAGTGCCCATCAGACTGTCAGCTGATTTCTCAAAAGACACCTTACAGGCAAGAAGGAGATGGAAAGAAGTATTCCAAGTCATGAAAACCAAAGACCTACATCCAAGATTGCTCTATCCAGCAAAGTTTTCATTTAGAATAGGACAGATAAAATGCTTCTCAGATAAGATCAAATTCAAGGAGTTCATCATCACCAAGCCCTTACTATATGAAATGTTAAAGGGACTGACCTAAGAAAAAGAAGATAAAGAAGATGGACAGTGAAAGGACAGCAAACTCACAGTTATTAACAACCACACCTAAAACAAAAGCAAACTAGAAGGACAGCTAGATCAGGAGCAGAACCATAGAAATGAAGATCACATGGAGGGTTAGCAACAGGGGAGTGGGAGGAGGAGAAGGGGGGAGAAGGTACAGAAAATAAGTAGCATAAACAGTAGATAGAAAATAGATGGGGGGCAAGAACAGTATGGGAAATATAGAATCTAAAGAACTTGAGATCCGTGTTCATGAACTAAAGGGGGGAGAATGGTGGGGGAGGGTGTGCAGGGTGGAAGGGAACGGAGGAGGGGAAATAGAACAAATGTAATGGCATAATCAATAAAAAAAAGTTTAAAAAAAAGAAATGATTGAGTATGCTCGCAAAATAAAGGAAGAAATGAAGGCTATACAAACTGAAATGAAGGAAATTATACCAGGAACCAACAGTGAAGGGAGGGAAACCGGGACTCAAATCAATGATTTGGAACAAAAGAAAGAAATAAACATCCAATCAGAATAGAAGGAAGAAACAAGAATTCAAAAAAATGAGGAGAGGATTAGGAACCTCCAGGACAACTTTCAACATCCCAACATCCCAATCATAGGGGTGAAGAAGAGAAGAGGAAGAACAAGAAATTGAAAACTTATTTGACCAATTAATGAAAGCAAACTTCCCCAATCTGGCAAAGGAAATAGACATGCAAGTCTAAGAAGCTCAGAGAGTCCCAAACAAGATGGACCCAAAGAGGGCCACGCGAAGACACATTGTAATTAAAATGTGTCAAAGGTTAAAGATACAGAATATTAAAGCAGAAAGAGAAAGGGAGTTACCTACCAAAAGTTACCATAAGACTATCAGCTAATTCCTCAAAAGAAACCTTACAGGCAAGAAGGGGCTGGAGAGAAATATTTCGAAGTCATGAAAAGTAAGGACCTACATCCAAGATTATTCTATCCAGCAAAGCTATCACTGAGAATGGAAGGGCAAATAAAGTGCTTCCCAGATAAGGCCAAGTTAAAGAAGTTCATCATCACCAAGCCCTTATATAAAATGTTAAAGGGACTTATCTAAGAAAAAGAAGATGATCAAAACTATTAACAGTAAAATGACAACAAAGTCACAATGATCAACAATTAAACCTAAAAAACAAAAACATAAACTAAGCATAGAACTAGAACAGGAACAGAATCACCGAAATGGAGATCATGTGAGGAGGGTTATCAGTAGGGAGGGGGACAATGCAGGAAAAAGCACAGGGAATAGGAAGCAAAACTGGTAGGCACAAAATTGACAGGAAGAAGTTAAGAACAGTATAGGAAATGGAGAAGCTAAAGAAATTATATGTATGACCATGGACATGAACTAAGGAAGAGGGGAATGAATGCTGGAGGGAGAGGGGTGCAGGGGAGAGAGGGATAAAGTGGAGAAAAAAATGGGACATTTGTAATAGCAAAATCAATAAAATATACTTTAAAAAAGTAATTTATCATAGCAATATTTTTGCCAGTATATCTCCTTGGACAAGGGAATCAAAGGATAAAATAAACAAATGGGATTATTTCAAACAAAAAAGCTTTTGTACAGAAAAAGAAACCATCAACAAAATAAAAAGAGAAACCACTAACTGGGAGAACATATTTTCCAACGACACATCTGAATAGGGCTTAATTTCCAAAATATATAAAGAACTTACACAACTCAATACCAAGAGGACCAACAACTCAAATAAAAAATGGGCCATGTAGCCCTGGCCAGTGTGGCTCAGTTGACTGGAGCAAAAGTTTGTGATGGATACCCAGTGAGAGCACATACCTAGGTTGTAGGTTCAATACCCCTGGTCAGGGATGTGGATGCATACAGGAGGCAATCAATGTTTCTCTCCTCTCACATGTCTCTCTCTCTCTCTCTTGCTCTCGCTCTCTTCATCCCTCCCTTCCTCTCTAAAAGCAATGAAAAAGAAGTATCCTCAGGTGAGGATTTAAAAATATGGGCAAAGCATCTGAATAGACATAAAGATGGCCAACGGACATATAAAAACTCAGTGTCAATAACTATCAGAGAGGTGCAAATCAAAACCACAATGAGGTATCACCTCACACCTACCAGAATGGCTATCATCAATAAGTCACCAAACAAGTGTTGACAAGAATGTGGAGAAAAGGAAAGCCTAGTACACTGTTGACTGATGTATTTATTCTCCTGTGAATACATCATAGGGAATGCAGACTGGTACAATGACTGTAGAAAAAAGTATAGTGTTTCCTCAAAAAATTAAAAATAAAACTACCTTATTACCCAGTGATTCCACTTCTGGGAATTTATCCAAAGAAACCTGAAACACTAATTCAAAAGAATCTATGCACTCTGTGTTCAACTGAAGTGTTATTTACAATAGTCAAGATATAGAAAGATCTGGAAAGAGCCTAAGTGCCCATCAGTAGATGAGTAGATAAAAAAGATGTGGTACATTTACACAATGGAATACTACTTGGCTATAGAAGAAAAAAATCTTATACCTCTTGCAACAGCATGGATGGACCTTGTGAGTGTTATGCTAAGAGAAATGAGCCAGTCAGAGAAAGGCAAATACCATATCATCTCCCTTATATTTGTAATTTAAGGAACAAAATAAACTGACAAACAAAAACAAACAAAATAGAAACAGAGGCATGCATACATGGAACAGACTGACAGCTATCAGAGAGGACACAGGACACAGACAACTGTGGTGATAGCCAGAGGAAAGGTGAGGGAGGATTGGCAGAGGAAGGCAAAGGGGGATTAGCATCGTACTATAGTTATACAATGCAAAGAGTAGGTACCACATAATTCCTTATAAAACTAAAAAATTAAGACAAATCTATATAAGAAGTGATTGGTAAAACAGGAATAGAGACAGAAAGACCGACTGCAAAGGAGCATAAGGAAATGTAATTTGATTTTGGTAATGGTTTCATAGGAGAATACATCAGACATACCCACTGAATTATATACTTTAAATGGGTGCAGGTTCATTGTATACAACTTGTACCTCAATGAATTTATTTTTTTAAATGACATGTCATGAGCACAGTAAAAGTTAGAAACTAATAACTGTATTTCATTAGATTTGAGGTCATCAAATTCTGTAAAAAGAATCAAAAATAAAGATTTACTTAAGTATCACAAGCCAAGTCTTTAACTTTTAGAAATTCAAGTAAACCTGGTGGTTTACTTAGGTACATTACCAAATACATTATCTGTAGATGAACAGATTACCAAATTCAAGTTAAAAGAACCCTTAAAAGTAATTTCCTTTAATGACAGAGAAACCCATGACCAAGTGAAAACAAGTTTAGCAGTTATTCCAAGACATTAAACCAAAGTGTTCAGAACCAGATTATCAAATCAACATAGTTAAACCACACACAGACCAGCCTTCTTAGCATTTTTGAGTAACTGATATAGTGATACATCTCAAGGTGGAAGTATCCAAGGTGTTTGGTGTTGAACCAGCTCCTGAGACTCAAAGAAACCACTATAAAGTGCCAGATGGGTATGAGATTTATTGGGATGATCACTTATTAAGTTATGTAATATCTAATCACTGGACCGTGCACCTGAAACTAATATAACAATATATGTCAACTGTAACCAAAAAATTATAAAAATCATAAAGCAAAGAAACTACCTGATCACCTGCATCTTACATCCAACATGCTATGACTAGTCATTTCTCTGATGGGGGGAGGAGACAATATTCTAATGTACTAAAAATGTCAGACCTTTCATATAAAAACTTAGAAATGTAAGAAGAAAAGGGGGGCAAAAATGTTACAGCCTTTCTAATACTGGAGAAGATACTACAGAACAATCTAGGTAAAAATTTCAG
Source organism: Artibeus jamaicensis (assembly GCF_021234435.1). NCBI lineage: Eukaryota > Metazoa > Chordata > Mammalia > Chiroptera > Phyllostomidae > Artibeus > Artibeus jamaicensis. The sequence goes on along the minus strand of NW_026521717.1, from coordinate 7,223,715 downwards.
GGGCAACTCAGTCTCCAATGTTAGTCCTTAAATGAACCCAAGCTACAGGTACACTTCTGTTATTTTTAAAATTTTGTATTTAACAAAGTTAAGGGTTCCTATGTGCCAGATGCTGCCTTAAGGATATGGACCCTAAGAAAGAAGATGCCTACTAAGGGCTCCTGGTGGTTTAACTGACCTTAAATTTAAACAACATCAAAACAAAAAAACCCTAAGACCTCACAGCCCCACAGCTGTTTATAAACAAGGACCTCACACTTCAGGGAGAAGCCTGCATTAAGTTGCCTGGTACCTGCACTGAAATGCCTTCCTAAACTGTTTCTGCCATCTGAGCCAGCCACTGAGGAATTCATGAACAGTTCATGGAATACTATTTCAATCAACAGAACTGAGACATTATTCCCTGTCTAATTGGAGCTGTGCAACTACATCCCCATCAGCATCTTCACTGATCAACAGAAGCAGTTCCATTCCGACCAGTCAAGACAGCGCCTTTATTTTTTTCCTTGTCTGTTTTATCACAACTGTCCCAGTATTTCCTCTTTTACCCTCCTCAGCCCAGTCCACTCCCTGCTCCCACAGTTAATCCCCACACCACTGCTCATGTCCATGGGTCATTCATACATGTTCTCTGACTAATCCCTTTTCTTTCTACCATTCCCACCCTACCTTCCCCTCTGGCAGCTGTCAGTCTGTTCCACGTTTCCATGTTTCTGGTCCTGTTTTGCTTGTTAGTTTATTTTGTTCATTAAATTCCTCTTATAAATGAGATCATATCGTATTTGTCTTTCACTGACTGGCTTATTTCACTTAGCCAGTGAAATAAGACTTATTTCATAAGTCTCTGGTTCCAACCATGCTGTCTTTTGGATCAGACCAGGAGGATTTGGATTCTTCATCTATATGATAGACCAATCAGGTACCAGGGACAGGGACTTCTGCCTATATAATTCCCCTCCTCTCTGGCTCAGGGAGCGCAGTTTCCCCTTCCACCAACACTGGTGGAACAAACACTGCCCTTACCTGGTTGGAGCTAAAACACCAGTCTCTCTCCAAAGCAGAGCACAGCAGACAGAGTGTGGCAGAGCACAGGAGACCAAAACAGTGTGGCAGAGTGCAGTTGACCAGACCAATACTACTCCCCTGGAGAGAGTCCTGACCCCTGGGCCACCTCACAGTGATGCTGTATCACAACTGAGCTGTTTTGCACTGAGTAAAGTTTCCTTCTTTTTAGATTACTACAAAGAGGATGCCACTGCATTGGCACCAACTACCAAAGGCTGGCAAGTACTTTACAAATATCAACTCATTTAATGCTAATACCAATACATTAAGGCAGATATTTTACTTTACAGATAAGGAAATTGAAGTACACAGAGATTAAGTCATCTTGCCAAGGGTACACATCAAACCTGGTAGTCAACTGCCAAACTCCCTACTTTGAATCACTGAACCACCTTGCATCTCTTTATGAGTTTTTAATTCATGAATTTTCATGAATATGAGTAAAGCTTTGCACTACAGCAAGGTATGCTGATTCTACTAGCCACAAACAAGTCACTTAAATGCAGTTATTAAGTCCCTGCAACTAACCGTATTATTTGTTAGACTTCTGGCAATAGTTTCCACTCTGGAGGCACACTGGAATCACACAGAAGTTTCATTTAATTAGTCTGGAGTGGGAACTGGTCACATGCATTTTAATACCCCTCAGATGAATCCACTATATAGCCATGGCTCATAATCATACATCTATACCAAAGTTGTAAACTCAATGCCTGGTGAAATAATATACAGAGCAATGAGGCTGTGGACAACCTGAAGAGTCAAATTTAATTTAAAAAGTAAAACACTGCATGGATAGAACTTAGTATCTATCTACAAACACAGTATCTTCTGTGTTTGGAGCACTCTTTTTTTTTTTTTAAAGCTTTTACTTATTTCAGGACTTCCACCAAATGGAGGCATAGGTAGAAGCACTGCGCCTTCTTGCACAACTAAGTTTAAAAACAACAAAGTTTTAGCAACAAAAATGCAGCCAAACCACAGAAAATTGAACTACATGGAAGTCCGACAACAACGAACCCTTCAGCCAAACCAGTAAGAGGGGCAGAGCCAGCAGCAGAGCGAGGTCAGGCAGTAAAGATCCACCGGACCGACCCGGGCGCGAGACCCAGGTGTGCCAGCAGCCGTGAGCGGATCCCAGGTGTGGAGAAGAGGGCAGACCCACTGAAGACTGATCGCGGTCACACATTCCCATGCAGATAAACTGGTAAAGGAGTGAGCAGTGAGACGGAGCAAAGGCCCCAGCGGCAGGAAGCAGCAAAGGGAACCGCCACTGTCCCTCTCTGACCCTGCCCCCACATAAGCCTCACAAACCCTCGACCTGGGGGGCCCCGCCCTGGTGAACATCTAAGGCTCTGCTCCTTATACGTAACAGGCACAAACAGATCAAAACATAGCTCAAGAACAACTCAGAGCCCCAGAGCCAATAAATCTAAGCAATGAAGAAATAGCTAAACTTTCAGATGCACAGTTCATAACACTGGTGATCAGGATGCTCACAGAACTGGTTGATTATAGTCACAAATTAGAAGAACATATGAAGGCTAAACTAATGGAAATGAATGGAAATGCACAGGAAACCAATAGTAATGGAAAGGAAACTGGGACTCAAATCAAAGGAGTTGACCAGAAGGAGGGAAAAAATGACCAAAGAGAAAAGGATAAAGAAACAAGAATTCAAAAAAATGAGGAGAGCCTTAGGAACCGCCAGGACATCTTTAAACATTCCAACATCTGAATTATAGGGGTACCAGAAGAAAAAGAGGAACACCCACAAGTGGAAAACTTATTTGAACAAATAATAAAGAACTTCCCCAATCTGGCAAAAGAAATAGACTTCCAGGAAATCCAGGAAGCTCAGAGAGTCCCAAAGAAGTGCACCCAAGAAGGAACACACCAAGGCACATCATCATTACATTAGCCAAGATTAAAATGAAGGAGAGAATCCTAGAAGCAGCAAGAGATAAGGGGACACTCACCTACAAAGGAGTGCCCATCAGACTGTCAGCTGATTTCTCAAAAGACACCTTACAGGCAAGAAGGAGATGGAAAGAAGTATTCCAAGTCATGAGAGCCAAAGACCTACATCCAAGATTGATCTATCCAGCAAAGCTTTCATTTAGAATGGAAGGGCAGATGAAGTGCTTCTCAGATAAGATCAAATTCAAGGAGTTCATCATCACCAAGCCCTTATTATGTGAAATGTTAAAGGGACTGACCTAAGAAAAAGAAGATAAAGAAGATGAACAGTGAAAGGACAGCAATCTCACAGTTATTAACAACCACACCTAAAACAAAGGCAAACTAAGAGGACAGCTGGATCAGGAGCAGAACAATAGAAATGAAGATCACATGGAGGGTTAGCAACAGGGGAGTGGGAGAAGGAGAAGGGGGGAGAAGGTACAGAAAATAAGTAGCATAGATGGTAGGTAGAAAATAGATAGGGGGGAGGGCAAGAATAGTATGGGAAATATAGAATCTAAAGAACTTGAGACAGGTGGTCATAAACTAAAGGGGGGGATGGTGGGGGAGGGGATGTGCAGGGTGGAGGGGAATGAAGGGGGGAAATAGAACAACTGTAATGCCATAATTAATAAAATATATTTAAATAAATAAAGAAAGAAAGAAAGAATAAACCTGAAAAAAAAGATTTTACTTATTTCTCTTTAGAGGGGAAGGGGAGAGGGAGAGAAACATCAATGTATGGTTGCCTCTAGTGCGTCCCCTGCTGGGAACTGTCTTGCAACCTAGGCCTGTGCCCTGACTGGGAACCGAACCATGGTCCTTTAGTTCGCAGGCCCACGCTCAATCCACTGAGCTACACCAGCCAGGGCTGGAGCACTCTTATTATAAACATATTTATGATAAAATTAGTTGATCCTAAATGTAAAACTCTTTGAATACATTCTGTATGTGAAATGGAAAGAATCAAGAAAAGCCAGAAATCAATGACACCCTCTGTTATTTTCTTGTGAAACAACTTTACCAATATTTGTAAGACCATACAGGTCACTTCAGGTAAAGAAAGGATTTATGAACAACCTGTATAATTGGGAAGAGGAATTTTTATAAAGTATAGGTATAAGAGGTATCTTTTATGGGACTAAGAGATATTCAGATAACCCCTTAAAGGCACAGGTTATTAGCCATCTATTCTAAAATAACCCTTGCAATAGGCATCAGTATATCCACCCTTAAAGCACAACAAATTAGTTGTTTTAATCAGTGGTTCTCAGGTATTCAGATTTTGCAACTAGTATAAATTTCATCTCCAAATTTAGAAGATTAATATTGAAGTTTCAAAATTTTTATATGTGAAGTTAGAATACAAGTAAATTTACATATATACAAAAACTACTATCTTCTAATACCAATAAACAGACACACACATTACACCAACTGCAACATCCCTATCAGTTTTTATCTCATTTTTCTGTTGGCAAAACTTTACTTTTTAAAAAATCTTTGGCTGACATTGGCATGTGGGAACCAATGGTAGGGAAGGGGGAGTAGCAGAGAAGAGGAGAAATAAAATTCACAGTGTACAGTAAAATAAGGCAAGTTGATTCAACAATCATTTATCAAATGTTAAGGACAGCATACTTTATATATATAGTCTCCATTATTTGCAGTTTTGTCTATTAAAATAGGATAATGTTCATAATGATAGTTTGGGCCATTTTTAAAAGAGTGAAATTAACCTAATATACTCAGTTCAAGAAGACATAACCACAAACTCATTACAAAAAATTATACCCAAAAATTAAAATTTAAAGGTTATGCATATAAAGATTAGACCCAATTATAGGCAAAAATCTATATTAGCTTCTTTCTTTTTGTGTGTGTACATTAAATCTATGAGGCATGTTCCTAGGTACTAGGGATACAAAGATAAAAGGCAGAGTTCTACTCAAGGGACTAAGTTTACTGGGAAAGACTGACAAGTGAACCGGTAAGTGATAAATACAATAAAGGCAAACAAAACTGTGCTATAGGAGCACAAGTTAGAAAGAGGAACACTTAATTATGTAAAATTGGACCCTATGGTGTCTTTCTAAGCACCTGTCCTCAGCCATACATTATCATCACTCTGTTGGTCAGTTCATCTGTCTACACCAAAGCTTCAACTGCCACAGAAAAGGCTTCCAATCCTACCCTTCCAAAGGATACATTCCAACCTAAATCCCTGGACAAGCCAATCTGTGTTCTACTCTGTTCTCTTTGTCCCCATTCCAACACACATATTTCCAAACTAGATAGTAATGGCAACTTATATTTACCCAAGCAAAAAAAAAATCTTGACATCACCTTTGACTCTCCCCCTATACTTTGATTAAAACAGCTATTCTAACCTTTCAAAAAATCTTTTCCTCTATTTTCATGGCCATTACTATTATGTGTGCTGTTTGACTCTAAGCCATATTAGTATAAGGGTCTCTTAGCTGATCTCCTTTTGTCTAGATTTCTTCTCTAATATATAGTATTGGGCTGGGCAAAAAGTTCATTTATTTTTTTCTGTAAAATAAAAAACATACATATTTTTCATTTTTACCAATTTTACTGATTTGGATATTTTGAGTATGTTGGCTATCTCCTCTGTGGTATAACAATGATCACTCTCAATTAATGTCTTGATTTGATCACTATCAGCTTCAACTGGTCTCCTGACTATGGAGCATTGTGCAACGAGAAATCTCTTTAGCGTGAAACTTCGCAAAACATTTTTGACACATTCAGTCACAGCACTTTCTCCAAATAGATTTCCACAAATCTATTTTTGTGTTTCAGTTGTGTTTTTACCTCTTTTGAAATAAAGCCTAATGTGCTGAATATGTTGAGCATTTTCTTCCTTTTCAATATTAAAATGGCTGCACAAAAATTCACCAATTTGTTTTTTAATGCACCTTGATACAATAGCTGTCATAATACAATCTAACAAAACTGTTTCAGATGAAGTTAAAGACAACTAAGTGCTACTACAGCCATCTTACAGAAAAAAAAAAAAACAAATGAACTTTTTGACCAACCCAATAATTTACTTCAGTATTCCTCAACCCCTCTGTCCACTGTACAATTTAGAAAGCTTTTAAATGGAGATGCATTCCACCGATTCCACAAAGTTCTACACATGAGAGTAATGTGGAACTAAAACTAAGATCCACTACATTTGTTGTTACATTGTTTTCCAAAAAAATAATCAAAGGATCTTCACCAATACTTTTTATTTTTACTATATTCTTTGAAATGTAAAAAATCCCCTAAAAAGAAACCTTACTACAAAGATAACTAAAAGTAACAAAATCAAATGGCTAAAATACTATGTGCCCCTCACTAATTGACTGTTTATCAGTCCCTGTTTCCTTTAGCTTTTATTGTTATTGATTATTAAACTCTTTTCATTTTTTCCCCTGATAGAATGGCAGTTTGAATTCACATAATGCAAAAGTGAAGAAGTTTTTTTCTGTGGACAGTTTTCACCTTACTTATTTTGCTAATTGAGCAATGATCCCAGCATAAAAAGAGGTACTTCTTGATTCTATATCAGAATGGGTATGACTGGGAAAAATATGTAAAGAAAATAGAGTAAAACCTCACTTGAAAAAAATTTAAACAAATAAATAAAACCTCATCGAGGTTTCTTGTAATCATGGAGTTGGTCAGTATTTTAAAGTTGAAGGCCATCAAAGGAAAAAAAATTAAGGAAACTTCAATTATAAATAGTCTGTCATCCTAATCTTAAAAATAACTTCAAAACTTTGTTTCAGTAAAAACACTAACATTACATTCATTCCTTCATTTTTAGACCTTTTGATTTTAATCTAAAATTATCTCTAATTCAAAGTGTTTCTCTTCTCTTGTTTTAGGTGTTTGCTAAAGAATAATAAATCAGAAATGTATTTTTCAGTTTATCCTAAACCACCATTCTAACTCACCCTTTATGTCAAACTATGAGGAACAATTTCAACAATCAACAAGAATTAAACATCTAATCTTGGATATTTAGTTGCTGAATCTTAAAATACTGCTCAAAACTGCTGATCTTTGTAACTCGACTTTTTCTGGATTTAGTCTTCAGAATCAACCAATCCTGTGTTTTTTCTTTCCTGCTTCAGTATCAGTAATCTGTCTTATTTAACTACTTTTATATTGTCATTGCTATAAAACATGAATTTTTAATACAGAAAAATATAATAAAGATCACCCATAATACCATGACCTTGCACATAGCACTGTTAACCAGGTTACATATTTTTATTTCTGATTAATTTATAAACTGTATGGGTTTGTGATGAAGGTTTTAATCAGTCTGGCATACAAAATAAGTAAATTCAGAGCCTAAATAAATTGATGATGAAATTTGCTAAAGTAAAGATCTTCACAAGATAGGTGAAAAAAAATACCAAATGGAATGCAGATTATACTGTTATTCCTAACAACTGCGGCCTTTATATTTCCTTGGTATTTTTATGTGAATACTTTAAGTTTAGGGAAAGAGATGCCAAGCATAATAACATTTGTTTTAGTAACAGAATCATGTGCTTAGGATTGTGGGAAAAAATCATACAAAGACAACTGAAATATATACAGCTCTACTTCAGTTCTAAATTAGATATGAAAAGCAAAACTGGCTGTTTCTTATTAGAAAGCTGTCTACAATTCTTATGACATGTATAAAATATTTTTGATTTACATGAAGGTCATATTTTTAAAATTCTGCATAGCAAAGATAGAAAATACCTATCATATTTCCATTGAGTTCCATAAACTCAATCTAAAAGACTCCCTTATCTACAAATGGCTGACACCAGAAATACCCCTTCTCATCATTACTACTAGACATTTCCTTACCATTTCCTCTTTGCAACTACTTCAGATATCAGCACTGCCTGATACAACTACCTTCAATTCTCACTTAACTCCTACACAAACTGACAAAGGATCTCTAGGTGGTGACACAAGACAGGCAGTAAAATGCAGTAGAAAGGAGGGAAGAGGTAAAGAAAAAGAGTGCATTAAACCTACTCGCTAGTCTTTACCACTAGTCTATCCACTATCCTGTAACCCCAGACTGCTCATTACCATTAACAAGTATCATTTACACACATGGATTGGGAAGGGTGGAGAAAAGTTTTTGCACCACAGCAGAAAATTCTTATTTTCATTCTTATTCCTACTTCATTTTCAATTTCACTACAGAAATAATGGAAGGAAAAATTATATATTCAAGCCTACTCTCATTATTCAGTTCTCACATCCAGTGAATGTTTTGCTTTATTCTTTAATCTATCCCAATTTATTTTCTTTCTTGCAATCTCTCACATAACCTAAGCTCAGCTAATCATACCTATCCAATGGATTTCCCGATTCCCATCAATTTATATCCTTTTACCTAACACAAATTCTAGGGCTACTTTCCTGCTTCCCATTTCCCTCCCATTTTACCAGTATTTTGAATCACAATTAGGCTTGGAATTGAGAAGACTATTATTCCCATAAAACATACACAGTACTACTAAGAATAATGTATTATCCACAGTTTATGCAAGTTTGAGATTCAGTTCACTCATATGTAAAAGCAAGGGGTTAGTTTAGGTCACCACTCCAAAATCTGGCTGACAGATTTCTAGACCCCAATAATAGGGATTAGGAAAATATACATCTGAAGTTGTACACAGCAATTTTCTAAAAGGCACCCAGATGAGTCTATTGATGCTTAAGAATCACTGATAAATGCTAAGGCTCCTTCTTAGTCTAATATTCCAAGATCCTAAGCTGGAATTTTCACTGCATGTTCTGATAGGAATATTGCTATAAAAGGAGTATAGTTTTCAGTTATTGGTATTAGAGTTCATGTGTGTTACTCATTAACTAGCCTCTGTAACATGACCTAGCAACTAAGCACCATTTCTATTATTTTATAAGCACAGCTGACTTGCAAATGAACATATACAATATGTTTGTAGACGGGAGACCATCAACACTGTAGTGTTGTTATAACACTTAACACTAAAACCTCAAAGGAAAACACTAAAAATTACTTATCTGGAATTATGTTCCTCATCAGACTTTTTCACAGATTTTTGTCAAATCACAACTAAGTTTTGACCCACACGTCAAAAATAAAGGGAGAAAGGGCATGCTCACCAGGATCTTTTATTTTGCTTGTTCACTGATGGGGCTTTGTATACCACTGGAATAAAGCCTAGAGAAGTCTAAATCATTGATAAATTTAGGGCATCAAGGTATCTGAATAGTCTCATTCAAAAATTTAAGGATTGTCAGGTCTTTACCTGCCTCAAAGCACACCAGATCATTCACTAATGAATGACACCTATCCTAGTTCTGGTAACTTCCAACTACCAATTCTCATAGAGAAAGTGTTCCCTTAGTTAATATTGAAGCTTATAGATGTGTTTCAATATATGGGAACCTAGATGTGTTTCAATATATGGGAACCAAGCTAGTGTAAACAGCACTCGAGCCCTGGCTGGTATGGCTCAGTGGCTCTGTGAATCAAAAGGTTGCCAGTTGGATTTCCAGTCTAGGGCACATTCCTGGGTTGCAGGCCAGGTCCCCAGCAGGGGGTGTGCAAGAGGCAACCACACATTGATGTTTCTCTCCCTCTCTATCTCCCTCACAACCCCTCTTAAAAAATAAATTCTTTAAAAAATTTAAAAAATAAATAAACAGCACTTGAAAACATAACAAATTAGTAGTATATTAATTTAAGTAGATCTTATTCATTTATGAATAATGAATTATAAAAAGGCAAAAATGAAAACTGAATTATGTTAGTCATCTTCTTTTTAATTGTCGTTCAAGTAGTTTTCTGCTTTTCCCCCCCACCCCTCCCCTACCTCCTTCCCTGTTTCCACCTCACCTTGTTATTGTCCATGTGTCCTTTATAATTGTTCCGGTAAACCCTTCACCCTTTTCCCTCATTATCCCCTCCCTTCTCCCCTCTGGTCACTGTCAGCCTGTTCTCAATTTCAATGTCTTTGGTTATATTTTGCTTGTTTGTTTGTTTTGTTGATTAGGTTCCAGTTAAAGGTAAGATCATATGGTACTTGTCTTTCACCGCCTGGTTTATCTCACTCAGCATAATGCACTCCAGTTCCAACCATTTTTTTTTCTTTAAAAGATGTACTTCCTTAATTTGTACAAAATAGCATAATAAAAGGAAAGTGTGTCCATTTATTTCCTCATTTCTCCAAACACAAAAATCTGTAGTGAATTCCATTATGTAAGCATTCTCTGGATACCAAGAGTGATGCAATGGTTGCTAAGGTAACCACTCATTATATTGAATACATTGTGAGTTGGAGTGGAAAACATTCTTTAAAAAACAAATTTCAACATTTTAGCTATATCTGATAAATTTCTTTCTCTTGCTACCTACTAAACAATAACTGTAGGCCATCTTTGAGAATACTATTTACACAGCTATTTAAAAAGCTAGGCTTGATACTCTGGATGGTGTGGCTCAGTGTACTGAATACTGGCCTGCCAATCAAAAGGTCACTGGTTATAGATTCCTGGCCAGGGTGAATGTCTGGGTTTCCAGCCAGGTCCCCAGTTGGTGGGGCTTGTGGGAGGCAACAACTGATGGATTTATCTCTCACACACTGAAGTTTCTCTCCCTCTTTCTCCTTCTGTTCCCCTCTCTCTATAACTAAATAAATAAAATCTTTAAAAAAGTAAAAGCTAGGCTTGAGTTGCCAAGGAAAGAAAAAATTTAATTTAAAAAGTTTGAAAAATAAAACACATCAATGATATTCAAAGGAACAAAGACAGTATTAATCTTGTAGAGTAAGTGAAGTGTTTATAATCAAAAGCAATGTGATTTTACATGTCTTTTCCATCAACTATCATAATTTTGCTTCTAATCCTAAATTAAGACTAACACTAGAAGACTGCAGACTTTCCAGCCTGCAATTAAGCTAAATCCAGAGCAAGTAGAGTTATCCCTCATTTTGATCTTTAAAATTTCTCAAAAGCATTTTTAGAAAACTGGAAATTTTCAGTGTATTACTATAAGATAGCGCTACAAAAAAAAAAAAAAAGCCTGTATTTAAAAATGCGAACAGTAACTGCGGACTCCGACTAAAAACTCTTCATGCACAAGAAAAAGCTACTAAGCTACTTCGTCCTTTGCTTTTGATCCTCCATAAGAGGGTTCCTAGCGACCGCTGGCTTCTCCAAAGAATGTGTCCTCGGGATGTTTATTCAAAAGCTAAAGTGTATTTTAAGAACCTGCCCCAGATCTCTTCCTCCTCCGCCTAAATAAACACTAAGATCATACATATGAAAGAGGCACTAGTGGAGCCCCTCCCTCTTTTAATAGTCAGCTAAAAAGCCTGTGGACCAGGCACGGTCTAGCTAAATATGTAGGAATGAAGTGCTATGAAGGTGGTGTGACCCGGCAGCAAATCAAATGGGCTGGTCAAGCACGAGCGAGAGGCGACTAGGGCTCCCTTCAGGCCGTCTTTCTTAAATATATTTTACCTGACGTCGTCTTTTTACCTTCAAGTCTCTCCCAACGAGAAACCTCCACTTCCTCTAAGAGGACGTACGTGTTTGTGTGTGGTGACAATAATCTCAGCACCCAGGCTGGGGGCTGGGGATTGGAGGGGGTGGGTACTCAGTTCTTTCACAAGCCTGTAATTCTCCTGGAAGGGAGTCCCGGGTTGGGAGAGCAGAACTGGCCCGTACTGGCTGGCATGCAGCTCCTTCAGGCTGCAATGGTGACCCCTCGGCGGGAAGGTAGAGGTGATACCTGGATGGCAGCGACGATGCCTTCCCTCTTCTACCCCTCCTGCCCCCCAGCTCAGTTCACTGTTTACCTTCCCGGTACTTCTTGCGGAGCCGCCGGTGGACGCTCTTTACCACCCCGGACAGCTTCTCCTGCTCCAGCTTCCGCTCCTGATCCCGGGGCGAAGGAATGCTCGGGGATTCTGCCCCGTGTCCGTGAACACAGTTTCGGCCGCCAGCCCCAAACTCCATTTCGCCGCCCCTGCTGCCGCCGCCACACCTCGAGCCCTCGCCGAAGCTCGCCAGGTGAAAGAGGTGAGGCAACAAGGCTGCAGCAGAGGTAGGATCAGAGAGAGGCCAAACTACCGCCCAGCCCAGGCTGCGAGACCTCGGGGTAGTGGTGAGCGGGGAAGGCTGACCCAAACGCACAACGTGATTGGTGAACTAACGAAGGCTGGGCGGAAACGGAAAAGACCAAAGGCCAATACGGTGGCGTACTCAGTTCTTTGCGCAGGAGAGGCGGGGCTGGCAAGCCAAGAACAGTTTAGGAGGTGGGAGTAGTGAACCCCAAAGCTCCGCTCCTCTCCTCCGCCAACCACTCTCTGGATTTTGTGCGCAGGCGTTATGATAAGTCCAGAGAAAGGGGCTGTGCCGACGCGCTTGCGCATTTATTTTTGTCTGAGGTTGCTTGGTTTGGGCAGAGTTCTGACATCCAATTTTCTTCCAGCCAGCCCACCTCCTGTCAGTTCTATTCTGGTGTGACGAGGCTATCTGGCTTCTAAGCACTGATTTAATGAACGTCTGGCAATAGCTAATGTCTATAGTGCCAATGCTGTGTGAAAGAAATGGGTACAGGAAAGAGCCAAGAGAAGCAATACAAGATGAGGGGAGCAAGTGAAGGAAAGCTGGAGAACCAACAACAGGTGCTGTCAAGAACTTTTGTGGAGACGGGTATCACAGGAATCCTGACCTCCTTTAATAGGCATGCGAACTCTTGAGTACTGGTAATGTTGGCATGGGTGACCTCCACTGCCCTTTAGTTTGGTGGCTTGATCTATGTGAAGTGTGCCTAAGTGGGTTAGACAACCTGTTTCTTCCCCACTCCTACTCTCTCTTCTCTTGGGATGTTCATGGGGAATGCGGTTGCTGACTTCTATGCCAGAAAGGTGGAACACAGCTTTCCAAAGAGAAGTGTGAGACTCAGCATTAGTTCTTGAAGTGGTACTGAGGCTGCTGCAATGTCAGAGATTCAATGGCTAAAAGCCCTTAATGAATTGTGGTAGGTTGCAGTGTATTCCTGTACTACAGTTGTTTGTTACGCATGTGGGCACTGAAAAAGATAATACCAACTAAGAAGGCTCTCTGGTAGCTTAATGGGCTCAAATTTAAAAGCAAAACAAAAACAGTACTGCAACCATTTCTATGCAGGGGCCTCTCATGGAAAACTCACTTTAGGAGAAGCCTACATTGAACTACCTTCCTGCATTGCATTTCTGTTCTCCAAGCCAGCCCTAATAGAGGAGTTTCTGGAATCCTATTTCAACCTAAGGGACTGAGACATTCCCTATCCAACTGGACCAGTGCAACTATATACCCATCAGCATCTTCACTGACCAATCAGTTCCATTCTGACCAATCAAGGTAGTGCCTTTTGGACCAAACTGGGAGCATTTGTAGTCCTCTTTTGCATGAGGATGGACCAATCAGGGACCAGGGATGGGTATATCTATGTATATGTCAGCTTCCCTCTGCTTCAGGGAGGGTACTTTGTTTTACAAGCAAGACTGAAGATTGCATTTCCCCAGCTGGAGAGGAAACACTGGAGACATCTCATGAGAGTGGAGCAGAGCAGAACACACTGACAGAGAGATGAGCATGTTGGTGTAGAGCAGAACAGACCAGAACAGGTGTGCCACAGGTGGGCACAGGTAACCAGGTACTTGGTGATTGGAGACAAAGAATTGAACCAAACACAGAGAGGGTTTATAGCAGAAGGAGAGAGAGCAGATTTATTGCTCTCCAATAGTACACTCTACAGAACATGGGAGGAGGCCAACTCTGAGCAGGAACTGGCCTCAGAGGCTGGGGGGATTTTATTCTTATAGGATAGATATTTCCTGGCTAGTTTGGGTGGGGATTTATTTAGCATGTATGGGTAGTTATATTACTTTAAAGCTACTGTGCATGTGGTCTCCCATGATTTTCCTTGATTGGCCACCAGGGAAGGGGGTCCCACAATGTTAATTTATTATAATGCTATTATAATGAAGCAGCAGTCACGTAGCATCTTCTGTGCAGGTGCATTCATGATTCACCACGATTCAGCACTTTTCCAGGGAGCAGGAACCATCAGTCTTAGAACAGGATCTTTGTCTTAGCCCTGGAGCATCTCCAGAGTTTGTTACTCCTTCCTGCCCTTCAGGGATAGACTCCTGACCCAGGTGGAATGAACCACAATAGGGCAGAGTTGCTTAGATGAAGATGGGTCTCACCCCAAAGCCACCTCCAATCAGGACCATCTCACCCAGGCCCACCTTGCCCCAGGGCTGCCTCACAGTAGTACAGTTCCAAACTGGTTCATAATTCATCTGGAACATGATTGAGCTGTTCTACAACCATGTTGTTCTCATAGCCTACTATATCGCAGTTGAGCTGTTTGCATAAAATAAAATTTCTTTCTTTACTGTACCTCAAATTGGGGATTCCTGTTGGCATTGAATTGGCATTTAATTGAATGACCATTGGTTGACACATAACATTGTCTGGAAATTTTTACAATAACTTTTGAGTCAATAACTTTATAAATATAAATAAAGCTTGCATTATGTAACCTTTGTATGTCACCTTCTGATTAATAAAGACACTGAAGAAAAAAGCATTGTACACCAACTCCAGACAGGAGAGAGGAGGTGAAGGAAGAAGTTAAAAGTTGGAAGATGTGTCACAGTGAAGAAGCATGTCAAACAGAGATAAATTTAAAAAGAATTATAATTATGAAGATAAATTACACAAGTGTGCCTATTACATTTAGAATATATGGTCTTATTTGAGGAGATTTCATTTGGAAAAAAAGGGGAGTTTGAAAAGACAAACCTCTTTAGTTTCTTTTCATATTTTAGTATGGGAGACAAAAAGTGGTACAAATATTTAGAACTTAAATCATTGTAAAGAGAGCATTAATTTCATTTGTACTGAATTGTAATTTTAAAGAAATTACAAATTCTTTAAATTCTCACCCAAGCATATGTTTTTATTGATTCTCACCCAAGCATATGTTTTTATTAATTTTTAAGAGAGAGGAAGTGAGAGAGAGAAAGATTAGTTGCCTTTTGTAGGTGTCTCAAACTGGGTATCAGACCTTCAGCCTAGGCATGTGCCCTGATTGCTAATTGAACCTGCAGTCTTTTAGTACATGGGATGCTGCTGCCACCACCTGAGCCACCTGGCCATGGCTTAAATGCTTCGTTAAAAATAAAGATGTACACTTAAGGAAAATTAGAAAATGCATGAAGGAGTAAAGAGAATAAAAGTGCTAAGACTATAAATCTTAAATTGCACCTTAAAAAAAAAAGACAGTACCTAGTGTGAAGAAAGCTGATACTATACTGCTATTCACTTTGCAATTTATAAAAGTATACAATCAACATACTGTATACTTTAAACTTATACAATGTTATGTGTCAGTTATATCTCAACAAAGCCATAGAAAAGGTAAAAGTCACCTCAAAATTCATGAGTAAGATATAACAATTGTTATATTTTTCTTTGCTTATAAATACAGTATTTCAAATGGGATATTTCTTTATGGCTGTGTGGTAATCTATTATATGAATAACCCATCATTTTAGTAACTAATTCCCAGTCATTGTATATGCTGTTTCCAGTTTTCCTATGTACCAAATAATGCTGTAATGAGCAGCTTAATGCAAAAATTTATTCATTTCTTACACATTTTAATAAATTAAAATGTAATTTTAATTTTATAATTTACACAATTATAATAAATTACACAATTTAATAAATTAAATTACTAAAACAAAGTTTTAAATCAAAGTATCAAAAATGTAAAGAGTCCTGATGTATACTGTCAAATTACCTTTTCTGAAAAGTGGTAGGAGGTTATGTCACCTCTAGCAGTACATAGTAATGTCTATTTTACTCTGCCTGTACCAAATATGGTATTACAATTTAAAAATTCATTAATGAAAATTTTAAGGATCTCTATTTTTAGAAAATATGGGGATTTCCTGCTGTTTCTTAACTGGATATTTTGGTTGGCATACTATTTAATAGTAAATATTAATATTCTAAGAGCAAGTAAAAAACTTATTTAAGATTATCTAGTTGTCATTTTTAAAACACATTGAAGAGCTCCATATTTTAAATTTGTTTTTTATTTCACAATTTCTTGAGAAGCAACTCAAGAAATAGAAATTGCACAGCTGGTTTTTATTCTGAATTTGCATTAATTCAAATAGGACAAGAGCTGACATGTCCTGAGAAACACCAATATTATGTTTTCTTAGGTGGACTGTGGCAGTTGGCCATGGGCCACAGCATAAAAGAGTATTGATATTTATAACTTTCCTCCAGTGTCATTAGAAATATTGACAAAATTTTTCTGTCAAGTTAGCAGAAAAATGGTAATGGGATTATTCATTTAAGTAAAATTATTGTCATAATTGATGGTGAGAGGGACTCACTGCAGGAAGTAGATTTGGTACCACATTCAACAGCATATCCTATGCCCAAGAAAAGAACAGCCTCTTCCCCCTCCCCTAGATACACACGTTAGTGTGGTAACAGGATTTCATTTACTGTAAACATCTTTTCAAAAATCTCCTTATTATTTTAAATGTCTGTTGGGAATAGGAATTTTGGAATAAATCGTATTCACTGAGCAGGACAAAGCAGTCTGGGAGAAAGAAGCATTTCATTTTTTAGAGTTATATTTGTTTTATGGTATTAAGTTTGTCCCCGGTCTTGCCCCTTTGCTTCCTTCACCCAGCACCCATCACCTTCAGGCTACCCCCATCCATTGTCCATGTCCAGTGGTCATGCATATAGGTTCTTTGGCTAATCCCTTCACCATCTTTCATCCAGTCAGTCTCCCCTCCAACAACTGTCAATCTGTTCCATATATCTATGCCTCTGTTTCTATTTTGTTCATTAGTTTATTTTAGTTAATATTTATTAGATTACACATATAGGTGAGATCATATTCTATTTGTCTTTCATCGCTGGGCTTATTTCACTTAGCACATGTCTCGAAGTTCATCCATACTTTTGCAAAAGGTGAGAGTTCCTTCTTTTTAACTGCTGTTTCTCACATAAAAAGTGATGAATGTATCACTTTTTCTTTATCCACTCATCTACTGATGGGCACTTGGGCAGTTTCCAGACCTTGGCTATTGTAAATAATGCTGCTATAAACACAGGGGTGCACATATTCTTTCTGATTAGTATTGCAGGATTCTTAGAACATAGTCCCAGAAGTGGGATCGCTGGATCAAAAGGCAGTTCCACTTTTAATTTTTTGAGGAAACTCCACATTCAATGGATGCACTAATGTGCTTTTCCACTAACACTACTCTAGGGTTCCCTTTTTCCCATATCCTTGTCATCATTGTTGTTTGTTGATTTATTGATGGTAGCAATTCTTTTTTTAAGCATTTTTAAAATTTAATTATTGTTCAAGTTTTCTGTCTTTTACTCCCATCCCAGCCCACCCCCCCCCAGGGCTCCCCACCTCCCTCCCAGCCCCCCCCCCCTTAGTTTTTGTCCATGTGTCCTTTATACTAGTTCCTGTGAATCCTTCTCCTTTTCCCCTGAAATTTCCTCTCCTCTCCCCTCTGGTCCCTGTCAGCCTGTTCTGTATTTCAGTGTCTTCGGTTATATTTTGCTTGCTTGTTTGTTTTATTGTTTAGCTTCCTGTTAAAGGTGAGATCATATGGTATTTGTCTTTCATGGCCTGGCTTATTTCACTCAGCATAATGCTTTCCAGTTCCATCCATGCTGTTGCAAAGGGTAGTAGCTCCTTCTTTCTTTCTGCTGAATAGAATTCCATTGTGTAAATGTACCATAGTTTTTGAATCCATTCATTTACTGATGAGCACCTAGATTGCTTCCAACTCTTGGCTATTGTAAATTGTGCCGCTATGAACATTGGGGTGCACAGGTTCTTTTGGATTGGTGTTTCAGGGTTCTTAGGATTTAATCCTAGTAGTAGAATTGTTGGGTCAAAAGGCTTTAGTTTTCTTAGAAAATTTCATACCGTTTTCCATAATGGTTGTATCAGTCTGCAGTCTCACCAACAGTATGAATTAGGGTCCTCTTTTCCCCACAACCTCTCCAACATTTCTTGTTTGTTGCTTTGTTTATGATAGCCATTTCTGACCAGTGCAAAGTGGTATCTCATTGTGGTTTTAATTTGTATCTCTCTGATAGCTAGTGATATTGAGCATCTTTTCATGTGTCCCTGGATCTTCTGTATGTCCTCTTTGGAGAAGTGTCTGTTCAAGTCCTTTTCCCATTTTTTAATTGAGTTGCTGGTCTTCTTACAGTGGAGTCATGTGAGTTCTTTGTATATTTTGGAGATTAAACCTTCGTCTGAGGTATCATTGGCAAATATGTTTTCCCATACAGTTGCTTCTCTTTTTATCTTAATACTGTTTTCTTTAGCTTGGCAGAAGCTTTTCCTTTATGTCCCTTGCTCTAAAGAACATATCAGTAAAAATGTTGCTGCGTGAAATATCTGAGATTTTCCTGCCAATGTTCTCCTCTAGGACTTTAATGGTGCCACAGCTTATATTTAAGTCTTTTATCCACCTTGAATTTATTTTTGTGTATGGTGTAAGTTGGTGCTCAAATTTCTTTCTTTCTTTTTTTTTTTTTTTTGCACGTAGCTGTCCAAATCTCCCAACACCATTTGTTGAAGAGGCTATTTTTACTGCAAAAGAGGCTATTTTTTGCCCCCTTTGTCAAATATTTTTTTTCTTTTTTTTTATTGATTATGCCATTACATTTGCTCTATTCCCCCCCCTCCATTCCCCTCCACCCTGCATGCCCCTCCCCCACCATTTCCCCCTTTAGTTCATGAACATGTGTCTCAAATTCTTTAGATTCTGTATTTCCCCTACTAATCTTACCCTCCCCCCTATCTATTTTCTATCTACTGTCTATGCTACTTATTTTCTGTACCTTCTCCCCCCTTCTCCTCCTCCCACTCCCCTGTTGCTAACCCTCCATGAGATCTTCAT
This sequence comes from Artibeus jamaicensis, assembly GCF_021234435.1. Classification (NCBI taxonomy): domain Eukaryota; kingdom Metazoa; phylum Chordata; class Mammalia; order Chiroptera; family Phyllostomidae; genus Artibeus; species Artibeus jamaicensis. The sequence goes on along the minus strand of NW_026521717.1, from coordinate 7,204,639 downwards.
TTCTATGGTTCTGCTCCTGATCTAGCTGTCCTCTTAGTTTGCTTTTGTTTTAGGTGTGGTTGTTACTAACTGTGAGTTTGCTGTCCTTTCACTGTTCATCTTTTTTATCTTCTTTTTCTTAGGTAAGTCCCTTTAACATTTCACATAATAAGGGCTTGGTGCTGATGAACTCCTTGAATTTGATCTTATCTGAGAAGCACTTTATCTGTCCTTCCATTCTAAATGAAAACTTTGCTGGGTAGAGCAATCTTGGTTGTAGGTCTTTGGTTTTCATGACTTGGAATACCTCTTTCCAGCCCCTTCTTGCCTGTAAGGTGTCGTTTGAGAAATCAGCTGACAGTCTGATGGGAACTCCTTTGTAGGTGAGTGTCCCCTTATCTCTTGCTGCTTCTAGGATTCTCTCCTTCATTTTAATCTTGGCTAATGTAATGATGATGTGCCTTGGTGTGTTCCTTCTTGGGTCCAACTTCTTTGGGACTCTCTGAGCTTCCTGGATTTCCTGGAAGTCTATTTCCTTTGCCAGTTTGGGGAAATTTTCCTTTATTATTTGTTCAAATAAGTTTTCCACTGGTGGCTGTGCCTTTCCCCCTTCTGGTACCCCTATAATTCGGATGTTGGAACGTTTAAAGATGTCCTGGAGGTTCCTAAGCTTTTCCTCATTTTTCTGAATTCTTATTTCTTCATTTTTTTCTGTTTGATCATTTTTTCCTTCCTTGTGGTCCACTCCCTTGATTTGAGTCCCAATTTTCTTTCCATTACTATTGGTTTCCTTTGTATTACCATTCATTTCAATTAGTTTAGCTTCCATATGTTTCTCTAATTTGTGACTAAAATCAACCAGTTCTGTAAGGATCCTGATCACCAGTGTTTTGAACTGTGCATCTAAAAGACTGCCTATTTCTTCATTGCTTAGATCTATGGGTTCTGGGGCTCTGAGTTGTCCTAGAGCCATTTTTGGTCTATTTGTGCCATTAAGTAAGCGGAGCGAAGCCTTAGTTGTTTACCGGGACGGGGCGACCCAGGTCGCTGGTTTGTGACGCTGTGTGTGGGGGTGTGGTCAGAGAGGGAGCAATGGTGGTCCTTTCCACCAGCCCAGCCCGTCCAGTCACACTACTCGCCCTGGGCTTGTTTATCGGATCAGAATTGTGCAAGCCTGCTGCGCAGGCTTCCCTTCTCACTGGTTTCTCCGCACACGGATGCGCTGGACCGACCGAGACAGCCCCCCCCCCGCCCCCGCGCCTCTTCCCTGTGCCCTCCGTTAGCCAGCCCGAGATCAGCGCCGCGCACCACCTGTTCGGGGATTTTTTCTTGCCAAACTGCTCCGCTGCTGGTTTTGCTTATCTTACCGGTTTAGCTGAGTATTTAGTTGTCTTTGGACTCCGTATTGTCGATTTTCCATGTGGCTTGGTTGTGATTGTTGTGAAAAATAGTTGTTCTTAGATTTGGTTGTGCACAGAGGCAAGGTGGTTCCTCCACCTACGTCTCCATCTTGGCGGAAGTCCCCTTTGTCAAATATTAATTGACCATAGAGACTTGGGTTTATTTCTGGGCTCTTTGTTCTGTTCCATTGGTCTATGTGCCTGTTTTTATGCCAGTACCAGGCTGTTTTGATTACAGTGGTCTTGTAATACAGTTTGGTATCAGGTATTGTCATCCCTCCTACTTTGTTCTTCTTTCTCTAAATTGCAGCTGCTATTTGGGGTCGTTTATGGTTCCATATAAATTTTTGAAGTGTTTGTTCTATGTCTGTGAAGTATGTTATTGGTATCTTAATAGGTATTGCATTGAATCTGTAAATTGCTTTGGGTAGTATGGACATTTTGATGATGTTAATTCTTCCAATCCATGAACATGGTGTATGTTTCCATTTGTTTGTGTCTCCCTGGATTTCTTTCTTCAGTGTTGTGTAGTTTTCTGCATACAGGTCTTATACCTCCTTTGTTAAATTTATTCCTAGATACATTATTTTTGTTGTTATTGTCATTGTTGCAATATAAAATGAGATTGATTTCTTAGTTTCCTTTTATGATAGTTTATTATTGGTGTATAAAAATTCTATCTATTTCTGGTTATTAATTTTGTATTCTCTCACTATGCCAAAATCATTTTAAGGTCTAGTAGTGTTTTGGTGGAGTTTTTAGAGTTTTCTATGTACAATATCATGTCGTCTGTGAGTACTGACAATTTTACATTCTTTTTTTTTTATTTGGATGCTATCTATTTTTTCTTGTCTGATCTCTGTGTCAAGGACTTCAAGTACTATGTTGAATAAAAGTGATGAAAGCAGACATTCCTGTTCCCAATCTTAATGGAAATGCTTTTCATTTTTTCTATTGAGAATGATGTTGGCTGTAGGTTTTCATATGTGGCCTTTTTATCTTGAGTTATGATCCCTCTTGAACTGTTTGTAATAATTTGAGAAGAATAATGTTACTTCTTTCTGAGTGTTTAGTAAAACATCTCTGTGACCTACTCCAGGTTGTCTGTTTGCTGTTGTTTTTTTTTTTTAATTACTGCTTCAATTTTATTACTTGTTAAAGATCTGTTCAGACTTTCTGATTTCCTGATTCTGTTTTGGAAAATTGTATGTTTCTAGAAATGTACTCCTTTTGTCCATGTTGGCCAATTTGTTGTTATATAGTTGTTCATAGAATTTTCTTAAAATCTCTTGTATTTCTGTGATATCAGTTGTCACTTCTCTTCTTTCATTTCTGATTTTATTTATTTGGTCTCAATTTTTTCTTGATTAGTCTGGTTAAAGGTCAATCAGTCCTGTTTTTCTTGTCAAAGTACCAATTCCTGTTTTTTTATCAATTTAATTATTATTTTTTAGTTTTTTGTCATTTATTTCCACTCTAATCTTGATTATTTCCTTCTTTCTACTTATTCTGAGGGTTGTTAGGCATTCTTTTCTAGTCATTATAGGTGCATGTTTAGATTTGTTATTTGAGATTTTCTTTGCTTTTTTAGGTTGGCCCATAGTGCTATGAACTTCTCTCAGGACTGCTTTTGCTGTTTCCCATAGATTTTGATTTGCTGTGTGTTCATTTTCATTTGTTTTCAGGTACTTTTTTATTTCTTCCTTGACTTCATTAACAACACATTCATCATTTAATAACATGCTATTTAGCCTCCATGTGTTTAAATATTTTTGAATCCTTATATTGAGCTAATTTCTAGTCTCATGCCATTGTGATCTCAGAAAATAGTTGATATGATTTCAGTCTTGTGGAATTTATGAAGATTTATTTTGTATCCTAACATGTGGTCTATTTTTAAGAATATTCTATGTGCACTTGAGAAGAATGTATATTCTGCTGCTTTAGGATAAAATGTTCTGTAAATATCAATTAAATGTATTCAATCTAGCATGCCATTTTAGGTCACTCGATCCTTGTTTCATTTTTTTGTGTGTGTCTATAAGATCTATACACTGATGTCAGTGGGGGTTTAAAATTTGTTACTATGACCTTATTGCTGACATAAAATCCACAAGATTGCACTGACTGGTGTGGCTTAGTGTGTTGAGCATCATCTCATGAACTGAAAGTCTACTGGTTTGATGCCTGGGTTGTGGGAAGGCTCCCCATTTGGGACCTTCTGAGAGGCACCTGATTGATGTTTCTTTTACACACCAGTATTTCTTTCCCTCACTTTCTCCCTCATTTCCACTCTCTCTAAAAAATACATTTAAAAAGCTATAAAGGGGCTTCTTGTCTCTAAAAAATAAGATAAGTGAACTATTCCAATATTATATTCCACCAATATTATATTTAGGTGCATCTATATTTGGTGCAGATATGTTTACAAGGGTTATATCCTCTAGTTGGATTGACCCCTTTAGCAGTATGTAGTAAGCCTCATGTCTCTTATTATCACCTTTGCTTTGAAGTCTATTTTGTCAGATATATGTATTGCTACCCAAGCTTTTTAGTCCCCATTTGCATAGAATATGTTTTCAATCCTTTCATCTCTATCTTGTGTAAATCTTTTGTTCTTGGATGTGTCTCTTGTAGACAGCATATATAATGGTCACATTTTCTTATTCATTCAGCTACCCTATGTCTTTTGAGTAGAGCATTTAAGCCATTTAAATGTAGTTATTATACATAAGTACTTAATTATTGCCATTTTTGTCATACCTATGTTTCTCTCTCTCTCCTTCCTCTTTCTCTTTCACTTCTTCTTCTACTTCTTTTTCTCCTTCTTCGTAATGCAGAGTCTTTAACATTTCTTGCAAAGCTGATTTCATGGTGATGAAGCCTTGCAAAGGGCTTTATTTCCCCTTCAATTTTAAATGATAGCTTTTCTGGGTAGAGTAGTCTTACTTGCAAATCCTTATTTAATCATTTTGAACACTTCATGTCAATCCTTTCTGGCCTGAAATGTTTCTGTTGAGAATAAGCTGACAGTCTTATGTGAACTCCCTTGTAGGTAACTCTGTCTCTCTTGCTTCCTCTAATCTGTCTTTGCCTTTAACTGTTGCCATTTTAATTATGATGTTTTTTGGTGTGTTTCTCTTTTAGTTCATCTTGATTGGGACTCTATGTTTCTGAACTTGTATGACATTTTCCCTCATCAGTTTAGGGAAGTTTACTGTGATTATTTCTTCATTAAATTTCCCTATCCCTTACTCTCATCTTCTTCATATAATGCAGATATTTTGACACTTGATTGTGGTGGACTCCAGCCAGCAGAGTCTGCCTGTTGTGGCTGATGATGAGAATAAATGCACAGGTGACAACAATCCTGTGGAGGAAAAGGGGATGGCATGATTACTCTCTCAAAGGGATAGTGTCTATGGTTGCCTTGGCCACTCTCTCAAGCAGAGAGCATGCCTCGACCATTGCCTAGACAAGCTTTTATTTTTTCCTCAGGTCTTACATCAGAAAAGGATTTATTATCTATTATATAGAATATTATTGTCTACATTTTAGGTACAATCAAGGAAATGAAAATAACATGCAGAAGGGAATGGTGATGAGCTGATTAGCTCTGTCCTTGGGCAAATTCACACAAGCTTTGGGTATTACCTTGAATATAGACAATACACACTTGTTGTTTTAGACCAGGATGATGGAGTTTTAGCAAGAACAAGTCATAACAGTCTGTATGCATTTTCTAGGCCTGATTCTCATGGGAAAACTTGGTTTGAAGGTCTGGCTCCTGCCCACCATTTTGCTTGTGCAGGTTTTCCATACAGAGCTGAGTCACATTTGCCAGACTAAAACAAACTGGTCCCCTACATTTGATGTTATCCCAGAGGTCCCTTAGCCTTTCCTTGTTTCTCTTAAATCTCTTTTCTTTTTTCATTATCTCTTTGGATGGATACTGTTTTCTTGTCCTCTAATATGCTGACCTGATACTGTGTATCTAACCTGCTTTTGATTCCTTTTAGTGAATTCTTTATTTCAGATATTGTATTCTTTGTTTCTGATTTTTTTATGGTTTCTACATCCTTTATAATGCTTATTATCTCTTTGTTTAAGTTCTTACTGAGATCATCCATTCTACCCGTCTTCCTAAGATCTTTGAGCACCCTTGTAAATATTTTTTAAAAACTCTACCTGGTATTTAGGTTGCTTCCATTTCATCTATTTCTTTTAATTCTTTTCCTGGGGATTTCTGTTTTTATTTTCTTTAGAATACTTCTCTTTGTCTCCCCATTTGGATCTATGTGTTAAATAGATATATTCTGTCTCCCAAACTTTTTTCAGTGTCTCGTTAGGCTCAGTGGCACATACTCCAGATTACCTGTTCTCCATGCTCCAGGAGTATTTATTGTGGGTTATGTACACCTCCTCTTGTAGTTTGAGTCTTGAATGCTGTTGGCCCTTTCATAGGTAGAGTTAACCCGTGAGGCTTGAAATATGTAAGGGTAACCTAGCCCACTGTATGTGAGATGCTGTGCAAGGGTTGCTCCTTAAGATGGCATTTTTCTCAGCCAGGTCTGATTCTTGCATGAATCCCTCTTTGGATGTACTGGTTGTGCAGCTGGTTGGATCAATTTGGTATGGTTCTAAACCCACCACTGTTGTGTTGATTCTGTATCCACGTTGGAGGGGTTCATATACAGATCACTGTCAGACATTGTGTGTGCTTGGCCTTGGGCCACCTGTCTGTAGCTACCACACAGTTCACTGATGTGTCTGTGTCTACTAAACCTGTATATGTGTGTAAGGAAACAATCTGTGTAAAAGAGTCATCTTCTTCCTGCTTAGAGTTGGGGGCAGTTCTGCAAAATGACTGAGGCTCTCTTGGGTCAACCTCTACCTTTCAGCTATTCTGCTTCTTATTAAGGATGCCTGGTGAGAAAGAGGCATTTCAAATGACTGCACTGAACACCTGATAACTAAAATTTTTATCCTCATGCTTTGCCTCATCTGATTAACATTTGCAGTCTTATCATTCATATTTGGAGTGTCATAATAAGCTCTATGTCAAACAACCACTCAATATAGAGAAAATGTTCTTGGCAAAAAGTGGTTATTTTGGGGGGTTGCAGTAACATTCTTTACTTACAATTCTTTCTAAATTTGGGGTGTCAGTTGTTACTTTTCCTCTTTTATTTCTGATTTTATTTATTTGGGTCCTCTCTCTCTCTCTTTCTCGATGTGTGAGTCTTGTTAAAGGTTTACCAACTTCTTTATTTTTCAAAGAATGAACTCTTAGATTCATTAATATTTTGTATTGGCTTTTATATTCCATTTTGTTATTTTAGTTCTGATCCTTATTATTTTCTTTCTTCAACTTACTTTGAACTTTAGGGTTTTTTTGGCGTTCTTTTTCAATTTCCTTTAAGTGTAAGTTTAGATTATTTATTTGAGCTTTTTCTTGTTGTTTTTTGAGATAGGCCTGTAATGCCATAAATTTCTTTTTTAGGAAAGTTATCCCTGTGTCCCACAGGTTTGCTGTTGTTGTGTACTCATTTTCTTTTGTTTCAAAGTATCTTTTGATATCTCCCTTATTCTCATTGTTAACCCATTCACTATTTAACAATATGTTATTTAGCTTCCATGTCTTTTTTAATTTTTCACTATTCTTTTGTGATTAATTTTTAGTTTCATAGCATTATAGCCAGAGATGATGCTTGATATGATTTCAATCTACTTAAATGTATTGAGGCTTGTTTTGTGTTCTAACATGTGATCTATCCTAGAATATGTCCCATATGTTCTTGAAAAGAATATATTCTGCTGCTTTGGGGTAAAATTCTCTGAAGATATTATTTAAATCCATTTGCTCTAGTTTGTCACTTACAGCTGTTGTCTCTTTCTTGATCTTTTTGTCTGGAAGATATAGTCATTGATGCCAAAGGGTTGTTAAAATCCTTTACTATGACTGTATTTCTGTTAATCTCTCCCTATGTCCATCAAGATTTCCTTTATATATTTTGGTGCTCCTATGTTGGGTGCATAAATATTTACTAGGTTATATTATCTTTTGAATTGTTCCCTTTATCATCACGTAGTGTCCTTCTTTGTCTCTTACTATAGCCTGTGTCTTAAAATGTACTTATCAGTTATAAGTACTTGTACCCCAGCTTGTTTTTCTTTCCATTAGAATGAAATATTTTTTCTACCGCTTTGCTTTTGGTCTGTGTGTCTTTCAATCTGATATGGATCTATTGAAGACAACACATATATGGGTCTTGTTTTCTTATCCATTCAGCTACCCTATATCTTTTGATTGGAACATTTAAGCCATTTGCACTTAAAATGGTCACTGGGAGATATGTATTTATTGCCATTTTACTTTTTAAGTATATTTAATTGATTACGCTATTACAATTGTCTCATTTTTCCTTCTATGTCCCTATCTACCCGGTATCCCCATTTCCTTTGGCATTCCCCTTCCCCCCGCTTAGTTTATGTCCCTGGTTTGTACAAATAAGTTGTTTGTCTTCTCCATTCCCTATAGTATTCTTAACTTACCCCTGTCTATTTTGTATCTACCATTTATGTTTCTCATTCCCTGTACCTCTTGCCCCACTATCCCCCTTCACCATCCCCACTAGTAACCGTCCATGTGATGTCCATTCCATGATTCTGTTTCTGTTCCAGTTGTTTTCTTAGTTTGTTTGTTTTGGGTCCAGTTGTTAATAGTTATGAGTTTGCTGTCATTTTATGTTCATAGTTTTGATCTTCTTTTTCTTAGATAAGCCTATTTAACATTTTATATAATAAGGGCTAGGTGGTGATGAACTCCTTTAACTTGACTTTGCCTGGGAAGCACTTTATCTGTCCTTCCATTCTCAATGATAGCTTTGCTAGATAGAGTATATCTGAATGTAGGTTCTTACTTTTCATGCCTTTGAATACTTCTTGCCAGCCCCTTCTTGCCTGCAAGGTTTCTTTTGAGAAATCAGCTGGTAGTCTCATGGGAACTCCTCTGTAGGTAACTGTCTCTTTTTTTCTTGCTGATCTTAAGGTTCTTTCTTTATCTTTAACCTTTGACACATTTTTAATTATGATGTGTCTTTGTGTGGTCCTCTTTGGGTCCATCTTGTTTGGTACTCCCTGAGCTTCCTGGACTTGTATGTCTATTTCCTTTGCCATATTGGGGAAGTTTGCTGTTATTATTTTTTCATATAAGTTTTCAATATTTTGCTCTTCTGCTTCTCCTTCTGGTACCCCTATGATTTGGATATTGGTACATTTAAAGTTGTTCCAGAGGTTTAGAAGCCTATCCTCCTTTTTTTTTTTAATTCTTATATCTTCATTCTATTCTAGTTGAATGTTTATTTTCTTCCTTTTGTTTCAAATCACTGATTTGAGTCCTGGTTTCCTTCTCTTCACTGTTGGTTCCCTCTATGTTTTTATTTCATTTTGTATAGCCTTCATTTCCTCTTTTATTTTGTAGCTAAACTCTGGAATTTCTGTGAGCATCCTGATTACCAGTGTTTTGAATTCTGCATCCGATAGGTTGGCTATCTTGTCATTTAGTTCTTTTTCTGGAGTTTTGATCTATTCTTTCAGTGGGGCCAGATTTCTTTGTTTTGGAGTACCTGTCAAGTTGTAAGGGGTGGAGTTTTAATATTCACCAGGGCAGGGGAGCCAGCTCCACTTTGTGGTGGCATATGTGGAGGCAGGGTCAGAGATGGTCAATTCCCACTTTTAGTCAATTCCCCTGCTTCCCACAAGTGGCTGGCACCCTTCCAGTTGCTGCCCTGCTGTTGTTTCCCAAGTGAATGGGCTTGTGTACATTCTAGGACACTGTGGGCTTCTCAAATTGATCCTCCTGAGAGAGCAGCAGTTTCTTCCACACCAACCACCACAGGTTTTTACAGCCAGAGTTTATGAGGAGGGGTCAAAAAGGAAACAATGCCACTTGCTCAGCTCTTGACTCGCTTTCAGTCACTTCCCTTTGCACCCCACAAGCAAATGGCATCCTTCCTGGAGCTTCTCTGGTGCTGATTCCTGGGTGTGTGGGCTTGTGTATGTTCTAGGACCCCATGGGTCTCTCAAATGGACCCTCCTGAGAGACTGGCAATTTCTGCTACTGCCGAAATCCCCACAGGTTTTTACATCCAGGGTTTATGAGGCTTTATTTTCCCCAGTGTTGGAAGCCTGGGTTGAGCAGTCTGTTCTGGGTTGGGATTGCTCACTCCCCAGTTGCTTCTCCTGGTTTTTATCCTCATGCAAGTTTTGTGCTGCCTGGTCCACCAACTGCCACCTTGCTGCATGTGCTCACTGTGTGTCCTCTTTACCCTGGCTACCCATCTTTGCCCCTCCTACCAATCTGAATGAATGTTTCTTCTTTAACTCCTTGGTTGTTGGACTTGCCTACAGTTTGAATTTCTGGTAGTTATGCTTTTGTTTTGTTTTTAAATTGATTGTTATCCTTTTGGTTGTGCAGGGAGATGAAGTGTATCTACCTACACCTCCATCTTTGCTAGAAGTTATGAAAATTTTTCACCATTTTATTTTTAAACTATATTTCTGTTTTCTTCTTTCTCTTGTCCTCCTTCATCTTCTTCTCTCTCCCCCTTCTCTCCTCTTCTTCCTTCTTTGTATTCCTTTAACATTTGTTGGAATAAAGGTTTGGTGGTAAGAAACTCCTTTAGATTTTTCTTGACTGAGAAACTATTTATTTCCCTATCGATTTTTAAGTTTTTTATTTTTAAAGGTTTTATTTATTTATGTTTAAAGAAGGCAAGGGAAGGAAAAAGAGAGGGAGAGAAACATCAATGTGTGATTGCCTCGTGAGTGCCCCCTACTAGGGACTTGACCCACAACCCAGGGATGTGCCCTAGACTGGGAATCAAACTGGCGACCCTTTGGTTCACAGGCTGGCACTCAATCCACTGAGCCACACCAGCCAGGGCTATTTCTCTGTTAATTTTAAATGATAACTTTGCTGGCAAAATAGCCTTCATCGTAGGTCCTTGTTTTCATCACTTTAAATATTTCATGCCATTCTTTCTGGACAGAAATGCTTCTGTTAAGAAATCAGGTGAGAGTCTTAATGTAGCTCCCTAGTAGGTAACTAACTGCTTTTTTCTTTCAACTTTTAAAATTCTCTACTTGGTTTAAGCTTTGCCATTTTAATGTGTCTTTATGTAGGTCTCTTTGGGTCCATCTTGTTTGGGACTCTCTGTGCTTCCTGGACTTTTGTGTGTGTTTTTCCTTCACAAGGTTAGGGAGGATTTTTGTCATTATTTCTCAAATTCGTTCTCAATCCCTTACTCTTTCTCTGTCTTCATTCTGGTATCCCTATGATGCATATGTTGTTATGCTCCATATTTTCCAAAGGTCCCTTAAACTATCTTTATTTTTATATTATATTTTATTTTTGCTGCTCTGAGTATTTTTTCCTACTTTGTCTCCCAAATTGCTGATTTAATCATCTGCTTTATCTAACCTATTGTGCATTCCATTCACTGTATTATTTATTTCAGATATTGAATTATTTACTTCTGTCTTTTTATGCTTTCTATGTCTTTTCTTCATACTGTTGAGAATCTTTGTAATCATTACCTCGCACTCTATATCTGGTAAACTGCTTATCTCCATTTTATTTAGCTCTTCTTCTGGTGAATTCCCTTGTTCTTTTATTTGTGATCTGTCTCTTTTTCTTCCCATTTTGACTGCCTTTTTAAGTCTGTCTGTATGTATTAGGTGGATCTGCATGTCTGATGATGCCTTTGGCCATGGGCCATGTTTTTGGATCTTTCAGCAATCTACCACTGTGGCTCCCTCTGCTTGGCTTGGGTGTTTGACTCAGGACAAAGCTGCATACCTGTGGGGGCAACTTTGCCTGCAAAGTCTCCCAGTCAGCCACAGATGAAAGTAAACACTACCAAGACATGATCTTCTTGAGGTGGAAAGGTGGCTGATCCCTCAAAGGGGAAGGAACAAGAGCCCCTCCCTCAAGGGGCTTTTATTGGGTTCGTTTGCACAAGAATACAGGTAAGGATCAAACAATAGATATCATTCAAAGAACTATGAGGGCTTATTATCAGTCAGGGTCAGATAGCTAACGAGCCATAAAACTTTGAGGAACAAACTTCTGGCTTGGACCCTTATTGAAATGAGAGCATTTTTTTTTCTTCCAAGAGTTTTATGTTTTTATTTTATTTTATTTTTTATTTTATTGATTATGCCATTACAGTTGTTCTATTCCCTCCTTCATTCCCCTCCACCCTGCACCCCCCACCCCTACCATTTCCCCCTTTAGTTTATGACCATGTGTCTCAAGTTCTTTGGATTCTATATTTCCCATACTATTATTTCCCTCCCCCTATCTATTTTCTACCTACCGTCTATGCTTCTTATTTTCTGTACCTTCTCCCCCCTTCTCCTCCTACTCCCCTGTTGCTAACCCTCCATGTGATCTTCATTTCTATGGTTCTGCTCCTGATTTAGCTGTCCTTTTAGCTTGCTTTTGTTTTAGATGTGGTTGTTAATAACTGTGAGTTTGCTGTCCTTTCACTGTTCATCTTTTTTATCTTCTTTTTCTTAGATAAGTCCCTTTAACATTTCATATAATAAGGGCTTGGTGATGATGAACTTGAATTTGATCTTATCTGAAAAGAACTTTATCTGCCCTTCCATTCTAAATGAAAGTTTTGCTCGATAGAGCAATCTTGGTTGTAGGTTTTGGATTTCATAACTTGGAATACCTCTTTCCAGCCCTTTTTTGCCTGTAAGGTGTCTTTTGAGAAATCAGCTGACAGTCTGATGGGCACTCCTTTGTAGGTGAGTGTCCCCTTATCTCTTGCTGCTTCTAGGATTCTCTCCTTCATTTTAATCTTGGATAATGTAATGATGATGTGCCTTGGTGTGTTCCTTCTTGGGTGCACTTCTTTGGAACTCTCTGAGCTTCCTGGACTTCCTGGAAGTCTATTGCCTTTGCCAGACTGGAGAAATTCTCCTTTATTATCTGTTCAAATAAGTTTTCCACTGGTGGCTGTTCCTTTCCCCCTTCTGGTACCCCTATAATTTGGATGTTGGAGCGTTTAAAGATGTCCTTGAGGTTCCTCAGTCTCTCTTCATTTTTTTGAATTCTTGTTTCTTCATTCTTTTCTGGTTGGTCATTTTTTTCCTCCTTCTGGTCCACTCCTTTGATTTGAGTCCCAGTTTCCTTTCCATTACTATTGGTTTCCTGTGCATTGCCATCCACTTCAATTAGTTTCGCCTTCATATGTTCCTCTAATTTGGGACTAAAATCAACCAGTTCTGTGAGCATCCTGATCACCAGTGTTTTGGACTGTGCATCTGAAAGTTTTGCTATTTCTTCGTCACTTAGATTTATGGGCTCTGGGGCTTTGAGATCTTCTTGAACCATTTTTGGTTCATTCCTGCCCATTAAGTAGGAGGAGCAGAGCCTTAGGGGTAGGGCGGGACCTCCAGGGCCGGGTGGCTGGTTTGTGATGCTGTATGTGGGGGCGGGGTCAGAGCCAGGAAATGGCGGCTGTCTCCGCTGCCTCCTGTTGCTGGGACCCGCTCGATCCCATCTCACTACCCACTCCCTCACTGGTCTATCTGCGCAAGAATGCGCCAGCACAGTCAATCCCACGCCCTTCACCCTCGCCAGATCTGCCGGTCGCTCACTGGGTCGCGGTCACTAGGTTGCTCACTGGATCGGCCCTTTGCAACCCCATGCCTGGGATCCACAGGCCTGAGTCTGTCTGACTGAGTTTTCCTGTGCAACCCTGCTCAGCCAGCTGCTGGTTTCGCCCCTCTTACTGGTCAGGCTGAAGCATTCATTGTTACCAGACTTCCGAAAAGTTCAATTTTCTGTGTGCTGGCTGTGTTTTCTATTGCTAATATTTTGTTGTCTCTAGACTTGGTTGTGTGAGAAAGCACGGTGTCTCCACCTATGCCTCCATCTTGGCAGAAGTCCATGCATGGATTGAAATGAGAGCATTCTCAACAAAGCAGGTTTCACAGGATTTTTACATATTCTTTCTTATGCCTGATTTACTCCAGATACCCACCCTTTCCACCACAGGGCTGTACCACCTTCCCCATCATAGGTTTTTAGGCTTAAGTGGAGTAGAGCCAGGCAGCGCTTCTCCCAGATGGAAATGGGAACTCAGGCTATATCACAATAGTTGGGGGGATGAGGATCCATTGCTCCCTCTTTGTTGCAGCCCCCTGAGTCCTTCCATGATGGCCTCCCAAGTGATCGTGTCTGGCCTAGATTGCCCCTCTCTGAGGGGTTGTACACACCATGGACATCGACCATGCTTTGGGGGCAGGGGAAGAAGCAGAAGTATTGTTTGTCTCCTGTTGTCCACATTCCAGAGGTTGCTCACTTAGCCATGGGAGGCAGTTACAATTCCTGAAACCGGGCAGGGTGGTTCCCAACACATACCAAGGCTGGGTTTTTACAACTACCAGGCTATGAGAAAGGTCAGTGTAAGTATCAAAGCTCCTTAAGATCTGCCTCCACTTACAGGCTGTTTCTTAGTCTTAATTACTGAAAGATCCTCTAGCTATACTGCTCAACAGGGTTTATGCTCTACAGGGTAGGGTGAGAGGTATTCCTATAAGTGGGTTTGTGGCTTCCTCTCAAGCTGATACCACATGGAGGGGAGTGCTCTGCCCAAGAAAGATTGCTTCTGCAGCATGGGGAATGGCTGAGCACAGGGATCCTGGCACATGGTCCTTCATCTTTCTTCTCCTCACACAGCTCTAGTCCACACTGCCTTCTCTTTGAGCCAAGGGTAGGTGGCTGCAAATGAAATTGTGTGCATTGGCCCTTTAAGAGGGTAGCTGCATCTCAAGCCATCTTTCCCTGGTAGACAGAAAATCCACTGCTTTTCAAAGCTGGATGCTATGTGGGCACCTTTCCTGGTTCTGGTGCTCTAAACTGGGTAACCTGGCTTAGGGTTTAGACTCCACTACTCTTGAGGAACTTCCCCAGCTGCTGAAATATCCCTCTGGAACTTCAATGACCACCTGTGGAACCCAGTAAGCCCTCTCATGCATTCACACTCTCTACAAGTACTGATACAGTGGTGTAGTTTCTTCTGTAAGTCCTTAGTCATATGCCTTCTCTCTAGCTAATCTTAAGTTGGTTATTAGGATGATTTTTCTATGATATAGTTGTTATTACACTTTGGTCCTGGCAGGAGGACAGTGCAACTTCTACCTACTCCACCACCATCTTAGATCCTCCTAAAGACAGTCTATCTAATAAATGACTTTGGGAAAACTGGACAGATATGTGCAAAAATTGAAACTAGACTATACTCTTATAGCATATTCCTGCATAATACCAAAAAGAATTACAGACTTAAATGTGAAACTCAAAACCAAAAAAACTCAGGTTAAAACATAAACAGTAAATATCTCTGACATTTCTCTTACCAATATTTTTATATAATTCCTCTGGCAAGGTAAACAAAAAAAGTGAACCTACATCAACTTAAAAAGTTTTCACACAGCAAAGTAAACCATCAACAAAACAAAAAGAGAATCTACTGAATTATACATTCAGTGAGGTGTTAATATCCACGATGTGTAAGGAATTTATCCAACTTATCACCAAAAAAAAATTTGATTAAAAATGGGCTGGAAGACCTGAATAGACATTTTTTCACAGGGCATATACAGGTGCCCAACTGACATATAAAAAGATAACCGGCATCACTAATTACAGAAAAATGTACATTAAAACCATAATGAGATAGCAAGTCACATGTATCAGAATGATTGTCGTCAGTAAATCAAAAACAAGTGTTGGGCAAGATGTGAAGTAAAGGAAATTATTGTGCTCTTTTGGTGTGATTGCAAATTGGTGAAGCCACTTAGAAAAACAATGTGGAGGTTCCTCGACAAATTAAAAATAGGACTTCCAGGTTGGCCAATGATCCCACTTGTGGGTATTTAGCCAAAGAAATGAAAACACTAATTTGAAAATATGTGCTTTCTTATGTTTATTGCTACATTATTTAAAATAGCCAGTATATGTAAGCATACTTAGTGTTCATCAATAAATGATTGGATGAAAGAGGCTGAAAACAATTTTTTTAATTTCTTAATTTAACATTTTATTTATTTTTTAAATTTTTATTTAGTTATTTTTTCAAGTATATTTTTTGTCTATTCCTCCCATCCCAGCCCTCCCCCCCGCCCTGTCTCCCTCCTCTCTCCCATTCCCTTCCCCCAGTCCTCATCCCTGTGTCTTTCATACTTGTTCCTCAAAATCCCTCTCCTTTTTCCCCCTTAAATTCCCTTCCCTCTCCCTCTGGTCACTGCCCACTTGTTCTCTATTTCAGTGTCTTTGTTTTTATTCTGTTTGCTTGTTTGTTTTATTCTTTAGCTTCCTGTCAATGGTGAGATCATATGGTATTTGTCTATCAATGCCTGGCCTATTTCACTCAGCATAATGCTTTCCAGTTCCATCCATGTTGTTGCAAAAGGTAGTAGCTCCTTCTTCCTCTCTGCTGCATAGAATTCCATTGTGTATATGTACCACAATTTTTGGATCCATTCATTTACTGATGGGCACCCAGGTTGCTTCCAACTCTTGGCTATTGTAAATTGTGCTGCTATGAACATTGTGGTGCATAGGTTCTTTGAAATTGATGTTTTAGGATTCTTGGGGTATAATCCTAGCAGTGGAATTGCTGGGTCAAAAGGCAGGTCAATTTTTATTTTTCTGAGAAAATTCCATACTGTTTTCCATAATGGTTGTACCAGTCTACAATCCCACCAACAGTGAACTAAGGTCCCCTTTTCCCCACAACCTCTCCAATATTTGTTGTTTGTTGCTTTGTTTATGATAGCCATCCTGACTGGTGTAAAGTGGTATCTCATTGTGGTTTTAATTTGCATCTCTCTGATAGCTAACAATATTGAGCATCTCTTCATGTGTCTCTGGATATTCTGTATGTCCTCTTTGGATAAGTGTCTGTTCAAGTCCTTTTCCCATTTTTTAATTGGGTTAAATGTCTTCCTAGAGTGGAGTCGTGTAAGTTCTTTGTATATTTTGGAGATTAAACCTTTGTCTGAGCTATCATTGGCAAATATGTTTTCCCATACAGTTGGTTGTCTTTTTAATTTAATACTGTTTTCTTTAGCCATGCAGAAACTTTTTATTTTGATGAGATCTCATTTGTTTATTCTTTCCTTTATATTCCTTGCTCTAGGGGACATATTGGTAAAAATGTTGCTGCTTGGAATATCTGAGATTTTCTTGCCAATGTTCTCCTCTAGGACTTTAATGGTGTCACGGCTTATATTTAAGTCTTTTATCCACCTTCAATTTATTTTTGTGTATGGTGTAAGTTGGTGCTCAAGTTTCTTTTTTTTTATCTTCAAGGAATATTTTTTATTTATTTGTTTATTGATTATGCTGTTACAGTTGTTCTATTCCCCCTTTCATTCCCCTCCACCCTACCCCCTATCCCCACCATTACCCCCCCTTTAGTTTATGACCATGTGTCTCAAGTCCTTTAGATTCTATATTTCCCATGCTATTCTTGCCCCCCCATCTATTTTCTATCTACTGTCTATGCTACTTATTTTCTGTACCTTCTCCCCCTTCTCCTCCTCCCACTCCCTTGTTGCTAACCCTCCTTGAGATCTTCATTTCTATGTTTCCACTCCTGATCTAGCTGTCCTTTTAGTTTGCTTTTGTTTTAGGTGTGGTTGTTAATAACTGTGAGTTTGTTGTACTTTCACTGTTCATGTTTCTTTAACTTCTTTTTCTTAGATAAGTCCCTTTAACATTTCATATAATAAGGGCTTGGTGATGATGAACTCCTTGAATTTGATCTTATCTGAGAAGCACCTTATCTGTCCTTCCATTCTAAATGAAAGTTTTGCTGGATAGAGCAATCTTGGTTGTAGGTCTTTGGATTTCATGACTTGGAATACCTCTTTCCAGCCCCTTCTTGCCTGTAAGGTCTCTTTTGAGAAATCTGCTGACAGTCTGATGGGGACTCCTTTGTAGGTGACTGTCCCCTTAGCTCTTGCTGCTTCTAGGATTCTCTCCTTCATTTTAATTTTGGCTAATGTAATGCTGATGTGCTTTGGTGTGTTTCTTCTTGGGTCTAACTTCTTTGGTACTGTCTGAGCTTCTTGGATTTCCTGTAAGTGTACTTCCTTTGCCAGATTGGGGAAATTCTCCTTTATTATTTGTTCAAATAAGTTTTCCACTGGTGGCTGTGCCTTTCCCCCTTCTGGTACCCCTATAATTCGGATGTTGGCACGTTTAAAGATGTCCTCGAGGTTCCTAAGACTCTCCTCATTTCTTTGAATTTTTGCTTCTTGACTCTTTTCTGTTTGGCCATTATTTGCTTTCTTCTGGTCCACTCCATTGATTTGAGTCCCAGTTTCCTTTTTATTGCTATTGGTGTCCTGTGCAATTCCATTCATTTCAATTAGTTTTGTCTTCATATATTTGTCTAATTTGTTGGTATAGTCAACCAGTTCTGTGAGGATCCTGATGACCAGTGTTTTAAACTGTGCATCTGAGAGTTTTGCTATTTCTTCATCGCTTAGATTTATAGGCTCTGAGGCTTTGAGATCTTCTTGGGACATTTTTGGTCTTTTCTGGCCCTTTAAGTGTGAGAAGCAGCGCCTTGGACTCCCAGGTCGCTGGGTTGTGACGCTGCATGTGGGGGCGTGGTCAGAGCGGAGAAATGGCGACCCCCTCTGCTGTTTCCCACAGCTGGGTGAAGATCAGCGTCTTAGGTGGTTCACCAGGGCCGGGACACTCAGAGTCGCTGGGTTATGACGCTGTATGTGGATGTCGGGTCAGAGCAGGGAAATGGCGGCGCCCTCCACTGCCGCTATCCACGGGGACCCGCTGGGTTCCGGTCCAATCGCCCACTCCCTCGCCTGCCACCCGCGCACAAATGCGCGACCACAGTCAACCTGCAGCCCTGCTCCCTCGCTGTTTTCCCCCGGGGTCACTCACTAGGTCCAACCCTGCGCCTGGATTCCGTACTTCTGGATTCCGCGCCTGAGTCCTTCTGACTGAGTTTTCCTGTGCAACCCTGCTTCACCAGCCGCTGGTTTCACCCCTTACCCGTCAGGCTGAAGAATTTGTTGTTAACGGACTTCTGAAAGGTTCAATTTTCCGTGTTCTGGCTGTGTTTTCTGTTGCTAATATTTAGTTGTCTCTAAACTTGGTTGTATGAGAAGGCACGGCACATCCACCTATGCCTCCATCTTGGCAGAAGTCCCCTGTGCTCAAGTTTCATTTTTTTTAACGTAGCTGTCCAGTTCTCCCAACACCATTTGCTGAACAGGCTATCTTTATTCCATTTTATGTTACTGCCCCCTTTGTCAAATATTAATTGACTGTAGAGAGTTGGGTTGATTTCTGGGCTCTCGGTTCTGTTCCATTGGTCTATGTGCCGGTTTTTATGCCAGTACCAGGCTGTTTTGATTACAGTGGCTTTGTAATACAGTTTGATATCAGGTATTGTGATCCCTCCAACTTTGTTCTTCTTTCTCAAAAGAGCAGCTGCTATTCGGGGTCATTTATGGTTCCATATAAATTTTTGAAGTGTTTTTTCTATGTCTGTGAAATATGCCATTGATACTTTAATGGGTATTGCATTGAATGTGTATATTGCTTTGGGTAGCATGGACATTTTGATGATGTTAATTCTTCCAATCCATGAACAAGGTATATGTTTCCATTTGTTTGTGTCTTCCCTGATTTCTTTCTTCAGTGCTGTGTAGTTTTCTGCATACAGATCTTTTACCTCCTTCATTAGGTTTATTCCCAGATATTTTATTTTTCTTTTTGCTATATTGAATGGGATTTTTTTCTTGATTTCTGCTTCTGCTGATTCATTGTTCATATACAAAAATGCCTTTGATTTCTGGATATTGACTGTATCCTGCTGTTTTGCCAAATTCATTAATTAGTTTGAGCAGTTTTTGGGTAGAGTCTATAGGATTTTCCATGTACACTATCATGTCATCTGCAAACAGTGACAGTTTTGTTTCCTCCTTTCCTATTTGGATGCCTTTTATTTCCTTTTCCTGCCTGATCTCTGTGGCCAAAACTTTTAATACTATATTGAATAGAAGTGGTGAAAGTGGTCATCCTTGTCTTGTTCCTGATCTTAGTGGAAAAGCTTTTAGTTTTTTGCCTATTGAGTATGATATTGGCTGTAGGTCTCTCATATATGGCCTTTATTATTTTCAGGAATGCTCCCTCCATTCCCACTTTGCTGAGTGTTTTTATCATAAATGGGTGTTGTATCTTATCAAAAGCTTTTTCCATGTCTATTGATATGATCATGTGATTTTTGTCTTTGCTTTTGTTTATGTGATGAATTACATTTACTGATTTGCCAATGTTGAACCATCCTTGCATCCCTGGGATGAATCCCACTTGGTCAGGGTGTATAATCTTTTGGATATATTGGTGGATGTGATTTGCCAATATTTTGTTGAGGATTTTAGTGTCTATGTTCATCAGTGATATTGGCCTGAAGTTTTCTTTCTTTGTTGTATCTCTGTCTGGTTTTGGAATTAGGATGATGCTGGCTTCATCAAAGGAGTTTGGGAGTTTTCCATCCTTTTGGATTTTTTGGAATAGTCTGTGAAGAATGGGGGTTAGCTCCTCCTTAAATGCTTTGTAGAATTCTCCTGTGAACCCATCTGGTCCGGGGCTTTTGGGTGATGGGAGTTTTTTGATTACTGCTTCAATTTCTTTTGCTGTTATTGGTCTATTCAGGTGTTCTACTTCTTTTTCATTGAGTTTTGGGAGATTATATTTTTCTAGAAATGTGTCCATTTCCCCTAGGTTTTCAAATTTCTTGGCATACAGTTCTTCATAGTAATTTCTTACAATCCTTTTTATTTCTGTGGTATCAGTTGTAATCTCTCCTCTTTCATTTCTGATTGTGTTTATTTGTGTCTGTTCCCTTCTTTTCTTGATGAGCCTACTTAAAGGCTTGTTTATTTTGTTTATCTTTTAAAAGCACCAACTCCTGGATTCATTGATCCTTAGAATTGTGCTTTTAATCTCTATGTCATTTAGTTCTGCTCTGATCTTAGTTATTTCCTTCCTTCTACTTGCTTTGGGCTGTTTTTTATTGTTGTTCCTCGAGTTCTTGCAGGCGTAGAGTAAGGTTGTTTGTTTGAAATGTTTCTATTTCTTTAGGTAGGCCTGTATTGCTATAAACTTCCCTCTCAGGACTGCCTTCGCTGTGTCCCATAAGTTTTGGGTTGTTGTGAGATCATTTTCATCTGTTTCCAGAAACTTTTTGATTTCTTCCCTAATTTCATTCTTGACCCATTCATTGTTTAATAGCATACCATTCAGTCTCCATGATTTTGGGTGTTTTGGGTTTTTTCCTTTGGGATTGGTTTCCAGTTTCAGTCCCTTGTGGTCAGAGAAAATGCTTGGTATGATTTCAATATTCTTGAATTTGTTGAGGCTTGTTTTGTGTCCTATCATGTGGTCTCTCTTTGAGAATGTTCCATGTGCATTTGAAAAGAATGTGTATTTAGCTTCTTTGGGGTGAAGAGCTCTGTATATATCAGTTAGGTCTCTTTCATCAAGGGTGTTGTTTAATGCCACAATATCTTTGTTGATATTTTGTTTGGAAGATCTGTCCATTTTTTATAGTGGGGTGTTAAAATCTCCCACTATAATTTTGTTGCTGTCTATATCTTTCTTGAATTCCTCTAAGATTTTCTTTATATATTTTGGTGCTCCTATGTTGGGTGCATATATATTTATGATGTTAATGTCTTCTTGGTGGATTCTTCCCTTGAGTATTATGAAGTGACCTTCTGGGTCACTCTTTATGGCTCTTTTTTTGAAGTCTATTTTGTCTGATATGAGAATTGCTACCCCAGCTTTTTTTCTTGTCCATTTTTTGGGAAAATTTGTTTCCATCCTTTCACTTTTAGTCTGTGATGGTCTTTTGTCCTGAGGTGGGTCTCTTGTAGGCAGCATATGTGTGGGTCATACTTTCTTATCCATGCAGCTATTCTGTGTCTTTTGATTGGAGCATTTAATCCATTTACATTTAAGGTTATTATTGATAGGTACTTATTCATTGCCATTTTTGTACCTGTGTTCCTCTCTGTCTGTCTCTTTTCCTTCCTTTCCTTAAAGCAGACCTTTTAGTATTTCTTGTAGAGCTGGCTTGGTGGCAGCAAATTCTTTTAGACTTGTTTTGTCTTGGAAGCTCTTTATTTGGCCTTCTATCTTGATTGAGAGCCTTGCTGGGTAAAGTAGCCTTGGTTGTAGGCCTCTGGTTCTCATTACTTGGAATATTTCTTGCCATTCTCTTCTTGCTTGGAGTGTTTCCATTGAGAAGTCAGTGGTTAACCTTATTGGGACTCCCTTGTATGTTATTTCTTTATTCTCCCTTGCTGCCTTTAAGATTCTTTCTTTGTCTTGGAATTTTGCCATTTAAATGATGATGTGTCTTGAAGTGGGCCTCCTTGAGTTCCTCTTGAATGGGACTCTCTGTGATTCCTGGATTTGTGTGACTTTTTTTTTTATCAAATTAGGGAAATTTTCTCTCATTACTCATTCAAATATGTTTTCTATCCCTTGTTCTTCTTCTCCTTCTGGTATTCCTATTATTCGGATATTATTACGTTTCATATTGTGTTGCCTTTCTCTTAATCCCTCTTCATTCTTTCTGAGCCTCTTTTCCCTTTCCTGTTTTTTCTGTGAGATGCTTTCTACTTTGTCCTCCAATTCACTAATCCTATCTTCTGTTTCATCTACCCTATTTTTAATGCTTTCTACTGTGTTTTTTAATTCAGAAGTCGTATTGTTCATTTCCTCTTGGCCCTTGCTAATAATTTCCATTTCCTTTTTCATGTTTTTATAGTTCGAGGTGAGATGATTGTAGCTCCCCTGTGGTTTCTGGTAGCTGATTGTGAGCTCTTTGAACTTCCTCATAACCAGTGCTTTGAATTCAGAATCTGATAATTGACTTGCCTCTATTTCATCTAACATTCTTTCTGAGGATTCCTCCTTTCCTTTCATTTGGGGATTGTTTCTTTGTTTTCCCATTGTTTGTGAGACTCTTCTTGTTAGCCTCAACTTCTTAGATTAATCTGTTTTGACACCCTGGGTTTATGGTGTGAACTTTTGTGGCGGAATGCCTGTGGATTTCAGTGCAGTCTCTTCTGAAGTCTCTTTTGGTTATCCTGTTGTTCTCTGCTTCCACCTACTCAAATATGCAGCAACTTTTGGCTTCTCTCCTGCAACAATGTGCAATTTGTCTCTCTGACTCTACTATTGGGAGGCCTCTTCTTTGGGTCCAGCTCTGGTCTTTTCATATTTTCAAGTTGATTGTGACTCTTGTGGGTAAAAGAAAGAAATGACAAGAAAAGAAATAGAAGGAAGAAAGAGAAAAAATGGTAGGGGAATGGAAGAAAGAGCAATAAGTTTAGAAAGAAAAGAAAAAGAAGTAAAACAAACTCCGGGAAAAGAGGACAAAAGTATGGAAAGATAAAACAGTAATAAAATTTAAAAGAAATAACAGATTACTTTAAAAAAGCAAAAGGTAAAGAAAAGTAATGGAGAAGGAAGAAAAGTAAAAAAAAAAAAGAAAGAATAAAAATAAAATAAAGTAAAAAAGAAAACCCAAAGAAACAAAAAATACACAAACAAAAATAATCCCCCAAAAACAACATCAGAACAGGAAATGTCACTTGTTGGCCTCAAGCTAGCTGAACCGGTTTTTCTGGTTGCAGTTGGCTGAGGGTGGATTGTTGTGATTTTTTCAGCCAGCCCCTCTCAGGATCCAGACACTTGGCACCTCTCCCCCAGCTCCCTACAATGGGGAACTAGGACTTCCTCGCAGAGCTCCCCTCCCAGGGATTACTGCCATAGGCTGGTTTGTTGTGTTTGCAGACACCTGCACCGGCCTAGTTGCCTGGTTCCCTGGGGATTGAGCAAAGGCCTGCTCCCTGTTCCACTGGGAAGCCCCAGACCCTTTGCCCAGTCCTGGGCTTGCTGCCAAGCTGGGTGTGAAGCAGACCAGGCTGCCGTGTCTACTGGATTCAGAGCCCCAGGCTGCACCTCTGAGTTCTCCTGGGCTGGCAACCACAGAGTCCTTGGTTGGGACCCTTTGTCCTCTGCACCCTCTCTGTAAACTCTATCAAACAAGTCTCTCCTGGCACCCCACCTTGCTTGGCCAGAAAGGGAGGGGGTTGAGGGCCTCAGCTCTTTTCCCAGAACCCCTCAGTGCCCGGGGCTTCCAGATAGTCTGAGGGGGGTGGACTGGAAGCCGGGAGCCAATCTGAGGACTGGGCGCCGACCTAGAAACTCTGTGTGCATATCATGGCACGCTGCGTGGTGTGTATTCCTTCTGCTCCTGTGTTTGTCTGGATCCCCTGGCCAACCTCTGCCAAAAAAAAAAAACCTAGGGATGGAGCAGCACCACGAGGGGCGCTGGACCCAGAACTGTGTGCAGGCTGAAATCTCCTCTGCTCCCCTCTGGTTGGGTCTCTTGGCAGGTCTGGGCCCAAAAATCCTAGGGAGGGAGCTTTCTGGGCGCTGAATGCCGGCCTAGGAGCTCCCAGGCACTCGCCCAGATACACTGCATGTGGAGCCACTAGTTCCCCAAACTGGGCGCAGGCTGAAACTTCTTCCACACCTCTTTGCCTGGGCCACTTGGCCCAACCGGTTGAAAAATCCCAGTGAGGGAGCCGTCTGTGCGCTGCACGCAGTCCCAAGTGCCGTTGGGCTCTCACCACTGGGCGCTGGTTCCCCTACCCTGCACCAGCTGTTTCCCTTTGCTCCGTCCCAGAGACTACTGTACTGCTGCTGTCTCCCTATTGTCTGGTTCCTCATTGACCAATGAGGTTTCTGGTCTTTTATTTTCATATATGCTTGGCAACTGCTGGCTTGCTGGTCTCACCTCCTCCGATCGGACAGGTCTCCCTCTCTTTTGTACTAGGAACTGGTATCTGCTCTGTCCTAGTCCACCGCCATCTTGAAAGCCCCCTCTGAACAACAATTTAATAAAAGAGGTATGCTATATATGTGTAATGGAATACTACTTGGCCATAAAAAATGTGCAACAGCATGGATGGGCTTAGAGGGTATTATGCTAAGTGAAATAAGCCAGACAAAGGCAATTACCACATGATTGCACCTACACATGGAATTTCAAAAACAAAATAAACAAAAAAATATAAACAAACTCATAAGATACTGAGAACAAATTTATGGTTGCCAGGTAGAAGGGAGAATGAGGGGAAAGGCTGGAAGGAAAAGGTAAAGGGATTATGAAGTACAAACTGGCAGTTACAATATGGCCATGGGGGTATACTGCGCAGCATAAGGAATATAGTCAATAATACTGTAGTAACTATGTAATGCTGATGGTAGGGTACAAGAATTATTGTACCCTACCTATTGTTCCCTACAGGTACCTATAATTGTACCTGTAATCACTTTGTAAGTTATATAAATATCTAATACCTATAATGAACATCTAAAACTAATGAAATATTAAATGTCAACTCTGAAAAATAAACAATAAAATAAAAATCTGCTCAAAATTCTGAAATATATAAAGGTCTCTGCATGGCATCAGGAGAGTTGCTCAAGCAATTCTAGGTACACTTTTGGCATGTTGCTGCTATGAGTTTCAGCTGGAAGCTCAGGGCCTCAGTTCTATATATAACCTCTCACAGCTTGGTTGTCTTAAAGTAGTAAAACATGTTACATGATGGCTAAACTCCCCCAGAACATACAAGACACTTCTAGGCCTTCTTTAGACCAAATTTGTCTAAGGTACCTTGAGCAAATCAAAGTCTCCTCTGAATCATTGCGTAAATTAATTAACTATAATGCCTTCCCCACGATGTTTTGCTAACCCACGTCCAGCACAAGGAGCACTGCCTTCATGAAATTTTCTACTTATTATTATTCTTTAAAGATTTTGTTTATTTATCTTTAGAGAGGAAGGGAAGGAGAAAGGGAGAGAAATGTCAATGTATGGTTGCCTCTCCTGTGTCCCCTGCTGGGAACTGACCTGCAACCCAGGCATGTGCCCTGACTGGGAATCAAACTGCAATCCTTTGGTTCCCAGGCCTGCACTCAATCCACTGAGCTATACCAGCTAGGGCAAATTTTTCTAATTACTTTATCTTGGTATAGTAGCTCTTTCCTTTTGAAATTTGATAGTTCTTATGATCTGTACTGCTCATTTTCTTATAAAAATATGCTATTTTATAGTATTATTTACTTTTCATTGGATAGCACATCCTGTCTCATTGAACTATAATATGGCCATTAAGGACACAAATCAAGGCCCATATCTCTGTGTCACATGTAATATGTGCTGAATAAGTGTTTGATAGATAGGGTGGTTGTATAATAGGGCATTTTAGTTATTTTTAGGAGCCATTATTTCACTTGAAGTGATGTATGTCTTGAACTTATGTAGATGCTTTTAAAATTCTATTTGACTACCTGTACTCCCAAAGAAGAATTTAAATTCCTGATTAGGCTAATGAATTCAGTCCATTTATTTTATTACTTTTTAATTGTTTTCTACTTCTTACCTCTTGGCCTTTCTCAGTGATTCAAAGAAGCAAAGTTTTTTTAGGATATTGAGCATCAGTGTGATATACCTAGAAAATGCAAATGTAAAACTAGTTAGCATGGAAATAATGAGTAGAAATGTTTATTAACCAAATTGCCTTCAACTGGGGAGAGAACTAGAGGGCCTTTATTAGTATTCCTTTTCTGAACCACATTAGTTCTATTAACACAGATAGAGCTGTAATGAACACATTAACCAAATTTGTCTTTTAATTCTCTATATGTTTGCCACTATTATGACTCAGAAAGTAATAAATGTACCATGACAATGAGGGAAGAAAACTGGTACAAAAAGGAACTTGACAAGGAATAAGTTGGATCTGTAAAACAATGAATTTGATTCAAAGAGTATCTTGGCTTACAGGGGTGTCAGCATCTTCAAAATAATTTTTTGAAGTGATTCAGTTGAGTGATTTCATTTTGAAAATGTTTCTAAACTTTTAACTCAAAGTAATAAGCCAGTTAATAAGAGACTAGGTTTTGTATAGGAAGCAATTACCCAAGTTGATAGAAAATAAGAAAATGAGTATATGATTTAGTGAGATTATACTGTTTTTCCTGAGAGTAAAGAATAAAATCATAATATGAGAATGCTGAGATGTTTCTTCTAATTAACAATAAAATTCTGTATACAAATTCCGTGCTAAAGCCCTAACCCCCAATGTGACTATACTCGGAAATACAGTCTTTATGGAGGTAATTAAGGCTAAATGAGGTCATAAGGGTAGACCCCAACTCTTATAAGGCTGGTGCAATTATAAGAAGCAGAAGAGACACTAGAGCTTGCTCTCTCTTTTTCTTTCTTTGTATACTCACAGGGAAAAGACCATATGAAGATACATAAAGAACAGTAGTCTGCAAGTTAGAAAGAGGGCTCTCACCCGAAACCTAATTTGCCAGCACCTTGATCACGGACTTCTTTTTTGAGAAAATAAATTTTTGTTGACTAAGTCATCTGATCTGTGGTATTTTGCTATGGCAGCCTGAGTAGTTAAATACATCAATATTGAAAACCTCTTGACTATTTCTAAACTTACGTTGTTAATTATTAATGTTTATAACCAGTAACTATTTAGAACTCTTTGACTATATACTATATTTCCTTAAACTTTCTCTCACTCTCCTTCTTTTTCTTTATATTTTGAGATTGTTTATATTCACAAATAAAAAGGACTTGATTTTTTTAAGATTTCTTGAATGATTCTAAAACTCTTTAGGGATATGGAGAAACTGACAGTGAAATGTAGTATCTCAATCATTGTATTTCAAAATGTAGCATCAAACATATTTTGATTTCGTAGAATGTCAGATGTGCCATGTAAAAGTATCTTCAGAAGTAGAAATCACTAAAATAAAAACATTAGACCAACAGAGTAAGGAATCTTTCACCATCATTCCTGTGTTTCTCTTAACAAGGGAGGCTATTTGTAGTTTTTCCAGTTTATATCTTATGACTATATTGCTAGTATTGCTAATAAAACCATTTTATCACAAGAATCTCTAACCCTATAAGAATCAACACTATAATTGATTTTATATATTATAATAGCAATGTATGCTATTTTACTTACAGAGTGTTACATTATATGGTGTACAATAATGCTGATTTATTGCTGGTTTTTATCCAGTTTTAGCCACACAAGGGAAATAGTTTAGATTCTCAGGGGAAAACTATGAGCACTTCCTTTAAGATTGGGAACAAGGCAAAGATGTCCGCTTTCAACACTGGTATTCAAAACAGTATTGGAAGTTTTAGCCACAGCAATGAGACAAGAAGAAGAAATAAAAGACATCCAGATTGGAAAGAAGTAACACTGTCATTAATTGCACATGACATAATACTGTATATAAAGAACCCTAAAGATTCCACCATAAAACTAGAAATGATAAGTTAATTTAGTAAGGTAGCAGGATACAAAATAAATATCCAGAAATTAGTTTCATTTTTATTTATTTATTTTTAGAGAGAGGGGAAGGGAAGGAGAAAGAGTGGGAGAGAAACATCAATGTGTGGTTGCCTCTCATGTGTCCCCTACTGGGGACCTGGCCTGCAACCCAGGCATATGCGCTGACTGTGAAAT
The DNA here is from genome assembly GCF_021234435.1 of Artibeus jamaicensis. Taxonomy (NCBI): domain Eukaryota; kingdom Metazoa; phylum Chordata; class Mammalia; order Chiroptera; family Phyllostomidae; genus Artibeus; species Artibeus jamaicensis. Next base: position 7,176,545 of record NW_026521717.1, on the reverse strand, counting down.
GAACCGGTGACCCTTTGCTTTGCAGGCCCATGCTCAATCCACTGAGCTACACCAGCCAGGGCTAGTTTCATTTTATATACTAATAATGAACTCTCAGAAATGAAAACTAAAAAAAAATTACATTCATAATTGCTTTATAAAGAATAAAATACCTAGGAATATTTTTTTAAAATTTTATTTAGTTGTTTTTCAAGTACAGTTTTTTGTCTATTTTTCCCATCCCAGCCTCCCCCGCCCCTTGCTCCCCACCTCCCTCCCTTTTCCACCCCCCTTAGTTCTCATCCCTGTGTCCTTCCTATTTGTTTCTCCAAATCCCTCCCCCTTTTTCCCCTTAACTTCCCTTTCTAGGAATAAATTTAACCAAGGATGTAAAATAACTGTACTCATAAAATTATAAGATACTGAAAAAAATTGAAAAAGATGCAAATAAGTGGAAGCATATGTTCTGTTCATGAATATGAAGAATTAACATCATTGAAATGTTCATACTACCCAAAGCAATCAATAGATTTAACATATTTCCTATCAAGATACCAATAGTGTGTTTCACAGAAGTGGAAGAAATATTCCAAAAATACATGTTGAACCACAAAACACCCCGAACAGCCATGCCATTCCTGAGAAAGGACAACAGAGTTTGGGGAATTGGAGGAATCATGGTACCTGATATCAAACTATACTACAAGACCATAGTAATCAAAATAGTATGGTACTAGCACTAAAGCAGATGTATAGATCAGTGGGAAAAAATAGAGAGCCCAGATATTATAGTCAATTAATATTTGGCAAAGGAAGCAAAAACATATAAGGTAAAGATAGTCTATTCAATAAATTGCATTGGGAATATTAGACAAATAGTTGCAAAATATGAAACTAGAACACCTTCTTATACCATACACAAAAATAAACTCAAAATAAATTAAAGACTTAAATGTAAGTCCTGAAACCATAAAAATTCTAGAAGAAACCACATAAGAGCAAAATCTCATACATTTCTTAGAGTGATTTTTTTCTGATATATCTCCACAGACAAAGAAAATGAAAAAAATAAACAAATGGACTACATCAAACTAAAAAAATGTTTGTATAACAAAGGAAGCTATCAACAAAGTGAGCAAACAACCAGCGGGAAAATATGTTTGCCATTACACCTGATACGGGGTTAATATCCAAAATCTATAAAGAAACTATACCAAAATATCCAATTATAAATGAACAAAGGACCTGAATAGACAGTTCTACAAAAAGGATATACAGATGGTTAATAAGCATATGAAAAGATGCTCACTGTCACTAATCATCAGGGAAATGCAAATTAAAGCCTAAGAATCCTGAAACACCAATTCAAAAGAACATATGCACTCCAATGTTCATTGTTATGAACAACTTACAATAGCCAAACTGTTGGAAGCAACCTTAGTGCCCAATATCATTAAATGAGTGGATCAAGAAACTATGGTACATTTACACAACGAATACTACACAGCAGAAAGAAAGAAAGAAGGAACTCCCACTCCTGCAACATCATGGATGGAAATGGAGATCATTGTGCTAAATGAAATAAGCCAGGTGGTGAAAGGCAAAGTAGAACCTAATCAACAAAACAAACAAGCAAAATATACCCAGAGACACTGAAGTACAGAACAAACTGACAGTAATCAGGGAGGAGGAGGGAGAGGGATAATAGGGGGAGGGCCATCAAGGGACATGTATAAAGGACATAATATGGACAAAGCCAAAAGTGGGTAGGTTTGAGGGTGGGAGTCAGGGATGGGTGGGGTAGAGGTGTGGTGGGGTGAAAATGGAGACAACTGTAATTGAACAACAATAAAATAAAAAATTTAAAAAAACACTATGAGGTATCACCTCACACCTGTTAGAATGGCTATCATCAATAAATCAACAAACAAGTGATGACAAGGATTTGGAGAAAAGGGAGCCCTTGTGCACTACTGGTGGGAATGAAGAATGGTGCAGCCACTGTGGAAAGTAGTAAGGAATAACCTCACAAAATTAAAAATGGAACTGCCTTATGGCTCAGCACCCCTATGGTCATTGCAGCATTATTTTCAATAGCTAAGACTTGGAAGCAGTCCAGCTGTCCATCGGAAGATGAGTGGATAAAAAAAACCTGTGGTACATTTACATCATGAAATACTACTCAGCCATAAAAAAGAGAAAATCTTATTTTTTGATATGGCATGAATGGACCTGGAGAGAATTACACTGAGTGAGATAAGCCAATGAAAGAAGGACAAGTACTATATGATTTCATTCACATGTGGAATGTAATGAACAAACTAAACCACTAGGCAAAATAATGACAGACTCACAAACAGAAAGAAGACTGACAGCTGTCTGAGTGGGTATCTGGGTAGGGGGAAAGTGGAGAGATCGATCTAAAAAGAAATAAATGAGAAACATTCATGGACAAGGAAAAAACATTGTGGTGATCACCCAGGGGAGAAAGGTGGAGGATAGTAGAGAGGGGTGTACGAAGGATAAGTGGTGATGGAGTAAGACATGACTTGGGGTAATGATGTATTGTAGAATTGTGCACCTGAAACCTGTATAATTTGTTAACCAGTGTCACCCCAATGCATTCAATAAGAAGGAAACATTTTTTAAAATGGACACCTTGCCATTTTCTTTGTGGCACAATTATCATGTATCTTAGTTCTAGCTAATGAGGTGTAATAAAAAATCATTAGACAGAAAATCCAAGAAAGGTACAGACTAGCAGACAGTACCTGAAAGTGAAGCAGCTTTATTGAGGACATGAGGAAGGCACCCCCTGCTAGGGTCATTGGTTGGAAACTTAAGTGCAATATGGTACTAACTAGGACTGCCTACTTTACACCAAGAAAAATAACTCCTATATAGGTCATAATGGTCATGTTTTGATTATGTGCATCTGAACTCTAAGTCCTTAACTAATCATCTGATAACAGGAACATTTCTTTATTAGAAATTCATTCATCTTTTCATTCACAAATATTTGTTACATACTTACTTTGTGCCAGTGTTCTAGGTGATTGGGATATATCACTGCACAAATGAGACAAAGATATATGCTTTGAAAGAGCTTATGTTTTAGAGATGGTGAGCAAGCAATAAATAATAAGCATAACAAAGAAGCTAGTTATTTAGTTTACTACAGGATAATAAGCACCAGGAGAAAAAGAAGGTAGAGCAAGATAAATAACATCAATAGTGCCAGGAAGAAAGTAAAGTTTTCACTTAAAATAGGGTGGCCATATAGCCTCATTGAAGAGACGATTTGAGCAAAGGAGAGCAAAGAAACTTTTTAAAATTGTTGTTCAGTTATGATTGTCCCACTCTTTCCCCCACTGCTCAGCCCTAGCCCATTCATTCTACCCATTCCCACATTCAATCCTCACCATTCTCAGTTCCCATGAGTCTTGCATTTGCGTTCTTTTGCTTTCCCCTTTCCCTTCTTTCTCTCTTTTTCCCCAACTCCTCTTCCCTCTGGTCACTGTCAGTTTGTTCCGTATTTCCAAGTCTCTGGCTCTATTTTGTTCATTTGTTTGTTTTGTTGATTATGTTCCACTTATAGGTGAGATCATATGGTATTTGTCTTTCATGGCCTCACTTATTTCACTTAGCATAGTACTCTCTGGTTCCATCCATGTTGTGGTGAAGGATAGGAGTACCTTCTCTCTACTGGCCAGTATTTCGTTGTGTAAATGTACCACAATATTTTGATTCACTCACTTAATGATGGGCACTTAGGCTGTTTCCAGCACATGGCTATTGTAAATAATGCTGCTTCGAACATTGGGCTCCACAGGTTCTTTTGAATTGGTGATTCATGATTCTTAGGGTATAGTCCCAGCAGTGGATTGCTGGATAAAATATGTAGATGAAATAATGTAGGACTCTTTCAAAAAACTTCTCTTCTGTAGCTCTTACGGCTAATATATCATAAAGGCCTGTTACCTTATCTGTAGCATCAGAAAGCACTGTCTCCAGGATACAACAGAAAAATTCCAAAAGTTAGAAAATTCATGCTAAACAAATAAATGTTGGAATTAATGACCTCAATTAATTTTGACTGGATGTCTCTACTCGCTAAACAAGCTGCCTAACTTGGACAATGTCAAATTTTTCAAGAATCTGCCCATTCTGCAGGAATGGAGTTTACCGATTGTGGTTAACAGTTATAAGAGTTGTCTCACAGCTTTATTATTGTCTAACTGTAGTTTTCACGAAGGCTTATAACATTAAACTTGTACAGATACAATTAATGTAATTCACTCAGAATTGGAAGCAGTATATTAACTGAAGGTAGAATGAGAGGATCTCAGCCCTAGGAAAAATAAGGTGAAATTCTAGGACCTAAATCACTAAAACTGTCAATGGTTGATTAAATTAGCAAATCTATGGGCATTTTATTTGTCAAAGTTGGAAGAATTGGACCTAGAAATTTTAAAATTTGATTAGACGTAAAAACACCCTAGAGCCTAACAATGCACTTGAAGGCAGATTGGTTTACAGAAGAGAGAAAATTCTGAAGGATCTGGAGAAATGAACATATATAAGATTCTGTATGTGTTCACTCTCACACTCTGCTTCATTTGATTAGAGCATGTTCACAGTTTTACAATTGCTGGTGTTGGAAAATGGCTTCTGATTAGCTTGAGGAATAGGAGTAGTTTTTCTAAAATCTTTCTGGCCTACTCACGTTTCAATCAAAGTGAAAACTCTACTCAGTACGTCTGAAGAAAAAAAAACAATAGTATATTTGGATATTGCAGGCATTTAAGATTTTACCTGCTTGTTGCTCAGCCATGGTCCTAAAATGAGATTAATCTGAATGTACTCTTTCTCTGAACAGCCTGCTCTAATGTTAATCACCCCAGTAAGCAATTCTCTACATTTCTGAACCATATTCCTTTGGTTCCTGGTTTGTTGGATAATAGCTTATTAAATTATTCACATTTGTACTTTGGCCAAATTAAATATATGAATGTCCTGGACACAAATTCATAATTATCTGAACCAGTTTTCTTCCCCCAAATTTTTAAAATCCCACCTTTGAAATGGAGAAAGCTTTTTCATGAAGGAAAAATACACACCACATATTTATCATTTCCTTTTCTCCTGTTTCAGAGGAAAAACTATTTTGTTTACCTTCTAGGTCTTACCTTTTTTCTATGGCCTTAATCTCAATATCAGTTTATCTTTTCATTAAATGTTTATAGACATTTATTTTGTTCCAGCTACTTTTCCAGATCCTGAAAATATAAACAATATAATATTTTCCCTTAAAGATCTCACAGTATAGAAGGAGATATGAACATATTTGAAATAACCTACTATAAAAGAGTCTAAGTGTTTAGAAAGAAATATTGAGGAAGGCCTAGGGAGATTATACAGGACCTTTGAGTTGGTCTTGAAAAAAGGATTATCAAGCTGAAAAATATGAAAAAAAATAGTATCTCAGACAGATGGATAAAAAAAATACAAAGAGTATTTCAAGTAGTGGTCAGGGAAGGGTTAGCAGTAAATGAGGTTGGAGAAGTAATATTTTCCCTATCATAAGAAAACTAGATTTTCCCCCTGATGAATAAAGGAAAACATCAAAATAAAGTTTCAACCAAAAATGCAGAATATAGCAAGTTTACTTACTATTTTTAGAGTCTTTAATTTTACAACTAGATACTGCCTAAAATTTTAAAACTAACTTAGTTACTGAAAATAGTTTATTTTTAACCACTGAAATTATCTGTAAGTTTTTGTGGGATAACAGTTTATGTTTCTAAATATGGAGCACTATTTTATTAAAACCTTAATATAATTATATCATTAAATAATATGATGGAATTCTGATTAAAATTTGTTTTCCAGGAGCACTGAACTGGAAAAAAATTGGGAGAGGCCCTCGGGCAGCGAGAGGTGGTTGAGGTGGTACAAGGTGCGCTGAAACCCGGCGCTGCGCTCATCCCACCTCCTCACTCCCTTGGAGCAAGGCCTGATGGTTAAGGATGGCTCAGGGTTTCCGTGGACCGCACGTCCAGAGCAGTCTACTGTGCTTGGGCGGGGCATGGGGCCTGTGACTGTGCTCCCCAGCTGCTTCTTCTCCCGCTAGGAGCTGGCGGTAGTGGCCGCAGAGGGGAAAGGTGCAGAAGCAGAGAGTAGATGGGGGCGGGGAGGGATGAGGGGATTGGGCCTCCCTGGACGACGAGGCATTCACTAAGGAGCTGGACCAGTGTGTGGAGCAGCTGAAAGAGTGTAAATAGCTAAGCGAGAATAAAGTGGATGCTGTGCGAGAAGCCTAGGAAAATTTTAATAGAAGAATCAAATGTGCAAGAGGTTCGTGGTCCTGTTACCGTCTGTAGAGATGTTCATGGTAAATTCCAAAATCTTATGGAACTCTTTAGAATTGGAGGAAAATCACCAGATACAATCTATCTGTTCATGGGCGACTATGTAGACAGAGCTTATTATTCAGCGGAGTCTGTGACTATTCTTGTAGCATTAAAGGTGTGTTACCCGGAACCCATTTCAATATTGAGAGGAAACCACAAAACCCGACAAATTTCCCAAGTATATGGCTTTTATGATGAATGCCTATGAAAGTATGGAAATGACAATATCTGGAGATATTTTACAGATCTATTTGATTATCTTCCACTTACGGCTTGCAGATGGACAGATATTCTGTCTCCGTGGTGGCTTTTCTCCATCCATAGATACACTGGATTATATAAGAGCCCTCGATCGTTTACAAAAAGTTCCACATGAGGGCCCAGTGTGTGATTTAGTATGGTCAGATCCAGATGATTGTGATGGATGGGGTACTTCACTGCAGGGTGTTGGCTACATATTTGGACAAAACATGTCTGAAACATTTAATCATGCCAGTGGTTTCACACTGGTTTCTTGTGCTCCACAGCTTGTAATTGAGGGGTATATAATTGGAGTCAGGATCAGAATGTGGTTACCATTTTCAGTGCACCCAGTTACTGTTATCGTCTTGAGAACCAGGCTGCTATCATGGAATTAGATGACACTTTAAAATATTCCTTCCTTCAGTTTGACCCAGCACCTTGTCGGGGAGAGCCTCATGTTACCCGGTGCACCCCAAAATATTTCCTATAAATTCCTCCTAGGGAAAAAACCTGCCTTTGTGGAAGTATACTGGCTTAAAAAAATACGTGCGCACGCGCGCACAAATACACACATACACAAGAAGCAACAGTAATCTATGTGTATCTGTAACGAATTGGGAATTGGACTCTGTCTTGGAATTATACTATGTCATGGACCAAAATGTGCCATACTAATGATGAGCATTTAGTGCAATGATGGTCACTGAGACTGAAATTTAATGCAGTTCTAGATGAGTCAGTCTTCACAGCTTGCCTGCTGTATTTGTAGTAACCATTTTCCTCTTGAGTGTTGAAGCAAAAAACAAAACAAACAAGCAAAAAAACCGAAAACAAAACAAAACCCAAGAAACCAACCAACCAAACAACAACAAAAAACACCCTTCACTCCTTTGCACTTATTTGGACATTTAGTTATGGCATTTAACTGGCATGCATTAATAGAGTGGGAATTTTATCTTTAAGAAAAATTCACAAACTAACTTTCACTTAATCCATTATCCTTTATTTTATTGAAATACATACTTAACTGAAGAAAAGATTCTTCTTGGAAGTATGTTGTCATAACATTTAAAGAGATTTCCCTTCCTCCTAAATTACTGTTTTATGTTGATCTGCATATTTCTGTATATTTGTCATGACAATGCTTGCATTTCTTTGGTGCATTGAGCAAATAAACTTTTCATTTTAAACAAACTAAAAGAGACAAAAACATTGAAGTAGATTATATCTGCATTTTTAAGCAACTGTGAAGAGTGTTTAGTTGGTATATAGAAAGAAACACATTTTTACGTTTGTTCAAATGTATGTTATAGTCTATTTTGAAATGAAAGGTATTAATATATATCCTCTTAAATAACAACAAGAACAAAACAAGTAGATTTATAGGTAAGCTAAAGCTTGCTATGCACATTATCAAGGGAAAATGCAACATGAACCAAAGTATACAGAGCAAATTTGTATTTAAATAAGCCCTGGCTGCAAAAGGGGAGAAGAATGAGCATAAAAAAGAAACATGGTCAGAAAGGAAAATAATGCTGCTGATTTGAAATTATACTGTGAAATATAGGGCATATTCAACTTTGGTCTCTCTCTGTCAAATCCTGTAAGTGTTGCTGGTGAAAATGAGACCCTTTCATGGAATCATAAGGAAAGCATTTCAGGGATCCACATATGGGAGGTTGGGGCATGATAAGGTTTTATTGTAGAAGCAAAATCAAAGGACTGCCCCTGGGTTCCCAGTGTCTCATCTCTATCTGTCCTGCTATCAAAAAGTTGAGCATTGGCTTCATAGGGCCCAAAAATAGGTCCACTTTCCAGACAGTTTGTGCCTTTTATTCAGTTCATGTCTCTGTCCTAATCTGGCTAGCTTAATTTGTTTTCCCAGCTGCACTCTACAAGGCACTGTGACCAGGGTCATTTGGAGTCCACATGAGCAGGGCCCCAGGCTGCTGTTAAGGGTATTAGGGTTGCTATATAGAGAGAAAGCATGAACAAACTGGGGAGCAAGTGTGTGTCACTGAGAGAGGGAAAAAGAGACAGACTTTTTGTTCAGCCTGAGTTATATTGTCTCTGGCTTGGGAAAGATGAGGCACCCTTTCAAATTAGCCAATCACTTTTCCAATCTTTTGTGGGCTGATGCTGGATCTACACCCTAACCAATCTATTTCCTAGATCTTATTGGGTTCTTTGTCACTTACCCAATCTGATCCTCTTCCCAGACTAGACTGGTAAGCCTCTATGGTTGCCATCTTGGCTTCTACTGTGCATGCCTCAAAGTAGAAGTATCTCTCTTTGACCATCTTTACTTCTATTGGGCATATGCCCAGCAGAGGAATTTCTACTGTTTTTATTCTTCCCCTGATAATGATCCTTCTTGCCCATTTCATGTAATTAAGCCCTGAGGGTGGAGAATACCCTGGGAGAGTGTGTGAAGCTATAACTTTCTAGTGAAGTAAGTTGGCTCATTGTCCAGTTCAACTACCTGGTTTATTATGCTTAAGGATGTCTGATTTCCTTCCTTCATTTATTAATATCTGGCTACCTATGCTAACATAAGGAAGGAAAAGTTAAAACTCTGAAGCAAAGGGATTTAAATCTCTAAGAAATTATTTCACTAAATCAAAGGTAAGCTAAGATCTAGTACAATGAGAAATAGTACAGTAATATTTTAACTCCAAGAATTGAGAAACTGTGGACTTCCAAAACTTGAGAAGAAAACATTGTGTTCGAATGTATAGGAAACAGAAGAATTGGATTATAATTCATAACTGTACAGCTTAATAAAGTATTGGATTAAGATCAATAATTATTATTAATTTAATAAAGATGCTTTCAATTTTTTCCAAAGTATTTGTATTTTAAACTTTTTCTTAATAATTTAATATTTAATATATATTATTTTCATTTTATCATTTGTTCTCAATTTTATAATCTTCAAAATATTTATTCAATTCATTTTAACTATAATGCACTAAAGTATTTTATTTCACATATTTGAATTCTGGTGAGGTTGAACAGTTTTTCAGTCATCATCTTAGGTAAGCTCTTAACTCACTCATGTTCTTTCTTTATCTATATTGTTTTGTCATTTTTACTGATTTGGATAACACATTTTTAGGAATGTGTTAAGAATGTGTTTGAGACATTGATATTTTTATTGTTGAAACATAATACGGTATCTTCCCTTATCCCCAGTAGATATATTCCAAGACCCCTAATGGATGGCTGAAACTTGGATCTTGGATTGTACTGAGCCATATTTATACTGTTTTTTCTATACATATGTATCTTTTCACTTAAAGGAAGCACTTTAAAGCTTCTTTTTGGCATATTTGAATTGTCAGCATCACAACTCTTGTGCTTTAGGCCATTATTTAGTAAAATAAGGTTTACTTGAACAAGCACTGAGATATCATGACAGTTGATTTGATAACTGAGATGGCTACTATGTGACTATCAAGCAGGTAGTATATACAGTGAAAACACCAGATAATGGGATGATTCATGTTCTGAGCAAGTGGAGCAGGATGGCTCAAAATTTCATTACATCTCAGAATATTGTGTAATTTAAAACATATGAATTATTTATTTATGAAATTTTTCATTTAATTTTTTTGGAAAATGGCTGACCAAGGTTAATTAAAACTGCAGAAGTGAGACTTCTGGCCAAGATGGAGGCATAGGTAGAAACACTTTGCCTCCTCGCACAACAAAAAGGAAAACAACAAATTTAAAAATAATAACCAGAACTGCCAGAAAATCAAATTGTATGGAAGTCTGACAACCAAGAAGTTAAAGAAGAAACACTCATCTCAACTGCTAGGAGGGGCGGAGATGGGCAGCAGGGTCAGGAGACATGTGGCAAAGTGGCAGCTGGAGGACCAGCCAGTCCCACATTTGCATGCAGGTAAACCGAGCGGAACAACTGGGGAGCTAGACATACCTCACAATGCAGGGTTCCATCAAGTATGGGGAAATAAAGCCTTAAAACATCTGGCTGTAAAAATCAGTGGGTGTTGCTGCAGTGAGAGAAATTCCTAGCCTCACAGGAGAGTTCATTGGAGGGACCCACAGGGTCCTAGAATGTACACAAGCTCACTCACCCAGGAATGAGCACCAGAAAGGCCCAATTGGCTTGTGAGTCACAAGGGAAGTTACTTAAAGCCAGCCTAGAGCCAAGCAAGCATCATTGTTCTCTCTCAGGCCACTCTCCCACATACAGCATAGCAACACAGCAAAGTAGTTGTCCCAACCTGGTGAAAACTGGGGCTCCAACCCTTACAACATAGCAGGTGCACCGAGACAAAGAAATGTGGCCCAAAAGAAATAACAGATCAAAGCTCCAAAAATAGAACTAAGTGTTAAACAAAAAAACAACCTATCAGATGCAGAGTTTGAAACACTGGTAATCAGAATGTTCACAGAAATGTTGAGTATGGTCACAAAACAGAGGAAGAAGTGAAGGCTATGCAAGGTGAAATAAGGGAAAATATACAGGGGACCAACAGTGAAGGGAAGGAAACCAGAACTCAAATCTATTATTTGGAACAAAAGGAAGAAATAAACATCCAACTGGAACAGAATCAAGAAACAAGAATTTTTTAAAAATGAGGATTAGAAACCTCCAGGACAACTTTAAATGTTGCAACATCTGAATCATACTGGTGCCAGAAGCAGAAGAGGAAGACCAAGAAATTGAAAACTTTTTTTAAAACAAATAATGAAGAAGAACTTCCTCAATCTGACCAAGGAACTAGATATGCAAGTCCAGGACACTCACAGAGTCCCAATGAAGTTGTATTGAAGAAGAAACACACCAAGACACATCAAAATTAAATTATCCAAAATTAAAAATAAGGAGAGAATTTTAAAAGCAGCAACAGAAAAGGAGACAGTTATCTACAAAGGAGTTCCTTAAGACCATTAGCTGATTTCTCAAAAGAAACCTATAGGCAAGAAGGGGCTGGAAAGAAGTATTTGAAGTCATGAAAGAGGCAAGGACCTACATCTAAGATTACTCTGTCCAGCAAAGCTATCATTGAGAATGGAAGGACAGATAAATAGCTTCCCAGAGAAGGTAAAGTTAAAGGAGTTCATCATCACCAAGTCCTTATTATATGAAATGTTAAAGGGACTTATCTAAGAAAAAGAAGAAGATAAAAAACTATGAACAGTAAAATGACAACAAACTCACAATTATCAACAACTGAACCTATAAAACAAAAACAAAACACGAACTAAGCAAATAACTAGAACAGGAACAGAGTCACAGAAATGGTGATCACTTGGAGGTTTATCAGCAGGGAGTCAGAGGGGGCAAATGGGAGAAAAGGTACAGGGAATAAGAAGCATAATTGGTAGGCACAAAATAGACAGAGAGGTTAAGGCTAGTAAGGGAAATGAGGAAGCCAGAGAACTTATACGTATGACTCATGGATATGAACTTAGTAATGGGGAATGCTGGAGGGTGGGGAGGTGCAGGGGTATAGGGGGATAGAGAGGAAAAAGTGGACAACTATAATAGCATAATCAATAAAATATACTTAGAACAAGAAAATTCATAGCAGTAAAGGCATAATTCAGAAACAAGCAAAATCTCCAATCAGCAATCTAAACTTACATCTGAAGAAGCTAGAAAAAGAACAACAAACAACCCAAAGTAAGTAGAAGGAAAGAAATAATATCAGAGTACAATGTTATAGAGTCTAAAAAAACCCCACAAGGTATTAATGAAACTAAGAGCAGGTTTTTTGTAAAGATAGACAAGAGTAATAAACTTTAACAAGACTCATCAAGAAAAAAGAGAAAAGGCCCTGGCTGGTGTAGCTCAGTGGATTGAGCATGGGCCTGTGAATCAAAGGATCATGGTTCAATTCCCGGTCAGGGCACATGCCTGGGTTGCAGGCCAGTTCCCAGCAGGGAATGCATGAGAAGCAACCATACATATACATTTTTCTCCCTCTCTCCTTCCCTTCCCCTCTAAAAGATAAATAAAATAAAATAAAATAAAATAAAATAAAAAAGAGAAAGGACCCAGATAAAATTTTTTAAAAAATGAAAGTGACAACTGACACCACAAAAATAAAAGGATTATAAGAAAACTGAACAGAAAACTGAACAAATATATGCCAACAAACAGGACAATCTGGAACAAATGAATACATTCTTAGAAACATACCATCTTTCAAGACTGAATCAAGAAGAATGAAAACATCTGAATTGACCAATTGCAACTAATAAAATTGAAGCAGTAATTAAAACACTCCCAAGTAACAAAAGTTCTGGATTGGATGGCCTTCACAGGTGAATTTTACCAAATATTTTTAAAAGTAATACCTATCCTACTCATACTATTTCATAAAAATCAAGGAGAGGGAAAATTCTCAAGCTCATTTTACAAGACCAGCATTGTCTTGACTCCAAAACCAGATAAAATATTACAAAAAATGAAAATTATGAGCTAATATCTCTGATGAATATAGATGTAAAACTCCTCAAGAGAATATTAACAAACTAAATCCAGCAATACAGCAAAAAGATCATATACCATGATCAAGTGGGATTTATTTCTGAGAAGCAGGCTTTAATATGTGCATCAATAACTGCATATACAACATAAACAAAATAAAAAATAAGAATCAGATGATCATACCAATAGATGCAGAAAAAGCCATTTATGATAAAAACTCAGCAAAGTGGGAATAGAAGGAATATACCTCAAAATAATATAACAAACCCATAGCTAACATCATACTCAAAAGAAAAAATAAAAGCAATTTTTAAAATATCAGAAACAAAAAGATATCAATTTTCACCACTTTTATTTAACATAGTAGTGGAAATTCTAGCCACAATAATCAGAGAGGAAACAAAAGACATAACAGGCATCCCAATTTTAAAGGGAAAAGGAAAGCTGTCATTTTTTTGCAGATGGAATGATATGTATGTAGAAAGCTCTAAAGATTCCACCAAAAAATGTGGACAACTAATTAATAAATTTAGTAATGTAGCAGAACACAAAATAAATATTCAGAAGTTGGTTGGAATTTTATATACCAATAATGAACTGTCAGAGAAAGTAAGAACACAATGCCATTTACAATGATAAAATAAATACTTAGGAATAAATTTAACCAAGGTGGTAAAATCCAGAAAATTTTAAGACACTGAAGAAAGAAATTGAAAATGATAAAAATAAGTGGATCCATATATTGACCTCATGGATATCAAGAACTATAATCACTAAAATTTCCTTACTACACAAAGCAATGTATAGATTTAGTACAATTACAGATACAAATACAATTACAAAAACAATTATAAATACAAATACAATACAAGCCAATGGCATGTTCCACAGCACTAAAACAAATATTCCAAAAAATTTATATAGAATGACAAAATACACTGAACAGCCACAGAAACCTTGAGAAAGAAGAACAATAGTGGAGGTGTCATGCTACCTCATATCGAACTATACTACAAGGCCATAGTAATAAAAACAACAGGGTACTGTGGTAAAAATAGACACATTGACCAATAGAACCATAGAGAGAGCCCAGAAAAAGCCTATGCATATATAGTAAATTAATATATGACAAAGGAGGCAAGAACATACAATGAGTATGTTCTATTTAATAAAGGTATTGGGAAAATCATTCAGATACATACAAAATACAGGGCCCAGCACAAATAAGTCCCCTTTTTTATTACAAAATCATAAGAATATAATTCTGTAACATAATAATATCATACTCAAGTACACCATATGACATTTTAGGTTAAATGTTCAAGTTAAACTATAAATTATTATACCCATATTATTACCCTACCAACCACACTAAAGCAGGCATTACTTCTGCCAGACCCTGTATAAAGCTGACCCACCTTCTTACATCATATACAAGAAAAAAGTCAAAATAGGGTAAAGACTTAAATGTAAGACTTGAAACCAGAAAACTCCTAGAAGAAAACATAGTAAAATCTCTGACATTTCTCTTAGCAATATTTTTTATGATTTGTCTTCTAGGACCAGGGAAGCAAAAAAAAAAAAAAAAAAAAGAATGGAACTCAATCAAACTGAAAAAAGTTTTACACAGCAAAGGAAACTATCTTACAAATGATAGCCTACTGATGAGGAAAGATATTCAGCAGTGATACCTCTTACAAAGGGTTACTATGTAATATTTACAAAAACTCATAAAATTCAACACCAAAATAACAAACAATCCCATTAAAATGTTGGCAGAGGAACTGAATTAAAAGTGACATACCAATGGTCCCTATAAATATGTAAAAATATTCAATGTCACTAATAATTATAGAAATGCACATTAAAATCACATTGAGTTACTACCTCACACTTCTGACAATGGCTATCATTTACAAATCAACAAACAATGTGTTGGTAACAAGTGGAGAAAAGAGAACTTTCATGCACTGTTGGTGAAAATGCAAACTGGTAAAGTCACCATTGAAAAGTGTATAGAGGTTCCTCAAAAAATTTAAAATGGAACTATTGTAGGACCCAGTGATTCCACTTCTGGTTGGTATGTCCAGAAAGTATCTAGCCATGTAATATTAAAAATGGAGACATTTATTGAAGACAATACAAGACATAAGAAACATTGTACACAGAACAATAATGCCTCAGTCCCCTTCAAAGTGGGCACCTTGGGACCTCACAGTTCTCCTAATCACCATCAGCTGCCCTGTCATATTTTCTTGAATCTCATCAAAAGTCTGATATCTCTTCCCTTTCAAAGGTGATTTTAGATTTGGGAAAAGGTAGAGGTTTCAGGGCATCAAATCTGGGCTATATGGGGGGCTGAGTCACCTGGGTGATTTGATGTTTTGCCAAAAACTCTGCATGAGACATGATGCATAAGAAGATACATTGTGGTGATAAAGCTGTCAAACACCAGTTGCTCATAGCTGAGGCCTTCTGAATCATTGAAGTAGTTTCTGCAAAAGAATGCTTAGGCTTAATGCAAAATTTTATGAAGATTCAGTGCTCTACTGAGTCATTTTGAATGCGATGGCCACTCAGTACACATGCTCACTCCACAATGTCTACCACCCCCACCGACTAGTGCAGTGATGTTGTCATTGTTCATGCATGCTCATTCCAGTCCACTCTGGATGCAAGGTTACAATGATGTCTCACAAACTGTTCATGTTATATTAACAATCGTTGAACTTTTCCCAGACAAACCTCATTTTATATATGTGTGTGTGTATGTATATGTATACATATATACAGTATTTCTCTTTTACTGACTGGCTTATTTCACTTAGCATAATAATGATAACAACAATAATATATACATATGTATACATATATAATGAAATATTGCTCAGCCATAACAATAATGAAATCTTACCATTTGCAACAGTATGGATGGACCTAGGAATGAGCCAGGCAGAGAAAGACAAATGCCATATGATTTCACTTTTATGTGGAATCTAAAGAACAAAATAAACTAACAAAATAGAGACATACTCAGCAATACTGAGAAGAGATTGATGGCTACCAAAGGGGTGGAAAGCTGGGGGGGCTGAAAGAAAAAGAAGAATGGATTAAGAAGTACAAACTGGTAGTTAGTAGTCATGGCACTGTAAGATATAGCATAGGGATTACATTCAATAATATTGTAATAACTACATATGGTGCCAGATGGGTATTTGAAATATCAAAAGAGTCACTTTAATAAAGTATATGATTGCCTACATACTATGTTGTACACTTGAAACTAATAGAAAATAATATTGAATGTAATCTGTAATTGAAAAATAAAATTAAAAAATGTACACATTATACCACCTGTTACAGAATTCAGCCACAGCAGCAATTCTACCTCCATATGTAGTATCAAGAAAGTTCAAACATATACTATATCCCATTTTATTATCTAAGAAATTTCTTTCTGACTTCCGCCAAGATGGAGGCGTAGGTGGAGACACTGTGCCTTCTCGCATAACCAAGTTTAAAGACAACAAGGTTTTAGTAAAACAAATATACAGCCATAACACAGAAAACTAAACTACCGAAGTCTGACAACAAGGAATCCTTCAGCTACACCAGTAAGAGGGGTGGAGCCAGCGACTGGCAGAGCTCGGTTGCACAGAAAAACACGGCCAGACCAACTCAGGTTTGCAGTCGGTGGTTGGTGAATCCCCAGGTGTGGGGTTTCCACGGGCAGACCCAGTGAGGGCGCAAGGCAGCAGGCTGACTGTGGTCACACATTCGTGCACAGATAAGCCAGCAAAGGAGTGAGCAGTGAGACAGACCAAGTAGGCCCTCTGGCAGGAAGCAGCAGAGGGGACCACCTTTGCCCTGCCCTCACATATCGAGTAACAACCCAGTGACCTGGGCAGCCCGGCCCTGGTGAACACCTATGGCTCTGCCCCTCCTATGTAAGAGGTGCGAACAGACCAAAATATTATGGCTCAAGAAGAACTTAAAACCCCAGAGCCCATAATTCTAAGTGACCAAGAAATAGACAACCTATCAAATGCACAGTTCAAAACACTGGTGGTGATCAGGATGCTCACAGAACTGGTTGATTTTAGTCACAAATTAGAGGAACAAATGAAGGCTAAACTAAGTGAAATGAAGGGAAATGCACAGGAAACCAATAGTGATGGAAAGGAAACTGGAACTCAAATCAAGGGGGGTGGACCAGAAGGAAGGAAAAAATGACCAAGCAGAAAAGGATAAAGAAACAAGAATTCAAAAAAATGAGGAGAGGCTTAGGAACCTCCAGGACATCTTTAAACGTTCCAACATCCAAATTATAGGGGTACCAGAAGGGGAAGAAGAACATCCATGAGTGGAAAACTTATTTGAACAAATAATAAAGGAGAACTTCCCCAATCTGGCAAAAGAAATAGACTTCCAGGAAATCCAGGAAGCTCAGAGAGCCCCAAAGAAGGTGGACCCAAGAAGGAACACACCAAGGCACATCATCATTACATTAGCTAAGATTAAAATGAAGGAGAGAATCCTAGAAGCAGCAAGAGATAAGGAGACAGTCACCTACAAAGGAATCAGACTGTCAGATTCCCATCAGACTGTCAGCAGATTTCTCAAAAGAGACCTTACAGGCAAGAAGGGGCTGGAAAGAGGTATTCCAAGTCATGAAATCCAAACACCTACATCTAAGATTGCTCTATCTAGCAAAGCTTTCATTTAGAATGGAAGGGCAGATAAAGTGCTTCTCAGATAAGGTCAAATTCAAGGAGTTCATCATCACCAAGCCCTTATTATATGAAATGTTAAAGGGACTTATCTAAGAAAAAGAAGATAAAAAAGATGAACAGTAAAAGGACAGCAAACTCACAGTTATTAAGGACCACACCTAAAACAAAGGCAAACTAAGAGGACAACTAGATCAGGAGTGGAACCATAGAAATGAAGATCATGGAGGGTTAGCAACAGGGGAGTGGGAGAAGGAGAATGAGGGAGAAGGTACAGAAAATAAGTAGCATAGATGGTAGGTAGAAAATAGACAGGGGGGAGGGCAAGAATAGTATGGGAAATATAGAATCTAAAGAACTTGAGACAGGTGGACATAAACTAAAGGGGGGAAATGGTGGGGGAGGGGGTGTGCAGGGTGGAGGGGAATGAAGGGGGAACTAGAACAACTGTAATGGCCTAATCAAGAAAATTTAAAAGAAGAAATTTCTTTCTGTAGATGAGTGGATATAATGCTGTGGTACATTCCCATCATGGAACACTACATGGCTATAAAAAAGAAGAAACTCTTACCTTTTGCAACAGCATGGATGGATCTGGAGATTATTATGCTAAGTGAAATAAGGCAGTTAGTGAAAGACAAAAACCCTAGGATCTCACTTAGACGTGAAATCTAATGAACAAAATAAACTGATCAATAAAACAGAAGTAGAAGGCTAGACAGATGGAATGGACTGATAGCTCTCAGAGGGGAGGTTGAGGGGGAACTGTATAAAACAGTGTTCAGGGACCAGCCAAAGAACATATATGCATAACCTGTGGACATGGACAACCATATGGTACTGGCCTGAGGGAGGGTGGTGCAGGGTGTGGGTGGAGGTGGGCAAAGGGGTAAAAAGTGGGAACAACTGTAATAGTATAAATAATAAAAAATAAAGAATAAATAACTAAATTCATCATACAATGGGAAGAAAAGTCTTTTTAATTTTTCACGTATAAACTATTCAACTTTTTAGTTTGCTGGGTACCTTCCTGAGTAAAGTAGTGGTGATTCATTTCTATATTCTCAAAAGTCGTCATTTTTATATTTTCCCTACAATATACATTTCCTTTAGAGTAAGTATTTCCAAATATCTTTTGGAACCAAGTGCCAAGGATTCTTGTTAATAATGCATCACTGAGCCCTGGCTGGTATGGCTCAGTGGATTGAGTGCCAGCCTGCAAACAAGGGCGTCACTGGTTCAATTCCTAGTCAGGGCAAATGGCTGGGTTGTTTCAGGCCACATTCCCAGTGAGGAGCATGTGAGAGGCAACCACACAATGATGTTTCTCTTCCTCTATCTCTCCCTTCCCCTCTCTCTAACAATAAATAAATAAAATCTTTAAAAAAATGCATCACTGAAAAAACTTACCCAATATGTAAAGGGCTAATATAACTTGTGATACATCTATCTGAAAAACAAGTTTTCAATATCTTTAAGCACTTTCTGTGCAGCAGGGGGTTCTAGTCATTACTTGAAAGTCCGATCTGATAATAGAATCCAGTTTTGCTGGAGTCTGGCATACAACCTAGAGATAGAATTGGATAGGCTGTGTAAATTTTGGGAATGAATACCCGGGTAGGAAAAACGATACGCTAAATCTTATGAAATAATATCAGTATTTTCTATGTGTCTAGGTGGATAAACCTTACTTTATGTTAGTCATTGTTCTGCAAACAGCTTATGAAATTGACTTAATTGTTTTTATGTTGACCTTCATCTCTTTAAGGTGTGTGTGTGTGTGTGTGTGTTTAAACCAGAACTTAATTTGCATCTTCTATGAGCTTTTAAAGGTTGCCTCCATAGCAATGACCAATGAGAGAAAACGACCACACAGATTTCTGGCTAATTATATATATACATATATAATTTGATTATTATTATACATAATTATATATTTTATATAGTATTTTATTGTTATATATTATTTTATATATAATATTTTCTATAGTTCTATTTGCCCTCTATATACCATTACTGGTTGCCTCTATGGCAGCAGCCTATGAGCTCTTGCACATACATCACTCCATTTTTTGTGTATGCTCTTCTGTGTGTGCCCTCATGCACTTGGTGGAATCATAAAACATCTAAGAGCCACACTTTACAGTCGGTGGCTTTTGTACCCTCCTTTTCCTTCCATACCTTCAGTATAGTGCTGATTTTTTGTAACAATTTTTGTAATCATATTGGTTCAAATTCCAAATATTTGGCTAAAACAAAGTTATGAACCACAGGATAGAATGAACCCATACTAGTATTATTCATTTTTTCAAATTATTTTAGAGAACATTTTTACTTGCTTTCCCTATAATGAACTGCAGAAAATACAAATTTAATCATTTGGTACTCTGGGCCTTGGGTTCTCATATATACAAATGCCTTATCAATTTTCTATGAATAAAGACTTCTTGTAAATAAGAACAATGCTACCCATTCAAGGTGTGAAACATTTTTGAAGCTGTCTTAACTCTAAGCATTAACTCTAAGATTAATCTTAACTCTAAGATTAAAAGAATTGCAAAAAGGTGAGAATGAAATAATTTAAATTCTAAAATATTACATTAAAATGTTTTAAAGGAGGCAAAAAATAAAGAGAATGAAAACGTTGATTAATAGCTCAGAAACATAAAGGCATTATATACATTTAAAGTATCAATGTAAGATTAAACTAAAAAGAAGACTACTTTGTATTTAGATGTTTTAATTATTTTGCATATTTTTAACTTTTAGACTTTCTTGAGTAGTCTTGATAGACTACAATCCGTGCATAAAATACTGTGCTTGTAATTTCTATTTCAAACCTGAAAAGCATTATTTAATTCAAAGCAGTTGGAACTTTGGAAACATAATTTAGATTATTTGAATGTGACTACATCCAGTTATTTTCATCCTTTAAAAAATTAACAACAAATATTATAATTGCATGTAATTTATTTCAAACTGGTGATCAAATGGCAATAGGACTCCTTATAAAGAAATGCTCTAAAGACAACATTCTCCTAAGGGATGGGGAATTGTCACCCATTGTAAAGAAAATCAGATACTTACTCTTTACTGATTGGGTCTTCATGAATGGTCTTTTTCAAATTAAAAAAAAAAGTTTTCATTGTTTCTTAAGTACTGTTGTCTTCATTTCCCTTTGCCACTCTCTCCCACCCTTCCAACCCCTGCCTCCCACCCTTAATTGAGAGTCCTTCTTAAATGAAGTGTTGTCATTGTCTCTCTCTCCTAGGCAAGAGATGTGGGCTGAAGATTAAGTATACAAGGGAAGATCAAAGAATCACATTCAACAATAAGTGTTGTAGAACAAGAGTCCAGTGTGCTTCCAATTACCACTATGAAGTCAGAAACCAGAGATCAAGAACATAGTCAAAAGAACATCATAAGATGACCTGAACTTTGTCATTTCCCCCATGGGTTTTTATTTTGTCAAAAAGCAAGAAAGCTTGAAACTTTAGAGACTATGCACCTTTGCTAAAGTTGTAGTATTATTAATCCAAAATTACTCTTAAGCAATACTTGGGAATCCAGATTGTTTGAACAATTTTCTACAGTTATTTATTTATTTATTTATTCATTTATTTATTTGTATTATTGTTCAAGTACAATTATCTCCATTTTCCCGCCACTGCTGTCCTCTGCCCAACCTACCTCCACCTGCCACCCTCAATCCTACCCCTCTTTGGCTTAGTCTATGGGCCCTTTATACTTGTTCCTTAAAAATCCTTCCCTTTCTTTCCCCTGTTATACCCCTTCCCCTTCTCTCTGGTTACTGTCAGGTTTATTTTTTTTTATTTCAATGTCTATGGTTATATTTTACTTGCTTGTTTGTTCTGTTGATTAAGTCCCACTTATAGAAGAGATTAAAATTCATAGTTCTATTTCAGCAATTCCTCACCTTTCTCCCATTTTTCCTCTAATTTTATTTACCTCTTATTGCAGTTAAATTACCAGCAATGGAATGTTTCCAGTTGTTCATTGGTTCTCTGTTTTCCAAGTGTCATTTCAATGTAATTGTCCAATATCAGCTTCTCTTTCTCACTCTGTCTTATCTGCAAGTATTAGGTTCTATATCACTTTATACAATATTGAATTGTCAGATAAGAGTGATTTGTCTAGTGTTTAAAAGTATTATTTTCTTATTGCACAGTTTTTGAAATGTAACCATATTTTTCCTATTTGTTTCCTTAAACTATGTTTGAATCTAAAGATATGCTAGATCATGAGCTGAACCATAGAAATGGAAAGCGCATAGAGGGTTAGAAACAGGGGAGTGGGAAGAGGAGAAGGGGGGAGAAGGTACAGAGAATAAGTACCACAGACGCCAGGTAGAAAATAGACAGGGGGGAGGGCAAGAATAGTATGGGAAATACAGAACCTAAAGAACTTGTGACACATGGACATAAACTAAAGGGGGGAATGGTGGGGGAGAGGGTGTACAGGGTGAAGGGGAATAAACGGGGGAAATAAGACAACTGCAATAGCATAATAAAATATATTTAATAAATAAAGATATGCAAGACTCTAAATTTTTTAAAGTTTATGCCCTTGGTACAATTATGCAACAAGTGGAAAGTCATTTCCAGCACTAAAATTCACTTGGTTGAAATTCACTTCCTTTCTTGGTTTCTCTCATTTTCACACTAACAATTCAATCTCATTGATCAAAGTATTTTTAATTATAATTTTTGTTGATTTTATTATTATGGAACTATTATTATTATTTTAATATATTTTCCTGATTATGCCATTACAGTTGTCCTATTTCCACCCTTCATCCCCCTCCACCCTGCACATCTCCTCCCCCACCATTCCCTCCTTTAGTTTATGTCCACCTGTCTCAAGTTCTTTAGATTCTATATTTCCCATACTATTCTTGCCCTCCCCCTGTCTATTTTCTACCTACCATCTATGCTACTTATTTTCTGTACCTTCTCCCTCATTCTCCTTCTCCCACTCCCCTGTTGCTAACCCTCCATGATCTTCATTTCTATGTTTCCACTCCTGATTTAGCTGTCCTCTTAGTTTGCCTTTGTTTTAGGTGTGGTCCTTAATAACTGTGAGTTTGCTGTCCTTTCACTGTTCATCTTTTTTATCTTCTTTTTCTTAGATAAGTCCCTTTAACATTTCATATATTAAGGGCTTGGTGATGATGAACTCCTTGAATTTGACCTTATCTGAGAAGCACTTTATCTGCCCTTCCATTCTAAATGAAAGCTTTGCTAGATAGAGCAATCTTGGATGTAGGTGTTTGGATTTCATGACTTGGAATACCTCTTTCCAGCCCCTTCTTGCCTGTAAGGTCTCTTTTGAGAAATCTGCTGACAGTCTGATGGGAATCTGACAGTCTGATTCCTTTGTAGGTGACTGTCTCCTTATCTCTTGCTGCTTCTAGGATTCTCTCCTTCATTTTAATCTTAGCTAATGTAATGATGATGTGCCTTGGTGTGTTCCTTCTTGGGTCCACCTTCTTTGGGACTCTCTGAGCTTCCTGGATTTCCTGGAAGTCTATTTCTTTTGCCAGATTGGGGAAATTCCCCTTTATTACTTGTTCAAATAAGCTTTCCACTCATGGATGTTCTTCTTCCCCTTCTGGTACCCCTATAATTTGGATGTTGGAACGTTTAAAGATGTCCTGGAGGTTCCTAAGCCTCTCCTCATTTTTTTGAATTCTTGTTTCTTTATCCTTTTCTGCTTGGTCATTTTTTCCTTCCTTCTGGTCCACCCCCTTGATTTGAGTTCCAGTTTCCTTTCCATCACTATTGGTTTCCTGTGCATTTCCCTTCATTTCACTTAGTTTAGCCTTCATTTGTTCCTCTAATTTGTGACTAAAATCAACCAGTTCTGTGAGCATCCTGATCACCACCAGTGTTTTGAACTGTGCATTTGATAGGTTGTCTATTTCTTGGTCACTTAGAATTATGGGCTCTGGGGTTTTAAGTTCTTCTTGAGCCATAATATTTTGGTCTGTTCGCACCTCTTACATAGGAGGGGCAGAGCCATAGGTGTTCACCAGGGCGGGGATGCCCAGGTCACTGGGTTGTGACTCGGCATGGGGGCAGGGTCAGAGCGGGGCAAAGGTGGTCCCTTCTGCTGTTTCCTGCCAGGGGGCCTGCATGTTCTGTCTCACTGCTCACTCCTTCACCTAGTTTTTCGGTCTGGCTGAACAATGGGTTCATTGTTGGACTTATGTATAGTTCAATTTTCTTTGTTTTAGTTGTGTTTTTGTTACTAAAACTTTGTTGTCTTTAAACTTGGTTGTTCGAGGAGGCACAATGTTTTCTCCTATGCCTCCATGTTGGCCAGAAATCCAGAACTATTATTATTAATAAATCTTTATGTTTCTTTATTTATAAGCTGACTTGTCCTCCAAAGGACTGTGACAATGAAGACAGCCCCTTTCTGTGACCTCATTTCTTACCTTCCAATGAAAACCCCAAGAAAACCACAGTATAAAAGCTCTTAAAATGCCACAAAAGTTAATTTGATCCTTTCACTATTAATGGTCAAGTTTTTTGAGGGCTTACTACTGTGTGTTAGGCAATGACCTAAGCACTTTTATATGAATTTGCTCAATTTATCCAACACTGCAAAGCAGGTACTTTTTATCCTAACTTTATAAATGAGAAAATGAAGGCACAAAGAAATTAGGTAACTGGTCCACAGCTATACAGTTAATGAGAGGAAGAACTAGGATTTGAATCTGGATAATCTGGCTCTTAGTTAACTATTATTCTACAATTCCTGTGATCTTCAAGCATTTTTACCTTCCTCCATTGGAACACTCAGGTTAAAATGCTCCTTTCACCTTAATATGCTAAATGGATAGTGAAATTTTCAAACAATAGCATTAATTAAACTACAAAAATCAAGGTTAGAATCACAAAGGATGTAAGAGAAACCAATGTGTACCCTCCACATAAGCTCTGTTGTTCCTAGATCTTTTGGATACTGTTTTCATAGAAACCATTGCTTGGGGGAGTGATTTAAATACTCTTATTTAAGTAGAATGCTTGTGTTCTTTTAATGTATTGTCACTAATAAGAGAACAGTGAAGTACCTGAGCAAGTATGAGTGAGGACAATGTAAATTGGTGACCAAAATTTTTTAAATGATTTTTTACATTAATTTTATTGTATTTTTTCTGTTACCATTTACCCACCCATATGATCTCCCCCTACAATCACCACACTGTTGTCCATGTCCATGAGTTCTTTCTCTTTTTTTCTTTTTTGCTCAGTCCCTCAACCCTGCAACCCACAGAACAGCTGTCAGTTTGTTCTCTATCTATGAATCTTTCTATTCTGTTTGTTAGTAGAACTTGTTTATTAGATTTCACATATGAGTGAAATCATGTGGTACTTGTCTTTCTCTCAGTGGCTTATTTCACTCAGCATAATACTCCCCAAACCATCTATGCTGTCACAAAAGGTGAAATTTTCTTTTTTTTTTTTTACAGCCAACTAGTATTCCACTGTGTAAATGTACCATAGTTGTTTTATCATTAGTATCATCTACTAATGATACTTGGGCTGCTACCAAATCTTGGCTATTGTAAATAACACTGCAGTGAACAAAGAAGTGTATATATTCTTTCAAATTAGTGTTTCAGGTTTCTCTGGATACATTCCCAGAAGTGGAATTACTGGGTCATAAGGCATTTCCACCTTTAAGTTTTTGAGGTAACTTCAAGCTGCTTTTCAGAGTTGCTGCACCAATTTGCATTCTTACAAATAGTACCAAAGGGTTCTCCTTTCTCTACATCCCCACCTACACTTATTGTTTATTGATTTATTGATGAGAGCCATTTTGACAGGTGTAAGATATCACACTGTGGTTTTAATTTACATTTCTCTGATGATTAGTGATGTTGAGCATGTTTTCATGTGTCTGTTGGCCTCTCTATGTCCTCTTTGAAGAAGTATCTATTCAGGTAGTTTGCCTATTTTTTAAATTGGATTGGTTTTTTTTTTTTTTTGGTGTTCAGTACCATGTTGTTTTGATTACAATGCCCTTGTCATATAGTTTGATATTCGGTAGCATGATTTCTTAATTTTGTTCTTTTTTAAAAATCAACATTGCTGCTGCTATTTGGGGTGTCTTGTGGTTCCATATACATTTTTGGAATATTTGTTCTAGTTCTGTGAAGTATGCCATTGGTATCTTGATAGAAATTGCATGGGATCTGTAGATTGCTTTGGGTAATATGAGCATTTTAATGATATTAATTATTACTATCTATGAACAAAGTATATACTTATATATTTTTTGTACTTTCTTCAATTTCTTTCTTCAGTGTAATTTTCCAAGTATAGGTCTTTTACATTATTGGTTAAGTTTATTCCTAGGTATATTATTCTCTTTGAAGCAATTGTGATTGTGTTGTTTTAATTTAATTTAATTTAATTATCTTTTAGAGAGAGAGGGAAGGGAGAGAGAAAGAGAGGGAGAGAAACATCAATGTGTGGTTTCTTCCTGCACACCCCTCACTGGGCCTGGCCCACAACCCAGGAATGTTCCCTGCCTGGGAATCAAACCAGCAACCCTTTGGTTCACAGGCCCACGTTCAATCCACTGAGCCACATTAGCCAGGGCTGTGATTGCATTTTTAATTTCCCTATTTGATAGTTCATTATTGGCATATAAAAATGCCTTTGATTTCTGAATATTAAATTTTTATCTTGCTACTTTACTAATTCATTAAAGGAATGACTGAATTAGTTCATTCCTTTTAGTTCTAGGACTTTTTCAATGGAATCTTTAGGGTTCTATGTACATAATATCATGTCATCTGCAAATAATGACAGTGTTACTTCTTCCTTTCCAATTTGGATGTCTTTTATTTCCTCTTCTTGTTTGATTTCTGTGTCTATGGCTTCCAGTACTACATTGAAAAAGAGTTGTGAAAGAGGATATTTCCCAACTAAACAACACTTGTAGCACTTGCAGTTTTTGCCGATTGAGTATGATATTGGCTGTGGATTTGTCATATATGGCCTTTATTATGTTGAGGCTTGTTCCCTCTATTTTCACTTTGCTAAGCATTTTTATTGATGCTGGATTTTTATCATATGCTTTTTTCATCTATTGATATGATCATGTAGTTTTTATACTTCATTTCATTTATGTGTGCATTACATTTATTGATTTGCTGGTATTGTACCAAACTTGCATCCTTGGAGTAAATCATATTTGATCATAGTGTATGATTTTTGATGTATTGCTGTATTTGGTTTGCTAATATTTGTCTAGGATTTTTAGCATCTATGTTCATCAGGGATATTGGCTTATAATTTTATTTTTTTGTAAGGTCTTTATCTGGTTTTGGAATTAGGGTAAATCTGGCCTTGTTAAATGAGCTTGGGGTCTTTCCTCCTCTTGAATTTTTTTAGAATATTTTGAGAAAGAGAAGTGTTAGACCTCTGAAAACTTGGTAAAATTCACCTATGAAGCCATTTGGTCCCAGGCATCTGATGTGAATTTTGTTTTATTAATGCTTCAGTTTCACTGTGTGTAATCTGTCTATCATATTCTCTGAATCTTTTTGATTTTGTTTTGGAAGATTGTATGCTTCTAGGAACTAATCTATTTTGTTGAGATTGTCTAATTTGTTGGCATATTTTTGGTTATAATATTTTCTTTAATTTAATTTAACTTATTTTATTTTTTTGAGAAGAAATAATTCTTTTTTTATTTAATTATTTTTTAATTATAGTATTATGTCTTTTACCCCATCTCAGCACACCCCCTGTACCCCCCACCTCCCTCCCATTTCCACCCCCCTTAGTTGTTGTCCATGTGTCCTTTATACAAGTTACTGTAAATCCTTCCCCTTTTCCTCCTGAAATTCCCTCCCCTCTCCCCTTCGGTCGCTGTCCCCGTGTTCTGTATTTCAGTGTCTTTGTTTTTATTTTGCTTGCTTGTTTGTTTTGCTGTTCAGCTTTCCTGTTAAAGGTGAGTGCATATGGTATTTTTCTTTCAAAGCCTGGCTTTATTTCACTAGGCATAATGCTTTCCAGTTCCATCCAAGCTGTTGCAAAGGGTAGGAGATCCTTCTTTCTTTCTGCTGCATAGAATTCCATTGTATATATGTACCATAATTTTTTGATTCATTCATTTACTGATGGGCAGGTAGGTTGCTTCCAGCACTTGGCTATTGTCAATTGTGCTGCTATGAACATTGGGGTACATAGGTGTTTTTTTTTTTTTGATTGGTGTTTAGGGTTCTTAGGATATAATCCAAGCAGTGGAATGGCTGGGTCAAAAGGAAGACCCATTTTTAGTTTTCTGAGAAAATTCTATAATGTTTTCCACAGTGGTTGTACCAGTCTGCAATCCTACCAAGAGTGCACTGGGGTCACCTTTTCTACACAACCTCTCCAACACTTGTTTGTTACTTTGTTTATGATGGCCATTCTGACTGGTGTAAAGTGGTATCTCATTGTGGTTTTAATTTGCATCTCTCTGATATCTAGCGATATTGAGAATCTTTTCATGTGTCTCTGGATCCTCTATATGTCCTCCCTGGAGAAGTGTCTGTTCAAGTCCTTTTCCCATTTTTTAATTGGGTTTCTTGTTTTCTTAGAGTGAAGTTGTGTGAGTTCTTTGTATATTTTGGAGATTAAAACTTTGTCTGAAGTATCATTGGCAAATATGTTTTCCCACACACTTGGTTGTCTTTTTAATTTAATACTGTTTTCTTTAGCCACGCAGAAGCTTTTAATTTTGATGAGATCCCATTTGTTTATTCTTTCCTTTATATTTCTTGCTCTAGGGGACATATCAGTAAGAATGTTGCTGTGTGGAATATCTGAGATTTTCCTGCCAATGTTCTCCTCTAGGACTTTAATGGTGTCACAGCTTATATTTAAGTCTTTTATCCACCTTGAATTTATTTTAGTGTATGGTGTAAGTCAGTGCTCAAGTTTTATTTTTGGCACGTAGCTGTCCAGTTCTCCCAACACCATTTGTTGAAGAGGCTATTTTTACTCCATTTTATGTTGCTGCCTTCTTTGTTGAATATTAATTGACTGTAGAGAGTTGGGTTCATTTCTGGGCTCTCTGTTCTGTCCCATTGGTCTATGTGCCTGTTTTTATGCCAGCACCAGGCTGTTTTGATTACAGTGGCCTTGTAATATAGTTTGGTGTCGGGTATTGTGATTCCTCCTACTTTGCTCTTCTTTCTCCAAATTGCAGCTGCTATTTGGGCTCATTTATGGTTTCATATAGATTTTTGAAGTGTTTGTTCTATGTCTGTGAAATATGCCATTGGTACTTTAATAGGTATTGCATTGAATGTGTATATTGCTTTGGGTAGTATGGGCATTTTGATGATGTTAATTCTTCTAATCCATGAACACGGTATATGTTTCCATTTGTTTGTGTCTTCCTTCATTGCTTTCTTCAGTGTTGTGTAGTTTTCTGCATACAGGTCTTTTACCTCCTTGGTTAGGTTTATTCTCAGGTATTTTATTTTTCTTGTTACTCTATCAAATGGGAATTTTTTCTTGATTTCTGCTTCTGCTGATTCATTGTTAGTATACAAAAATGCCTTTGATTTCTGAATATTGACTTTGTATCCTGCTGTTTTGCCAAATTTGCTTGTTAGGTTGAGCAGTTTTTTGGCAGAATCTATAGGATTTTCCATGTACACTATCATGTCATCTGCAAACAATGACAGTTTTGTTTCCTCCTTTCCAATTTGGATGCCTTTTTATTTCCTTTTTATTGTCTGATCACTGTGGCTAAAACTTTCAGTACTATATTGAATAGAAGTGGTGAAAGTGGACATCCTTGTCTTGTTCCTGATCTTAGTGGAAAATATTATTTTTTGCCCATTGAGTATGATGTTGGCTATAGGTCTCTCATATATGGCCTTTATTATGTTTAGGAATGCTCCCTCTATTCCCACTCTGCTGAGTGTTTTTATCACAGATGGGTGCTATACCTTACCAAATGCTTTTTCCACATCTATTGATATGGTCATGTGATTCTTGTCTTTGCTTTTGTTTATGTGATGTTTCACATTTGCTGATATGCAAATATCGAACCATCCTTGCATCCCTGGAATGAATCCCACTTGGTCATGGTGTATTATCTTTTTAATGTATTGTTGGATGCAGTTTGCCAATATTTTGTTGAGGATTTTAGTATCTATGTTCATCAGCGATATTGGCCTGAAGTTCTCTTTCTTTATGGTATCTTTATTTGGATTTGGGATTAGGATGATGTGGGCTTCATAAAAAGAGTTTGGGAGTCTTCTATCATTTTGGATTTTTTGGAATAGTCTGTGAAGGATAGGGGTTGGCTCTTCCTTAAATGCTTTGTAGAATTCTCCTGTGAAATGGTCCAGTCCAAGGTTTTTGTGTGATGGGAGTTTTTTCATTACTGCTTCAATTTCATCTGCTGTTATTGGTCTCTTCGGGTTTCCTGCTTCTTCTTCACTGAGTTTTGGAAGATTATGTTTTTTCTAGAAATCTGTCCATTTTACCCAAGTTTTCAAATTTCTTGGCATACAGTTCTTCATAGTACTTTCTTACAATCCTTTGTATTTATGTGGTGTCAGTTGTAATCTCTCCTCTTTTGTTTCTGATTGTGTTTATTTGGGTCTTCTCTCTCTTTTTCTTGATGAACCTGCTTAAAGGCTTGTCTATTATGTTTCCTTTCCAAGAACCAGCTTCTGGATTCATTTATCCTAAGAATTGTGCTTTTAGTCTCTATGTCATTTCATTCTGCTTTGATCTTGGTTATTTCCTTCCTTCTACTTGCTCTGGGCTGTCTTTGTTGTTGTTCCTTGAGTCTTGTAGGTGTAGGGTTAGGTTGTTTGTTTGAAATGTTTCTGTCTTTTTTAGATAGGCCTCTGTTGCTATGAACCTCCCTCTCAGGACTGCCTTCACTGTGTCCCATAAGTTTTGGGTTGTTGTGAGTTCATTTTCATTTGTTGCCAGAAACTTTTTGATTTTTTCTCTAATTTCATTCTTGACCCATTCATTGTTTAATAACGTGCTATTCAATCTCCATGATTTTGAGTGTTTTGGTTTTTTCCTTGGTGTTGGTTTCTAGTTTGTGTCCGTTGTGGTCAGAGAAAATGTTTGATATGATTTCAGTTTTGTTGAATTTGTTGAGGCTTGTTGTGTGTCCTTTCATGTGGTCTGTCTTTGAAAATATTCCATATGCACTTGAAAACAATGTGTATTTAGCTACTTTGGGACGAAGGTTTCTATATATATATCAGTTAAATCCATTTCACCTAGGCTGTTTTTCAATGCCATAATATCTTTGTTGATATTTTGTTTGGAAGATCTGTCCATTTTTGACAATGGAGTGTTAAAATCCCCTACTATAATTGTGTACATTGAATATCTTTCTTGAAGTCCTCTAAGATTTTCTTTACATATTTTGGTGCTCCTATGTTGGGTGCATATATGTTTTCAATGTTTATGTCTTCTTGGTGGATTCTTCCCTTGAGTATCATGAAGGGACATTCTGGGGCTCTTTATTTGGACCTTTTTTTTCTGAAGTCTGTTTTGTCTGATATGAGTATTGCTACCCCAAGTTTTTTTTTCCTGTCAGTTGCTTGGAAAATTTGTTTCCAGCCTTTCACTTCTTGTCTGTGTAGGTCTTTTGTCTTGAGGTGGGTCTCTTGTAAGCAGCATATGTGTGGGTCATGCTTTCTTATCCATTCTGCTATTCTATGTCTTTTGATTGGAGCATTTAATCCATTTATGTTTAAGGTTATTGTTGATGGGTATTTATTCATTGCCATTTTTGTACTTGTGTTCCTCTCAGTCTCACTCTTTTCCTTTCTTTCATTAAAGCAGTCCTTTCAGCATCTCTTGCATAGCTGTTTTGGTGGAGGTGTATTCTTTTAGACTTCTTTTACCTTCAAAGCTCCTTATTTGGCCTTCTATCTTGATTAAGAGCCTTGCTGCATAAAGTAGACTGGTTGCAGGCCTCTGGTTCTCATTACTTGGAACATTTCTTGCCATTCTCTTCTTGCTTGGAGTGTTTTCATTAAGAAGTCAGTAGCCAACCTTACTGTGGCTCCCTTGTCTTTTACTTCTTTTTTTTCCTTGTTCCCTTTAAGATTCTCTCTTTATCTTTGAATTTTGCCATTTAATGATGATATATCTTGAAGTAGGCCTTTTTGGGTTCTGCTTGATTGGGACTCTCTGTGATTCCTGGATTTGTGTGACTTTTTCTCTCATCATATTAGGGAAGTTTTCTCTCATTACACTTTCAAGTACATTTTCTATCCCTTGTTCTTCTTCTTCTCCTTCTGGTATTCCTATTATATGGATATTACTAGGTTTCATATTGTCTTGCATTTCTCCTAATCCTTATTCATTTTTTCTGATCCTATTTTCCTTTTCTTGATCTTTCTGGCTGTTTTATTCTACTTTGTCCTTGAACTCAATGATCTGATTTTCTGCTTCATTGATCCTGCTTTTCATTTCTTCCACTGTGCTCTTCAGTTCGAAATTTTGTTCTTCATTTTCTCTTGGCCCTTGCTGATAGTTTCTATTTCCCTTTTCGTGTTGATATAGATTTCAGTGAGTTCATTGTAGTTACCCTGTAGTTTCTGGTAGCTCACTGTGAGCTCTTTGAACTTCCTGATAACCAGTGCTTTGAATTCAGTACCTGATAGCTGACTTGCCTCTATTTCATCTAGCATTCTTTCTGAGGCTTCCTCCTTTCCTTCATTTGGGAATTGTTTCTTTGTCTTCCCATTGTTTGTGATACTCTTCTTGTTAGCTTCAGCTTCTTAAATTGATTTGTTCCGGCCCCCTGGGTTTATGGTGTGAACTTCTGTGGTAGAATACCTGTGAGATTCAGTTGTGCAGTCTCCTTGATCTCCTGGGCTCACTGGTCTTGGGCTGTCATTTAAGTTGGTTCTGTGTTTGTCTTTGGGGTTTGATCATTTTGGGGTCTTTCTTTTTTTGATCCTTCCCACCAGCTGGATAACTGATGGTCCCTCTGTCTACCACCTATTTTAATTTGTTGTGCTGGTGAGGGCAGGTTGAGTTTGAGCTACGTCTATTGTGTGTGCAAGGTTTTGGGGATTCTCATTTGCTCTTGTGAAATTATTTGTACTGTGTAATTTCTCCACTATTTAGTTGTATTTCCAGATACATTGTGGATTGAGAATAGTGTGCTTTCCACTCCCTTCTTCACCTTCTTCAGACAAGGTTTTAATCTCCAAAATACATAAAAACTTTGATGACTCCACTCTAAGAAGACAAGCAACCCAATTAAAAAATGGGAAAAGGACTTGAACAGATGCTTCTCCAAGGAGGACATACAGAGGATCCAGAGACACATGTAATGACGCTCAGTATAGCTAGCTATTAGAGAGATGCAAATTAAAACCACCTTGAGATACCACTTTACACTGTTCAGAATGGCCATCATAAACAAAGTAACAAACAAGTGTTGGAGAGGTTGTGTAGAAAAGGTAACCCCAGCACACTCTTGGTGGGATTGCAGACTGGTACAAACACTATGAAAAACAGTATGGAATTTTCTAAGAAAAGTAAAAATAGGTCTTTCTTTTGACCCAGCAACTGCACTGCTAGTATTATATCCTAAGAACACTGAAACACCAATCCAAAAGACCCTATGTACCACAATGTTCATAGAAGCACAATTGACAATAGCCAGGTGCTAGAAGCAATGTAGGTGCCCATAGGTAAATGAATGCATCAAAAAACTGTGGTAGTTTTACACAATGGAATTCTATGCAGCAGAGAGAAAGAAAGAACTCCTTCCCTTTAGGACTAATGGAAGTGGAGAGCATTATGCTGAGTGAAACAGGCCAGGTGTTGAAAGACTAATACCATATTATCTCACCTTTAAGAGGAACCTAAACAGCAAAAGAAAAACCAAACAAGCAAAATATAACCAAAGACACTAAAATAGAGAACAGGGGACTGCAACCAGATGGGAGAGGGCAGAGAATTTCAGGGGAGAAGGGTGAAGGGTTTGCATGAACAAGTATAAAAAACACATGGAGAATAACAAGGAGCGGTGGAAACAAAAGGCGGTTGGGGAGGGCTGGAATGGGGGAGGAATAGGGGGAAGGGCAGAAAGCTGTACTTGCACATTTAAAATTAAAATTTAAAAAAAACTCAGAAAAGTGGGAGCAGAGGGAGCATTCCTCTACCGAATAAAGGCCAGATACATGAAATGTACAGCCAATATCACATTCGATGATCAAAAACTAAAAGCTCTCCCCTAAGATCAGGAACAAGACAAGGATGTTTGTTTCTACCACTCTACTTCAACATAATATTGGAAGGCCTAGCCATATCAATCAAACAATAAAAAAATAAATTGCATTCAATTTGAAAAGAAGAAAGCAAAACTGTCAATGTTTCCAGAGGACATGGTGGTGTACATAAAAAATTCTGGACTCCTGGCCAAGATGGAGGCATAGGTAGACAAAGTTTTGCCTCTTCCCACAACTAAAATAAAAACAATAAAATATTATAAACAAAGTAACAACCAGTACTCTACCCAGATTAAATGGTATGGGAGTTCAATAACCAAGGAGTTAAAGTAGACAAACAAAAAAGTTTCTGGCAACAAATGAAAATGAACTCACAACAACCCAAAACTTATGGGACACAGTGAAGGCAGTCCTGAGAGGGAGGTTCATAGCAACAGAGGCCTATCTAAAAAAGACAGAAACATTTCAAACAAACAACCTAACCCTACACCTACAAGACTCAAGGAACAACAACAAAGACAGCCCAGAGCAAGTAGAAGGAAGGAAATAACCAAGATCAAAGCAGAATGAAATGACATAGAGACTAAAAGCACAATTCTTAGGATAAATGAATCCAGAAGCTGGTTCTTGGAAAGGAAACATAATAGACAAGCCTTTAAGCAGGTTCATCAAGAAAAAGAGAGAGAAGACCCAAATAAACACAATCAGAAACAAAAGAGGAGAGATTACAACTGACACCACATAAATACAAAGGATTGTAAGAAAGTACTATGAAGAACTGTATGCCAAGAAATTTGAAAACTTGGGTAAAATGGACAGATTTCTAGAAAAAACATAATCTTCCAAAACTCAGTGAAGAAGAAGCAGGAAACCCGAAGAGACCAATAACAGCAGATGAAATTGAAGCAGTAATGAAAAAAACTCCCATCACACAAAAACCTTGGACTGGACCATTTCACAGGAGAATTCTACAAAGCATTTAAGGAAGAGCCAACCCCTATCCTTCACAGACTATTCCAAAAAATCCAAAATGATAGAAGACTCCCAAACTCTTTTTATGAAGCCCACATCATCCTAATCCCAAATCCAAATAAAGATACCATAAAGAAAGAGAACTTCAGGCCAATATCGCTGATGAACATAGATACTAAAATCCTCAACAAAATATTGGCAAACTGCATCCAACAATACATTAAAAAGATAATACACCATGACCAAGTGGGATTCATTCCAGGGATGCAAGGATGGTTCGATATTTGCATATCAGCAAATGTGAAACATCACATAAACAAAAGCAAAGACAAGAATCACATGACCATATCAATAGATGTGGAAAAAGCATTTGGTAAGGTATAGCACCCATCTGTGATAAAAACACTCAGCAGAGTGGGAATAGAGGGAGCATTCCTAAACATAATAAAGGCCATATATGAGAGACCTATAGCCAACATCATACTCAATGGGCAAAAAATAATATTTTCCACTAAGATCAGGAACAAGACAAGGATGTCCACTTTCACCACTTCTATTCAATATAGTACTGAAAGTTTTAGCCACAGTGATCAGACAATAAAAAGGAAATAAAAGGCATCCAAATTGGAAAGGAGGAAACAAAACTGTCATTGTTTGCAGATGACATGATAGTGTACATGGAAAATCCTATAGATTCTGCCAAAAAACTGCTCAACCTAACAAGCAAATTTGGCAAAACAGCAGGATACAAAGTCAATATTCAGAAATCAAAGGCATTTTTGTATACTAACAATGAATCAGCAGAAGCAGAAATCAAGAAAAAATTCCCATTTGATAGAGTAACAAGAAAAATAAAATACCTGAGAATAAACCTAACCAAGGAGGTAAAAGACCTGTATGCAGAAAACTACACAACACTGAAGAAAGCAATGAAGGAAGACACAAACAAATGGAAACATATACCGTGTTCATGGATTAGAAGAATTAACATCATCAAAATGCCCATACTACCCAAAGCAATATACACATTCAATGCAATACCTATTAAAGTACCAATGGCATATTTCACAGACATAGAACAAACACTTCAAAAAATCTATATGAAACCATAAATGAGCCCAAATAGCAGCTGCAATTTGGAGAAAGAAGAGCAAAGTAGGAGGAATCACAATACCCGACACCAAACTATATTACAAGGCCACTGTAATCAAAACAGCCTGGTGCTGGCATAAAAACAGGCACATAGACCAATGGGACAGAACAGAGAGCCCAGAAATGAACCCAACTCTCTACAGTCAATTAATATTCAACAAAGAAGGCAGCAACATAAAATGGAGTAAAAATAGCCTCTTCAACAAATGGTGTTGGGAGAACTGGACAGCTACGTGCCAAAAATAAAACTTGAGCACTGACTTACACCATACACTAAAATAAATTCAAGGTGGATAAAAGACTTAAATATAAGCTGTGACACCATTAAAGTCCTAGAGGAGAACATTGGCAGGAAAATCTCAGATATTCCACACAGCAACATTCTTACTGATATGTCCCCTAGAGCAAGAAATATAAAGGAAAGAATAAACAAATGGGATCTCATCAAAATTAAAAGCTTCTGCGTGGCTAAAGAAAACAGTATTAAATTAAAAAGACAACCAAGTGTGTGGGAAAACATATTTGCCAATGATACTTCAGACAAAGTTTTAATCTCCAAAATATACAAAGAACTCACACAACTTCACTCTAAGAAAACAAGAAACCCAATTAAAAAATGGGAAAAGGACTTGAACAGACACTTCTCCAGGGAGGACATATAGAGGATCCAGAGACACATGAAAAGATTCTCAATATCGCTAGATATCAGAGAGATGCAAATTAAAACCACAATGAGATACCACTTTACACCAGTCAGAATGGCCATCATAAACAAAGTAACAAACAAGTGTTGGAGAGGTTGTGTAGAAAAGGTGACCCCAGTGCACTCTTGGTAGGATTGCAGACTGGTACAACCACTGTGGAAAACATTATAGAATTTTCTCAGAAAACTAAAAATGGGTCTTCCTTTTGACCCAGCCATTCCACTGCTTGGATTATATCCTAAGAACCCTAAACACCAATCAAAAAAAAAAAAACACCTATGTACCCCAATGTTCATAGCAGCACAATTGACAATAGCCAAGTGCTGGAAGCAACCTACCTGCCCATCTGTAAATGAATGTATTGGAAAACAATGGTACATTTTCACAATGGAATACTACACAACAGAGGCAAAGAAGGAACTCCTTCCCATTGGGACAGATGGAATTTGAGAGCATTATGCTAAGTGAGATAATCCAGGTGCTGAGGGACAAATACCATATGATCTCACCTTTAATAGGAATGTAATTGACCAAAGAAAAGAGCAGCAATATATAAACAGAGAACTGAAATTAAGAACAATCTGACAGTAACCAGAGGGGATATGTGAGGGGATAATCTGGTGTATTGTTTTCAGGAACTACTATAAAGGACTCATGGACAAAACCAAGGGGGGGGTGCAAGTTTGGGAGGAGGCTTTGGATGAGGTTGGGGGTGGGGGTGGTGGGAAAATGCACACAACTGTACTTGAACATCCTGGGCATTGTTCAATTCTGCAGTACCCTTGTTGATATTTTGTTTGGAAGACCAATCAATTGTTGACAGTGGGGTGTTAAAAATCCCCTAGTATAAGTATGTTTCTATCTATATCTGCCTTTAAGTCCTCCAAGATTTTCGTGATATATTTGGGTTCTCCTATGTTGTGTATATATATGTTTACAGTGTTCTTTTTCTTGTTGGATTCTTCTCTTGAGTATTATGAAGTGTCCTTCTTGGTGTCTTTTTATGATCTATGTTTTGAAGTCTATATTGTCTGATGTAAGTATTGCTCTCCCAGCTTTATTTCCTGTCCATTTGCTTGGGGTATTTTTTCCCAACCCGTGACTTTCAATTTGAGTAGGTTTTTTTGTTTTATGGTGGGTCTCTTATGGGCAGTGCATGTGTGGGTTATGATTTTTTATTCACTTTTTTTTGCTATATCTCTAGATTGGAGCATTTAATTCATTTACATTTAAGGTTATTATTGACAGGCACTTATTCATTGCCATTTTTGACCCTGCATTCCTCTCTTTCATTCTTTTGCTTTTTTTTTCTTAAAGTAGTTCCTTTAGTATCTCTTGCAGAGCTGATTTTGTAGAGGTGTATTCATTTAGACTTCTATTTTTTGGGAAACTCCTTATTTCACCTTCCATTTACATTGAGAACCTTGCTGAGTAGGTAGTCTTGGTTTCAGGCCTTTGCTTTTCATTACTCGTAATATTTCTTGCCATTCTCTTTTGGCTTGTAGTATTTCTGTTGAGAAATCAGCCACTAACTTTACCAGAGCTCCCTTGTATATCACTTCCTGTTTCTCCCTTGCTGCTTTTAAGATTCCCTCTTTGTCTTTATAGTTTGGCATTTTAATTATGATGTGTCTTGGAGTAGGCCTCTTTGGCTTATACTTGATAGGAATTGTCTGTGTGTTTTGAAGTTGGTTGGCATTTCCCCTCTGCAGGTTAGGGGATTTTTCTGTTATTATTCTTTCAAACAGAGTTTCTATCCTTTGCTCCTTTTCTTTTCCTTTTGATATTCCTATCATTCAAATGTTCTTGCA
Source organism: Artibeus jamaicensis (assembly GCF_021234435.1). NCBI lineage: Eukaryota > Metazoa > Chordata > Mammalia > Chiroptera > Phyllostomidae > Artibeus > Artibeus jamaicensis. The sequence goes on along the minus strand of NW_026521717.1, from coordinate 7,137,805 downwards.
TTTCATGTTGTCTTGTAGTTTCCTTAGGCTATCTTCATATATTTTACTATTTTTTCATGCAGTTGGGCATTTCTTTCTACATTGTCCTCCAGCTCCCTAATTTGGTTTTTACTACGTTCAGCATGCTTGTAATTTCTTTTAGTGAATTTATTATTTCACATATTTTATTCTTCCTTTCCTCCTGGTTCTTGTTTATAGTTTTTATTTCCTTTTTCATGCTGTTGTTGTTCCCACTCAGTTCCTTGCAGTCATCTGTAAGTTTCTTAAGCATGGTTATAACCATTCTTTTGAATTGTATATCTAATAGTTTTCTTGTCTCCATTTCATTTATCTTTTTTACTGGAGAATCTTCCATTTTTTTAATGTGTTTAATTGATTATGCTATTACAGTTTTCCCATTCTCCCCTTTTACTCCTTTCCGCCCTGTGCACTTCCCTCACCCGCATTCCCCACCCCCTCAGTTCATATCCATGGGTCATACATATAAGCTCTTTGGCTTCTACAATTCCCACACTGTTCCCAACCTCCCCATGTTCACCCACCATTTATGCCACTTATTCTCTTGAACCCCTTCCCCATCTCTCCTCACCTACTCCCCCACAGATAATCTTCCATGTGACCCTGTTCCTGTTCTAGTTGTCTGCTAAGTTTGTCTTTATCTTTGTTTTTAGGTTCAGTTGTTAATAACTGTGAGATTGTTCTCACTCGACTGTTCGTATTTTTTATCTTCTTTTTCATAGATAAGTCCCTTTAACACCTCATATAATAAGGGCTTGGTGATGATGAATTCCTTTAACTTGAGCTTATCTGAGAAGCACTTTATCTGCCCTTCCATTCTAAATGATAGCTTTGCTGGGTACAGTAATCTTGGATGTAGGTCCTTGCCTTTCATGACATGGAATACTTCTTTTCGGCCCCTTCTTGCCTATAGGTCTCTTGAGAAATCAGCTGACAGTCTGATGGGAACTCCTTTGTAGGTGACTGTCCCCTTATCTCTTGCTACTTCTAGGATTCTCTCCTTCATTTTAATCTTGGGTAATATAATTATGATGTGCCTTGGTGTGTTCTTCCTTGGGTCCAACTTCTTTGGGACTCTCTGAGCTTCCCAGACTTCCTGGAAGTCTATTTCCTTTGCCAGATTGGGGAAGTTCTCCATTATTTGTTCAAATAAGTTTTCAATTTCTTGCCAGAAACCTGCAAACAAGAATACTTTACCCAGCAAAGCTCTCAATTAAAAACGGAAGGCAAAATAAGGAGTTTCCCAGACAAAGCAAGGCTAAAAGAATATACCTCCACCAAAACAGCATTTTAAGACATGCAAAAGGAGGTGCTCTAAGAGATGAAAGAAAGCAAAAGAGTGAGAGAGGGAGGAACACAGGTACAAAGGGAGTAAATTAACAATGAATACGTACCTATCAATAATAACCTAAAATGAAAATGGATTAAATGTTTCAATCAAAAGACATGAGGTAGCTGAATAGATAATAAAACATGATCTGCATATATGTTGCCACAAAGAGACCCACCTCAAAACAAAAAACCTACACAGTCTGAAAACAAAGGGTTGAAAAAAAAATTTCACGCAAATGTATAGGAAAAGCCAGGGTAGCAATACTTATATCAGACAACATAAACTTCAAAACAAAGGCCATAAATAAGAGACACAGAAGGAGACTTCATAATACTCAAGGCAAGAACCCATCAAAAAGACATAAATATTGTGAACATATATGCACCCACCATAGGAGCACCCAAATATATAAAGAAAATCTTGGAGGACTCCAAGAAAAATAAAGAGAGTAAGGCAATTATAGTAAGGGATTTTAACACTGTCAAGAATGGATAGATCTTCCAAACAAAATATCAACAAGGATATTGTGGAACTGAATAATGCATTACATCAAATGGACTTAGCTGATATATATAGAAATTTTCATCCCAAAGAACAAAATACACATTCTTTTCAAAAGCACAGAGAATATTTTGAAAGATAGGCCACATGATAGGACACAAACAATCCTCAACAAATTCAAGAAAATTGAAATCATACTAAGCATCTTCTCAGACCACAAGGGATTGAAACTAGAAACCAAACCCAAGGAAAAACTCAAAAACATTCAAACTCATGGAGACTGAATAGCTGATGTTAAACAATGGATGGATTAATAATGAGATAAAAAAGAAGTCAAAAAGTTTCTGGACATAAATGAAAATTAACACACCACAGTCCAAAACCTATGGGAGACCAAAGCTAGTCCTGAGAGGAAAGTTCATAGCAATACAGGCCTACATAAAATAGATAGGTGTTTCAAGTAAACAACCTAACACTACATCTATAGGAACTGGAGGAACAACAGCTAAAAATCCCAGAATGAGTAAAAGGAAGAAAATAATCAAGATCAGAGCAAAATTAAATGACATAGAGACTAAAAGAACAATTGAAAGAATTGATAAATCCAAAAGCTAGACTTTGAAAAGATAAACAAATTGATAAGCTTTTAACCACAATCAACATGAAGAAAAGGGAGAGGACCTAAATAAATAAAATCACAGGTGAAAGAAGAGAAATTACAACTGATACCACAGAAATACAAAAGACTATAAGAAATTACTGTAAACCTGAGTGAATGGATAAATTTCTAGAAAAATATAATCTTCCAAGACTGAATCAAGAAGAAGCAAAAAGCCTGAACAGACTGATAACAGCTGCGGAAATGGAAGCAGTCATTAAAAGGCTCCTTGCACACAAAAGCTCTGGACTGGATGGTTTCCCAAGAGAATTTTGCAGAACATTTAAGGAACAGATAACCACTATCCTTCTCAGACTACTCCAAATAAATCCAAAAAGAGGGAAAACTCCCGAACTTTTCTCTGAAACCAGCATATCCCAATCTCAAATCCATATATAGACACAACAAAGACAGAAAGCTTTAGACCAGTATTATTGATGAACATAAATGCTAAAATCCTTAACAAAATATTGGCAAACTGAATCCAGCAATATGTTAAAAACATCATACACCATGATCAAATGGGATTCATCCCAGGAATGCAAGGGTGGTACAATGTTCTCAAATCAATAAATGTAATATATCACATAAAGAAAATGAAAGACAAAAATCACATGATCATATCAATAGATGCAGGAAAAGCATTTGATGATGTATGGCACCCATTTATGATAAAACCAGTCAGCAAAGTGGGAGTAGAGGGAGCATACCTCAACATAATAAAGCCATATATGAGAGACCTACAGCCAACATCAAACTCAAAAAGCAAAAACTAAAGCTTTCCCTCTAAGAACAGGAACAAGACAAGGATGTGCATTTTCATCACTTATATTCAACATAGTATTGGAAGTCCTAGCCACATCAATCAGACAAGAGAAAGAAATAAAAGGCAACCAAATTGGAAAAGAAGAAACAAAACTGTCACTGTCTGCAGATGACAGGATACACAGAAAATCCTATAGACTCCGCCAAAAAACCTGCTAGACCTACTAAGTGAATTTTGCAAACAGCAGGATACAAAGTCAATATTCAGAAGTCAAAAGTATTTTTGTACACCAAAAATGAAGTATCAGAAACAGAAATCAGGAAATAAATTCGATTTGCTATAACAACAAGAAAAATAAAGTACCTAGGAATAAACCTAACCAGGGATCAAACCTAACTTAGGAATAAACCTAACCTAAAGACCTGTACTCAGAAAACTACACAACACTGAAGAAAGAAATTAAGGAAAACACAAATAAATAGAAGCATATACAGTGTTCAAGGATTGGAAGAATTAGCATCATCAAAATGTCCATATTACCCAAAGTAACTTATAGATTCAATGCAATCCCTATAAAAATACAAATGGCATATTTTATAGATATAGAACAAATATTTAAAGAATTTATATGGAACCATAAACAACCCTAAATAGTCACAGCAATTTTGAGAAAGAGGAACAGAGTAGGAGTGATCACAATACCTGATATCAAACTGTACTACAAGGCCACTCTGATCAAAACAGCCTGGTACTGGCATAAGAACAGACACATAAAACAGACTAGGGAACACAGAAATAAACCAAAGTCTATATTCAATTAACATTCAACAAAGGGGGGTTGAAGCATAATATGGAGCAAAAATAGCCTCTTCATTAAATGGTGTTGGGGGGTCTGGACAGCTACATGCAGAAAAATGAAACTCAGTCACTGACTTACATAATACACAAAAGTAAATTCAAGATGGATTAAAAACTTAAATGTAAGTCATGACACTATAAAGGTCCTAGAGGAGAATGTGGGCAGGAAAATCTTAGGTATTCCATGCAGCAATATTTTCACCGATATGCCCCTTAGAGAAAGGTACATGAAAGAAAGAATAAACAAATGAAACTTCATAAAAAATAAACAGCTTTTGCACAGCTAAAGAAAACCCCAGCAAAATGAAAAGGGAAAACAATGTATAGAAAAAAAATATATGGAAATGCTACCTCACATAAAGGTTTGATCTCCAAAATCTGTAAAGAACTCACATGACTCCACTCCAGGAAGACAAACAATTCAATTAAAAAATGGGCAAAGGACCTGAACAGACAGTTCTCCAAGGAGGACATACAGAGGGCCCAGAGACATATGAAAGGATGCTCAGCATCACTAGCCATTGGAAAGATGCAAATTAAAACCACAACAAGAAATCACTTCACACCAGTCAGAATGACCATTATAACCAAATCAACAAACAACAAGTGCTGAAGAGGATGGGGACAAAAGGAAACATCAATGCATTGCTGGTGAGAATGTAGACTGGTACAGCCACTGTGGAAAATTGTATGGAGTTTCCACAGAAAGCTAAAAGTGGACTTGCCTTTTGACCTGGCAATTCCACTGCTGGGACTATACCCTAAGAATCCTGAAACACCAATTCCAAAGGACCTATGCACCCCAATGTTCATAACAGCAAAATTTACAATAGCCAACTGCTGGAAGTAACCTAAGTGCACATCAGCAAATGAGTGGATCAAAACACTGGTACATTTACACAATGCAATACAGTTTTTAACAAACCTCTTGGTTTCTCTTATTACCTTTTCCTGTTCAATATTCAGTAGTGTTTTCCCCAAGACAATCATAGTATCTTTCACAGTTAACTTGTTGGCTAGGATAAGGTGTAGGAATGAATCTGTGTACTTATTTGGGTTGTTAGAATAGCTTCCCAAGCCTGCCTTAATCTGTTTAAGTTGAGAAGGATTTATGTTCTAGGTGCGGGAAGGTCCCATTTTCCTGCAGCCTCAATTAATTGTAAAAACTTAGTTGTTGGAAAGGGCATAGGGCCAGAAGACTTGAGGTATGTTAACTGAGCTGGAGTTCTCCGATATGGCAGTAGTGATGAAAATGTTGTGGGTACCTCTTCTGAAGGGCTTTTTCCCAAAGGTGTGCTGTGGATGGGCATGTGTCTATGGAATGGCTACTAGATGGCATTGTGGTAAGTTAGTTTACAATTTGTAGCACAGATCCTCTCTGTCCTTTAAATAGAAGAATGTCTGCACATATGGGAATTTTGGTCATCTGTCTAGGCATTTACAAAAGAGATAGAGTTCAAACATAGTATTATAATTTACATTTCCGTGTAGTGGCCAGGATTCCCCATCACCTAACTGATATTGAGGACAAGCAGCATTGCAAAAAAATACCAATTTTCCTTCTTTAGAGTTTGGGGGTCAAACTGTGACCAGTTGAAAAGGATATAGCCCAGTGTGGTCCCACCTAAAATAGACTCCTCATTTCCCATATGGAAGGAAGAAATGCCAAGAGATTAGAGAGCCCAGCATCCAAGGATATAAACTGGGGGCTCAGTGTTCCAGAACCTAAGACCCTGTGTATCCAGAATTGACATCTCTGTTATGGATGGATCATTCCAGGAGATGAGAGTGTTTGTCTCTATCTTCCTTCAGCCTAGTGAAGCCAGTGAGAAGCATCTCATCATTGATGGGATTCTAAGATGGCATAGAGCTAAAAGCTGTGGCTGACAGATGAGCCTTTTTAAAATTGGCTGGTGGCTTTCTTCTGTTCTGTTTTGATTGTTAAAAACACTGATGGCAATTTCTACTAGTTGCTTAGTGGGGTCTATGGTCCAGAGGCTAGCTTTGCACCTGATGTCTGGGGTTCCCTGCTGGATAGAATGCATTCCCAGAAGTGCTTGGCCCTCAATAGACTTAGGGTTGATGTTTGTTTACTTTTGTAAAGCTCCAGTTAATTGTCCCTGAAAAAGTCCAGGATTTTTATTCTCTCTTGTTCTTCATTTGTCCTAGTTTGATTGACCTAGTTAGGGTCCTGATCTGGGATTGCATTTACCCCTGGTTGATATATGCACTGTTGACTATGACAGCCAGCTAATGTACTAGCATCAGCTAATTTATTAGCCTAAGTCTTAGCAGATCCTCTCTGTGTTGCTTCTCATCTACAGTGCAGCAGTGGGAGAGAAAAATCTGTAAATCACTCTAAATTAGGTTATAGGTAATTACAATTGACAAATGAAATTACTCTTTATAACATTTTGAATGAATTAATTCACTTCCCTCTGCTTAATTATACCTAGGTTTCTGTTGGGACATAACAGTTGGTTTTGGAAAATCGAAGAGAGCTTTTGATCTTTTTATTTGTCATCAAAGTTATCTTTGACATTTGTCTATGTGCCTTTCCTTTTCTTACTTACTCCCCCCCATTTTTATTTCCCTTCTTTAATTTCCTACTCCAGTGTATTCTTCCTGAATATCTCTTTTCTTTTTCTCCTCTTCCCTTTTTTCATTTCCTTAATTCCTTTTCTTTTTGCTCTTTCCCTCTACACAGTTCTTCTTCAACTTGCAGACCCTTTTCAACTTACACAAACCCACTGTGACTTACACGGATCCTCTGCTATGTACACAATCATTCTACAACTTACATAGTACTTTATGCAAGACACATTCTAAAATAACCATAAAAAATATGAATGAAAGGATATTAGAACTTTGTAGACTCTTAGGGATTTTTATATAATTTCCCTATTTGACAAAGATATCCATGTATTTTAAGTATATTAAACAATCCCAATTACTCCAAATTTTATTTTCATAAAAAAAGAAGTAAGTTCTAGGGATATTTCAGAATCCCTTTGAAATATCTCGAAGCCACTCCAGGATGAGAAAAAGTCTTTTAAAATTTAAACCCTGGAAAGCTTTTCAAACATACTTGACCTAAGAAATATATTATGAAATAATACTATGACTATTTAAGATGATAGTAAAAGGTATGAAACACCAATATAAACTGACAAAACTTAAGTTCTTAGAATTGAGAGAGATAAATTTTTTAAGTTAGTCAAGCATCTGATATAATATCACACATAATTACTTTAACACTTTGCTTTTTAGGCAGATATAGGAAAATCTTTCTCCCATTTATTATATTGAAAATAACCAATCAAAGTTTGTATTAGCTTATTTATATAATTTTCTCTCAAGATTTCTTATTATAGGTCTTCAATTTTTGTAGCCTCTCTGCAATACACACAGTCCCTCTTAGTTTTTTCTTTTAATTCATTCAAAAATAAAGCAGTTCTTTTCCTCATTGGAAGATAAAAACAATTTTCAAAAGTGAGTTGTTTTATTATCCAGTGACCTTGACAACTGCAAGGAGGCTGGACAAGAACCGGGTGGATATCAGCTTAAGCAACCTTATGCCAGGGGGTTAAGAGTGATGGGTGCCCGACCCTTATTTTGCATGTCCCTGGATGAGTCAAAGTTACATTACAGTTTTAAAAGTACCCATTTTTCTCTTTTAAACTGAAGAAGGAGGACTTATTGCTGCTGGAGACAGCAAAACGGAAGAAAGACCTAAGATAGAGGAAATAACAAGAGAGATCCTAGGTGGGCTGCTTTTTCTCCCTAGAAAAGGTATAGGAAAGGAGTGAGTCAAGCCAGGGCTGCCTTGGTTCACCTGGAAGTCAGAAGAAAAGGGGGCCCTTGAGACAGGATCAGGGGTAAATCTGGGTTGAGATGTCACTGCCCATTGCTCCCCTGGCTGCAAGTCTCCTTAGGACACTTAAAATTTAGGGGAAATAAAATGTTTAAGCCCAAGAAGGGGCATGGCTATTCCTTGAGAAGGAGAAAGAGCAAGACACTTGCCTGGCAAATACAACATTACTCCTCAGGGAAGAGATTCAGCAGGCTTATGACTGGTCAGTGATTCAAACTTCTTGTTCCTTGGGCATGTTTATGGACAGAAAACACTAGGGTATTTGAGTAGTGGGTCAAAGTGTGCTATTTTGTGAGAGGAGTTCCCAAAGGCCTTACCACTTTGGTCATCCACAATTCTGTTACATTACATTGATGTCATGCAAACTGTTTTCATTATATTAATGATGGATGAACGTGTCCTGGACAGACTTCATATATTTTGGAAATTAACCCCTTATAAAATGTATAATTGGCAAATATGTGCTACCATACAGTGGGTTTGGGGGTTCATATGATTGCTGTGGCTAGGACTTCCAATACTATGTTGAAAAGAGTGGTGAAATCAGACATCCCAGTCTTGCTCTTTATCTTAAGGGAATACTTTTAATTTTGTCATACATAGCCTTTATTATGTTGAAGTATGATCTTTCTATTCCCACTTTGCTGAATGTTTTTTATCATAAATGGATGCTCAATTTTATCAAATGCTTTTTCTGCATTTGTTAATATGATAATGTGATTTTTATTTTGTTTGGTTTATGTGATGTGTCACATTTATTGATTTGTGAATATTATATCAATCTTGCATCCCTAGGATAAATCTCACTTGATCATGATGTATGTTTTTTTTTTTTTCAGTGTATTGCTGGATACAGTTTGCTACCATTTTGTTTAGGATTTTAGCATCTGTGTTCATCAGGAATACTGGCCTCTAATTTTTTTATTGTAGTGTCTTTGGCTTATAAATTAATATAGTTCTGGCCTTGTGAAAATAGCTTAGAAGTTTTTACTGCTCTTGAGGGTTTTTTTTTTTTGAATAGTTTGAGTAGAATTGATGTTAGTTCTTTGAATGTTTGGTAAAAGTTAACTGTGAAGCCATTCAGTCTAGAACTTTTGTTTTCTAGGACTTCTTTTGGTTACGGCTTCTATTCCATTAGTTGTAATTGGTCCATTCTGGTGTTCTGATTATTCCTGATTGTATGTTTATAGGAATTTATCCATTTTACCCAGGTTGTCCAATTTCTTGGCATATAGTTGTTCATAGTACATTTTTTACAATCCTATGTTTTCTTTCTTTTTTTGCTATTCTTGTTCAAGTATTCTTGTTCATTTGTTGTCTCCATTGCCCCCCAATGCTCCCCCCTGCCCAACCCATCCCCTGTCCCACCCTCAATCCCATCCCATTTGGTTTTGTCCATGTGTCCTTTATACATGTTCCTTGATGACTCTTCCCCTACTTCCCCCCATTATCCCTCTCCCCATTTTCCTCTGATTGCTGTCAGTTTGTTCTTTATTTCAATCTTTCTGGTTATATTTGGCTTGAATGTGTGTTTTGCTGATTATACTAGTCAAAATGGCCATCATAACCAAGTCAACAAACAGAAAATGCTGGTGAGGTTGTGGAGAAAAGGGAAACCTAGTGCAGTTTTGGTGGGAATGCAGTCTGGTGCAGCCACTGTGGAAAACAGTATGGAATTTCCTCAGAAAACTAAAAGTGGAACTGCCTTTTAACCCAACAGTTCCACTGCTGGGACTATACCCTAAGAATCCTGAAACATTAATTCAAAAGAACCTATGCACTCCTATATTCACAGCAGCACAACTTACAATAGCCAAGTGCTGGAAGCAACCTAAGTGCCCAGTGGCAAATGAGTGGATCAGAAAAACTAGGGTATATTTACACAATAGGTTACTACACAGCAGAAAGAAGGAGCTCCTACTGTCCATGACAGCATCTATAGATCTGGAGAGCTTTATGCTAAGTGAAATAAGCCAGATGATGAAAGGCAAATACAATGTTTTTCTGTGATATCAGTTGTTAGTTCTTTTTCATTTCTGATTTTATTTGGTTCCTCTCTCTTTTTTTTTATTAGTCTGGTTAAAGGTTCATCAATGTTTATCTTTTAAGACCCAGCTCTTACTTTCATTAATCTTTTTATTTATTTTGTATCTATGTTACTTATTTTTGCTTTGATCTTTATACTTTATTTCTACTTACTCTGGGCTTTGTTTGTTGTATTTCTAGTTCTTTTAAATGTAGGGTTAGATCATTTATTTAAAGTTTTTCTTGCTTCTTGAAATAGAAGCAGGATCATTTCTTGCTTCCTGAAATGTATGATCTTCCCTTTGAGGACTGCTTTATCTGTGGCCCATAGATTTTGGGTATTGTGTGTTTATTTTTATTTTTTTCCAGGTAATTTTTTATTTCTTCCATTATGTTGTTGTAGACCACTCTGCCTGGTTCTAGGAATTGTAACTAGACCCCTTGTGGCTAAGAGCAAGGGACGACCTTTGGAATATGAGCCATAGGAGACAAAGCTTGTCTCTGGTAGCAAACGCTGCCTCAGTTTCCTCTCCCTGCTCCCAAAGCTTGATTGGAAGTCAATGACAGTTAAGACCCCTCACAGCGGGAAGCAACCTAAGCTAGACTCGATCACTTGGGAGGCCTTCATGGAAGGACTTGGGGGGGTTGCAACACAAAGTGAGCAATGGCCCCTCGCCCCTTGGCTATGTGACATAGCCCAAGTCCCCAGGTCCTCTGGACAATCACTTCCTGGCTCTAATCCCCTTAAGCCTGAATACCTGATGGGGAGGTGGTGCAGCTCCTTGCCTTGCTATGGATTGTTCCTGGGGAACAATCTAGCATCATGAAGACTTCCTAATAAACCTGTGAAATCTGCTCTGCTAAGAGTGCTTTCATTCATATGTTAAGGGTTTGAGCAGGAAACCCTAAAACTCTGTTCCTGACAGACTCTGACTCATAATATGCCCTCAGATTTCTTTGAAATGTTATTTACTGTTTGATCCTTGCTGCCCTGTATTCCTGTGTATTATAACCCAATAAAAGCCCCTAGAGGAGTGGACTCAACGCCTTTTTCCTCTGAGAAACTGGCCACTGCTCACAGCCTTTTTCCTCTGGGAAAATGGCCACTTCTCCTCCCCAAGCAGATCTCATCATATCTCTTTCATGATTACTCTCATCCGTGGCACACGGGGGGACTTGCAAGGAAAGTTGACCCCACATTATCTTTTTATTAACCTGATCATTTGTTAAATATCATGCTATTTAGCCCCCATGTGTTTGAATATTTTTAGGTTTTTTACTGTAATAAAATTCTAGTTTCATACCATTTTCTGAAGATGCTTGATAGGATTTAAAATTTCCTGAACTTTCATACTTGTTCCTCAAAATCCCTCCCCCTTTTTCCCCTTAAGTTCCCTTCCCTCTCCCCTCTGGTCACTGCCCGCTTGTTCTCTATTTCAGTGTCTTTGTTTTTATTCTGTTTGCTTGTTTGTTTTATTATTTAGCTTCCTGTCAAAGGTGAGATCATATGGTATTTGTCCTTCAATGCCTGGCCTATTTCACTCAGCATAATGCTTTCCAAAAATGTACTTGAAAAGTAACTAAATAAAATTTAATATTAAAAAATTCTGTCGAGTAATAAAAATAAATAAATAAAATAAAATTTCCTGAACTTGCTAAGATTTATTTGCATACCATCATGTGGTCTATATTTGAGAATGTTTTATGTGTACATGAGAAGAATTTGTATTCTGCTGCTTTGGGATGAAAAGTTCTGTAGATACTAATTAAATGCATCTGATCTAGTGTGTCATTTAAAGTCGCTATTTTCTTATTGATTTTTTTTTTTTGTGGAAGATCTATCCATTTATAACAGTGGGGTGTTAATATCCAATACCATGGCTGTGTTGTTAACAATCTCTCCCTAAAGTTCACCCAGATTTTCTTTACACATTAAAGCCCTCATATTGAGTGTATATACATTCACAAGAGTTATATTCTCTTGTTGGATCAACCCCTTTAGTATTATGTAGTGATCTTCTTTATCTCTTGTTATGACCTTTGCTTTGATGTCTATTTTGTTAGATATAACTATTGCTACCCAAACTTTTTGTTTATTTTCATTTGCATGGAATATTTTCTTCTATTAGGGGCTAAGGGAAATAGTCTTAAGAAAACTAAGTTGTTTGTTCAACCTTAGCTACTTGCTCAAGCTTGGGTGGGGGGACCGCACCCACCCCCGGGGCAAATGTTCCAGGAAGTTAAGCAGATAGCTTCTTGGAACATCCGTTAGGGGGGGAAATTTTTACCCCTAGCATGAACCCTTAGGCCAATGGCTAACCTGAGCACGAGCTGTTCATGAGTCCTGCCAGCCAATCATCAGCAAGATCACGAGCCCTAGCATAAACCCCTGAGCCAATAGCTAACTGCCACCTTTTGCTTCTGGAAGTTGCTTGCTTGCTCGCTTCTATAAGAACCCTAGCCTGTAAGCGTTAGGCACGACTCTCATCTGCAGCCATCTTGGCACTGGTACATCCGGAGGTACCCCAAGAGTTCGCCCCTGCGCAGGTAAAACTTTGGCCAATAAAGTAACATCTTTGAACCTCTGAAGGTCTCCGTCCTTTCTCTCGTGATTTTGGGATGTAACATTTCCATCCCTTCACTTATAGCCTCTGTGAATCTTTTGTTCTGAGGTGGATCTCTTGTATATGGGCCATAATTTCTCATCCAGTTACCTACTGCTATGTTTCTTGATTAAAGCATTCAAACCATTTACATTTAAGGTTATTATTGATAGGTATTTACTCATTGCCATTTTCTTTATATCTATGTTCTTTTCTCCATTTATTCTTGTGAAAGCAGTCCCTTTAACATTTCTGGCAATGCAGGTTTGGTGGTAATGAACTCAGTTTATTTTTGTCTGAGAAGCTCTTTAATTTGCTTATCATTTTAACTGATAGCCTTGCTGGGTAGAGTATTCTTGGTTGCATGTCCTAGTTCTTCATCACTTTGAATTCTTCATGCCAATTTCCTTTGGCCTGAAGTGTTTCTGTTGAGAAATCAGCTGATGGACTTTTGGAAACTCCTTTGTAAGTAACAAACATTGTCTCTCTTCCTGCCTTTTAGATTCTCTGTCTCTATTATTTTAACCTTTGCCATTTTAATTATGATGCATCTTGGTGTGGGGTTTGAGGGTTCATCTTGATTGGGACTTTTTGTGCTTCCTAAACTTGTGTGACTTTTTCCTTCACCAGGGTAGGGAAGTTTTCTGCAATTATTTTTTGAACAGTTTTTCTAACCCTTGCTCACTTTTCTCTCTTTCTGATACCCCTATTATGCAGATGTTGTTATGCTTGATGTTGTTCCAGAGATCCCTTAGACTTTCTTTGTTTCTCCTCCCCCCCCTCCCCTCCCCCTCCCCCTCCCCTCCTCCTCCTCCTCCTCCTCCTCCTCCTCCTCCTCCTCCTCCTCCTCCTTCTTCTTCTTCTTCTTCTTCTTCTTCTTCTTCTCTCTCTCTTCTCCTTGGGTGCTTGCTGTTATCTAGTCCTCTAATTTGCTGATTTAATTTTTCAGCTCCATTTAACCTGCTATTGATTTCTTTGAGTGTATTCTTAATTTCTAACTGGTTCTTTTTATAATAGTTTCTATGTTCTTTTAAATACTATCTCTTTGTCTAAGTTCTCACTGAGATCATTTGTTCTTTAATGTTCTCAAATATTCTTACAATCAGTGTTTAAACTCAGTTGCTGGTGTTTTGGTTCCTTCCATTTCATCTATTTCATTTACTTCTGTCTCTGGAGATTTCTTTTGTTATTTTTTGGGGGGCATTTTCCTTTGTCTCCCCATTTGGTCTCTCTGTGTTAGGTAGATGTGTTATGACTGCCTATGATTGTTATGATAGTTTTATAATGAAGGTGTTTTTGGGGGCTCAGTGACACAATTTCCCCAAATTATATGAGCTTTGCACTCTAGGAATGTTTCTTGTGGGCTATGTGTACTCCTTGTCTCAGTTAAGTTGTGAATGCTATTTGTTTTTTGGTGGGCAAAGTTAATTCTTCAGGCTATGTGACTATAAGGGCAAACCTTTATCTCCTTGTATAATATGTTGTGCTGGCAGAGCTACCCAAGGTGTTGTTGTTTGCAGTGGGATGTGGTGCCTGCCAGAATGCCCCTTTGGGTATGCCAGTTGTTGTTGGGGACCACTTTGTGTGGTGTCAGAGACTTTAACTGCATGCAAGGTAGGCCTTGAAAGAGGTCTGTAAGACTTGACTGGAAAACTGGGAATGCAGGAGGCAGGTATGACACAATGCTAGGACCAAGGGTTCCCATGGGAAATCAGGCCTGGAGAATGCATTGTACCCTTTGGAGTTTGCTTTGCTTTGTATAGCCATATTGATATAAACCAGATATTTAAGTTCAAAGCATAAGGAATGAACTCCTAATCTCATGAACTGTGCCTCAATGACCCTCTGGGGTAAGCATATCTTATTGACCCTGACCCAAGGCAGATCTCTGTGTTTCCTCAGTTGTTATCTACATATGATACCTGTTTTCTGTAACTTTAGCCTTTAGACATTGATTGATGAGCTTTGCATGCATACTTTAAACCCATGTGCATACAGATTCTAATAAAAGCCATTTCAGAGAAGGGTTTGGGCATTCTCTACTAGAAGGAATCACCACTTCCCTTCCCAAGGAAACAATAGATTGTGTCCAGGACAACTCATCATCCACAGCAGCTGGGAGAGCTCCGTGGGATGGGGCTTCCCACAAGTTGTGTGTCTAGTTGGGTTAAACTGTGGTGTGGTCTAGAGCCCACCATTAGTTGTGTTGGTTAATTATCCACTTGCATAGGGTTCATGTAGAGGTTGCTGTCAGCTGTTATATATATCTTGCCTTTGGCTACCTACTTGTAGCTACCATACTGTTCACTGTTTTTGATTGCCTCTACTGGACCTGAGCGTGCATGGGAGGGGCCAACCTGTGTAAAACAGTTGTTTTCTTCCTGCTTAGAGCTAGGGGAAGGTCTGTAAAAGGATTGAGGCTCCCTGAGGTCCATCTCCACATTTGAGCTATTTCAACTCTCCCTGAGCTTCCTGATCTTCCTCTGATTCTTCCAAAGAGAAACTATAGGGTGAGCCCAGGCTGGCTATGATAGATCTAGTAGGTCCCCTACTTGGGTATCCCACAGTCAGGCACTTAATCAAGGAAAAGTAGCTCCTTCTTCAAGGCCAAACCCTTCAGTTTCTGCTATAGTCTCCAACTCTAGTTCCTCCAAGGGGGGTTCACTACAGATTCAGGTTGGATATATCCAGCCATACCCTTTCCAGTTGCAAGTTCGGCTACTCTGGGCTCAAGAGGATAGATCAAAAGAGTCTCCTGTTTGTCATGATGTCCCAGTCTGCAGGAGGGGACTGAGCTCTTTGTCCTAGTGTATAGGAGACCATTCTGCATGGTGTGGACCCAGAGAGGACCCACACCCATGGATAAGTTCTCCCATGGGGAATCAGGCCTGTAGTGTATCTAGGATGCATTGAGACTTGCTTTTCCTAAAGCTCCCTCACCCTGAATTGAGACAGAAAGTGCTTACTCTAACTTCCTAAAGTCTGTGTTAAACCTCCTCAGTATAGATATAACACGGTTCAACCACTTTTCCCTGTGCATTTGCAAATATCCTTCTTTTTGAAGTAATTAGTGGCATCCTCTCCTTTGTTTTCTGTAAAAGGTAACCACCTAAGGTGAACCTGTGCATAGTAAATGAGGACCATCATGTAATGTCCCCAGAAAAGCAATAAAGGCCCTTCAAGACAAGGGCAGAGGCTTTTTCTCCTCTTGAGAGAGAATCCATGCTATCCCTTTTCCTCCGCAGGCCTCAGTAGTTTGTGAGAATTTGTTGTCTCATCCACAATGTTGTGGACTGAACCCCACAAGCCAGGGACCTCATCACCAATCCTGAAATAGCCTCAGGATGTTTCACACTTTGAAATTCCCTGCTCTGAGCCACTCTTTATTTCCCCCATTGAACTCTTCCCAGCAGGGGTGTTAAGGACTTGGCAAGACTGATCTAAACAGTCTCCTACAATGAGTGCTGTGAGAAGTGCCAGCATGTAGGAGTGGGGCAGACACTTCTCTGTTTTTTTTTTTAAATTTTTTTAATTTAATTATTTTGCAAGTACAGTTTTCTGTCTATTTCTCCCATCCCAGCCCACCCCGCCCCATGCTCCCCACCTCCCTCTCACATGCACCACCCCTTAGTTGTTGTCCCTGTGTCCTTTATACTTGTTCCTCTAAATCCGTCCCATTTCTCCCCTTAAATACCCTCCTTTCTCCCCTCTGGTCGCTGTCCCTGTTTTCTATTTCAGTGTCTTTGTTTTTATTTTGCTTGCTTGTTTGTTTTGTTGTTCAGCTTCCTGTTAAAGGTGAGGTCATATGGTATTTGTCTTCCAACACTTGGCTTATTTCATTCAGAATAATGTTTTCCAGTTCCATCCATGTTGTTACAAAGGGTAGGAGCTCCTTCTTCCTTTCTGCTGCATTGAATTCCATTGTGTATATGCACCAAAATTTTTTGATGCATTCATTTACTGATGGGCACCTAGGTTGCTCCCAACTCTTGGCTATTGTAAATTGTGCTGTTATGAACATTGTGGTGCATAGGTTCTTTGCAATTGGTGTTTTAGAATTCTTAGGATAAATTCCTAGCAGTAGAATTGCTGTGTCAAAAGGCAGGTCCATTTATAGTATTCTGAGAAAATTCTATAATGTTTTCCACAGTGGTTGTACCACTCTGCAATCCCACCAACAATGGATTAGGGTCCCCTCTTCTCCACAACCTCTCTAATACTAGTTGTTGCTTTGTTTATGATGGCCATTCTGACCAGTGTGAAGTGGTATCTCATTGTGGTTTAAATTTGCATCTCTCTGATAGCTAGCGATATTCGGAATCTTTTCATGTGTCTCTGGATGTTCTGTATGTCCTCCTTGGAGAAGTGTCTGTTCAAGTCCTTTTCCCATTTTTTAATTGGGTTGCTTGTTTTCTTAGAGTGAAGTTGTGTGAGTTCTTTGTATATTTTGGAGATTAAACCTTTGTCTGAAGTATCATTGGCAAATATGTTTCCCCATACAGTTGGTTGTCTTGTTAATTTAATACTGTTTTCTTTAGCCATGCAGAAGCTTTTTTTTTTTTTATGAGATCCCATTTGTTTATTCTTTCCTTCATATTCCTTGCTCTAGGGGACATATCAGTAAAAATGTTGCTGTGTGAAATAACTGAGATTTTACTGCCAATGTTCTCCTCTAAGACTTTAATGGTTTCATGGCTTATATTTAAGTTTTTTATCCACTTTGAATTTATTTTGGTGTATGGTGTAAGTCGTTGCTCAAGTTTCATTTTTTTGCATGTAGCTGTCCACTTCTCCCAACACCATTTGTTAAAGAGGCTATCTTTACTCCATTTTATGTTACTGCCCCCTTTGTCAAATATTAATTGACTGTAGAGAGTTGGATTCATTTCTGGGCTCTCTGTTCTGTTCCATTGGTCTATGTGCCTGTTTTTATGCCAGTACCAGGCTGTTTTGATTACAGTGGCCTTGTAATACAGTTTGATATCAGGTGGTATTGTGATCCCTCCTATTTTGTTCTTCTTTCTCAAAATTGCAGCTGCTATTAGGGTTGCTTGTGGTTCCATATAAATTTCTGAAGTGTTTGCTCTATGTCTGTGAAATACGCCATTGGTACTTTAATGGGTATTGCATTGAATCTGTAAGTTGCTTTGGGTAGTATGGACATGTTGATGATGTTAATTCTTCCAATCCATGAACATGGTATATGTTTCCATTTGTTTGTGTCTTCCTTGATTTCGTTCTTCAGGGCTGTGTAGTTTTCTGCATACAGGTCTTTTACCTCCTTAGTTAGGTTTATCCCCAGATGGTTTATTTTTGTTGTTGCTGTATCAAATTGGGTTTTTTCCTTGATTTCTGCTTCTGCTGATTCACTGTTGGTATACAAAAATGCCTTTGATTTCTGGATACTGACTTTGTAACCTGCTGTTTTGCCAAATTCATTAATTAGTTTGAGCACTTTTTTTGTAGAGTGTATAGTATTTCCCATGTACACTATGAAGTCACAGTTTTGTTTCCTCCTTTCCAATTTGGATGCCTTTTATTTCTTTTTCTTGCCTGATCTCTGTGGCTAAGACTTCCAATACTATACTAAATAGAAGTGGTGAAAGTAGACAACCTTCTCTTGTTCCTGATCTTAGTAGAAAATATTTTAGTTTTTGCCCATTGAATATAATGTTGGCTATAGGTCTCTCATATATGGCCTTTATTATGTTGAGGAATACTCCCTCTATTCCCACTTTCCTGAGTGTTGTTATCATAAATCAGTGTTGTATCTTATCAAAAGCTTTGTCTGCATCTATTGATATGATCATGTGGTTTTTGTTGTTGCTTTTGTTTATGTGATGTATTACAGTTACTGATTTGCAAATATTGAACCTTCCTTGCATCCCTGGGATGAATCCCACTTTGTCATGGTGTATGATCTTTTTGATATATTCTTGGATGCAATTTGCCAATATTTTTTTGAAGATTTTGGCATCTATGTTCATCAGTGATATTGGCCTGAACTTTTCTTTCTTTGTTGTGACTCTATCTAGTTTTGGGAGTAGGATAATGTTGGCTTCATAAAAAGACTTTGGGAGTCTTCCATGATTTTGGATTTTTTGGAATAGTCTGTGAAGAATTGGGGTTAGCTCTTCCTTAAATGCTTTGTAGAATTCTCCTGTGAAACCCTCTGGTCTAGAGCTTTTGTGTGACGGGAGTTTTTTCATTATTGCTTCAATTTCACTTGCTGTTATTGGTCTGTTCAGGTTTCTGCTTCTTTTTCATTGAGTTTTGGAAGATTGTATTTTTCTAGAAATGTGTCCATTTCCTCTAGGTTTTCAAATTTCTTGGCATACAGATCTTCAAAGTAATTTCTTATAATCCCTTCTATTTCTGTGGAATCAGTTGTGAACTCTCCTCTTTTATTTCTGATTGTGTTTATTTGTGTTCACTCTCTTCTTTCCTTGATGAGCCTACTTAGAGGCTTGTCTATTTTGTTTATCTTTTCAAAGAACCAACTCCTGGATTCATTGATCCTTAGAATTGTGCTTTTAGTCTCTATGTCATTTAGTTCTTCTCTGATCTTGGTTATTTCCTTCATTCTACTTGCTCTAGGCTGTCTTTGTTGTTGTTCCTTGAGTTCTTGCAGGCGTAGGGTTAGGTTGTTTGTTTCAGATGTTTCTATCTTCTTTAGGTAGGCCTGTATCCCTAGAAACTTCCCATTCAGGGTTGCCTTGGCTGTGCCCCATAAGTTTTGGGTTGTCATGAGTCCATTTTCATTTTTTTCCAGGAACGTTCTGATTTCTTCCCTAATTTCATTCTTGACCCATTTGTTGTTTAATAGCATAACATTCAGTTTCTATGATTTGGGGTGTTTGGGGTTTTTTCCTTTGGGGTTGGTTTCCAATTTCAGTCCCTTGTTGTCAGAGAAGATGCTTGGTATGATGTCAATTTTCTTGAATTTGTTGAGGCTCGTTTTGCATCCTATCATGTGGTCTATCTTTGAAAATGTTCCATGTGCATTTGAAAAGAATGTGTATTCAGCTTCTTTGGGGTGAAGGGCTCTATATATATATCAGTTAAGTCCATTTCATCTAGGGTGTTGTTTAATGCCACAATATCTTTATTGATATTTTGTTTGGAAGATCTGTCCATTTTTGACAGTGGGGTATTAAAATCCCCTGCTATAATTGTGTTGCTGTCAATATCTTTCTTGAAGTCCTCTAAGATTCTCTTGATATATTTGGGTGCTCCTATATTGGGTGCATATATATTTACGATGTCAATGTCTTCCTGGTGGATTCTTCCCTTGAGTATTTTGAAGTGACCTTCTGGGTTTCTCTTTATGGTCCTTTTTTTGAAGGCTATTTTGTCTGATATGACAATTTCTACCCTGGCTTCTTTCTCTTGTCCTTTTGCTTGAAAAATTTGTTTCTAGCCTTTCACTTTTAGTCTGTGATTGTCTTTTGTCCTGAGGTGGGTCTCTTATAGGCAGCATATGTGTGGGTCATGCTTTCTTATCCATGTAGCTATTCTGTGTCTTTTGATTGGAGCATTTAATCCATTTACATTTAAGGTTATTATTGATAGGTACTTATTCATTGCCATTTTTGTACCTGTGTTCCTCCCTGTCTCTCTCTTTTCCTTCCTTTCCTTAAACCAGTCCTTTTAGTATTTTTTGTAGGGCTGGTTTGGTGGAAGCGTATTTTTTAGAGTTTTTTTTTTTTGTCTTGGAAGCTCTTTATTTGGCCATCTATCTTGATTGAGAGCCTTTTTGGGTAAAGTAGCCTTGGTTGTAGGCCTCTGGTTCTCATTACTTGGTATATTTCTTGCCATTCTCTTCTTACTTGAAGTGTTTCCATTGAGAAGTCAGTAGCTAACCTTATTGGGGCTCCCTTGTATGTTATTTCTTTTTCTCCCTTGCTGCCTTTAAGATGCTCTCTTTGTCTTGGAATTTTGCCATTTTGATGATGATGTTTCTTAAGTGGGCCTTCTTGTGTTCCTCTTGATTGGGACTCTCTGTGATTCCTGGATTTGTGAGACTTTTTCTCTTATCAAATTAGGGAAATTTTCTCTCATTACTCATTCAAATACGTTTTCTATCCCTTGTTCTTCTTCTTCTCCTTCTGGTATTCCTATTATTTGGATATTATTACATTTCATATTGTCTTGCATTTCTCTTAATCCCTCTTCATTCTTTCTGAGCCTCTTTTCCTTTTCCTGCTCTTTCTGGGAGATGTTTTCCATTTTGTCCTCCAACTCGCTAATCCGATCTTCTGTATCATGGAGCCTACTTTTTAATTCTTTCTACTGTGTTCTTCAATTCAGAAATTGTATTCTTTTTTTCCTCTTGTTCCTTGCTAATGGATTCCATTTTCTTTTTCATGTTGATATAGTTTGAGGTGAGTTCATTGTAGTTCCCCTATAGTTTCTGGTAGCTCATTGTGAGCTCTTTGAAGTTTCTGATAACCAGTGCTTTGAATTCAATATCTGATAGTTGACTTGCCTCTATGTCATCTAACATTCTTTCTGAGGATTCCTCCTTTTCTTTCATTTGGGGATTGTTTCTTTGTCTTCCATTGTTTGTGAGACTCTTATTGTGAGCCTCTTCTTCTTAAATTGATCTGTTCTTACTCCCTGGGTTTATGGTGTGAACTTCTGTGGTGGAATGCCTGTGAATTTCAGTGGTACAGTCTCTTTCAGTTATCCTGTTGTTCTCTGCTTCCACCTACTCAAATATGCAGCAACTTGTTGCTTCTCTCCTACAGCAAAGTGAAATTTGTCTCTCTGACTCTACTGTTGGGAAGCCTCTTCTTTGGGTCCAGCTCTAGTCTTTTCGCCTTTTCAAATTGTTTGTGTCTCTTGTGGGTAAAACAAAGAAAAGAAAAGGAAGGAAATAAAAGGAAAAAAGGCAGGGGAATGGAGGAAAGAGCGATAAGTTTGGAGAGAAAGGAAGAAAGAATAAAACAGAAAATACAAAAAAAAAAAAGAGGACAAAAGTATTGAAAGATAAAACAATAGTAAAATTAAAAAAATAACAGATTACTTAAAAAGAGAAAAAATAAAAAGAAAAGGAAAGGAAAAAGAAAGAAAAAAGAGAAGGAAAAAAAAGAAACGTCACTTGTTGGTTTCAAACTGGTTTTTCTGGCTGTAGCTGGCTGAGGGTGGATTAGTGTGTTTTTTCTGCAAGCCCTCTCTCAGAAGCCAAACTGTTTGTGCCTCTCCCCAGCTACCTAGGATGAGGGTCTAGGACTTCCTCAGCACTCTTTTCCCAGGGTTTACCACGGTGGGTTGGGTTGCAGAGTGCGCAGGCACCTGCACTGGCCAGGCTGCCTAGTTCCCACGGGATGGAGCACAGACCTGCCCCAGTTCTGTGGGGGAACTCCAGGCCCTCTGCCCAATCTCTGGTTAGCTCCAGGGCTGGGTGAGGAGCAGACCTGGAGGCTGTGTCTATTGGAGTCAGAGCCCCACACTGTGCCTATCAGTTCTCTGGGGCTGGCGACCACAGAATCCGTGGTTGAGGCCCTTTGTCCTCAGTACCTTCTCTGCAAACTCTAGCAAACAAGTCTCTCCCAGTGCCCAACCTTGCTTGGCCAGAAAGGGAGGGAGTTGAGGGGCCCACCTCTCTCACAAGGATTCCTGGGCATGCCCAGGACTCCCAAAGACTCTGAGGGAAACGAACTGGAAGCCAGAACCCGATCTGAGGGCTGGGTGCCAACCTAGACATGCTGGGTGCATGTTATGGCGTACTGCAAGCTGTGTACTGGTCCCCGGACTGTGCACTGGCTTAAAACCCTTCTGCTCCAGTCTTTGTTACAGTTTCTTCAGCAGGCCCCAGCCTCAGGGCAAATCTGAGGGAGAGAGATGCATGGGGAACTGGTTTGGAGCACTTGACACCAACCCAGGCGAGCTGGGTGCCTGCCAAGGCGCACTGCACTCCAAGCACTGGTACCTGGGCTGTGCACCCCCCAAACTCCCTGCTGTTCCTGTCTTTGTTCCATCCCCTGAGACTCTACTGTACAGCTGCTATCTCCCTACTGTCTGGATCCTCCGTGACCATCAAGATTTCTGGTCCCTTATTTTCTTTTTTAAAAAATTTATTTAGTTATTTTTCAAGTACAGTTTTTTGTCTATTTCTCCCATCCCAGCCTCCCTTGTCCTGTGCTCCCCACCTCCCTCCCATTTCCTCCCCCCAGTCCTCATCCCTGTGTCTTTCATACTTGTTCCTCAAAATCCCTCCCCTTTTTTCCCCTTAAATTCCCTTCCCTCTCCCCTCTGGTCACTGCCCCCTTGTTCTCTATTTCAGTGTCTTTGTTTTTATTGTTTGTTGTTTGTTTTGTTGTTTAGCTTCCTGTTAAAGGTGAGATCACATGGTATTTGTCTATCAATGCCTGGCCTATTTCACTGAGCATAGTGCTTTCCAGTTTCATCCACGTTGCTGCAAAGGGTAGTAGCTCCTTCTTTCTCTCTGCTGCGTAGAATTCCATTGTGTATATGTACCACAATTTTTGGATCCATTCATTTACTGATGGGCACCTAGGTTGCTTCCAACTCTTGGCTATTGTAAATTGTGCTGCTATGAACATTGTGGTGCATAGGTTCTTTGAAATTGGTGTTTTAAGGTTCTTAGGATATAATCCTAGCAGTGGAATTGCTGGGTCAAAAGGCAGGTCGATTTTTATTTTTCTGAGAAAATTCCATACTGTTTTCCATAATGGTTGTACCAGTCTGCAATCCCACCAACAGTGAACTAAGGACCCCTTTTCCCCGCAACCTCTCCAACATTTGTTGTTTGTTGTTTTGTTTATGATAGCCATCTTGACTGATGTAAAGTGGTATCTCATTGTGGTTTTAATTTGCATCTCTCTGACAGCTAACGATATTGAGCATCTCTTCATGTGTCTCTGGATGTTCTGTATGTCCTTTTTGGAGAAGTGTTTGTTCAAGTCCTTTTCCCATTTTTTAATTGGGTTAGATGTCTTCTTAGAGTGGAGTCTTATAAGTTCTTTGTATATTTTGGAGATTAAACCTTACTTTTCTTCCTTTTCCATTCCTTTTCTTTATATTTTGCTTTTTTAAAGTAATCTGTTATTTCTTTTAAATTTTATTACTGTTTCATCTTTCGATACTTTTGTCCTCTTTTCTCAGATTTTCTGTTTTATTTCTTCTTCTTTTCTTTCTAAACTTATCGCTCTTTCTTCCATTCCCCTACCCTTTTTTTTTCTTTCTTCCTTTTATTTATTTGCTTGTCATTTCTTTCTTTTACCCAGAAGAGTCACAATCAACTTGAAAATATGCAAATACCAGAGCTGGACCCATAGAAGTGGTCCCTTATTTTTATATATGCTGAGCAACTGCTGGCTGCCTGGCTTCTCCTCCGGTGATTGGACAGGATTCTCTCCCTTGTGTACAAGGAACTGGAATCTGCTCTGTCCTACTCGATTGCCATCTTGCCTCTCTCTCCAGGCACTTTTGCTTCCTGCAGTAATGTGGGTTAGTTTAAGCTGAACTCAATTGAGAGATTGGATTTGCCTCTGTCCAATGTAACCATGTAGCCCACAACTTGCCTGTGTGGCCCCCAGACACAAGCATCCCTGAGAGACACAATCCAAAAATTCCAACTTTGTGTAGCTGCCTGATTTCCTTGCAGGGTGCAGGGAGGGGATGACAGTCCCTTCTTTGCAAGAGTTTACTAACCCAGCAGGTCAGGTTCAAAAGACCCAGCTTGGCACAGCTCCCCTGTACCACCAAACCAAGCAAGGCAGGTTGGAAAGTTCAGTGCTCTTGTTCTTGACCAATCTATATTAGCATCACTTCTTCTGAGAAGGAAGATTAAGCAATAATGCAAAGTGTCTATTTTCATAGATGAAATTTGTGACAACTGACTTCAGCAACAAAATCTTTAAACATACACATCAGTGGCTATCTACACAGGGTAGGGCAAAAGTAGGTTTACAATATTTATATAAAAATAATATAGTAAGTAGCCCTGGCTGGTGTAGCTCAGTGGATTGAGCATGGGCCTGTGAACCAAAGGATCATGGATTAATTCCCAGTCAGGGCACATGCCTGGGTTGCAGGCCAGTTCTCAGCAGGGGACCCATGAGAGGCAACCATATATTGATATTTCTCTCCCTCTCTCCTTCCCTTCCCCTATAAAGATAAATAGAGTCTTTAAAAATAATAATATAGTAAATAATATAGAAGAATAAATCTATGCTTTGCATACTCACAACTGTAAATCTATCTTTGTCCCATTCTGTGTGTATAATTAATTCAATCACAAAATTAATAACTCAACCACAAAACAACAACCAAAGGAATGAAGACAAATTTTTTTTTAAATATTTTATTTATTTATCTTTAGAGGGGAAGGGAAGGAGAGAGGGAGAGAAACATCAATGTATGGTTGCCTTTCATGCATCCCCTGCTGGTAACTGGCCTGCAGGGAACCGGCCTGCAACCCCAGTATGTGCCCTAACTGGGAATCGAACCGTGATTGTCTGGTTCGCAGGCCCATGCTCAATCCACTGAGCTACACCAGCCAGTGAAATTTTTTTAACTGATCAATCAAAACTGTTAATAGATGAGCACATAGGCATCATATAAGTCATTGTTAATTTTTCATGTTATATTAGCCAATTATTTTGTTAAACAAATACAAGCACTTTTTACCAGAAGATATAAAATTATCTTTACTATCCTTCTCTTACAGTAACACATTTACTGCTATTAAATATTTTCATTGAAAAGAAATATTCATTCCCCCATATATCCACATTACATCTTTGCTCAAAAGCAAGCTTTGGCATATTGACTTGATCCACAGAAAAATAGGTAAATTGGAATAGAAGGGGGAGTCTTCTATTGTTTCACCACTGCAATCAGATGTGGTATTTTGGAATATCAATATGCTTTATACATATATTACAAATTAACTTTATTTATTCAGTTTGTGCTTTTGATTGACTATCACTTGGGAGTTGACTCATAAATGCTCTTATCACTTTTGTGACCTGGGTCTGACCTGAGCTACATTTCTCTACCTCATTGGAGGCACTTGTTAGGTATTTAAATATATTGTCTTATTTAATCCTTAAAAAAGTTGATAAAGTTGGCATTATTCCATTTATAAATGTGAAAACTATGTTTCACAGAGGTTATATAATCTAGTTGAGGTTACCTATCTATCAGGTAATAGAGGTAGAATCCAAATTAATCTCTGAATACATTATATTCAGAGATTAACTATACTAATCTGACTATATTACATTTGTATGGTGCTTTGAGGGTATTTTTTTAGATACAGGTACTTAGGTTTCTTACACTAAATTTACATGTGACTACATATGGACTACTTTAGAGGATTTGAGATTGAGGATTTTTAAGGATTAAGTCATTTTCTGCAGTTAATTGCTTTAGTATTTTAATATTCTAGTTTGATTGTTAAAAGGCTGCATAAACTATTTGGCAACACTTTCCAGGCAGATTTTTGACAGAGAGATTTAATCTGTCTGCATATTGATTAAGATGATCATTTTTGACAGTTTCCAATGGTCACATTGGATTATGGATAGCATTAACTAAGCTAAAAAAAACTTCAGTCAGGAAAGAATCATTGACTTTATAGGAAGGGAAATGTATACTTAAATACTGTATATATATTACTTGAAAAAGGTAAATACTTCATGCTACATTTGCCACCAGAGGGAGTCATATGAATACTATAACATATTAACAAAGAAAAAAGGAAAAATCATTAACTATTTTCTTACAGTTCCATTGATATTTCAACTAGCATTCAGAATTTGGTAGGACTAATGTAGCTATGGGAAAAGACTTAAATATCTCACTACAAGGTTGAAAACAGAGAAACATCTTGCTTAAATTAGTCATGAAGGGTGAAAGGTAAACATCAAGACAAAGTAATAGACACATTCCAGATTTTAGCAATGCAAGTTTAATGTTGAACTAAAACTAAAAAATTAAGCCATGAACTCTTTTGTTCCAAAAATCACTCAAAGCGCCTTTAATTTTTTTCTAGAATCAACAATTTCGATGATGTTTCATTAAATACATTTTATTTTACCAGTTTAATGCCTGTACCAGGATGATGGTATTTGTTCTTGACAGTAAATAAAAGTGTAATGAAAAGAAACATAATAGGTAGAAAGGTTCGTCACCTAAAAGCCATTTTATGTACCTATGCTCTCTGAAACTTACACCAATATTTCTCAAGTGACAAGCTAGGGGAAAAGATATATTATTTAATAACTGGTAGCTTTGTAACCCAATTTACTTTACATCTAATTTTAGAATTGATCATTTATTATTTACCAAAACCTATTATATACACGGTACTAAATTGTCCACTAAAATCAAGGTACAGTGACAATAAATATTTTTGTTTATTTTTCAA
Organism: Artibeus jamaicensis; assembly: GCF_021234435.1. NCBI lineage: Eukaryota > Metazoa > Chordata > Mammalia > Chiroptera > Phyllostomidae > Artibeus > Artibeus jamaicensis. Next base: position 7,110,768 of record NW_026521717.1, on the reverse strand, counting down.
TTAAATTTTATTGTATTTTCCGTTACCATTTATCCCAGTTGTACACCCTACCCCTTGCAATCACACACTGTTGTCCATGTTCATGAGTGCTTTCTCCTTTTTGCCTGATACCTCCACCCTCTAACCCCCACCTCAGAATTGTTAGCCTGCTCTCTATCAGTCTGTCTCTATTTTCCTTGTTAGTTCAGCTTGTTCATTAGATTCCACATATGAGTGAAATCATATGGTATTTGTCTTTCTTTGACTGGCTTATTTCATTTAGTATTATATAAATGTCCCATAGTTGTTTTATCTACTCATCTACTGATAGACACTTGGGCTCCTTCTATATCTTAGTGATTGTAAGTACTGCTGCAATGAACATCATGTTGCTAGTTATTTTGAATTAGTCTTTTTGGTTTCTTTGGATAATTCCCAGAAGTGGAATCACTGGGTCACCAGGCCCATTTTTAATTTTTTGAGGTATCTCTTCACTGCTATCTACAGTGGCTACACAAATCTGTATTTCCACCAATAGTGCAAACAGGTTCCCCTTTCTCCATATTCTCACAAGCAACCCACTGAATGGAGAATATATTTGACAATAAGTCTCAGATAAGTTCCGAAGTGATGTTGAATGCTCCTATGCAGATCACTAGTTCTCAAAAGGTGGTCCCTAGATAATTACCTAGGAACTTGTTCAAAATACAAATTCTTGTCTCAGTTCAAGGAATAAGTGTTTTTACAAACACCTTAATTCTGATACACACTTAAAGTTTGAGAACCATTGATAGAGATTTATACATAGTCTATTGAAACTAAGTCCAGCAACTTACAGAAATGAAAGCATGTGCTTTCTGTGTTTTATTGTAATAGTTATTTTTAAGGGTAAATTTAAAATATAAATAAAATGGATGATCATAGAAAACTGAAACTTTTTATAATAGCAAATAGTCATTGATTAAAGTAATTAAATTTAATAATTATAAACATATTAGAGAAGCAGGAGTAAAAAATATGTACTTTCTGTCAAACGGCGAGGAAACTTTTTTCCTCTCTACAAGCATAGTTTTTGTCTAACAATCACAATTTTTTACTTTTTATCTATAATTTTGAGATTATATGATTGCTTAGAATTTGGAAAGAAGATGCTTTAAAACTGCAAACTTCACAAGAGTAAAACAAGTTTTACCTAGAAAACTAAAAACAAGGTAAACATTACAAAATGACCTTAACTTTGTACTTTTATGTAATTTTGGATTGTCTAAATGTTTTACAAGATGCATGAATTACTTTACAATAGAAAATGTAGGGGACTTCTACCAAGATGGAGGCATAGGTGGAGACACCGTGCTTCCTCACACAACCAAATTTAGAGACAACTAAATAATAGCAACAGAAAACACAGCCAGAACACAGAAAATTGAACTTTTCAGAAGTCTGATAACAACAAATTCTTCAGCCTGACCTGTAAGAGGGGTGAAACCAGCAGCTGGCAGAGCGGGGTAGCACAGGAAAACTCGGTCAGACAGACTCAGGCATGTGGAATCCAGGCGCAGGGTTGGACCTGGTGGGCAACTCAGCAAGCAATCGTGGGGAAGCAGCGAGGGAGCGGGGCTGTGGGTTGACTGTGGTCACGCATTCGTGTGTGGATAGACAAGCGTGGGAGTGGGCGATTGGACAAGAGCCAGCAGCCCCTGCGGCAAGTGGCGGCGGAGGGCGTTGCCATTTCCCTGCTCTAACTGCGTCTCCACATAAGCGTCATAATCCAGCGACCTAAGTGGCCCTGCCCCAGTGAACAACGTAAGGCTCTGCTCTTCATCCAGCTGCGAGGAACAGCAGAGGGGGTCGCCATTTCCCCACTCTGACCCCGTCTCCACATATAGAGTCACAACGCAGCTACCTGGGAGTCCAAGGCTCCGCTCCTCACACTTAATGGGCACAAAAAGACCAAAAATGGCTCAAGAAGATCTCAAAGCCCCAGAGCCTATAAATCTAAGCGATGAAGAAATAGCAAAACTCTCAGACACACAGTTTAAAACACTGGTGATCAGGATCCTCACAGAACTGGTTGATTATAGCCACAAATTAGACAAACATATGAAGGCGAAACTAATTGAAATGAATGGAATTGCACAGGAAACCAATAGCGATGAAAAGGAAACTGGGACTCAAATCAATGGAGTGGACCAGAAGAAAGCAAATAATGGCCAAACAGAAAAGAGTCAAGAAGCAAGAATTCAAAAAAAATGAGGAGAGTCTTAGGAACTTCCAGGACATCTTTAAACGCTCCAACATCCAAATTATAGGGGTACCAGAAGGGGAAGAAGAACATCCATGAGTGGAAAGCTTATTTGAACAAGTAATAAAGGAGAATTTCCCCAATCTGGCCAAGGAAATAGACTTCCAGGAAATCCAGGTAGCTCAGAGAGTACCAAAGAAGTGCACCCAAGAAGGAACACACCAAGGCACATCATCATTACATTAGCCAAGATTAAAATGAAGGAGAGAATCCTAGAAGCAGCAAGAGATAAGGGGACAGTCACCTACAAAGGAGTGCCCATCAGACTGTCAGCAGATTTCTCAAAAGAGACCTTACAGGCAAGAAGGGGCTGGAAAGAGGTATTCCAAGTCATGAAAGCCAAAGACCTACAACCAAGATTGCTCTATCCAGCAAAACTTTCATTTAGAATGGAAGGCCAGATAAAGTGCTTCTCAGATAAGATCAAATTCAAGGAGTTCATCATCACCAAGCCCTTATTATATGAAATGTTAAAGGGACTAATCCAAGAAAAAGAAGTTAAAAAAACATGAACAGTGAAAGGACAACAAACTCACAGTTATTAACAACCACACCTAAAACAAAAGCAAACTAAAAGGACAGCTAGATCAGGAGAGGAAACATAGAAATGAAGATCTCAAGGAGGGTTAGCAACAGGGGAGTGGGAGGAGGAGAAGTGGGGAGAAGGTACAGAAAATGAGTAGCATAGACAGTAGATAGAAAATAGATGGGGGGCAAGAATAGTATGGGAAATATAGAATCTGAAGAACTTGAGACACATGGTCATAAACTAAAGGGGGGTAATAGTGGGGATGGGGGGGTAGGGTGGAGGGGAATGAAGGGGGGGAATAGAACAACTGTAACAGCATAATCAATAAAAAATAAATAAATAAATTTAAAAAAAGAAAATGTATTTCTAGTGGATAAAAAGTGTTTCCAAATTAAATTTTAAAGTCTAGTTGTAAGCAAGTAACTTGACCATGACAAAATACGGTTTTTACTTTCAATTATATAAAAAACTGAATTGCTATTATGATTATTATGGTATGATATTGACTACTCATATTGCAGATATAGTCAAGCACATGTGTTGAGAACTGCTCTGCCTGGTTTCAGGAGGTGTAAACCCCCCATAGATAACGATGAGTGAGCAACCTCTGGAATGTGAGCCACGAGGAGACAAAGCTTGTCTCTGGTGGCAAATGCTGCCTCAGCTTATTCCCCTGCCCCCAGTGCATGGTCGACAGTCAATGACTGGTAATACCCCTCAGAGGGGGGGCAACCTAAGCCAGACACAATTACTTGGGAGGCCATCATGGAAGGACTCGGGAGCTGCAACAAAGAGGGAGTGATGGACCCTTGCCCCCTAGCTATTCTGACATAGCCCAGTCCCCATGTCCTCTGGGAGGAGTGCTTCCTGGCTCTAATCCACTTAAGCCTGAAAACCTGTGATGGGGAAGGCGGTGAAGCCCTTTGCCAGCTAGAGCAAGATCCTGGGTGATCTGGAGTAAGAAAGAATTCCTAACAATCCTGTACAGCCTGCTTTGCTAAGAATGCTTTTAGTTAAATTATAAAGACCCAGGCAGAAAATGAGTTTGTTTTCCCAAAGTTCTGTAGCCTTTTAGCTGATAGACCCTGACTTAGAAGAAGCCCTAATGGTTCTTTGTATACTATCTACTTTTTTTTTGCCTGACAATGATTAATAAGTTGTACCTGAACTCCTGTGTAAAAAACTCAATAAAAGCCTGTCTAGGCAAGGGTCAGCACGCTCTCCCCTTGAGAGAGTTGACAGGCTGCTCTGAGGCACTCACCCTTTGAGGGAGTAGCCGTGCCATCCCTTTTCCTCCACAGGACTCAGTGGTCCGTGTGAATCTGTCTCATGTCTCACCTATGTTGCCACAGGCACTGTGAGCCAGTGCATGCATCAAAAAACCATGCTCTAATACTGCTGGAGTGTGCTGCCACAAGGATGTAAGATCTCCCCAATCACATTTCATGAAGTATTAGTCAAGGACTTAAGGGTTATGCAATTGAGATCAGGCATTCTTCTTCAATATGTAAATGACATATTGACAACCAGAGATACTTACAAGGACTGAATGCTCAATACCATCACAGTTCTAAATCATTTGGCAAAAAGGGAATATAAGGTACCGACTCACAAGACCCAGATTTGTAAACAGGAGGTGGCATACATGGGATTTCAACAGAAACAGGCACTAGGAGCTTGATGGTGGATAGAGAGACATTGATTGCTACACTAAAAATATCAGTGAACCAAAGGCAGATTTGTGAGTTTTTAGGGATTAGACTGTTCTGCCAAATTTTGATTCGACACTTTGTACTTATAGCAAAACCATTGTATAATTGTTTCCAAGAACTAGACTGAAGACTTTGAATGGACAAGAGACTGTCAAGTGACATTTGACATTTTGAGGAAAAAATGAGTTTTGACTACTGCACTATAATTTCCCAATTTATAGAAACCTTTGAAATCATATACTCATGAAAGGCAAGGAATTGGACAGGTGGTATTAACCCATACTCTAGGAAATACCCCTCAACTCATAGTCTATCCCTCAAGAAATTGGATCACATCAAAAAGGGATGTCTGCCATATCTCTGGGAAGTAGCAACTTCCTGTGACACCTGACATAAAGCAGAGAAATTAACTCTGAGACCACCTACTATGGCATTTGTACTACACCAGATCCTAACTCTGTTGGAGCAGAAAGGAGGGTATTGGCTGATGGCAGGGCACATAGGAGAGTATCAGGCCATTCTGTTAAACTACCCAAATATCACTGTGCAGGCTGTCACAGCTGTGAATTTGACCACTCTGCTTCCAAACTCAAAGAGACTCAGCCCTCCATCAAGACTGCTTAGAAATCATTGATCAACTTTATTCTAGCAAGCCAGATATACTGGACCAGCCACTGGCAGCACCAGACTGGGAGCTATATACAGATGGAAGCAGTTTCATGGACAGTGGTCAACAATGAGTGGGGTACACATTAGTTACTATAGACAAGGTAATCGAAGCCTTGTGCCAGGAACCTCAGCACAAAAAGGCTGAGTTGATAGCCCTTATGAAAGACCTAGTACTGTCCCAGAAAAAGAAGGTTCACATCTACATGGATTCCAAATATCCTTTCAAGATAGTCCATGCCAGTGGAGCAATATAGAAGGAAAGAGGATTCATAACCTTGGGGAACAAGAATGGTAAACATGCAAAGGAGATTTTGCAATTGCTAGAGGCAGTAAATCTATTGGACCAGGTTGCCATAATCCACTTCTCAGGATACTGAAGTTCCCAAACAAGACAGGGAAACAAAACTGCTGATAAAGCAGTGAGACAACCAGCTGAAGGCCCACCACACCTAGGGGTTTTGATTCTGTGCTTTGACTTGTCAAAATTTAAACCTCATTACATAGAACAAGATGACAGCACAGCTACTCCCTCATGAATGGGATTTCACTAACTCTGATCTCAATTCCACATGGAAGATAAACACCTATGATGTGATCATATTCCCTGAGGCTCTAGTGTATCCCATCTTCAAACACCTATGTGAAGGGATCCATTAAGAAAGGAATGTTTTGATGGGCATCATTAGGCCACGTTTGAATGGCCTCCATTTGCAAAGGACCATATTACTCAAGCCAGTCAAATATGTGCCAAAATCAATCCTAAGATGGACTGTGCCCCAGTGGAAAAGGGCGTACAATATCAAGGGTTATGTCCATTTGAGGACTGGTAAGTACACTTTATACAAATGCCTAAAACCAGAGGAAATTTCAAATTTGTATTAGTTTTTGAAAAGGCAACTGAGATAGAAAAACTCCTACATACTTAAAGACATAATTCCTAGGTTTGAACTGCCTCACAGCTTTCAGAGTGACAATGGGCCATCATCCACTTCAAAAATCACCCAGAGGTTTTAACAGGCACAGCATATAAAATGGAAACTATATGCACCTTGGAGACCTCAATATGAGGTGACTGAGAAAATGACTCACACAATAAAAAAGACCCTTGCAAAAGTATGCCAGGAAATGCATTTGAAATGAGACTAGGCACTTCCCATTGCTTTGCTTCAGATTAGGGTAGCACCCTGAAGTGGGCTTAAGTTTAGTTAGCCCTTTTGAAATAGTGTATGGGAGACCCTTACAAATCTTGGTTTTGGGAATACCCACCTGCCAGATTTGGAGAAACTCAAAAATTAAGCAATATGTGCAGCATTTAAGGCAAACACCATTGTGCACAAGTTTGCTCATTGCAGGTCCACCCACCCACCCACCTGATGAGCCTTTACACCCATTAAAACTGAGGGACCAATTCTTACTAAAGACTTGGAAGACTAGAGAACCTGAAGTCTAACTTGTCTAGCAGTTAGACAAGCAATGGACTGATCCCTATGACATCCATCTGACAATGCACTCTTCTCTAAAGCTCATGGGAATTAAGCCTTGGGTCCACTACACATGGATAAAATGGGCACCACCTTATTATGATGTGAACACTGCTGCTGCGGTTGATGCTAAAAAGGAAAGCTGGACCTGCATTCCAGATGGAGATTTGAAATTTCTCTTTTGGAAAACAGCAGACCCCAATGCAAAATGACAATGTTACTTTACTATTATTTATGTGTTTGCAAATCTAGGGACTTTTGGCTATTTGATACTGAGGTAAGGTATTGTCTTCACCATTAAAAAGGAGAAGAATTGAAAATAAATTATGGTTATTTCTGAACGAGTATAGAAAGTTGTGAGAGTTTTAACTTGAAAGAAAAGAGAACTTGGTGCTTGGGTTCAGTTATTCTTTGCTTTAGGTTTTGTTTTGTTTCTTGCTTTCTGGTCTTCTGGAGACTTAGGGAACTTTGCTGTTTTCTAAGGGATACTCTTAGAAAACAGGGATTCTCTATTTCTACAACTGGGGCTTTGTATTGTCAGTGCCAGTTGGAGTCTAGCTAAGATGAGAGGTCATGTCTCTGCCATTGGGACCTACAAAATGTCACTGGGTTCCCATTAGAGTCTGACTGCAGCAACAAGATGCCTATACCATTGGGGTGTTGTATCTCTGGTGCTGGTTAGAGTCTGACTAAGGCGAAAGATCGTGTTTCTTCCAGGAGATCAGTGGATGCACTGGTGAGTAAGAAAAATGTCTCTTCCACTGGACCTTCAAGCAATTTGGACCTTGGAGAGTTTGTATGATGGGTTAGTGTGACTGTTTGGTGTGACACAAGATACTAGTCCTGTATCTTCTTTTGGTGGGGGTAGGGGAGAACTCTGTCTTTGCTTTATATTTTTGTTTTGTTTCTGTTTTAAAAATAAATTGAGGTTTCTAAGAGTTAAAACTTCACATTAGGTTAGGAAATAAAGTAATGAAAGATGTAAAGCATGGGAATTCAATATATTGGTGGATATTGGAAAGACAAGGATTTTTTTGCTCTGTAGTTTTCTCTCTACCTAATCCTCTAGAATTTGGCATTCTTAATGAGTGACTAATGACATAAAATTTCCCTTGCATAAAACTAATAAGACGTTTCAATTTTTAAATTTTTATTTGTTTATTGTTATTCAAGTACAGTTGTCTCCATTTTACCCCACTATGCCCACCTACCCCACACATCCGCACCTCCCACCCTTGAACCTACCCATTTTGGCTTTGTCCATGTGTCCATTATACATGTTCCTTGATGGCCCTTTCCCTATTATCTCTCTCCCACCTCCTCTATGGTAACTGTCAATTTGTCCTTATTTCAATGTCTCTGGTTTTATTTTGCTCTTTTGTTTTGTTGATTAGGTTCCACTTATATGTGAGGTCATATGGTATTTCTCTTTTCACTTCCTGGTTTATTAACAAGCACCATGTGTGAGAGTTCCTTAAACAACAGCCGAGAGCCTTTTTTTTCCCTTTGAGTAAATTTTTCTTGTTTGTCCCTGCTGTTCTTAACAAGTGCCTGACTTTCCACCCAGCCCAATTCTCTGATCCATCCGGAGACTATTCAGGTCAGGGTCTGTCTCAGTCCAACTCTTCTCCCTTTTCCAAGTGTGACCCAGCTCCCTAATTTCTCTGGTAAAGTCTGAGTGGGCAACCACCGTCCCAGCAGGGGGAACGCTGCCTCTGTGTCCCCCACTGCATCTTTAATCCCCACACCAAGTTCAAGCATCCAGGTCTCTCTTGGTATTGGCTACTTTCCTGCTCTGGTAGAGGAGGAAGATGTGGAGTTACAATCACTGATTTGGCTCTCCTCTACAGTTCTTGTGGCAACCACCAATCCAGTGCCAGGAACCAGGCTGAGGACTGAAGCAGCCTTGGTCTCTGCACAGGTCCCAGGGGCCTTACTGTCCCAACACAATCTCCTTACTGTTTGTTTTTCAACATCCTCTAAATTTTGGCTTCCAAACTTCATAAAAGCTGGGATTACTTTGGCTGTTCACTCTGTTCTTCAGAAGATTGTCTAGATGTCCCATTTGGGTGCACAAGCAGTCTGATGTTCACTACTGATGTTCACTCTGGGTTCAGCTCACCACCATCTTTAGTCTCTCTACTAATTTCATTTTATGATAATAAACAAGACTCTTACTGGAATGTCACACTGAAGGAGGCATGCCTGGGCTCTGGTTGTTACTAGAAAGCCTTGAGGAACTAAGATTGACTTTGGAAGCTAACAAAAGCCTAACAGAGAAACAGCCTAGTACCTTGTCTTATAGTGTGGTTCATGGCAGTCTTTCCAGGGAAGAAGCCAAAATTGCATTCATGAAAGATGGCAAGGAGAAATCTTAAGACATGTGGAAACCTCAAGGCTAGAGGAATATAGGTACTGCAGACAAAGCCATATGGCAGGTGTGGGGCTTGGCTTCTGTGTCCTGAAGTGTTGACTAAGGGTCAATATAAAGTGTCCTTGTGTAAGTACCAGCAAAGCAGATTTGAACAGTCTATGACTATGTGATAATTGCAGCTTTTGTTGTCTTTATGCAAATAATGAAACAAAATTGAAAACTGCAGTCAAATGACAATGAGGGTGATCTTAGGAAGAAAAATCAGGTTTTAACAAAAATCACAATGCCCAGTAGTGAACATCAGACTGTAGTGCAGCTGTCTTTTAAATTTGTTTTCACTTGAGAGTTGAACTGGTTTCACACGATAATATCAAATTTTCACTGCTTAGTATCATTATAGCAAAAGCCTTGTAGCTGAATACCTTCTCAAAAGATAGTCTTGTGACTCCTCTGTGGGTCAGTATCCCACAGCCTGGAAGTTGCCATGGCAGCTGCCCACCAGCAGCCCATACACTCCTCCAGAGAAGGCCTTGACAATAGCAGTTCCCACCATCACTGCTGCTACACCCACTCCAGCCAAGACAAGGCCTTGGACACACCACACTTACATGTGAAATGGTACTTAGCAGAGCACTAGAGGACAGCTTCTGGAGGAAGAGGACAGCACACCATGAGTAGGATGACTCAAAACAGACCCTGAAAGATGAAAAGAATAGTGGCTTTGAGTGGAAGGAGAGGTTCCTGGTGCAACCTTAAACTGAACTGACAGAGGGTAGCAAGATGATTTTTTTGAGGTGTTTTAAATGAAATAGACTTTAAGACAGAAACCTGCCATTATTTCAAGCTGTATATACTTTAAATAAAGGCTTACTTTTCCTTTCCACTGGACTCTACCTCCAGAGTTTTTGACAATGGGTGGTGAGCTATAGAAACCCACTGGCTCTTCTGGAATTGCACGAGGCTCTCTCATAACAGCGGCACCTATCACTGTCTGAAATTTTCTTGGATATTTGTTTACTTGCTTATTGTTACTCTTCCTTTTCAGTAAAATGCAAGTTCCATAAAAGTGCAGATCTTAGGTTTCTTGTTTGTCTGTGTTCTCAAAGCCTAGTGTTCTGGGTATGATCCTAACATAAAACAGGTACTCAATAAATATCTGTTTAATAAATGAATGGGGTGGAGGAAGGAAGATGCCACGGAGTAGGACTGACCGTATTCCAGCTCCTGTACACATGGGTGAAAATCCTGGCAGAGCTACTGAGAAACAGTGCAATCAACTAACAGATCCACAGCACTTGTGGAATTGGGAGAGCAGTGATTGTGACTGACGCTGAGAGTCTGGTCAGCGGCAGGTCAGTGTTGTAAAGGGGAGTTGAGTGGAGACAGGAGCAGCAGCGGAACTGGAGGCTGCGGCCAGGTAGCCCCAGTGCTACCGCCAGCGCAGCCGGTCTGAGACCAGTGCCGGAGATGTCATCCATACTCCAGACAGAGAGGTCATCCAGCCCGGGCACCCAGCAGCCTCGGTAGGTGACCAGCGCAGGTCAGCAGCTTTCTCCCTTCCCACCTAAGCAATGCTAGGCAGAGGCCTGTCTGCTTAAGTTTACACAGAGAGCAGAGAGTAACAAGAGCAAAGGGCCATGTTCAACTGCGGACTCTGTGGTTGCCAGCCCAGGAGAATTGAGAGGTGCATTGTTGCCACTGGTCTGGCTGGGGATTGGGCTGGGCTAAGAGGCAGGCCGTCTGGAGAGGGTTTTTTGTTTGTTTGTTTTGGAAAGTGGACTGAGGTGCTCTCCTGCCATGGCTTGGCTTGTTTCTCACCCAGCTTGGCATCGACCCAGGAAAAGGGGCGGAGGGATTTGAGTCCTGCCACTGTACTGGGAAATACCGTGCCAGAGACCGAGGGACTAAGGCAGCCTGGCAGGTGCACAGGTGCCCACACCTCAGTCTGGTAGCCTGGCTGGCGCCTATTGGCAACCCAGCCCACAGAGAGGTCCTGCTGCAACCAGAAAAACCGGTTTAGACAGTTTAAAACCAACAAGGGAAGTTTTTTTGTTTTGTTTTGTGGTTGTTTTTTGTGTGTGTGTGTTTTTAGTAATCATATATTTTTATATTTTTCATTGCTTTCTCTTTCAATAATTTGATCCTCTCTCTCTTTTTTCCTGTTTTAGTCCATCTTCCCTTCTTCCCAAACTTATCACCTTTTCCTCCCTTCTCCTGCCTTTTTTTGTGTTGTTTTTTTTGTTTGTTGCTTTGTTTTCTTTTACCCACAAAAGACACAAACAACTGGGAACTGCGAAAAGACCAGAGTGGGACCAAAAGAGGGGGCATCTCAACAACAGAGACAGAGAGACAAAGTTCACTTTGTTATAGCAGAAAAGGCACAAGTTGCTGCATACTTGTATTATTTTTTCATTATTCTCACTTCTTTTATATTCTAATAGTATCTTTGTATTTCTCCTCCTTCTGTACAGGCTTCTTAATCTTGGCTGGTTATATTGTATTATTTGACAGGTCTCCTCTGTTCTTTCCTCCACAATGTATTTCTAATTTTCTATACCTTACGCCTCTTGTTTTCCTTTAGCACACTACCCAAAGCTCTATACCCCCTATTCAGACAGATCTCAGAGAGTCGGTCACATGATTGTTGCTCTAAAATTATTGTAAATAATAGCTGTTCTATATAACTGTAAACACTTCACAACAAATCTCCTAGAACTTACCCCACTTTACAAGTTCCTGAATTCTATTACTGGAGTAATTAACTCTATTTGCTCACACACTACACCTATTTACTATTCCTTACTCTCACCTTACTTCAAAATCTGACCATCTGCAACCTCACTGCTTTCTAGTTCCAACTCACAAAACTTCCCTCCCCAACAAGAGACTTATCTTTTGTCTATCTTTTCTTAAAAGTGGCAAGCTGGGTTGAAGATTATGGTTAACACTATATATAGCCTGAAGATCATCTGTCTCTTCTCTACAAGCTGTGATTGTAAATATCATAAAATATTCTCCTGCTGTCATAAACCATTTTTCCTCCCCCTCCAACTGATTACACACACATGAAAAAAGGAGTAGGTAGAAGTGAAGAACATCAAGATACCTGCAGGAGTCGGCAACACTAAAATTCACAGGTATTCTACCAAACAAGTCCACACCATAAACCCAGGGAGTAAGAACAGATCAATTTTATAAGCTGAGGCAAACAAGAAGAGTGTCACAAACAATGGGAAGACAAAGAAACAATCCTCAAATGAAAGAAAAGGTGGAAGCCTCAGAAAGAATGTTAAATGAAATAGAGGCAAGTCAACTATCAGATATTAAATTCAAAGCACTGGTTATTAGGAACTTCAAAGAGCTCACAATGAGCTACCAGACTACAGGGGAGCTACAACGACTCACCTTAAACTATATCAACATGAAAAAGGGAATGGAAACTATTAGCAAGGGACAAGAGGAAATGAAGAATACAATTTCCGAATTGAAGAACACACTAGAAAGTATCAAACGTATAATCGATGAGGCAGAAGAAAGGATTAGCGAGTTGGAGGACAAAGTAGAAAACATCTCCCAGAAAGAGCAAGAAAAAAAAAGGAGGCTCAGAAAGAATGAAGAGGGATTAAGAGAAATGCAAGACAATATGAAATGTAATAATATCCAAATAATAGGAATACCAGAAGGAGAAGAAAAAGAACAAGAGATAGAAAACCTATTGGAAAGAGTAATGAGAAAAAAATTTCCCTAATATGATGAGAGAAAAAGTCACACAAATCCAGGAATCACAGAGTTCCAATCAAGAGAAACCCAAAGAGGCCCACTTCAAGACATAAAATCATTAAAATGGCAAAATTCCAAGACAAAGAGAGAATCTTAAAGGGAACAAAGAAAAAAGAACTAAAAGACAAGAGAGCCACAGTAAGGTTAGCTACTGACTTCTCAATGAAAACACTCCAAGCAAGAAGAGAATGGCAAGAAATATTCCAAGTAATGAGAACCAGAGGCCTACAACCAAGGCTACTTTACCCAGCAAGGCTCTCAATCAAGATAGAAGGCCAAATAAAGAGCTTCCAAGACAAAAAAAAGTCTAAAAAAATACACTTCCACCAAACCAGCCCTACAAAAAATACTAAAAGGACTGGTTTAAGGAAAGGAAGGAAAAGAGAGAGACAGAGAGGAACACAGGTACAAAAATGGCAATGAATAAGTACCTATCAACAATAACCTTAAACATAAATGGAATAAATGCTCTAATCAAAAGACACAGAAAAGTGGAATGGATAAGAAAGCATGACCCACACATATGCTGCCTACAAGAGACCCACCTCAGGACAAAAGACAATCACAGACTAAAAGTGAAAGGCTAGAAACAAATTTTTCAAGCAAAAGGACAAGAGAAAGAAGCCAGGGTAGAAATTGTCATATCAGACAAAATAGCCTTCAAAAAAAGGACCATAAAGAGAGACCCAGAAGGTCACTTCAAAATACTCAAGGGAAGAATCCACCAGGAAGACATTGACATCGTAAATATATATGCACCCAATATAGGAGCACCCAAATATATCAAGAGAATCTTAGAGGACTTCAAGAAAGATATTGACAGCAACACAATTATAGCAGGGGATTTTAATACCCCACTGTCAAAAATGGACAGATCTTCCAAACAAAATATCAATAAAGATATTGTGGCATTAAACAACACCCTAGATGAAATGGACTTAACTGATATATATATATAGAGCCCTTCACCCCAAAGAAGCTGAATACACATTCTTTTCAAATGCACATGGAACATTTTCAAAGATAGACCACATGATAGGATGCAAAACGAGCCTCAACAAATTCAAGAAAATTGACATCATACCAAGCATCTTCTCTGACAACAAGGGACTGAAATTGGAAACCAACCCCAAAGGAAAAAACCCCAAACACCCCAAATCATAGAAACTGAATGTTATGCTATTAAACAACAAATGGGTCAAGAATGAAATTAGGGAAGAAATCAGAACGTTCCTGGAAAAAAATGAAAATGGACTCATGACAACCCAAAACTTATGGGGCACAGCCAAGGCAACCCTGAGAGGGAAGTTTCTAGGGATACAGGCCTACCTAAAGAAGATAGAAACATCTGAAACAAACAACCTAACCCTACGCCTGCAAGAACTCAAGGAACAACAACAAAGACAGCCTAGAGCAAGTAGAATGAAGGAAATAACCAAGATCAGAGAAGAACTAAATGACATAGAGACTAAAAGCACAATTCTAAGGATCAATGAATCCAGGAGTTGGTTCTTTGAAAAGATAAACAAAATAGACAAGCCTTTAGACAAGTAGGCTCATCAAGGAAAGAAGAGAGTGAACACAAATAAACACAATCAGAAATAAAAGAGGAGAGTTCACAACTGATTCCACAGAAATAGAAGGGATTATAAGAAATTACTTTGAAGATCTGTATGCCAAAAAATTTGAAAACCTAGAGGAAATGGACACATTTCTAGAAAAATACAATCTTCCAAAACTCAATGAAAAAGAAGCAGAAACCTGAACAGACCAACAGCACGTGAAATTGAAGCAGTAATCAAAACACTCCTGTTACACAAAAGCCCTGGACCAGATGGTTTCACAGGAGAATTCTACAAAGCATTTAAAGAAGAGCTAACCCCTATTCTTCACAGACTATTTCAAAAAATTCAAAAGGGTGGAATACTCCAAAACTCTTTTCATGAAGCCAGCCTCATCCTAATTCCAAAACTCAATAGAGATACAACAAAGAAAGAAAACTTCGAGCCAATATCACTGATGAACATAGAAGCCAAAATATTCAAAAAAACATTGGCAAATCACATCCACCAATATATCAAAAAGATCATACACCATGACAAAGTGGGATTCATCCCAGGGATGCAAGGAGGGTTCAATATTCGCAAATCAGTAAATGTAATACATCACATAAACAAAAGCGAAGACAAAAACCACACGATCATACAAATAGGTGCACACAAAGCTTTTGATAAGGTACAACACCCATTTATGATAAAAACACTCAGCAAATGGGAATAGAGGGAGTATTCCTCAACATAATAAAGGCCATATATGAGATACCTACAGCCAACATCATACGCAATGAGCAAAAACTAAAATCCTTTCCACTAAGATCAGGAACAAGACAAGGATGTCCACTTTCACCACTTCTATTCAATATAGTATTGGAAGTTTTAGCCACAGTGAATAGGCAAGAAAAAGAAATAAAAGGCATTCAAATCAGAAAGGAAGAAACAAAACTGTCACTGTTTGCAGGTGACATGATAGTGTACATGGAAAATCCTATACATTCTATGAAAAAAATGCTCAAACTAATTAATGAATTTGGCAAAACAGCGGGTTACAAGGTCAATATACAGAAATCAAAAGCATTTTTGTATACCAGCAATGAATCAGCAGAAGCACAAATTAAAAAAAACCAATTTGATACAGCAAAAAAAAAAAAATTTGGGAAAAAACCTAACTAAGGAGGTAAAAGACCTGTATGCAGAAAACTACACAACCCTGAAGAAAGAAATCAAGGAAGGCACAAATAAATGGAAACATATACCATGTTTATGGATTGGAAGAATTAACATCATCAAAATGTCCATACTACCCAAAGCAACTTACAGATTCAATGCAATACTTAATAAAGTACCAATGGCATATTTCACAGACATAGAACAAACACTTAAAAAATTTATATGGAACCATAAACAACCCTGAATAGCAGCCACAACTTTGAGAAAGAAGAACAAGGTAGGAGGGATCCCAATACCAGATACCAAACTGTATTACAAGGCCATTGTAATCAAAACAGCCTGGTACTGGCATAAAAAGAGGCACAGAGATTAATGGAACAGAAAAGAGAGCCCGGAAATCAACCCAACTCTCTACAGTCAATTAATATTTGACAAAGGGGGCAGTAATATAAAATGGAGTAAAGATAGCTTCTTCAATAATGGTGTTGGGCCCTGGCTGGCGTAGCTCAGTGGATTGAGCGCGGGCCTGAGAACCATGCGACCGCGGTTTGAGTCCCAGTCAGGGCACATGCCCGGGTTGCAGGCCAGTTCCCAGTAGGGGACACATGAGAGGCAGCCATACATTGATGTTTCTCTCCTTCTCTTTCTTCTTCCCTTCCTCTCTCTCTGAAAATAAATAAAATATTAAAAAAAAATAATGGTGTTGGGAGAACTGGACAGCTACGTTAAAAAAAATGAAACTTGAGCACCGACTTACACCATACACCAAAATAAATTTAAGGTGGATAAAAGACTTACATATAAGCCATGACACCATTAAGTCCTAGAGGAGAACATTGGCAAGAAAATCTCAGATATTTCATGCAGCAACATTTTTACTGATATGTCCCTTAGAGCAAAGAATATAAAGGACAAAATAAACAAATGGGAACTCATCAAAATAAAAAGCGTCTGCATGGCTAAAGAAAACAGTATTAAATTAAAAAGACAACCAACTGTATGGGAAAACATATTTGCCAATGATACCTCAGACAAAGGTTTAATTTCAGTAATATACAAAGAACTTACAGGACTCTACTCTAAGAAGGCAACTAACCCAATTAAAAAATGGGAAAAGGACTTGAGCAGACACTTCTCCAAAGAGGACATACAGAAAATCCAGAGACACATGAAAAGATGCTCAATATCGCTAGTCATCAGAGAGATGCACATTAAAACCACAATGAGATACCACTTTACATCAGTCAGAATGGCTATCAGAAACAAAGGAACAAACAACAATTGTTGGAGAGGTTGTGGGGAAAATTGGACCCTTGTTTACTTTTGGTGGGAGTGCAGACTGGTACAACCATTATGGAAAACAGTATGGAATTTTCTCAGAAAACTAAAAGTGGACCTGCCTTTTGATCCAGCATTTCCCCTGCTAGGATTATATCCTAAGAACCCTAAAACACCAATTGCAAAGAGCCTATGCACCACAATGTTCATAGCAGCACAATTTACAATAGCCAAGAGTTGGAAGCAACCTAGGTGCCCATCAGTAAATGAATGGATCAAAAAATTGTGGTACATATACACAATGGAATTCTATGCAGCAGAAAGGAAGAAGGAGCTTCTACCCTTTGCAACAACATGGATGGAACTGGAAAGCATTATGCTGAGTGAAATAAGCCAGGCATTGAAAGACAAATGCCATATGATCTCACCTTTAACAGGAAGCTGAACAACAAGACAAACAAGCAAGCAAAATAAAAACAAAGACACTGAAGTAGAGAACAGAGGGACAGTGACCAGAGGGGAGAGGGGATGGAATTTAACGGGAAAAACTGGAGGGATTTAGAGGAACAAGTGTAAAGGATACAGGGACAATAACTAAGGGGGGTGGAGATGGGAGGGAAGTGGGGAGCATGGGGTGGGGTGGGCTGCGATCAGAGTAAAAGACAGAAAACTGTACTTGAAAAATAATTAAATTAAAAAAAATTAAAAAAAGAAAAGCCATCTGAAAAATAATAAATAAATAAATAATATATATATATATATATATATATATATATATATATATCAATATATCAATAAATGGGCATGGAGGAGAAGAATCTTTTCCTTGTACTGGCAGCACTGATCCTCTTGAATTGGCAAGAATGGGTGATCTGGAGAAAACAAGTAGCCAAAAATATGAATGAACCAGGGTAGCCCCTTTTGTCATTATAAAAGCATTCACCTATAAAATGAAAAGTGATTCTCAGTAGACAAACATCACTTTCAATGCCATATGTAATCACTTCCTAAAATCTTCTAAGATACTTTCCAATAAATTCACTGATCCACTTTTCTTTTCAGAGGTCCAACACATTTCATACATCTTTTCTGAAAAAATCAGGATTTGTTGTAGAATACATGTTCTTAACATGTATTGATGCCTTGAAGTTGGACACAAACTATAAATGTGTATGCTTTTAAAAGGAAAATATTATAACTATAATAAGATTCTAAATAGATTCATAATTCCTAAAAGATAACTTATACCAAATACATAATGAGTAAGGGCTCAAAAATATTTAACATACAGTCTGTGATATTCAGGCACCAGTTTATAATACATATAAAGATGAAAGTAGACTTTTACAAAAATAGTTATTTCTATATAACTACTTCTTGATAAATCTAGAATTAAAATCTCCATCATGTATGTGGTAAGATTAAAAAAGTGGCAGTCTCTCTGAAGATGATTATTTGCACACATTGATCAAATTATTATTTTGGCAAAACAACATAATTAATGAAGCTTATGGCATTGATTTCAGATAAATGAAATGATACCAACAAAAATAACATGGGTTTATTTTCATGGTATGTGAGAATTTTCCTCTGTCAAGTATCATAATACTTTATATATAACAACATATAATATGTAATATCTCTAATCATGACTAGTGGCCAAAATCCATTGATTTTCCATTTATTTTGATTCTGATCAAAGGGTACTTGAACATTCGTTTTTTTTAAATAAGGCCTAGAAATACTGACATAATTTAGCATTATTTGTTCATTATTTCATTTTTAGTATGGGAGGTATTAAATATAATAGATTTACATGTAGATTTTATCCTAATTTAGTTTGAAAACAGATGTTTTGCCTCATATCATTTTGATACATTCAATCAGTTGTAATCTATTTCAGATTATTGAAAATATCACACATGCCAATTTCTGTTGTTTCATTTTAAACTTTGTGATAGAGAATAATGGAAATGTAACTTTTAGAAAATCTATTTTTAGTATGTAATATTTATTTTGCACCTACAACTTGCTAGATGTTAATAGGCTGATTGTTATTGCCTTAACACTATATTGTTAAATGGATGACTATACATACTTTTCTGCTAAGGAGGCAATATATCTATTTTTTATTGGGGTGTCAGACTTCCGGCCAAGATGGAGGCATAGGTGGAAACACTGCACCTCCTTGCACAACCAAATTTAAGGACAACAAAGATATAGAAACAAAAACACAACCAGAACAAACAGAAAATTGAACTGTATCAAAATCTGACAACAAGGAACCATTCATCTAGACCAATAAGAAGGGCAGAGTTGGCAGCTGGCAGAGAGGGGTCCCAGCAGGACATGGTGGTGGTTGGCAGAAGCGGGCACAAGGAGGAAATGAGCAAACCCAGTGAGGCATGCAAAGGAGGTTGGCTGACCATGGACACACATTCATGCATGAAGATAAACCAGGAAAAAAAAAAGGACAGTGAGACAGACCATGCAACCCAGGGCTCCAGCAATGAGAAATAACAACTAAAAACACTGATTGAAAAAACTCGTGGGGGTTGAAATGACAGGAGTGGCTCCCAGCCTCACAGGAGAGATCATGGGAGAGACCCACAGGATCCTAGAATGTACACAATTCCACCCACCCAGGAATCAGCACCAGAAGGGCCAATTTGCTTGTGGGGAGTGGCAGAGGGGACCGAAATCTGAGAGAGAGCAGAGCAAGTGCCATTATTCCCTCTCTGACTCCACCCCCGCATAGAGCATCACAACCCAGAGACTGGGTTGCCCCTCCCCGGTGAACAACTAAGGCTCCGCACCTCATATAAAACAGGCACAATCTGACCAAAAATGGCTCAATCAGAAGAACAAATCAAAGCCCCAGAGCCAACACTTTTAAGCGACCAAGAGATAGCCGACCTATCAGATGCACAGTTCAAAACATTGGTGATCAGGATGCTCACAGAACTGGTTGATTTTAGTTGCAAAATAGATGAAAAATAAAGGCTACACTGAGTGAAATGAAGAAAAATGCACAGGAAACCAATAGTGACAAAAAGGAAACTGGGACTCAAATCAATGGAGTGGACCAGAAGGAAGAAAAAAAAATGACCAAACAGAAAAGGATGAAGAAACAAGAATTCAAAAAAATGAGGAGAGGCTTAGGAACCTCCAGGACATCTTTAAACGTTCCAACATCCAAATTATAGGGGTACCAGAAGGGGAAGAGGAAGAGCAACAAGTAGAAAACTTATTTGAACAAGTAATAAAGGAGAACTCCCCCAATCTGGCAGAGGCAATAGACTTCCAGGAAATCCAGGAAGCTCAGAAAGTCCCAAAGAAGTTGGACCCAAGAAGGAACACACCAAGGCACATCATCATTATATTAGCCAAGATTAAAATGAAGGAGAGAATCCCACAAGCAGCAAGAGATAAAGGGACAGTCACCTACAAAGGAGTTCCCATCAGACTGTCAGCAGATTTCTCAAAAGAGATCTTACAGGCAAGAAGGGGCTGCAAAGAAGTAGTCCAAGTCATGATAAACAAGGACCTACATCCAAGATTGCTCTATCAAGCAAAGCTTTTATTTATAATGGAAGGGCAGATAAAGTGCTTCTCAGATAAAGTCAAGTTCAAAGAGTTCATCATCACCAAGCCCTTATGTGAAATTTAAAGGGACTTATCTAAGAAAAAGAAGATAAAATATGAACAGTGAAAGGACAGAAAACTCATAGTTATTAACAACCACACCTAAAACAAAAGCAAACTAAGCAGACAGCTAGATCAGGAGTGGAGCTACAGAAATGAAGATCACATGGAGGGTTAGCAACAGGAGAGTGGGAAGAGGAGAAGGTGGGAGAAGGTATAGGGAATAAGTAGCATAGACATTGGGGGATAAAATAGACAGGTGGAAGGCAAGAGTAGTGTGGGAAATGTAGAAGCTAAAGAACTTATGACACATGGACATGAACTAAAGGGGGGGTTGTGGGAGGAGGGGTGTGAAGGGGAATGAAGGGGGGGAATGGGACAATTGTAATGGCATAATCAATAAAATATATGTAAAAAAAAGAAAACACCAGTAGCTGTTCAGGCAGTAGTGGAAGAAACCCCCAGCCTCATCAGAGAGTTTTTTGGAGAGACCCACATGGTCCTAGACTGTGCACAAACCCACCCACCTGGGAATCAGCACCAGAAGGGCCCATTTTGCTTGTAGGTAGTGGGGGAAGTGACTGAAATCAGACAGAGAGTGGAGCAAGTGCCATTGTTCCCTCTCACACCCCTTCCCCACATACAGCATTATAACACAGAGACATGGGTTACCTCACCCTGGTAAATACCTAAGTCTCCACCCCTTACTACATAACAGGCCAGGCTGTCAAGACACACAAAAAAATGGCCCAAATGAAAGAACAGATCAAAGCTCCAGAAAAAATACAACTAAGTGACAAAGAGATAGCCAACCTATCAGATGCACAGTTCAAAACCCTGGTAATCAGTATGCTTTCAGAATTGAATGAATGTGGTCACAAATTAGATGAAAAATGAAGGCTATGCTAAGTGAAATAAAGGAAAATATACAGGGAACCAACAGTGACAGAAAGAAAACTGGGACTCAAATCAATAGTTTGGATCAGAAGGAAAAAAAGAAACATTCAACTAGAAAAGAATGAAAAAACAAGAATCCAAAAAAAATGAGAAGAGGCTTAGGAACCTCCAGGACATGTTTAAACATTCTAACATCTGAATTATAGGGATATCAGAAGGAGAAGAGGAAAAGCAAGAAATTTAAAACGTATTTGAACACATAATGAAAGAGAACTTCCCCAATCTGGCAAAAGAATAGACTTCCAGGAAGACCAGGAAGCTCAGACAGTCTGAAAGAAGTTGGACCCAAGGGAACATAGCAAGGCACTTTATAATTATATTACCCAAGAAAAAAATAAGTAGAGAATCTTAGAAGCAGCAAAAGAAGACACTTACCTACAAAAGAGTTCCCATAAGACTGTCAGCCGATTTCTAAAAAGAAACCTTACCAGCAAGACGGGGCTGGAAAGAAGTGTTCCAAATCATAAAAGGCAAGGACCTACATCCAAGATTGCTTTATCCAGTAAAGCTTTCATTTAGAATGGAAGGGCAGATAAAGTGCTTCTGAGATAAGGTCATGTTAAAGAAGTTCATCATCACCAAGCCCTTGTTATATGAATTGTTAAAGGGATTTATCCAAGAAAAATAAGATAAAAATATGAACAGTAAAATGACAGAAAACTTACAATTATTTAACACCAATACCTAAAACAAAAACAAAAGCAAATGAAGAAAACAACTAGAACAGGAACAGAATCACACAAATGGAGATCATATAGAGGGTTAGAAACAGGAGAGTGGGAGGAGGATCTCTAAAATGTATTCATCTTACAGAATCAAACTTGGTACCCTTTGACCAAATTTTCCCCTTCCTCTTCCTTTTCCCCCAGCTTTTGGTAACCACCATTCTAATCTCTGATTCCATGACATTGAATATTTTAGATTTCATATATAAGTGAGATCATATAATAGTTGTCTTTCTGCATCTGGCTTTTTTCATTTAGCATAATGTCCAATAGACCCATTTATGTTGCCATAATAACAGGATTTCCTTTTTTAAAAGCTAAATAGTATCCTACTGTATGCATATACCACATTTTCTTTATTCATTCATCCACTGGCAGGTACCTAGATTGTTTACATATCTTGGCTATTGTGAATAATGCTAAAATGAACATGGGAGTTCAGACATCTCTTGAGGATCCTGATTTCATTTTCTTTGGATATATACACATAAGTGGGATTACTAGATCACAAGGTTGTACTATTTTAAATTTTATTAGGAATCTCCATAATATTTTCCATAACAGTATACCAATTTATATTCCCACCAGCAGTAAACAAGGGTTACTTTCTATTCATATCCCTCTCAATACTTATCTATTCTTTTTCTGATATTAGCCATTTTACCAGGGATACAATGAAATTTTGTGCTTTTGATTTACATTTTTTATGATAAGCAAATTTGAACAATATTTGAAATACCTGTTAGCCATTATTATATATATTTTAAAGTAATCTTGTGGGAGGAAGATGGCAACAGAGTGGGACAGAGCAATTCCAGTTCCTATACCCAGGGAAGAAAATCCTGATAGATCGACTGAGAAACAGTGCATTCAACCAATAGTTTCCCATCATTTATGAAAATAAGAGACCAGAGATTGCGACAGATGGACCAGATAGCTACAGCTGAGGTGGAAGTGGAGAACATCAAGATATCTGAAGGAGACTGTACCACTGAATTTCACAGGTATACTATCACAGAAGTTCACACCATAAACCCAGGGAGTCAGAACACATCAATTTAAGAAGCTGAGGCAAACAAGAAGAGTCTCACAAACAATGGGAAGACAAAGAAACAATCCTCAAATGAAAGAAAAGGTGGAAGCCTCAGAAAGAATGTTAAATGAAATACAGGCAAGTCAACTATCAGATATTGAATTCAAAGCACTGGTTATCAGGAACTTCAAAGAGCTCACAATGAGCTACCAGAAACTACAGGGGAGCTACAATGAACTCACCACAAACTATATCAACATGAAAAAAAAGAATAGAAATTATCAGCAATGGCTAAGGGAAAATGAAGATTACAATTTCTGAACTGAAGAAAACAGTAGAAGGAATTAAAAGCAGGATCAATGAAGCAGAAGATTGGATGAGTGAGTTGGAGGACAAAGTAGAAAAAAACTCCCAGAAAGAGCAAGAAAAGAAAAAGAGGCTCAGAAAGAATGAAGAAAGACTAAGAGAAATGCAAGACAATATGAAACGCAATAATATCTGAATAATAGAGATACCAGAAGGAGAAGAACAAGAACAATAGATAGAAAACCTATTTAAAAACTAAGAATGGAAAATTTCCCTAATTTGATGAGAGAAAAAAAAAGTTACACAAATCCAGAGAATCACAGAGAGTTCCAATCAAGAGAAACCCAAAGAGGCCCACTTCAAGACAAAAAAATCATTAAAATGGCAAAATTCCAAGACAAAGAGAGAATCTTAAAGGCAGCCAGGAAGAAAAAAAGAAGTAAAAGGAAAGGGAGCCCCAGTAAGGTTAGCTACTGACTTCTCAATGAAAACACTCCAAGCAAGAAATATTCCAAGTAATGAGAACCAGAAGCCTACAACGAAGGCTACTTTACCCAGCAAGGCTCTCCACCAAGATAGAAGGCCAAATAAAGAGCTTCCAAGACAAAAGAAGTCTAAAAGAATATGCCTCCACCAAATCAGCTCTGCAAGAGATGCTAAAAGGACTGGTTTAAGGAAAGGAAGGAAAAGAGAGAGACAGAGAGGAACACAAGTACAAAAATGGCAATGAATAAATACCCATCAATAATAACCTTAAGCATAAATGGATTAAATGCTCCAATCAAAAGACATGGAATAGCAGAATGGATAAGAAAGCATGACCCACACATCTACTGCCTACAAGAGACCCACCTCAGCACAAAATACCATCACAGACTAAAAGTGAAGCGCTAGAAACAAATTTTACAAGCAAACAGACAAGAAAAAGAAGCCAGGGTACCAATCATCATATCAGACAAAATAGACTTCAAAAAAAGAGCCATAAAGAGAGACCCAGAAGGTCACTTCAGTATACTCAAGGGAAGAATCCACCAAGAAGACATTGACATCATAAATATATATGTACCTAAAATAGAAGCACCCAAATATACAAAAAAATATCTTAGAGGACTTCAAGAAAGATATTGACAGCAACACAATTATAGTAGGGGATTTTAACACCCCACTGTCAAAAATGAACAGATCCTCCAAACAAAATATCAATAAAGATATTGTGGCATTAAACAACACCCTAGATGAAATGGAATTAACTGATATATATATATAGAGTCCTTCACCCCAAAGAAGCTAAATACACATTCTTTTCAAGTGCACATGGAACACTTTCAAAGATAGACCACATGATAGGACACAAAATGAGCCTCAACAAATTCAACAAAACTGAAATAATATCAAGCATTTTCTCTGACCACAAGGGACACAAACTAGAAACCAACACCAAGGAAAAAACCCCAAACACCCAAAATCATGGAAACTGAATGTTATGCTATTAAATAACAAATGGGTCAAGAATGAAATTAAGGAAGAAATCATAAAGTTTCTGGAAACAAATGAAAACAAATTCACAACAACCCAAAACTTATGCAACACAGTGAAGGCAGTCCTGAGAGGGAAGTTTGTAGCAATATAGGCCTACCTAAAAAAGATAGGGAAATTTCAAACAAACAACCTAACCCTATGCCTACAAGAACTTGAGGAACAACAACAAAGACAGCCCAGAGCAAGTAGAAGGAAGGAAATAACCAAGATCAGAGCAAAATTAAATGACATAGAGACTAAAAGCAAAATTCTAAGAATCAATGAATCCAGGAGCTGGTTTTTTGAGAAGATAAAAAAATCCAGAAGCCTTTAAGCAGGCTCATCGAGAACAGAACAGAGAGAACCCAAATAAATGCAATCAGAAATGAGCTACACCAGCTACACCTGGCTGGTGTAGCTCAGTGGATTGAGCTCGGGCCTGCGAACCAGACAATTGCGGTTTGATTCCCAGTCAGGGCACATGCCTGGGTTGCAGACCAGTTCCCTGCAGGCCAGTTCCCAGCGGGGGGTGCATGAAAGGCAACCATACATTGATGTTTCTCTCCCTCTCTCCTTCCCTTCCCCTCTAAAGATAAATAAATAAAATATTAAAAAAAATAGCAAAAGAGAATTTAAAAAAAAAAAAGAAATGAAAGAGGAGAGATTACAACTGACCACAGAAATACAAAGGATTGTGAGAAATTACTATGAAGAACTGCATGCCAAGAAATTTGAAATGTAATCTTCCAAAACTCAATGAAAAAGAAGCAGAAAGCCTGAACAAACCAATAACAGCAGATGAAATTGAAGCAGTAATCAAAACACTCCTGTTACACAAAAGCCCTGGACCAGATGGTTTCATAGGAGAATTCTACAAAACATTTAAAGAAGAGCTAATTCCTATTCTTCACAGACTATTCCAAAAAACCCAAAATGATGGAAGACTCCCAAACTCTTTTTATGAAGCCAGCATCATCTTAATTCCAAAACCAGATAAAGACACGACAAAGAAAGAAAACTTCAGGCCAATATCGCTGATGAACATAGACACTAAAATCCTCAACAAAATATTGGCAAATCACATCCAACAATACATTAAAGAGATCATACACCATGACCAAGTGGGATTCCTTCCAGGGATGCAAGGAGGGTTCAATATTCGCAAATCAGTAAATGTAATACATCACATAAACAAAAGCAAAGACAAAAATCACACGATCATATCAGTAGATGCAGAAAAAGCTTTTGATAAGGTACAACACCCATTTATGATAAAAACACTCAGCAAAGTGAGAATAGAGGGAGCATTCCTCAATATAATAAAGGCCATATATGAGAGACCTACAGCCAACATCATACTCAATGAGCAAAAACTAAAATCCTTTCCACTAAGATCAGGAACAAGAGAAGGTTGTCCACTTTTACCACTTCTATTCAATATAGTATTGGAAGTTTTAGCCACAGTGATCAGGCAAGAAAAGGAAATAAAAGGCATCCAAATTTGAAAGGAGAAAACAAAACTGTCACTGCAGATGACATGATAGTGAATATGTAAAATTCTATAGATCTACCCCAAAACTGCTCAACGTAATAAATGAATTTGGCAAAACAGCAGGATATAAAGTCAATATCCACAAATCAAAGGCATTTTTGTATAGTAACAATGAAACAGCAGAAGCTGAAATCAAGAAAAAATGCCATTCCATGTAGCAAAAAGAAAAATAAAATGTCTGGGAAAAAACCTAACCAAGAAGGTAAAAGACCTGTATAAAGAAAACTACATTGAAGAAAGAAAATTAAAAAAAAGAGAACATTGAAGAAAGAAAACATTAAAGAAAGAAATCAAGGAAGACATAAACAAATGGAAACATATACTGTGTTCATGGATTGGAAAAATTAACATCATCAAAATGTCCATACTGCCCAAAGCAATTTACAGATTCAATGCAATACCAATTAAGATACCAATGACATACATCACAGAAATAGAACAAACACTTCAAAAATTTATATGGAACCACAAATGACCCCATATAGCAGCTGCAATTTTGAGAAAGAAGAACAAGGTAGGAGGGATGACAATACCTGATACCAAACTGTATTACAAGGCCACTGTAATCAAAACAGCCTGGTACTGGCATTAAAACAGGCACATAGACCAGTGGAACATAACAGAGAGCCCAGAAATGAACCCAACTCTCTACAGTCAATTAATATTCCACAAAGGGGGCAGTAACATAAAATGGAGTAAAGATAGCCTCTTCAACAAATGGTGTTGGGAGAACTGGACAGCTACATGCAAAAAAATGAAACTTGAGCACCGACTTACACCATACACCAAAATAAATTCAAGGTGGATAAAAGACTTAACTATAAGCTATGACACCATTAAAATCCTAGAGGAGAACATTGGCAGGAAAATCTCAGATATTTCACCCAGCAACATTTTTACTGATATGTCCCCTAGAGCAAGGAACATAAAGGAAAGAATAAACAAATGGGAGCTCATCAAAATTAAATGTTTCTGCCAAGCTAAAGAAAACAGTATTAAGATAAAAAGAGAACCAACTGTTTGGAAAAACATATTTGCCAATGATACCTCAGACAAAGGTTTAATCTCCAAAATATACAAAGAACTTACACAACTGTACTCTAAGAAGACAACAAACCCAATTAAAAAATGGGAAAAGGACTTAAACAGACACTTCTCCAAGGAGGACATACAGAATATCCAGAAACACATGAAGAGATGCTCAATATCGTTAGCTATCAGAGACATGCAAATTAAAACCACAATGAGATACCACTTTACACCAGTCAGGATGGCTATCATGAACAAAGCAACAAACAAATGTTGGAGAGGTTGTGGGGAAAAGGGGTCCTTAGTTCACTGTTGGTGGGATTGGAGGGTTGTACAAACATTATGGAAAACAGTATGGAATTTTCTAAGAAAACTAAAAATGAACATGCCTTTTGACCCTGCCATTTCACTATTAGGAGTATATTCTAAGAACCCTGAAACACCAATCCAAAAGAGCCTATGCACACCAATATTCAGAGCAGCACAATTTACAATAGCCAAGAGTTGGTAGCAACCTAGATGGCCATCAGTAAATGAACGGATCAAAATATTATGGTACATATACACAATGGAATTGCCCTACCCTTTGCAACAACATGGATGGAACTGGAAAGCATTATGCTGAGTGAAATAAGCCAGGCCATGAAAGACAAATACCATATGACCGCATCTTTAATAGGAACCTAAACAACAAAAAAATCAAGCAAGCACAATATGACCAAAGACACTGAAATACACAACAGGCTGACAGGGACCAGAGTGGAAAGGGGAGAGAATCACAGGGGAAAAGGGGAAGAATTCACAGGAAGAAGTATAAAGGATACGTGGACAAAAACTAAGGCCGGTGGGGGGGAAATAGGAGGGAGGTAGGGAGCACTGGGGGGTGGTGTTCAAGTTTGGGAGTATAAGACAGAAAAGTGTACTTGAAAAATAATTAAATAAATCTTTTTTAAAAAGCAGTTTTTTCCAATGTGAAAAAAAAGAAATCTTTATCCAGGCCATTTTAAATTATTTACTTATTTATTTAAAGTATTTTTCTATTGTTCAATTACAGATTTCTCACTTTTTCCATTGTTCCTCTCCCATGGCCCACCCACACCCTTGTTTGCATAGCCAAGTCTGCCAATGTTTTCCACACCATGGGTCCTTCATATGTTCTTTGACTTGTTCCTTCCCCGTATTTCCCTCATTATTTCTGTTCACCCTCCTCTATGGTCACTCTCAGTTTGTTCTTTATTTTTAAGTCTCTGGTTGTGTTTTGTTCTTTTGTTGTTTGGTAGTTCAGGTTCCCACTATAGGTGAGATATATTGTATTTGTCTTTTACTGCCTGGCTTTTACTGCTTCACTTAGTATAATGCTCTCCAGTTCCACTCATGCTGTAACAAAAGCTAGGAGTTCCTTTCGTTCTTTCTGCTGCATTGTATTCTATTGTGTAAATGTACCAACTTTTTGACCCACTCATTTACCGATGAGCACTTAGGCTGTTTCCAGCACTTGCCTATTGCAAAATTTTGCTGCTATGAACATTGTGTGCATAGGTTCTCATGAATTGGTGTTTCAGGTTTCATAGGGTAGAGGCCCAGTAGTGGAATCCCTGGATGAAAATTTTTCATTAGTGTTTGTTTATTTAATGTGTGGCCTAAGAGAACTCTTCTTTTTCTTGTGTGGCCCAGAGATGCCAAATTTTGGACACTCCTGAATCCATGTACATTTAAGGTTATTATTGATAGATACTTATTCATTTCCATTTCTTTTAAAAAATTTATTTATTTTAATTGTTTCTCAAGTACAGTTTTCTATCTTTTACTTTCATCCCAGCTCACACCACCAATGCTTCCCACCTCTCTCCCATTTCCCCCACCCTTAGTTTTTGTCCATGTGTCCTTTGTACTTGTTCCTGTAAACCTTTCTTCCCCCTTTCCCCTGAAATTTCCTCCCTTCTCTCCTCGGGTCCTGTCAGTCTGTACTGTATTTCAGTGTCTTTGGTTATATTTCCATTTTTTTTCTTTGGTAGTTTTCCTCTTCTCTTTTTCTTCCTCTTCTTGAAGCAGTCCTTTAGCATGTCTTGCATTGTGGGTTTGGTGTGGATGTATTCTTTTAGCCTTCTTTTGCCTGGGAAACTCCTTATTTCACCCTCCATTATAAATGGCAATGTTCCTGGATAGAGTAGTCTTTGTTGTAGGTCTTTGCTTTTCATTACTTGGAATATTTCTTGCCATTCCATTGTGGTTTTTGTTTCTCGTAGTGTTGAGAAATCAGCTGCTAGCATTGTCAGAGCCTCATTGTATGTTACTATCTATTTCTCCCTTGCTGCTTTTAAGATTCTCTCATTGTCTTTACAATTTGGCATTTTACTTATGATGTATTTTAGAGTAGATCTCTTTGTGTTCATCTTAATTGAGGTCCTCTCTGCTTCTTGGACCTGCATGACTTTTCCTGACCAAGTTAAAGAAGTTTTCTGTCATTATTCTTTCAAACAGATTTTCTATCTCTTGCACTTTTCTTCTCCTTCTGATATTCCTGTGATGTGAAGGTTGTTATGTTTCATGTTGTCTGAAGTCTCTTAAACTATCCTCATACTTTTTCATTTTGTTGCTCTGCCTAGGTGTCTCTTTCTTGTCTTCGAGCTGGCTTATTTGGTCCTCTGCTTCATCTAGCCTGCTTTTATTTCCTTCTAGTGTATTTTTAAATTTCAGATATTGAGTTCTTAATTTCTTCCTGGTTTATAGTTTCTATTTTCTTTTTCATGCTGTTGTAGTTCCCACTCGGTTCCTTATAGTTGTCACTGAGTTCCCTGAATATCTTTTTAATTATTTTTTAAATTGTCTGAAAAATTGCTTGCCTCAATTTCATTTAGGTCTTTTATTGGGGATTCCTCTATTCCTTTCGATTGAGGGTTCTTTTTTAGTCTTCCCATTTTAGGTTACTCTTTTTGTTTGTTTCTGAATCTCAGGATGCTCTGCTTTGCCTGCCTGTCTTCATGGACTGGACATCTGTGGTGGGAGTTCTGTGGAACTTGGTGTAGTCTTTGATTTCCTTATCTGGATGCTCTAGTGTTGCCTTTTACCCAGTTTGTGTGAGTACTCTTTTTGTATTTGGGGTTCTCTTGGTGGTGGCTAACTTGTTGGGTTTTCCTCTCTAGATGGCTTACTGGTAGTCACAGCTCCCACCTTGTCTTGTATGCTTATTCTACAGGTGTTGGTTAACAAAGCAATATTACCAAAAAACCAAACCCACCCCAGCAAGAACAACAACAAAAAAAACCCTACCACATTAGAAATATCAACAGCAATTGAGGAAAGATTAATAAAGTTGGAGGGAGATTAAGAATATTAGAAGGTAGGAAAGAGGGAATATGAGATGACTAAAAGAGGAAAAATGATTATGAGTGGGAAGAAGGAGGAGAAAAAGTAAGACTAAGGAATAAATATAAGGCAAATAAAGGAGAAAATAAAATTTAAAACTTAAGTAAAACAGGGAAGGCCAATGGTGAAATGGAATAAGAAAAGAAAAGAGAATACCATGTGGTTTGAAGTAAAATTAAAAGGGTATTGAACCAATGGGAACAAAATTGCTGAAAAATCATAGCAGGGTCAATGACAGCTGAATGAAGATTAATATAGGTGGAAAGGGAGTAAGAATATTGTACCAACGGGAAAAAGTGAGTATGTGATATTTACAATAAAGAAAAAGGATTTTGAAAGAATGGGGGATGAACACTAATAAGAGTAACAAATAGAACCCAGGCTAAGAAAAAGAAAAAATTAAAATAAAATTTCTAACTCAACTGATCAAAAGCAAGTGGAAGGCAAAATGCAGTAAGACAGAGGGAGAATATCTAATGGGATTTAAAGTACAAACAAATATGGAAAACTGTACTTTAACAATAATTAAATAAAAAATTATATGCAAAAAAGTACATACAAATAGGAATTCTATTGGAGAAGAACACCAATAACTGTGATAGCTCACCCAATTAGTCACACTTCATGAAAATGGAAAGGAAATAAGACTATTATAAAAAGGAGAAAAGAATGTGAGCTGACTTAAGAAAGGAAGAATGTTTTCGAGGTAATAGGGGAGAAATAAGTAGGAGTAAGAAATGGGAATGTGGCATAGTGTGGGAGAAAATAAAGTTTACAACAATAAGAAAGGTCAGGAAGAAGGCAAAATGGAGTAAGACCAGAAAAGGGTGCTGTGTGTGATTTGAAATAACAATAATATGAAAAATATATATAATCAGAGAAAAATAAAAAACAATAATAGTGAGTTAAAATTGAAGCAAAAAAGGAAATATTGAAAGGCTACATGAAAGGAAAAAAGATGAAAGAAAGAAAAAATATGCAATTTTTGAGGGAGAGTGAGGTGAAATTCATGTCAACTATTTGGTGTTCACTTCCTGACTTCTTTCTAGATTCATTTCTGTTTTTTTTATTATTAATAAACTGTATTTAATTATTTTACTGTTGTTCAACTACACTTGTCCCATTTTACACCCACCACTCTCCCCTGCCACATCTACCCTGGTTTTTTATCAGCTCAACTTCCCAGGGTGGGTTGTCCAACTTCTTGCAACACTGCCTGTATCTCCTTCACTGCTTCTAAAGGAAACTTCTGTTGCAATTGAGAGGGTGGGGCTTCATTGTCTCCCCTGGAAGGCACTGTTCAGTCTTCTGGGAAAATTATAGGTGTGTTCCCCCGCCTCTACACTTTCCATCTTGTCTGTCCCAGTTTATTTCCAATAATTTATAGTTTGTGCTTAAATAGCTGTCCATTTGATGGTGGGGTGAAGTGTGTGACAATCTGTGTAAGAGTGTCAGTTCTCTTCTGCTCAGTATAGACAGCACCTCTGTGCATGAACCAAGGTTTGGTGGCACCTTGAATCCCTATTGCTACACACTTTCTAAACTTCCTGCTTTGATGCCCTCAGTGTACTGGGGCCGTAGGACTCAGTGTACTTTATCTCCCTATGAGGAGTTCAAAATGAGCCCTTTTAGGTGTTCATCTTTCTGTCTTACTCTTGTGGAGTTGTTTAAGCCTGCTCAGCCAGTTTTGCAGATCTTCTCCTGTTCCTACAGAAGGTAGGGGCTGGGCTTCACCTTGCCTTCCTAGAGGTTCTGCCACTAAAGGGGGCCCAGTCTGGCCTCAAATGATCTCAGATGCACAGTTCCCAGCCCACCACACTCACAGCACACTTCACCAATGTGTGGTCAGCTGTGGTCAAGAACCACCTCTTTGATCAATCTGCCCAGCTGTAATGAGTGAGAACAAATCATACCCACATTCCTTTCTTCTTGTTGGCAGGGCAGCTACACATACATGGTCCCTGCCCAGCATACCACAGCTCATCCTTTTAAAAAAGTCTCTCTGGGAGCTCCCACTGCAGTGCTGAGCCACTTTCTGGCTTTCCATATGCTCTAACTTTTCCAAACAAAGTCTATCTCCTTCCTGGCCAGCCATGGTCCTCCACCTCCTCCAGATCCAGGTTCAGACAGTATGTCTCTCACTCTCTGGCACTCTCCTGATAAGCATTTGCCACTGCAGCTTGGGTGTGCCACTAGCTGTGTTTGTGTGTAGCCTTGTTCTCCCCAACAACTTTGTATATTCCAGTTGCTCCTGACTGGGTCTGGGGAATTCCCTGCCCTGGGAGGGGAGGGTGCTTCTAGGCTGCTCTCTGACAAGGCTCTCCATGAATGCTGGTGGATGCTGGCCCACTGGTGTGGCCGCAGCCGGGGCTGGTGGCACTATGCCCAGAGACTTTCCCCGTCCACCTATAAAACCTCCTTAGGTTTTGAGGTGTCCTCTATAGTCTTTGGCTCCCAAACTTCATATCAGCTAAAATTCCATTGACTGTTCATGTTTTTCAGAAGATCAGCTAAGTGTCCGAGTTGGGTGCATGAGCAAGTGGACTCATCTTCTGAATCTTATTTTATTTTTTATTTTTTAAATTTTTTATTTATTTATCTTTAGAGGGGAAGGGAAGGAGAGAAGGACAGAAATATCAATGTATGGTTGCTTCTGGTGCATCCCCTGCTGGGAACTGGCCCCTGCTGTGAATTGGCCTGCAACCCAGGCATGTGCCCTGACGGGGAATCAAACCGCAATCTTTTGGTTCGCAGGCCCATGCTCAATCCACTGAGCTACACCAGCCAGGGCAGAATCTTATTTTATTTTTAAAATTAAATCATTTTTTATTATTGCTCTGTTACAGTTGTCCCAATTTTGTCGACTTTACCCTCCTCCAACCTTCCATGCCCACAGTCAATTCCCACACTGTTGTCCATGTCTGTGAGTCATTTAAACGTGTTTTTTAACTAGTCTTCCCCTTTTCAACATTATCCCTTTCCCTTCTGGTCACTTTTATTATGTTCCATATTTCTATGCCTTTTGTTCTGTTTTGTCCATTAGTTTATTTTGTTCATTAGATTCCTCTTATAGGTGACATCATAGGGCATTTATCTCTCACCAACTGACTTATTTCACTTAGTTAGCATAATATTCTCCAGTTCTACCCATGCTGTTGCAAAAGGTAGGAGTTCCTTCTTTCTTTCTGCTGTGTAGTATTCCATTGTGTGAATGTACCACAGTTTTTTGATCCACTCATTGACTGATGGACACTTAGGCTGTTTCCAACATGTGGTTATTATAAATAGCTCCGCTATAAATATAGGAGTGTGTTAGTTCTTCTAAATTGATGACTCAGGATTCTTAAGGTCTATTAGTTTCCTCCTATAGAGTTAGTATGTTATATTTTAGGTAATAATGTGTTATCAGATATATCATTTGCAAATATTTTCTTTCAGTCTGTAGTTTGCCTTTTCATTCTCTTGATAGTTCCCATTGCTGTGCAGAAGCTTTTCATTTATTGACTGGTTGATTTTTTTTTTCAGTTAAGACAATATACATGATTTATTGTGCACTCTACATTTAGCCACAACTAAGAACAGACTGAACCCAGAATGTCACCAGGTTCAGGGCAAAAAAACAAAAGGGACTGTTTTGGTGTGAGCAAGGTAGTTCTCTCAGAGCTAGTCATAACAATCAGATAATGATAGATGTTCTAGATTTGAGACAAGTTCTAGACAGTAGCATGCACTGAAACAATTTCTGCCATCATCTCTGGCCTCCAGTTTTTCATAGTTCTGCTCCTGTGGCTTCCATGAATGTGTAAGATAGTGATTTAATTGGGCTTCTGCCTCATATTTTTTCTTCTGCACTTCAACTTGAACATTTCCTGCTTCTTCCACTTATTTTCATGGCACAAAGTTTTCTAATAAAAATGATATTAAGGATGAGAACTACAGTAGTTTTTTAGTTTGATACAATACTATTTGTCTTGTTTTGCTTTTGGTGCCATATCCAAAAATCATTGCATAGATTAAGGTCAAGAATATTTTTACTTATGTTTTCTTCTAGTAGTTTTACAGTTTCCATTTTGCATCAATCCATTTTGCATCAATTTTTGCATATGATGCAAGATAATGGTCCAATGTAATTCTTTTGCATGTGAATATCCAGTTTTTCTGACACTTTATTGAAAAAGCTATATTTTCCCCATTTTATGTTTTCAGCACCCTAGTTGAAGCTTACTTGACTATTGATGTATGAATTTATTTCTGGACTTTCTATGAGTCTATTTGGGTTTGA
Source organism: Artibeus jamaicensis (assembly GCF_021234435.1). Lineage (NCBI taxonomy): Eukaryota > Metazoa > Chordata > Mammalia > Chiroptera > Phyllostomidae > Artibeus > Artibeus jamaicensis. The sequence continues at coordinate 7,075,525 of NW_026521717.1, read as the reverse complement.
TTACCACTTCAGGGCAGCAACAGTTTTGCTTGTAGGAGACTCTTCCTAAAACGATTTGGTGCTGTTTCTATCACTGCAATAATTAAGATTATGTAAATAAATTTCGACACACAAATTTATAGTTACTTTATTTTCTAAACTTACTGAAGTTCTTTGGGGAGAGATGTTTTTTCTTTTACATTTTTGTTTCATTACCAGCAAGTGAATGATGAGGCTCAAATGATGAGATTGCAAATGACAAAAAATGTCCTAGGGCAGGTTTTTTGGTGAGAAAACTGATTTCTCATTCTTTCCATATTTCTTGTTACTAGAGTTGTTTCATCCATTGAAAACAAAAGTGTTTATGAATTTCTATCAATACCTACCCTTTTCTTTATTTTTAAAAATGCATAGTGAAGGATGTGATTATTTTTCTCTGAATGATAAACCTACCCAAGGAATATCCTTTTAACCTTATACTAGCAGTGAAGAGGAATACTATAAATACTTCAGATGTTTTTGTAATTTTTTACAGCACTGTATTAACATCAGCAACTGAGGCTGGAGCAAGCTAATAGCGGTTACTGTTCATTGCTTAAAGCAATATACAATACCACATGAAGCAAATATTTATGGAACACTTGCTATTGTCAGACATGGTACTAGACACTGGCAACACAAAAATGGTAAGACATAATCTCTTTTCCAAAAATTGAAATAGTTTAGTAAGACAGACATTAACAGAAAGGTACAATACAATAAAGATTGTGACAGAAATGTAAATAAATATCTGTAAGTCCTCAATGGGTGAAATGCTTATAAGAAGGAATTTAACAAGAAGAAAAGGGAATAAGGACACTGGAGGTTAATAAAAAGTAGGTAAAAATGTATATAGATTTTTTGGATATTGTCTGGTAGGATGCATAAGGAAAATAAGAGACATGACAGGAAATGGGCCAGAAGTGGTTCAGTGATCCAAATTATGAGGATCTGTGGTCCTAGTGCTAAGTCTAAAGATGTTCCAAATTAACTGGTGAGTAAGTAGAAAAGGAAAATCTTTTAACCCATTGTATGATATGACCATATTTTATAAAGAAAACTTTGGCAAAAGTTCTGTAAAGAGGGGATGGGCAACAACATCCAATCTCTCATTCCAACAATTTCCAGATCTCATTAGCTCTAAAATTCTGTGCTTTTATTAAAAATGTGATTGCTGCAATCATTGTTGAAGAAAAAAACCTATCTCTGTCTTTCTGACACTTTCAGAGATATTTGTTTTAAGGGGGAAAATATAGCAATGCAAAGCTGGAAGAAACTCTATATGCCCTCTGATTTATTTCCTACATGTTCCACACGTGGAAACAAAATCAAGTCACATTATTTGACTGAAAAGCCAGGACTGTAACCTGATGTGCAGTGCTTTCTCTCACACCACTCTGACATTTTGTTCTTTTTGTGAGAACAGATCAAATTGGGAATGCTGGTGGGCACACATGCATTTTGTATACAACAGATTTCATTAGGAGAGATGAATAGTTAAATGAATTCTGATATTGCTGTAGAAAAAGAATGAAATAAAGTTTGATTTGACTTGACTTATTTTCTGTATATAATCTTCAACATGAAAGTAATTTGTTTGACAATGGAGTCACATTGTAAAAGCCAACTTTATATACAGACACCGCAATTCAAAAATATATTGTAATATTAATTTAGCATAAGGACAGCTAGTAGTCATCTGCTCTATTTTATATAAATATAAATATCATTTTTCTTTTTTATATATTCTTTACAGACTAAGCCTGTTATAAAACATTCAATCTCAAGGTATCTCCTGCAAAATATTGCAATATATTATAAATATTTTGAATAGTTATATCGAATAAAAAATAACATACTAGAAATTTAATGTATATTAGTTAGTGGATTTGGCTAATCTTCAAACTGTCTATTAGAAATATTAAAGAATTTTAACATTTTCCCAGAAAGTCTATTATTGAAGATATCTATTTTAACAATCTATCAAAGTTGGCCTTTTTACACTACTTAATTTTAGTTTTACAGATTTGTAGCTAGATAAAGCAGCTATGGAATACATATTGTTTTAGTCAAGGAAATGATTTCCAAAAAAAATATTCTTTGGAATATTCTTCTAATTCAAAGGATATACTTCTAATAAAAAATAGAAACCCCAACATAAACATTTGCAAATAATCTTGGAGGTGATTGCAATGTATTTGGTTTTGGTTGCAAACATATTTTGTAGGGTCATTTTAAATATGGAAAAAGTTCATTAAAATGATTTTGTTACTTAAAGATATGGAAACTTTTGCAGGGGTGTCCAACCTTTTGGTGTTTCTGGGCCACACTGGAAGAAGACGAGTTGTCTTGGGCCACATGTTAAATACACTGTGACATGTAATTTTTTAAAAAATTCATAATGTTTTAAGTAAATTTATGATTTTGTGTTGGGCTGTGTTTGTAACTATCCTGGGATGCATGAAGCCCCTGGGCTGCAGGTTGGACACCCCAGTTTAGGACTCCTTCATAGAAAACAATTGGTAGACCTGCTGACAAATTAAACTGGTCTCAGTATAAGAACTATGATTATTTTGAGCCAGGTAATGCAGATCACTGCACACCTGCCTGTTTTTTTAAAAATATTTTATTTATTTATTTTTATAAAGAGGGGAAGGGAAGGAGAAAGAGTGGGAGAGAAACATCAATGTGTGGTTGCCTCTCGTGAGTCCCCTGCTGGGAACTGGCCTGCAACCCAGGCATGTGCCCTGACCGGGAATCGAACCGCGATACTCTGATTCGCAGGCCTGCGCTTAATCCACTGAGCCACGCCAGCCAGGGCCTGCCTAGTTTTATAATCAATCAGACATCCTTCAGTTTGGGGCACACACAGGTGGAGTAAAGGTTTCAAAACATTGTTAGATAATTTTATTATTGTAAATGATTAAAATTGTATTTCTGAACCAACCACTCTGTAATTACTCAAAGGGCCAGAATGATCTAGACTGGTGTTTATTTTGTTACAGTCCTATTTTATCTCGGGAGCATGCAGAGCACAAATTATGCTGAACTAAAGACCACTATTATCCAGATATAGGTAAGGAGATATAGGCAAAACTTGGGTCATACTAAAAATCTATGTAGCATTTCAGTAATAATCTCTCTGTTTAATTTTCATAATGAATTTACCTTCAATTAAATGTATGTTTATTCATTCTTTAATTTATTCAACCAATATAGAGCTATTAAGCTCTGAGTGTGTGTCAGGTGCAATTCTAGATGTTTTTGTATAGCAATGAACAAAATAAATGAAAAGTCTTTATAAAAAAGGAAAATTTTTGTCCTAGTGAGGAAGTTGGACCATAAACAGAAAAGTAAATATATATTATGGCACGTGGTGAAAAATGTTCTGAAGAAAAATAAGTTAAGGTAAACAGAAATGGAGAACAGAAGGGGTTGTTACAGGTGTTGTTTTATATAAGGAGATCAGAGTTTTCTCATAATGAAGCAATATAAGCAGAGACTTGAAGGAAATGAAGTAGGCCTAAGTAGATTTCTGGGCATAGTGGTTATTGTGTAAAGAGAAATACAAGAGCAAAGGCCAGAGTATGTGGTGCTATTTTCTTTTTTAAGAAATGAATTTATTAATTTCTTCTATACCATTTAGTCCCCTTAACCCTGCTTCTGCAAATCACCACACTGTTGTCCATGTCTATGAGTACTTTTTCCTGTTTGTTCAATCCCTTCACTCTCTAACCTACCCCCCCCTTATTTAGCTGTTATTCTGCTCTCTATCTATGAGCCTGTCTCTAATTTCCTTGTTAGTTCAGTTTACTCATTCAATTCCACATATGAATGAAATTGTATGGTACTCATCTGTCTTACTCCTACTGGCTTATTTCACTTAACATTATGTTCTCCAAGTATGTCCATGCTGTCTCAAAGGGTAAAATTTTCTTATTTTTTACAGACAAGTAGTATTCCATTGTGTAGATGTCCCATAGTTGTTTTATCAACTCATCCACTAATGACACTTGGGCTGCTTCCATATCTTCATAATCGTAAATAACTCTGCAATGAACATAAGGTTTATTTTATTTTTTAAATTATTTTATTGTTTTTCAAGTACAGTTGTTCCCATTTTCCTCCCACCACTCCATCCCCCCACCCCAGCCATCTTCATTTCCCTCCCCTGATTCCACCCCACCTTGGTTTTGTCCATGTGTCCTTTATAGTTGTTCCTGAAAACCCTTCCTCCCTTTCTCCCCATTATCCCCTTCTATCTCCTCTTTGGTTACTGTCAGATTGTTTCTAATTTCAATGTCTCTGGTTATATTTTGCTTGTTTGTTTTGTTGTTTAGGTTCCTGTTAAAGGTGAAATCATGTGATATTTTTCTTTCACCCCCTGGCTTATTTCACTCAGCATAATGCTCTCCAGTTCCATCCATGCCATTGCAAAGGGTAGGAGCTCCTTCTTTCTTTCTGCTGCATAGTGTTCCATTGTGTGGATGTACCATAGTTTTTTGATCCATTCATTTACCTATGGACACTTAAATTGCTTCCAGCACTTGGCTATTGTAAATTGTGCTGCTGTGAACATTGGGATGCATAAGTTCTTATGGATTGGTGTTTCAGGGTTCTTAGGATATAATCCCAGCAGTAGAATTGCTGGGACAAAGGGCAGTTCCATTTTTAGTTTTCTGAGGAAATTCCCTACTGCTTTCTATAATGGTTGTACAAGTCTGTATTCCCACCAACAGTGTACTAGAGTTCCCTTTTCTCCATATCCTCTCCAATACTTGTTGTTTGTTGGTGTGTTTATGAGGGTCATTCTCAGTGGTGTGAAGTGGTATCTCACTGTGGTTTTAATTTGCATCTCTCTGATGGCAAGTGGTGCTGAGCATCTTTTCATATGTCTCTGGACCTTTTGTATATCCTCCTTGTAGAAGTGTTTGTTTAAGTCCTTTGCCCATTTTTATTTTTATTTTTTTATTTTATTTATTTTTATGTATTTATTTTTATTGATTATGCCATTACAGTTGTTCTATTCCCCCCTTCATTCCCCTACACACTACCCCCCATCCCCACCATTACCCCCTTTAGTTTATGACCATGTGTCTCAAGTTCTTTAAATTCTATATTTCCCATACTATTCTTGCCCCCCTCATCTATTTTCTATTTACTGTCTATGCTACTTATTTTCTGTACCTTCTCCCCCCTTCTCTTTCTCCCATTCCCCTGTTGCTAACCCTCCTTGGGATCTTCCTTTCTATGTTTCCACTCCTGATCTAGCTGTCCTTTTAGTTTGCTTTTGTTTTAGGTGTGGTTGTTAATAACTGTGAGTTTGCTGTCCTTTCACCGTTCATGTTTTTTTTAACTTCTTTTTCTTAGATAGGTCCCTTTAACATTTCACATAATAAGGGCTTGGTGATGATGAACTCCTTGAATTTGATCCTATCTGAGAAGTACTTTATCTGTCCTTCCATTCTAAATGAAAGCTTTGCTGGATAGAGCAGTCTTGGATGTAGGTCTTTGGATTTCCTGACTTGGAATACTTCTTTGCAGCCCCTTCTTGCCTGTAAGGTCTCTTTTGAGAAATCTGCTGACATTCTGATGGGAACTCCTTTGTAGGTGACTTTCCCCTTATCTCTTGCTGTTTCTAGGATTCTCTCCTTCATTTTAATCTTGGCTAATGCAATTATAATGTGCCTTGGTGTGTTTCTTCTTGGGTCCAACTTTGGAACTCTCTGAGCTTCCTGGATTTCCTGGAATTCTATTTCCTTGGCCAGATTGGGGAAATTCTCCTTTATTATTTGTTCAAATAAGTTTTCCACTGGTGGCTGTGCCTTTCCCCCTTCTGGTACCCCTATAATTTGGATTTTGGAGCGTTTAAAGATGTCCTGGAGGTTCCTAAGACTCTCCTCATTTCTTTGAATTCTTGCTTCTTGACTCTTTTCTGTTTGGCCATTATTTGCTTTCTTCTGGTCCACTCCATCGATTTGAGTCCCAGTTTCCTTTTCATCACTATTGGTTTCCTGTGCAATTCCATTCATTTCAATTAGTTTTGCCTTCATGCGTTTCTGTAATTTGTAGCTATAATCAACCAGTTCTATGAGGATCCTGATGACCAGTGTTTTAAACTGTGTGTCTGAGAGTTTTGTTATTTCTTCATGGCTTAGATTTATAGGCCCTGGGGCTTTGAGATCTTCTTGAGCCATTTTTGGTCTGTTTGTGCCTGTTAAGTGTGAGGAGCGGAGTCTTGGACTCCCAGGTCGCTGGGTTGTGATGCTGTATGTGGGGGCATGGTCAGAGCAGGGAAATGGCAGCCCCCTCTGCAGTTTCTCGCTGCTGGGTGAGGAGTAGAGCCTTAGGTGGTTCACCAGGGCTGGGCCGTTCAGAGTCACTGGGTTATGACGCTGTATGTGGAGGCGGGGTCAGAGCAAGGAAATGGAGGTGCCCTCAGCTGCTGCTTGGGGCTTGCTGGGTCTCTTCTAATTGCCCACTCCCTCACTTGTCTATCTGCGCACGAATGGGAGACCACAGTCAACCCGCAGCCCTGCTCCCTCGCAGTTTCCCTGAGGTCGCTCGCTGTGTCTCTCACTAGGTCCAACTCTGCTCCTGGATTCCTCACGCTTGAGTCCGTCTGACCGAGTTTTCCTGTGCAACCCCGCTCCTCCAGCTGCTGGTTTCGCCCCTCTTACCGGTCAGGCTGAAGAATTTGTTGTTATCAGACTTCCGAAAAGTTCAATTTTCTGTGTTCTGGCTGTGTTTTTTCTTGCTAATATTTAGTTGTCTCTAAACTTGGTTGTGTGAGAAAGCACATTGTCTCCACCTATCTTCCCATTTTTAAATTGGGTTGTCTTCCTAGAACGGACTCACGTGAGTTCTTTATGTATTTTGGATATGAAGTGAACATAGGGGTTCCTATGTTATTTTAAATTAGTGTTTTGGGTTTCTTTGGATATATTCCCAGAAGTGGGGTTGCTGGGTCAAAAGACAGATCCATCTTTAATTTTTTGATGTCTCTCCATACTGCTTTCCACAGTAGCTGCACCAGTCTGCATTCCACCAACAGTACAAAAGCATCCTCCTTTCTCCACATCTTTGCCAGCACTTGTTATTTGTTGATTTATTAATGATAGGTATTCTAATAGGTATGATATGATATGGCATCTCATTGTATTTTTAATTTGCGTTTCTCTGGTAATTAGTGACATTGAGTATCTTTTCATATATCTATTGGCCATCTCTATGTCCTCTTTGAAAAAGTGTCTATTCAGGTCTGTTGCTCATTTTTAAATTGGGTTGTTTTTTTGTTTTTGATTTTTCTAAGTACTTAATAAGTTTTGGCTACTAACTTCCTTATCAAATGTATCAGCAAATATGTTATCCCATTCTGTGGGTTGTCTTTTTATTTTGTTGATGTTTTCCTTACCATGCAACAAATTTTATAGTTTAATATACTCCCATTTGTTCATTTTTTTTTAATTTCTCTTGTCTGGGAAGATATATTCAATAAAATATTTCTATGAGCAATATTTGAGATTTTTGCCTATGTTTTCTTCTATGATTTTTATGATTTCAGGTCTAGTAGTATTTTCATTTCTACTAAAAAAGGTTGGCATAGAAAAAAGGGTAATAAAATCACACAACTGGTGGTGGGTGGTGCTGGGATTTGAACTTTGGTTGCAGAAAGGAGTAGGGAGTATAGCTATGTCTGGGGAAAAAACATTCTAGAAAAAAACCAAGGCCCTTAGGAGAGTATATCCTTGGTGTGTCACTGGAAAAACAAATAAATTAATGAAGCTGGAACACAGAGGTCTGGGAAGAGAGTGGTAGAAGATGAAACCTGATTGTGACATGGGGTGGGGATCAGGAGGAGCATAGGTATGTAGAATCTTGTATGTTGTTGGAAAGGCATTCTAAATAAGGGTTTTGAGCAGAAGAGTGATATGATTTTATTTATGTTTTCCAAAGATACTGTAGCTGCTGAGTGAAGAATATTATAGGGGTGGTAAGGGTGTCAATAAGGAAATTGTTTAGTAACCTATTGCAATAGACTAGATTAAAGGGAGATTATTCTGTCTTGTTCTAAGGTGGTAGTGGAGGAAGGGGTGAGGAGTAGTTACATTCTGTATATATTTTGAAGGAAGAGTAATCAAGATTTGCTGATATTATAGTGAAATTCTAGTAGAAAATAATAATAATTACATGGTCAAAGCAATTTTTAGTTGATTCACTGAGAATAATGCCCACATTAAAAAATCTGCCTTTCTTTATCTTGAATGCTTCCACCATCTTCCTGCTAGAAACAGTTTCTACTTGATATAAATATTGCTGCCTAGAAATGATTCATTCAGCTTTCATTTATACCAAGAATACATAACCAACATCTTAGACTCTTACACTATATTTTTTAGAATGCTGTGCATCAAGTTTTGTTGCAGCAAATTCTGCTGTGTTTGCTTACTTTTAGTTAATGAAGTCATCTGAAGCTCTGTTATCCATAAGGAAGAGTCTGCTCTTTTGATGACATTTTAACTTTTTCAAGCATTTATACTTATAACACAGTAAAGACATACTGTATTATTATGAAGAATAACATAGGTGATACTATCAATTTAAGAAAGATGAAAATTGCAATTGGAAGAATATACAAATGAGTATTCTTAATGCAACTGGAAAAAAGTTTGCCTTGAATCATTAAACTTTAGGTATTATCTCCCATCGCTGTATATTTCTTATGTTCTGTTTCCATTAAATCAAAGTAATTGCATGATGTTAGGCAGAGTGAAAACAAAGCCTTTTATTCAGAGAATAATAAATCTCTTACTACTATTATAATTATATATACATTAGCATTATAAATTTAATAACATGAAATATATGCATATATTTTAAATCCTGTGCCTTGGTGTATTAAAATTACAAAGTTGACTCTTTATGTAGTCTCAAATGGGAAGGCAATCAATTCTCTTGTGGATATGTTTGAAAATAATGTGACTTCTGGGTGGAGCTATTTTGTAGTCTAAGGCTTGAAAGGTAGGTTTGGACTTGTTACTGAGATTTCAAATTCATAAAACTATAGCTGCTTAAAATTCTGGGGTGAAAATGGGACCTTCCAGGAATGTGTGTAGGATAAAATAGTGTCTGGTATTGAACTTAGTGACATTACCATACAAAGGGCAAGTGGAAGAAGAGGAGTCATCCAAAACAGCTGAGTAGTGAGCCAGGATAAGAACCAGAGATGAGAACCATGCAGATAGATTGGAGAAAATGTTATAAAATCTGTAGTTATCAATGTTAAATGTTACAGGAGAATAGATGATACAAGTGTTAAAAATAACAGATTGAACTTGATAAGTAGATCTTTTGCAAGGACAGTTTTGGTGGTGTGCTAAAGATAGAAGACAGATTTTTTGTGAACTAAAAAAAAGTAGATCAGAAAATGAAGTCAGAATACAGACAGTTCTTTCTAGAAGTTTGAAGAAGAGAACTAATATGTGGTAAATGAGAAGAAGTGAGGGCATGAGTATTATAGGTCAAAAGCAGGGAGTCCATGGAGAGGAAAGGGTGGAAAGAAAGAGAGACAAATTGTTGTAATAAGGTAACCAAGCTGAGACATCATTGAGAGCACACAGGGAGATTGGGTTTTTGTAGGAGAAAGTTTCTTCCTTTTAAAAAAAAAGGTAGAGAAAACAAAGGTGGGTGTAGTGGAGGTAAAATTTCAGGGAGTCTGGAGGGTGGAGAGTGGGAAGTGGAGTTTAGAGCTGATAATCTCATCTTGTGTCTTTACCAGCACTGCACTTCTATTTATGATTCAAAGAAAAACATTTCAGTTTATTTAAAAGTAAATGATCATATTTTCTTCTCCTCACTCTCTCCTCCCCCTTCTAGATAACTAAAGTATCTTTTGTGGGAACTTTGCTATGTTATTTTAGGAATGTATTCTTAGCATGTGATGATGTAGTCAAGACATTGGTATAATATACACGGAAATATGGACATGATTATTTTGCATATATTTACAGAAGGAAAATTATTAAGCAAGCATATGTGAAACATTTTTATTTTATTTTGAAGAACTTATGACACTGGGAATTAAGTTTTATTTGGGGAAAGAGCACTAATATTGAACCAATTGCAGAAATAATATTTCAGTGGAGTGGGCCAGAATAATTTATTTCACTGAAAAACTATGAGGCATTTGAAAGATTGGTGACACATCTCAGAACCCTACAAGTGACTTAAAGTCTGAAGTCCAACTGGACCCATTTTCTCCACCCCCTCCCCCATTGAAGTGTTTCGAGATATACAAGAAGACTCAGCATTGTTATTTAGATCAAAGACAGAGTGTGACTCTATTCACAGGATTTCAGTATCTAAATTGTTTTATTAGATAATGCCTGGCTTCTATTTTATTATTAATTTACTGTGCAGAGATGAGCTGCAATAAAAATCACATTTCTGAATGTTTGATGCAAGATCAAAAAGAGTGATAGAGATAATATTTTCTAGATTAGCCCCTTCATCTTTCTGGTTTTATATTTTAGACAAAAAGAAATACTCAGCTAAGTTAAATTGGAAGGAAAGGAAGAAAGAAAAAGAAAAATATGATTATTTTCTTAATGATGCTAATGTTAATTACTTTTAACAGGATATAATCTCATGGGTCTGGAGTAATAAAGAGTCATCTCAGCTACTTAGATAAAATGTGCCTAAGTGATGTATAAGGATCTTAAATAATATTAACAATTTATAGGTAGAGCAGTTTCTGGACATAATTAAAAGTCATCACTCAAAATCAGAAATTAGGTTCCCATTAGTATTTAACTTCATTCCTTTTTAATCATATTAATATTTTTTGAGAAAGCATATGAAACATTACAGAAAAAGGCATTTAATTAGTCAAAAACATATCCAGACAAAAATTAGTTGAATCTGTTAAGAGTTTCCTTTTCCAGATTATATTCCTAAATAATAGAACAAGACCTTGTTTTACATTATTTTAAAGGTTGGTGAAAATTTGTTACTGAATAGCAAGTGGAGTCCTGCTGCCTGCTGCAATCCTTTAGGCAAAATTTTGGAGACAAAATTTTGGAGATAAAGGAAAGGAGTCTTTATTCAAAAGCTGCACAATTTAACTTTCTTCAGTTACAACAGAGTTGCAGTTTTCCCTCATTACTGTTCCCCTGCCCTACCCACCCTCACCTGCACACTGAATCCTCACCTCAGACCCCTGTTGTCTTTGTCTATGAGTCCTTTATACATGTTCCTTGATCACCCTTCCCCTTCTTTCCCCTGTTATCCTCCTTCCCCTCCCCTCTGGTTACTGTCAGCTTGTTTTTTTATTTCCATGTCTCTAGTTATAATTTACTCCCTTCTTTGTTTTGTTGGTTAGGTTTCATTTATATGTGAGATCATATGGTATTTGTCTTTCACCACCTGGCTTACTTCATGTAGCATGTTCTCTAGTACCATCCATGTTGTCATGAAGGGTAGGAGCTCCTCCTTTCTGCTGTGTAGGATTCCACTGTGTAAATGTACTACAGTTTTTGATCCACTCATGTATTAATGGGCACGCAGGATGTTTCCAGCACCTGGCCATTACAAATTGCGCTGCTAAGAACATTGAGGTGTAGGGGTACTTTTGAATTGGTGTTTCAGGTTCCTTAGGGTATACTTCCAGCAGTGAAATTGCCAGGTCAAAAAGAACATAATACCTGATATCAAAGTTCACTATACGGCCACGGTAATCAAAACAGTCTGGTACTTGCATAAGAAGAGACACATAGATCAATGTCACAGAATCAGAGCCCTGAAATAAACCCAAGTCTCTATGGCAAAATACCATTTGACATAGGGGGAAGAAGCATAAAATGAAGTGAAAATAACCTCAACAAATAATGTTGGGATATCTGGACAGCTACATGCAAAAAAATGATATTCAACAACCAACTTATACCATATACCAAAATAAACTCAAGGTAGATAAAAGACTTAAATATAAGTCACGACACCACACAAGTCCTTAAGGAGAATACAGGCAGGGAAATTTTAGATATCCTCCTATTAGTTTTTAATTATCTTATTTCTATAAGATTAATTTACAAACTGAAACAATAAGACACAAAAGCTATGCAGTTTTGGAAGAATGGCAGGCTTCTACCCACAACACAATTTCTCTAGAACACTCAAAGAAGAATAACCTTGCCACCCTCTGCCAGACCAGCCCAGTCCTAGGCTGTGCTGGGAGTTTCTTCTCCCATCCAAAATATCATCCTTTGGGGTATGCAGGCAGGTGCAGCACAATCATCTCAGCATCCTCAAGGAAAAGGGCCAGAGAGCTAGTCTCTGCCCTTCTTTTATTTTAAATCTTCTGGTCTATAATTCCATGCACTCTGGAGGCATTCAGCTTCTTAGCCAATGCCTTCTCAGACTGTCTACCATTGCCTCAGGCAACCTTCTCTTATGGTCTCTACTGCTCCCTGGTAATAAGATCAGATTTCTCTGTATCACATTGTCTCTGTGTTCTTCCTAGAGTCAATGGGAGTCTGTCTGATTTTAAACACTTAGATACTAAGATCTGGGAAAAGATAGTTACTCTATCTTTTTGTTCTAATGAGGGATCGCAACATTTTTGGGTTGTGTGAAAAATCTTTAATTAGCTGCATAAGTGGAATCTTTGTTTTCTTGTTAGGGAGTGGTAATGGTGCCAAAGGGTTATATTTTGTATCTTTAGTATGGACTCTTCCATTCCTTGTGGAAATTGAAGGCCTGCAAATGATGAGAGATAAAAGAAAAAGTGAACCTATACAAAATATTATAAAACAGGTATATTCTTATCCTTCCTCTTTCATCAGAACTAATTAAGCATCTTATAGTAAATATCAGTATTTAATTGTTCTGCCTTAAAGTCTTTATTCATTTATTCAACAAATATTTGAGAAATATTGGGGATACAGTGATTAGCAAGAAAGACATCATCCTTGCTCTGGTGAAGTTTAGAATTTAGTATGAAGAAAAATAAATTAAATGATTTGCCTATAGGTAAGATCATATGGTATTTCTTTTTCACTGCCTGACCATATAATCTCACCTATGAGTGGAACCTAATTAACAAAACACACAAGCAAGCAAAATATAACCAGAGACATTGACATAAAGAACAGACAGACTCCAGAGAGGAAGGGGGAGGGGATAATATAGGGGAAGGGCCATCAAGGAACACATAGAAAGGACACAAGGACAAAATCAAAAGAGGTAGGGTCCAGGGTGGGAGGTGGGAGTGGGTGGGGTAGAGGGTGTGCTTGGGTGAAAATGGAGACAACTATACTTGAACAACGATAAAAAAATTGCCTAAATACATTCGTAAATTGAAACTCTAGTATTTTGAAGGAAAAGTTTAAGAAAACTTACTAAAGTTAGGGGCAAGGGAGGTAGTGGCAAGGGACCTCAGACCTAAAATGAATAGATGTTTAGCCAGGTCAGAATCGAGAGTTAGAATATTTGAGGCTCATTTTGTTTTGACTTAATTTCTTTTTCTAAGTGACAAATTACAAATACAATGGACATTTAAAAAATATCACATAGATTAATATAGGGAACTGGTCTGCTTGGCAATGGCAAATGTAGCCCAGCCCTAACAGAAAACTGGCAGGTACAAGTTGGCACACAGGAGCCAAAGTCACTGATCGACTTTCCCAGGAAAAACCAGGCCTGCATTATACCTAGGCTGCTTTGAGGCTTGTTCTTGCTAAAACTCCCTCACCCTGAGTGTTTTGCTGCTGCTGATTCATTGTTAGCATACAAAAATGCCTTTGATTTATGGATATTGACTTTGTACTCCACTGTTTTTCCAAATTCATTTATTATGTCAAGCAGTTTTTGGAGTCTATAGGATTTTCCATGTACAACATCATGTCATCTGCAAACAGTGACAATTTTGTTTCCTCCTGTTTTGGATGCCTTTTATTTCCCTTCTTGTCTGATCACTGTGGCTAAAACTTTCAATGCTATATTGAATAGAAGTGGTGAAAGTGGACAACCTTCTCTTATTCCTGATCTTAGTGGGAAAGATTTTAGTTTTTGCCCATTGAGTATGATATTGACTGTAGGTCTCTCATATATGGCCTTTATTATATTGAGGAATGCTCCCTCTATTCCCACTTTGCTGAGTGTTTTTATTATATATGGGTGCTGTACCTTATCAAAGCTTTTTCCGCATATATTGATATGATCATGTGGTTTTTGTCTTTGCTTTTGTTTATGTGATGTATTACATTTGCTTATTTGCATGATGTATTGCATTTGCATGATTTATGTGATGTATTACATTTGCTGTATTACATTTGCATCCTTGCATCCCTGGGATGAATCATACTTGGTCATGGTCTTTTTAATGTATTCTTGAATGCAGTTTGCCAATATTTTGTTGAGGATTTTAGCATCTATGTTGATCAGTGATATTGACCTGAAGTTTTCTTTTTTTGTTGTGTTTTTATCTGGTTTTGGAATTAAGATGATGCTGGCTTCATAAAAAGAATTTGGGAGTTTTCCATCCTTCTGGATTTTTTGGAATAGTCTGTGGAGAATAGGGGTTAGCTCTTCCTTAAATGCTTTGTAGAATTCTCCTGTGAAACCATCTAGTCCAGGGCTTTTGTGTGCCCGAGATTTTTGATAACTGCTTCAATTTCATCTGCTGATATTGGTCTCTTCAGGCTTTCTGCTTTTTCTTCACTAAGTTTTGGAAGATTATATTTTCCTAGAAATTTATCCATTTCACCTAGGTTTTCAAATTTCTTGGCATACAGTTCTTTACAGTACTTTCTTACAATCCTTCGTATTTCTGTGGTGTCAGTTGTAATTTCTCCTCTTTCATTTGTGATTGTTTATTTCTGATTGTGTTCATTTCTGATTGGGACCTCTCTCTTTTTTTCTTGATGAGCCTGCTTAAAGGCTAGTCTATTTTGTTTATCTTTTCAAAAAAATCAGCTCCTAGTTTCATTGATCCTTAGAATTGTGCTTTTAGTCTCTATGTCATTTTGTTCTGCTCCGATCTTGGTTATTTCCTTTCTTCTACTTGCTCTGGGCTGTCTTCATTGTTGTTCTTCAAGTTCTTGTAGGCATAGGGCTAGGTTGTTTGTTTGAAATGTTTCTATCTTTTCTTGTTAGGCATGTATCCCTAGAAACTTCCCTCTCAGGATTGCCTTGGCTGTGTCCCATAAGTTTTGGATTGTTGTGAGTTCATTTTCATTTGTTTCCAGAAACTTTTTGATTTCTTCCATAATTTCATTCTTGACCCACTTGTCGTTTAATAGCATGCTATTCAATCTCCATGATTTTGAGTGTTTGGGGCTTTTTCCTTTGACGTTAGTTTCTAGTTTGAGTCCCCCGTGGTCAGAGAAAATGCTTGGTAGAATTGCAATTTTTTTGAATTTGTTGAGGCTTGTTGTATCCCATCATGTGGTCTATCTTTGAAAATGTTCCATGTGCATTTGAAAAGAATGTGTATTATCTTCTTCAGGATGAGGGGCTCTATATGTATCAATTAAGTCCATTTCATCTAGTGCGTTGTTCAATGCCACAATATCTTTGTTGATATTTTTTTTTGGAGGATCTGTCCATTTTTGACAGTGGGGTGTTAAAATCTTCTAGCATAATTGTGTTGCTGTGAATATGTTTCTTGAAGTCCTCTAAGATTTTCTTTATGTATTTGGGTGCTCATACATTGGGTTCATATATATTTACAGTGTTATATCTTCTTGGTGGATTTTTCTCTTGAGTATTACGAAGTAACCTTCTGGGTCTGTTTTTATGGCCCTTTTTGTGAAGTCTATTTTCTGTGATATGAATATTGCTACCCTGGCTTTTTTCCCCTGTTTGTTAGCTTGGAAAACTTGTTTCCAGACCTCTACTTTTAGTCTCGTAGGTCTTTTGTCCTGAGGTGTGTCTCTTGTAGTCAGCATATGTGTGGTCATGCTTTGTTATGCATTCAGCTATTTTATGTCTTTTAATTGGAACATTTAATCCATTTACATTTAAGGTTATTATCGATAGGTACTTATTCATTGCCATTTTTGTACCTGTGTTCCTCTCTGTCTCTTTCTTTTCCTTTCTTTCCTTAGAGCAGTCTTTTTAGCCTGTCTTGCAGAACTGGTTTGGTGGAGGTGTATTTTTTTAGACTTCTTTTCTCTTGGAAGCTCTTTATTTGGCTTTCTATCTTGATTAAGAGTCTTGCTGGGTAAAGTAGCCTTGGTTGCAGGCCCCTGGTTCTCATTACTTGAAACATTTCTTGCCCTTCTCTTCTTGCTTGGCAATGCTCAAGGAGCTTTTCTATTGAAAAGTCAGCAGCTAGCCTTATTGGGACTCCCTTGTATGTTACTCCCTTTTTCTCCCTTGCTGCTTTTAA
Source organism: Artibeus jamaicensis (assembly GCF_021234435.1). Classification (NCBI taxonomy): domain Eukaryota; kingdom Metazoa; phylum Chordata; class Mammalia; order Chiroptera; family Phyllostomidae; genus Artibeus; species Artibeus jamaicensis. The sequence continues at coordinate 7,059,117 of NW_026521717.1, read as the reverse complement.
GATTTTCTCTTTGTCTTGGAATTTTGCCATTTTAATGATGATGTGTTGAAGTGGGCTGCTTTGGGTTCCTCTTGATTGGGAGGATCTGTGTTTCCTGGATGTATGTGACTTTTTCTCTCATCAAATTAGGGAAGTTTTCCATTATTACTTTTTAAAATAGGTTTTCTATCTCTTGTTCTTCTTTTTCTCCTATTATTCAGATATTATTACGTTTTGTATGGTCTTGTATTTCTCTTAATCCCTTTTCATTCTCCCTGAGCCTCTTTTCCTTTTCTTGCTCCTTCTGGCCATTTTTTCTACTTTGTCATCCAACTTGCTTATCCCATCTTCTGCTTCATCGATCCTGTTTTTGATTCCTTCCACTGTGTTCTTTAGTTCAGAAATTGTATTCTTCATTTCCTCTTGGTCCTTGCTGATAGTTTCTATTTCCTTTTTCATGTTGATATAGTTTGCAGTGAGTGCATTGTAGTTACCCTGTAGTTTCTGGTAGCTCATTGTGAGCTCTTTGAACTTCCTGATAACCAGTGCTTTGAACTCAGTATCTGATAGCTGACTCTATTTTATCTAGCATTCTTTCTGAGGCTTCCTCTTTTCATTTCATTGGGGGGTTGTTTCTTTTTCTTCCCATTGCTTGTGATACTCTTCTTGTTAGCTTCAGCTTCTTAAATTGATTTGTTCTTACCCCCTGAGTTTATGGTGTGAACTTGTGTGGTATAATACCTGTGAGATTCAGTGGTGTATCTCCTGGATCTCCCAAGCTCACTAGTCTTGGGCTTTCCTTTAAGTTGGCTCTGTGTTTGTCTTTGGGTTTTGATAATTTGGGGGTCTTTCTTTTGTTGGTCCTTCCCACCAGCTGGATAACTGGTGGTCCCTTTGTCCACCACCTGTTTTAATTTGTTGTGCTGGTGAGGGCAGGTTGTGTTGAAGCTAGTTCTTTTATGTTTACAAGGTTTTGAGGAATGTTTTCGTTCTTGTTCAGTTGTTAGTACTGGGTAGTTTCTCTACTATTTAGTTATATATCCAGATACGTCTTGGATTGAGGTTTGTGTGGTTTCTACTCCCTGCTTTGCCTTCTTCTTTTGTTATCTGTTGGTGGTTCCTTTGTTGTTGGGTTTCCTCTTCCAGTGGGTATCCTGGTGTTCGCCACTTTCGCTTACTCTTTTTTTGTGATCAATTGGAGGGGAAGGCAAAGTGGTTTATGACAGCAGGTGAATATTCTACGATATTTATAGTAGCAGCCGGTAGGGAAAAGATATGAGATCCTTTGGCTATGTATAATGTTAACCATAATCTTCAACCCAACTAGCGACTTTTAAGAAAGAATGGACAGAAAGTAAGACTTTGTTGGGAAGGGAAGGCTTGTGAATTGGATCTAGAAAGCAGTGAGGCTGTGGGAGGTCAGATTCTGAGGTAAGGTGAGAGTAAAGGATAGTAAATAGGTGTAGTGTGTGAGAGAATAGAGTTAACCACTACAGGAATAGAATTCAGGAAACTGTAAAGTGTGCTAAGATCTGGGAGGAGTGTTTTGAAGTATTTATAATTGTATGGAACAGCTATTATTTACAATAATATTAGAGTAACTATGATATTACAGAATCTATGTGATCTGGATAATGTAAATAGGGGGTATAGAACTTTGAGTAGTGTGCTAAGGGAGCACAGGTGATGTGAAGGATAGTAAATTAGTAATATACTGTGGAAGAGAGAACAGGAGAAATCTGTCACATGATACAATATAACCACCCAAGCATAGAAGACTATACAGAAAGAAGAGGAATAGAAAGATACTATTAAAATAAAATATGTAGGAATAATGAAAAAATTAAAAATATGCAGTAACTTGTAGTTTCTCTGCTATAGCAAAGTGAAATTTGTCTCTCTTTCTCTACTTTTGGGATGCCCCCTCTTTGGGTCCAACTCTGGTCCTTTCAGAGTTCCAAGTGTTTTTCTCTCACTTCTGGGGGAAAAAAAAAGCAAGAGAAGGGAGGAAGAAGAGATAAGTTTAGAAAGAAAGGAAGAAGGAAGAAAACAAGAAAGAAGGAAAGAGAAGAAAAAGGTATTGAAGATAAAAAAAGTAATAAAATAAAAAAAATAATAGATCACCAAAAGAGAAAAAAAAACCACCTCTTATTGGTTTCAAACTGGCCAAGCCGGTTTTTCTGGTCTTGCTGGCTGTAGCAGGCTGAGGGTCAATTGGTGTGGCCTTATGTGTACACAGCCAGTCTTGTGAGCACTCTCCTAAGAGCTAGTCTGGCACCTCTCCCCAGCACCCCACACAGGGGATCCAGGACTTCTTCAGAGCACTGTTTCCCTGGGGGTCATCGCCTTGGGCTAGGGTGCAGGGGTGCACGCCTGGCCCGGATGCCTGGGTCCTGTGGGTTTGGGTGGGAACCCTTCCCTGTGTTGTAGGGGAACACAGGGCCTTTTGCCTGGCTGGGTAGGGAATAGGCCAAGTGGCTGTCACAGGAGAATCCCCTAAAGAATTTTACTTTTTGAGAAATTCCTCCTACTCAAGCCTGCTGCTCAGTACAGCCCAATTCTCCAGCCAGATCAGTGACTATTGGGGTCAGACCCTGACACTGCATCTCTTAACTCTCCCATGCCAGTGACCACAGACTCCAGGGGTCATCACAGCCCTTGTGTGTTTGTCTCTTTGTCCTTATTACCCTCTCTGCAACTTCAAGCAACCAGGTTTCTCCTGGTGCTGCTCAAACCCTGCTTGGCCAGGGAGGGAGGGAACAGTTGACCTGGCTCTCTCCCAAGGACTCTGTGGCAGGCCTGCTGCTCCCAAGGAGTCTGTGGTAGACCCAGCACCGGACGTGGGGCCAAGGCTGCCACTGCCCCTGTCCCTGCACTGGTCCCTGGGACCTTACTGTCCTGCAGCACTTTCCTTACTGTCTGGTTTTTCAGTGTCCACTGCAATTTCTGGTCTTTTATTTTCATACATGCTGGGGTACTGTTGGCTGTTTGCTCTGTTCCTCTGTAGATCAGCCAGGTTTTTTGCCCATGTGTAGGGGGAAGTGGAATCTGCTCCGTCCTACTCTGTCACCATCTTTCCAATCTTCCCGTGTCTTATTATTTTTTCATTTATTTTATTTCATTGTTGTTCAAGGACAGTTTTCTGCCTCCCCCCTACAACTCCCCTCACAACCCATCTCTCCTCTGATTCCAACCCCCCCTTGGTTTTGTCCATGTGTCTTTTACAGTTGTTCCTGAAAACCCTTTATTCTTTCCTCCCATTGTTCCCTCACACATCCCCTCTGGATACTATCAATTTATTCTTAATTTCAATGTCTCTGGTTATATTTTGTTCCTTGTCTGTTTTGTTAATTAGGTTTCACTTAAAGGTCAGATTATATGGTGTTTGTCTTTCATCGCCTGGCTTATTTGACTTAGCATAATGCTTTTCAGTTCCATCCATGCTGTTGCAAAGGCTATAAGCTCCTTTCTTTCTGCTGCGTAGAATTCCACTGTGTAAATGTACCATAGTTTTTGGATCCATTTATTTACTGATGGGCACCTAGGTTTAGGTTGCTTCGAACACTTGGCTATTGTAAATTGTACTGCTATGAACATTGTGGTGCATAGGTTCTTTCAGATTGGTGTTTCAGCATTCTTAGGATATAATCCAAGCAGTGAATTGCTGGGTCAGAAAGCAGTTCCATTTTTAGTTTTCTGAGGAAATTCCATATTGTTTTCTATAGTTACTATACCAGTTTTCACACCTATGAACAGTTCACTAGGGTTTGCTTTTCTCCATATCCTCTTCAACACTTGTATTTGCTCATGTGTTTATGATGGCCGTTCTCACTGGTGTGAAGTGCTATCTCATTGTTGTTTTAATCTGTATCTTTCTGATGGCTAGTGATGCTGAGCATCTTTTCATATTTCTGGACCTCTTGAATATTCTCCTTGTAGAAGTGTCTGTTCAAGTCCTTTCCCATTAATTAATTATTATTTTTTGTCTTCCTAGAGTGGAGTCTTGGAGTTCTTTATATATTTTGGAGATCAATCCCTTGTTTGAGGTAATATTGGCAAATATGTTTTCCCATATATTTGGTTCTCTTTTCATATTAATGTAGTTTTCTTCAGCCTTGCAGAAGTTTTTCATTTTGATAATATCCTATTTGTTTATTCTTTCTTTCATGTTCCTTACTCTAGGGGATGTATCAGTGAAAATATTGCTGCATGGATTATCTGAGATTTTCCTGCCCATGTTTTTATATAGGACATTTATGGTGTCAGCACTTATATTTAAGTCTTTTACCCATCTTGAATTAATTTTGTCAATGGGGTAAGCTGGTGATCAAGTTTCATGTTTTTTTTTTTGCATGTAGCTATCCAGCTCACCCAACACCATTTGTTGAATATACTATTTTTACTCCATTTTATGCTTCTGCACACTTTGTGAAATACTAATTGACCATAGAAACTTGGGTTTATTTCTGGGGTCTCTATTTTGTTCCATTGGTCTGTGTGTCTCTTTTTTTGCCAGTACCAGAGTGTTTTGATTACAATGGCCTTGTAATACAGTTTGATATCAGGTATTGATATTTTTCCCACTTTGTTCTTTTTTTTCTCAGAATTTCTAGTTATTCAGGGTCATTTATGATTCCATATAAATTTTTGAAATGTTTGTTTTATATCTATGAAATTTGCCATTGGTACTTTAATAGAGATAGCATTGAATCTATAACTTGCTTTGGGTAGTATGGACCTTTAGGTGATAATTCTTCCATCTATGAACATGGCATATGCTTTCATTTGTGTGTTTCTTAATGTCTTTCTTCAGTGTTTTAGAGTTTTCTGAGTACAGGTTTCTTACCTCCTAGGTAAGCTTTATTCCTATGTACTTCATTTTTCTTGTTGCTATATCAAATTAGATTTTATTCTAATTTCTTTTTCTGATATTTCATTGTTGGCATACAAAAAAGCCTTTGATTTCTGAGTATTGACTGTATCTTGCTGTTTTGCCAAATTATTCATTAAGTTTAGCATATTTTTGCTGGAGTCTATACCACTTTTTATGAACACTATTATTTCATCTGTAAGCAGTGGCAGTTTTGCTTCCTCCTTTACAATTTGGATGCCTTTTATTTCTTTTTCTTGTCTGATTGCTGTGGCAAGGCTTCCAATACTATGTTGAATAGGAGTGGTGAAAGTGGACAACCTTGTCTTGTTTCTGATCTTAGTGGGGAAGCTTTTAGTTTTTGCCCATTGAGTATGATGTCGGCTGTAGGACTTTCATATATGGTCTCTATTTTGTTGAGGAATGCTCCCTCTATTCCCACCTTGCTTAGAGTTTTAATCATAAATGGGTACTATACCTTATCAAATGCTTTATCCCCATCTATTGATATGATTATGTAATTTTTATCTTTCATTTGCTTTATGTGATGTATTATTTTTACTGATTTGCAAATGTTGTACCATCCTTGCATCTCTCAGAATATCCCAGTTGACCATGGTGTATAACCTTTTTAACATATTACTGGATGGAGTTTGCCAATATTTTGCTGAGGATTTTAGCTTCTATGTTCATCAGTGATATCATCCTAAAGGTTTCTTTTTTTGTTATGTCTTTATATGGTTTTAGAATTAGGATGATTCTGATTTCATAATAAGAGTTTGGGAGTTTTTCACTTTCTTGAAATTTTTGAGTAACCTGTGAAGAATAGGGGTTAGCTCTTCCTTAAACACTTTGTCAGATTCTTCTGTGAAACCATTTAGTCCAGGGCCTTTGTGTGTTGGGAATTTTTTGATTACTGTTTCAATTTCATCAGCTGTTATTGGTCTGTTCAGGCTTTCTGCTACTTTTTCATTCAATTTGGGAAGATTGTATTCTTCTGGAAATTTGATAATTTCACCTAAGTTTTCAAATTTCTTTACATATAGTTCTTTGTAGTAATTTCTTACAATCCTTTCTATTTCTGTGGTATCAGTTATAATCCCACATTTTTCTTTTCTGATTGAGCTTATATGGTTCCTCTCTCTTTCTATCTTAATGAGTCTGCTTAAAGGCTTGTCAATTTTGTTTATCTTTAAAAAAACCAACTCCTGGATTTATTGATACTTAGAATTGTGCTTTTAGTCTCAATGTCATTTAATTCTACTCTGAACTTGGTGGTTTCCTTTCTTTTACTTGCTCTGGACTATCTTTGTTGTTTTTCCTCGAGTTCTTGTAGGAATAGGTGTTTATAGTTTGTTTATTTGAAATGTTTTTATCTATTTAGATAGGCCTATATCACTATGAACTTCCCTCTTAGGACTTCCTTCATTGTGTCCCATAAATTTTGGAGTGTTGTGAATTAATTTTCATTTGTTTCCAGAAATCTTTTGATTTCTTCACTAATCTCATTCATGACCCATTCATTGTTTAATAGCATGCTATTCATTCTCCGTCAGTTTTAATGTTTTGGGATTTTTTTCCTTGAGATTTATTTCTAGTTTTAGTCCTTTGTGGTAGAAGAAAATGCTTGATATGATTTCAGTTTTGTTGAATTTGATGAGGTTTGTTTCATTTCCTATTATGTGGTCTATCTTTGAATATCTTATATGTGTATTTGAAAAGATTGTGTATTTTGCTTTTTGGGGATGAAATGCTGTATATATATCAATTAAGTCCATTTCATCTAGGACATTATTCAATGCCACAATATCTTTGTTGATATTTTGTTTGGAAGATCTATCCAGTTTTGACAGTGGGGTGTTAAAATCCTCTACTATAATTATGTTGCTGTCAATATCTTTCTAGAAATCCTTCAAGATTTTCTTTGTGTACTTGGGTGCTTCTATGTTGGATGCATATATATTTACAATGTTAAGGTCTTCTTGATGGATTATTCCATTGAGTATTATGCAGTGACTTTCTGGGCTCTCCTAATGGCCTTTTATTTTTAAGTCTATTTTGTCTGATATGAGTATTGCTAACCCGGCTTTTTTCCCCCTTTCTGTTTGCTTAGAATATTTCTTTCCAGCCCTGCATTTTCAGTCTGTGTAGGTTTTTGTTCTGAGGTGAGTCTCTTGTAGTCAGCATATATATTGGTCATGTTTTCATATCCATTCAACTGTTCTATGTCTTTTGATTGGGGCAATTAATCCATTTACCTTTAAGGTTATTATTGATAGGTACTTGTTCATTGCCAATTTTTTGTACCTGTGTGCCTCTCTCTCTCTCTCTCTGTTTTTCTTCTTGTTATTAAAGCAGACCCTTTATCATCTCTTGCAGAGGTTGTTTGGAGGAGGTATATTCTTTGAGGTTTCCTTTGTCTGGGATGCTCCTTATTTGGCCTTCCATTTTATGAGGCATTTCTGGGTCAAGTAGTCTTGCTTGCAGGTCTTTGGTTTTCATTGCTTGGAATATTACTTGCCACTTCCTTCTGACATTGAGTGTTTCCATTGAGAAGTCAGCTGGCCTTATTGGGGCTCACTTGTATGTTGCTTCCTGTTTCTCCCTTGCTGCTTTTAAGATTTTATCTTTGTCTTGGAATTATGCAATTTTAATTATGATGTGTCTTGAAGTGGTTCTCTTTGGGTTCTTCTTGATTGGGACTCTCTGTGTTTCCTGGATTTGTGTGACTTTTTCTCTCATCATATTAGGGAAGTTTTCTCTCCTTACACTTTCAAGTACGTTTTCTATCCCTTGTTCTTCTTCTTCTTCTTCTGGTATTCCTATTATTTGGATATTATTACATTTCATATTGTCTTGCATTTCTCTTAATCCCTCTTCATTCTTTCTGAGCCTCTTTTCCTTTTCTTGCTATTTCTGTGAGATGTTTTCTACCTTGTCCTCCAGCTCCCTGATTCAATCCTCTGCTTCATCCAGCCTGCTTTTGATACCTTCTATGTTCTTCAGTTAAGAAATTGTATTTTTCATTTTCTCTTGGCTCTTGTTGATGGTTTCTATTTCATTTTTCATGTTGATATAGTTTGCAATGAGTTTATTGTAGTTTCCCTGGAGTTTTTGGTAATTCTCTGTGAGCTCATTGAGCTTTCTAATTACCATTGTTTTGAACTAAATATTGATAGTTGACTTGCCTCTATTTCATTTAGCATTATTTCTGAGGCTTCCTCCTCTCCTTTCATTGGGGGGGTTGTTTCTTTGTTTTCCCATTGTTCATGAGACTGTTCTTATTAGTTTCAACTTCTTAAATTGATCTGTTCTGAGTCCTTGGGTTTATGGTGTCAACTTCTATGGTAGAAGACCATAGAAGCTAGATTCAGTGGTGCTGTCTCTTTGATCTGCTGATCTCACTGTTCTTGGGCTGTCATTTATGTTGGCTCTGTGTATGTCTTTGTGTTTTGATTGCTTTGGGGTCATTCTTTGGTGGGTCTTTCCCTCCAGTTGGGTGGCTGAAGGTCTCTCCATCCACCACATCTGGTGTTCTGTTGTGCAGGTGTGGACAGGTTGTGTTGAAGCTGGTTCTTCTGCATGTACAAGGTTTTGAGATTTCTTTCTCTCTTGTTCAGTTGTTTGTTCTGGGTAATTTTTCCACCATTTAGTTGTATTTCCATATCGGTCCTCAACTGAGTTAGTGTGGCTTCCACTCCCTCCTTCACCTTGTTTGGTTGTTATCTGCCGGTGATTTCTTTGTTGGTGGATTTCCTCTTCCAGCAGGCATATTGGTGTTCACAGCTCCCACCTACTCTTTGTTGTGATCAGTTGAAGGGGGAAGGCAAAATGGTTTAAGACAGGAAGAATGTATTCTATGGTATTTAAAGTACCAACCCACAGAAAAAATATAGTAAATCCTTTGGATGTGTATAATGTTATCAGTGATATTTCACCCAACTAGCCACTTTTTAGAAAGGGTGGAGAGAAGATAAAACTCTTGTTTAGGGTGGGAAGGATTATGAGTTGTATCTAAAGAGCAGTGAGATTGTGGGATTTCAGATTACAAGGTAAACTGAGAGTAAATGATGGAAAATAGGTGTAGTGTGTGAAATAATAGAATTAACCCCCACAGTGATAAAGTTCCAGAAACAATGAAGTGAGCTAAGATCCCGGAGTGTTGCTGTGTAGTATTTACAATTGGATGAAACAACAATTATTTACCATAGTAATGGAGCAACAATCATGTCACAGAATCTATGTGTCTGAGTATTCAAGAATAAGAAGTTTAGGACCTAGAGTACTGTGCTAATGGAACACAAGTGAAGTGAAAGGTGGAAAATTAAAAATCCGCTATGTAAGAGAGAACAAGGGAAACCAGTCAAACAACACAATTTAATGAGCCAAGTGAAGAAGACTAAACTGAAAAAGGAGAAATACAAAAATGCTAATAAAATAAACAATGTAAGAATAATGAAAAATAATAATACAAATATGCAATAACTTGCAAGCTGTCTAAAGTAGCAAAGTGAAATTTGTCTCACTATTTCAGTTGTTGGGATGACCTCTCTTTGGGTCCAACTTTCGTTCTTTCACAGCTCCTGGTTTTATTGTCTCACTTGTGGAAATCTAAAAAAAAAAAAAAGGAAAGAAGGAAGGAGGAAGGAATAAAAAAGAAAGAAGGAAAGAAAGGAATAAGAAATTAATAGAAGAAAAATTTTAAAGAAAGGAAGAAACAATTAAAAAATTAAAAAAATTTCTTCTGCTGCTTTGAAACCTGCCAAGCCAGTTCTGTCGGTGTTCCTAGCTGCAGCAGTTTGAGGGGGAATTGATTTTGCTTTTCTTCCTTCCTGAGATGCACTTTTTGTAGTTGCCCAACCTCCAGCTCAGTTCTTCAGTTTGCTGCTTGGCCCCCAGTGCCTTTCTGTGCCAGCCTACGCCTTCATTCCACTAGTTGCACTCTCCTTGAGGTACACCAATTAGGGGAAACTCACATACTCCCTTCTTGCTCTTTGCTGTCCTAGATGCTAGCACCTGTCAGAATCCCTTCAGTGTGGTTCAACCTCTACACTGAGTTAAGTCTTTCTGGGGATTTCTGACTTCCTGAGTCCTTGAAGCTCTCAGCTGTGGGGGCTTCTCTGCCTTCCTCTTAGAGAGCCAGCTGTCCCTGCAGGGTGGGAGCACCACTGTGGCTGATGTTGCAGAAGTGGGAGTGTGCCTCTACTGCTGCTGCCCCCCTGGGCACAGGGGCCAGGTGGAGGTGCCCCTGGGAAGCAAGGTCAGGTGCCTTCTGTTTCAGGTCATGAGAGCTCACCCTCCCTGACTGGGGCAGGATGGGCAGCTGCCAGGCCATGGGGTCTGGTGAGCACCATCACCAGGGCTTCAGGGGTGAACATGGGGCCTCCATTGCCACAGCAGGAGAGCAGCCACCCTGGACAGGTGGGGGTAAGGGTGCAGGAGGCAGGGGCAGTTGCTGCAGGAGAATTCCCCAAACAGCTGCTGAGTGCCTTTTTTTTCCTTTACCTTTTTGAAAAATTCTTCCTATTCAAGCCTGCTCCTCCAAACAATTGCCTGGTCTCTCACAGAGCCCAACTCTCCTATCAGACTGGGGAATGTGTGGATCAGGATCCATAATTGCCCAACTCTTCCCATCTGGGATCCACAGTCTCAGCGGGTGCACTCCGCCCCTCTATGTTTGCCACTTTGTTCTTATTCCCCAAGTGACTTCAAGCATCCAGGTCCATCCTGATGCTGCTCCAAACTTGTTTGGAAGCAGAGGGAGCCAATGACTTGGCTCTCTCCAAAGAATCCTGCGGCAGACCTGTTGGGCACTGGGCATGGAGCTGCAGCCACCCTGGTCCCCATGCTGGTCAGCCCAGGGACCTTAATGTCCTGAAGCACTCTCCTTACCATCTGATTTTTCAATGTCCTCTACAATTTTTGGTCTCCTATCTTCATATATACTAGGATACCACTGGCTGTTTGCTCTGTTCCTCAGAAGATTGGTTCAGTGTTTCAACCATGCACAGGGGGAAGTGGACTCTGCTCCCACCTATCTTGCCATCTTCTCCCCATCATAATCATGTATGATTTTTTTAAGTATTGCTAGATGCTGTTTGCCAATATTTTGTTAATTTTAGCTTCTATGTTCATGAGCGATACTGGTCTGAAGTTTTCTTTGTTATGTCTTTATCTGGTTTTAGGATTAGGATGATGTTGGTTTCATAAAAAGAATTTGGGAGTCTTTCATCTTCTTGGATTTTTAAAAATAGTCTGTGAAGGATAGGGGTTAGCTCTTCCTTAAATGTTTTCTAAAATTCTCCTGTGAAATTGTCTGGTCCAGGGCTTTTGTGGGTCATGAGATTTTTGATTATTCCTTCAATATCATCAGGTATTATTGGTCTGTTCAGGCTTTCTTCTTCTTCATTCAGTTTTGGAACATAACATTTTTCTAGAAACTTGACCATTTCACCTAGGTCTTCAAATTTCTTTGCATATAGTGCTTTGTGGTAATTTCTTTTCTAAAGAAGATTTTACTTATTCATTTTTAGAGAGAAGGGAAGAGGAGAGAGAGGGAGAGAAATATCAATGCATGGTTGCCTCTTGTGCACCCCCTGCTGGGAACTGGCCTGCAACCCAGGCATGTGCTCTGACTGGGAATCGAATCATGGTTGTTTGGTTTGCAGACCCACACTTAATCCACCGAGCTACACTAGCCAGGGCCTTTGTAGTAATTTCTTACCATAGTTTTTATTTCTGTGGTATCAGTTTTAATCCCACATTTTTTCTTTTCTGGTTGTGTTTATTTGGGTCCTGTCTCTTTTTTTCTCATTGAGTCTGTTTAAAGGCTTGTAGATTTTGTTTACCTTTTCAAAGAACCAGCTCCTGGACTTATTGATCCTTAGAATTGTGCTTTTAATCTCAATGCCATTTAATTCTGCTTTGATCTTGGTTATTTCCTTCCTTTTACTTGCTCTGGGCTGTCTTTGTTGTTGTTCCTCCAGTTCTTGTAGATGCAGGGTTAGATTGTTCATTTGAAATGTTTCTATCTCTTTAGGTAGGGCTGTATTGCTATGAACTTTCCTCCCAGGACTGCCTTCGTTGTGTCTCATAAGTTTTATACTTTTGTGAATTCATTTTCATTTGTTTCCAGAAACTTTTTGATTTCTTCCTTGATCCGATTCTTAACCCATTCATTGTTTAGTAGCATGCCTTTCAATCTCCATGAATTTGAATGTTTTTGAGAGTGGTTTCTAGTTTTAGTTCTTTGTGGTCAGAGAAAATGCTCGATATGATTTCAATTATGTTGAATTTGTTGAGATTTGTTTTGTGTCCTATCATGTCATCTATCTTAGAAAACATTCCATGTGCATTGGGAAAGAATGTGTGTTTTTTCTTCTTTGGGATGGAAAGTTCTATATGTGTCAGTTAAGTCCATTTGAGGTAGAATATTGTTCAATGCCACAATATCTTTATTGACATTTTGTTTGGAAGAGCTATCCATTTTTGACAGTAGGGTGTTAAAATCCCATACTCTAATAGCATTGTTGTCTATATCTTTCTTGATGTCATCCAAGATTTTCCTTATGTATTTGGGTGCTCCTATGTTGGGCGCATATATGTTTATAATATTATGCCTTCTTGATGAATTCTTCCCTTGAGGATTATGAAGTGACCTTCTGGGTCTCTTTTTATGGCCCTATGATAAGTGTGGGGAAAAAAAAGACTTCTATACTGGTAAAAACGAGTAGTGTGTTATTGGAACATGAGTGAAGTATAAGAATGAAAATTAAAATACAATATGAAAGATATAATAAGGAAAACCAGTCAAACAATGCTATTAGACAGAAAAATAAGTTGATGACAACAAAACAGAAAGAAGAGAAATAAAAAATACTGATAAAATAAAAGAAGTTTAAAAATAATAATACAAATAAACAATAAAATGCTAGTTCTATGGGATAGCAAAGTGAAATTTGTCTCAGTTTCATAGTTTTTTGGGTTAGCCTTATGCTCCCTCTTTGATCTGTCTGACTTTTCAAAACCCCATGTGTTATTGTCTCACTTGGGGGAAGAAAAAAAGAGAGAGAAGAAAGAAAAAATAAGCCTCCTGCTTTCTTTAGATCTGCTGAGATAGTTCTGCTATTCCTGGATGCCACAGGAAGAAGGGGGCTGGGTTTTGCTTTTCTCCCTTCCTATGGTTTTGTAAGGATGGGGGCCAGGTCCCTATTCTTGCTAGACTACAATATTCACAGTTGCTCAGTCTCCATTCCAGGTCCTCTGTAAGTTGCAGGGGCCCCCACTGTTCATCTGTGCCAGGCCTGTGCCTTTAATCCACTAGTCATGCCTAGGTCCATGTGGTGGGCCTCCTCATTGCTGTTTGTGAACACACCATGGCTGGAGTCCACCCTGGCTGGAGCCCACTGCTGGGCAAGCAGTGGGAGTCAACTGCTGGGCTAGTGGTTGGAGTCAAGATCCAATGCATGGCTCAAATCAGACTCAAGGAGAGCACTGTGAATCAGGGGCCAGAATCAGTCAACAGGGCAAGCAGTGACAGTAAGCCTCCGGGAAATTGGCAAGACTCAGTTGCTGGGCTAGCAGCCCAAGTGAAGCACAGGTGAGCAACTGGATTCAGTTGCTGGGGGAGTGATGTGAGCCAGCTGCTGTGTGAGAGTTGTTTACAAAGTGGCTGAGACTTTTTTTAGTAAAAGCCTCTTGTTTAAGCCTGCTTTTCTTAGCAAGCACACAGCTTTTCACACAGCCGAACTTTCTAATCAGCCAAGAGACTATCCTGGTCTGGGTTCCACACATCCCAATTCTTGTCCCTTCTCCAGGTGTCACCTGGGCCCCCAATTTCTCTGATAATGACCTAGCTGGTGTCCACAGTCCCAGTGGGTGTACACCATCTCTGTGTGTCTCCAATTTCATCTCTATTCCCCCCAGCAACTTCAAGCATCCAGGTCCCTCCTGGTGCTGGGCTGCCCTTCCTGCTGTGGTAGGGGAGGGAGCTGGTGATCTAACTCTCCTCCAAGTATCTTGTGGCAGGTGCTGGGCATGGGGCCACAGTAGCCTAGGTGCCTGCTCAGATCCCAGGGACCTTAGTGTCCCAATGCAATCTTCTCACCATCTGTTTTTCAATGTTCTCTACAATTTTTGGCCTCCAAACTTTATATAAGCTGGGGTTCTGTTGGCTATTCACTCTGTTCCTCAGAAGGTTGGCTAGGTATTCCAGCTGCACATAGGGAGAAGGGCTCCCCTCCCACCTAACTTGCTGCCATCTTTTTTAGATCTTGATGTGTTTTAATCATGGTTCTTCATCCTTATATTGATTGCTTTGTGCCCTGCAGCTGACTTCTTCTTTTAGCCTTTTAGCGAAGAATACCATGGAAATTTGAGATAGACTAGTAATACTTATCTTATGGATTATGATATTACAAATTTGCCATCCTTTACATTATTTCCACTTTTCAAGTTTGCACTTGAATAACTTGTATGAAGTCATTTTGACAGGTGGTTATATACACACAGGTTATGCTTAATGAATGCTTAAGCATCCAGACAAAAAGCAAATATTGCAGCCAATTATCCAAAGGCTTTGTAGGCATGAGGCCAACTATGCAGAAGCTTGCCTTTTACCAGCTTTCTCCTCACTGCTGAAAATAGGAGAATACATTGACCAAATTTAGCCCCTAAGGAGACTGGATCTTATAGCTCCAATTCTGTTAATATTTTGCTAAATCCACTGTTATGGGTTAAATTGTATTCCCCCAAAATTCATTTGTTGAAGTCCTAATCCTTTAGTGCCTCACTAGGTGAACTTATTTAGAAATTGAGTTATCATAGATATAACTAGTTAAAATGAGGCCATGCTGGTGGAGTAAGGCAGGCCCCTAATCCAATATGATTGGTGTATTTATAAAATGGGGATATTTAAACACACACACACAATACTACATAAGGATGAGGACAAAAATCAGGGTGATGTTTCTACAGGACAAAGGATACCAAAGATTATCGACAAACCACCAGAAGTTAGGCAGAAGTCATGAAACAGATTTTGCCTCACAGCCTTCAAAAGGAACAAACCCTCCAGAACCTGAGACAATAAATTTCTGTCTTTAGTCACATAATTTGGGATACTATAATATAGCAGCCCTAACGAACTAATACATTCAAATTTCAGTTGCTTTACCAGGCCTAGCCTAGTCTCCAAACTCCTAATCAAGAAAATGTTACCTTTATTGCAACTCCCTTCTTCGATCTTCCAGCTAACCTTATCTCTGTGATATTTAGTGCCTCTTCCTTCCTCTTCCTGTTATGGAATATACACTTATTCCATTTCAGCTGTTTCCACACCTGCTCTACCCTACTTCTTCCCCTCCTCATTCTCTATTAGTTTGTTCAATTATACATTGCAAAAACTTTTCCATCTTTTTCCAAGTATTTCTTTTTTTAATTCCTCACCCAAGGATAGGTTTATTGATATTTTTAGAAACAAAGGAGGAGATAGAGATAGAGAGAGAGAGATCAGTTGCCTTCCATGCCATCCTGAGAGGATCAAACCTGAAAGGTATGTGCCCTGATTGGGGAGCATACCATAATGTTTTTCATGTAAGGCTGATGCTCCAACCAACTGAGCTACCTGGCAAGGGCTTTCCAAGTATTTCTTCTGCTTTTTAAAAAACTTTAAATAAAAACTGGCTTTTTAAAAAATTATAGCTATTGGCATAATCATACTTTGAAATCTGTTATCATGAACTAATGTTCTGTGGCTGATATCTTGCCTCTGATTCTTTCTTCATCTGTCTACAACAATTTTTCCCTACTCTTTCATATTTCCTATTTCTGTTCCTTCCTTTTGTGATTTCCAAGTCTTGGACATCCCACTCTTCTGCTAGGCTATTGATCCTGTGTTTTCCCTTTCTTTCTTTTTTTAAAATATATTTTATTAATTATGCCATTACAGTTGTCCCATTCCCCCCTTCATTCCTCTCCACCCTGCACACCTCCTCCCACCCACCTTTCCCCTCTTTAGTTCATAAGTTCTTTAGCTTCTACATTTCCCACACTACTCTTGCCCTCCCCCTATTTTCTTCCCACCATCTATGCTACTTATTCTTTGTACCTTCTCCCCCCTTCTCCTCTTCCAACTCCCCTGTTGCTAACTTTCCATGTGATCTCCATTTTTGTGGCTCTGCTCCTGTTTTAGGTTTCCACTTAGTTTACATTTGTTTTAGATATAGTTGTTAATAACTGTGAGTTTGCTGTCCTTTCACTGTTCATATTTTTTATCTTCTTTTTCTTAGATAAGTCCCTTTAACATTTCATATAGTAAGGACTTGGTGATGATGAACTCCTTGAACTTGACCTTATCTGGGAAGCACTTTATCTGTCCTTCCATTCTAAATGAAAGCTTTGCTGGATAGAGCAATCTTGGGTGTAGGTCCTTGGACTTCATGACTTGGAACACTTCTTTGCAGCCCCTTCTTTCCTGTAAGGTCCCTTTTGAGAAATCAGCTGGCAGTCTGATGGGAACTCCTTTGTAGGTGACTCTCTCCTTATCTCTTGCTACTTCTAGAATACTCTCCTTCATTTTAATCTTGGCTAATGTAATTATGATGTGCCTTGGTGTGTTCCTCTTTGGGTCCACCTTCTCTGGGACTCTCTGAGCTTCCTGTCCTTCCTGGAAGTTTATTTCCTTGGCCAGATTGGGGAAGTTCTTCTTTATTATTTGTTCAAATAACTTTTCCACTTGTTGCTCTTCCTCTTCCCCTTTTGGTATTCCTATAATTTGGATGTTGGGACATTTAAGATATCCTGGAGGTTCCTAAGCCTCTCCTTATTTTTTTGAATTCTTGTTTCTTCATTCTTTTCTGTTTGGTTGTTTCTTCCTTCTGGTTCACTCCATTGATCTGAGTCCCAGTTTTTTTTTCCATCACTATTGGATCCCTGTGTATTTTCCTTCATTTCACTTCGTGTAGCCTTCATTTTTTTCATCTAATTTACAACCAAAATTAATCAGTTAGGTGAGCATCCTGATCACCAGTGTTTTGAACTGTGCATCTGATAGGTTGGCTATCTCTTGGTTGCTTAAAAGTATTGGCTCTGAGGCTTTGATTTGTTCTCATTAAGCCATTTTTGGTCAGGTTGAGCCTGTTACATATGAGTGGTGGAGGCTTAGGTGTTCACCAGGGTGGGGCAATCCACGTCCCTGGGTTGTGACCTGTATGTGGGGCAGAGTCTGAGAGGGCTCAATGGCATTCATTCCACGCTCTTTCAGATTTCAGTCCCCTCTGCCACTTCCCACAAGCTGGCACCTTTTTAATTGGTGCTTTCAGGATTTATTTCCTATCACTGGGGCCCTGGGTTGTGCCGTCTGTCTTGCTGCCCATTTTTGCCTAGTTTATCTGCGTGCGAATGTGTGACCAAGGTCAGCCCTGTGCTGCCTGCACTCCCAGGTCTGTCTGCTACTGCCTTTTCCTGCTGGGATTCCTCTCAGCTGGCTGCTGACTCTGCCCCTCTTACTGGTCTAGTTGAATGGTTATTGGACCTGTACGGTTCAATTTTCTATCTGTTCTGGTTGTGTGTTTGTTTCTAAATCTTTGTTTCCTTAATTTTGGTTGTGCAAGGAGGCACAGTATTTCCACCTACACCTCCATGTTGGCTGGAAGTTTCTTCCATTGCTTTCTTAACCAAGCTGGACTTCTTGAGGTATTTCTTTGGTATTACCTGTGACATCCTAAAATTCTTTGCAGTCTTGACTTTCTGACATATTGACTATCAACAATAAGTTACTCACACTGCTGATTTCTCCAACTTTGTTGGATAAAGTGACAAAATAGTATTCACCCATTCTCAGCAGGGTTCTCACTATTGCAAAGCCATTATGGCACTTTTATAGCAATTCTTCTGTTCTGATTTCCTCTCTAATGCAATTCACTTCACTTCAGGTGCTGGCAAATTATCTTCCACTTTGATGAGGTTCTCCCTAAAGGACTTAGTACCCTCCATATTTAAAAATAGATTTCCTTGCATTCCTTCTACAGATAACTCCATGCTTTGTATTCCTCATAATTGTCTATGCAGTCAACCAGTGGGAGCCTCCAAATGTGAACCCAAATTTTCTTTCCCGAGAATATTTTCTGTTTATATCTTAGCCCGTATTTCAAGAAGCATTTATACCATGCCCCAATTACATTTTAATTTTCAATTTCATGCCTTGGCTAATACTTCTTGCTTCTGAGTGCTGCTATTTTTTACTCTTCATCTTGTCCATAGAAAATAATTTCCTCAATTTAAGACCCAACTCAAATGCTGCCTCTTTATCAAACCTTTCCTTATCACCTACCTGGTAATGACCTTTTCCTTCTTATGGCACACATTCTACAAATATTATAGTGATTATTTTATGATTCTAATGTATGCATTCAGCTTTTAGATATTAATAGATTTTAAGCTTTTTAGCTCAGGCACAAAGTTTTATTAATTTTTATATCCCCTATGTAACCTGTAAATAACAGATGTAAAAATAGCATTGAATAAATAAATAAATTTTAATTGGCTGTTAAATAATTATAGCCATAGTTACAAATAACTAGTCGCATGTATAATTATTCATCCAAGTGTCTGGAAATAGTTAAACATAAAATTTTCAGTATAGAAACCTCATTTTTTCAAGATGATAAGATAATCTTACGAAAGAAGACCAAACACTGATCTGGTTTGGTCACTATAGGTTTGTTTCCATTTTCTAAAATTGCTAAGAATGATTTTAAAGTTAGTTGAAAACAGTGGCTAACCTGGTTGATGGCATGTTATTTGGAAAGTTTGCAGTAACAGTTAGCCAAGTAGAGCCAAGGTTTAATAACCTTGGTGGATGTGAGGCGGGATAGTAAGAAGCTATGAAAATTCCTGGACAAGTGGTATGGGGAAACAGATAAGAAAGTTACAGCCACCTGGTGAATCACAAGAACTTATCTCCCCTCACCAAGGACTCTGGAGAGTGAATGATCTATACCTTACCTCTCTAACCAAAGCATACAGAGTTTGAATCCCCCTGGTCTCAGAAACAGATAACAGAGACCCAATTAATGTCATTTGTGCAAGTTAAACCCAAGGACACATGAAATCAGGGGAACAAAGAACAAAAACCTCATTAGAATCCAGAGAGATTCAAGATAAAAGTAAAACAGTATAACAGATGAAAGAATACTCCTAGAACCACCTATGTTCTTTTTTATGTAACGACATATGTAAAAATGCACCTGGAAAGCTAATGAATACTCTGTTGAAAACAAACCCTAAATTTCTCACATGCAAAAAAAAAAATAAAAAGATAAAAAGCCCTCAGAACAAAGATGCAGAACAAGCTCACTCTGAGCATGCCCATGCTCATTTTCAGACATGAACTTTTTATATCCTCCTAAACTCTTAAGGGTCTCAAGGAGACTTGCAGACAGGGGAGCAGTGGGAAGCAGCAACTTGATCTAAGCTTACCCCTTGATGCTGTCTCCAGGGCCTCCTCTTTTCTTTGACTTTTAGGTGACCTAACAGCAGCCCTGCCTTGAATCACTACTTTCTTACAACTTTTCTAGTGAACCCAAACAGCCTGCCTCGACTCTCTCTTGTTACTTCTTCTATCCTGTCCTTTATTTGTTTCACTGAACCCAGCCTTAATAAATATCCTCTCAAAATCATCTGGACCTGTGTTATGAAATCTTGACAACATGCAGTCAAGAATCCACACATTACAGGCCAGCCTGAGTCAGACTCACTCTGGGCCAATGCCTCTCTGGTAACAGATGTGGTGGAGGGTGAAGGTGGCAGGATGGCCAAGGTACTCATCCTGATGGCCAAAGGCACTTCATATTTGCCAAGATTAGAACCAAAAGAACTAAGTTTAAACTGAAGCACAGGAAGTGATGTATACATGGGTCAAAAGTAATCAAACTGTACACTATGTGCTCTTTATTGTACTTTAATTATACTTCAATAAAATTATTTATTAAGTTATTTTTAAAAACCTATACCAAATAAAATTCAAACCGAAACAACAACAAAAGTCTAGGGAATCTAATACATAAAAGTTTTTTTACTATAAAGTTATTTCTTAATTGAGAGAGGTTATAAGGATAAAGGAGAAACATGTTTTTTTCTCTATATGTAGGTAAGTAAAAATGTACAAAGCTATCAAAAGCATTCTTTTAGTGTGTATGTCTATGATAATTTTTTTACATTTACACAGAATATTATTTATGGTTTCTCAAAGCGTTTTCAGTGTAGGCATTCTACAAGATACACTAATATAATTCAGGGAAATGCAAATACAAAACCAGAAGGATAAATTCTAGACTTCTATTTTTTGTGAACTCAGAAAAGTAACAATGCATAAAATTCTGCCATTTAGAAACAAAAAAAGAGAGATTTATACCAAACATTCTGTTTTTTGTTGTTGTTGTTTTTGGACATTAATTAGACATCTTTTGTGAGGTATGCCTAGAAATTGCTAGTGTGGCCCATCTCCATTTGACTTTATCTCCTCTCCTGTCTTCTAATCTTTCTCTTTATAACTTCTTTCTTATCCTTTATGCATAATTGAGTTGAAAGATGGAACAAAGAAACCTACAAATGAATTTGTTTTGATTACAACTTATGTTACTTTTTATAATGTTGAACCACACATTGTTGACTGGATATGACATTTTGTTATTGGCGAAGAGAGCATATGCTTTTGAATTATATAAGTCTAACTTTGAATTCTAGTACTACTATTTATCCCCAGTGACTTTGAGCCAATATTTACTTTGCAAAATTGTTGGGAATTTTCAATGAAATAGTGCACATAACAAACAACTCATTGCCAGGCACATAGTAGTTAATACATAGTAGGTATTATTCTGTTTCTATTTAGAGTGACATCTTATCATTTTTATTTAAACACCACAAGTTGCATTGGCCTTAAGTTCTGTTTTTATAATGCTAACAATTTAAATGTGAGTCAAGTTTAACCCACATCTACTCCTCCACTCTGGCCTCCAACTTTCCCAAAGTACTTTCCCTAGAAAGACGGAGATGACCTCCCAAGTTTCATGAACCATTGCAAGCAGAGTGGGGAGGAGACAAAAAGCTGTCTATTTCATGCAATTTTTGTATAACTAGTCCACACTCACTGTTTTTTATGTTTTTCTTTTGTCTCCCCAGGCTATTACTCCTCAGGAAAAAACTGTCTTTAGTGCCAAGCACAGCAACATGTTTGCTGTAAAGTTCTGAGCAAAGAATAACAGAACTTTTATCACAACAAATGCTTCTTTCTACTCAGAATTTGACATCATAATGAACTTAGTTCCTTGCAAAAGGAGAATAGCTGCCTAAGACACTCTCAAGGGAAATCTTCTTAGGTATATTAACCTGTTTTTCTGGGCAATTGATGTCCTAACATTTTCAAGAAAAAAATTTCTTTTTATTTAATATAAATAAAGTTTATGCCCTGGCTGGTGTAGCTCAGTGGATTGAGCGCAGGCCTGTGAATCAGAGGATCACAGTTCGATTCCAAGTCAGGGCACATGCCTGGGTTGCAGGCCAGTTCCCAGCAGGGGACACAGGAAAGGCAACCACACATTGATATTTCTCTCCCTCTCTCCTTCCCTTCCCCTCTAAAGATAAATAAATAAAATCTTTAAAAAAATAAATAAAGTTTACTTCAGGACATCTAAACTTCAGTTTACATAAGGAGCACTACAGAAATCTACACAAATGGAAAGTATCAAAAGATTTAATAATTTTTTCACTTTTACTTTTCAGAAAAGTATTATAGGAAAAGAGTTCAGGAGATTTTGAGAAGTTCTGGCCAAGATGGAGACATAGGTAGAAATGCTTCACTTCCTTGCACAACCAAAAGGATAACAACCAATTTATAAACAAGAACAACCAGAACTGCCAAAAAATCAAACTTCATGGAACTCCGACAAACAAGATGTTTTCTCCATCTCTTCCTCTCTCTCTAAAAATAAATAAATAAAATATTTTTTTTTAAAAAATTCAAAAAAATGAGAAGAGGCTGAGGAACCTCTGGTAAACTTTAAACACTTCAACATCTGAATCATAGGGGTGCCAGAAGGAGAAGAATAAGAGAAAAATTGAAAACTTATTTGAACAAATAATAAAGAAAATCTTTCCCAATCTGGCAAAGGAATTAGACTTTCAGGAAGTCCAGGAAGCTCAGAGAGTCCCAAAGAAGTTGGACCCAAAGAAGCACACACAAAAGCATGTCATAAATACATTACCCAGGATTAAAGATAAAGAAAGAATCTTAAAAACAGTAAGAGAGAAGGACATAGTTACCTACAAAGGAGTTCCAATAAGACTATCAGATGATTTCTCAAAAGAAACCTAACAGGCAAGAAGGGGCTGGGAAGAAGTATTCAAAGTCATGAAAGGCAAGTACCTACATCCAAGATTATTCAATCCAGCAAAGCTATCATTTAGAATGGAAGGACAGATAAAGTGCTTCCAAAATAAGGTCAAGTTAAAAGGGGGCATCATCACCAAGTTTTTATTACATGAAATGTTAAAGGAAAACAAGGTAATCAGAAATATAAACAATAAAATGACAACAAACTCACAACTATCAATAATTGAACTGAAAAAAAAATCCAAAGACAAACTGAAGAAACAACTAGAACAAGAACAGAATCACTGAATTGGAAATCACATGAAGGGTTATCATTACAGAGCAGTTGGGGGGAAATGGGAGAGTAGGTACAGGGAATAGGAAGCATAAATGGTATGTAAATATAGACAGCAGGAGGTTAAGAATAGTATGGCAAATGGAGAAGCCAAAGAACTAATATGAATAGCCCATGGACATGAACTAAGGTGGCGGGAGTTGGAGAAGGGTGGGGTAGGGTACAGGGTGGAGGAGTATAAAAAGGAGAAAAAATGGGGGCAGCTGTAATAGCATATCACTAAAATATACTTAAAAAAAGAAAAAGATTTTAAATGAATCTTTGACAGTATTTTTTAAATGAACAAAAAATTTAATTTTCATGTGATAATAGTTATAAAAACATTTACCATCTCATTCAGTTGATTTTACATACTTAAAATACTATTTTTTAAACAAATATGCAATGTTTTCCTGTCCTTATTGCTTCTTTAATTATTAAGATTCCTGAGATTGTGAATATAGCCAGAGTCACTTTTTACTAAAAAAGGTTAGTTGGCCATTATCTTATGGACTTGGTAGTTTACTATGTATTTTTATATGTACCTAATTGAATAATTATTTCTAGTTTTGTTGAAGTTTTTTCTGTTTTCTAAGAGAGTCATTTAATATGACATATTTTAAATTATTAGTCATTTTAAAGTAAACTATTAGCACTTCCAAATTATTTTATTTTTCCTTAATTTAAATTGTTCTTTTTATAACGTGTTTTGAAAAACATGGGGAAAGTTTACTTACATGGAATTTGTGCAGTTTTTTTATTTAATTATTTTTCAAGTAGAGTTTTCTGTCTTCTACTCCCATCCCAGCCCACCCTCCTGTGCTTCCCACCTCCTTACCATTTCAAACCCCCTTAGCTGTTGTCCATGTGTCCTTCACACTAGTTCCTCTAAATCCCTCCCCCTTTTCCCCTGAAATTCCCTCTCCTCTACCCTCTGATCACTGTCACCCTGTTCTCTATTTTAGTGTCTTTGTTTTTATTTTGCTGCTTGTTTGTTTTGTTGTTTAGCTTCCTGCTAAAGGTGAGATCATATGGTATTTGTCTTTCAATCCCTGGCTTATTTCACTCAGCATAATGCTTTCCAGTTCCATCTATGCTGTTGCAAGGGTAGGAGCTCCTTTCTTTCTGCTGCATAGAATTCCATTGTGTATATGTATCATGATTTTTTGATCCATTCATTTACTGACAGGCACCTAGGTTGCTTCCAGCTCTTGGCTATTATAAATTGTGCTGCTATGAACACTGGGGTGAATAGGTTCTTTTGGATTGGTGTTTTACGGTTCTTAGGATATAATCCCAGCAGTGGAATTGCTGGGTCAAAAAGCAAGTCCATTTTTAGTTTTCTGAGAAAATTCCATACTGTTTTCCACAGTGGTTGTACCAGTCTTCAATCCCACCAACAATGGATTAGAGTCCCCTCTTCTCCACAACCTCTCCAACACTTGTTGTTTATTGCTTTGTTTATGATGGCCATTCTGACCAGTGTAAAGTGGTATCTCACTGTGGTTTTAATTTGCATCTCTCTGATGGCTAGTGATATTGAGCATCTTTCCATGTGTCTCTGGATTTTCTGTATGTCCTCCTTGGAGAAGTGTCTGTTCAAGTCCTTTGCCAACTTTTTAGTTGGGTTGCTTGTCTTCTTTTTTTAAAAATTTTATTTAGTTATTTTTCAAGTACAGTTTTTTGTCTATTTTTCCCATCCCAGCCTCCCCCACCCCTTGCTCCCCACCTCCCTCCCATTTCCACCCCCCTTAGTTCTCGTCCCTGTGTCCTTCCTATTTGTTCCTCCAAGTCCCTCCCCCTGTTTCCCCTTAACTTCCCTTCCTTCTCCCCTCTGGTCACTATCCCCTTGTTCTCTATTTCAGTGTCTTTGTTTTTTTTTTTGCTTGCTTGTTTGTTTTGTTGTTTAGCTTCCTGTTAAAGGTGAGATCATATGGCATTTGTATTTCAGCACCTGGCCTATTTCACTCAGCATAATACTTTCCAGTTCCATCCATGTTGTTGCAAAAGGTAGTAGCTTCTTCTTTCTCTCTGCAGCATAGAATTCCATTGTGTATATGTACCACAATTTTCTGATCCATTCATTTACTGATGGGCAACTAGGTTGCTTCCAACTCTTGGTTATTGTAAATTGTTCTGCTATGAACATTGTGGTGCATAGGTTCTTTGATATTGATGTTTTAGGATTCTTAGGATATAATCCTAGCAGTGGAATTGCTTGGTCAAAAGGGAGGTCGATTTTTATTTTTCTGAGAAAATTCCATACTGTTTTTCATAATGGCTGCACCAGTCTGCAATCCCACCAACAGTGAACTAAGGACCCCGTTTCCCCACAACCTCTCCAACATTTGTTGTTTGTTGCTTTGTTTATGATAGCCATCTTGACTGATGTAAAGTGGTATCTCATTGTGGTTTTAATTTGCATCTCTCTTATAGCTAACGATACTGAGCATCTCTTCATGTGTCTCTGAATGTTCTGTATGTCCTCCTTGGAGAAGTGTTTGTTCAAGTCCTTTTCCCATTTTTGTAATTGGGTTGGGTGTCTTCTTAGAGTGCAGTCATGTAAGTTCTTTGTATATTTTGGAGATTAAACCTTTGTCTGAGGTATCATTGGCAAATATGTTTTCCCATACAGTTGGTTGTCTTGCTAATTTAATATTGTTTTCTTTAGCCATGCAGAAGCTTTTTATTTTGATGGGATCCCATTTGTTTATTCGTTCCTTTACATTCCTTGCTCTAGGGGACATATCAGTAAAGAAGTTGCTGCGTGAAATATCTGAGATTTTCTTGCCAATGTTCTCCTCTAGGACTTTAATGGTGTCACGACATATTTAAGTCTTTTATCCACCTTGAATTTATTTTGGTGTATGGTGTAAGTCTGTGCTCAAGTTTCATTTTTTTGCACATGGCTGTCCAGTTCTCCCAACACCATTTGTTGAAGAGGCTATCTTTACTCCATTTTATGTTACTGACCCCTTTGTCCAATATTAATTGACTGTAGAGAGTTGGGTTGATTTCTGGGCTCTCTGTTCTGTTCCATTGGTCTATGTGCCTGTTTTTATGCCAGTACCAGGCTGTTTTGATTACAGTGGCTTTGTAATACAGTTTGATATCAGGTATTGTGATCCCTCCTACTTTGTTCTTCTTTCTCAAAAGAGCAGATGCTATTCGGGCTTGTTTATGGTTCCATATAAATTTTTGAAGTGTTTGTTCTATGTCTGTGAAATATACCATTGGTACTTTAATAGGTATTGCATTGAATCTGTATATTGCTTTGGGTAGTATGGACATTTTGATGATGTTAATTCTTCCAATCCATGAACAAGGTATATGTTTCCATTTGTTTGTGTCTTCCTTGATTTCGTTCTTCAGTGCTGTGTAGTTTTCTGCATACAGGTTTTTTACCTCCTTAGTTAGGTTTATTCTCAGATATTTTTTCTTTTTGCTATATCGAATGGGATTTTTTTCTTTATTTCTGCTTCTGCTGATTCACTGTTGGTATACAAAAATGCCTTTGATTTCTGGATATTGACTTTGTAACCAGCTGTTTTGCAAACTCATTAATTAGTTTGAGCGGTTTTTGGGTAGAGTCTATAGGATTTTCCATGTACACTATCATGTCATCTGCAAACAGTGACAGTTTTGCTTCCTCCTTTCCTATTTGGATGCCTTTTATTTCCTTTTCTTGCCTGATCACTGTGGCTAAAACTTCCAATACTATATTGAATAGAAGTGGTGAAAGTGGACATCCTTGTCTTGTTCCTGATCTTAGTGGAAAAGCTTTTAGTTTTTTCCCATTGAGTATGATACTGGCTGTAGATCTCTCATATATGGCCTTTATTATTTTGAGAAATGCTCCCTGTATTCCCACTTTTCTGAGTGTTTTTATCATAAATGGGTGTTGTACCTTATTGAAAGCTTTTTCCGCATCTATTGATAGGGTCATGTGATTTTTGTCTTTGCTTTTGTTTATGTGATGTATTACATTTACTGATTTGTGAATATTGAACCATTCTTGCATCCCTGGGATGAATCCTTTTTCATTTCTGATTGTGTTTATTTGTGTCCTCTCTCTTCTTTTCTTGATGAACCTACTTAAAGGCTTGTCTATTTTGTTTATCTTCTCAAAGAACCAACTCCTGGATTCATTGATCCTTAAAATTGTGCTTTTAGTTTCTATGTCATTTAATTCTGCTCTAATCTTGGTTATTTCCTTCCTTCTGCTTGCTCTGGTCTGTCTTTGTTGTTGTTCCTTGAGTTCTTGCAGATGTAGGGTTAGGTTGTTTGTTTGAAATGTTTCTATCTTCTTTGGGTAGGCCTGTATTGCTATAAACTTCCCTCTCAGGACTGCCTTCACTGTGTCCCATAAGTTTTGGGTTGTTGTGAGATCATTTTCATTTGTTTCCAAAAACGTTTTGATTTCTTCCCTAATTTCATTCTTGACCCATTCATTGTTTAATAGCATACCATTCAGTCTCCATGATTTCGGGTGCTTTGGGTTTTTTTCTTTGGGGTTGGTTTCTAATTTCAGTTCCTTGTGGTCAGAGAAGATGCTTGGTATGATTTCAATTTTCTTGAATTTTTTGAGGCTCGTTTTGTGTCCTATCATGTGGTCTATCTTTGAAAATGTTCCATGTGCATTTGAAAAGAATGTGTATTTAGCTTTTTTGGGATGAAGGGCTCTATATATATCAGTTAAGTCCATTTCATCTAGGGTGTTGTTTAATGCCACAACATCTTTGTTGATATTTTGTTTGGAAGATCTGTCCATTTTTGATAGTAGGGTGTTCAAATCCCCTACTATAATTGTGTAGCTGTCAATATCTTTCTTGAAGTCCTCTAAGATTTTCTTGATATATTTGGGTGCCCCTGTGTTTGGAGCATATATGTTTACAATGTTAATGTCTTCTTGGTGGATTCTTCCTATGAGTATAATGAAGTGACCTTCTGGGTCTCTTTTTATGGCCTTTTTTAAAAGTCTATTTTGTCTGATATGAGAATTGCTACCCCAGCTTTTTTTTCTTGTCCGTTTGCTTGGAAAACTTGTTTCCAGCCTTTCACTTTTAGTCTGTGATGGTCTTTTGTCCTGAGGTGGGTCTCTTGTAGGCAGCATATGTGTGGGTCATGCTTTCTTATCCATTGAGCTATTCTGTGTCTTTTGATTGGAGCATTTAATCCATTTATGTTTAAGGTTATTATTGATAGGTATTGTCTTCTTAGAGTGGAGTCATGTAAGTTCTTTGTATATTTTGGAGATTAAACCCTTGTGTGAGGTGTCATTGGCAAATATGTTTTCCCATACAGTTGGTTGTCTTTTAATTTTATTTTTTTTATTATTTTTTTTTTCTGGTAGCCTTGCTGATGCTTTTCTTTTTTATTTTCTTTTTATTTATTTATTTATTTATTTATTTATTTATTTATTTATTTTAATTTTATTTAGTTATTTTTCAAGTACAGTTTTGTTGTCTATTTCTCCCATCCCAGGCCCCCTGCCCCGTGCTCCCCACCTCCCTCCCATTTCCTCCCCCCCCCCTTAGTTCTCGTCCCTGTGTCCTTCCTATTTGTTCCTCCAAATCCCTCCCCCTTTTTCCCCTTAACTTCCCTTCCTTCTCCCCTCTGGTCACTATCCCCTTGTTCTCTATTTCAGTGTCTTTGTTTTTTGGGTTTTTTTTTTCTGCTTACTTGTTTGTTTTGTTGTTTAGCTTCCTGTTAAAGGTGAGATCATATGGTATTTGTCTTTCAGCACCTGGCCTATTTCACTCAGCATAATGCTTTCCAGTTCCATCCATGTTGTTGCAAAGGGTAGTAGCTCCTTCTTTCTCTCTGCAGCATAGAATTCCATTGTGTATATGTACCACAATTTTCTGATCCATTCATTTACTGATGGGCACCTAGGTTGCTTCCAACTCTTGGCTATTGTAAATTGTGCTGCTATGAACATTGTGGTGCATAGGTTCTTTGATATTGATGTTTTAGGATTCTTAGGATATAATCCTAGCAGTGGAATTGCTGGGTCAAAAGGCAGGTCGATTTTTATTTTTCTGAGAAAAATCCATACTGTTTTCCATAATGGTTGTACCAGTCTGCACTCCCACCAACAGTGAACTAAGGACCCCGTTTCCCCACAACCCCTCCAACATTTGTTGTTTGTTGCTTTGTTTATGATAGCCATCCTGACTGGTGTAAAGTGGTATCTCATTGTGGTTTTAATTTGCATCTCTCTGATAGCTAATGATATTGAGCATCTCTTCATGTGTCTCTGAATGTTCTGTATGTCCTCCTTGGAGAAGTGTTTGTTCAAGTCCTTTTCCCATTTTCTAATTGGGTTGGGTGTCTTCTTAGAGTGGAGTCGTGTAAGTTCTTTGTATATTTTAGAGATTAAACCTTTGTCTGAGGTATCATTGGCAAATATGTTTTCCCATACAGTTGGTTGTCTTTTTAATTTAATACTGTTTTCTTTAGCCATGCAGAAGCTTTTTATTTTGATGAGATCCCATTTGTTTATTCTTTCCTTTACATTCCTTGCTCTAGGGGACATATCAGTAAAGAAGTTGCTGCGTGAAATATCTGAGATTTTTTTTGCCAATGTTCTCCTCTAGGACTTTAATGGTGTTATGACTTACATTTAAGTCTTTTATCCACCTTGAATTTATTTTGGTGTATGGTGTAAGTCTGTGCTCAAGTTTCATTTTTTTGCATGTAGCTGTCCAGTTCTCCCAACACCATTTGTTGAAGAGGCTATCTTTACTCCATTTTATGTTACTGCCCCCTTTGTCGAATATTAATTGACTGTAGAGAGTTGGGTTGATTTCTGGGCTCTCTGTTCTGTTCCATTGGTCTATGTGCCTGTTTTTATGCCAGTACCAGGTGTTTTGATTACAGTGGCCTTGTAATACAGTTTGATATCAGGTATTGTGATCCCCCCTACATTGTTCTTCTTTCTCAAAAGAGCAGCTGCTATTCGAGCTCGTTTATGGTTCCATATAAATTTTTGAAGTGTTTTTTCTATGTCTGTGAAATATGCCATTGGTACTTTAATGGGTATTGCATTAAATCTGTATATTGCTTTGGGTAGTATGGACATTTTGATAATGTTAATTCTTCCAATCCATGAACAAGGTATATGTTTCCATTTGTTTGTGTCTTCCTTGATTTCGTTCTTCAGGGCTGTGTAGTTTTCTGCATACAGGTTTTTTACCTCCTTGGTTAGGTTTATTCCCAGATATTTTATTTTTCTTTTTGCTATATCAAATGGGATTTTTCTCTTTATTTCTGCTTCTGCTGATTCACTGTTGGTATACAAAAATGCCTTTGATTTCTGGATATTGACTTTATAACCAGCTGTTTTGCCAAACTCATCAATTAGTTTGAGGAGTTTTTGGGTAGAGTCTATAGGATTTTCCATGTACACTATCATGTCATCTGCAAACTGTGACAGTTTTGTTTCCTCCTTTCCTATTTGGATGTCTTTTATTTCCTTTTCTTGCCTGATCACTGTGGCTAAAACTTCCAATACTATATTGAATAGAAGTGGTGAAAGTGGACAACCTTGTCTTGTTCCTGATCTTAGTGGAAAAGCTTTTAGTTTTTTCCCATTGAGTATGATATTGGCTGTAGGTCTCTCATATATGGCCTTTATTATTTTGAGAAATGCTCCTTGTATTCCCACTTTGCTGAGTGTTTTTATCATAAATGGGTGTTGTACCTTATCGAAAGCTTTTTCTGCATCTATTGATATGATCATGTGATTTTTGTCTTTGCTTTTGTTTATGTGATGTATTACATTTACTGATTTGCGAATATTGAACCATCCTTGCATTCCTGGGATGAATCCTACTTGATCATGGTGTATGATCTTTTTGATATGTTGTTGGATGCGATTTGCCAATATTTTGTTGAGGATTTTAGCATCTATGTTCATCAGCGATATTGGCCTGAAGTTTTCTTTCTTTGTTGTGTCTCTATCTGGTTTTGGAATTAAGATGATGCTGGCTTCATAAAAAGAATTTGGAAGTTTTCCATTCTTCTGAATTTTTTGAAATAGTCTGTGGAGAATAGGGGTTATCTCTTCCTTAAATGCTTTGTAGAATTCTCCTGTGAAACCATCTGGTCCGGGGCTTTTGTGTGCTGGGAGTTTTTTGATTACTGCTTCAATTTCTTTTGCTGTTATTGGTGAATTTAGATTTTCTGCTTCTTTTTCACTGAGTTTTGGAAGATTGTATTTTTCTAGAAATGTGTCCATTTTCCCTAGGTTTTCAAATTTCTTGGCATACAGTTCTTCATAGTAATTTCTTACAATCTCTTCTATTTCTGTGGTATCAGTTGTAATCTCTCCTTTTTCATTTCTGATTGTGTTTATTTGTGTCCTCTCTCTTCTTTTCTTGATGAGCCTACTTAAAGGCTTGTCTATTTTGTTTATCTTCTCAAAGAACCAACTCCTGGATTCATTGATCCTTAAAATTGTACTTTTAGTTTCTATGTCATTTAATTCTGCTCTAATCTTGGTTATTTCCTTCCTTCTGCTTGCTCTGGGCTGTCTTTGTTGTTGTTCCTCAAGTTCTTGCAGGCGTAGGGTTAGGTTGTTTGTTTGAGATGTTTCTATATTCTTTAGGTAGGCCTGTATTGCTATAAACTTCCCTCTCAGGACTGCCTTCGCTGTGTCCCATAAGTTTTGGGTTGTTGTGCGATCATTTTCATTTGTTTCCAGAAATGTTTTGATTTCTTCCCTAATTTCATTCTTGACCCATTCATTGTTTAATAGCATACCATTCAGTCTCCATGTTTTTGGGTCCTTTGGGTTTTTTTCTTTGGGGTTGGTTTCTAATTTCAGTGCCTTGTGGTCAGTGAAGATGCTTGGTATGATTTCAATTTTCTTGAATTTGTTGAGGCTCCTTTTGTGTCCTATCATGTGGTCTATCTTTGCGAATGTTCCATGTACATTTGAAAAGAATATGTATTTAGCTTCTTTAGGATGAAGGGCTCTATATATATCAGTTAATTCCATTTCTTCTAGGGTGTTGTTTAATGCCACAATATCTTTTTTGATAATTTGTTTGGAAGATCTGTCCATTTTTGATAGTGGGGTGTTCAAATCCCCTACTACGATTGTGTTGCTGTCAATATCTTTCTTGAAGTCCTCTAAGATTTTCTTGATATATTTGGGTGCCCCTATGTTTGGTGCATATATGTTTACAATGTTAATGTCTTCTTGGTGGATTCTTCCCTTGAGTATAATGAAATGACCTTCTGGGTCTCTCTTTACAGCCTTTTTTTTGAAGTCTATTTTGTCTGATATGAGAATTGCTACCCCAGCTTTTTTTCTTGTCCATTTGCTTGGAAAACTTGTTTCCAGCCTTTCACTTTTAGTCTGTGATGGTCTTTTGTCCTGAGGTGAGTCTCTTGTAGGCAGCATATGTGTGGGTCATGCTTTCTTATCCATTGAGCTATTTTGTGTCTTTTGATTGGAGAATTTAATCCATTTACGTTTAAGGTTATTATTGATAGGTACTTATTTATTGCCATTTTTGTACCTGTGTTCCTCTCTGTCTCCCTCTTATCCTTCCTTCCCTTAAAGCAGTCCTTTTAGTATTTCTTGTAGAGCTGGTTTGGTGGAGGCATATTCTTTTAGACTTCTTTTGTCTTGGAAGCTCTTTATTTGGCCATCTATCTTGATTGAGAGCCTTGCTGGGTAAAGTAGCCTTGCTTGTAGGCCTCTGGTTCTCATTACTTGAAATATTTCTTGCCATTCTCTTCTTGCTTGAAGTGTTTCCATTGAGAAGTCGGTAGCTAACCTTATTGGGGCTCCCTTGTATGTTATTTCTTTTTTCTCCCTTGCTGCCTTTAAGATTCTCTCTTTGTCTTGGAATTTTGCCATTTTGATGATGATGTGTCTTGAGGTGGGCCTCCTTGGGTTCCTCTTGATTGGGACTCTCTGTGATTCCTGGATTTGTGAGACTTTTTCTCTTATCGAATTAGGAAAATTTTCTCTCATTACTCGTTCAAATACGTTTTCTATCCCTTGTTTTTCTTCTTCTCCTTCTGGTATTCCTATTATTCGTATATTATTACGTTTCATATTGTCTTGCATTTCTCTTAATCCCTCTTCATTCTTTTTGAGCCTCTTTTCATTTTCTTGCTCTTTCTGTGAGATGCTTTCTACCCTGTCCTCCAACTCACTAATCCTATCCTCCGCTTCATCTATCCTACTTTGGAAACTTTCTACTGTGTACTTCAATTCGGAAATTGTATTCTTCATTTCCTCTTGTCTCTTGCTGATGGTTTCCATTTCCTTTTTGATGTTGCTGTAGTTTGCAGAGAGATCATTATAATTTCCCTGTAGTTTCTGGTAGCTCACTGTGAGCTCTTTGAGCTCTTTGAACTTCGTAATAACCAGTGCTTTGAATTCACTGTCTGATAGTTGATCAGCGTCTATTTCATCTAACATTCTTTCTGAAGTTTCTGCTTTTTCTTTCATTTGGGGATTGTTTCTTTGTCTTCCCCTTGTTTGAGACTCTTCTTGTTAGTCTCTGCTTCCAAAATTGATCTGTTCTGAAACACTGGTTTTATGGTGTAAACTTCTGTGGTATGTTCCTTGTGAAGTTCAGTGGTACAGACTCCTTCAAGTTTCTTGATGTTCTTCGTCTCCACCTACACTCACACTGGTCCTCGCACTGGTCTCTGCGTTGGTAGCCTACCACTGCTGAATGTCCCGGCTCTAGTAGCCGCCTCCTCAAGCACCCAGGCCCGTTACTAGGGCAGTGGCACAGAGGCTGGGAATGTCCTGGCTCCCGTATCTGGCTCTCTCTGCCGCCCAGGGCCGTCACAGGGGCTTGGAGTGTCCCGGTTTCCGTACCTGACTCCCCGACGTCTAGTCCTGTCTCTATGGCAGTGGCACAGAGGCTTAGAAAGTCCCCACTCCCGTACCTGATTCCCCAGTGTCCAATCCCCTTGCTATGGCAGCAGCACAGGGGTTGTGACCCTCCCTGTTCCAGTAGAGGGATCCTCTGAAACCCCGGGCTGTCTCAGGGGTTTGGAGTGTCCCGGCTTCCGTACCTGACTCCCCGGCGTCCAGTCCCGTCGCGGGGGAGAGAGCTTCCTTGGTGCGCATGGCAGCAGCCCAGGATTTGAGAGCTTCCTGGCTCCCGTAGCTGGCTCCTCAGCTGGTCACAGGGGTTTGGAGAGTCCGGGCTTCCGTACCTGGCTCCCGGCATCCAGTCTCGTCGCTATGGCAGCGACACAGGATTTGAGAGCTTCCCGGCTCCCGTAGCTGGCTCCTCAGGGTCCAGGCCTGTCTCTATGGCGGTGTCACAGGGGCCTTTGGTGTCCCAGCTCCTGCAACTGACCCTTCCGTTGCCCAGGCTAGTAGCTATGGCATCGGCACAAGGGTGTCCCCGCTCTGGTTCCTGACTCCTCTGTCTCCCAGGACCGTCACAGGGGCTTGGAGTGTCCGGCTTCCGTACCTGAGGCCCCGGCTCCCAGGCCTGTTGCTCTGGTGGCAGTACAGGGGCCGCGTGAGACCCAGCTCCGGTAGCTGACTCTGCCGCCGTCTGGTGTTTCAGCGTCGGTCACAATCTCTGGTCTTTTAATTTCATAAATGCTGGGTAACCGATGGTTTATTGTGCTGTTTCTCCATAGATCTGCCAGGATTTTCACCCATGAGTACAGGAGCTAGCATCCGCTCCATCTTACTCCGTCGCCATCTTCCCAGCATCTCCGTCTTTTAATTTTAATACCGTTTTCTTTAGCCATGCAAAAGCTTTTTATTTTCATGAAATCTCATTTGTTTATTCTTTCCTTTATATCCCTAGCATCATCGTGTTTTTGAACTTAAAGTGATCTTAGCAATCCTCTATCCCAAAACTGTATTTTTACTGACAACAACATCAACAATAAAAGCCTAGGGAAGGAAAGACACTTGCTCAAAATTACATGGCTAATTAGTGGTATGCCCACAACTCAGCTCCAGATTCCTGACTTTGAAACTATTATTATTACTATCACAGTATATTGCTAAATTACTAACAGGGGTAAGAATAAAAACATCACTCATTGACTTTTTTCTCTCTATAATATGAACTTATGAAACAAAGGAATTAGTTGCCTCTTGGTACTTTTTTTTTTTTTACCAAGAAAACACTTCCTTATTTGACAGGTTCTCCCCATGAGTTTCCACATGGACTCTCTTTATTGGCAATTAACATATTAGCATGCAAAACATTTACAACCTAATTTTTATATTCCAATTAACAGTAATTATCATTTTTAATATAATCCAAATGCAGTATAACCATTGCAGGAAACAAGTAAGGCAAGCTGAGAGAGAGAGAGAGAGAGAGAGAGAGAGAGAGAAAACCACACTACTGAACTCACTAGATCATTTCATATTGTGGATAGTTTTCTGCAATTAAAAATGTTCATTTTCCACAGTCTTTTCATCTGGTCTATATGTCATATGACTGTCCTCATAACCTGAAATAAATGTCCTATATTAAATGACTAGAGCAGTAAAAGTTATGTCTAGTCACAGCACTGCAGAAAGATCAAGTTATAGGATATAAAGTGTACAGGAAGAGGAACATGTATAAATGTGGAAATGTGTCTTGGCTATGGTTATTACCAGAGCTTTTGCTAACCAAACTTTAAGTGCTTAAGATGATTTTATATTGTTTTTTCAATACCCTACCTTTTCCCTTTATTATTTCTACCAGCAGCAAGAATGAATATTCTTAGCTTAATATCTAGCCTGCTTGATTCTCGACTCAGAATTTCTGGAACAATCAGGTCCCCTGGGAAAGCTCTGTCCAAATTGTCTAGCACTTACCTTCTGTACTATTCACAATTCATCCACCACTCATCCCAACTTGACTGTTCCTCATTAGGATCAGCCATGGCCAGGACTGACTACAGGAAGGATTCAAGCCCTTCTCTTCTAGCTCAGTACTGAGAGATCCACCTTTGTTAATTGTGTGGCTCTAACCTGGTGCCCCTTTCTTGGTAAAGATTAATTTTTCAGATCAATGACAACAATGCAGAATATAAGCATCTGGACAGACATAGATTTAAAATCCAACTCTAGCCCTGACTCATGTGGCTCAGTTGGTTGGGCATCAACCTACAAAGTGAAAGGTTGCCAATTTGATTCCTGGTCTGGACCCATGCTTGAGTTGTGGCTTTCATCCCCGGTCATGGCATGTAAGAGGAGCAACTGATCAATGTTTGTGTCTCACATCAATATTTCTCTCCCTTTCTTCCTTCCTCCCTTCCCCCCTGTCTAAAAATAAATAAATAAAATCTTAAAAAAAATAAAAGTAAATAAAATTCAACTCTAACTTATTACCTGGTCGATATTAGGCAAATACTTTTCTAAGTCTGTTCCTATCTTTTAGAAATGTAAGAAGGCCTACATGAGAGAATTGATGCCAGTAATCTGGCAGAAAGTAAGCACTAATATACTATACAGTATGCATTATTATGCAAGGCAGGAGAGCATGGAGAATAAGAACTTGGGAGGTAGATATATGTTAAGAATATTTGAATCCTGACACCATCCATCACTAAGTTATTTTCTTCTCAAGGCTTCAGTTTTCTCACCTGTAAACTGGAAGAGTAACAGTGTCTATTTCACAAAAGATTTACTAAGATATTAACTCTAAATCACTTGGTACAGCATAGTATATGTGGAAAGAGGATGCAAGAAAGCAAGTTCACATTGTACCATATTGCTACCCTCTGACTTTCTCACCACCATGGTCACCTTTTCTACCTTTTCCATGGTTACTTTCTTGTGGGCCTCCCAGGGAACTGGAGAAAATCTACACTCATTCATGCATTCATTTATTTATTCACTCAAAGAATGTCTTTTATTGGCTATTGTCATCCTTTCTTTCACCTTTGTATTGGACTTCCTCCCAGAACTGAAAGTTAGGTCTTTACCCAATGTCTCTCACCTCTCATTAGGTGAGCTTAATTTCAAGTCCCCAGCAACTCTATCTTCTTTGTCTTGCTGTGCTTACCGGAGCAGTATCCCATAACTACTAACCCCCTCAGCTTATCTTTCCCAATTGTGCTTCTTTGACCCCCCTTTTAATCCATAAATTTTTGCTTTTAAACTAATTCTCAAAACTTCCTTCCGCTAAAACCTATTTCTGTTATTTCTTTCCTTCAGCTCTAGGTTCTTGTGCCATCCAACATGACAATGAACTAATTTTATTATCTATTTGAGGTGACAGGGAAAAGTTAGGGGATATTATTTATCCAACTAGTATTATATTCTGTGCACCTGCCAAGTACCAGGCACTATAGTAGCTTTTGTGGAAGTCGTTGGTTAGTTA
Organism: Artibeus jamaicensis; assembly: GCF_021234435.1. Classification (NCBI taxonomy): domain Eukaryota; kingdom Metazoa; phylum Chordata; class Mammalia; order Chiroptera; family Phyllostomidae; genus Artibeus; species Artibeus jamaicensis. Next base: position 7,022,233 of record NW_026521717.1, on the reverse strand, counting down.
CATAAATCTGATACTCGTTTCCATAGATCTTACAGTCAATGGGGAAGATGAAGAAGTAAAAAGACAATTCCAATTATGTACTGAAAATTTCTGACATATTAGAAGCACGCAGGATATGCACCTAATGCAGACTTGTGTGGTCAGGGATAGCTTCCTGAAAGGATAAGAGTCTTAATTAAGAGGAAAGAATGGTTGGAAGTCACTGTTTCAGACCAAAGAAAGTACAAAATCTGTAAGGACAGGGCACGATCTGTTCATAGTAACAAAAATCATTCAGCATGAGTAGGGAATGGAGTGTCAGTAGGGATTAGAACAAATTAGGTGATACAAGTACACAGAACTCAGGTTACAAGTGGCTTTGTAAACTGCACAAAAGAGTTTAGACTTTATCCAAGAAATATTAGGAAACCATTCAAGGATTTTAAATAAGGCAGAGACATTGTCAAGTTTGGTTTTAGAAATCTGATTTCAGGTGAAGTATTCAAAATGGTCTGGAAAGAGGATAATTTTGGAAATAGTCTATCCAAGTAGCAGGATTCTGCAGCATTGATTCAGGTGAACAATGAGGATTTTTGAGCCAGAAAAGTGTAAAAAATCTGCAATCATTCATGCATCCATTATTTATTCATTCAACAAATATTTATTAACCATCCCAGGCACTATTCTGGATTTTAGGGATTAAATGGTGAATGTAAAAGACACAGTCCCAGTCTCTGGAGGGGGATTCTGACTGGTTGTGAACAGTGTGAGGACAGTTTGCTGATATACCACAGGGCTGACATCTGTCTGGGACTTGGAAGGGTCAACTGAAAGACAAGTTAAAAAAAGTAAAAGGCAGGCTTATATCTGAATCCAGTTATTTCACAAATAATTATTAACTATTTCTTGCGTGCCAAAACTCTTCTTGGCATAGAGGATAGAGCAGTGAAAAAAAAAAAAAAAAAAGAAGTTCTTTAGGCATGGGGCTTATATCCTATTTACAAGTGTTTCTTTTCTAGTCTTCTGATTTATGTTTATCAGTAGGAAACTAATATATGGGATACAAATAGAGATTTTATAGGATAGATTGACAACTGAAGGTGAAAAAGAGAAAGAAAGACCAGCATCTAGAGAATTCAGGACAAGAAACAGGTTTGGGTTAAAAATGACAAACTTGGTTTTGTACATGCTGAGCCTGAAGTACCAAAGAGATGTCAAACAAGAATTTGTCAGTATGCAAGCAAAATATAACCAGACATTGAAATAAAGAACAAACTGACAGTAACCAGAGGGGCAGGGCAGGGATATAATGGGGAAACAAGGGGAAGGATCAAGGAACATGTGTAAAAGACCATGGACAGAGACAATGGGGAGGAGAAGGGTAGGATTGAGGGTGGGAGGTGGGGTGATAGACAGTGGCGGGGAGAAAATGGAGACAACTGTACTTGAACAATAAAAAAGCAAAATGTGTGCAAAGTACATCCTAATAGGATTTGAAACATATTATAAAAGGTTGAATAAAAATAGTTACAATTTATTCCATGTGACGGCAGTGAGATAGGTGGTAGTGGAGCCCACTTCCTCTGTGCACAGATGAAACACATGGCCAATCTTCTGAGGAACACAGTGAACAACCAACAGTATCCCAGCATATATGAAGGTTGGAAGCCAAAATTGTAGAGGACAGTGAAAAATAAGATAGTAAAGAGATTGCTTTGGGATGATAAGGCCTCTGGGACCAGTGCAGAGACCAGGGCAGCTACTACAGGTTTCTTGGAAGAGAGCCAAGTCAATGGCTCCCTTCCCTACCAAACAGGAACATTTGAGAAGCACAAGAATGGACCTGGATACTTAAAGTCATTGGGGGAAATAAAGATGAAGTGGCAAAAGCACAGAGGTGGTGATCACCCACTAAGATTGTGGATAATGGCTAGGTCATCACTAGAAAAATTGGAGAGCTGGGTGACACCTGGAGAAGGGAGAAGAGTTGGGCCATGACAGACCCTGATCTGGATAGTCTCTGGTAGGGCTGGAAGGTTGGACTGTGTGAGAAGCCAGGCACTTGTTAGAAACAGCAGGCTTGAACAGGAGGAATTTGTTTTAAAAAAAAGGCTCTCGGTGGCTGCTTAGGGAATTCTCCCACAGCAGCTTCCCCTGCTTCCTCAGCTGAATCCATGCAGCCACCACAGCCTCAGTTACAGGCCCACCCCTGCAGCCACAACCATGGCTGCACCCCTCACCCCTGCCACCCCCATAGTAGTGCAGGCTGAACCCCCCACACCCACCGCCTCAGTGGCTGGCATTGACCCCAACACCCCTATGGCTGTGCCCCTGCCCTGGCTACTGAAGCAGTGGAGACTGTGCACCCAGGCCCGCAGCCCAAGAGGTACATGCCCATACCAATGAACTCACTGCATGCAAACTATATCAACATGAAAAAGGAAATAGAAACTATCAGCAAGGGCCAAGAGGAAATGAAGAATACAATTTCTGAACTGAAGAACACAGTGGAAAAAATCAAAAGCAGAACTGATAAAGCAGAAGATTGGATCAGCGAGCTGGAGGACAAAGTCAGAAAAAACTCTCATAGAGAGCAAGAAAAGAACAAGAGGCTCAGAAAGAATGAAGAGGGATTAAGAGAAATGCAAGGTAATATGAAACATAATAATACCCAAATAATAGGGAAAACAGAAGGAGAAGAAGAAGAGCAAGAAATAGAAAATCTATTTGAAAAAGTAATGATGGAAAACTTCCCTAATTTGATGAGAGAAAAAGTCACACAAATCCAAGAAACACAGAGAGTCCCAATCAAGAAGAAGCCAAAGAGGCCCACTTCAAGGCACATCATAATAAAAATTCCAAGACAAAGAGAATCTTAAAGACAGCAAGGGAGAAACAGGAAGTAACATACAAAGGAGCCCTGATAAGACTAACAGCTGACTTCTCAATGGAAATGCTCCAAGTCAGAGGAAATGGCAAGGAATATTCCAAGTGTAGGAGACCATTCTTTGTGGCATGGGTCCAGCCCCCAGTGGCAAACATTTACTGCAAAGTAACTTTCTAAAATTCATGCTAAACCTTGAAAGGACCAGTGTAACCGGTCCAATCACTTTTCCCTTTTCATTTGCAAATATCCCTCTTTTGTGACGTGATTAGGGCATTAGTTCCTTTGATTTTCGCTTAAAGGTAACCACCTGAAGCAGCCTATGCATAATAAATGAGGACCATCATGTAATGTGTCAAGAAACCCAATAAAGGCCTGTCCTGACAAGGGCCACAGCTTTTGCTCCCCTTGAGAGAAATCATGATGTCCCTTTTCTTCCACAGGACTCAGTAGTATGTGTGAATATCTCATTTCATCCATAACGACATGGATACTGTGGGCCAGTGTCCACATCATCCAAGCAATCAAAACCAAAGGCCTGCAACCAAGACTACTTTACCCAGCAATGCCTCAATTAAAATGGGAGGTCAAATAAAGAGCTGGATAAAAGAAGCCTCAAAGAATATACTTCTTCCAAACCAGCTCTGCAGGACATGCTAAAGGGTCTGCTTTAAGAACAGGAAGAAAAATAGTGAGAGAGAGAGAGAGGCATATAGGTACAAAAAATTGGCAATGAATAAGTACCTATCAATAATAACCTTAAAGGTAAATGGATTAATTGCCCCAATCAAAAGACATAGAATAGCTGAATGGCTATGAAAACGTGACCCACATATAAGCTGCCTACAAGAGACCCACCTAAGAATAAAAACCCACACAGACTGAAAGTGCAGGGCTGGAGACAAATATTCCAAACAAACAGAAGAAGAAGAAAAAAAAAAAAGCTCGGGTAGCAATACTCATGTAAGAAAAAATAGACTTAAAAAAAAAAAGGCCATTAAGAGAGACCCAGAAGGTCATTTCATTATACTCAAGGGAAGAACCCATCAACACTCTAAATATATATGCAACATACATAAAGAAAATTATGAAGGATTTCAGAAATAATATCGACAGCTGCAAAATTAGTAGGAGATTTTAACACCCCACTGTGAAAAAAGGATAGATCTTCCAAACAAAACGTTAGCAAAGATATTGTGGCATAGAACAATGCCCTAGATGAAATACACTTAACTGATATATATGTACAGCCTTTCATCTCAAAGAAGCAAAATATGCATTCTTTTCAAATGCATATAGAACATATTCAAAGATGGAACACTTGATAGGACACAAAACAAGTCTCAACAAATTCAACAAAACTGATATCATATCAAGCATTTTTCTCTCACCACAGGGGACTAAAACTGGAAACCAACCTCAAGAAAAAAACCTCAAAATCACTTAAACTCATGGAGCTTGAATAGCATGCTATTAAACAATGAATGGGTCATGAATGAGATTAGTGAATAAATCAAAAAGTTTCTGGAAATAAATGAAAATGAATTCACAACAATTCAAAACTTTTGGAACACAGTGAAGAAAGTGCTGAGAAAAAAGATCATAGCGATGCAGGCCTACCTGAAAAAAATGGAAACATTTCAAATTAAAAACCTACCCTTACCCCTACAAGAACTTGAGGAACAAAGACAGCTCAGAGCAAGTAGAGGAAGGAAATAACCACGATCAGTGCAGAGTTAAACAACATAGAGATTAAAAGCACAATTCTAAGGATCAGTAAATTCAGGAGCTGGTTCTTTAAAAAGATAAACAAAATCTACAAGCCTTTAAGCAGACTCATCAAGAAAAAAAAAGAAAAGACCCAAATAAAAACAATAAGAAATGAAAGAAGAGAGAGTACAACTGATACCACAGAAATACAAAAGATTGTAAGAAATTACTACAAAGAACTGTAGAACACAAAGAAATTTGAAAACCTAGGTGAAATGGTCAAATTTTTAGAAAAAGATAATCTTCCAAAACTCAATGAAGAAGAAGCAGAAAGCCTGAAGAGACCAATGTCATCAGATGAAATTGAAGCAGTAATCAAAGAACTCCCAACACACAAAAGCCCTGGACAACATGGTTTCACAGGAGAATTCCACAAAGCACTTAAGAAAGAGGTAACCCCTATCCTTCACAGACTATTCCAAAAATCCAAGATGATGAGTGACTCCCAAACTCTTTTTAGAAGCCAGCATCATCCTAATTCCAAAATCAGATAAAAACACAACAAAGAAAAAAAACTTCAGGCCAATATCACTGATGAACATAGATGCTAAAACCTCAACAAAATATTGGCAAACTGCATCCAGTAACACATGAAAAAGATTGTACACCATGATCAGGTGACATTCATCCCAGGAAAACAAAGATGGTACAATATTCACAAATCAATACACTAATACATCACATAAATAAAGCAAAAAAAAACAACAAAAAATTACATGATTGTATCAATAGATGTGGAAAAAGCTTTGGATAAGGTACAGCACCATTTATGATAAAAACACTCAGCAAAGTGAGAATAGAAAGAGCATTCCTCAACATAATAAAGGCCATATATGAGAGTCCTACCGCCAACATCATACTCAATGGGCTAAACCTAAAAGCTTTCCCACTAAGATCAGGAAAATGACAAGGTTGTCCACTTTCACCACTTCTACTTAACATAGTATTGGAAGTCCTAGCCACACTAATTAGACAAGAAAAGGAAACAAAAGGCATCCAAATTGGAAAAGAGGAAACAAAATTGTCATTGTCTGCAGATGACATGATAATGTACATTGAAAATCCTACTGACTCCACCAAAAAAGTGCTTGATCTAATAAATGAATTCAGCAAAATAGCAGGATACAATGTCAATATTCAGAAATCAAAGGCATTTTTGTATATCAAAAAATGAAATATCAGAAACAGAAATCGGGGGAAAAATCCCATTTTCTATAGCAACAAGAAAAATGAAGTACTTAGGAATAAACTTAACCACGGAGGTAAAAGACCTGAACTCAGAAAACTACACAATACTGAAGAAAGAAATCAAGGAAGACACAAACAAATGGAAACATATACTTTGTTCATGAATTGGAAGAATTAACATTGTCAAAATGCCCATACTACTAAAAACAATTTATACATTGAACACAAAACCTATTACAATACCAATGGCATATTTCATAGATATAGAACAAATATTTCAAAAATTTATATGGAATCATAAATGACTCTGAATCACTTCAGCAATTTTGAGAAAGAAGAACAAAGTAGGAGGGATCACAATACCTGATACCAAACTGTATTACAAGACTACTGTAACCAAAACATCCTGGTACCAGCATAAAACAGACACACTGATCAATGTAACAGAACAGAGAGCCCAGAAATAAACCTAAATGTCTATGGTCAATTAATATTTTACAAAGGGGAAAGAAGCATAAAATTGAGCAAAAATAGTCTCTTCAACTAATGGTGTTGGGAGATCTGGACAGCTACATGCAAAAAAATGAAACTCTAGCACCAACTTACACCATACACAAAAATAAATTGAAGGTGGGTAAATGATTTAAATATAAGTTGTGGTACCATTATAGTTCTAGAGGAGAATATAGTCAGGAAAATCTCAGATGTTCCACACAGAAATATTTTCACTGATATATCTCCTAGAGTAAGGGCCATAAAGAAAATAATAAACAAGTCAGATAAACTTCATCAGAGTAAAAAGCTTCTTCATGGCTTAAAAAAAACTAGCATTTAAATTAAAAGCAAACCAACCATATGGGAAAACATATTTGCCAATGATACCTCAGACAAGGGTTTGATCTCCATAACATTATAAAGAAATCACACAATTCTACTCTACAAAGACAAGCAACCCAATTAAAATTGGGCAAAGGACTTGAACAGACCCTTCTCCAAGGAAGACTTATAGAGGGTCCAGAGACATAAGAAAAAATGCTCAGTATTGCTACCCATCAGAGAGATGCAAATTAGAACCATAATGAGATACCACTTCACATTGGTCAGATTGGCCATGATAAACAAAACAACAAACAACAAATGTTGTAGAGGGCGTGGAGAAATGGGAACCTTAGTGCACTGTTGGTGGTATTTCAGGCTGGTGCAACCACTATGGAAAACACTATGGAATTTCCTCAAAAAACTAAAAATGGATCTGCCTTTTCACATAGCAATTCCTCTACTAGTATTATATCCTAAGAACCCTGAAATATCAATCCAAAAGAACCTATGCACCCCAATGTTCATAGCAGCACAATTGACAATAGTCAAGTGCTGAAAGCAACCAAAGTGCCCCTCAGTAAATGAATGGATCCAAAAATGATGGTACATTTACACAATGGAATACTATGCAGCAGTAAGAAAGAAGGAGCTCTGACCATTTGCAACAGCATGGATGGAACTGGAAAGCATTATCCTAAGTGAAATAAGCCAGGAGGTGAAAGACAAATACCATGTGATTTCAGTTTTAACAGTAACCTAATCAACAAAATGAACAAGAAAGCAAAATGTAACCAAAGACACTAAAATAGAGAACAGGCTGACAGTGACCAGAGGGGAGAGGGGAGGGGATTATAGAGGAAAAGGGTGAAGGGTTTGTAGGAACAATTTAAAGGACACGTGAACAATAACAGGGGGGAGTGGAAACAGGGTATGGAGGTGGGGAAGGTTGGAGTGGTGGGGAGGGGTGGGGGTGGAAATGCAGAAAACTGTACTTGAACAATAAAAATGTTAAAAAAAACACTAAGCAAAGAACTAGAACAAAAAAGAATCAGAGAACTAGACATCACATGGAAGGTTTCCATTGGGAGGTAGAGTGGAAGAATGGAGTGGGTACAGGGAATAAGAAATATAATTGGTAGGCATAAAATAGATGGTGAAAAGTTAAGAATGTTATAGGAAACTGAGAAGCCAAAGAACTTACATGTACAACCGATTGACATGTGCTATGGGGGCAGGGAATGCTAGACAACTGGGCAGTGCAGGGTGGAGGGGGTATAAAGGGGTAAAATGGCAAAATTTTAATAGCATAATCAGTAAAATATAGTTTAAAAAGTAAGGGGTCAAATAGAAAGAATGGAGCTCAGTTGGGAAGAATGTATAGGGGTTCAAATAGGCAAAATAGTAGGTTTAAAAAATACAGTAAAGGAAGGCCATGGTATGTGAACAACTGACTATGAATCAATAATTAGAACAATGTGGAGACCAAGATAACATGTGAATACCAAGCAAATAGGATTCATGAAATAATTCTGCTATTATATTCTCTAATCATCCCTTCACTATACAGTTACAGAAGGCTTTGAAGACATTTCAGAGTGGGGAAATAAGTGTCATTGGGATATGTCTGGGAAAGGTCATACTGAAAGATGGACCTTTAAAGGGAAACTTGGCAGCAAATTCCATGAAAAGACTGTACTTAGAGTATGTAATCATCCATTTAATATCTCCATTTTGGGACTTGAAGATGTCAGCGAGGTAGGTGAGAGCTGAACCCACTTGCTTGTGCACCCAACTGGAACACTTGGCCAATATTCTGAAGAACAGAGTGAGCCAAAAATTGCAGAGGATGTTTAAAAACAGATGTTAAGCAGATTTTGTAAGCCAGTGATGGGAAGGTCCCTGGAAAGTGCACCAGGGACCTAGGCTGCTGCAGGAGCTTTGGAGAAGGGCCAGGTCAGTGACTGTAACTTCACAGCTCCTTCCTCTCATAAAGCAGGGAAGCCAGGACCACACTAGAGATCTTGAATGCTTGAAAGTCTCTAGGGGGATAAAGATGCAGTAAGAGACACACAGCAGGTAGTATTCCTGGGCTGGGACTGTGATCACTGGCTGAAACAGTACCAGACAAATTGGGGAGCCTGGTGACACCTGAAGATGGGAGAAGAGTTGAACAACAACTGACCATGACCTAGATAGTTTTGGGACCAGTCAGAGAGTTGGGTAGTGTGAAAATCCCAGTACTTGTTAGGAATAACCACCTGCAACAAATAGGAATTCACTCAAAAAAAGGCTGTTGGCTGCTGTGCAAGGACCTCTAGTGCAGTGGGCTAGGCCAGCAAAGGTGGGGGGAGGGGCATGATTTGCTCCAGTTCAGGGATCCTTACAGACTGATTAAAATGGGATAGTAGGGGCTCAGAGAGGTAGTAGTCCCCAGAGAGACTTAATTTAATAAGGGAACTATACTGCCCTGAAGGGACACTGTATGCATGCAGTGCCCAGGCCAGCAAAGAAGGAAGAGGAGGGATGTGAGTTGCTCCCACTAGGTGCACCTCACAGACTAATCGAAGGATTGCACAACGAGGTAGATGAAAGGTGCTGGCCTGGTGCATATGGACAGTGAGGGCTAGGCAGCACTCTGAAGGCTTGGGCTAGAGGCTGGGCACCTGTGTATATTGTAGCCCAGACTGAGTTCCCATCCTCCTAGAACCACAGGAAAGGTTAAAAAAACCCCAAGCCCAGACCTCCTCTGCCTAAAGCATCCAGGAAGACCAGCAAAATCCTCTTGGTGGGTTTAAAGACCAGTGAAAGGACCAAAAACAGATCCAGAGAGATACCAGAAGGCTAATGCCAACAACTGAGACAAATTTATCTTTGCTATCCTACAGAATTTATATTTTATTTTACTTTTGTTATTTGTGTTTTCTATTTTTATTTCTCTTCTTTCCATTTAGTTTTCTTTGTTTTGTTTGTTTGATTTCATTGTTTGACTGGCTTTCTATGTTCTCCCTTTCATATTGCATTTTAATTTTTCTTCTTTCACTTTACTCATATTCTAATATCACAATGTTCTTGGTCTTTTACTTTGTATTCTTTTTATTAACATCATATATTTATTATTATATTATTGCTGTTACAAATCCCACACAACATTTTCCCCTGGTCTTGGTCCATTTCACTATCTTCCTGAGCTTTGTTACTGTCATGGGTAACTTTATTCTCTCATACACCACGTCATGTTTCTATCACTTACTCTCACTGTATCTCACCATCTAACCTTGCATAAGCACTCTGCTTTCTGGAGTCAGCTCAAATTCTTTTCTCCCTCTAATCAGAATCTTATATCTTTTTCACCTTTTATAAAAAGGCTGGTTGGGTTATCATGTGATATTGGTTAACCAATATCATGGTTATTGCTGTACTTCTCCAAAGGATCTCCTATTTGTTCTCTGCTCATGGGTACTTTAAAGCCCATAGAACACTCTTCCACTGACTTAATTTCTTCTATCTTTGCCCTGCCCCTGATTACATACAAGATAAGGTCATAGCTGTGAGTACCAGTAAACTCAGTGGAGGGTAAAACCCACCAAAAAGGAGCCACCAACAGGTAAAGCCAAAGTACAACAAGAGAGCCCACATGAATGGAAGAAAGGGCAACCCTAAAACATCCAGACAGGGAGATCAAAAAGACCATACCACTGAGTCCCAAAGAACTCCTATCATAGACTTTCACCCTACAAAGCCAGCTAGCAAAGTGAAACGCTGGGAATCTCAGAAACAAACAAGAAGAGACACCTAATATGAGGAAACAAAGAAAGAACCTGCAATTGAAAAGAATGGAAGGCTCCCCACTAAAAGAAGTAAATAAAATGGAGGCAAGAAAGCTATAAGGTATAGAATTAAAAAGAATGGTTATTTAACAGGAAGCTAAACAACAAAACAAACAAGCAAGCAGAAAAAAAAAAACAAAAAACAAAGACACTGAAATAGAGAACAAGGGGATAGTGACCAGAGGGGAGAAGGAAGGGAAGTTAAGGGGAAAAAGGGGGAGGGATTTGGAGGAACAAATAGGAAGGACACAGGGACGAGAACTAAGGGGGGGGTGGAAATGGGAGGGAGGTGGGGAGCAAGGGGCGGGGGAGGCTGGGATGGGAAAAATAGACAAAAACTGTACTTGAAAAATAACTAAATAAAATTTAAAAAAAAAAAGAATGGTTATAAGGATGCTTAAAGAACTTATAGATGACTACAAGGAACTGAGTGGGAGCTACAGTATGAAAAAGTAAACAGAAACTATGAATAAAAACCAGGAAAAATGAAGAAATAAAAACCACATAAAATGGAATTACAAGTAATCTGGATGAAGCAGAGGACCAAACTAGTGAGCTGGAAAACAAGCTAGAAACAAATATCCAGGTAGAGCAACTTCATGAAAAAAAGACTAAAAAATTACAAAGACAGCTTAAGGGAGCTACGAGACAATATGAAACACAACAACATTCAAATCATAGGAATACCACAAAGAGAAGAGAAGGAGCAAGGGGTAGGAACCCTGTTTGAAAAAAATAATGACAGAATACCTACCAAACTGGGAGAAGGGATAGAAACCCTTTTTGAAAAATAAAGACAGAAAACTTCCCAAACAGGGAGAGGGGAGAAGCCAAGCAAGTTCAGGAAGCGCAGAAGGTCCAAATCAAGATGAACCCAAAGAGGGCTACTCCAAGACACATCATAATTAAAATGCCCAGTTTTAAAGACAAAGGCAGAATCTTAAAAGCAGCAGGGGAGAAACAAGAATTAATATTCAAGGAAGTCCAATAAAGCTAGCAGCTGATTTCTTAATACAAACACTATAAGACAGCAAGGAATGGCAAGAAATATTCCAAGTAAAGAAAAGCAAAGGCGTGCAACACCACTAGTCTATCAGGAGAGCCTGAAAGAATACACCTCCACCAAACCAGCACTGCAAGATATACTAAAGGGACTATAATAAGAAAAGAAAGAAAAAGAGTGAGAGAGAGGCACACAGGTGCAAAGGGGGGAAATGAATAAGTATCTATAAATAATTTCCTTAAATGTTAATGGTTAAGTGCTCCAATCAAAATACATAGGGTAGCTAAATGGATAATAAAATATGACCCATGCATATGCTGCCTACAAGACAGACACCTCAGAAAAAAAGACATCCAGACTAAAAGTAAAGAGTTGGAAATAATATCCCAAGCAAATGGACAGTAGAAAAATGCTGGGGTAGCAATACTTATATCAGACAAAATAGACTTCAAAACAAAGGCCATAGAAATAGACACTAAAGGACACTTCATATCACTCAAGGGAAGAATCCATCAAAAAGACATAAACATTGTAAATATATATGCACCCAACATAGAAGAACCAAAAAATATAAGGAAAATCTTGGAGGACTTCAGGAAAGATATAGATAGAAACACACTCATTCTAGGGGATTATAACACCCCATTGTCAACAATGGATAGATTTCCCAAACAAAATATCAACAAGGATATTGCAGCTTTGAACAATGCCCTAGATCAAATGGACTTAACTGATATATATATATATATATATATATATATATATATATATATATATATAAAACCTTTCATCCCAAAGAAGCAAAATACACATTCTTTTCAAATGCACATGGAATATATTAAAAATATATACCACATGATAGGTCACACAAAAAAACCTCAACAAATTCAAGATATATGAAATCATATCAAGCATTTTCTTTGACCACAAGGGCTACAACCTAGAAACCGCTTTTAAGAAAAAAATTCAAAAATATTCAAACTCAGGGAGACTCAATAGCATATTATTAAACAATGAATGGGTTAATAATGAGATCAAGCAAGAAATGAAATTTTTTCTGGAAACAAATGAAAATGAATTCACAACAATCCAAAAACTTATGGGACACAGTGAAAAAAGTCCTGAGAGGGAAGTTCATAGTGATACGGGCCTACCTAAAAAAGATAGGTGATAGAAAGATAGGTAAAAAAGAAATAGTTCAAGTAATCAAACTAACCCCACATTACAAGAACTGAAGGAAAAATACCAAACGAAGCCCAGAGTGAGTGAAGGAAGGAAATAACCAAGATCAGAGTAGAATTAAAGGCTAAAAGAACAATTCAAAAGATCAATAAATCCAAGAGATATTTCTTCGAAAAGATAAACACAATTGACAAACCTTTACACAGACTCATCAGGAAAAAAAGAGAAAGGACCAAAATAAAATCATAAATGAAAGAGGAGAGATTACAATTGATACCACAGAAATACAAAGGATTGTAAGAAATTATTACAAACAACTATATGCCAAGAAATTTGAAAACCTAGGTAAAATGGACAAATTTCTAGAAAAATGCAATCTTCCAAAACTGAATGAAGAAGAAGCAGAAAGCCTGAACAGACTGATAACAGTTGGTGACATTGAAGCAGTAATAAAAAAATTCCTGGCACACAAAAACCCTGGACTGATGGCTTCACAGGAGAATTTTACAAAACATTTAAAGAAGAGCTAACTCCTATCCTTCACAGACTATTCCAAAAAATTCAAGAAGAGAGAAGACTCCCAAACTATTTTTATGAAGCCAACATAACCTTAATTAAAAACCAGATAAAGACACGATAAAGAAAGAAAAAGACAGGCCAATGTTGCTGATGAACATAGACACTAAAATCCTAAACAAAATATTGGGAAACCATATCTGGCAATCTATTAAGAAGATCTCGCACAACAACCAGTGATATTCGCCCAAGAGATGCAAGGATGGTGCAATATTCACAAATCATTAAATATAATAGATCACATAAAAAAAGCAAAAAAATCACATGGTCATATCAATAGATGTGAGAAAAGCATTTGATAAGTTATAACACTCATTTAAGATAAAAAAACTCAGCAAAGTAGGAGTAGAGAGAGCATACCACAACATAATGAAATCCATATATCAGAAACCTACAGCCAATATCATACTCAATGTGCAAAAACTAAAAGGTTTCACCACCTTTATTCGACATATTATTGGAAGTCTTAGCCACAGCAATAGGAAAAGAAAAAGAACTAAAAGGCACCCAGATTGGAACAGAGGAAGTAAAACTGTCATGGTGCATATATATGATAGTGTATATAGAAAACCACATAGACTCCACCAAAAAACTGCTCAACCTAATAATGAATTTGGATAAACAGTAGGATACAAAGTCAATATTCAGAAATCAAAGGCTTTTTTCCCCACCAACAATGAAATATCAGAAGCAGAAATCAGGGGAAAATTCCATTTGCTATAGAAACAATAAGAATAAAATATCTAATAATAAACCTAACAAAGGAGGTAAAAGACCTGTACTGAGAAAGAAACACAACACTGAAGAAAGAAATTAAGGGAGACACAAATAAATGGAAGCATATACTGTGATCATGAATTGGAAGAATTAACATCATCAAAATGTCCATACTACCCAAAGCAATTTATACATTCAATGCAATCCCTATAAAAATGGCAATGGCATAGTCCATAGATAAGGAACAAACATTGTTCAAATTACATCACTCAAAATTTAAAAGTAACCTATACATCAAATACCACATGGAGAGTTTTACCTAGATTTGTCTCATATTTTTCAGTTCTATATCAGTTTCATCATATTCTGTATAAAATGGAGATTTTTTTGCTGTTCAAGTACAGTTGTCTCTGTATTCTCCCCCACCTCACTCATCCCCTTATCCCACCCTTAAACCTATCCCCTTTGATTTTGTCCATGTGTCCTTTATACATGTTCCTTGCCTGCCCTTCTCCTATTTTCTCCCATTATCCTTCTCTTTTTTCCCTTCTGGTTACTGTTAGTTTGTTCTTTATTTCAAAGTCTCCGGTATATTTTGCTTGCTTGTTTGTTTTGTCCATTAGGTTCCACCTATAGGAGAGATCATACGGTATTTATTTTTCACTGCCTGGCTTATTTCACTTAGCATAATGCTCTCCAGTTCCATCTATGCTGTCGCAGAGTAGGAGCTCTTTTTTTCTGCTGCATAGTATTCCGCTGTGTAAATGTACCATAGGTTTTTAATCCATTCATTTACTGATGGGCACCTAGGTTGCTTTCAGTACTTGGCTATTATAAATTGTGCTGCTATGAACATTGGGGTGCATAGGTTCTTTTAGATTGGTGTTTCAGTATTCTTAGGGTATAATCCCAGCAGTGAATTTGCTGAGTGAAAAATAGTTCCATTTTTAGTTTTTGAGGAAATTCCATATTGTTTTCCACAGTGGCTGCACCAGTCTGCATTCCCACCAACAATGTACTAGGGTTCCCTTTTCTCCATAACCTTGCCAGCACCATTGTTTGTTTATTTATTTATGATGGCCATTATAAGTACTGTGAAGTGGAATCTCATTGTGGTTTTAATTTACATCTCTTTGATGGCTAGTGATGCTGAGCATCCTTTCATATGTCTATGGGTCCTTTGTATGGCCTCCTTGGAGACGTGTCTGATCAGGCCCTTTGCCCATTTTTTAATTGGATTGTCTTCTTGGAGTGCAATTATGTGAGTTCTTTATATATTTTCAAGATCAAACCCTTGTCTGAGATTTCAATGGCAAATATACTTTCTATACAGTTGGTTCCCTTTTCATTTTGCTGACATTTTCTTTAGCCATGCAGAATCTTTTTATTTTGGCAAAGCCTCATTTTTTTTACCCTTTATGTTCATTGCTCTAGGGAATATATTAGTGAAAATATTGTTGTGTGGAATATCTAAGATATTCCTGCCTATCTTTTCCTCTAGGACTTTTATGGTGTCCTGACTTATATTTGTCTTTTATCCATCTTGGTTTTATTTTTGTGTATGGTGTAAGTTGGTGGTCGAGTTTCATTTTTTGCATGTAGCTGTTCTGACCTCCCAACACCATATGTTGAAGAGGTTACTTATACTTCATTTTATGGATCTGACCCTTTTGTCAAATATTAATGGACCATAGAGACTTGGTTTTTTTTCTGTGCTCTCTATTCTGTTCCACTGATCTATGTGTCTGTTCTTTTGCCATTACCAGATTGTTTTATTACAGTAGTCTTGTAATATAGTTTGATGTCAGATATGGTGATCCCTCCTACTTTGTTTTTCTTTCTCAATATTGCTGGGGATATTTGGAACTGTTTATGGTTCCATAAAAATTTTTTAAAGAGCAGGTGGATTCCCCTGATTTGTTGAATATGATACTATGTAAAATCATAGAAGGGTATTGGGTAACAAACTACTATTCTTTGTTTCCTTTATATTCTCAATGGGAAGAGAGGGAGAACAGCAGGTGAAGCCAAAGTCTAAAGGCTGGAGCTCTGCTTCTGCTCAATCACTTCAGCTTCCATTAGTCTCTAACTCTCTTCAGTTATTTTGTTAAAATCAACAACAGCAGCAACAATAGCCAACATTTACTGAATGTTCACTCTGGGCTGGGTATCATACTAAGTGCTTTATATCCATGTTTTGCTTATTACTAACTTGTGTGAGTTACTTAACTTCTTTGTGCTTCAGTTTATTTATTTATGAAGTAAGGAAATAATAGCATCTACTTATTGTGATATTCAAATGAGTTAGTAAATGAAAATTTTTTAATGATCTTTGGTCCATAGTAAGTACTTAATAATCATTGTTATTTATCATCTCATCAAAGCAAAAATTTAAAAATAGTGGTTGCTACTCCCCATTTTATAGACAAGCAAATTGAGACTCAAAGGGTTGAATTAATTTGTTTAAGATCATAAATCTAGTGGAAACAGAATAAATACATACATTTCCAAGTCATGTTTTTTAATCTCTATGCCATGTTGGCCCTCCCCTTCCAGGTACAAAAGCTACAGCCACACCACACTATATGTCTGATCAGTGGATCTCTATGCTGAATATGCCCTGAACTTTCAAACCTCTTTGCCTTTTGCTCATTTTATTTCCTCCATTTGAAATTGCCTTATTTTTGTCAAGCGAATTCAATACTGAATTCACTTGCCACCTTTTTTTAAAATCTCACCTTCTCCCATCTTCAGATGTTAATGGTTTGTCTGTGTTTCTTCAACACTTATCTCACATATGTACCTTATAGCACTTATCACATGTGTCTCTTAATTTATATTTCTGCTGCTAGATAGTAAACTATGAGAGTCAGTAAAAAGTAGTATTTATTTAAAATGTCAGACTCTCTTCTAAGCACTTTACAATGATGCGATCATTGACTTCTCTCAATAACACCAGAAGGTATGTAACCCCCTTTTTACTGATGAGGCATGTAGGGTTAAGTAATTTTCCCAAGATCATACATGCAGTAAATGATTGCTGAATTGAATGATGGCTAAGTAAAAATGCTTACTGAAAATGACTACAATGTATTTTTCCTTTCTGGACAAAATTAACTGTCTCAACATTCTTTTCTTCATGGAGGAAAAAACAAAATGACTTACTTCTTCAACTCATGATCTTGAATATACATGTAAGTTAAATGTTATTTTATTTTTCTATTCAAATCTACAAACCAGGACATGTATTACAATATCAATTTTAATATTGTGTCAAGAATCTATTATTTTACAAACACACAGAGAGAAAAATAGGAACTGTGCTCTGTCTCCAAACCAAACTTGAAAAACTATCTGAAAATGATGCTGTCTCAAGGTACCAGAAGGAGGGAGGTTAGGTGTAGGGGTGGGTGGCTACAAATGCCTGGTGTGAATATTTCCAAACCCCAAATCATCTGTGGCTTTTTTATAGCCTTTTTCTCTATCACTCATAGGGAAACCATTCTCTGCTTTCCTCCAGGGCTTTTTAAGGTTCCAGTCCTTATATTAAGTGCCTGATCTGATGGGAGGAAAACTGGCTCTAAATTCCTTTTAATCAAAAGGGCTTGAGCAGCTAATGGACATCCTTCCTTTGGCAAAAGGACATGATATAAAAGCACCTTCTCAGTTTGCAGGAACAATTATAAAGCACACATGGAAAATAATGAGGGGGGTTGAAAACAGGGGAGGGAGGTGGGGAGTACTGGAGTGGTGGGGGGAACAGTGGGGGAAAGAGGCAGAAAACTGTACTTGAACAATAATAAAAATGTTTTAAAAAGCCCCTTCTCTATCCCTATAAAAGAA
Organism: Artibeus jamaicensis; assembly: GCF_021234435.1. Taxonomy (NCBI): domain Eukaryota; kingdom Metazoa; phylum Chordata; class Mammalia; order Chiroptera; family Phyllostomidae; genus Artibeus; species Artibeus jamaicensis. The sequence goes on along the minus strand of NW_026521717.1, from coordinate 7,004,445 downwards.
TTATTTATACAATTCTTTTATAAAGTTAAAGCCACATGGTTTTAATACTTTTTAGAACCTGTTATGTTTCAATATAAGGAAAAAAATTTTTCCAAATATTTTCTCCATTGCTCCCTTTAACTTATTCGACTGTTTTGACTGATGGCCAAAAACAATCCTGTGATTTACAAAGGACATCTTCATTTTGACCACTATATAGACTACCTTTGAACTTGTTCTTCAAAATTAAGTCATTCTATCATTTCAATACAATGCAAAAAAGTTTCTGAGGGGAGAAAGTCACAGAATACTAGCATTCCCTAAGAACAACAATAAGAGTCAGCAATAAACAATGATCTTAGTAGACCCTGCAGTTTCCATTCAAAACATTTATAAGAGAATATTATTAAACATGAAAGGGATGTATTTTGCATAGAAAAACCAAACTCACATGATTTTAGAATTCTGAATAACCCACAGTTCTGATAACCATCTACCTTAATGTGTTTAGATAGAATTTGAAACATTACCATATGTTATCTTATCTTTTTTTATATGAAACTAATATAAGTTGGGTCTTTTTTGTTTGTTTTAATAACAATACAGTCTATGGTACTGGTGGAATAAAATAAATAAGGGAACAAGGTAAATTTAATGGGGAATACATATAAGTGTTCAACTATCAACACCGGTTGCAACACAACTCACTATTACAGGCCAAAAAGGAATGTGTATCTACAATAGTAAATATGTTTAATTATATTTGCAACAGAAGTAAACTTTTCAGCTGATAGATTAGGGAGTTTTGTTGTATATCTCCAATAAAGGCCAATAAAAATACTGAGAGAGTAACATATTTTAATAATAAGAGATATGTATTGTTTCACAGGTTATATCCATCTTTGCTTGAGCATCATGGGAGCAGGCATCTTAGTGCCTTCCTTTACCTAGGTGTGTTCATGCTAACTTGCAGTAAGGTATAAGAATGGAAAATAAGCCCTGGCTGGTGTAGCTCAGTGGATTGAGCATGGGCCTGCAAACCAAAAAATAGTGGTTCGATTCCCAGTCAGGGCACATGCCTGGGTTGCAGGCCTGTTCCCAGCAGGGGCCAGTTCCCAGAGGGGGGCGCATGAGAAGCAACCATACATTGATATTTCTCTCCTTCTCTTCCCTTCTAAAGATAAATAAATAAGTAAAAATTTTAAAAAGATAACTGTTTAAAAAAAAGAATGGAAAATAAGACACCTCTGGGACTCTTGAAGGAACTGAAATATCTCTCTTGTGTAAGTGTGCAGTCAGGACATGAGAACTTTTAACACCCATTTTTTGTTGTGATTTTGTGTATAGTATTAACAATGGAACTTAAGATTCAAAAATACAAGGAACATGGTGATTAAGCTAAATCAAGTGTTGATAAAACCTAGCTTCTCTTTGTCCTCAAGATTACTGCTGATTTTTTCCTGATTGCTGGTAATATTTGAATCTCTAAGCAAAGCTCTGTATAAATAAGATCACTGTAATTATGTCTACTGTAATTTTTTTGAGTTGGACATATAATGCTATCAGAATAACTTTTGATTATCATTTCTTTTGTTGTAGTATATTGGATAATGATTTTAGTACCAACAAGAGAACTTTATTGATAGATGCAACCCAGTGTTGAACATTAAACTTTGTCTCATATCCAATCAACTTTGGTATAAAGTAAAAATGAGGTCAAACTGAGTCCTCACTAAATCACAGCTTGAGCTGTCTTTATATGAGCAAAACTGAATAACTGTATATATCACTGAGACATTTGTTATCTTCCCTTATATATATTTATATTCTCTTTACAGATATACTATAATAATAAAAATTTCTGTTCCATTACTTCTAAACTTATTTTTCAAGTACAAAAAAACCCTAAGAAATAAAAACAATAAAAAACAATAACAACTCTTCTGTTTTTGTCTTGTAAGCCACTCTTCTTACAAGCTAAATATATAGAACCCAACATTTCTACTCTGCTACAATTAAAACATGATATTTATATTAAAATTCTGAACCAACCAACAAAGCAGGTATAAAAGTGTTTATATTATTGGCTTATAAGAATAAATAGAAGGATAATTATGACAAACTATCAAATAATGCTTTTATTGATAATATAATTTGTTGGTTTATCCACTTTATACTCCCTATCATTAATACATTTCTACTTCCAGGATACAGTAAACAATAAAAATCAAAACCATAATAAAGCTAGTCTTCCTAGTTTGTGCCTGCTTTCTAGGTTAAAAAAATATTGTAAAAAACTGTAAAATATATTCCAAGAAAAGTAACAGGCCACACAGGTAAGTTTTGGCAAATGCAACTTTATATTGCAATTCACACATCTGTATCTTAAAGAATGAGATCCAGACTCCAATATATTTTTAAACTATCAGAAATCATATTACAAGCTTTCACAAGTTAAATCTGAAATAATTTAAATGACCAATACACTGAATGTGCAGAAAGTATAAACAGGACTGTGCCTTCTGTAGGAAAAACTCTACACAAATTGTACTAAGGCTGTGCTCTTCCCTTAACAGATGACTTAAAATATAAACATATATCAACTGCCTGGTTCTTAGAACACACCAGAATGGGTAGCACACCTCAGAAGAAAATCTCATTATCCTGATGATGTAGACCTTAGATTTTAAACTATGTGGGGAACAAGGAAAAAGAGAATTAATGATCTTCCATGTACTTCCAGATGCATGACCATGACCAGTTACTGATTTGATTTCCCTTGACTATTTGCTTCAGTGCTAAATAAGATGAAATATACTAGATAACTTTTTAAGGCAACATGTGTTTATTTTGAATTATTATAACTGCTCATTGTGATTGGTTGCTGCCATTAATGTTGCCTTCCAGACCAATATCTAGTATTTGCAAAATAAAAATGATTTGAAAAAATTTTATACCAAATCAAGAAGAACCACATAATACAGTTCAATGCTAGCAATTTAACTAGTAGATAAGGAAAGTGATAATTAGAAGTAGCAAGGTATTAATTTAAAAAGTAAACTCTAATGGAAACCAATACACTGCTTTGGAATGTTCCTCCAAATTTACAAGGTGATTTTTAAAAAGTGGGATAATCCAGTAATCCATGGTATATCTTTAGTGGATTACATTACTTTAAGTCCTCAAATATTTTAGATTCATGAAACAATAATAATATGAAATGTTTTAAAAACTTCAAAGTTCTAGAATTGTTTTTATTACTGTATTTACTTCATGTCAATTTGATTTATTAAGATGACCAATACTAATTTTTTGACATTTTTCATAAGTAGTGACTTAGCACTGATACTTAGCACCAGTTAATTATATTATCTAGTTTTCAACCACATAAAGAAACTTAGGGCAGAGGTTCAGTCCTTTCTTAATTGCAAACCTTCATAGGCAGTCAGCGAGATCATTCTGAGTTTTAAAATTAAGTTACAGTTGAATGATTACAAAGACTGCTGAATGTAGCCCAAATTATTATAACCACTAATTCCATCCTTTACTTTCTTCTCAAGATGTGGCTAAAGGCCACGGCTGCTTAACAGAGAAGGTCAGTGTTTCACAAGGTTAAAGATTTACAAATGTTCCTTCATATAACACAGTAAGGTTCCCTTGGTAACCTGGATTTTCTGCAGTAAAGAAGCGTTGTGCTAAAACAGCGCCTCAGCTCCCTGTTGGAGAAAATGCAGACAAAAGGATTGATTCCTGCTTGGGCAAAACTCATCCAGACAGCAGCTGTTAGAAATCCCCCTGGTACTACAGGCCCTCCTGCAAAAACTCTCCAATAACAGGCTACCAGGTAAGGGCCCCACAAGGTTAGGAAGAGAAAAGTCATTATATAGAACATTCTGCTAATTCTTTTTTCCATTTTGAATTCCTCCAAGACCAATAGCCTTCTTCTGCCCATGGTGTTTGCATTTTGCCTGATGCCCAACAAGGTAGGTGGTGTGGGACCCCTTCCAAATCCCGCTAGCCAATTGGCAGCTGCCTGGCCACTGGCCCCTGGGCCATGAAAAGTCCAGTTCTGGCTGACTGCTGCTACAAACTGGACTGGCTTCATTTTCCTTCGATCGTGAACAAAAAATATCAGCTTGAGGTAGACAAGCTGTGTGGCTAGGAGGATGAGAGCAAGGAGCAGCATAAATCCTAAGGAATCATTGGCCCTGAAGGAGCGGTGTTGGAAGGTGCATTGATCTTCTTCCCTAATGAATGAGTAAGTGCCCACATCTAAAACTGGGGGAAATGCCATGGCCACAGATAAAGTCCACACCATACAGATCACAGCTAGGCACGTCCAAAACGTCAGCCTCTTTGTATAGAAACGGTGATGGGCAATAGCTAAGTATCTGGTGACACTGATGCAGAAGAGCATGAAAGCAGTGTGGAAACAGGACAAAACCCCCAGAAAGGCAATCACTTTGCAAGTCAAAGTCCCATAAGTCCAGGTAGAGCCATTTTTAACAGAGTTGAATACAAATGGAAAACAAATTGCAGACCTGAGGATATCAGAACAGCAAAGGTCCAAGAGGAAGTAGTATGGTGCTCTATGCAAAGTCTTATCTTTCACTAGCAAAATGGAGATCAGAAGGTTGCCCACCACGCTGACTCCTATTATAAAACCCAGGGAAGTCAGTTTCAGAAAGGCTGTTAGAGGAGAGAGATTTTGTAAAACGTTGTCAGCTGCATGGCTATAGTTCGCCATAGATGGATGGAAGATCAAGATTACAGCCTCAGTCAAGTTTCATGATCTAGATAAAACAAGAAAAAGATAGATCCATACATTTTTTACTGAAAATGTAATCCCTAAAAAGAACTGATCCAATCTGCAGTAGTGCTTCTCTTTTCTTCCATTTGATTTGCCTCAGAATATCTAGGGGGAAAAAAAGAGCTATCAGTTCTTAAGTTAACAAGCAATAATGTCAGGCAGTGCTAACATAAAGCTGTTGATTTATGAAGAAGTAAATAAAGTTTTAATTTTGAATAATATTATTTGCTTTAGTATTTTTGCTTGAGATTCCAGAGAATTAGCTTGTTTAATTTTTTGAGCTAGGTAAATTGAAAAATGTTCCTATTTTGGAGAATATACATTTTATTAGGTACCTTTAGGACAAAAGGAATAATGTTCCACACTCATAAAATATGCCAGTCCAGGAATTAGTCACTGATTGCAAAGGGATCTACAAGATTGATAATAGGAGACAGAGAGGAGACTACCTACATTTATTTGAGGTCTATTAGTATCTGTCAGCATTTTACAGGCAGCGTCTCTGCTGATTTAGATGCAAAGAACCCTTGCAAAATACTTGTCTTTTAACTCGTGTCACTATTCATGCTGCATATGATGAGCATTTGTTGATTTAAATCATAATTTAAAGCATAAACACTAGACTTTTAAATTATTAGGAACTTGTCCCAGAATTTGATGTGATTTAATCTTTTGTCTCCCCTCCCCCAGCCCACCCCACCTCAGTTTTGGCAAATCATTTCTCTTTTAAGCACACACAATTATTAAAAATGGTTAATGTAAAGATTGGCCAGGAAGACACACCCAGAGAAATAATACACTTTTATTTTTTAATTTTGGATGCTTGGATTCAAATAAATTTAACACGAGCTTGTATTTCTTGGGCAATTAAGCCTTTCCACTTACTTTGATAATCTGTGTTGTAAATCTAAAGTGATTACATTTTAAAAGAAAATGTACATTTTCTCCTAGGTGCCTGGAGACCACATGAGGGAAATCAGCTTCTTCTGTTGCTCCTACTAAACATGTTTCCTTTGCCACTTTTCACTTGCTAGGATATGCTGATGGTAAGCCCAGGCAAAACTGCATTCTACAATTTTAATTTTCCCTCTGGTTCATCCCTGGGTAAATACTGATCTCAACATGCAACATTATGAAACCTGAAATCCGCCACCCCTGGATTTATAATGGGGGGTGGAGAAGGAGGAGGGGAGAGAGACATGCATTACATACGCGAAGATGGGGAGAGAAGATTGCTTCTGTGCTGCAAGGGAACTGTTCCCAGCGATTCTCAGTCTGATATTCGTCAGCCTTGTAAAGCTTTCCAGAAATGGGGCTTTGAATAAGCCCTACTGAAGATGCATTGTCTGATGTACTTCCATTATGCAGTTTATTGTTTAAACACACACACACACACACACACACACACACACACACACACACACACACACTAAAACACCACCTGCGTGGGGGTGGGAGGGAGCTCTTTCCCGGCAAACCTGCAGTTTCATGAACACTATGAGCACCCACGCCCCCCACCACCAAACTTAACCGAGAGTATGTCCTCCTACCTGTTGATATTGGATATCCCGACAGACTATAGCTTCTTTCTATAAATTGCTGATGTTTTTTTCTTTCTTTTTTTTTTTTTGGCCTTTTTTTTTTTTTTTTTTTTTTGGCCTTAGTGCTTTCAGGAGCAGACAGGCAAGGCTGGGCAGCGCCTGCGCGCTGGAACCTCCTTGAGCTCCAGCAGCGTCCTCTTCTGTCGCAGCGGCAAGTCTCCCGCAGTAAAGCAGAGGTAGTGGCGAGGTCGGAGAGGAGCTAACCTGAGCCCCGACCCGGTTCCAGAGCTGGCAAAATTTACTGAATGTCCCATCCTGTTTAATTTCCAATATTAGGCTTTTGTATCATTGTGGGTGCTTCTGAACTTACCCTTACCCGCCTGGGAAGTGGGGACTGGAAAGATTTGCTCAGGAACTCAGGCCTACACTGCCTTAGTGCTATGTCAGAAGGTCACCTTTCTGGTAGTGCCGGAACCCTCGCCTTCCCTGAACATTTTTCTTCCTTCCTCTTTAAGAGTGGTCAGAAGCATTGGAATCTTTTTTAAGGTTTCTTTTTAAATGATCTCCCCAGCTGGCCCCAAAATTTGCCGGTTAGTTGGGAATGGGGGGAGAAAGAATTAGAGAGGGGAAGGCGAGCAGGAGAGATCAAATTTTAAGGGACAGTTAAGAAAAATCTTGTCAATGGGGAACAAGGCAGCCCTGTCTTTGTCATCTATTCTCAAATGAACGCAAATATGCATTAAGTAGGGAGAAGCTAAATTCAGACAACTGCAAAATGACTTAGATCCGTCTACTTTAACAAATATGACTGAAAAATCTCCAATTATAAATGACTATTCCTTGTATTTCAACTCACTGAGCGTTAGCTTTTCTTTTTCCTTCTTGCAACTAAGACTTACCAGTAAATTGGTAATGTCAAAGCAGTTGTGTATGTGTTTCCCTTTTTCCCCTTTGTAATTACCGAAGAAAAATACTAAGAATACAAGGAATTCATAAAACTTGACCTGGCCAGGTAGTTCAGTTGGTTGGAGCTTGGGGTTTTGGGTGTGAACCCTTGTTACTGCAGCATACAGGAATCAATCAAAGAATGGATGGGTGGGGCAACAAATCATGTTTCTCTCATTCTCTCTCTCTCTAAAAATTTTTTAAAAGGCTTACATTTGCCCAAAATGTCCAATGCTACTATAGCACACCATACAGTCTGACATCTGGGTGCTTATGGATGACTCTGGAATCATGCATTTTCTTATTTTACCATTTTGGAACAATATAAGATCTTAAACAACTCCCCACCTCCCCAAAACTAGCAGACTTGCTTTCATGAATTCCCAGTGTAAAACGTCTACTTCTCGTCACACATGCTTGCTGTTTTATAATAATCTGTTAATAAAACAGAAAAAATAAATATTTTTACAGTAATAATTTGATCTTTGAACAACGGTAAATACCTCGCTCTTGGTGAGAATGTGACATGGGGAGCTTCAGCCAATCTGCACACAGATAATATGGATTAATTTCCATATTGCATTTCTTTTGGTTATACCAAGGTAAAGCTTTCTTTTTAAAGCTTAAAAATGATAACTTCAATGTCATGATGTCCACACAAAGTCCTATGTTGGGAATACTGACATGATGTTAAATTTTCCTAATTTGTTATGGGGGTCCTAAATTCACTTAAATATAGATGTTGATTTGTTTTCTTTTTTCTTGTTTCTTTATTTTTAATTTTTAAATTTTTGTTAGAAAAATATATAAAGCGCCTAATCTAGGCATTCCTTTAATCTAGAAAAATTAATCTTACAGTAGTACTGGAGTAACAACATTTCTATTCAAGTGAAACACTCCTCTTTTCTGCCAAATTCAGAAGAAATCAAAACCATATGATGGCTTACAATTTCTAAGTGAAACGTCAAATTCATTTTTACGTAATGTCAAATATTTTCAATTTGTTCTTTTTTTTACTTCTCAATTAGTGCCTCAGTGTACTTGGCAAAGAGTTATTTAATCAGTTTCATATTTTTAAAAATCTGTAAAATAGAAAACAAATTTGCTGAGTATTCATGATTGCACAGATCTTTGGTTGTATAGAATAGGGAATAGTTATTTAAAAGTAGGTTAAAAGGGTGACTGTCCTGCCAGGCCATGAAGCAAAAATTTATTCTGCCAAAACGCATAGGACCAAGATCCAAAGGTTTAAATATACTTTAAGAAACAGGTATTGATTCCTTAAAAATAAGATGGGAAATGAATATGCAATATTCTTTCATTTCCACATCTCAGGGTATATTAAGGCTATACTTTTCCTTTGCAAATAAGTATAGTTATAGCTACTAGTTCTTGATTTTTTTCAGCTGTGAAATTATAAGTCCTTTTCTTGCTTCACAAGGGGGCTCAAGAAATTAATAAGGTAGTTTCCATTTAGTTCATTAACTGTACTGGAGCAGGTGTGCCTGACCTGTAGCCTGCCAGCCATATGCAACCCAGGACAGCAATGGATGTGGTCCAACACAGAATTGTGAATTTACTTTAAACCTTTTTATTTGCTCATCAGTTTTCATTAGTGTTTGTGCGTTTAATGTGTGGCCCAAGACAACTCTTCTTCTTTCAGGGTGGCCCAGAAATGCCTAAAGGTTGGACACCCTGTAAAGTCTGCATCTTCCATCAATAGGGATTAAAAATATATATATTTAATAACAGAAAATTTTCATATAATCTACAAGTTATCAAAAGTAAATGTATTGCTTCAAAGTTTTCAGATGATAACCTTGTTTTGATCTTAGCTAATTTTTTTGATTCCTTATATCACTAAACATAGAAAATTATATTAAGTGTAGAGGAACTAAGCCAACAACAGGAAAATACTCTATCCACCCTGGGTTGGAAGGACTCCAAAGGTTTTGAAGTTCTTGGAATGTTACATTTGCTATATTGATCAGTGGATTAGGAAGTCTAATGTAATTTGCTACTTATAATAATTATATGTAATTTTATTTAAAACAGCAATTTTCTTCTTTTCAAAATTAATAGGATATTTCATATTTTTCCCAAGTGATGCATTGTCTCATGATGGTCAAATGAAGTATTTTAGTTGTATGCATCGTTTATGTGAAACTATGTGTCAGCATGTAAACAATTCTTGGTGAATACAGAGATTAATAGGCCAGGATAAAAACGTTCTAAGAAAATACTGTTTAATCTTTTATTTAAAGTGCTTTTCTCCAGCTTGAAGCTTGTCATTAAATCTTTAAGTACACATGTCTTTGGTATTTTTAACTGTTACTGAAATCTAAACTTGTGTATGAAAAGAAGATTTTTGTAAATTTTCTGGAAACTACATTGGTAAGAAAGATTCCTATCAGGAACTTTTTCAGAGAAACATTTTTTTAATTGAATTTATTGGAGTGACATTGGTTGATAAAATTGTGTAAGTTTCAGGTGTACAATTCTTTAATACATCATCTGTATACTGTATTATTTATTTACAACCCAAAGTCAAATCTCCTTGCTTCTCCATTTACCCTCCTGTGCCATTAAGGAACACGAATGAGATCGTGGCCACTTAATTTGGAGGTTTGGATTCACAGACAATAAAGACCCCAATTCAAAGGTGAATAGTTGAGAATTTTAGTAAGAGAGAGCAAGAATCAAGAGCATACAGCACCAGATGGGAAATCACCAACACTGGAACACAGATGTTGGGGGTTCATTGAGACAGCAGCATTGGGGTTTGTCTGGGGAAAGTTCTGAGCAAAGCATCCTTCCTTCAGGTAGGATTCCAAAGTCTCACTTTGGGGGCTATGATTGAATATGTTTTAGACAAAAGTGGCTACATGCCAAGAGCCTTGTATGATTTTGACTAACTGTTCCCTCTGGGAGAAGAGCCAATTCTCCTAGGGAACAGCTGAAGATCAAAGGTGCTAATGTCCTGGCAAGAAGGACAGTTCTCCCTGGGAGATGGCACTATGTTTTGCTTTTCCAATGAAGGCACACAGCTCAGGCGTACACAGGGAGGATTCTCAAAGTCCCTTTAAACCTTCACCTGCCCACCTTTAACCTCTATCCCAACCACATATTTTCCTCTGGTAATCATACAGTTGTCTGTGTCAAAGAGGTTTTTGTTTTTTCTTTGCTTAATCCCTTCACCTTTTCGCCCAACCCCTCAACCACCTCCCCTCTGACAGCTGTCAGTCTGTTTTCTGTATCTGTGAGCTTGTTTCTACTTTGTTAGTTTATTTTATGCATTTGATTCCACATATAAGTGAAATCATATAGTACTTGTCTTTTTCTCACTGACTTATTTCACTTAGCAGAATACTCCCCAGGTCCATTTATGCTATTGCAAAAGGTAAGATTTTCTTCTTTTTTATGGCCAAGTAGTATTTTATTGCGTAAATGTACCACAGCATTTTTATTCACTCATTTACTGACGGACATTTGGGCAGCTTCCAAATCTTAGCTGTTGTAAATGATGCTCCACTGGCCATATGTACACATATATGGCTTCGAATGAAAGTTTTGGATTATTTCAGATATATTCCAAAAAGTGATATCCCTGAGTCATAAGACAGTTTCATTTTAAAATTTATTCTATTCTATTTTATTTTATTATTTGTTGTTCAAGTACAGTTTTCTGCCTTTTACCCCCATTCCAGCCCACCCCTGCAGCCCTCCCCACCTCCCTTCTGTTTTCACCCCCCCCCCCTTGCTATTGTCCATGTGTCCTTTATACTTGTTCCCCTGAAATTCCCTCCCCTTTCCCCTCTGGTCACTGTCCCCCTTTTCTCAATTTCAGTGTCTTTGGTTATATCTTGCTTGTTTGTTTGTGTTGTTGATTAGATTCCTGTTAAAAGTGAGATCATATGGTATTTGTCTTTTACTGCCTGGCTTATTTCTCTTAGCATAATGCTTTCCAGCTCTATCTATGCTGTCTCAAAAAATAGGAGCTCCTTCTTTCTTTCTGCTGCATAGAATTACATTGTGTAAATGCACCATAGTTTTTTGATCCATTCATTTACTGATGAGCACCTAGGTTGCTTCCGGCACTTGGCTGTTGTAAATTGTGCTGCTGTGAACATGGGGGTGCATAGGTTCTTTAATTTCTTGAGGAAACTCCATATTGTTTTCTACATTAGCTGCACAATACATTCCCACCAACAGTACACAAGGGTTTCTTTTTCTTCACATTTTCCCCAACACTTGTTCATTGATTTATTGATGACAGCCATTATGATAGGTATGAGATGATATCTCATTGTGGTTTTATTTGCATTTCTCTGATGATTAGTGATGTTGATCATTTTTTCATATGTCTATTGGCCATCTTTATGTCCACTTTGGAGAAGTTCTATTCAGCATGCCTTTGCCAATTTTTAAAGTGGACTGTTGTTTTTTTTTTTGGACTGGTTTTTTATAGTGTTGAATTTTATATGTTCTTTATACATTTTGAATAATAACACCCTTTCAGATGTATCTTTGGCAAATATGTTCTCCTATTCAGTGAATTGTCTTTTCATTTTGTTGATGGATTCTTTTGCTGTGTAAAACCTTTTTAGTTTGATGTAGTCTCTTTTGTTTATATTTTTCTTTTGTTTCCCTTGACTCAGTATACATATCATAAAAAATATGGCTAAGATAAATGTCCAACATTTTACCACCCATATTTTCTTCTAAAATTTTTTGGTTTCAAGTCTAACATTTAGGTATTTTATCCATTTTAGGTTTATTCCTTTGTGTGGCACAAGAAGGTAGTTCAGTTTTGTTTTGGTTTTTTTGCATGTATCTGTCCAGTTTTCCCAACCCATATATTTAATAGACTATCTCTACACATTTATATGCTTGTGCTTTCTTTGTCAATTATTAATTTATCATAAAAACATGGGTTCATTTCTGGCCTTCCTATTCCATTGATTTATATGTCTGGTTTTTTGTGCAAATATCATGCTGTTTTGATTAGTATGGTCTTATAGTATAGTTTGATATCAGGTAGCCCGACCCCTACAACTTTGTTATTCTTTCCCAAGATTGCTGTGGCAGCTCAGGGCCTTTTGTAGTTCCATATAAATTTTTGGAATATTTGTTTTAGGTCTGTGAAATATACCATTGATAGTTTTCTAAGAATTGGGTTGAATTTACAAATTGCTTTGGGACCGTACAGACATTTTAATGATGTTAATTTTTCCTATACATGAACATGGTATGTACTTGTGCTTATCTGTATCTTCAATTTCTTTCCTCAGTGTTCTATATTTTTTGGAGTACAGGTCTTTTATATCCTTGAATAAACTGATTCTTAGGTACATTATTTTTTTGTTGCAATAGTATATGGTATTGTTTTCTTAATTTCTATTTCTGATACTTCATTATTGGTATATAAAAACGCAACTGATTTCTGGATACATATTTTGTGTCCTGCTACTTTACTGAATTCATTTACCAGTTCTAGTAGTTTCTCAGTGAAATAATTAGGGATCTCTGTATTTAGTATCATGTCATCTGCAAATAATGACAGTTTTACTTCTATCTTTCCAATATGGTGCATTTTATTTCCTTTTCTTGACTGATTGCTGTGACTAGGACTTCCAGTACCATCGTGTATAAGAGTGGTGAAAGTGGACCCCCTTGTCTTGTTCCTGATCTTAAGGAAAACATTTTTAGTTTTTTGCCTGTTGAGGATGATGTAGGCTCTGGGTTTATTATATTGAAGAATGTTCCCTCTATTCTCACTTTGCTAAGAGTTTTTATCATAAATGAATGTGAATTTTATAAAATGCTTTTTTGCATATATTAATATGATTGTGTCACCTTTTACATCAATTTGTTTATGTGGTACATCGTTTAATTTTTAAATTTATTTTGATTTTTATTCATTTATTGTTGTTTAATTACAGTTGTACCAATTTTCCTCTGTTGCTCTTCACTGATCCTCCCACCCTGGCTCACTCAGTCAGTCCCCACCCTGTTCTCCGTTACAATGTTCTGTATACATATTCCTTGATGAGACCCCTCCTTTCATTCCCCACAATCCATCTCTCCTCTCCTTTCTGGTCACTATCAGTTTGTTCCTTATTTCAGATATCTGGTTCCATTTTGCTCATTTGGTTGTTCAGTTAATTAGGTTCCACTTATATGTGATATCATATTGTAATTATCTTTTGCTGCCTGGTTTATTTCATTTAGCATAATATTCTCCAATTTCATCTATCTGGCATGAAGGGTAGGATTTCTGTCTTTCTTCCTGTTGTGTGGCATTCCATTGTGTAAATGGAGCACATTTTTTTGATCCAGTCATTTACCGATGGGCACTTAAGGCCATTTCCAGCACTCAGATATTGTAAATAATGCTGCTATGAACATTGGCATGTATAGGTTCTTTTGAATTGGTATTTCAATATAATTAGGGTATAATCTCAGCAGTGGATTCACTGGATCAAAAGGCAGTTCCATTTTTAGTTTTTGAGGAAATTCCGTACTGTTTCCCACAGTGGCTGCACCAATTTGCATTGCCAACAGTACACTAGGGTTTCCTTTTCCTCACATCTTTGCTAGCAATTGTTTGTTGATTTGTTAATGATGCCCATACTGAACAGTGTGAGGTGGTATTTCATTGTGGTTTTAATTGTATATCTGTGATCGATAGTGATGTTGAGCATTCTTTCATATGTCTATGGGCCCTCCAAATGTCTTCCTTGGAGAAGTATTGCTTCTGGTCCTGTGCCCATTGTTTAATCGGATTATCATCATTGTGTTGACTTGTATGAGTTTTTTGTATATTTTGGAGATCAAACCCTTGTCCAAGATATCATTGGCAAATGTGTTTTTCCATATAGTCAGTTCCCTATTCATTTTGCAGATGTTTTCTTTAGCCATGGAGAAGTTTTTAGTTTCATGTGGTCCTATTTATTATTTTCTTTATATCCCTTACCATAGGAGATATGTTGGAGAATGTACTGCTGCATGGGATATCTGACATTTTCCTGCCTGTGTTCTCCTCTAGGATTTCCATGGTGTAATGGCTTCTATTTAAGTCTTTTATCCATCTCAAGTTTATCTTGGTGTATAGTGTAAATTGGTGGTATAGTTTCATTTTTTTCATGTACCTGTCCAGATGTACCAGCACCATTTATTGAAGAGGCTATTTTTATTCCATTTCATGCTCCTGACTCCTTTGTTGAATATTAATTGACATGGAGGCATGGGTTTATTCCAGGGCTCTCTGTTCTGCTTCACTGATCTGTGTGTCTGTTCTTATGCCAGTACAACACTGTTTTGTTACAGTGCCTTATAATGTAGTGTCATTTCAGATATTGTGATTCCTCCCATTTTGTTCTTTCTCAAAATTGATTGCTGAGACTATTTGGGATTGTGTATGGTTCAATATAAACTTTTGAAATACTGTTTTATATCTGTAAAATATGTCCTTGGTATTTTTACAGGGATTGCATTAAATCTATAGATTCCTTTGTATAGTATGAACATTTCAAAGTTATTACTTTTCCAATCCATCAATGCAATATATTCTCCAATTTATTTGTGTTTTCCTTAATTTCTGTTTTTAAATTTTATTTAATTATTTTTCAAGTACACTTTTCTGCCTATTTCTCCCATCCCAGCCCACCCCGCCCCGTGCTCCCCACCTCCCTCCCATTTCCACCCCCCTTAGTTATTGTCCCTGTGTCCTTTACACTTGTTCCTCTAAATCCCTCCCCTTTCTCTCCTTAAATTCCCTCCCCTCTCCTCTCTGGTCACTGTCCCCCTCTTTTCTATTTCAGTGTCTTTGTTTTTATTTTGCTTGTTTGTTTGTTTGTTTTGTTGTTTAGCTTCCTGTTAAAGGTGAGATCATATGGTATTTGTCTTTCAACACCTGGCTTATTTCACTCAGCATAATACTTTCCAGTTCCATCCATGCTGTTGCAAAGGGTAGGAGCTCCTTCTTTCTTTCTGCTGCATAGAATTTCATTGTGTACATGTACCATAATTTTTTGATCCATTCATTTACTGATGGGCACCTAGGTTGCTTCCAACTCTTGGCTATTGTAAACTGTGCTGCTATGAACATTGTGGTGCATAGGTTCTTTTGGATTGGTGTTTTAGGGTTCTTAGGATATAATCCCAGCAGTGGAATTGCTGGATCAAAAGGCAGGTTGATTTTTATTTTTCTGAGAAAATTCCATACTGTTTTCCATAATGCTTGTACCAGCCTGCAATCCTACCAACAGTGAACTAAGGGCCCCTTTTCCCCACAACCTCTCCAACATTTGTTGTTTGTTGCTTTGTTCATGATAGCCATCCTGACTGGTGTAAAGTGGTATCTCATTGTGGTTTTAATTTGCATCTCTCTGATGGCTAGTGATGTTGAGCATCTTTTCATGTGTCTCTGGGTCTTCTGTATGTCCTCCTTGGAGAAGTGTCTGTTCAAGTCCTTTTCCCATTTTTTAACTGGGTTAGTTATCTTCTTAGAATGCAGTCGTGTGAGTTCTTTGTATATTTTGGAGATTAAACCTTTGTCTGAGGTATCATTGGCAAATATGTTTTCCCATACAGTTGGTTGTCTTGTTAATTTAATACTGTTTTCTTAATTTCTTTCTTCAGTGTTCCATAGTATTCTGAGTATATTTTACCTCCTTGGTTAAGTTTATTCCAAGGTACTTTATTTTTCTATTGCTATAGTGAATGAAATATTTCCTAGTTTCTGTATCTGATATTTCATTGTTGACGTATAAAAAAGCCATCAATTTCTAAGTATTGTCTTTGTATACTGCTGTTTTGCCAAAATTACTTAGTAGGTCGAGTAGTTTTTAGTGGAGTCTATAGGGGTTTCTATGTACACTATCATGTCATCTGTAAACAATGACAGCTTTACTTCCTCCCGTCCAATTTACACACCTTTTATTTCTTTTTCTTGCCTGATCACTGTGGTTAGAACTTCCAAAACTATTTTGAAAAAAAGTGGTGAAAGCAGACATCCTTGTTTAGTGCCTAATCTTAGAAGCAAAGCTTTCTCATATGTGGCCTCTATTATGGTGAGATATGCTCCCTGTACTCCCACTTTGCTGAGTGTTTTTTTTTTTATCATAAATGGGTGCTGTACTTTATAAAATGCTTTTTTATTTTCTCTGGATATGATCATGTGATTTGTGTCTTTCATTTTTTTTTTTGAGGGTTAAATGTGTTATGTTTATTGATTTGTGTATATTATACCATCCTTGAATCTCTGGGATAAATCCCACTTGATCTTGGTGTATCATGTTTTTAATGTTGCTGAATATGGTTTGCCAATATTTTGTTGAGGATTTCAGCATCTGTGTTCATCAGTGGTATTGGCCTGTAGTTTTTTTTCTTTGTTGTGGCTTTACTTGGTTTTGGAATTATAATCACAGTGGCCTCATATAAAGAGTTAGGGAATTTTCACTCCTGAATTTTGTGGTATAGCTTGAGAAGCATAGGAATTAGCTCATTCCTAAATGGTAAAATTCACCTCTGAAGCTATCTAGTCCAGGGCTCTTGTGTGCCAGGAATTTTTGATTACTGCTTCAATTTCACTAACTGTTATCAGTCTATTCAGGTTTTCTGCTTCTTCTTGACTTAGTTTTAGAAGATTATATGTTTCTAGAAGTTTGTCCATTTCACCCTGGTTGTCATATTTGTTTGCAGTAACTTCTTTCAATCCTTTGTAATTCTTATTTTTTAGTCTTTTATATTGTTGTTAAATTACAATTGCTCCCATTCCCCCCGCCATTAAACTCCCCTGCCCTACCTACCTCTCATCTCCTACATTCAATCTCCCCACCACGTCCGTTGTCTTTGTCTATCAGTCTTTTAGAAACATTCCTTGACTTGACCCTTGCCTTTCTTTCATCTTTTGTATTTCTTTGGTATTGGTTATAATTTTTCCTCTTTCATTTCTAATTTTATTTATTTTTGTCCTTTCTCTATTTTCCTTAATGAATCTTAACAAAGTCTCACCAAGAAAAGGCTTAAAAGCTTAAAGGTTAAAGGCTTATCAATTTCATTTATCTTTCAAATAACCATCTCCTGAATTTATTGATCCTCAGAAGTATTATTTTAGTCTCTATGTCATTTAATTCTGCACTGATCTTGTTTATTATCTCCCTTCTACTTGCTCTGGGCTTTGTTTGTTGTTGTTCCTTTAGTTCTTGTACATGTAGGGCTAGGTTGTTTATATGAATTTTTTAAATCGTTTTTTAGGTATGTCTGTATTGCTATGAACTTCCTTCTCAGGACTGTCTTCACTGTGTCCCATAAGTTTTGTTCATATTCATTTGTTTTCAGAAACTTTTTTATTTCTTCTTTGATCTCATTCTTAACCCATTTATTGTTTAATTGCACGCTATTAAATCTCCATGAATTTAATGTTTTTGAGTTTTTTTCCTTGAGGTTGAGTTCCAGTTTTAAGAATTTGTGATCTGAGAAAATCTTGATAAGGCTTCAATTTTCTTGTATTTTTTGAGGCTTGTCTTGTGTCCTGTCATGTGGTCTATTTTTCAAAATGTCCAAGGTGCATTTAAAAAGAATGTATATTTTGTTTCTTTTGGGTGAAAGGATCTGTATATATCTGTGGGGGAGCTTTATTCAGCAAAGCTCCCCTGGCAGTTGCAGATGAGAATAAGTCTACCAAGACATGATCTGCAAGAGGAGGAAAGGTGGTCAATTTCTTAAAGGAGAAGGGCCTCAATCAGTGCCTCTTTCCCTGCATATTTATTGATTTCAGCTCACACAGAGATACATAGTATGCATGTAAAGCTCATCAATCAATGTCCAAAAAGGTATGGTCTTGAAAAACTGACATCATTTACAGATAATAATTGAAGAAACACAGGAAATATTTTTGGTCAGGGTTGGTGGGGTATGCTGATGCCAGAAGGTTGTTGAGGTGTGTATCATGAAGTAGGAAATTTCACTCCCTACACTTTAAGCTCGAATGTCTAGTTCCTGCCAACATGGCAGAGCAAGCCCCAAAGGAAACAATGTACATTCTTTCTTAGGCCAGATTTGCCCCTGGGAGCCATGCATCCCAGCACAAGGCCACAGCTGCCTCTGACATTGTTTTCAGGCTGAGTTAGGCTGGGGGAGCAAAGCAGCCAAGATATTAGGAGACTACTTACAGATAGAATGAGGACTCAGGCTATGACAAAGCCAAGGGGTGAGGGTCTTTCTGCCCCTTCTCTATGGTCCCCTAAGTCCTTCCCTAATGGTACCTTTGTGACTGTGCCTGTCTCTGGTTGTTCCTCTCTTGAGGAATCTTACCCATCATTGGCTAACTACTCATCCACTGGGTTTAGTAGGGGGACATGAGAGAGGGAATAGGTTTTTGTCTTCTTCTTTTTTTAAAAATTATTCATTGATTTAGAATGTCTTTTTTATTTATTTTACCTTTAGAAGGGAAGGGAAGGAGAGGAGAGAAATATAGAAATATCAATGTATGGTTGCTTCTGGTGCATGCCCTGCTGGGAACTGGTCCCTGCTTGGAACTTGCCTGCAACCCAGGCATGTGCCCTGACTGGGAATCGAACTGTAATGATGTGGTTCACGGCCCTGTGCTCAATCCACTGAGCTACACCAGCCAGGGTGGTTTTGGTCTTCTTAATGGCTTATGTCCCTAAGGCCTTTTCACTCAGCCCTAGCTGTGGGACTCTTTTTGTCCATCAATGAGGCTTCAGTCCCTGAAACCAGACAGGATGGCTCCCAACATGTATCAATTAAGTTCATTTGATCTAGAGTGTGTTTCCTTACCACAGTATCCTTGTTGATTCTTTCTTCAGAAGATCTATCATTGACAGTGAAGTGTTGAAATCACCTAGTGTAAGTTTTTTGCTGTCCATATCCTTTTTGAGGTCCTTCAATATTTTTCTTATATATTTGGGAGCTCTTATGTTCAGTGAATATATGTTTATAATGGTTTATACCTTCTTCGTGGATGCTTCCCTTTATTATTAAAGTATCCTTCTCTGCTTCCTTTTATGGCCTTTGTTTTGACATCTATTTTGTGTGATTTAAGTATTGCTACCCTTGCTTTTTTTTCTTGTCCATTTGTTCGGAATAATTTTTTCCTTCTCTTCACTTTTAGTCTGTGTAGATTCTTTTTCTCTGACGTGAGTCAATGGTGGAGAGCCTCTGTGCAACTCATGTTTACTTATCCATTCATATGTACCCTATGTCTTTTGACTACAGCATTTAATCCTTTTACATTTAAAATTATTTTTGATATCAAGGAGACTACACCACTGAATCTCACAGGTATGGTAACACAGAAGTGCACACCATAAACCCAAGAAGCCAGAACAAATCAATTTAAGAAGCTGAAGATTACAAGAAGAATCTCACAAACAATGATAAGACAAAGAAACAACCCCCCAATGAAAGGAAAGGAGGAAGCCCCAGAAAGAATGCTAGATGAAAGAGAGGCAAGTCAGCTATCAGGTATTGAATTCAAAGCACTGGTTATCAGGAAGTTCAAAGAGCTTACAATCAGCTACCAGAAACAACAGGGGAGCTAAAATGAACTCATTGCAAACTTTCATCATCATGAAAAGGAAATAGAAACTATCAGCAAGGTGCAAGATGAAGAATACAATTTCTGAACTGAAGAACACAGGAGAAGGTATCAAAAGCAGGATCAATGAAGCAGAAGATGGGATCAGCGAGTTGGAGGACAAAATAGAAAAAAATGCCCAGAAAGAGCAAGAAAAAGGAAAAGAGGCCCAAAAAGAATGAAGAGGGATTAAGAAAAATGCAAGACAATATGAAATGTAATAATATCAGAATAATAGGGACACCAGAAGGAGGAGGAGGGGGAGGAGGAGGAGGAGGGAGGAGGAGGAGGAGGAGGAGGAGGAGAAGAAGAAGAAGAAGAAGAAGAAGAAGAAGAAGAAGAAGAAGAAGAAGAAGAAGGAGAAGGAGAAGGAGAAGGAGAAGGAGAAGGAGAAGGAGAAGGAGAAGGAGAAGGAGGAGAAGAGGAGGAGGAGGAGGAGGAAAAAGGGATAGAAAAATCTATATGAAAAAGTAATGATGGAAAACTTCCCTAATTTGATGAGAGAAAAAGTCACACAAATCCAGGAATCACAGAGAGTACCAATCAAGAGGAATCCAAAGAGACCCACTTCAAGACACATCATTATGAAAACAGAAAAATTCCAAGACAAAGAAAGAATTTTAAAGGCATCAAGGAAGAAAAAGAAAGTAACCTATAAAGGAGCCCCAATAAGGTTAGCAACTGACTTCTCAATGAAAACACTTCAAGCAAGAAGAGAATGCCAAGAAATATTTCAAGTAATGAGAACCAGAAGCCTGAAACCAAGGTTACTTTATCCAGCAAGGCTCTCAATCAAGATAGAAGGCTAAATAAAGAGCTTCCAAGACAAAAGAAGTATAAAAGAATACCCCTCCACCAAACCAGCTCTGGAAGAAATACTAAAAGGTCTGCTTTAAGGAAAGGAAGGAAAAGAGAGAGACAATGAGAAGCATGGGTATAAAAGTGACAATGAATAAGTACCTATCAATAAAATCCTTAAACATAAATGGACTAAATGCTCCAATCAAAAGACATAGAATAGCTCAATGGATAAGAAAGCTTAACCCACACATATGCTGCCTACAAGAGACTCACCTCAGGATAAAAGAACTACACAGACTAAAAGTGGGTGGCTGAAAACTAATTTACCAAGCAAATGGCCAGGAAACAAAAAAGCTGGGGTAGCAATACACATATCAGACAAAGTAGACTTCAAAAATTGGGCCATAGCCCTGGCTGGTGTAGCTCAGTGGATTGAGCATGGGCCTGTGAACCAGAGGATCGTGGTTCGATTCCCAGTCAGGGCACATGCCTGGGTTGCAGGCAGGTTTCCCTGCAGGCTAGTTCTCTGCAGGGGATGCACCAGAAGCAACCATACAATGATGTTTTTCCTCCTCTCTCCTTCCCCTCTAAAGATAAATAAATAAAATCTTAAAAAAAAAGGGCCATAAAAAGAAACCCAGAAGGTCACTTCATAATACTCAAGGGAAGAATCCACCAAGAGGACACAAACATTGTAAATATATATGAATCCCACATAGGAGCACCCAAATATATAAAGAAAACCTTAGAGGACTTCAAGAAACATATTGACAGCAACACAATTATAGTAGGGGATTTTAACACCCCACTGTCAAAAATGGACAGATCTTCCAAACAAAAAATCAACAAAGATATTGTGGAATTGAATAACATGCTAGATGAAATGGACTTAACTGATTATATATATAACCCTTCATCCCAAAGAAGCTAAATACACATTCTTTTCAAATGTGCATGGAATATTCTCAAAGATAGACCATGTGATAGGACATAAAACAAACCTCAACAAATTCAAGAAAATTGAAATTATACCAGGCATTTTCTCAGACCACAAGGGACTGAACCTGGAAACCAACCCCAAGAGAAAAGGCCCAAAATATTCAAAATCATGGAGATTGAATAACATGCTATTAAACAATAAATGGGTCAAGAATGAAATTATGGAAGAAATAAAAAACTTTCATGAAACAAATGAAAATGAACTTACTATGACCCAAAACTTATGGGACACAGTGAAGGCAGTCCTGAGAGGGAAGTTCATAGCAATACAGGCCTACCTAAGAAAGATAGGAACATTTCAAACAAACAACCTAACCCTATGCCTACAAGAACTTGAGGAACAACAACAAAGACACCCCAGAGCAAGTAGAAGAAAGGAAATAACCAAGATCAGAGCAGAATTGAATGACATACACACTAAAAGAACAACTCTAAAAATCAATGAATCCAGGAGTTGGTTCTTTGAAAAGATAAACAAAGGAGACAAGCCTTTAAGCAGTTTCATCAAGAAAAGAAGAAAGAGAACCCAAATAAACAGAATCAGAAATGAAAGAGGAGAGATTACAACTGACCCCAGAGAAATACAAAGGACTGTAAGAAATTATTATGAAGAACTGTATGTCAAGAAATTTGAGAACCTAGGGGAAATGGACAAATTTCTAGAAAAATATAATCTTCCAAAACTCAACAAAGAAGAAGCAGAAAACCTGAATAGACCAATAACAGCAGATGAGATTGAAGCAGTAATCAAAAAACTCCCATCACACAAAAGCCCGGGACAAGATGGGTTCACAGGAGAATTCTACAAAGCATTTAAGGAACAGCTAACTACTATTCTTCACAGACTATTCCAAAAAATCCAAAATGATGGAAGAATCCCAAAATCTTTTTATGAAGCCAGCATCATCCTACTCCCCAAACCAGATAAAGATGCAACAAAAAAAGAAAACTTCAGGCCAATATCGCTGATGAACTTAGATGCTAAAATCTTCAACAAAATATTGGCAAACCATATCTAACAATACATTAAAAAGATCATTCACCATGACCAAGTGGGATTCATCCCAGGGATGCAAGGATGGTTCAACATTCACAAATCAGTAAATGTAATACATCACATAAACAAAAGCAAAGACAAAAACCACATGACCATATCAATAGATGTCGAAAAAGCTTTTGATAAGGTACAACACCCATTTATGATAAAAACACTCAGCAAAGTGGGAATAGAGGGAGCATTCCTCAATATAATAAAGGCCATATACGAGAGACCTACAGCCAACATCATACTCAATGGGCAAAAACTAAAAGCTTTTCCACTAAGATCAGGAACAAGACAAGGATGTCCACTTTCACCACTTCTATTCAATATAGTATTGGAAGTTTTAGCCACGGAGATCAGGCAAGAAAAGGAAATAAAAGGCATCCAAATAGGAAAGAAGGAAGCAAAACTGCCACTGTTTGCAGATGACATGATAGTGTACATGGAAAATCCTATAGAGTCTACCCCAAAACTTCTCGAACTAATTAATGAATTTGGCAAAATGTCGGGTTACAAAGTCAATATCCGAATATCAAAGGCATTTTTGTATGCTAACAATGAATCAGCAGAAGCAGAAATCAAGGGAAAAATCCCATTCGATATAACAAAAAGAAAAATAAAATACCTACCAATAAACCTAACCAAGGACATAAAAGACCTGTATGCAGAAAACTAGACAACACTGAGGAAAAAAATCAAGGAGGAAACAAATGGAAACATATACCTTGTTCATGGATTGGAAGAATTAACATCATCAAAATGTCCATACTACTCACATCAATTTACAGATTCAATGCAATACCTATTAAGATACCAATGATATACTTCACAGACATAGACAAACACTTCAAAAATTTGTATGGAAACAAAATGACCCTGATTATCAGCTGCAATTTTGAGAAAGAAGAACAAAGTAGGAGAAATCACAATACCTGATACCAAAGTTTATTAAAAGGCCACTGTAATCAAAACAGCCTGGTACTGGCATAAAGACAGGAACATAGACCAATGGAACAGAACAGAGAGCCCAGAAATAAACCCAAATCTCTACAGCCAATTAATATTCGACAAAGGGGGCAGTAACATAAAGTGGAGTAAAAATAGCCTCTTCAACAAATGGTGTTGGGAGAACTGGACAGCTATGTGCAAAAAAATGAAACTCGAGCACCAACTTACACCATATACCAAAATAAATTCAAGGTGGATAAAAGAGTTAAATGTAAGCTGTCGCACCATTAAAGTCCTAGAGGAGAACATTGGCAAGAAAATCTGTTATTTCACGCAGCAACATTTTCACAGATATGTGCCCCAGAGCACGAAACATGAAGGAAAATATAAACAAATGGGATCTCAGCAAAATTTAAAGCTTCTGCAAGGCTAAAGAAAACAGTATTAAAATAAAAAGACAACCAACTGTATGGGAAAACATATTTGCCAATGATACCTCACACAAGGGTTTAATCTCCAAAATATACAAAGAACTTACATGACTCCACTCTAAGAAGACAACCAACCCAATTAAAAATTGGGCAAATGACTTGAAAAGACATTTCTCCAAGGAGGACATACAGAAGATACAGAGACACATGAAAAGATGCTCAACATCACTAGCTATCAGAGAGATGCAAATTAAAACTACAATGAGATACCACTTTACACTGGTCAGAATGGCCATCATAAACAAAGCAACAAACAACAAGTGTTAAAGAGGTTGTGGAGAAGAGGGGACCCTAATCCATTGTTGGTGGGATTGCAGACTGATACAACCACTGTGGAAGACAGTATGGAATTTTCTCAGAAAAATAAAAATCAACCTGTCTTTTGATCCAGCAATTCCACTGCTGGAATTATATCCAAAGAACCCTAAAACACCAATCCAAAAGAACCTATGCACCACAATGTTCACAGCAGCACAATTTACAATAGCCAAGGGTTGGAAGCAACCTGGGTGCCCATCAGTAAATGAATGGATCAGAAAATTATGGTACATATACACAATGGAATTCTATGCAGCAGAAAGAAAGAAGGAACTCCTACCCTTTGCAACAGCATGGATGGAACTGGAAAGTATTATGCTGAGTGAAATAAGCCAGGTGTTGAAAGACAAATACCATATGATCTCACCTTTAATAGGAAACTAAACAACAAAACAAACAAGCAAGCAAAATAAGACACTGAACACTGAAGCAAAAACAAAGACACTGAAATAGAAAACAGGGGTACAGTGACCAGAGGGGACAGGGAAGGGAATTTAAGGGGAAAAGGGGGAGGATTTACAGGAACTGGTATAAAGAACACAGGGACAATAACTAAGGGGGGTGGAAATGGGAGGGAGGTGGGGAGCACTGAGGGGGGTGGGCTGGGATGGGAATAATAAACAGAAAACTATACTTGAACAATAATTAATTTTAAAAAATAATAAAAATATAAGAAGTAAGTTAATTAAAAATATTTTTGACAGACTGATTCATTGTTATTTTTATGTACTTGTGTTTCTCTTTGTCTCTTGCTCTCTATTTCTTTGTCTTCCTCTATTTTTCTTCATTTTTAATAGCAGGCCTTTTAGCATCTCTTGCAGTAGTGGTTGGTGGAGATATACTCTTTTAATCTCATTTACCTGAGAAGTTCTTTATTTCACCATTTTTAATGAGAACCTTGTTGGATAGAATACTCTTGATGTATGTCCTTGTTTTTCATTATCTTGAAAATTTCATGCCAATCCCTTCTGGCTTGTAGTGTTTCTATTTAGAAATCAGCTGCTCGAAGTATTATTGGAGCTCCCTTTTATGTTACTTGCTGTTTCTCTTTGCTGCCTTTAAGGTTATCTTTTTGTCTATAACTTTTGACATTTTAATTATGATATGGCTTAGAGGAGATCTCTTCATGTTCCTCTTGATGGGGATCCTTTGTTCTTCCTGAACTTGTGTGGCTTTTCCTCTCTCCAAGTTAGGGTAGTTTTCTGTCATTATTTTTTTCAAATGGATTTTCTTTTCTTTTCCACTTTTCTTCTCCTTCTGATATTCTCGTGCTGTGAATGTTGTTGCATTTCTTATTATCCTGAAGTCCCTTTAAACTATCCTCTTCCTTTTTGAGTCTTTTTCATTTTCTTGCTTTCCCTGGGTATTTCTTTCTACCTTGTCTTCCACCTCTCCAATTTGGCCTCTGCTTCATCCAACTTGCTTGTAATTCCTTTGAGTGCTTTTTTTCATTTCAGGTATTATGTTCTCCATTTCTTACTATTTCTTGTTCATAGTTTCTATTTCCTTTTCCATGCTGCTGTAGTTCACACTCAGTTTCTTGTAGTTGTCACGGAGTTGCTTGAGCATCCTTATAACCATTTGTTTAAATTCTACATCTGGTAGATTGTTTGCCTCTATTTCATTTAGCTCTTTTTCTGAGATTCCTTTATTCCTTTCAGTTGGGGACTCTTTATTTGTCTCTCCATTTTTGGTGCCTTTTTCCCCCTTCCCACTGAATCTCAGTATGCTCTGCTTTGCTTGCCTGTCTTTGTGGGGAAGACTTCTGTAAGTAGGAGTTTTGTGGGACTCAGCAGTGTTATCTCTTTGATCTCCTTACCTGGATGCTCTAGGATTGCTCTTTATTCAGTTTATTTGAGTTCTCTTGTATTCAGGCTTTGCTTTTTCATGGCTCATTCATTGGTGAGTTCTCCTTTCCAACTGGCTAACTGATAGTTACAACTCCTGCCAATGTTGTATCTATTTTACAGGTGTTGGTTAACAAAGCAGTGTTGCTGGAAAACAAAATCTATGCTAGAAAAAAACCCCTACCACATCAGCAATATCAACAGCAACTGAGCTAAGCTTAATAAAGGTGGAGAAAGATCAAGAATATTATAAGATAGGAAAAAGGTAATGTGAGATGACTAAAAGGAGGCAAATTTTTTTTGAATGGGAAGAAGTTGGAGAAATAAGAATAGGGAATAGAAGTGAGGTGAAGAAAGGGAGAGAATAAAATTTAATATGTAAATAAAACAGTGAAGGGCAATGGCATAAGTGGTGTAAGAAAAGGGAAGGGTATATACTATGAGGTTTAATATAAAATTAAAATTTTAATGAACCAAGATAAACAAACTTGCAGAAAAACCACTGCAGGGTTAATAACAATACCAGAAGAACAAAGATTAATAAGGCTGGAAAAGGAATGAGAAAATTATACAAAAGAGAAAAGAGAATATGAGATGTCTATAGAAAAGAAAAGTGATTTTGAGAAGATGGGGGAGGGAAAGTACTAAGAGTAAAGAATAGAACCCAATCTAAGAAAGGGAAAATCTAAAAAAAAATAAAATAAAATTCCTAACTCAACTGATAAAGGGCAGGAGGAAGGCAAAATATAATGACAAGGGAGAGTATCCTATGGGATTGGAAGTACAAGCAAAAAGTGATTAAATAGGAATAACATTGGAGATGAACAGCAATTGTTACAGAACAGAGCTAAAGGGGGGGTACAATATACTATTACCAAAAGGACCCCCCACTAGGTTCACTATGCCCACTGCCAGAGGAAACATGTCTGTCAATGCCAGAGGTTTGTGAAAAGGAAAGTAACTATTTATTTAAAGCTATACAGACTTAGTGACATTATGTCTTCTATAGGAGACAGTAGTGACCTAATGTCTTCAGTCCTTTCACCCCTTTTCTTCCAGGCAAAGTCTCTCATGCTTCCTAAGCCATGTGGCAAAAGGAAGCACCCAAAAGCTACATAATCCTCACTCACCAAAGCTGCGGGGTTCTCCCTCCAATATTTGTTGCATCTGGGTTTACATCCCTGCACCACTCTTCCCCTGCAGCCCCATTTCTGACTCCTCCTACAATCCATTACACCTGCCAGCATTCCTGTGTCCTTCCAGCTTTACTGGGCTGCTATAGTTTGTCTGGGCAGTTGTGACCCCATGGCACGGAGCCAATCTTCTCCAAGCTCTCATGCAGGTACTGTAACCAGGGGGAGCTGTCACCCAGTTACATCTTGGATGGAAGTCACTTCCATTCTCCTGGCTCAAGCCATGACCACAGCTATTTAATATATCTATGAAACCACTTAAAGGTTATCGATATGTTAAGTAACCATGCCAGAGGTTAGCTGTAAAGCTGTTGGTATACAAAACAGCTCTGCATGTTCCTGCTCCATGTGTCCCTCCCCTCAACTCATACTTGTGGGAAGAAGGGGTGAAGATGTCCTATATATCTTTCTAATATTTCCCAGACACCTTGAGTTATCGACCCCATTCCAAATTCCTATTTATACCTCTTGGTATAGAGGGCAGCTCTGTGTGTGAGCCAAGGCCGGGCGGAGCCCTGAATCCCCCTTGTTGCACCACTTTCTGATCTTGCTTTGATGGCCTCAGTGAAATAGGGCACTAGGACCCAGAGTACTTTGTCTCCCTGTGAGGAGTTCAAAATGGTCCCTTTAAAGTGTTCCCCTTGGTGTCTTTCTCTTGTGGAGGAAATGCCCCCAGCAGGGTTGTTAAGCTTACCTAGCTGGTTTTACAGATGTTACCCCACTCTACCCCTGCTCCAGCCAGAGGTGGGGACTGGGTACAACCTTCACTTCCCAGCAGTTCCACCAAGATAAGTGGCTCAATCTGGCTTTAAATAGTCTCAGGTGCATAGTTCCCAGGCCACTGCCCTCACAGCATATAGCAACCTGCACTCTCTACTATGTGCACTGCACTGGGCTTGGGTTGAGGAATCACCTCTCTTCTAACCTTTTTGATCAATGTGTCCTGCTATATTGAGTGGGAACATATCACACCCACAATCCTTTTTCCTTATTGGCAAGGCAGCTGCACATGCAGGGTATTGCCATGCATGCCTCAGCTTCCATTTTAAAGGATCTTTCTAGGTGTTTCCACTGCAGTGCTGAGTCCCTGTCCATCTTTATCTACACACCACCTCTCCAAAAAGCCAAGAGTCTATCCCAGTCATGGCTAGCTGTATCCATCCTCCTCCACCAGATACAGGTGCAAATAGCTTCTCACTCTCTGGCACTCTTCTGGCTGGCATTTGGCCCAACAGCTAAAGGTGTGCCACTAGCTGTGCCTGGTTCTCCCTGATGACTTTGTGTATTCAAGTTGCTATTGCTCCAGGTCTGGAGATTCCCTACCCTGAGAGGGGAGGGCACTGCTAAGCTATTACCTCTGACCAGGCTCTCCAAAGAAGTAGGTGTTACAGTTGCAGGCACTGAGGCTGCTGGCACTGTGACTGCTGGCACCACACCACAGGGATTTTCCCATCTACCTATAAAGCCTCCTCAATGTCCATTTTGAAGCACCTTCTGTATTCTTTGGCTTACAAACTTCATATCAGCAAAGACTCTACTGACTGTTCACTTTATTTTTTGGAAGGTCAGTTAAGTGTTAGAGTTGGGTGCAAGAGCAAGTGGACTTAGGTCCCATCTTGTAAACAGACCTCATTATGTATATTAATTTGCTGATATTATACCAGCTTTGTATCCCAGGAATAAAGCCAACTTGAGCATGATATATGATACTTCTACTGCATTGCTATATCTAGTTTGCTAGTATTTTGTTGAGGATTTTAGCATTTATGTTCATCAATGATTATGGCCTTTACTTATTTATTTTTTTACTTGTGTCTTTATCTGGTTTTGGATTTAGGACAATACTGGATTTTAAAAATGGCATTTGGACTCTTTCTACCTCTTGAAATTTTTGTAATAGTTTGAGAAGGTGTTAGTTCTTCTTTGAGTGTTTGGTAAAATTAACTTGTGAAAGTCTATATAGTTCAGGATTTTTGCTTGTTGGGATGTATTTTATTACTGATTTAGTTTCATTAGTTGTAATCTGTCTATTCAGATTTTCTGATTCTTCCTAATTCAGTTTTAGAAGATTGTATATGTCTGGGAATTAATACAGTATGTCTAATTTGTTGAATTAGTTGGCATATAGTTGTTTGTAATATTTTCTTACACCTATTTCTGCAGACTAAGTTGTTACTTCTCTTTCATTTCATTTTTTTTCTTGTGGGGAGGTTGTTACTTACTTAGTTATTCTTTCTTATCAAATTTATAGGGGTGGCATTAATAAAATTATACAGATTTCAGGTGCACAATGCTAAAACACATCTTTTCTATACTGTCTTGGGTGTTCACCACCTGGAGTCAAGTCTCTGTCTCTTTTCTAATTTTATTTATTTGGGTCCTCTTTCTTTTTTTCTTAATGAGTCTGGATAAAGGCTTGTCTATCTTATTTATCTTTTCAAAAATCTATTTTTTGTTTAAAACAACATTGATCTTTTGTATTTTTTGGCTCTAATTTTATCCTGATCTTTGTTATTTCACTTCTTCTACTCACTTAGGGCTTTGTCAATTTCTTTTTTTCCAGTTCCTTTAAATGTAAAGTTGGACTATTTATGTGAGATATTTCTTGTGTCTTGAGTAGGACTGTAATGCTATAAAGTTCCTACTTATGTTAGCTTTCAGTGTTTCCCTAGATTTTGGGTTGGTGTAACTCTTCTAGTTATGTTCCTCTTATTTTCTTCTTCTCCTTCTCCTTCTCCTTCTCCTTCTCCTTCTCCTTCTCCTTCTTCTTCTTCTTCTTCTTCTTCTTCTTCTTCTTCTTCTTCTTCTTTCTTCTTCTTCTTTTTCTTCTTCTCCTCTTCCTCCTCCCCCTCCCCTCCTCCTCCTCCTTCTTCAAGAAGATCCTTTAGATTTCTTGTAAATCTGGTTTGGTGGTTATAAACTCCTTTGGCTTTTTGTCATCTGGAAAACTGTTTATTTTTATTTCAATTTTAAATGATAACTTTGCTTGGTAAAGTAGTGTTGGTTGTATGTCCTTGCTTCTCATAACTTTTAATATTTCAGGCCAATCCATTCTGGCCTGAAATATTTCTATTAAGAACTCAGGAACATAACAACAATATGGAGCAAAACGTCACTCAAGAACCTGATGTACAGGATGCTGGGAAGATGGAGACAGAGTAGGACAGAACGGATTCCAGTTCCCGTACCCATGGGTGAAAATCCTGGTAGATCTGTAGAGAAACAGCACAATAAACCATTGGTTACCCAGCATTTATGGAATTAAAAGACCAGAGATTGTGGCCAACACTGAAACACCAGACAGCAGCAGAGTCAGCTATGGGAGCTGGGACGTTCTCGGCCCCTGTGCCGCTGCCATAGTGACGGGACTGGATGCCAGGGAGTCAGATATGGGATCCAGGACACTCCAGGCCCTTGTGATGGGCCTGGGTGCCAGAGGAGTCAGCTACAGGAGCCCGGACACTGAGGCCCCTGTGCCGGTGCCATAGAGATGGGCCTGGGAGCCGGGGAGTTAGCTATGGGTGCCAGGGAGTCAGCTACAGGAGATGGGACACCCACAGCCCCTGTGCTGCTGCAATAGCAATGGGTCTGGTCTCCAGGGAGTCAGCTACGGGAGCCGGGACACTCGCAGCCCCTGTGCCGGTGCCATAGCAATGGGCCTGGGTGATGGAGGAGTCGGCTACAGGAGCCAGGACACTCAGCAGTGGTAGGCAACCAGCTCGGGGACCACCGCGAAGACCAGCGTGAGAGTAGGTGGAGACAGAGAACATCAAGATACCTGAAGGAGTCTGCACCACTGAAATTCACAGGTATTATACCACAGAAGTTCACACTATAAACCCAGGGAGTCAGAACAGATCAATTTTAGAAGTGGAGACTAACAAGAAGAGTCTCAAACAATGGGAAGACAACGAAACAATCCCCAAATGAAAGAAAAAGCAGAAACTTCAGAAAGGATGAAATAGAGGCTAATGAACTATCAGATATTGAATTCAAAGCACTGGTTATTATGAAGTACAAAGAGCTCACAATGAGCTATCAGAAACTACAGGGGAACTACAATGATCTCACTGTAAACTACATCAACATGGAAAACATCAGCAAGGGACAAGAGGAAATGAAGAATACAATTTCCGAATTAAAGAACACAGTAGTAAGTTTCAAAAGTAGAATAGATGAGGCGGGGGATCAGATTAGCTAGTTGGAGGACAAAGTAGAAAGCATCTCACAGAAAGAGCAAGAAAATGAAAAGAGGCTCAGAAAGAATGAAGAGGGATTAAGAGAAATGCAAGACAATATGAAACGTAATAATATCCGAATATAGGAATACCAGGAGAAAAAGAAGAACAACAAGGTATAGAAAAAGTATTTGAAAGAGTAATGAGATAAAATTTCCCTAATATGATGAGAAAAAGTCACACAAATCCAGGAATCACAGAGAGTACCAATCAAGAGGAACTCAAGGAGGCCCACTTCAAGACACATTATCAGAGACTTCCGCCAAGATGGAGGCATAGGTGGATTTACCTTGCTTTCTCACACAACCAAGTTTAGAGACAACTAAATATTAGCAAGAGAAAATACAGCCAGAACACAGAAAATTGAACTTTTCGGAAGTCTGATAACAACAAATTCTTCAGCCTGACCGGTAAGAGGGGTGAAACCAGAAGATCACAGAGTGGTGTTGCACAGGAAAACTCGGTCAGACAGACTCAGGCACAAGAAATTGGGGCACAGGATTGAACCTAGTGAGAAACACAGCCAGAAACCTCTGGAAAACAGCAAGGGAGCAGGGCTGAGGGTTGACTGTGGTCGCACATTTGATGCGGATAGAAGACCAAGGGAGTGGGCCATTAGACGGGACCCAGCAGGCCCCCAGCAGCAGCAGAGGGCACCTCCATTTCCCCACTTTGACCCTGCCTCCACATACAGCGTCATAACCCAGCGACTCGCAGTGGCCAGGCTCTGGAAACCACTTAAGACTCTGCTCCTCACCCAGCAGTGAGAAACTGCACAGGGGGCTGCCATTTCCCTGCTCTGACCACGCCCTCACATATAGCGTCACAACCCAGTGACCTGGGAGTCCAAGGCTCCACTCCTCAAACTTAACGGGCGCGAACAGACCAAAAATGGCTCAAGAAGATCTCAAAGCCCCAGAGCCTATAAATCTAAGCATTGAAGAAAGAGCAAAACTCTCAGACACAAAGTTTAAAACACTGGTGATCAGGATCCTCACAGAACTGGTTGATTACAGCCACAAATTACAGAAACGTATGAAGGCGAAACTAATTGAAATGAATGGAATTGCACAGGAAACCAATAGCAATGAAAAGGAAACTGGGACTCAAATCAATGGAGTGGACAAGAAGAAAGCAAATAATGGCCAAACAGAAAAGAGTGAAGAAGCAAGAATTCAAAAAAATGAGGAGAGTCTTAGAAATGTCCAGGACATCTTTAAACTCTCCAACATCCAAATTATAGGGGTACCAGAAGGGAGAAAGGCACAGCCACCAGTGGAAAACTTATTTGAACAAATAATAAAGGAGAATTTCCCCAATCTGGCCAAGGAAATAGACTTCCAAGAAATCCAGGAAGCTCAGAGAGTCCCAAAGAAGTTGGACCCAAGAAGGAACGCACCAAGGCACATCATCATTACATTAGCCAAGATTAAAATGAAGGAGAGAATCCTAGAAGCAGCAAGAGCTAAGGAGACAGTCACCTACAAAGGAGTCCCCATCAGACTGTCAGCAGATTTCTCAAAAGAGACCTTATAGGCAAGAAGGGTCTGGAAAGAGGTATTCCAAGTCATGAAATCCAAAGACCCACAACCAAGATTTCTCTATCTGGCAAAACTTTCATTTAGAATGGAAGGACAGATAAAGTGCTTCTCAGATAAGATCAAGCTCAAGGAGTTCATCATCAACAAGCCCTTATTATATGAAATGTTAAAGGGACTAATCCAAGAAAAAGAAGTTAAAGAAACATGAACAGTGAAAGGAAAACAAACTCACAGTTATTAACAACCACACCTAAAATAAAAGCAAACTAAAAGGACAGCTAGATCAGGAGTGGAAACATAGAAAGGAAGATCTCAAGGAGGTTTAGCAACAGGGGAGTGGGAGAAGGAGAAGGGGGGAGAAGGTACAGACAATAAGTAGCATAGACAGTTAGATAGAAAATAGATGGGGGGGCAAGAATAGTATGGGAAATATAGAATCTGAAGAACTTGAGACACATGATCATAAACTAAAGGGGGGTAATGGTGGGGATGGGGAGTAGGGTGGAGGGAAATGAAGGGGGAATAGAACAACTGTAATGGCATAATCAATAAAAATAAATAAATAATATATATTTCTTAAAATGAAAAAAATAATTTTAAAAATCTAATAATAATAATTAAAATAAAATAAAATAGATCTCTATTTTCAAAAAAAGACACATCATCATCAAAATGGCAAAATTCCAAGACAAAAAGAGAATCTTAAGGCAGCAAGGAAGAAAAAAGAAGTAACATACAAGGGAGCCCCAATAAGGTTAGCAACTGACTTCTCAATGGAAACACTCCAAGCAAGAGAATGGCAAGAAATATTCCAAGTAATCAGAACCAGAGGCCTACAACCAAGGCTACTTTACCCAGCAAGGCTCTCAATAAAGATGGTAGGCCAAATAAAGAGCTTCCAAGACAAAAGAAGTCTAAAAGAATATACCTCCACCAAAACAGCTCTGCAAGAAATACTGAAAGGACTGCTTGAAGGAAAGGAAGGAAAAGAGGTAGACAGAGAGGTACACAGGTACAAAAATGGCAATGAATAAATATCTATCAATAATAACCTTAAACATAAATGGTTTAAATGCTCCAATCAAAAGACACAGAATAGCTCAATGGATAAGAAAGCATGGCCCACACATATGCTGCCTACAAGAGACCCACCTCAGGACAAAAGACCATCACAGACTAAAAGTGAAAGGCTGGAAACAAGTTTTCCAAGTAAACAGACAAGAAACAAAAGCTGGGGTAGCAATTCTCATATGAGACAAAATAGACTTTAAAAAAAGGGCCATAAAGAGAGACCCAGAAGGTCACTTCATTATACTCAAGGGAAGAATCCACCAAGAAGACATTAACATCGTAAATATATATGCACCAAACTTAGGGGCACCCAAATATATCAAGAAAATCTTAGAGGACTTCAAGACAAATATTGACAGCAACACAATTATAGTAGGGGATTTTAACACCCCACTATCAAAAATGAACAGATCTTCCAAACAAAATATCAACAAAGATATTGTGGCATTAAACAACACCCTAGATGAAATGGACTTAACTGATATATATATAGAGAGAGCCATTCATCCCAAAGAAGGTAAATACACATTCTTTTCAAATGGGCATGAAACATTTTCAAAGATAGACTACATGATAGGACACAAAATGAGTCTCAAAAAATTCAAGAAAATTGAAACCATACCAAGCATCTCTGACCACAAGGGACTGAAATTAGAAACCAACCCCAAAGAAAAAAAACCCAAAGCAGCCAAAATCATGGAGACTGAATGGTATGCTACTAAACAATGAATGGGTCAGGAATGAAATTAGGGAAGAAATCAAAACATTTCTGGAAACAAATGAGTATGATCTCACAACAACCCCAGTGAAAGCAGTCCTGAGAGGGACGTTTATAGCAATACAGGCCTACCTAAAGAAGATAGAAACATTTCAAACAAACAACCTAACCCTATACCTGCAAGAACTCGAGGAACAACAACAAAGACAGACCAGAGCAAGCAGAAGGAAGGAAATAACCAAGATTAGAGCAGAATTAAATGACATAGAAACTAAAAGCACAATTTTAAGGATCAATGAATCCAGGAGTTGGTTCTTTGAGAAGATAAACAAAATAGACAAGCCTTTAAGCAGGCTCATCAAGAAAAGAAGAGAGAGGACACAAATAAACACAATTAGAAATGAAAGAGGAGAGATTATAACTAATACCACAGAAATAAAAGGGATTGTAAGAAATTACTATGAAGAACTGTATGCCAAGAAATTTGAGACCCTAGGGGAAATGGACAAATTTCAAGAAAGATATAATCTTCCAAAACTCAATAAAAAAGATGCAGAAAACCTGAATAGACCAATAATAGCCAATGAAATTGAAGCAGTAATCAAAAAACTCCCATCACACAAAAGCCCCGGACCAGATGGGTTCACAGGAGAATTCTACAAAGCATTTAAGGAACATCTAACCCCTATTCTCCACAGACTATTCCAAAAACTCCAGAAGGATGGAAAACTCCCAAATTCTTTTTATGAAGCCAGCATCATCTTAATTCCAAAACCAGATAGAGACACAACAAAGAAAGAAAACTTCAGGCCAATATCGCTGATGAACATAGATGTTAAAATCCTCAACAAAATATTGGCAAATTGCATCCAATAATATATCAAAAAGATCATACATCATGACCAAGTGGGATTCATCCCAGGGATGCAAGGATGGTTCAACATTCACAAATCAGTAAATGTATTACATCACATAAACAAAAGCAAAGACAAAAACCACATGATCACATCAATAGACACGGAAAAAGCTTTTGATAAGATACAACACCCATTTATGATAAAGGCACTCAGCAAAGTGGGAATGGAGGGAGCATTCCTCAATATGATAAAGGCCATATATGAGAGACCTACAGCCAATATCATACTCAATGGGTAAAAATTAAAAGCTTTTTCATTAAGATCAGGAACAAGACAAGGATGTCCACTTTCACCACTTCTATTTAATATAGTATTGGAAGTTTTGGCCACAGTGATCAGGCAAGAAAAGGAAATAAAAGGCATCCAAATAGGAAAGGAGGAAGCAAAACGGTCACTGTTTGCAGATGACATGATAGTGTACATGGAAAATCCTATAGAGTCTACCCCAAAACTGCTTGAACTAATTAATGAATATGGCAAAATGTCGGGTTACAAAGTCAATATCTGGAAATCAAAGGAATTTTGGTATACCAACAATGAATCAGCAGAAGCAGAAATCAAGGGAAAAATCCCATTCGATATAACAAAAAGAAAAATAAAATATCTGGGAAAAAACCTAACCAAGGAGGTGAAAGACCTATATGCAGAAAACTACACAGCCCTGAAGAACGAAATCAAGGAAGACACAAACAAATGGAAACATATAGCTTATTCATGGATTGGAAGAATTAACATCATCAACATGTCCATACTACCCACAGCAATATACAGATTCAATGCAATACCCATTAATGTACCAATGGCATATTTCACAGACATAGAACAAACACTTCAAAAATATATGGAACCATAAATAACCCCAAATAGCAGCTGCACTTTTGAGAAAGAAGAACAAAGTAGGAGAAATCACAATACATGATACCTAACTTTATTACAAGGCCACTGTAATCAAAACAGCCTGGTACTGGCATAAAAACAGGCACATAGACCAATGGAACAGAATGGAGAGCCCAGAAATAAACCCAAATCTCTTCAGTCAATTAATATTGGACAAAGGGGTCAGTAACATAAAATGGAGTAAAGATAGCCTCTTCAACAAATGGTGTTGGGACAACTGGACAACTATATGCAAAAAAATGCAACTTGAGCACCAACTTACACCATATACCAAAATAAATTCAAGGTGGATAAAGGACTTAAATATAAGCCATGACACCATTAAAGTCCTAGAGGAGAACATTGGCAAGAAAATCTCAGATATTTCACTCAGCAACATTTTTACTGATATGTCCCCTAGAGCAAGGAATATAAAGGAAAGAATAAACAAATGGGATCTCATCAAAATAAAAAGCTTCTGCGTGGCTAAATAAAACAGTATTAAATTAGCAAGACAACCAACTGTATGGAAAAACATATTTGCCAATGATACCTCATACAAAGGTTTAATCTCCAAAATATACAAAGAACTCACATGACTCCACTCTAAGGAGACAACCAACCCAATTAAAAAATGGGAAAAGGACTTAAACAGACACTTCTCCAAGGAGGCCATACAGAATATCCAGAAACACATGAAGAGATGCTCAATATCGTTAGCTATCAGAGAGATGCAAATTAAAACCACAATGAGATACCACTTTACACCAGTCAGGATGGCTATCATGAACAAAGCAACAAACAACAAATGTTGGAGAGGTTGTGGGGAAAAGGGGTCCTTAGTTCACTGTTGGTGGGATTGCAGGGTTGTACAAACATTATGGAAAACAGTATGGAATTTTCTCAGAAAAATAAAAATCAACCTGCCTTTTGACCCAGCAATTCCACTGCTAGGATTATATCCTAAGAATCCTAAAACATCAATATCAAAGAAGCTATGCACCACAATGTTCATAGCAACACAATTTACAATAGCCAAGAGTTAGAAGCAATGTAGGCGCCCATCAGTAAATGAATGGATCAGAAAATGATGGTACATATACACAATGGAATTCTATGCTGCAGAGAGAAAGAAGGAGGTCCTACCCTTTGCAGCAGCA
The DNA here is from genome assembly GCF_021234435.1 of Artibeus jamaicensis. Taxonomy (NCBI): domain Eukaryota; kingdom Metazoa; phylum Chordata; class Mammalia; order Chiroptera; family Phyllostomidae; genus Artibeus; species Artibeus jamaicensis. Next base: position 6,966,406 of record NW_026521717.1, on the reverse strand, counting down.
TGGATGGAACTGGAAAGCATTATGCTGACTGAAATAGGCCAGGTGTTGAAAGACAAATACCATATGATCTCACCTTTGACAGGAAGCTAAGCAACAAAACAAACAAGCAAGCAGAGTAAAAACAAAGACACTGAAACACAGAACAAGGGGATAGTGACCAGAGGGGAGAGGGAAGGGTATTTAGGGGAAAAGGGGGAGGGATTTGGAGGAAAAAATAGGAAGGACACAGGGAGAAGAACTAAGGGGTGTGGAAATGGGAGGGACATGGGGAGATGGGGTGGTGGGGGCTGGGATGGGAGAAATAGACAAAAAATTGTCCTTGAAAAATAACTAAATAAAATTTAAAAAAATGAAGTTAGTTTCCTCCCATGTAGATAACTAACTTTTTTCTCTTACTGCTTTTAAGATACTCTTCTTGTGTAATTTAAATCTGTGTAATTTAATTATGATACGTCTTGATTTGGGCCTTTTTGGGTTCACGTTATTTGAGACTCTGTGCACTTTCTAGAATAGTGTGTTTTTCCTTCACTAGGTTCAGGAAGTTTTCATTTATTATTTATTCAAATAAGTTCTCAATCTCTTGTTCTCCTTTTTCTATTTCTTTACCCCTCTGATATGTATGTTGTTATGTTCATGTTGCTCCAAAGATCTTTTAAACTATCCTATATCCTCACTTTTAAAATTGTTTTTGAATTTTGCTGCTCTGATTGTTTGTTTTCAGCTAGTCTACTCTTGTGTTTCAAATCACTGATTCTATCCTATGATTTATCCACCCTACTCTTTATTCCTTCTGGTGTATTCTTCATTTCAGATATTGTATTCTTATTTTCTGATCATTTCTTTTTTATGGTTTTTTTTAATCAAAATATTTATTGGAGTGTTGTACAAAATGTTTTTAGTCAAAATGTGTATTACAAAATATTGGAGAATAAAAAAGACCACACATTTGACATGCATAACACATGTCTGGAACAAAAGCATAGATCCGACACAGTTCTGGAATCATACTCTACTGCACATTGCACTGATGTGCTGGATCATGGATATAAAACTTTTTGAGTAGCTCTGCCAGAGTGAAGGAACATTAGTGTCACTTGCATATGCTCATGTGAACAGTACTGCAAGGTCTCTGTGGCTGAGCTTCTATTAGGAAACGAGCTGAGCAATCATATACTAGGTGGGCACCCAGGCTTGGGCTCTGGACTCTGTGTACTCATGAAGTTGCCTGCCTATAGGCTCACAGGTGGGTTGCCCTCTTACCTCTTCTGGAGACTCCTGAGTCTGGTTTTTCATCAAGAGAAGTGCTGAGTTCTGTCACATGACAGGGGCTCAGACAAAGGCATAAGTTCAGCATTATTCTAAGTGGCTTAAAGTTAAGTAAGCTTACTTAAGGATATGTGCTCTGGTTCTGGGCCATATAGTGAGAAATTTCACATGGATTTCTGCTCCAAATTTCCAACTACTTGATTACCCATACATGTCACCACGTTTTCCAGATTACTGTCCACCTTGGGTGGAGCCTGGGACACTTACCAGGTCCACCCAAGGCCTCTGCCAAGCACTAGGGATCCTTGAATCTGTAAAAAGACTAGGCTCTCTTCATTCCTGTCCATGAGTTTACAGCTTGGCAGGACTCTTAGCAATCATGGGCTCAAATTCCAGGACACAGTTTTGATCCCCAAGATTTCTAAAATATGTTACTGGATGCCAGTGCTTTATGGTTTCTTTCTTTCTTATGCTTGGTATCTCTTTGAAATTCTCAATATAATCTGTTTTGAACTCTATGTCTAATAGATTGCTTACCTCCATTTCATTTAGCTTTTTTCCTGGAGATTTCTCCTATTCTTTCATTTGGGCACGTTTCTTAGTTTCATCAGTTTTGCTGCCTCTTTGTGTTTGTTTCTATGTGTTATGTCGATCTTCTATGACCTCCAGTCTTGGTACGATGGCCTGATGTAGTAGGTGTCTTGTGGGACCCAGTGATATAATTTCCTTTATCATCTGATATGGGGGGTCCAGGAATGTCCCTTGTGTGCCTTATGTGGCCCTCCTGTTGTAATTGAATCTCAATTACTATTCATCCATTGGTGTGTGGGGTCATGGTTGGCTGACTATGAGGATTGACCCTAAGCTGCTATGAAGATGCTGACTATACTAAAGCAGAATTTGCCTCAGCAGGATCTGGTGCCCGCCAAGATTTTATTTTGGATATGCCACATGTGAAGCTAATTGTATTCTGCTCTGATGTTGTATGAAGCTGGCCACTGGGTGTGTTGTTTCTGGAATTTCTTGGGGTGCAGACCAATAACAGATGCTGTTTGTGACTGGCCTGGGGCAACCTGTTTGGGGCTACAAAATAATCCACTGTTTTGGATGCTTCTGCTGGGCCTGATTGTGCATAGCATGGACCAAGCTATATACCAAGGCTGGATTTTACTAGCACTGGGTTCACAGGCATGTCAGCAAAAGTCCCAAGGCACCCAATGTTCACTTCCACCTGCCTCTACTGGCTGCCTGATAGACTTAGTCTGTGAAAGAGCTTCTGGTATAATTTGAGTTGCATGAGGTAAGTTCTTAGTGAGTCACCAGATAGGGGCCAGTGGTGTTCACCAGATGATGCAGGTTCAAACACAATGCACATATTGGGTCTGATGCCACTCAGTAAATATCTCCAGGTATACCAAGTCTAGCTGCCACCTGTCAGGTACCTGCAAACTTTTGTGGTGGGGTGAGGTCACAGGGAGTCATCAGAGTGAGGCTGCCCCAAATGAGGATTTATAATGGGGTCCAGAACTCAGGATGTCCAGGAAATATTATATATATATATATATATATATATATATATATATATATATATACACACACACACACATACATACACACACACACACATACATATATATATATCTTATATCTTCACCCCCACAAGTCTGAGCTGGGAAATGAAACACATGGAGCAGGGCCATTGAGAGTTGTTTTGAATAGCAACAGTTTTGCAGCTAACCTCTAGAACAGTCATTTAACATATCTATAACCTTTAACTGGTTTCATAGATATGTTAAATAGCTGTGGCCATGCTTTGAGCCAGGAGGATGGAAGTGACTTCAACCCAGAATGTAGCTGGAGGGCAACTCTCCCTGGTTATAGCACCTATGTGAGGGTTTGGAGATGATTGGCTTCATTCCATGGGGTCACACCTCCCAAGACTCACTAAGGCAGCTCTAAAGCTGGAAGAATACAGGAATGCTGGCAGGTGTAACTGATTGTGGGAGGAGCTGGAAATGGTGCTGTAGAGGAAGATTGGCACTGAGATTTAAACCCAGGTGTGGCAGCCATGCTGGGGCTTTTTGGGACCACACAGCTTTGGTGAAATTTGGGACCATGCAGCTTTAGGGTGTGCCCTTTTTGCCACATGGTTAGGAAGCAGGAGAGACTTTGCCTGGAAGAAAAGGGGTGAAAGAATTCTTGCTGGTGGGCCATGAGGAGGTGCTGTTACAGAACAGATCCAATATTTGGCCCACCCAGGGACACCAAAAACTGTTACAGAACAACAGCCCCCCCAAAGATGGTATATTCATACCGTCTGGACCATTTACTAGCCTCATCTGTCCACTGCCAGAGGAAAGACACCTCTCAATGCCAGAGATTTGTGAAAAGGAAAGGAAAGGTTTATTTAAAACCATACAGACTTAAAGTAGTGACCCAATGTCCCCATTAATATATCAAAGTCCTTTAGGATACTCACAGATGCCTACAGCACTTCTTTCCCCCCTGCCCTAATGTAGGGTACCGAAATTCAGGAAAAGAAGCACATGTCTGTGTTTCAGGTTGCTGGCACCATTAGCTGTGTCACCGTCCAGGCAGGATCTCTAATTACTCCAAAGCCATGTGGCACCTTCTCATGGTCTACTGGCAAGAGTTCTTTCACCCTTCCTCCAGACAAAGTCTCTTCTGCTTCCCAGGCCACATGGCCAAAGGGAGCACCCCAAAGCTGTGTGGTCCTCTTCTACCAGAGCTGCAGGGGTCTGCACTCTGGCCAAAACCGCATGGTTCTCCCCTTCACATGGCTGCAGGGGTCCCCACTCTGGCAAAGCTACATGGTACTCTCCTTCACCTGGGCAAGAGGGGTCCTCACTCTGCCCAAACCACCTGGCTGCAGGGGTACCCCACTCTGGCAAAGCCGTGTGGTTCTCCTCCAATGGCTGCCTTGTCTGGGTTTTAAATCCTTTGCAGCCCCATTTCTGACTCCTCCCACAATCGACTACACTTGCCAGAACTTCCATATCCTCCCAGGTTTACTGGGCTGCCATAGAGAGTCTGGGCAGGCATGGCCCCATGCCGTGGAACCAATCATCTCTAAGCTCTCACACAGGCACTGTAATGCAGGGGGCCTGCCCCCAGTTATGTCTTGGGTGGAAGTCACTTCTATCCCTCTGGCTCAGAGCAGGGCTGCAGCTATTTAACATATCTATGTAGCAAGTTAAAGGTTATAGATATGTTAAATGACCATGCCAGAAGTTAGCTGCAAAGCCTTTGCTGTACAAAACAGCTCTCAATGGCCCTGCTCCATTTGTCTCTTCCCCAACTCACACCTGTGGGGGTGGGGGGTAAGGGGTGAGGACATATTATGTCTTTCTAATATTTCCTGGACACCTTGAGTTCTAGACCCCATTCCAAATCCCTTTTTTGCACCCCCCCCTTGGCTGTGCCCTGTTACAGTGTCACATGGTTTTGTATTCACTGGAGACCACCATGGCAGTACAGTGGATGGTGCCAGAACCCAGGGGCTGCCTGAACCATGTACTTCTACTGCTTTTTCTGAGATACAGTACCCCAGACTGGGAAAAGGGGAGAAGGAAGGACTGTGAGTCTATGGGTATTCTAAAGGACTTCAGTATTTTTAATGAAGACATTAAGTCATTACTCTAAGTCTGTATAACTTTTTAAATAAATAATCCATTTCCTTTTCACCAATCTCTGGCATTGAGAGATGTCTTCCCTGGTGGTGGGCAAGGTGAACCCAGTATGGGGAGGGGACCCCTGGAACATAAGGGTGGGTCTATTTGGTAATAGTACATCATTCACCCCCCCCACCCCCAGATCTGTTCTGTATGTAACAAAGCCAGCGTAGTTTGTCAGGCCCAAACAGAACAAGATTTGGCCAACTAAAGGGAATTCTGTGCACTTTTCATACATGTGAGGAAAAAATGGCCCTTGATCTAAAGCTGCACAACTTAGTTTGTCCATAATTCTGCCAGGAGCCAGAACTCACCAGGTTGGGGTATCCCAGAGTTGGGAGGGTGGAGCTAGTGGATCTCCCATGAGGAGGAAGTACTGGCCAGGCTTTTGGGACAGTAGGAGGAGTGGCCTTTGCCCCACAGCCATACCATTCAGTCTGTCCTAGATTCTACCCAGACCTCAGAAGGCTAAGAACACCTGGAGCAGAGAGTTTGGGTCTAGAGAATCTCCTATGAGAGAAAGGCCCTAGTCAGGTTCATAGGAAAGTGGGGGGAATGGCTCCTACACCAAAGCCACACCACTGAGTCACTGATACTTCCTGAGGTTTCCTGGATCTCTACACTCTGGAATCTGACTCCTCAGCAGGGTGTGATCTCCACAGGATGGGGCAACAGGGATTCCAGAGTGGAGGACTATATCATTCCTCTAGGCTATGCTTCTTAGGGGAAGCTCTGCTGCTGAGGTATCCCTCTGGAATCTCAGTCACTGCCAATGGATGTGGGGCCAGCATTTTTTTGCATCTGTGCCCATCCTATCAGTCTTCTGGTTTCTTCTGTAAGTTCTTTACTATAAGACTTCTATTCAGCTAGTCTTCAGTTGGTTATTCTGGTTGATTATTTTATATTTTAGCTGTAATTCCAACTTGTTCCTAGAAGGAGGTAAGTGTAACATCCACCTAGCCCACCACCGTCTTGGAGCCTCCAAAGAAACACTTTCTGATAGATTATTATTTTTAATTCTCTAACCAACAGAAAAGGAGATTATGCACTTATATGTTGATAATGTTTTCCAGCTCCTACTCTGTGGCAAAAGGTGACCTTTTTCACATTAACATCTAAGTAACTGAAAATTTCCTGGGCTTTGTACTTTATCTGCTTGAGGAACAGAATGGTGAAAAAATACACTAGACCTAAAAAACTACAACTGGATTTTAAAAATCATGCCTGAAGAGTTTAGAATAACTATAATTGTGAACACCTCTAACAGTGACATTTCTTCAGAATTGTAATGAGTTTTAAAAGTTTAAAAATCTAAGAATCTGGCATGTTTCTTTCCAAAATGCTAAAATATTCATTCTTCAGAATTTTCTCTTTAATCTATTAAAGGAGTTTCCAAAGTATAGTATAATTCATTTTTAATTTTAAAGCTAGAATCTCTAAGACCTTCCTTCTCAATTTAAGATTCAGGCTTTTAAAAACTTAGCCAATTACCTTTCTGAACTTTATGTTGGCAATTTCCTTTCTTTGGAAAACTTTAAATCTTATTCCTTTATTTTAATTCATTCGACAAACATTTGTCAAAGTCCTATTCAGTAGGAATCACTGTCCTATATCTTGCAAAATGTGAAAAATCAAAAGATAGGACCAGTGTACAGGCTGTTGTTACAAAGTAGGAATAGACTGAACTGGTAGAAGTGGAGGGGGTGGAATGAACCAAAACAAAGGAATAAATCCAACTTGTAAGAAGACATAGAAGCCATATTTTTTAAATCAAGTGATTGATTAGTTAAGAGAAGCAAAAGAGATTGGGGAATAAGGATTGATTTTAAGGTCTGCAGCTTGGTAACAGGGAGGTAGGAGACCCTTACACAGGGATAGCCCAAGTTTATAAAAGAGGGAGTTGGTTTGGTGAGAAAGATAATGAGTTAATTTATTTTATTTATTTTTAAAGATTTTACTTTTATTTATTTTTAGAGAGAGGGGAATGGAGGGAGAAAAAGAGGGATAAAAACATCAGTGTATGGTTGCCTCTGGCACACTCCCTACTGGGGACCTGGCCTGCAACCCAGGCATGTGCCCTGGCTGGAAATTGAACCAGCAACCCTTTGATTCACAGGCCCACACTCAATCCACCTAGCTACATCAGCCAGGGGGTTAAATTTAGACATAGTGAATTGGAAATGCTGGTGGAAAATTCCAATGTTGATATCTTATATGGATTTGGAATTGAAAATTCCAAATTCAAGGATTACCTATTGATTATGATGAAACTAGGGTAACATTGGGTAACATTACTAAGGTATTGATTATTTAGGTAGAAGAAGGTTAAAGTAAATAAACATGCCCATTCCCCTCAGGACAAAATGAAAAACAAAGAGAATATTTGCATTTAAGAATATTAGCCTTATTATATTAACATTTATATGATTCTTTATTTGCCTTAGCACTCAGTAATTTCAAACCATCTAATAACTCATGCAGGTTATTAAGAACCAAGAGCCAATATTTTACTTTACTTTTTCTGAGTTCTTTTTTTAAATCATTTTTTAATGTTATTCTATTATGGTTGTCCTAATTTTTCCTCCTTTGCCCTCCACCCTTCCCCACCCCACTCTCACAGTATATTCCCACACTGTTATCCATGTTTGTGGGTCATTCATATATGTTCTTTGACACATATGAATTACCTTTGTTCCTTCCCCTTAGATGCAAGAATATTTTCATTTAAAACTAAGAGTATTTGCATTTAACAACAACACCAAAACATGGAAGGACTAGAGAGGACAAACTGAAAGAAGGAGGATCACCATAAGGTCTGCCATCATAGACCCTGAGGCCAGAGAGAATTTAAAAGAGGGAGTAGTCATCAATGTAGTTTGTATCTAGGAGGTAAAAAGGATGGGGAATGAGAAGTTATCATTGGATCTGGTGATGAGGAAACCCTTAGCAACCTTTCAGAGAGCAGTTACAGAGAGCAAGTCAGACTACAAGAGATTAACAAGTGAGAGACACAGGTTTAAAGGCTTATAAAGTCATGGTAAGAAACTGTTTTGTTATTAATAACAACACTGTAATAGCGGTAAAGGTCTTAAATGTTGCATGAACAAAGTGATAATTTTAAATTAGTTTTAAATAAAGACAGCATGCCATCTTTTTCTAGAAGTCTTTAAAACACTTCTATTAAACATTATTTAAATGTAATCTTTTGAATGAGGAGAACAAATGCAAGTTTCCCTACTAATGCCTGCTAAAATTAATAGTTTGATAGAAAGTCCTTGATCTATTACAATATTCTAAGTTGTTGAATTCCCCTTTTTGCCTGTTCTTTTTTCAGATGAAATTAGACTCCATCAAGACAAAAAAGTGACCCATGTGGATATAACATGATAGTGAGTTGTATGTGTGGATCTATGTCTGTTTGTATTGGGAGATAGTGAGGAGGCAAAGCAAGTGTTGGTAAAGTAATTAAGAAAAGGGACCCTGGCTTGTGTAGCTCTGTGGATTGAGCGCGGGCCTGCTTACGACAGGCAGCCATACATTGATATTTCTCTCCTTCTCTCCTTCCCTTCTTCTCTAAAGATAAATAAATAAAATCTTAAAAAAAAGGAAATGGGAAGTTTAATTTATTATTCAGGCTACACGAAGAATCCATAGATACATAGATCATAAATTTTTATACAATAAAATTGTAGTATAATTTTTTAAACTCAGAAACTACAAGTCTTTTTGGCAGAGTGTCTCAGTAGGTTGGAGCATTGTTCTGTGCACCAAGGGGTTGAGGGTTCAATTCCTGGTCAGGGCACATACCTAAATTGTAGGTTCAATTCATGTTTGGGGCACTCCCTTCAACTCTCTCTAAAAATCAATAAAAACATCTTCAGGTAAAGATTAAAAAGAAGAAGAAGTATAAGTCATTTTTCTTTGATTATTCAGAGGCTACCTAAATCTTACAGTGCATTAAGGCTATTGTTTTAAACACTATGTATATGATAATATGAGCAGATTATGGTTATTTAAGCTTTTGTGGTATTCAGCTTTTTGATAAATGGGCATAATTAAAGTATGATTAAAAATAAAGAATGTTACTTTAGACACTAATTAAAGAGATTCCCATAACTGTATAGTATTACATTCTGATTTTCTGATTAGTTCTTCCACTTATATTTCTTTTTTAAAAAATATTTTTATTTATTTTTACAGAGAGGGCAAGGGAAGGAGAAAGAGTGGGAGAGAAACATCAATGTGTGGTTGCCTCTCATGTGTCCCCTACTGGGGACTTGGCCTGCAACCCAGTCATGTGCCCTGACTGGGAATCAAACCAGTGACCCTTTGCTTCACAGGCCCAATGCTCAATCCACTGAGCTACAACAGCCAGGGCATATTTCTTTTAATTTTTAAATGTTATAATTTTCTCTTTGCAGGGTAATACCTTGGAAAAACAAAGACAAAAACAAAATTTCCATACCTCATATTATGGTTACTACTTTAATTTGATAGACATTTGATTAAAATAACAATGTGATAAAAATCTGTCCAATTTTGTAAAGAAGAATTTAAAAGTAAGTCCTGGAATGGCATTATGTTTTTCATTCCGGGAATGTGGTAGTCTCCACTAGTGTGTGAATCCTATAAGAGTTCAGACACTGTCTTCTTTTGTCTTGTTCTTCCCTGATGCCAAAACAGAACTTGGCACATAGAGGGCACTCCACACATTTTTTTATGGAAAGGGTGTCTTACTAAGCACTGTGAGGAAAATATAAAAGAGAATGAAGAAAAAAAGAACCAGTGACACATCCCCAAATGAACTCTATGCTTTTCTTAATTTAATAAGATTGGGATAATTATTTGTACTATGAGCAAAAAGTTTTCCTGGACAAGGCTTTACTTTGGATTTGGGGATTTTGTTTGCTTCTTAGCCTTATTAACATTTATATGATCCTTTACTTGCATTAGCACTCAGTAATTTCAGACCATTTTCTAATAACTCATGCAGGTTAGGAGCCAAGAGCCAATATTTTATTTTACTTTTTCTGAGTTTTTATCATTTTTAATGTTATTCTATGACAGCTGTCTCAATTTTTCCTCCTTTGCCCTCTACCCTTCTGCACCCCACTCCCACAGTATATATCCACACTGTTGTCCATGTCTGTGGGTCATTTATATGTGTTCTTTGACTAGATCCTTCCCTTCTTTCCACCATGATTCCCTCACCCTCCTCCTCTCTGGACACTGTCGGTCTGTTCTATGTTACCATGCCTGTGGTTCTATTTTGTTTATTACTTTATTTTCCTCATTAGACTCCACTTATAGGTGAGATCATATGGTATTTGTCTTCTACTTCCTGGCTTATTTCACTTAGCATAACATTCTCCAGTTCCATCATGCTGTAACAAAAGGTAGGAGTTCCTTCTTTTTTTCTGCTGTGTTACTACCTTGTGTAAATGTACCATACATTGTACACAGTGTACAATGTGTAACCACATTGTGTTATTCCATTATGTAAATGTACCACAGTTTTTTGATCCACTCTTTACTGATGAGCACTTGGGCTGTTTACTGCCCTTAGCTGTTGTATATAGCACTGCTGTGAACAGAGTAGTACATAAGTTTTCAAATTGGTGTTTCAGGGATTCTTAGAGTACAATCCCAGCAGGAGAATCCCTGGGCCAAAAGGCAGTTTCATTTTTACTTTTTTGAGGCAATTCCATACTATTTTCTACAGTAGCTGCACCAGTCTGCATTCCCCCAGCATGTGCTAGGGTTCCCTTTCTTCTGCATCCACTCCAGCACTTTTTTTGTTGATTTATTAATGATGGCCATTCTAATGGGTGTGAGATGGTATCTTATTGTGGGTTTAATTTATATCTCTCTGATGACTAGTGATGCTGAGCATCTTTTCATATGTCTATGGGCCATTTCTATGTCCTCCTTACAGAAGTATCTACTCAGGTTCTTTGCCCATTTTTTAATTGGATTGTTTGTTTTCCTGGTATTGAGTTATGTGGTATCATTGGCAAATATGTTGTCCCATATGGTCAGTTCCCTTTGCATTTTGATGACAGTTTCTTTAGCCATGCAGAAGCTTTTTAATTTGATATAGTGCCATTTGTTTATTATTTCCTCCTTTTCCCTTGCCCTTGCGGATGTATCAGTGAAAATATTGCTGCATAGGATATCTGAAATTTTTCTGCCTATGTTTTCATCTAGGACTTTTATAGTGTCATTTCTTATATGTAAGTCTTTTATCCATTTTGAGTTTATTCTGGTGTATGGTGTAAGTTGGCAGTCTAGTTTATTTTTACTTTTTTGCGTGTACCAGTTCAGTTCTTCCAACACCATTTAGTAAAGAGGCTATTTTTACTTCATTATATGCTAATGCACCTTTTTCAAATGATAATTGGCCATAGAGACATAGGTTTATTTCTGTATTCTCTATTTTTTCCTATTGATCTCCTTGGTTAAATTTATTCCTAGGTACTTTATTTTTCTTGCTGCTATAATAAATAAAAATTTTTCCCTAATTTCTTTTTCTGATATTTCATTTTGGTATACAGAAATATAATCAATTTCTGAACATTAACTATATATCTTTCTATTTTGCCAAATTCACCTATTAGGTCAACTAGTTTTTTGTTGGAGCCTATAGGGTTTTTTATGTACACTATCATGTTGTCTGTGAATAATTAGTTTTACTTCCTCTTTTCCAGTTTGGATGCCTTTTATTACATTTTCTTTTCTGATCACTGTGGCTAGAACTTCCAGTATTATGTTGAATAAGAGTGGTGAAAGCAGATACCCTTGTCTTGTTCCTGGTCTTAATGGGAAAGTTTTCAGTTTTTGCCCATTGAGTATAATATTGGCTGTAGGTTTCTTGTGTATGGCTTTTATTATATTGAGGTTGTTTCCTCTGTGTCCACTTTGGTGAGCGTTTTTATCATAAATGGGTCTTGGACTCTATCAAATGCTTTTCAACATCTATTGATATGATCATGTTATTTTTGTCCTTCATTTTGTTTATGTGATGTATTATGTTTATTTATTTGTGAATATCAAACAATCATTGCATCCCTGGTATGCAACCTAGTTGATCATGGCATATGATCTTTTTAATGTATTGCTGAATCTGAATTGACAATATTTGTTGAGGTTTTTAACATCTATTTTCATCAGGGATAATGGCCTATGGTTTTCTCCATGGCTTTACCTCATACAGGTTCAGTACCAACACACTAAGTAGGATGCTTCCACCAAAGACTGAAGTTCCCAGTTGGTGATGCACCCCCATCTTACATTTGTTGATGACTAAGCCTTTGGTGATAGTTTGCTCCTACTGTTCATCCTCACTTGATACTCTCTGGTCATCACCACCACTGTGGTTTCCTTCTCCTGAGCTGCTGACTTGGTCTCCCTTCCTAGACATAGGCCGTGGCCAGAGCCCCCAGGAGTTGATATTTTATTCTTTGAGGTCCTAACCTGGTGCTCAAATATATGGCAAAATATCTGCAGAGTTTATGGGCTTTGGACTTATAACTATTAATTTTTATAGGTAATTTTTAAATTAAAAAAAATTTATATGTTGATTTTAGAGAAAGAGAGAGGAAGGATTAGAGAGAAAGAGTGACATCTTTTTGTTATTCCCCTTATTTATGCATTCACTAGCTGATTCTTGTATATGTCCTGACTAGTGATTAAACCTGCATCCTTGGCATATCAGCACAATAATGCTCTAACCAACTGAGCAACCTGTCCAGAGCTGACTATTAATTTTTCAGTAGCTCAAAAGGTGATGTATTCTGAAGACAAAATTAAACTGCATTGATCAATATAGTGTTAAAAGATTAATAACATATAAATTAAAAATTATGAATAGTGATAATCTAATTTTGTCTAACTTAGTAATCACTATTAAAAGAGACAGGAAATGATTGAAACAGAAACTGACTACTTGAAAAAATACTTCAAGGACATTACTCTTACGTAAAAAGTCAGGATTATCTTTTTTGCATTGTATTTATCTTATTTTTAGAATATTATTTTCCCTTCTTTTCCAGGCCTAAAATAGAGCCAAATATAAGAGGTTATTATATAAAGTATTTTTGATTCATTTTGCTAACTGAATATAATAAAAAAAGCTACCAGTCAAAGTGCTCTTAGCTTGACAAAGACCAGAGCTGGTGATAGAGTTTGTAATCTCTGGAACATGGAAAGCATAGAACAATGTGTTCAACAAAGTGAAGTAGGATGGTAGTTCAATTTTAGAAGGCTGTAATGACTGGGGCTGGGTGTATATATATATAATTTCACTGCATAGAAATTGGTTAAGATCACCTTTCTGCTTTATCTAATCTAGAATCATGGCATCCTGTATCGGCAGTTGGTATGTGATTTATAGCAATTGTTTTCTGACACGGCTAGACTTAATGGATAATCAATCATTTCCATGGGCTATAAGAAATACTATTGTATGCATGAATTATGAAAAATGTGAGTCTTGTTCATAAAGATTAAAAATACCAAATGCCTTGTACCTGCAAACTCTATAATCCAAACTTCTAGCTGTTACCCATCATCTCTTGGAATGTCACTGTACTACACAGAAGTTGGCAGGTGAACAGGCTTAGAGGTGGAAGTAGAAATGATCTTACCATAAAATTTCCAATATTTGCAATATTTTTAATTTTGAATTAAATATAACTTAATCCCAATTAAAACTGTAGAATAGAGGTATGATCCTGACATTCCAGAACCGGTTCCTAGTTGTTTGGGCAAGGAGTTGCCTAGGTAAGCTGGAAGGATATAGAGTGGTGTTAGGAATCCAGGTAAATCATTTGTACTCTTGTGAGAATTCTTAATGTGGATATTTGTGGCAGTTTTAGTAAGTGTAGTGCCTTGTCCAGTCCCTATGGTGTTGCAGTATGCAGCTCCAGGATTGCTGTCATTTTGTTCTACTTGAAAACATAGGTCTTTTAAAGCTCCAGGTCTTTGCTAGTAGTTTTCTTTCAAGGAATTCATGGGTCTTTTGCTTTTCTTTCAGAGTAAATCTGGTAAGTTAATTAAAAACAACTCCATCATATAAAATTAAAATTCTCTATCAATTAAGTATTCACTAGATCAAATATGTCCTGTATTTAGGTCCAGGTATATCTGAAACTAGATAAGTCATTGTTTGGGCTGCCTGTCACTACCAGAACCAATAAACAGAGAAGGGCTTTGAATCTTTATGAGGGCTTTATTCAGATGGCCGGCAATCTGAGAAGATGGTAGATTATGTACCTTAACAGACTGTCTTTTCCTGAGCTTTTAGAAGCAAGTTTATATAGAGGAAACATGGGAATTTAGAAAGGGGAAATTCCTAGGGGGAGCACAGATATGTAGACAGGCTGTTTCTCTTGGGAGGGGGATATGACTGGGGAGTACAGCAGCTTCTTCCCAAACTGGGTCCCTTTGTTCCAGTGTTATCTATGCATTTGCACTAGCATTCCTCTCTTCTCAGGACATCTGTGGTTTATGGCCAGGGAGGCTATGGAGAAGAGGTTTATACCTCTTCTCCCTAGGGAAAAGAGTTATAAACCATTTACTCTCAAGTGTCTTTGGTTAGAGAAGATAAGGTCTTACAATTCACCAGCTGGCTGCAAATTGTTTAAACCCTTTGGTCTTGTTCAACTTTCCAGTCTCAGTTTTTTTTGTGTGTGTGTCAAGTTTTCCATTCCACTTGGCCAGGAATTTTTCCAGCTTTCTACTATCCTCTCTCATATGTACTGTTTAGCATTATATAACACATTTTCACGTGTATTGGTCCTTCTGCTCCCCAACATTTATGGTTTTGATTCAGGGACTATATCCCAGTTAATCCTAGACTCCCAGCCCTGGGGAGTGTTTTCTACTACACCATGCAGCCTTTTAAACATTTACCTTCCATTGAGCCCAGTCAGCCTATGCTTAGTCTACTCCCCTTTTTGAAACTGAAAAAGAACTGGCATTTGTGCTGTCTGTCACATACCAAACCCAATAAGCAGAGACAGGGGTTGAATCTTTATGGGTGCTTTATTCAGATGGCCATTGATTTGAGAAGTTTGTACCCTAAAGGACCATCTTACATTTTCTTTCCAGGCCAGCCTTTTTATATCAGAAAACTAAGTGTGGTGAGTTTTGAAATTCACGGAAGATTAGAGAAAATCACCCCCCACTGCAGTATTCTTGCCCTGGGAAGTTAGTTGTTCCCAGGGGCAGGTGGTCATCTGTCTCTCCCTGGAACACATTGGCCTGGATGCTTCCACTTGTTCCCCAGGCAGTAATCTTCAGCTTTAGAGATGCCCCACGAGGTCAGCTGTCTCTCCTGGAGTGGTGGGCCTTATCTGTTCCTGAAACAATAGTTTTAACATATGCATTGCCTACTAGGCTTATTAACTATTTATCTTAAACTAAAATTTTCCAACTCTTGAGTCGCCTATCATTCTTACAACCTAAATAGTTCTCATACTTAACTTTAAGAAGCCCTTATATGTACAATTCACGCTTTCATCTCGAGGCCCTTCAGGTTTCACTTTCCTGTGAAGGATTTTTCCTTTTTTGTTTATGCAGTATTAATTTCTATAAATTCTAATGGGAATTAAGCACATAAATCCTTGGCATTTGGTTGAATGGCTAGCATTCAACAGATATAGCATTTTTCTATATAACCTACTTGTAATCCAGTTTATAAATGTTTTTGTGTGTGCGTATGTCAGTTGGGATCTAATAGGTGAAAATCTGAGGTTTTGATAGGTGACTCAAGAGTTGGAAAATTTTAGTAAATAGTTAATAAGGCTAGCAGGTAATGCATATGTTAAAGCTATTGTTTCAGGAAATGCAGGTATGGCCCAACACTCTGGGGAGAGACAGCCAACCTCCTGGGGCACAGCTGGAGACAACCAAGCCATTATGTTCCTGGGAGAGACAGAAGACTGCCCACCCAGAACTGCTAATTGCTTAGGGCAAGAATGCTGCAGTTTTTAAATCTAATTTTCCCTGAATTTCAAAACCCCTTATTGCACTTTGTTCTCTATTATAAAAAGGCTGGCTTGAAAGAAAATGTAAGATGGTCTATTAGGGTACAAACTTCTCAGATCACCATCCATCTGAATAATGACCATAAAGATTCAATCCCTGTCACTGCTTATTGGATTTGGTATGGGACAGGTGACATGAACACCAGCTTTTCTGGTTTCAGTTTCATGATTAGTCTTACTACTACAGAAGATCATACACAAATTGACATCTGGTGAAGAGATGGACTGAACCTTTCATACTGTTCAAAGTATGTTAGAATGATGTTTTAGTAAAAAATTTAAAAAGCTCAGTTTTGATGTGTGCCAACATCACCCTCTAACTTGGGTATATATACAATGCTAGATATTTAACTTGCTGTCTCAATAATTTTGATAATACATAAAGCCATAAGGGCAAGATTTCTATTTATGTTGATTACCTTTGTGTCCTTTGTGCCTAGAATAGTGCCTATGGTAACTAAGAATTAAGTGCCTTTTACTTTTTCATCCATTTCTTCTAATAAATATCCAAGTATGTATGATATTTTGAAAATAAAATTTTTAAAAGTTCTTTCTTTCCCTCAGGAGCTGTACTACTATATATTATAGTTGAAATCTTTTTCTCACAATATTCCAATACTTCTAAAGTACCATATGTTGTAAAAAGCCCCAAGTCGACTTAAAAAATTATGCAGTATCAAAGTGAGGATACAACAGAAAGTCTGTAGCCTGGAAGAGGGCCCTCACTAGAACATGATGGCAAAACTGATCTCAGTTTTCCAGTCCCCAGAATTGTGAGAAATAAATTTCTATTGTTTATTATCTAAAAGTTTGAAAGAGCAACTTAAATGTTTAGTATATATACAACTTTGAGAGTGAGTTTAGCATTGGTCTTCAGTTTTTTGAGTATTCACTAAAAGATCATTCTGAACATAGTTTATAAGAGGGTATAAAATATACAGAGTAAACATACCTACTATGAGTATGAAAGCTAAACTCATGCTGGTCAGATAGCTCACCCCTCAGTTGATTAGAGCATTGTCCCAACATTCGAAAATTGAGAGTTCCATACTTGATCAGGGCACATATAAGAATCAACTAGTCCTGGCTGTTATAGTGCAGTGGATTGAGTGTGGGCTGCAAACCAAAGGGTTGCCGGTTTGATTCCCAGTCAGGGCACATGCCTGGGTTGCAGGCCAGGTTTCCAGTGGGGGCATGTAAGAAGCAACCACACATTGGTTATTTCTCTCACACATCGATGTTTCTCTCCCTCTCTTTCTCCTTCTCTTCCCCTCTCTAAAAATGAATAAATAAAATCTTTTTTTAGAAAAGAATCAACTAATGAATGGATAAATAAGTGGAACAACAAATTAATTTTTTCTATCTCTTTCCACCCCCTCTCTCTAAAATTAATTTTTAAAAAAGCTAACCTCATATTTACTTTAGGGGACTTTAAATTTTGTAATGGCCATCAAGGTTGAATAGATTCATTGACTTTAAGAGCTGAACAATTACTAATACTTACCTAGTTTTTGTGATTTATAAATAAATTTTAAAACATTATTCTATTGGATTCTAACTTCATTTTGTGAAGTATTATTCTTTCAATAAAATAAAAAAGTTTGAGATAGGAATAATAGTTATATGGTATTTATAAAGTGTCAAGTGGTGTCTTTGCATTTATTAACTTGGTAGATTTTCATGAAACCTTATAAGGTAAGTTGCATGATTCATTTTACTGATGAGGAAACTTAAGGCACAGAGAGATATAATAACTTGCAGGGTCAATGGAAAATTTGGGATTTGTGCCATGTAACTTACCTCAAGAAGTGGTAATACCAGAACCTTGATTTTATGTACTGTCAGTATATTACAGTGTCTCTAGAGTCTAACTCAGTGCTGTTTATAGATATTTAATGTGAGCCACATGTATAATTTAAAATTTTCTGATAACCAAAATAAAAAGCAAAAAGAAAGAAATAAAACTAATGTTAATAATATATTTTCTTTAAAATATCCAAAAAGCTGTCAGCATATAATCAATATAATTAGAAATATTTTATATTTTTTTCTAAGTCTTAATAATTTGGAATGTTTTGCAACACTAGTAGACCATCTTAATTCAGACTAGCTACATTTCTAGTGCTCCAAACAGCTCTGAACCATCAGGCCCAAAGCCTTTATGTATAGATATGAACATTAAGCTTGGAGAAATGAATTCTCATACTCAATCAGGTGCATAAGTGAAAAGTTGGTGACCAAACTTCAAGAGAAAAATTTATTGCCAAGACTTGATACCCAGATGAAATCTCTACTTCCCTATTGTGTGAAGTATGGCTCCAAGGCATCCTTTCTGCATGTTTTTTTCTCAGGAGCCAGTCTCTACACCTATATAACCATTGCTCACACCTTGAAGGCCATACCAGCTGGTTGCCACTCCAGTGGAACACATGCTAAACACTGTTTATTTATTTACTTTTGAAAAGTTGTATGAAACATAAAATTTTTTTTAAAAACTTCAAATATCCATGGAATATAAGAACCCAGTAACTTCTTCTTTTAATAAATTTTCTCTGTTTAAATACAGGTGAACTTTGCAAAACACACTGTCATAATATGCTTCTGTTAGGGAAATAGGCTGCAATCCTATGAAATTCAGAAAATGTCTTGTTTTAGAGGTGTTCCTCTACAGATGCTATGAACTCTTTTTTAAAAATAATTATATTTTATTGATTATGCTATTACAGTTGTCCTAATTTTTCTCTCCTTGCCCCCCTCCACACAGCATCCCCCACTCCCTCAGGCAATCCCCCCCACCATTGTTCATGTCCATGGGTCATGCATATAAGTTATTGGCTACTCCATTTCCTATACTGTACTTTATATCCCCATGGTTATTCTTTAATTACCAATTTGTACTTCTTAATCCCCTCATTTCTTCACTCATTCCCCGACATCATCTCCCAACTGGCAACCATAAAAACACCCTGTGTACCCATGATTCTGTCTCTGTTCTTCTTGTTTGCTTAGGTTTTTTTTAGATTCAATTATTGATAGATTTGTATTTTTTGCCATTTTATTGTTCACAGTTTTGATCTCCTTTTTCTTAAATAAGTCCCTTTAACATTTTATATAATAATGGGTTGGTGATAATGAACTTTAGTTTTTTCTTATCTTGGAACATCTTAACTCACTCTTCAATTCTAAATGATGGCTTTGCCAGATAGAGCAATCTTGGCTGTAGGTCAAGATTGCTTTTCATGACTTTGAATATTTCTTGCTTATCCCTTCTAGCATGCAAAAGTTTATTTTGAGAAATCAGCAGGCAGTCTTATGAGAACTCCCATAACTAGGTAACTGACTGCTTTTCTCTTGTTGATTTTGAGATTCTTTATGCTTAACCTTTGGCATTTTAATTGTGATATGTCTTGGAGTGGGCCTCTTTGTATCCATTTTGTTTGGGACTGTGTGCTTTCTGGACTTACATGTTTATTTCCTTCACCAAATTAGGGAAGTTTTTATGTCATTATTATCTTCAAATAAATTCTCAATTTCTTGCTCTTTCTTTTCTCCTGACACCCCATATGAGGCAAATGTTGGACCTCTTGAAGTTGTCCCAGAGGCTGCATATACTATCCTCATTTATTTTGGATTTCATTTTCTTCTTATTGTTCTGATTGCTTGTTTTGTGCTTTCTTATGACCTAAATCATTGATTTAATTCTTGTCTTCCTCTACTTTATTATTGTTTCCCTGTAAATTGTTCTTTATTTCAATTAATGTGTACTTCATTTATGACTAGATCTTTTTTATGCTGTTGAGGTCCTAAGTTCCTTGAGCATTCTTATAAATAGTGTTTTGAATTCTGCATCTGATAGATTCGTTTAACTCTTTTTCTAGAGTTTTGATCTGTTCTTTCATTTGGGCCATGTTTCTTGTATCCTCATTTTGGCAGCCTCCCTGTGTTTGTTTCTATGTATTATATAGAGCTGCTTTGACTCCATGTCCTGGTAATGTGGCCTAATGTAGCAGGTGTCCTATAGGGTCCAGTGCCATTGCCTCCCCTATCACTCAAGCAGTGTCACAGCCTCCCCTACTACCCAAGTAGAGGTGAGCCCTTTGTGTGGCTGAATACAGTCCCTCATACATTTGAGCCTTGGTTACTGTTTTCAGATTAATGGGAAGGATTTACTCAGGCAAGTCAACTGCAAGGATTGGCTGTGACCATTGATTACCAACCTCCATAGTCTGTGGAAGATCATCTGTGTAGGGGCAGGGGGGTGGTTCTTTAACATAGTCTGTAGCTGTCCTCTGGGGGTGCAGGCCTTGTATTTTCCTGGATGGTACAGGTCAAGGTCAGCCCCACCTGTGTTTTGTCTGGGCCCTTTTTTCTGAACTATGAAGCAATCTGAGATGGCTGATATATATGCAGGGCTTGGATATTCCCAGGTTAAACCAAGCTTTGAATCTAAACTGGCTGCTGCTTGTTCCAGACCTAGAATTGCATTCTTGATAGGATTTAGGAAGTTGTGAAGCATGAGCCAAGACCACCCATTCATATGGTAAAGCAACTTAGTGGGGCGTAAGTTGGGGAGGGCAGAGTCTCTGGGAATCTCCAAGGCCAGTCAAATAGTGTTGGCTAGGTTGATGGAGTCTCAGATATGGTACCAGTTTGCTGGCTCTATGGGTGGAGGATTTAGAAAAGGGACAATGGCCTCTGCTCGCCTTGATAGCAGACACTTCAGTTCCTTCTTTTATACCACTGGTGACTTTCAAGATGCTATTCTGCTGCCAGAACTCAGAGGGAGTATCTGAGTAGGTGAGTCCGTGTGTGGGGTTTTAAAAGAAATTGCTTAGGGTTCCAGATGTATCTTCCACTGACTCAATCCCCACTGGTATTTGCAGCCAGAAGTTGTGGAGACTTATCTTCCTGGCACTGGCACCCTGGGCTAGAGGGCCTGGTGCATAGCTTGGAATCCTTATTCCTGAGATATCCCTTCTAAATTTTTATCTACCACATGGGCTGGGTGAAAGACCGGGCTATTCCTCATCTGTGCCCCTTCTACCAGTCCCAGTGGATGTGGTTTCTTCAGTTCTGTAGTTGTCAGACTTCCATTCAATTCAATTCCTGATTGTTCTGAGTGATGGTTGTTCTAAATTTTAGTTTAATTTTTGTTGTGGTTGTGCAAAGAGGTGAGCCGTGTTTTCCTATACCACCATCTTGACCAGAAATTCTTCTATGAACTCTTACAGACTTGGGGAACCCCAGACAATTCCTGTATTTTTACCTTAAATTCATTAAAATCCTTTAAGTTATCAGGGCCAGAATTGATCCACAAATGCATATAATAAGTTGAAACTTCAATTATTTCTTTAATACTATCTTAATTGTTGTATTATTAGATTCCATAGGATTTGATTTTATAGTTATGAGGGACATTTAAAAGACCTAATAGTGGATTTTGAACTTTATTTCTTAAATTAATGGTATAAGGTTTTTTTTCAAATGAGATCATATTTTGAATTCACATACAAACAGATAATAGTAGAGCTGATGTCAGGGAAGTGAGACTGGGGGTTGAAGCCATATTCTGCTTGTCTTCTATGGTTTTATTTGAAGCTGCCAAGGCAGCCATGTAGAGCCTAAGGGTCTAATCAACACAATTAAAAACCACTGATTTAGCTCATCACAGCCTCTATCTCCATGTTTTTGTCATTACCAGGTTGATTATAGCCATGGACTTAAAATTCTAAAACATTTCAATGTGAGAAACACGGTCCATTCAGGAGTACTAGAATGACAGAACAGTCCTTGGGAAGAATTATAATGAGAAAGAATCAAGGTAGGCAAGAATGACTGCCTGTATATGGAGTAGAACAAGTTCAAGCTCGATGGCTACTAGATTAATCAAGAGACAAACACATACATATCAGAAAGAGAAATCATATAAAACATTCAGTTTTGGCAGGGAGTTAAGTTTAATTTTAGCAAATGAACATGAGGTAATAGCCAGCATTAACATGGCATCATATATAAATGCTAATTGTTCTTGCAGTAAAACCTGGAGGGTCGGGGCCAGCCATATGCAAGTTGTTTGCTCATAACAAATGCCCCGAGTCCATGTTCTGAAAGAAGTAGTATGGAAACTAACAAATTCTCTAAAAAGGTCCTAAGGAGGGGGAATTCTAAGATCAAAGAGTTGGAGAATGAATGAACATTAAGTCATCTAAGAGAAAGAAAAAACAGTTAAGAAGATAGTAAGGGTGGTGGGGAGTGGTGAGGAGAAAAAAAAAAAAGAAGATAGTAAGAAGGACCAAGATGGTGGAGCAAGTAGAAGTTGTACTCACCTTACTCCATGACCATACCAAAATTACAACTAAATTACAGAACAATCAGCTTGGATAACTATATGAATACTAGGTGAACAGACGTCTTATAACTAAGGATAGACAGAAGAAGCCATGTCCAGGCTACTAGGGGTGGAGTTGCAAAATGAGCTGGCCTCATACCCATGTGCCACACTTGAGAATCCAGAGCAATATCTCAATTGCAGAGTTCCCTCTGAAGAGAGAAGGGTCTCATTCCCATGCTAGGCTCTCCAGCCTAGAGCATCAATGCTGGGAAGAGGGGCTTACATAACATCTGGCTATGAAAACCAGAGGGAATTGTCTCCACCTGGGTAAGACAGGAGACTGTTGGAAAACCCAGGCATCCTCTTAAAGAAACTGTGTAAAATATTCCTTGTAGGTAATTACCCTGAGCTCTGGTGGAGGAACAGTAGCTTCAAAAGTGCTGCAATTATGAAAGATAGACTGAGTTGTGTAGCTTCAAGGAGAGGGGAGAAAAGATAGCTGCCAAAGTCTCTCTGTTTAGTCCTTTCCACACACCACCCACTGATGCCATCTTTCATTGGTCAAATATCCCATAGCATACACATGAGCCTGAGAAATCTACACTAGCCCCACCCCAGTGACTTTCTGAGGTCCTGCACTGACATATTTATAAGGGTCTGTGGGCTCTGCTGATGGTAGCCAGACTGAATCAGAGTCGCAGTTTTATTCTGAAATACTCTCAAGGAATTCCAGACAAGCTCATGGGGTGCCAGAGACAGAAAAGACTGATTTGTTTGGTCTTAGGGTGACAGCTGTCTTCCTATGTCCCTAAGAGGTGCCACCATTCCTGTGCAAAGCCCTCTCTTCATATGCATAAATCTTAATCTGCTTTCACTTGATGAACTCTCCTGGCCCCACCACAATGACTAGTACCCAGATCTACCTCAAAATTTCATGGCTGTAGCCCTGGCTGGTGTAGCTCAGTGGATTGAGTGCAGGCCTGAGAACCAAGGGATTGTGATTCGATTCCCAGTCAGGGCACATGCCTGGGTTGCAGGCCAGTTCCCAGCAGGGGACACACAAGAGGCAACCATAGGTTGATATTTCTCTCTCTCTCACATTCCCTTCCCCTCTAAAGATAAATAAATAAAATCTTAAGAAAAAAAGTCCATGGCTCTAGATAAGTGGTGGCTGGTATTGATGTAACCTGAGACTTTAATGAGTGGCCTGAGACCCACCAGTTTGAATATATTAACCTTGTGAATAATGCTTGCCCCTACCTAGTAATTTCCTGAGAACCTACCTCACACAACTCATGTACCATCCAAGACTTATTCAGTGGCTAAACCTGATGTGGACCCCAGCTCTTGGTGTCTGAGACACTGTGGATGAGACACGACAAATTCACATGGACTATCGAGTCCTGTGGAGGAAAAGGAACAGTGCGGTTTCTCTCTCAATAAAAGAAAAGCCTCGGAGTGCCTCGACCTCTCTCAAGGGGAGAGCACCTCAAACCTTTCCTTGACAAGTTTTTATTGCTTTTCTGGGCACATTACATGATGGTCCTCATTTACTCTGCAGAGGTTTGCTTTAGGTGGTTACCTTTTACGGAAAACAAAGGAGAGGATGCCGCTAATCACATCACATTTGCAAATGCAAAAGGAAAAGTGGTTGAACTGGTTTACACTCATCCTTGGAAAGTTTAGCATAGATTTTAGGAAGTCACTTTAAAGATATGCACTAAACATTTTCTGCCTCAATTCAGGGTGAGGGAGTTTTAGCAAAAAACAAGTCTCAAAGCAGTCTAGGTATGATGCAGGCCTGATTCCCCACGGGAGAATCTATCCATGGGCATGCATCCTGTCTGTGCCCATGCCATGCAGAATGGTCTCCTATATGAACCTAAAGGGCAGAAATAAGGTAGTGGTAGCACTGAGCCCCTTCCTCCAGGGGCTTTTATTGGGTTGCAATACACAGGAATACAGGGCAGCAAGGATCAAACAGTAGATAACATTTCAAAGAAATCTGAGGGCTTAGTCTGAGTCAGTGTCTGTCAGGAAGGAAGTTTTGCAGAAACTTTGGGAGACATACTCATTTCCTGCTGGACCCTTATCATATGAATGAAAGCACTCTTAGCAGAGCAGATTTCACAGGCGTTTCAGGAATTCTTTGTGATGCCAGATTTTCCCCCAGACATGCTCTAGCAAGGCAAGGAGCTGCACCCTTCCCCATCAGATATTCAGACTTAAGGGGATTAGAGCCAGGAAGCACTTCTCCCAGAGGACCTGGGGACTCGGGCTATGTCACATACCTGGGGGGCAAGGGTCCATTGCTCACTTTTTGTTGCAGCCCCCCGAGTCCTTCCGTGAAGGCCTCCCAAGTGGTCGAGTCTGGTGTAGGTTGCTCCCTGCTATGAGGAGACTTACCCTTCATTGACTTCTGACCAAGCTTTGGGGGCAGGAAGAGGAAACTGAGGCCATGTTTGCTACCGGAGACAAGCTTTGTCTCCTGCGGCTCACATTCCAGAGGTCATTTGCTCATCCTTAGCCAAGGGGGAGGGGCGGGTTAGGGTTATAATTCCTGAAACCAGGCAGAATGGTCCACAGTAGGTCTCGAGGTGAACTGAACTGTTTGCTGATTTGCCTTAGGCCAGGTCCTGGAGACAGCTAACCTTCGTACTCAACTTGGCTCTCCCATAAACATTCAGGTCCAGCACAGGCAGCTACCAACTGTGAATTGGTTTGCAGCCTCCAAAAGGTAGCCCAGGGCCAGTGACAGGCAGCATCTGACATTAATATCCACCCAGGTCGCTCTCAAGAAATCCCAGAATTAACACACCGTGTTGCTGGTTTTAGACACAGCATGATACAGTTTGCTCCACAAGTGCCAGACACACAAAAAAAGCCTCAGTAGGCACCAGCCCTGCTGAGGCAAATTCTGCTTTATGGGGGTAATCCCTCCCACAGAAGCTCATACACTGGTTGAAGCCAATTTTCTTTTTTTTCTTTCAAGATTTTATTTATTTATTTTTAGAGAGAAGAGAAGGGAGGTAGAAAGAGAGAGAGAGAGAAACATCAATGTGTGGTTGCATCTCACATGGCCTCCACTGGGGCCCTGGCCTGTAACCCAGGCATGTGCCCTCACTGGTAATCAAACCAACGACCCTTTGGGTCACAGCCCATGCTCAATCCACTCAGCCATACCAGACAGGCTGAGGCCAATTTTCATAACCAGCAACACTGATGGTAAACTCCATCCATGGGTGTGCCAATAGCAATCAAGATTGAACTAAAATGGGAAGGCTGAAATAATCCAAATAAAAGACACACTTGGAGAATCCAACTCAAGTGGTTGGAGAGAATGTACCACTGAGACCCCAGAAATCTACTACATGGGGCCACCATACCAAGACTGGGAGACATAGCAGATCTACCTAATACACATGAAAAAAAAAACAGAGAGGCAACCAAAATGGAGAGACAAAAAAGCATGCCCCAAATTAAAGAACAGACAACATATCCAGAAAAAGAAATAAATGAAATGGAGGCAAGGTACTAAGGTAAAAACATTGGTTTTAAGAATGCTCAAGGGCCTTAGAAGAATACATGAAATCAGCGAGGACTTGGACAAAGAGACAGTAAGCATAAAAATGGGCGTAGAAACCATATGAAAGTACTATTTAGAAATGAAGAATATAATAACTACAAAAAAGAATATATTAGAAGAAATCAACAGCAGATTAGATGAAGTAGAGACTAAAGTAAGCAAACTGGAGGACAAGGTAGCAGGAAACATCCATCAGAGCAATGACAACAACAAAAAGGAATAAATAGAAGACAGCCTATTGAATAGAGAAACATATTCACCAATGATACATCTTAATATCCAAAATTCATAAAGAAATCACACAACTCAACACCAAAAAATTTTTTTTAATTGGCAGAGGACCTAACAGATGTTCCTCTAACAAAGACATATAGATGGCCAATAGACATAAACAATGCTTGACCTCACTATTCATTAGAGAAATATAAATTAAACTAATAATAGGATATCACATTACACCTGTCAGAATGGCTATCATCAACAAATAAACAAATAAGTGTTGGTGAGGATGTGGAGACAAGGAAATCCTCTAACACTTTTGTAGGTTGCAAATTGTTGCAATTACTATGGAAAACAGTATGGAGTGTCCTCAAAAAATTAAAAATAAAACTGCCTTATAACTGAGCAATTCTATTTCTGGGCATATATCCAAAAAAATCCAAACACTAACTGAAAATAATATATGCACCCTTATGTTAATTGCAACATTATTTACAATAGCCAAGATATGGAAGCAATGTAAATGCTAACAATCTATAAATGGATAAAGAAGAGTACATTTAAGCCCTGGCTGGTGTAACTCAGTGGATTGAGTGCGGGCCTGTGAACCACATGATCGTGGTTCAATTCCCAGTCAGGGCACATGCATGGGTTGCAGGCCAGTTCCCAGCAGGGGACCCATGAGAGGCAACCATACATTGATATTCTGTCCCTCTCTCCTTCCCTTCCCCTCTAAAGAGAAATGATTTGTTAAAAGTTTATTTAAAAAAAGAAGAGTACATTTATATAATAGACTATTACTGTAAAAAAAAAAATCTTACCATTTCCAATAGCATGAATGGACCTACAGGTTATTATACTAAGTAAAATAGGCCAGAGAAATACAAATACCATATTGTTTAACTTATATATGGAATATAAATAACAGAATTAATAAACAAACAATATTGAAACAGACCCAGAGACACAGAGAACAGACTGATGGTTGCCAGAGGGGAGGGAGTTTGGGCGCCTGGGAGAAAAAAGGTGTAGGCCTAAAAAAAGTATATATCAGTAGTATCAAAATAGTCATTGGGATGTAAAGTACCACATAGGGAGTGTAGTCAATAATATTGTAATAACAATGTACTATGTCGGGTAAATACTTAAAATATCAGTGAGATCACTTTGTAAAATATATGATTGTCTAACCACTTTGCTGTACACCTGAAATTGTTAGAAAATAATGTTGGATGTAAGCTGTTTTTGAAAAACAAAATATTAGAAAGAGAGATAGTATAGGAGAAGTCAGGAAGGAGTAAAACAATATATCCCCTCAGCCACTTTCCTGTGGTTCCCTTGACAAAATAAATGGCTTCTCTTACTAAAGCCATTGCAACAGCCTCCAATTAGGCCAATATGTATCCTTTTTCATTGTTTTTTCCATAAATAAAAGCATAAGTGGAAATTAATTTTATCTATACAATTCTTCATTATAGTAAATATCTTTAAAATGACAATGAATTCTTTTCAGGAAAGTAATTTTTAAAATCTCTCCCTTCCTTTCTTTAATTTGCACCTTCTTATATTTTCCGAGTCACTTCAGATGAGTACATTGAGTTGTAAGCTCCTTATCAGGTGCAAGATTTGAGGGGAAACTCTTCTTGCAGTAGGAGCACTGCCATTCACTTAAAAATAACACTATTAGTAACCATTTTATGTCAGTATTCTATAGCAACATGAGATCTACAAACAAATTGATAATAGTCATATTAGTATAAAATTATGAAATGCACTTTCCTAGCTTTGATTTTACATTCTTTCATTTTACATAGTTTTTATTTTAACAAAACATACAGTTAAAATTGATAATTTATTAGCATTTATAATAGTTACAAAGACAAAGGACTTTAAAAGTAATTTAGGTCATATTTAAGAAATCATTATAAACACTTAACATAAATTTATTTCCAAGTGTTCAGCTTGGACCAAAATTTAAGGTAGTATTTGATAGATATTTATGTCTGCTGTCTTCTTGCAGTCTTTTTATAAAACCTCTCATTCATTTGATATCCAGCCCCCATTTTTCTAACACAGCAGAGAAAACATATACATGTAGCTACTTAAAGAAAGAAATACAATAAGGGAAGTCCCAGGCTGCAAAAATATATACAAGCATTTATCTTTTCCAGAGCTAAATGTTTCTTGCATAAAACTATTAAATAGCCAAGCCCTATAGAACTAGGGCCAGGGCTACTTAAAATATAACTATTCTGTATTTTAAACATATATAGGGCAGAAAGTCTTCTGGATGATATTTATAAATTGTCACACAATATTTCTTCCTCCTTAAGTGAATCATCAAGCATTATGTAGAAACAAAAAGTCTACTTTCCTACATTATCTCTTAATTTAGTCTAATAAATCTCTAGTAAATATTTCAGGTAACTATATTTCACTATAAGAATTCACCTCTATAGGCAGTCTTTTTTTAAATTAATTTTATTTAGTTATTTTTCAAGTACAGTTTTTTGCCTATTTCTCCCATCCCAGCCTCCCCTGCCCATTGCTCCCCACCTTCCTCCCATTTCCACTCCCCTTAGTTCTCGACCCTGTGTCCTTCCTATTTGTTCCTCCAAATCCCTCGCCCTTTTCCCCCTTAACTTCCCTTCCTTCTCCCCTCTGGTCACTGTCCCCTTGTTCTCTATTTCAGTGTTTTTTTTTTTCCTGCTTGCTTGTTTGTTTTGCTGTTTAGCTTCCTGTTAAAGGTGAGATCATATGGTACTTGTCTTTCAGCACCTGGCCTATTTCACTCAGCATAAAGCTTTCCAGTTCCATCCATGCTGTTGCAAAAGGTAGTAGCTCCTTCTTTCTCTCTGCAGCATAGAATTCCATTGTGTATATTTACCATCATTTTCTGATCCATTCATTTACTGATGGGCACCTAGGTTGCTTCCAACTCTTGGCTATTGCAAATTGTGCTGCTGTGAACATTGTGGTGCATAGGTTCTTTGATATTGATGTTTTACGATTCTTAGGATATAATCCCAGCAGTGGAATTGCTGGGTCAAAAGGCAGGTCGATTTTTATTTTTCTGAGAAAATTCCATACTGTTTTCCATAATGGTTGTACCAGTCTGCAATCCCACCAACAGTGAACTACGGACCCCTTTTCCCCACAACCTCTCCAACATTTGTTGTTTGTTGCTTTGTCTATTATACCATCCTGACTGGTGTAAAGTGGTATCTCATTGTGGTTTTAATCTGCATCTCTCTGATAGCTAACAATATTGAGCATCTCTTCATGTGTCTCTGAATGTTCTGTATGTCCTCCTTGGAGAAGTGTTTGTTCAAGTCCTTTTCCCATTTTTTAATTGGGTTGGGTGTCTTCTTAGTGTGGAGTCGTGTGAGTTCTTTGTATATTTTGGAGATTAAACCTTTGTCTGAGGTATCATTGGCAAATATGTTTTCCCATACAGTTGGTTGTCTTTTTAATTTAATATTGTTCTCTTTAGCCACGCAGAAGCTTTCTATTTTGATGAGATCCCATTTGTTTATTCTTTCCTTTACATTCCTTGCTCTAGGGGACATATCAGTAAAGAAGTTGCTGCGTGAAATATCTGAGATTTTCTTGCCAATGTTCTCCTCTAGGACTTTAATGGTGTCACGGCTTACATTTAAGTCTTTTATCCACCTTGAATTTATTTTTGTGTGTGGTGTAAGTCTGTGCTCAAGTTTCATTTTTTTGCACGTGGATGTCCAGTTCTTCCAACACCATTTGTTGAAGAGGCTATCTTTACTCCATTTTATGTTACTGCCCCCTTTGTCAAATATTAATTGACTGTATAGAGTTGCGTTGATTTCTGGACTCTCTGTTCTGTTCCATTGGTCTATGTGCCTGTTTTTATGCCAGTACCAGGCTGTTTTGATTACAGTGGCCTTGTAATACAGTTTGATATCAGGTATTGTGATCCCTCCTACTTTGTTCTTCTTTTTCAAAAGAGCAGCTGCTATTCGGGCTTGTTTATGGTTCCATATAAATTTTTGAAGTGTTTTTTCTATGTCTGTGAAATATGCCATTGGTACTTTAATGGGTATTGCATTGAATGTGTATATTGCTTTGGGTAGTATGGACATTTTGATGATGTTAATTCTTCCAATCCATGAACAAGGTATATGTTTCCATTTGTTTCTGTCTTCCTTGATTACTTTCTTCCGGGCTGTGTAGTTTTCTGCATACAGGTCTTTTACCTCCTTAGTTAGGTTTATTCCCAGATATTATCTTTTTCTTTTTGCTATATTGAATGGGATTTTTTCTTTGATTCCTGCTTCTGCTGATTCACTGTTGGTATACAAAAATTTCATTGATTCCAGATATTGACTTTGTAACCAGCTGTTTTTCCAAATTCATTAATTAGTTCGAGCAGTTTTGGGTAGTGTCTATAGGATTTTCCATGTACACTATCATGTCATCTGCAAACAGTGACAGTTTTGCTTCTTCCTTTCCTATTTGGATGCCTTTTATTTCCTTTTCCTGCCTGATCACTATGGCTAAAACTTCTAATACTATATTGAATAGAGGTGGTGAAAGTGGACAACCTTGTCTTGTTCCTGATCTAAGTGGAAAAGCTTTTAGTTTTTTTCCCATGGAATATGATATTGGCTGTAGGTCTCACATATATGGTCTTTATTATTTTGAGAAATGCTCCCTGTATTCCCACTTTGCTGAGTGTTTTTATCATAAATGGGTGTTGTCCCTTATTGAAAGCTTTTTCCCCATCTATTGATATGATCATGTGGTTTTTGTCTTTGCTTTTGTTTATGTGATGTAATACATTTACTGATTTGTGAATGTTGAACCATCCTTGCATCCCTGGGATGAATCCCACTTGATCATGGTGTATTATATTTTTGATATATTGTTGGATGCAATTTGCCAATATTTTGTTGAGGATTTTAGCATCTATGTTCATCAGCGATATTGGCCTGAAGTTTTCTTTCTTTGTTGTGTCTCTATCTGGTTTTGGAATTAAGATGATGCTGGCTTCATAAAAAGAATTTGGGAGTTTTCCATCCTTCTGGATTTTTTGTAATAGTCTGTGGAGAATAGGGGTTATCTCTTCCTTAAATGCTTTGTAGAATTATCCTGTGAAACCATCTGGTCCAGGGCGTTTGTGTGATGGGAGTTTTTTGATTACTGCTTCAATTTCTTTTGCTGTTATGGGTGTATTTAGATTTTCTGCTTCTTTTTCACTGAGTTTTAGAAGATTGTATTTTTCTAGAAATGTGTCCATTTCCCCTAGGTTTTCAAGTTTCTTGGCATGCCATTTTTCATAGTAATTTCTTACAACCCCTTCTATTTCTGTGGTATCAGTTGTAATCTCTCCTCTTTCATTTCTGATTGTTTATTTGTGTCCTGTCTCTTCTTTTCTTGATGAGCCTACTTAAAGGCTTGTCTATTTTTTTTATCTTCTCCAAGAACCAACTCCTGGATTCATTGATTAAAATTGTGATTCCTTAAAATTGTGCTTTTAGTTTCTATATCATTTAATTCTGCTCTAATCTTGGCTATTTCCTTCCTTCTGCTTGCTCTGGGCTGTTTTTGTTGTTGTTCCTCGAGTTCTTGCAGGTGTAGGGTTAGGTTGTTTGTTTGAAATCTTTCTATCTTCTTTAGGTAGGCCTGTATTGCTATAAACTTCCCTCTCAGGACTGCCTTCACTGTGTCCCATAAGTTTTGGGTTGTTGTGAGATCATTTTCATTTGTTTCCAGAAACGTTTTGACTTCTTCCCTAATTTCATTCTTGAGCCATTCCTTGTTTAATAGCATACCATTCAGTCACCCTGATTTTGGGTGCTTTGGTTTTTTTCCTTTGGGGTTGGTTTCCAAATTCAGTCCCTTGTGGTCAGAGAATATGCTTGGTATGGTTTCAATTTTCTCGAATTTTTTGAGGCTCGTTTTGTGTCCTGTCATGTGGTCTATCTTTGAAAATGTTCCATGTGCATTTGAAAAGAATGTGTATTTAGCTTCTTTGGGATGAAGGGCTCTATATATATCAGTTAAGTCCATTTCATCTAGGGTGTTGTTTAATGCCACAATATCTTTTTTGATAATTTGTTTGGAAGATCTGTCCATTTTTGATAGTGGAGTGTTAAAATCTCCTACTATAATTGTGTTGCTGTCAATATCTTTCTTGAAGTCCTCTAAGATTTTCTTGATATATTTGGGTGCCCCTATGTTTGGTGCATATATGTTTACAATGTTAATGTCTTCTTGGTGGATTCTTCCCTTGAGTATAATGAAGTGACCTTCTGGGTCTCTCCTTATGGCCTTTTTTTTTGAAGTCTATTTTGTCCGCCATGAGAATTGCTACCCCAGCTTTTTTTTCTTGTCCATTTGCTTGGAAAACTTGTTTCTAGCCTTTCACTTTTAGTCTGTGATGGTCTTTTGTCCTGAGATGGGTCTCTTGTAGGCAGCGTATGTGTGGGTCATGCTTTCTTGTCCATTGAGCTATTCTGTGTCTTTTGATTGGAGCATTTAATCCATTTACATTTAAGGTTATTATTGATAGGTACTTATTCATTGCCATTTTTGTACCTGTGTTTCTGTCTTTCTCCCTCTTATCCTTCCTTCCCTTAAAGCAGTTCTTTTAGTATTTCTTGTAGAGCTGGTTTGGTGGAGGCGTATTCTTTTAGGCTTCTTTTGTCTTGGAAGCTCTTTATTTGGCCATCTATCTTGATTGAGAGCCTTGCTGGGTAAAGTAGCCTTGGTTGTAGGCCTCTGGTTCTCATTACTTGGAATATTTCTTGCCATTCTCTTCTTGCTTGAAGTGTTTCCATTGAGAAGTCAGTAGTAACCTTATTGGGGCTCCCTTGTATGTTATTTCTTTTTTCTCCCTTGCTGCCTTTAAGATTCTCTCTTTGTCTTGGAATTTTGCCATTTTGATGATTATGTGTCTTGAAGTGGGCCTCCTTGGGTTCCTCTTGGTTAGGACTCTCTGTGATTCCTGGATTTGTGAGACTTTTTCTCTTATCAAATTAGGGAAATTTTCTCTCATTACTCATTCAAAGACGTTTTCTGTCCTTTGTTCTTCTTCTTCTCCTTTTGGTATTCCTATTATTCGGATATTATTACGTTTCATATTGTCTTGCATTTCTCTTAATCCTTCTTCATTCTTTCTGAGCCTCTTTTCATTTTCTTGCTCTTTCTGTGAGATGCTTTCTACCTTGTCCTCCAACTCACTAATCCTATCCTCCGCTTCATCTATCCTACTTTGGAAACTTTCTACTGTGTTCTTCAATTCGGAAATTGTATTCTTCATTTTCTTTTGTCTCTTGCTGATAGTTTCCATTTCCTTTTTGATGTTGCTGTAGTTTGCAGAGAGATCATTATAGTTCCCCTGTAGTTTCTGGTAGTTCACTGTGAGCTCTTTGTACTTCGTAATAACTGGTGCTTTGAGTTCACTATCTGATAGTTGATTAGCTTCTATTTCATCTAACATTTTTTCTGAAGTTTCTGCTTTTTCTTTCATTTGGGGATTGTTTCTTTGTCTTCCCATTGTTTGAGACTCCTCTTGTTAGTCTCTGCTTCTAAAATTGATCTGTTCTGAAACCCTGGTTTCATGGTGTGAACTTCTGTGGTATGATCCTTGTGAAGTTCAGTGGTGCAGACTCCTTGAAGTTTCTTGATGTTCTTTGTCTCCACCTACTCTCACGCTGGTCCTCGCACTGGTCCCTGCATTTGTCGCCTAGCACTGCTGAATGTCCCGGCTCTAGTAGCCACCTACTCAAGCACCCAGGCCCGTTACTACAGCAGTGGCACAGGCACTGGGAATGTCCCAGCTCCCGTACCTGACTCCCAGGGATCTAGTCCTGTCTTTATGGCAGTGGCACAGAGGCTTAGAATGTCCCAGCTCCAGCACCTGACCGGAGGCTCCCAGCATCCAGACCTGTTGCTATGGGAGCGGCACAGGGGCTGAGAATGCCTCAGCTGCGTAGCTGACTCCTCTGCCTCCCAGGACCGTCACAGGGGTTTGGAGTGTCCCGGCTTCCATACCTGACTCCCAGGCATCCAGTCCCATTGCTATGGCCGCGGCACAAGGGCTGAGAATGTCTCGTCTCCCGTAGCTGGCTCCTCAGGGCCCAGGCCCATCTTTGTGGCGGCATCACAGGGGCTTCTGGTGTCCCAGCTCCTGCAACTGACTCTTCTGTTGCCCAGGCCGGTAGCTATGGCATCGGCACAGGGGCCAAGAATGTCCCAGCTCTGGTTCCTGACTCCTCTGTCACCCCGGACTGTCACAGGGGCTTGGAGTGTTCGGCTCCCGTACCTGACTCCCCGGCTCCCAGGCCTATTGGTCTGGCGGCAGCACAGGGGCCGCTTGTGTCCCAGCTCCAGTAGCTGACTCTGCCGCTGTCTGGTATTTCAGTGTCATTCACAATCTCTGGTCTTTTAATTTCATAAATGCTGGGTAACCGATGGTTTATTGTGCTGTTTCTCTATAGATCTGCCAGGATTTTCACCCATGAGTACAGGAGCTAGCATCAGCTCTGTCTTACTCTGTCGCCATCTTCCCAGCATCCTCTCTAGGAATTCTTTATAGAAGGCTTAATTTCCACAGCCATATGTTACCAAAGTTCAGTCTTATACAATTAATGGGTAGGGGGCAGACATTTGCTCTGTAAGACAAAGCAATGGCATTTTCCTCTTACCAATAAAAAGGTGGCGTCTGGACTCTAGGAACAAAAAACAAAAACAAAACTAGGGCTTTAAGAGACCATACTACATACATTTTCTGGAGAAGGTGGCATAAAAAAATGAATGTAGGGTTGGATAGAACCTAACTGCCTCCTTTATGC
Organism: Artibeus jamaicensis; assembly: GCF_021234435.1. NCBI lineage: Eukaryota > Metazoa > Chordata > Mammalia > Chiroptera > Phyllostomidae > Artibeus > Artibeus jamaicensis. The sequence continues at coordinate 6,931,433 of NW_026521717.1, read as the reverse complement.
AGACAATTTCTGAGTGAGGGGATCCTGTCACTTGCATCAAGTCTGCTGAATGAAGGCAGTGTTAGATCACATAAACATGAAGTTAACAATGTTTCTGTTACTGTTCTAGGATGTAAAAGTAAAAGCAAGACTTCTGATACACACATACATAATGCAGGAAACAATCTAGTGGAATAAGTTAAAATAGATTTCATTATATTAAGTCTCATGTTAAGGAAGGTTTTGACTAGTCATTTGCAGATCTGATTTCTGGAAACATTTGAGTAAAAATTCAGAATCACTGGGAGATAAATCTCAATGATAACATTAATTTACTTATACTCAGATCATTCTGTAAACAGTAAATCCAATTTTACAACAAGATGTGCAAAGGCAGATAAGGAAAAGGACAAACATTGCAAACAAGTTCTTATCCTTTGGTGGTGCTAGTTTCCAGAAGTTACTCTTGTCCAAACCCTGCTGTTTCTTCAGTTGCAAATAACAGCTTTTCTTTCAGTTACTCATAACTCTTACAGAGTGGCAGATCCAGGTGGTTAAAACAGGTATGACTTCTGGGTAACCAATTTTCTTTCCTAACTTTTTCAATGCAGAATTTTTGTGGTTCATTGCTCCCCATGAGGTCATCAAATCCTCTAACTGGTAATTGGCAGGTTCCAGTGACAAATCGTAGAAGTCTCATTCTCTTATCATTATTGATTTCTTTAACAAATTGCCAAAACCACATGATCTGTTTGCTTGTCCTAGTGTAATGACAATAGCCAGTCATTCAAATTAATCTCTTGCATTTCACGTAAAAGGACCTCTAACTCCTTTGCACCAAAGTATTACAAATACTACTGGGGGAGAATTTCATTAAAACCCTCAAAGAAAGCTTGTGTCTGTTCTTCAACAACTCCAGACAACTTCCATTCAGTTACCATTTTGATATATTCCTCTTTACTTTCTTCTGTTACAAGAATATTGACACCACTGGATTTCAAATCATGACTATTGATTTCACCTCAAATTTCTTTATCGATGGAGAAATACATTTCCAAACCACATTCTTCAATATTGTTTTCTTTAACTCAGATGAGAGAACTGTAAAATTCTGGATCAATAGATTCTAAATCCTTGAGTCCTACTAGGTTGTTCAAGGTGTGCTTGTGGAATGGCAAAGAAAAACCTGTGTCTATGAATTTCCCATGGAATAGAGCCATGGCCATAAACCTGCCACTAAAATGAAAATATTTTAGAAGGTCTGGATTGATATAAGAAGTGGGGTTTATTTGCAAGCAGTAGTTTCTCTTCCCTGCATATTCAAACAGGCAATACATTGGGTTCAACATCTTGTGTGACAAAAGAACCAACCATTTTCTTGCTACACCTCCATAATCTAAACCTTCTTCTAGAAAAATCACCCACAAATGTCTCTGCAGATCTTGGGGACTGAAGCTCATTATCTGCTGAGAGGAATCCTCAAACAACACTTTCCTTGTCACTGTAATCTTTATGTGCTGTTCAATGACCAATTGCTGACACCAGAACCAGAAATACTGAACCTTTGCCTTGAAGTCCCATACATAGGCTATCTGGGGTCCATTGTCTAGGGCAGATTTTCTAGTGTGGGCATCTATATAGTTGGTTGTTCTTCTATTGCAGTCCACAAAATATGGCATTCCATTCACTGTGAATCTCAATTCCCAGCCTTCAGGTAAGGGCTTTTCATCTAATTGACCCCGACTTCTTAGGTCTTCCCAGTGGGTAATACAAGTGTTGTTGTTGAAAAACATATACTCTACCAAAGGTGTTCTCTTTTCCCATCCACGTGGTAGGGGTCCAAGGGGATCAAATTCTTTATTTTGTGATGTAGCAAACAAGTCTTGAGTGCTATAATTGAATCTATGATTATACTCTTTGTATTCCTCCTTGACACTGACTATGGTAGAACTACCACTGTTCATAGTTCTGGATGGATTTCTTTTTTTTTAATATACTTTATTAATTATGCCATTACAGTTGTTCTATTTCCCCCTTCAGTCCCCTTCACCCTGCACACCCCCTCCCCCACCATTCCCCCCTCTAGTTTATGACCACGTGTCTCAAGTTCTTTAGATTCTATATTTCCCATACTATTCTTGCCCTCCCCCTATCTATTTTCTACCTACCACCTATGCTAATTATTTTCTGTACCTTCTCCCCCCTTCTCCTCCTCCCACTCCCCTGTTGCTAACCCTCCATGTGATCTTCATTTCTATGGTTCTGCTTCTGATCTAGCTGTCCTCTTAGTTTGCTTTTGTTTTAGGTGTGCTTCTTAATAACTGTGAGTTTGCTGTCCTTTCACTGTTCATCTTTTTTATCTTCTTTTTCTTAGATAAGTCCCTTTAACATTTCATAAATAAGGGCTTGGTGATGATGAACTCCTTGAACTTGATCTTATCTGAGAGGCACTTTATCTGTCCTTCCATTCTAAATGAAAGCTTTGCTAGATAGAGCAATCTTGGATGTAGGTCTTTGTTTTTCATGACTTGGAATACTTCCTTCCAGCCCCTTCTTGCCTGTAAGGTCTCTTCTGAGAAATCTGCTGACAGTCTGATGGGAACTCCTTTGTAGGTGACTGACCCCTTATCTCTTGCTGCTTTTAGGATTCTCTCTTTCATTTTAATCTTGGCTAATGTAATGATGATGTGCCTTGGTGTGTTCCTTCTTGGGTCTAACTTCTTTTGGACTCTCTGAGCTTCCTGGACTTCCTGGAAGTCTATTTTCTTTGCCAGATTGGGGACGATCTCCTTTATTATTTGTTCAAATAAGTTTTCCACTCGTGGGTGTTCCTCTTCCCCTTCTGGTACCCCTATACTTCGGATGTTGGAACGTTTAAAGATGTCCTGAAGGTTCCTAAGCCTCTCCTCACTTTTTTGAATTCTTGTTTCTTCATCCTTTTCTGTTTGATCATTTTTTTCCTCCTTCTGGTCCAGTCCTTTGATTTGAGTCCCAGTTGCCTTCCCATTACTATTGGTTTCCTGTGTATTTCCCTCCATTTCAATTAGTTTAGCCTTCATATGTTCCTCTAATTTGTGACTAAAATCAACCTGTTCTGTGAGCATCCTGGTCACTAGTGTTTTGAACTGTGCATCTGAAAGTTTAGCTATTTCTTTATCACTTAGATTTATCAGCTCTGGGGCTCTGAGTTGTTCTTGAGCCATGTTTTGATCTGTTTGTGCCTGTTAGGTATGAGGAGCAGAGCCTTAGTTGTTCACCAGGGCGGGGCTTCCAGGGCAGGGTCGCTGGTTTGTGACGCTTATGTGGGGGCGGGGTCAGAGAGGGACAATGGGAGTTCACTCTGCTGCTTCCTGCTGCTGGGGCCTGCGTGGTCTGTCTCACTGCTAGCTCTTCACCGGTTTACCTGCATGCAAATGTGTGACTGAGATCAGTCCTCAGTGGGTCTACCTGCTTCTCCACACCTGGGATCCGCCCATGGCTGCTGGCGCACCTGGATCGTGTGCCAGGTCGGTCTGGTGGATCTTTCCTACCCAACCCCGCTCTGCTGCTGGCTCTGCCCCTCTTACCGTTTTGGCTGAAGGGTTTGTTGTTGTCAGACTTCTGTGTAGTTCAATTTTATGTGATTTGGCTGTGTTTTTGTTGCTAAAACTTTGTTGTTTTAAACTTGGTTGTGTGAGAAGGTGCAGTGCTTCCACCTACACCTCCATCTTGGTGGAAGTCCTGGATGGATTTCAATGTTGGCTTCTACTTCATGGTTGTTCTTGTGAAATGGACAACATAATAAATATGCCCCATGTTGTCAACCCTGCATTTTCAGTTAGGAGTTAGAGGTTCTGGTCCATCCCACATTGTTCTTTTTTCAATATTATCTACATAGTAAACTCACCTGTGCTGGTCCAGTCTCTGCTCCAAACCAGGTAGTAAGGAAGCTTGGGGTACAGGATTTAATGGCCTAGGTGCAGAGACTCTAGGTATAGTAAGAGGAATTATTAACCCAGATGTTGCTCTTTCAGATGTATTTGAGTTTGTATTTGTTGCAGGCAGACAGCCTGTACTAGATCCATCACTTTCAGAAGTGGCAGAAAGTGAACCATTGACAGATGCTTGTCTACATGGAGTAGGTGTAGGTGGTTGTGAAGATATTGGAGGTCTAGAAGGTTTAAAACCACCATTTGAGAGTAATAGAGAATTATTCCCATTGACCCTCCTATTTTCACCAGACCCTGCATCCTCAGGTTTGTCTGATCCATTTGTGTTCACTCTAGTTTTATCCTTAGTTTTAGAGCCATCATTGTTTTGTGAAGCACTTTCTGAACATGTTGTTTCATCATTGGTAACAAATTCAGACTCTAATTGCAGCCCATCAAGACACACTCACAGGTCTCCTATTGTTTCTGTTGGCTCTCTGTTACCTACAAACTGTAAAATCACAATACTTCCTCAAGTTTCATATTGTTTCACTTTAATATTTCATAGATATCTAATGCAGCAGTTCCCAAGAAAAACATCAGATTTCAGTGTCTGGTGACTCCATACACAAAAATGTAATTTACTCACAGGGGTGACTGGAATTATAAGGGGTTGCTTCCATTCAGGACTACTCATATTGTTACATTTTTCTGTCTTTGACTGAAAAATCAAAGACAGAAAGACGGAATCAAAGATGGAAGTCCATCTACTGTGACTTCCACATAAGGACTTGGTCCAAACCAATTCTTTTTATCTTCTTTAAGTTTTGCTGAAATGACAGTGATCTGAAGTTATGATTTCATGGTCAGGCTACCCATTGAACCAAGTTGTGATTCACTGTCAGACATACCACCAATGGGATAGCAAACTGTTCAAGTTACGAGTCACTTCACTGGGTTAAGGTGTTGTCTCCAGAAGGCTACTGTTAAATGCATGTTACTAGAACTCAGGGTGATGGTGAGTCTTTAGTCCCTAGACTAAGCCACTGATTTTATATTTTTATGACATTATTAATTTGAATTTTATTTTCATTTTAGTTAGTTGTTGTGAAGCTACCAAATTAAGTTACATATTTTCCTATAAAATACTTTGTTGTGTTATTGAAATCATTTGGGGTTCTAATGTGGAAAGCATTATTGAATCAGCCCGCTAATATTTATTGAGTGTCTATTCTGTTATATGATTTATCTTGTGTGTTCAGAAATAAATATTAAAAAAACAGATAATTTTTGTGCTTTTAAAACTATTGCTATTAGTTTGATCTGAATAATTTATGACTGTAAAGCAAAAGTTAAATCTTCTTTTATGCAGAGCCAACACTCAGTCACATGTGTGGACCCTAAGAAAAACAACATCTACCAAGAAGTACTCTCCATGGTTAAGTGGGCTCAAATTTATTTATTTATGTATTTATGCATTTTTGTTACAGGAAGAAAATTTGTTTCTTTCCACAGAAAGAAAATCTAAGTCCTTAGGAAATACTTACTCTTTAAAATTTTTTTCATCATTTTTTTTTAATTACAATTGACATACATTAGTTTCAGGTGTACACCACAGTGATTAGACCTTACATAACTTACTAAGGAATCACCTGATAAATTTTGCACCCATCTTACATCATAATAGTTGTTGGAATACTATTGATGATATTCCCGGTGGAATACTTTACATCTGCATGACTATTCCATAACAACAAATTTGTACTTCTTTTTTTTTAAATTTTATTTAGTTACTTTTCAAGTATAGTTTTTTGTCTATTCTTCCCAGCCTAGCCTCCCCCGCCCCTTGCTCCCCACCTCCCTCCCATTTCCACCCCCCTTAGTTCTAGACCCTGTGTCCTTCCTATTTGTTCCTCCAAATGCCTCCCCCTTTTTCCCCTTAACTTCCCTTCCTTCTCCCCTCTGGTCACTGTCCCCTTGTTCTCTATTTCAGTGTCTTTTTTGTTTTTTTCTGCTTGCTTGTTTGTTTTGTTGTTTAGCTTCCTGTTAAAGGTGAGATCATATGGTATTTGTCTTTCAGCACCTGGCCTATTTCAGTCAGCATAATGCTTTCCAGTTCCATCCATGTTGTTGCAAAAGGTAGTAGCTCCTTCTTTCTCTCTGCAGCATAGAATTCCATTGCGTATACGTACCACAATTTTTGGATCCATTCATTTACTGATGGGCACCTAGGTTGATTCCAACACTTGGCTATTGTAAATTGTGCTGCTGTGAACATTGTGGTGCATAGGTTCTTTGAAATTGATGTTTTACGATTCTTAGGATATAATCCCAGCAGTGGAATTGCTGGGTCAAAAGGCAGGTTGATTTTTATTTTTCTGAGAAAATTCCATACTGTTTTCCATAATGGTTGTACCAGTCTGCAATCCCACCAACAGTGAATTAAGGACCCCTTTTCCCCACAACCTCTCCAACATTTGTTGTTTGTTGCTTTGTCTATTATACCATCCTGACTGGTGTAAAGTGGTATCTCAT